>NC_050105.1:65844337-67094337 GCF_902167145.1 Zea mays
AATAACTTCTGATCGTAGATTGTTGAACGCAATTTCATAGCTCTCGTCTTCGGCACTCTTTTGTGCCCTCAGTGCGTTGCTTAGAATTAAATCCTATATGAAAAAGAGTTTGTATAAGAATAAAAGAATGAGTTACGAATTGTAAAATTTACAAATGCCTAATTCCCATACCTTCAGGCTATTATATGCAAGACTGTCCGCGAGATCTTCTTTCGTCATAGCGCATAAGCCAGCTTCGAGCTTCGGAAACCCCATACTTCTAGCCATCTCCCGACAGACGGACAATTCTTTGTTGTCCGGGAGGCAGTATAGGAAATCTTCTTCGTTCGTCCCATTGAACACTAGAGCCCCCTTCGGATATTTCAGTTCTTTGGCATAGTGGTTAGCTTCAAAAGCTTCTTCTTCCGATAACTTTTTCCCCGAAGCATGACGCACAATATAATCGTATATTTTGGAAGTTGCTTCGGGGGCAGCAGTATCAATTTCTTTGACCAAACCAGGCTCTGACATTTTTATTTCTTCAGTTGACCTTGCAATTTTTGCTTCTTCTGCTTCTAAAGGTATTACCTTGGTTGGTTCTGAAGGCCCAGTTCCACCTTCAGTCTGTTGCTTCGGAGCCTCAGCAGCGGATACTTCAGCAAGCGCCTCAGAAGTCTCAACAGTCTTCTTTGGGGTTGTGCTTGGAAGTTTAATTGTTTCCAGAACATCCAATACGTTAACCATTCTCTTTCTTTTTGGGGTCACTGTTGGCCCCTTTTTAATTTTTGTTACTCCAATCTCTACTGAAGGACTTAAAATTTCTGATATTTTTACTCTCTCAGTTGATGCTTTTGCTTCTTCCATCTTTTCTGTTGATGGTGCTTCGGCCAACTCTTTGGTTTCTGGTAACAGAGTCTGTGGCTCCTCCAATTCTTTTGTTGTTGGCGCTTCGGCCAACTCTGTGGATCCTGGCAGTAGAGTTGATCCTTTAGCTTCGGAAGCCGTAGATGTTGCGCTGCCGAATTCAGGCACTGTGGCCAGTTCAATGTAGCGTGGCCGGTGTGTGAGAACTTTCACCCTTTTTCTCTTCGGTGCTGGCTCGCTAGGACCAGCTGAAGCGGTTTCTTTTGCAGAAGCTGTACCTTTCCTTTTCTGCCCCCGCACTGGATAATGGTAGTCGGGGTACACGAACCCAATTGCATCAAAAACTCGGTTCAGTCTTTTCTTTCTTCGGCCTCTGAAGGCTGCTGACATTGCAGTATCTTCGGCCTTCGAATATATCCCAAGCAATTCATCACTTAACGTCTCAATGCTCTTTAACCAATCATCATCGGGTTCAACAAATTTGTCTCCATACTTGAATGTATACTTCAGCCTAACTAGCCCACTTTCGTCAGTTTCTCTAACAGTCTCTTTCGGCATTTCCCAATTATTTGCAAGAGGCCATACTCTGAAGGCAATGTGTTCTTGTACCAAATCCCTTGTCTCGATAAAAGAGCAGACTACGCCGAAGGCCCGTTGGCATTCTTCGGCTGCTTCATCCATTTCTACCTTCGGTTTCCGGAGTCCGAAGCGCTGCCAGATGGGGCGCATGATGATATCCTTAATATCTTCTCGAACCTTCAAATCATTTTTTATATAGAACCATTCTTTCATCCATTCTCCGGGCCATCTCTTCCGAAAGGTGGGCACGGGACAGCTTGATCCAGAGCGAGCACCGAAGCTGTAGCAGCCAAAGTTATTATGATATTGCTCTTTGCCCCAGGGTTTTGTTTCGTATAACAATTCATGAATATTGCAAAAACTTTTTGCACTTGGCTCTAGGCCCTGACTCTTCATAGCCCAGACGAAGATTCCCATTCTTATTATTGCTTCAGGGGTAAGTTGATGAAGGTAAACCTGATATGTTTTCAGAACTTCTACCACGAATCTGCTTAAAGGGAATCGTAGCCCAGCTTTTAAAAAGCTTCGGAAGATAACAACTTCATCATCTTCAGGGCCCGGCACAGTTCTTTCTCCGGCATCTGCTCTCAAAATGGACATATCCCAAAAGTATCTCCCCTTCATGTTTTCAAGGTGATTTTGCCCGATAGTTGATTTCCCGAAGACTGAATGGCTTGGTCGCCATGGCCGATCTTCGGAATCTTCACCCCCACTATCTGCATCGTAACTATCACTCTCACCAGTATCTTCAGATAAACCTTCTAAAGTCTCCCTTGTAATCTTCTCCGTATTCGTCTTCGCCATTGACTCAAGAAAACCCAGATGCATCTCTTCAGAAAGGCCCAGCTTCATTTCGGCAGCAACCTTCTTCTCCTCAGACATTCCGGCAGCAACCTTCTTCTCCTCAGACATTCCGGCAGCAACCTTCTTCTCCTCAGACATTCGTTCGGAATTCTTGCCTCTCGCTTCCGAAGCTTGAAACTAGGGAGGCAACCAAATTTTTGTAGGCAGAAAACTATTTGAGCAGGAAAAACAGATGGCAAGAGAGTGTGCCGAATAAATTGTGGCGAGCCCGTATTTATAAACCTATTATATCGAAGACTGGAGGGCCCCATTTGCCAGAGACTGTTGCTATTCTAGCAAAAGGAAGGTGTTTTTTCGGACCTTCGGCTCATAGCCTTCGTCCATTTCGCAATCTAAATTTATCATTCTAGCAAATTAATATTGTGAGGGGCTACTGTTGGGGGCCTTCGGCTTCCGAAGGTCCTCTAAAACATGATTTAACAATATTTCTGGAGTAAAGTACATTGACAGGTATCTTCGGACTCGGATCAGAGCCACGGTACGAAGAAGCACAAAGAGCACGAAGGTTGGCGCAGAGCCGAAGCTGTGTGTAGAAGAGCTTCGGAATAGCGGCGGAAAAGGAAACCGACTTAAAGATGAAAAACCAGATTGGACCTCGAAGAATTATCATAGAGTTATTGATAAATGTGAGGGGCATTAATGTAATTTTACATGGGCTGCGTCCCGTGCCTATAAATAGATGAACAGTGATCTTGTACTGTTCACGCTGAGTTGGCATTGGCTTTTGCGTCACACTTGTAATTTTACCTTCTCACGAGCTGAAGGTACATTTGTGATTTAACATCATTTTTATATTTTTATTATAATAAAATGAAAATAAGTTGGCAATAGTACACAACTGTTTATGTTATCTTCATGTTTCATATGTTTCCTTCTTCATTATTATATTTTATGCTGATGAAGGTGTGTCCTTCATAACCTTCATCCAAAAATCATTATATCCTTGGGGAAATAATGCTTCGAAGGACGAAGGATATTAACATTTAACATTTTCTGTTGCCTTGTTCTTGACTCATAGCATTTGAGAACAAGTCTCCAACAGTTGGTGGGCCGAGAACCAAGGAATGGGCCCAAGTGCGGTTTTTCTTTTTCTCTTTTTCTTTTTATTTTCTTTTTTTCTGATTTCTTCTCTCTTTATTTAAAATTCAAATTTGAATTTAAACCATGTTGTGAACTTATACTCAATTTAAAATACATAGTAGGCATAATAGTATAGAGGGGTTTAATTTTATTTTTATTTTCTTTATTTTGTTTAGTATTCTTCCTTCCTTTTCTCCAAATCTAAATTTCCTAAATTTAATTTAGTGCCTATTTCACCATTTTTCTATTGTCATTATCTTTATGTGAATGCGCAAACAAATAAGCCTCACCATGATGCATAAGTTTTTTACATGTCATCTGTTTATGAGTTACTTTTAATTAGGGTTAGTCACATGTGATAATAAGTAAAGGTCGCAAAATATAGAGATCAACTCTATTTTCATAATTTACAATTTGGGTATTACATTTCCTCCATGGTTTAAAAGTCGTCGCCTATGGCGTCCGCCTTGGCGAGGTAGGTGTCCGCCTTGGCGTCGTAGGTGTCTGGGCGACGCCTTTTCCTCCCTGGGCGACGCCTTATCCTCTAGGGTTTGCAGACCAAATTTCTCTGTTCTCGTTTTGGACTTTAGGGTTTAGGCGCGCGTTTTGTTTTGGGCTTCTTCCACTGTGCGAGCGCGGCAATCTATTTGTGCGTGCGCGACTGCTCCCTGCTCCCTCTCCTTGCGCACGCAAATCTCTCTGCGCTCTCTCCCTGCGCGCTCTCTTCGCGCGGCGGCTGCTGCTCTCTCCCTGCGCGCGGCGGTTGCTGCTTGCTCCCTGCGTGAGGCGGCTGGTGCGTGCTCCCTGTGCGCTGCTCCCTGCTACCAGCGCACGGCTGCTGCTCTCTGGGCGCGGCTGTGGCTCCCTGCCCGCTCGCGACTACTGTGCTAGCTGCTGCTGCTGGTAAGTCCTACTCCCTGCTTACTCCTCCTCTCCTCAGAATGATGTTTCTCATCCCCTCCTCCCCTGCTTCCCCTGGTTTCATACTGTGCAGCAAGTAGGTTTCTGTCAAGTGTCAAGACTGCAGCGACTAGCGACAACATAATGTCTTCTCGAAATGAAGCTCCATCTTCTGTGGCTGGTGAGTACGACCCGAAGAGCGATCCTACCCGGAAGCCATGGAAGTCTACTGATCCAGGGTGGAAGTATGGATTTTGGCCAGATCTTCAAAATAAAGATAAGGTGGAATGCACCCCATGTGGTCAGGTTGTTAGTGGAGGGATAAAGAGGTTAAAGCAACATTTGGTAGGGGCATATGGAGATGCAAAGTTATGTCCCAAGGCTAGCAGTGGAATAAGGAAGGAGATGACAAGTTATTTGGAGGCAAACAAGAGAAAAAGACCAATGTTTCCAGATGAAGATGAAGAAGATGATGAAGTGGTGGAGGTGGCAGCAGCAGATGGGGTGAATGATACATCTGTTGTGGAGTCTCAAGCATCCAAGGTGCAGCCTAGTTCTGGTACAGTAGCCAAAAAAAGACAATCGACCTTGCAATTTAAGGCAAACAGTAAAGCACAGCCAAAGACAGCCAAGTCCGTAGTTGAGATGTTGCGGAGAACACCAGAGGAGGTGGTGGATGAGAGACTTTCAGGCTCTTATCAGCCCACAATCTTGGCTAGTGCAAAAAGTAAGGAGGACAAACACTATGTGGACATGCAGTGGGCTTTGTTCTTCTATAGTGTGGTGTACCTTTCAATGCCGCAGCAGCTAGGCAGTTTCAGATTGCAATTGAGGCCACAACACAGTTTGGTTCAGGGTATAATCCTCCAACACCTTACCAACTAGGCGAGCCATTGCTACAAGAGGCTGTGAAGTCAACAAATACAATGAGGGAGGAACATGAGCATGCATGGAAACACTATGGTTGCACACTCATGTCTGATGGATGGTCTGATAGGAGGGGACGTCATCTTATTAACTTACTAGTGAACAGCCCAGAGGGTACTTACTTTTTAGAGTCCGTTGATGCATCAAGTGAAGTACATGATGCATACATGCTTGCTGATTTGCTAGAGAAAAAAGTTGATGATATTGGGAGAGACAAGGTTGTACAAGTTGTTACTGATAATGGTGCCAATTACAAAGCTGCAGGCAAGCTTCTAATATGGAGAGGATTCCTACTTTATTTTGGAGTCCATGTGCTGCACATTGCTTGGACCTAATGTTGGAGGACATAGGAAACTTAAAGGAATTCAAGAAACCAATTGCACGTGCAAGGCGTGTGACAACTTTCATATACCGACACGGGAGAATTCTTGCTGCCATGAGAGAGAAAACTGGTGGGGCTGATCTTGTGAGGCCTGCTGCCACTCATTTTGCTACTTCCTTTCTCACATTGAAGAGCTTGTACAAGCACAAGGATGCTTTGAAGGCTTTATTTGCAAGCACAACTTGGACTAATAACAGATTGTCAAAGACTAGTGCTGGATTGGATGTGTATAACATTGTCTTTTCCACACAGTTTTGGAATTTAGTAGAAGATTGCCTTAGAGCTTCAGGGCCACTACTTATTGTATTTAGGGTGGTAAATGGAGATGAGAGGCCAGCTATGCCAGAGGTCCAAGCATTGATGAAATGTGCAAAGGAAAAGATCAATCAAAGCTTTGCTGTCCAAAGCAAGAAGACTTTACTCAAGAAAATCATAACTATAATTGAACGGCATTGGGAGAAACAAATGGATCACCCATTGTATGGGGTTGCAATGTATTTGAACCCAGGAAAGCTGCATCCTCTCATAAGAAATGATGATGATGCCACTATTGGTCAGCTAAGAGGTTGCTTTCTTGATGTGCTTGCAAGAATGGTAGATGATGAGGAAACTAGAGACAAGATCAATTCTCAAGCAATGGATTACGAGTTTCTTAGAGGAGCAGCTTTTTCAAATAAGATGGCCAAAGATAACCTACAAACTATGACCCCACGTAAGTGTTTGTGGCTGTTACTAGTTTACTACTTACTAGTTGTTGCTAGTAGCCTAAATTGTTGTGTTGTTAACTTGTCATTGCAGTTGAGTGGTGGCGTTCATATGGTGGTCGTGCTATTGAGTTACAGAGATTTGCTAGACGTTTGGTGAGTCTTTGTGCGTCTTCATCAGGTTGTGAACGCAATTGGAGTACCTTTGAATTTGTAAGTTATTATGTGTGCCTCCTCAAGTCCTCATCCACCTACTTGGCTACTTTTGTAACCAATATTTTAGGATTAAATGACCAGGTGTTTTCTCTTTTCTTATTTTGTAGATCCATACAAAGAAAAGAAACCGATTGTTGCATAAGAGGTTGAATTCTATTGTCTTCATTTCCTACAACAGAAAGATGAAAGCTAGGTTCCAAAAACTATGCCAGAAGAAGGGGAAAAACTTCGATCCATTGGTTCATGAGGACTTCAACTAGGACAATGAGTGGGCTGATTCTTTGCATGTAGTCCCTAAAGGTGGGTGTGGGTGTGATTGTGACCTTACATGGGACCTTGTGGATAATGCCATTGGAGCATCACAAGCACTTCATGGCCGAAACACCAAGAAGAGCCCATAATGTGTATTCAAGAAGAAATTCTGTTGCTGCACAAAATATGTCAGAGGCTGAAGAGGAAGATGAAGAAGATGTTCCACATGATGATGAAGAAACCATAGATTGTGAAGATGAATCTAATGGTGGCAATGATGGTGAAGAAGGGGAGGCACCCAATATCCCAGGAGAGTTTGATGATGATTTTTGAGCGACGGGAGAGTAGCTATTGCTAGATTGCATTAGCATATTTGCTGCATTACTAACTGCAACTAGTTACTATTAATTATGCCATTACAAACTATCTATGTGGCTATTTCAGATTTGGTATTATGCTGTTTTAAATTTTGTGACTTGCTATTGTTCCTTTAGAAATTACTTTGTGGCTATTTTAGATCCACTATTGTGCTATTGTGAATTTGTGATGATTTCTAGTTTATGAGCTTTAACAGCTGTTTGGTTGCTTGGTTTTGGCTACTAAGGCGTCGCCTAGGCGCCCGCCTAAGTCGCCTAGGCGATCAGGCGGTGGATGGGCACCTAGTTCCGCCTAGCCGCCTTTTAAACCATGATTTCCTCTTTGCAATTTCCATGGCACAACGCGCACAGATGGATGAAAGAGGAGGGGGAAATATAGGCGCCACTTTTATATGCTGGTGATGGCCGGGTAGGTCAGTTTTATAGGCATGCGGCCAGCAGGCCCCCAACGGAGATCTCGGCAGGGTCTGTGGCGCCGCCAGGGACCGCAGCGGGGGGGGGGGGGGGGGGAGGATTTTGTCACGGCGAACTCCTTGCAATAGACTTTAGTGGAACACGGTTCCGAGCATTGGGTTCCACATGTCGGCGGCTGGTGCGCTTGCGTGAGGCCACAGTGAGAGGCTGACCGTGTGTCCCCGCATGTCGGCGCAGATGGTTTGGTTGGGCGGGCGAGTTGGGCCAGCCAGTGCAGATCGGCCCATGTGGATGGTGGTTTCCTTTCTTTTTCTTGTTTTATTTTCTGTTTTCTATTTCAAATTGAATTCAATTTTGAATCTGAGTTTGAATTTCTATTTCAAACAAAATGCACAATCCGAATACAACATGATGCAATAATATATTTTTATTATTTATTCCATTTAGACAAATTCCCTCTAATTTATATCATTTGACCTGATTAAATCATATGAGGTGTTTCACCACTCATTTAATGGATTAAATGCATAGCCCAAAATTCTGTATTTATCATTTATTTAGCTTTAGGAAACTAGCTCCAACTTCTGGCTTTAAGTTTTAGACCTATGTTTTGAATACCAAATTCTTACCTATTATTATTTATTTAATTTAGAGAGTTATACTTCATAGAGAAAGTAATTCTTCCTAGAAAAAATCTCAAAAGGAATTTTTGGGTGTTACACCTTCGTCCCCAAGATAATACACATTCGGTGCCATCCTCTGAGTATGAAAGTTTAAACGTGCAATAAAAGATGAAAATGTCATATACTTCATTTCAATCCTGTGAAGGTACTGTAAATCAAGCAAATGTGTTAAGAAAACCTTCGTCCAGAGGTTGATACTCCTTTGGAGTATGAATACGAAGGACGAAGGTTTTTGAACAAGCACATACATCATAAGCGAAATGTGATGTAAAGAGACATATGAAATAACACACGAGAGCCTATCTCTTGTTGCCTTGGCATTTTCAATATGTCTCTCATTACATTGGTCATATTTACATGCATACCTTCGGCTCCTGAGGGATAGGATGCACGATGGTTCTTCGAAGGCTAAGCGTTACGAAGCTAGGGGTCTAGAAAAAGGTACTTTATGTGGGGTACTATTCATCTATTTATAGGGGATATAAACTGACTTTATTCAGATTTACAATAATGCCCATAAGGCCATTCTTATGCTATTTACAGATGATATAAGGATAACATCATATTTTCCCGCCTTCGTCTTTGCGGGTCTCAGCCTTTGTCGTTTATTGACTCGTGCTCCAAGCCACTGCCTTTGTTTGTTGTTTATGTCGCTTACACATAGATGAAGTGTCTTTGATTATTGATCTAGTCGAAGGTTAGCTTCGCCTGTAAGAAGAAATGTTCCTGAAACACATTTACTTATGGCCAAAATTATGTGTTAGGCAACTGAATGTTTCTTCGCCAACAAGTGACCTTCGGCATGGCTTTCTGTTGTATCCTTAATATAACACAACTAATAAAAGGACCTTCGGCAGTGTAGGCCCCCAATAGTAGCCCCTTGTGGTGTGAATTCGTTGTTTCATGATGAGCTTAGATTGCAAAAAAATTATAATTGGGAGGCCTTGTGTCAAAGGTCCGAAAACACCTTCCGAAGCTCATTATGAATACAATAGTTCTGTCAATTGGTTATGGGTATAAAAGGGGCTGGTACCCTGCGTCACAGGGCATGACTCCTGTTGTTTGTATTCACTACTGTTAGTTCCTGCTCTACCTTCAAAAGTAGCTTCGAACATTGTCTGTCTTTCGGAACCAGCCTTAGCCAGTTTTTAGAGATCGCTTGCTTTACTCTTAGAATACTGCAAAGATGATGCTGACACCTTCGGCGGATGTGCTAGAGGCGCGGGCTGAGGAACTTGTTTAGGCGACGAGAGCCACTACTTCCTAGGCCAAAGCCGGCTCTCTAAACCAGTCGGAAGATAGCGACACCATAGATATTGAGGAGGACAACACGATCATAAACCCCAAGAAGCCTAGCCATGTGGACTTTGGCAAGTCCAACATTAAAGAAGGACACGTTGAGGTACTTAACCACTTCGACAACATTGACAATATTGAGTGGGTGCGGTTAGGGGGTGATGAATTAGTACCGAGTCCAAGGGAGGACAAAGTTGTCATGTTTCGGTGCTTTTGAAGGTTGGTCTTAGGTTTCCTTTACATAAGATGATAGTCGCAGTGTTAAAGAAGTTTAACATATATCGTCATCAGCTTACCCCAAATGCTATAGTGCGTTTAGGATTTTTTTTATTTGGGCTATTCAAAGTCAAGGAATCGAACTTGGTGCTAAAGATTTCTGCAATGCCTTCAGTCATATTCATGAACCGCATTTCCAGACGAAGGCAACAAGGGGCATGCATAATAATTTTGGTTGTTATAACTTTGCATATCGAAGAGGTTCAATGTTCCCAGCTCTTGCTTATCGAAGCAAGTGAGTGAATGAGTGGGCGAAGAAATGGTTTTATTTGAAGACCTACTTGACCGCGCGAGCTGACATATCAGGCATCATTCAATCTCCTATTGTCACAAGTTTGGGTTTTAAGAACCAATGTGCTATGTCAACTTCGAAGCTCGGGCTGCCATAGCTCCCTTCAATGTTGTTTGCACCCATATTGGAACGAGGGATCTTGTTCAGGAGTTCCTAGCTTTTAAAACATGGCCACTGGTAGCTAAGTGGGACATGCCGAAGGTGTCTGAAGGGGATGCTTCAGATGCTGAGCCTAGGCTAGTTAGGCTTCGTTATAAGTACAGATTCGATGATGAGTTTGGAGAGCCCAGTGATGGTTGGCTAGATTATGTTGAAGCAAGGTGCAATGAAATTCTTGGTAATTATAGCAAGTCCGAAGTCGAGGCTCTACAACAGGCCTTAAATGCCCGAAAGAGGTCTCGACTGAATCGTGTCTTTGATGCCATCGAGTTCTTTTATCCAAACTATCCTGTCATGGTTTAGGATTCGAAGAAGAGAAAGAATAAAGTGACTACAAGGCGAAGCAAGATTTTGAAGGTGTACGCCAGATCAATTCCTCAAACTTCAAAGGAATCTTTGGTAAATAAGTTTTTGATTTTAGGTATATATGTTATAAATTTATTTTATTTTTTTTGAATTTCTTAGGCAACACCCAAAGCGAAGATAGAAGTTGATATTGAAGAGCTCCCTCCCATGGGGCCGAAGAAGCGAAAATTGGAGAAGTTATCGACTTGATAGCGTAGAACGTTAAGCACTTGGAGATGTTTTCGGAGAGTGACAAAAAAGAAGATGATGGGGAGCAAATAGCTCCAGTAATGAGTTCATTCTTTGATACTTTCAAAGAAGAAGCTGAGAATGATATTGCTGGCACAACACTGGTGCCGAAGGACCCAATGCCACCTGATGAAGAAGAGTCTGGTCCAAATAGTTCAGAATTTGAATGTACTATTGCAGCGGTGACTCCTTCGGTAGTCATAGCAACTGAAGACAAAGGTTCCTCCAAACCTGCCCTAGCGGAGGAGAAAGGAAAAGGGCTTGCTAAACTTAGGGAGGCCAAAAAGCTATCGAAGATGACACACCGCTTGGTGAAGGGCCCTTCGACCAAGTCTTGGGTGGCCGAAGATATCGGGTTCACCATGCCGCAGGGAAAATAATGGGCACAAAGCAGCTGGCTGAAGACATTGGCTTCACCGAACAACTGGGGTATCCTTCGGGGTCCACTATTTTTGGGGGCGGGCAAGATGATTATTTGTACTACTGTCTTGACAACATGGAGACAATGTCAACTTTCTGAAGCTAGAAGTGATGTTATAAACTATGTCTGATGAAGAATTTTTTGATTGTCTGGCTTATACTCATCTCAAGGTAATTTTTATTAGTCTTTGTTTTTTAGTTTCAGGTTGCTTTGACGAAATGACTTATCCTTTGAATCTTCGCAGGGCCTATTCCTAGGCAAATCCTTGAAGAACAAGAGAAATGTTGAGAACGAAGCTGCTTGGAAAGAAATTTTGAATCTTAGGTCCAAAGTGTCTGGACTTTGGTTCGATTGTGAAGAAAATGAAAAATCTTTCAAGATATTAGAAAAAGATTTTGTTGTTAGTCGGACCGAAGTCACACTATGCGTGAGGAAAAAGTTAGGCTTCAAACTCCAAGTGCTGAATAGAAGAAACACATTGCGTCGCTCGAAGCTGAGATGGGGCAGATCAGAAAGGATTATGAAATTGAAATGATGAAGCTAAGGCAGTCATCCGCTGAAGAGGTCGTCAATCTTAGCAGTTCTTAAGTAAAGATCAATGACATGAAGGCTGAGATAAACCATGTGAGGGAGTTGAACGAAAATTATCGAATCTTGCTAGCCAACTGGCATACCCTTCGCAACAGATGCCACAAAGAGATGTTGAAGACGTTCTCTGCTGCCGAAGCTCTGTCCAAAGAGAATTTTTTTTCGATTTTGACTTAGAGGGTTTGATGAGGTGGGTACTCGGCGAGACCCGTGCGTTCAAGGGTGTCCTCTCGGCTCGAGAGGTCTATTGTGCTTGGAAAAGCGCTAGAAGCACTGCTTTGGTTCTGCTGAAAGCAGGGTGCAAACACGTGAAGGCTTGCATAGACCCTAACTTCAATGTCTCTGCTAACCTATACAAAGGTCAACTGTCGAAGCTTCGAAATGGTCCAAAAAATCTTATCTAAGATTTGGAAGAGGGTGGAAAAGAGTTAAGTATTGAGGAATCCATTAAGAACAGAGAGAAGGTATGTGCTTTGTTACCTCCATCTTTTACATTTGCATGTCATAGTCATGCTAACCGTAAAATTTCTATAGGCAAGGCAAGCATCCGAAAAGGATGTGGACATTTGGAAAAGGCTTCAGAGCAAAAAAACCAAAGGTATTTGACTTTCCGCTTTTTCTAAATTTTAATGATCTTTTCTCAGATAATTGCTCTACTAACCCTTGTTGAAAAGTTTCCACTTCACAGGTCGTGATTGAGGTAAAACATACCGAAGCTGAAGCTAAGGATGCTATTGCCGAAGTTGAGGCCATCTCTGTCAGGGCAATAAAGAAAGCCAAAGACGATGCAATCTTGAAGATCTGCGAACAGATTTATGACGAAGCAATGCGAAGTGACCCAGGAAATTGATTTGTGTAAAAAAACAATGATGTTTTATTGTAATAATTCAAAGCATCCAAAAATTCTTTCGAAGTTTCTTCGGCTATTTTGTAATATATTTGCATTTACGTTTCACTTTTTCCTCCTTTTCTTTCGAGATATCTGAAATTTTTAATCTTGCATTTTTGAGCCGAAGGCGAAAAACACCTTCCCTTCTTTTCACATATTTCAAAAGAAAATGTACGTATACATTTTTGGATGTAATGATTCACAACTCTGCATCCTCTTAAGGACGACTTCAAAATTTTTCCTCATCGTTACTTTGGATAAAACAAAGTATAACTCTACATTCCCCCAAGAACGACTTCGGAGCTTTTTCTCATCAGTTCAGGACATAGCTCTGCATTCCACTAAGAACGACTTTGGAGCTTTTTCACCATTACTTAGGTGAAATAAACCATAGCTTTGCATTCCCTTAGGAAATCACCTTTTTCACCATTACTCACGTCAAATAAACCATAGATATGCATTCCCTCGGGAACGACATCGAAGCTTTTTCACCATTACTCAGGTGAAATAAACCATAGCTTTGCATTCCCTTTGGAACGACTTTGAAGCTTTTTCACCATTACTCAGGTGAAATAATCCATAGCTCTGCATTCCCTTAGGAATGACTTCGGAGCTTTTTCACCATTACTTAGGTGAAATAAAACATAGCTCTGCATTCCCTTAGGAATGGCTTCGGAGCTTTTTCACCATTACTTAGGTGAAATAAAACATAGCTCTGCATTCCCTTAGGAACGACTTTGGAGCTTTTTCACCATTACTTAGGTGAAATAGATCATAGCTCTGCAACATTCTCACTATTGGACATGAATATACTGGATCATTATTGTATTGATTTGCATGATAACAAAATGACTTGTGAAAGTAAATGTAAAGATACACTAGTGGCATGTTGATGGCTTTGGGCTCACTTGCCTAGCCCTTAGGGTGCCGAATATATGTGCTTCATCTCTGGGACAATGCTATTGACAGTACAGGTTTTAGATCCCTCCCTTTTGTTCCTTTGTTGTAGGTCTTGCCTTGGGAATTTGGGTTAGTTAGCAGGGACTTGATCATAGGGAGGTAGCCCTGAGATGAAGGAGAAAGCTATTGACCATGTACTCATTGATGGGTTTCTTGAGGCATTTGTGGCTGAAGGTAGACTTGGCCTTGGCTCTTGTGACTGAGTTTGAACATATTGCAGGATGTAGGGTGAACAATATGAAGATGTACTAAACATCTCTTTTAGCTGTGAAGGATGAGTAGCTGTCGAAGCAAGCTCTTTCTAGTTGTTGATGGTGTGATGGCATGTTCTTGTAGTGTGGCCCTTGTCCTCACCACAAAACAAGTAGAATGGCTTCCTTGGGGGCACAACAAATCTGCCACCAAAGCTTTGGCCTCTGCTTCCTCTCGGAGCGGGTGGTCGGAATGTGTTGTGCGAAGGTTGCTACTGAGAGCTTGCCTGTTGACCTGACTGACCTTGTGACTAGGTCGTCTTTTCCTCACCCTATGATGGGTTATGCATGCTTCAGACATGTCTTGGATGGAATCTTCCTCCGAACCCCTAGCGACTTTGGTGTATCTGTGGAACTCTTCCCTTCTTCGATGGAAATCATTATCAGTCCTTATGTACTCGTCCATTTTCTACAGTAACTATTTGAGGGAGTGAGGAGGCTTCCTTGAAAAATACTGGGTGGTTGGTCCTGGCCTGAGCCCCTTGACCATAGCTTCGATGATGATGTCATCATGTACTGTCGAAGCCTGAGCCTGAAGCTTGAGAAACCTTCGGACAAATGCTGAATGTATTCATCTGGCTCCTGGGTACACTAAAACAAAGTTTGCGTAGTGACAGGCTTGGATTGAAAACACTAGAAGCTGGTAAGAAGCATTTTTTAAGCTTCAGCCATGAATTAATAGTCCTTGGTCAAAGTGACGAGTACCAAGTCTGGGCCACGCTTCGGACCACCATGACGAAGGACTTTTCCATGACAGCTGAGTTACCACCATACGATGATATGGTGGCTTCGTAGCTAATGAGGAACTGTTTCAGGTCTGTGAGGCCATCATAGATAGGTAATGTAGGAGGCTTGTACAGTGGTGGCCATGGTGTGGCTTGCAGTTCTAGTGTTAGCGTTGAAGCTTCATCATAAATGAAGTCTTGGGCATTGTACACTTCATGACAAACATTGTCATGATCTCGTCCATCGTAATCTTGATCCCTGAAATTTTTTAGATTTTCGTGTGCTTCGATATTGCACATATCTTCAGTTGCTTCATCAATCTTTCTTTAGAGCTCTAAAAGATGAAGCATTTTTCCTTGCGCTTCTCCACTTGCTGGTGGACGAGTTCAAGGTTGTTGATTTCCACATCAAGATATTCTTCACGAGGGTGTAATCTGATGGCCTTCTTCTTCTTGTTCCTTGCCTCTCTTATGATAGCTTCGTTCCATTGATTGGGATCGATCAGTGCAAGGATGCAGCTAGTTGCCGCTATTTTCTTCGGTGGCATGGTGTATGTTGATGTGGTCATGAAATCACCGGAGGTGGGTGCCAATGTTGACCACTTGTTTTCAATTGCTGCATGGCATCAAAAACAAGGCAACATAGAGTTGAGAAACAGGAACCTTCATCCTCAAGATAATACACCTTCGACGTAATCCTCTAAGGACGAAAGTTTAAACGTACAATAAAAGATGAAACTGTCATATACTTGATTTCAATCCTCTAAAGGTACTTAAATCAAGCCAATGTGTTAAGAAAACCTTCGTCTAGAGGTTGATACTCCTTCGGAGTTTGAATACGAAGGACAAAGGTTTTGAACAAGCACATACATCATAAGCGAAATGTGATGTAAAGAGACATATGAAATAACACACGAGAGCTTATCCCTTGTTTCCTTGGCATTTTCAATATGTCTCTCATTACATTGGTTATATTTACAAGCATACCTTCGGCTGCTTAGTGATAGGACACACGATGGTTCTTTGAAGGCTAAGCATTACGAAGCTGGTGGTCTATAAAAAATGTACTTTATGCGGGGTACTGTTCATCTATATATAGGGGAGACGAACTGACTTTGTTCAGATTTACAATAATACCCACTAGGGCTTTCATATGCTGTTTACAGATGATATAAGGATAACATCGTATTTTTTCCACCTTCGTCTTTGCAGGTCTCATCCTTCGTCGTTTATTGACTCGCGCTCGAAGCCACCACCTTCGTATGTCATTTCTACTGCTTGCACATAGACATCTTTGATTACTGCTCTTGTTGAAGGTTAGCTTCGACTGTAAGAAGAAATGTTCCTGAAACACATTTAATCATGGTTGAATTTATGTGTTAGGCAGCTGATTGTTTCTTCGTCAACAAGTGACCTTCGACATGGCTTTTCGTTGTATCCTTAAGGCAATCATATAACACAACTAATAAAAGGACCTTTAACAGTGTAGGCCCCCAACACACACCTTGTAGTCTCACTCTACTACCCTCATATTTGAACTCCACCCATTTCCTGTCCCAAGCACAAAGCATGGGACAGAACTGCTCCAACCAGTCCATGCCAATAATCATGTCATAAGTTGTTTTAGCCAGAACAAAGGCATCTGCATAGAATGTTTTGCCACAGCTCCACCACTCCAACTGCACAGCTTTTCTTTAACAAGTAAGAGTTTGTCCATTCACCACCTTAACAGAAACAGGATCAATTTCCTGAGTCACACACTAAATTCTAGTAGAAGCCACCTCACTGATAAAAGTATTTGAACTGCTAGAATCTAACAACTGCAAGATTACTTAGTCCTTGATCAAGGCTCTCAACCTGATACACCTTGAATATTCTGTGTCGCTTAAAGCATTCATATATAAAACTGTCTACTCACTATTCTGTCCATTTCTTGTTTCCAAAAAATTCAGTACCTCATCAGACAATATATGTCCTCCATCTACTCCCTCTTCCACTGCAATATAGTTCAACTAAGGTTGAATTGTGGTTCTACACTTATGGCCAGGCATATACTTTTCACCACATTTATAGCATAACCCATTGGCTCTTCTATACTCCTTAAGTTGCTTAGCCTTCCACATATCTCCATGGGATTCTCTAGTCTCCTTATTACTCCAATTTAGGCAACCACCCCTTCTGCCAGCCTAATCATTCTCACCAGATTCCTCGTTATTCTCTTCTTGTTCCGATCTCAACCTAGCAC
This sequence comes from Zea mays, assembly GCF_902167145.1. Taxonomy (NCBI): domain Eukaryota; kingdom Viridiplantae; phylum Streptophyta; class Magnoliopsida; order Poales; family Poaceae; genus Zea; species Zea mays. The sequence goes on from NC_050105.1 coordinate 65,861,255, forward strand.
CCTCAACTATTGGGGTAGTAGAAGGAGTAGGTCGTTGTACCTGGTTCTAGATAATTCTCGCTGGTGGGCGCGCTCCCAGAATTCCCCCGCTCGTAGTAATTCTTCAGTGCTCCTTCATTCCACTAGTTGCGTTGGCCACCACATGCGCCACCTACTCTGGCCTTGAGAAACTTGAGCAAGAGATTTCATGGGTAAATCCATCTTAGATTGCAAATACTACACCAGCTTGTTGAGCTCCATCTGCCTGTTCCCGGTTTCTATCAACTTGTTCGACAGTAATCCCAACCCGTCCATCTTCTCCGAGAGCTCGATCAGCGTTGATGTTGAAGCATCCAACGCTTGTTGGAATTTCTCTGTGAGGCACTTCTCCACATCTTCCATTGTTGCAACCAACTAACGTGCCTGCATAGTCTGACGACTCGACATTGTGGCTTCTGACTTGATATACAACTTCTAGAACCGGATGGATTTCGACGACGAGAATATCCAATCATTGTTGGATACTCTGGGAATCGATTGGCTCCGATACCAATTTGTCACGACCGGTGAAGAGAAAGTCGGCCATCACCGGAGATAGGCGGGATCATAGGTGAGGAAGAGGAAGTCTCCAGGTAAGAGAGGGATTTGGGGGAAGTAGTTTTTTGGTATTCTCATTCATTCCTCTCTTTTCTCAGGTTCACGGCTTGGCTTTACAGACTAGCCAGCCAAAACAATTACATGACCAATATGGCCTAGCTAGACATGGTCCAACTTGTCCAACTCATACATTCAAAAGGAGCCAACTCCCGCTTCTCTTATTCATCGCCACCACCTCCACCACTGTCGGTCGTGATACTTTGATTGTTGCATATTGATTTGAGTTGAGATTGAAAATTGAATTTTGATTTGAATTTGGAATTTTGCAATGAAAATAGAAAACATAAAATAAACAATAAAAAACACTTACCCAAACTTACCTATGTCGTGATCCAGCAGCCTTAGCTCATTTCCACCTTGCCTTCTGAAAGTCGCCTAGAGGGGGGGTGAATAGGGCGAAACTGAAATTCTCAAAAATAATCACAACTACAAGCCGGGTTAGCGTTAGAAATATAATAGAGTCCACGAGAGAGGGCGTAAAACAAATCGCAAGCGAATAATGAAGTGAGACACGTGGATTTGTTTTACCGAGGTTCGGTTCTCTCAAACCTACTCCCCGTTGAGGAGGCCACAAAGGTCGGGTCTCTTTCAACCCTTACCCTCTCTCAAACGGTCCCTCGGACCGAGTGAGCTTTCTCTTCTCAATCACTTGGAACACAGAGTTCCCACAAGGACCACCACAAGATTGGTGTCTCTTGTCTCAATTACAAGTGAGTTTTGATCGCAAGAAAAAATCAAGAGAGAAGAAAGCAATCCAAGCGCAAGAGCTCGAAAGAACACAAGCAAATCTCTCTCTCTAATCACTAGGGCATTGTGTGGAATTTAGAGAGGATTTGATCTCTTTGGTGTGTCTAGAATTGAATGCTAGAGCTCTTGTAAGTAGTTGGGAAGTGGAAAACTTGGATCCATGAATGGTGGGTGGTTGGGGTATTTATAGCCCCAACCACCAAACTAGCCGTTTGGTGAGGCTGTCTGTTTGATGGCGCACCGGACAGTCCGGTGCACACCGGACATGTCCGGTGCGACAGCCACGTCACCAAAGTCGTTGGGTTCCGACCGTTGGAGTTCTGACTTTTGGGCCCGCCTTGATGTCCGGTGGCGCACCGGACATGCACTGTAGATTGTCCGGTGCGCCAGCATGGGCGTGCTAGACCTCTGCGCGCGCAGCGCGCGCATTTAATGCGTCGCAGGTAGCCGTTAGCGCCGAAATAGCCGTTGCCCCGCTGTTACACCGGACAGTTCGGTGAATTATAGCGGAGCAGCTGAGATGAATTCCCGAGGCTGGCGAGTTCCGGAGGCCGCTCTTCCTTGGAGCACCGGACATGTCCGGTGTACACCGGACAGTCCGGTGAATTATAGCGGAGTTGCCTCTGGAATTTCCCGAAGGTGACGAGTTTGAAGTCGGGGTCCTCTGGTGCACCGGACATGTCCGGTGGCGCACCGGACAGTCCGGTGCGCCAGACCAGAGGTGCCTTCGGTTGTCCCTTTGCTCTTTGGTTGAACCCAATACTTTGTCTTTTTATTGGCTAAGTGTGAACCTTTAGCACCTGTATAACTTATACACTAGAGCAAACTAGTTAGTCCAAATATTTGTGTTGGGCAATTCAACCACCAAAATTAATTAGGGACTAGGTGTAAGCCTAATTCCCTTTCAATCTCCCCCTTTTTGGTGATTGATGCCAACACAAACCAAAGCAAATATAAGAGTGCATAATTGAACTAGTTTGCATAATGTAAGTGCAAAGGTTGCTTGGAATTGAGCCAATAAATGTTACTTACTAGATGTGCATGGATTGTTTCTTTATTTTTAACATTTTGGACCACGCTTGCACCACATGTTTTGTTTTTGCAAATTCTTTTTGTAAATCCTTTTCAAAGTCCTTTTGCAACATAGTCAAAGGTAGATGAATAAGATTTTTGCAAAGCATTTTCAAGTTTTTAAAAATTTTCTCCCCTTGTTTCAAATGCTTTTCCTTTGACTAAACAAAACTCCCCCTAAATGAGATCCTCCTCTTAGTGTTCAAGACTTCCTGCCCCTTTAGAACATAATAAGATACCAATTTGAAATTGACCAATTGAAAATCTCCAAAGTTTTTAAAATTAGGTGGTGGTGCGGTCCTTTTGCTTTGGGCTCATATTTACTCCCCCTTTGGCATGAATTGCCAAAAACGGAATCATTAGAGCCCGACGAAATATTTTCTCCTCCTTTGGTTATAAAATGAATGAGTGAAGATTATACCGAAGTTGGAGAGATGCTTGGAGTGACGGCGAAGGATGAGTAGTAGAGTGGAGTGGAAGCCTTTGTCTTCGCCGAAGACTCCAATTCCCTTTCAATATACCTATGACTTGGTTTGAAAGACACTTGAAAACATATTAGTCATAGCATATATAAAAGAGACATGATCAAAGGTATACTTGTGTGCTATGTGTGCAGATTAGCAAAAGAAGTTCCTGGAATCAAGAATATTGAGCTCATGCCTAAGTCTGGTAAAAGATTGTTCATCAAGTGGCTTGGTAAAGATATCGGCTAATTGATCTTTAGTGTTAATGTATGAAATCTCGATATCCCCTTTTTGTTGGTGATCCCTAAGAAAATGATACCGAATGGCTATGTGTTTAGTGCGGCTATGCTCAACGGGATTATCCGCCATGCGGATTGCACTCTCATTATCACATAGAAGAGGAACTTTGGTTAGTTTGTAACCGTAGTCCCGCAGGGTTTGCCTCATCCATAGCAATTGCGCGCAACAATGGCCTGCGGCAATATACTCGGCTTCGGCGGTAGAAAGAGCGACCGAATTTTGCTTCTTTGAAGCCCAAGACACCAAGGATCTTCCCAAGAACTGGCAAGTCCCCGATGTGCTCTTTCTATTGATTTTGCACCCCGCCCAATCGGCATCCGAATAACCAATCAAATCAAATGTGGATCCCCGAGGGTACCAAAGCCCAAACTTAGGTGTATAAGCCAAATATCTCAAGATTCGTTTTACGGCCGTAAGGTGTGATTCCTTAGGGTCGGCTTGGAATCTTGCACACATGCAAACGGAAAGCATAATGTCCGGTCGAGATGCACATAAATAAAGCAATGAACCAATCATCGATCGGTATACCTTTTGATCCACGGACTTACCTCCCGTGTCGAGGTCGAGATGCCCATTGGTTCCCATGGGTGTCTTGATGGGCTTGGCATCCTTCATTCCAAACTTGCTTAGAATGTCTTGAGTATACTTCGTTTGGCTAATGAAGGTGCCCTCTTGGAGTTGCTTGACTTGGAATCCTAGAAAATACTTCAACTCCCCCATCATAGACATCTCGAATTTTTGTGTCATGATCCTACTAAATTCTTCACATGTAGATTTGTTAGTAGACCCAAATATAATATCATCAACATAAATTTGGCATACAAACAGATCATTGTCAAGAGTTTTAGTGAATAAAGTAGGATCGGCCTTGCCGACTTTGAAGCCATTAGCAATAAGGAAATCTCTAAGGCATTCATACCATGCTCTTGGGGCTTGCTTGAGCCCATAAAGCGCCTTAGAGAGCCTATAGACATGGTTAGGGTACTCACTATCTTCAAAGCCGGGAGGTTGCTCAACATAGACCTCCTCCTTGATTGGTCCATTGAGGAAGGCACTCTTCACGTCCATTTGATAAAGCTTGAAGCCATGGTAAGTAGCATAGGCTAATAATATGCGAATTGACTCAAGTCTAGCTACGGGTGCATAGGTTTCACCAAAATCCAAACCTTCGACTTGTGAATACCCCTTGGCCACGAGTCGAGCTTTGTTCCTTGTCACCACACCATGCTCGTCTTGTTTGTTGCGGAAGACCCACTTGGTTCCTACAACATTTTGGTTAGGACGTGGAACCAAATGCCATACCTCGTTCCTCGTGAAATTGTTGAGCTCCTCTTGCATCGCCATCACCCAATCCGACTCTTGAAGTGCTTCCTCTACCCTGTGTGGCTCAATAGAGGAAACAAAAGAGTAATGCTCACAAAAATGGGCAACACGAGATCGAGTGGTTACCCCCTTATGAATGTCGCCGAGGATGGTGTCGACGGGGTGATCTCGTTGGATTGCTTGGTGGACTCTTGGGTGTGGCGGCCTTGGTTCTTCATCCTCCTTGTCTTGATCATTTGCATCTCCCCCTTGATCATTGCCGTCATCTTGAGGTGGCTCATCTCTTTGATCTTCTCCTTCATCAACTTGAGCCTCGTCCTCATTTTGAGTTGGTGGAGATGCTTGTGTGGAGGAGGAAGGTTGATATTGTGCACTTGGAGGCTCTTCCGATTCCTTAGGGCACACATCCCCAATGGACATGTTCCTTAGCGCGATGCACGGAGCCTGTTCTTCACCTATCTCATCAAGATCAACTTGCTCTACTTGAGAGCCGTTAGTCTCATCAAACACAACATCACAAGAAACTTCAACGAGTCCTGAGGACTTGTTAAAGACTCTATATGCCCTTGTGTTTGAATCATATCCTAGTAAAAAGCCTTCTACAGTTTTAGGAGCAAATTTAGATTTTCTACCTCTCTTAACAAGAATAAAGCATTTGCTACCAAAAACTCTAAAATATGAAATATTTGGCTTTTTACCGGTTAGGAGTTCATAGGATGTCTTCTTGAGGATTCGGTGTAGATATAACCGGTTGATGGCGTAGCAAGCGGTGTTGACCGCCTCGGCCCAAAACCGATCCGGTGTCTTGTACTCATCAAGCATGGTTCTTGCCATGTCCAATAGAGTTCGATTCTTCCTCTCCACTACACCATTTTGTTGTGGAGTGTAGGGAGAAGAGAACTCATGCTTGATGCCCTCCTCCTCAAGGAAGCCTTCAATTTGAGAGTTCTTAAACTCCGTCCCGTTGTCGCTTCTTATTTTCTTGATTCTTAAGCTGAACTCATTTTGAGCCCGTCTCAAGAATCCCTTTAAGGTCTCTTGGGTATGAGATTTTTCCTGCAAAAAGAACACCCAAGTGAAGCGAGAATAATCATCCACAATAACTAGACAGTACTTACTCCCGCCGATGCTTATGTAAGCGATCGGGCCGAATAGGTCCATGTGTAGGAGCTCCAGTGGCCTGTCACTAGTCATGATGTTCTTGTGTGGATGATGAGTCCCAACTTGCTTTCCTGCTTGGCATGCGCTACAAATCCTGTCTTTCTCAAAATGAACATTTGTTAGTCCTAAAATGTGCTCTCCCTTTAGAAGCTTATGAAGATTCTTCATCCCAACGTGGGCTAGTCGGCGATGCCAGAGCCAACCCATGTTAGTCTTAGCAATTAAGCATGTGTCGAGTTCAGCTCTATCAAAATCTACCAAGTATAGCTGGCCCTCTAACACACCCTTAAATGCTATTGAATCATCACTTCTTCTAAAGACAGTAACACCTACATCAGTAAATAGACAGTTGTAGCCCATTTGACATAATTGGGATACGGAAAGCAAATTGTAATCTAATGAATCTACAAGAAAAACATTTGAAATAGTATGGTCAGGTGATATAGCAATTTTACCCAATCCTTTGACCAAACCTTGATTTCCATCCCCGAATGTGATAGCTCGTTGGGGATCTTGGTTTTTCTCATATGAGGAGAACATCTTCTTCTCCCCTGTCATGTGGTTTGTGCACCCGCTGTCGAGTATCCAACTTGAGCCCCCAGATGCATAAACCTACAAAACAATTTTAGTTCTTGACTTTAGGTACCCAAACGGTTTTGGGTCCTTTGGCATTAGAAACAAGAACTTTGGGTACCCAAACACAAGTTTTAGAGCCCTTGTGTTTGCCCCCAACAAACTTGGCAACTACCTTGCCGGATTTGTTAGTTAAAACATAAGATGCATCAAAAGTCTTAAATGAAATGTCATGCTCATTTGATGCATTAGGAGTTTTCTTTTTAGGCAACTTAGCACGGGTTGGTTGCCTAGAACTAGATGTCTCACCCTTATACATAAAAGCATAGTTGGGACCAGAGTGAGACTTCCTAGAATGAGTTCTCCTAATTTTGCTCTCAGGATAGCCGGCAGGGTACAAAATGTAACCCTCGTTATCCTGAGGCATGGGAGCCTTGCCCTTAACAAAGTTAGACAAGTTCTTAGGAGGGGCATTAAGTTTGACATTGTCTCCTCTTTGGAAGCCAATGCCATCCTTGATGCCAGGGCGTCTCCCATTATAGAGCATACTTCTAGCAAATTTAAACTTTTCATTTTCTAAATTATGCTCGGCAATTTTAGCATCTAATTTTGCTATATGATCATTTTGTTGTTTAATTAATACCATGTGATCATGAATAGCATTGATATCAACATCTCTACATCTAGTGCAAATAGAAGTGTGCTCAACAGTAGATGTAGAGGATTTGCAAGAATTAAGTTCAACAATCTTAGCACGCAAAATATCATTGTTATCTCTAAGATTGGAAATTGTAACATTGCAAACATCAAGATCTTTAGCCTTAGCAATCAAATTTTCATTTTCTACTCTAAGGCTAGCAAGAGAATCGTTCAATTCCTTAATCTTAGCAAGCAAATCATCATTATCATTTCTAAGATTGGGAATTGAAGCATCACAAACATGAGAATCAACCTTAGCAATTAATCTAGCATTTTCATTTCTAAGGTTGTCAATAATCTCACGGCAGGTGCTTAGCTCACTAGACAATTTTTCACATTTTTCAACTTGTAGAGCATAAGCATTTTTGACCTTAACATGCTTTTTGTTTTCCTTAATAAGGAAGTCCTCTTGAGAGTCCAAGAGATCATCCTTCTCATGAATAGCACTAATCAATTCATTTAGTTTTTCCTTTTGTTGCATGTTTAGGTCGGCAAAAGGGTACGCAAATTATTTTCCTCATCACTAGCATTATCATCACTAGAGGATTCATATTTAGTGGAGGATTTAGATTTAACCTTCTTCCTTTTGCCGTCCTTTGCCATGAGTCACTTGTGGCTGACGTTGGGGAAGAGGAGTCCCTTGGTGACGGCGATGTTGGCGGCGTCCTCGTCGTCGGAGGATGAGTTGGTGGAGCTCTCGTCCGATTCCCACTCCCGGCAAACATGGGCATCGCCGCCCTTCTTCTTGTAGTACCTCTTCTTTTCTCTCCTCTTTCCCTTCTTGTCGTTGCCCCTTTCACTGTCACTAGATATAGGACATTTTGCAATGAAATGACCGGGCTTACCACACTTGTAGCAAACCTTCTTGGAACGGGATTTGTAGTCCTTCCCCTTCCGTTGCTTGAGGATTTGGCGAAAGCTTTTGATGATTAAAGCCATCTCCTCATTGTCGAGCTTGGAGGCGTCAATTGGTTGTCTACTCGGTGTAGACTCCTCCTTCTTCTCCTCCGTCGCCTTAAATGCCACCGGTTGTGCTTCAGACGTGGAGGGTTTGTCAAGCTCGTTGATCTTCTTTGAGCCCTTGATCATACATTCAAAGCTCACAAAATTCCCGATAACTTCCTCAGGGGTCATTAGTGTGTATCTAGGATTACCACGAATTAATTGAACTTGAGTGGGGTTAAGGAAAATGAGAGATCTTAGAATAACCTTAACCACCTCGTGGTCATCCCATTTCTTGCTCCCGAGGTTGCGCACTTGGTTCACCAAGGTTTTGAGCCGGTTGTACATATCTTGTGGCTCCTCCCCTTGGCGAAGACGAAAACGACCGAGCTCCCCCTCGATCGTTTCCCGCTTGGTGATCTTGGTGAGTTCATCACCCTCGTGCGCGGTCTTGAGAAGGTCTCAAATCTCCTTTGCATTTTTCAACCCTTGCACCTTGTTGTATTCCTCCGTGCTTAGAGAGGCGAGGAGTATGGTTGTAGCTTGAGAGTTGAAGTGCTCGATTTGGGCCACTTCGTCCGTATCGTAGTCTTCATCCCCTACGGATGGTACCTGTGCTCCAAACTCAACAACATTCCATATACTTTTGTGGAGTGAGGTTAGATGAAATTTCATTAAATCACTCCACCTAGCATAATCTTCGCCATCAAAGGTTGGCGGTTTGCCTAATGGAACGGAAAGTAATGGAGTAGGTCTAGATGTACGAGGATAGTGTAAGGGGATCTTACTAAACTTCTTGCGCTCTTGGCGCTTAGAAGTTACGGACGGCGCATCGGAGTCGGAGGTCGATGTTGATGAAGTGTCGGTCTCGTAGTAGACCACTTTCCTCATCCTCTTGTGCTTGTCGCCTTTCCGATGCGACTTGTGAGGAGAAGATTTTTCCTTCTTCTCTTTGTGGTGAGAAGAGGAAGATCTTTTCTCCTTCCGTTTGGAGGAGTCCTTCTTCTTCTCCTTCCTCTTGGTGCGGGACTCTTCCAATGAAGTGCTCCATTGGCTTGTAGTGGGCTTGTCGCCGGTCTCCATCTCCCTCTTGGTGTGATCTTCCGACATCACTTCGAGCGGTTAGGCTCAAATGAAGCATCGGGCTCTGATACCAATTGAAAGTCGCCTAGAGGGGGGGTGAATAGGGCGAAACTGAAATTCTCAAAAATAATCACAACTACAAGCCGGGTTAGAGTTAGAAATATAATAGAGTCCACGAGAGAGGGCGTAAAACAAATCGCAAGCGAATAATGAAGTGAGACACGTGGATTTGTTTTACCGAGGTTCGGTTCTCTCAAACCTACTCCCCGTTGAGGAGGCCACAAAGGTCGGGTCTCTTTCAACCCTTACCCTCTCTCAAACGGTCCCTCGGACCGAGTGAGCTTTCTCTTCTCAATCACTTGGAACACAGAGTTCCCACAAGGACCACCACAAGATTGGTGTCTCTTGTCTCAATTACAAGTGAGTTTTGATCGCAAGAAAAAATCAAGAGAGAAGAAAGCAATCCAAGTGCAAGAGCTCGAAAGAACACAAGCAAATCTCTCTCTCTAATCACTAGGGCGTTGTGTGGAATTTAGAGAGGATTTGATCTCTTTGGTGTGTCTAGAATTGAATGCTAGAGCTCTTGTAAGTAGTTGGGAAGTGGAAAACTTGGATCCATGAATGGTGGGTGGTTGGGGTATTTATAGCCCCAACCACCAAACTAGCCGTTTGGTGAGGCTGTCTGTTTGATGGCGCACCGGACAGTCCGGTGCACACCGGACATGTCCGGTGCGACAGCCACGTCACCAAAGCCGTTGGGTTCCGACCGTTGGAGTTCTGACTTCTGGGCCCGCCTTGATGTCCGGTGGCGCACCGGACATGCACTGTAGATTGTCCGGTGCGCCAGCATGGGCGTGCCAGACCTCTGCGCGCGCAGCGCGCGCATTTAATGCGTCGCAGGTAGCCGTTGGCGCCGAAATAGCCGTTGCCCCGCTGTTACACCGGACAGTCCGGTGTACACCGGACAGTCCGGTGAATTATAGCGGAGCAGCTGAGATGAATTCCCGAGGCTGGTGAGTTCTGGAGGCCGCTCTTCCTTGGAGCACCGGACATGTCCGGTGTACACCGGACAGTCCGGTGAATTATAGCGGAGTTGCCTCTGGAATTTCCCGAAGGTGACGAGTTTGAAGTCGGGGTCCTCTGGTGCACCGGACATGTCCGGTGGCGCACCGGACAGTCCGGTGCGCCAGACCAGAGGTGCCTTCGGTTGTCCCTTTGCTCTTTGGTTGAACCCAATACTTTGTCTTTTTATTGGCTAAGTGTGAACCTTTAGCACCTGTATAACTTATACACTAGAGCAAACTAGTTAGTCCAAATATTTGTGTTGGGCAATTCAACCACCAAAATTAATGAGGGACTAGGTGTAAGCCGAATTCCCTTTCACCTCCCCTGCCACGCAGCCCAACCTAATGCACGCGCCAACATCTGGGGTCCTAGGTCAACCACCGCCAGCCGGTTGCGCACCCTCTGCCATGGTCACTAGCATGTGGGGCCTAGTAGTCGGCACCGTCTCCTAACTCAAGCTGGTCGGATCCTTGTTCAAAGAAGTTCAACTCGAACTAACCTTTGGTTTCCTCCTCGGACCAAGGATGGATCGACATTGGGCTAAGTGAGGGCACAGGCCCCCACTCAATTTTCCTTAGTTTAGTGGACTTTTTTACCTTATTTACTATAGTAACAAAGGCTTATTTGTTAGCAACCCTTTATTTAGGCCCACACTCAATATTTGGGCTGGGTCCGCCCCTACCTCGGACTCGATGCTCCTCGGCTTATGCAAAATGGTTGCTACACTTGGAGTCTTTATCACTGAAGCATGGGACCTTAGTATCAGCCTTGTCCCATACTCCAATCTAGCCTCGGCATAGAATAAGTTTGCTTAGGACTCTGCCAATGAGATACCCTCGGCCGCAACAATCGAGCAGTTTTCCTCACCCTAGGATTGTTTTGGCACTATATAAACTAGCTATAACCCCATTGGCTCTTCTAAGATTGGGAGCCCTACCTTCTAGTCCTTCTGTTACCACCGTTGGAGCGAGTAGGAAGAGAGAGAGAAAAACAAGCCACTGCCATCGTTCTTTGCCTATGCGAGCAATCGATGTTCGACAAGTGTACAAAGGGGTCGCCAGGGTAAGTGGGTCATGTCCAAGTGAATCACCAAGAACGAGTAGCACAGGAGTATCGACGATTCCTCCATGAGGGCTAGTTTGGGAGCCACAAAATCGGAGGAGATTGGAGGGGCTAAAATACCCTCATTCAATTTTGAATAAGAAAAGAATTTTAGCCCCTCTAATCCCCTACGGTTTTTGGACTCCCAAACTAGCCCTGAGAGATTTTGTCTCACCGTTGTCCCACACAACGTCGAGGACAACCCTGCCATCGCCCCAAGAATTGGTGAGAACCCCTCCATCGGGTTTGTTGTGTTTTGATTCTGCTCCAACACCTAGAAACACTTGGTTTGGAACATCAAAACACTTGGGGCATGTTTGCGATGGTGGCCCAGCAGCCCGGCTATGCTCTCGGGCTGCAACTGGGTGTGTTTGCATGCCTAGCCCGCTTAAGAGCTCGGTTTTGCATGTGCAAAAGCGATGGCTCCACCTGGCTCCCTGGAAACGGTGCTAGGGTTTGTTTTTTGAGGCTCGGCTTCTCGTGGCACGCTCATAGCGCAAATAAGGCAATCTCGTGCGGCGGCGGGTGGCTGAGGGGTGGCAAACAGCACCATGTCTTGACCGGGCTCATTTCGTACATGGACACAAACACGGTGAGTTGCAGTCGTAAGAGCAGGCCAGCCCAGGCCTGATCCTGTTGGGCAGGCCGAGCCGACCAGGTACAGGATCGCAAACACACCCTTGGTTCATTGTTTGCCGGCGACAACACCGCCACCATCGAACACACTGCCATTCTAATTCGTCAAGGGAGGAGGTGTTCCTTGTCGTCCGATTCTAGATTAACAGACTGGATTAGATCAATTAGGTACTGGTTTGTGTATAAAATCTGGGCTTCTCGGGTAGGATCGGGCTGCTCTGGTGGTATCTAACCCCTCAGTCGAGCGTCGTTTTATTGAAGAGTCCCTCAGGTTTATAGAAATGAACATGTGGTCCTAGGCTGTGCAAAGAGTATACCAGTTAGGTCCTAAAATTTACATATCAAACCCTGGTCTTTTATAAAACCGAACCGACCATCCAACCCTCTGTGATTTGCACAGAGGCCCCTACATTTACACGCATAATTATGCAAAGGCCCTTGGTTTTTACAAAACAGACCCTAGAAATAATAAATTAATATAAAATTAATCTAAAACATTGTTTTCTTCATAACTTTCTCGTTTTAACTCCGATTTTAGTGGTTCTTGAACCTTTGGAATCATCTCAATGGGTAGATTTATTTTACACAAATATTTTCCATGTGTGGTGTAATGTTATTTTTATTTATTGTTTGTCTACTTGTATGTTTTACTACGAGTAGAAGAGCGATGTTACAAAGAACCTGAAGCCAAACTTTAGGAAGCATCTGAGCAGTTGGAGTTGCACCAAATAAGGCAAGTATGTCCTTGATCCTATTGTTTTGACCTAATAGTATTTACTGTTATGTTCTCACCTATGCATGCATGGTTAGGTTAAATTGATGGGAACCTAATAGGTTACCTAGTTTGTTTTATCCTAAACCTTGTTTATAACTGGTTACTTGTTATTGGGTAGACTTGCTATTGCTCTACTTGGTTATGGGATAATGCTCAATATGAAATATTGGTCAAGATTTATTATTGTCGATTTCTTATTCATGATAAGGTCATTTTGTTTAATTGGAGCATGGAGCGACCACCCAGGAAAACAATGCAACCATAAGAACTATTATGGCTCTTGTCTTGGCTAATTAATCATGGAAGCTAATGTTAGAACCTTACCCAAAGGGGGCAAGGGGGAAGTGTTGATCAAGTATAGGGAGGTTCTCGAGCCAATCTATTTGTGGTAGCTTTTCAAACGAGGGATTATTATACCGCCTCATCTTGAATCCGTAGCGGGTTTTCTTATAATAGTAGAATTTTTTAAAGGCCTTGTAGTGAACCCCGCCTCATCTTCTTGGAAGAGATGAATGGGAATCATGACCCTATGGCAGATGGGTATCACGACTTATGGGTAAAGATGTGCGATCTCTGCAGAGTGTTCAACTGATATATCAGTCGTGCTCATGGTTAAGAGCGGCTCAGACCCTCACATGATTAACATATGGAAGTTAATTTAACCTAGCATGCTTGTGGTTGGTTTATGGGTAATAGTTTGTTATGAACCTTTCTTGCGAACACAAGGTTGACTTTTCCCTTGTGGTTTGGGTTGATGATGAGTGATTGTCAACCGGTAGTGTCTCAGGTCGAGTCGTGGACTAGCCAAGGTGTTAGTTATGTGTGTGCAACCATGTTGGTTAGGTTGTGATGTGCAGGTGTGGAGCATAGGTACAGTGGTTGACGGCGAAGGTGAAAGTCATGCGGGTTCATGCCGATGGACCGTGAGCGGTGAAGGACGAGGGTTGGGACTTGACTTAGGGACCAGAGTCACCGAGTGACTAGCCATGGTGGCTGACACCTGGGACATGCACTGGCGAGAGGATCCGGTGGAGCCGACCGTGTTGCTAGCGTGCTCGAGGACTAGCAGGACATATGTCAGGATGTGGGTGACATGCACGCGGTGTGATACTCACGATGGTTTGGTGGTTGAGCCTCAAAAAACCACCCTACGCTACAGACGACGGGTTTTGCTGAGTTTGGCTCAAACTCGGCAGTGGCGGTTCTAGAGGGAATCGGTGGCAGCACGTGGTGTCACAATGGAGGGTGCACTAAGGCAAAGCAACTTCATGTGGAGCGCGTGGCTGTCAGATCAAAACTCTAGGAGTTGGTCTATTTTGCCACTGGCGGAGTAGATAGACTCTATGTAAATAGGGGTAGTTTAGGAATGGAAATAGCCCTATATATATAGAGGCATAGGGCTGGTTAGTTCAGCAACTCTCGAACTGCCATTTGTTTGAGCACTCTCTTTTAGAACTCCTAGTTTTCTTCTCTAGGTAGTCACTAGTTTAGCCAGGAGATCCACAACGATTTTGTTCTATCGACTGTGTCTTGTAATCTACTACGATTAATCCGATGAAGGGTGGCTGGTACCGTCCATGGATTTTGGTTGACCGCAATATCAGTTTGCATCCTTTACTGAAATTCTGTGTCACTTTGCCCGTATGTTCTTCCCTCTTCCGGTTTTTCGATCTTGTGAAGAACCATCGAGTTCTTGTGTAAGGATTTGGTTTGGGGATTGATTGGTGGTGAGTTGCACTTCTCAAACCATTGTATACACTCTATTGTTGCACATTTTGGTCGTGGTTTGAGAAGAACTCAGTTTGAACTCGAAATAAAATCCCAACAAAACCCCAACTGAGATGGGATTTCTGATCTACGCTTTGGTCTTTGAGTTTCTCGGGTTTATACTTCACTAGTAGACATATTTTTTTCCCGCGCAAACTTTCTGTAAATTTTGAGGCAATTATGACACTTTTTTGGTCCGGCACCATCGCCCGTGTGCATGGCACTGCCGGCCTAAGGTCCAGCACTACAACACCCTCTGTTTTGCGTTTTTTACTCTGATTTTTGGCAAATAGTTGGGTTAATCTGTTTCAAGGTTTTTGGTGTGTTCAAATGACACTAGTTTGAAATACATAGTGATTTGGTTGTTTGTGAGTCCCTTGAGGTTTCGGGGTAATTTTGGGATTCAAGTCAGAAGTGTCATTCTCGTAGTGCGAGAATTTGTATTGGCTTCCATTCACCCCCTGGTCGTAGTAGTTTTATCGTTTATGAACCATGTAGTTTTATTTTTCGCATATGATTTACTTTGTTTAATTTATTTGGTTTTATTTTTTTCGAGCTATTTTGGCATTTTATGTATTTTGTTTCAATTATGATTTTTTTTTCTTAAGCAAAATATGAATGTGTAAAAGTATGTGATGTGAGGTTGAATTGGCTGTAGACTAACGATAAAGATTGTGCATTGGTATGCTATGATAGATAAGGTTAACAGGGATTCGATAGTGCAGTTGGTAGTGTGGTTGTAAGTAAACCTAAAAGTTTAAGCCGGAACATTTTGGGTCGCCTAGTCATGGCCCAAAAATAGGAGCATGAAGCACATCCTGACACAAAAAATAGGTTGCACCCGCACGACCCGAATAGTCATGTCTGCCTCAAACTTAGACACGACCGATGGTACGACACGACATGACTAGATGGGTCGTGCTTGGGCCGACACGGCACGAAGTGAAAAACTGATGTTTAAATGATTCTTTCCTGATCCAATAAGGTTGATCTATGATCTCTTCACAAAAGTTATAGTAAACATTGATACTTATATTTATTTCAATAGAGTATATGTTTTTATTTAAAAACATATATATGTAGTAATTTTAAGTCATGTTGCTAGTCGTAGCAATCTATTTTTAAAAGCTCTCTTTTTCGTAAGTTTTTTAATTTATAGCAAAGTTAGAAATAATTTGAAGATGTGTTTTTTAGATATATATAAAAAATTACTTTGTATCATGCTTGGATCGACACGACACGACACGAGCATCGACCCGTTGTGCTTTAGGACTAGGCCGGGTCTAGCTTTTGGTATCTGGGCACAACATGACAACTCAAAATTATTCCGTGTCGTGCTAGCCCGAAAAAAGTTAGGCCGAAGTATGATAGGTTTGGGCCCGACACGGCCCAACTTTCATCTCGATCTAGTTTTAAGCTAACACTAGTCAATTGTCCGTGCTTTGCTACGGTTTCTATGTATCATATAGATAGGAATTACTTAAATGAGATATTTATTCAAACATGATTATATTTTTGAGATTTTCTAAATATTAGTATATGCATATTTAAATTATCATTCCTTTCTAAACACCAAGAAATGTGTGGTTTGATAGTAAGCGTTTCATGTTTGGAGTGGAGGTGGCATGGGTTCAAGTTCCCATCTCTACACTATTTTTTGTACACCCTAGCGCAAAAAGTGCATTGCGCGCTGCGGGGCGAGGGCCCACAGGGCAGCGACGCGTACGCAAGCGGGCGCGAGCGTGAGCACTGGGCAAGGGCCCATAGGGTAGTGGGGTGGGGCTAGAGGGCACAGGGTAGTGACGCGCTACACAAGCGGGCGTGGGCGCGAGCACTAGGCGAGGGCCCACAGGGCAAACGCGCTACGCAGGAGGGCGCGGGCGCGAGCACTGGGCGGGGGCCCACAGGGCAGCGACGCGCTACGTAGGCGGGCGCGAGCACTAGGTGGGGCCCACAGGGCAGCGGGGCGGGCTCTAGGCAAGGGGAACACAGGGCAATGGATGCAGCGCACGACTCGTGTAGCGAGTGCGGGTGGAGGTCATTGGACGACGGAGTCAACGACCCACGAAGAAAACTCACTTAAATATAGTAGTGATGTCGAGCGATATAGCCCAGTTGGGTTAGAATCGGCCTAATTGTGCGGCATGTTAACTGGGACAAAGAACAAGTAAAACTATATGTAGACTCAGGACTATAGATGTCCAAACGGACCGGGCTTGCCGGGCGGCCCGAAACCCGGCACGGGTTTGGCCCGGCACAAACCCGGCACGACACGTAGTGAACCGGGCCCGTGCCAGCCCCCAAGGCGTGGCACGACGGGCTAGGCCTGACACGGCCAGATTTTATTTTTTTTCTATTTTTCATATAAATACATATACTATACTTGAATATAGAGTATAAAACACAAGAAACATGTGTTTTTGTTGGTTATGTTGGTGTAAATAAATATTTAGAGCTAATAAATATGGTTTAAACCCTAAAAATGCATACTTTTAAAATATTTTTATCATTTAAACGTTATATATTGTTATGGGCCCGTCGGGCCGTGGGACGACCCGACACGATTATTAACCTAGCGGGCCGTGTTTGGGCTTCGCTTGGGGCCCATGGGCCGGCACGGCACGGCCCGCTAGCTAATCCGTGCTTGGCCTAGCCGTGCTCGGACCGGACCGACACGGTATACCCATTTGGACATCTATACTAAGTACTATTACTTATAATACAAGACTATTGTGCATTATATAGATAGAAGTCGAAGCTTCAACAACTAGGAAGTTCAAAATTAAACACACGCACTGGCATGGAAGGGCAGGATCGGTCCACATACAGGCGAGCATATGCGCCACAAGAGTACATCCTACAACATCCTCTAATTTATTCAACCTGACAAGTACTGAAAACCACAAGACTACTGCCCGCAAGATCATCAAGCAACCCGCAGCGCGTCACGGATCGCGGCACGGAGGCGGCCCGCCTCGCCCCGGCGCAGGACGGCCGCGACGGTCCGGCCCCGCCCGCCGGCGTCGCGGTGCACGACGGCCGCGCCGCCGTCGCCGACGCCATCCACGGCGTACTCCACGTGCGCCGGGCGCCGCCCCGCGAGCTCCAGCTCGTACACCTCCAGGCCCTCGGCTTCCACGAACGTCAGGTTGGCGCCGTACACGACCACGTCGGCGTCGTCCGCTCCCGCGAACGCGGCGGCCGCGACCGCGCTGGCCTCCTCCAGGTGTGCGCCGGCCAGCAGCGCTGCCAGCTTGGCCACGTCGGCCGTCGCTGGCGAGGAGCCGCCGGTCGCGAAGACGACGTGGCCGATGCGGTGCTCGTTGGTCAGCGCCGGTCGGGGGCCGCCCCCCGACGTCGGCGCCGGTCCAGTCTTCACGACGGTCACCATGCGCGTCGCCTCCTCCTCCTCGGGGCCTCGGATCGCGGCCAGCGCCCGCCACATCAGCGCGGAGACCAGTTCAAACGGGCCCACAACCTCGCGCCGATGATGACCCTTGGTCGCGCTGAGCTGGAGTCCCTGCAGCTGCTGCTCGGTGACGTGGAAGGAGAAGGACACCATGTCATGGGTGGTCGGGACCACCCAGTGATCGCCGACGGGGGCCGCGGTGGCCTTGACCGACGGCGGGACCGTCACGCTGGTAGGTGGGGCCGACGGCGGCACGGCGAGTGGGTCTCGCAGGGTTGGCGCCGGGGCCTTGTTGCCGCCGAGGACCTGCGCCCACTTTCTGAAGCTGGCAACGGCGGAGGGGATGTCGCCGATGAGGTGCGCCCACGTGAAGCCGAGGGCCATCCCCCCACACTTGAAGCTGGTGACCTGTTAAGCATTTGCTGCTTTTAGTTTAGTGCCTGCTGAAGCTAAAAAAAACTTTAGCAGAACACGTCGTCTTGTGTTCCTATCAATTGAAGAGAGACAAATATAGAGGGAGCACACGCGGGGCCAGACCCAAACCGGCCACGCACGTCAGTGTCTTATCTGCGGTAACGTTAGGAACGTTAGGACAGAGTATCTGTCAGGAATATAGAGTATGAAGTTTAGCCGGTTTTTTGTGCAATTTAGTAATTTTTCCAAAAAAAAAATCACATTTAAACCTCTATATGACAATATGACACTTAATGTTGTTTTTAGACTATTTACTCGGTGTCATACATCATAGCGTGAAGATAACACGGCTTGGCGTCATAATTCATGGCGCATACGTTGACCAACTCAGCGCTACAGATCACAACGCCGAGCTTGACACCACATATAACGGCGCCGAGCTAGGCAATAAATACATGTGTTGTCTTCACATGCAGTTATTGCCTAACTTGGCACCGTGATATGTGGCGCCGAGCTAGGCCACGTAGATACCAGTGTGGCTTGGGACGCCAGAGCCAAGATTTGAATATAGGCCATGAAATAAATACACATCAAAAGTATGTATATAAACTAAATAAATTATGTTACAGTACAAAGGAGAGCTAAAAATGTTTAAACGCTGAAAAGTATGGAGAAAGAAGATTAATTAGCCTTAGTTCTGAACCTTCACAGGATCAAAATCTATTTTAAAATATAAAATTTATCCTAACAATTCGGATACCCACTTTCATCCCTAATGAGCAAGTTGCATCTCTAGATGTTTAGTCGACAATACTAACAAGTTCAAAGACGATGTAGAAAATAATAGAAAGTCCAAATTTTAAATACAACTAGAGATTAATATAAGGGAAGACAACAAAAATAAATATAAATAGCAATATCAACTAGTTAATTAAACAAGTTATCCTAAATTAAACATCTCTATTTCTATTTAGTGATTCTAAGAATACGAATCTTAGTTAAATTATATAAACTTCTAGAAACAAATTGTCAAAGATAGAAATGTTTCATTTTAGGCAAGAATATAAAACAACCATCTTTCTGAAGCATAGTGATATTTCTTAGGTCATATGAGCTTTAAATATGTGGTGCTTGTACCCCAGATAATAGTTGCATGAAAAAATGAATCTAGGTAATAAAAGTGAAATTTGTCAACTATTAGCACACTCATTAGTAGTTAAGCTAGCGTGGTGCATCTCCAATGGTCTCTCTTGAATTTACTTTCTAAATCATCCTACAATCTTTCTTAAACTTAGTATGTAAACCCTAGTTTAGAGAGCCATTTAGATGGAAACCACTATTTATATCTTTCCACCCTCTAACTTCTCTATATTATATGCACACTTTGGACAACCAACTCCAGTACTCCTCTATCTTTCTTTGGCTAGTAACAAATCAGAAATAGAGTATCGCAGTATTTAGAGATCTAATAAAAAATGGATGGATGCCGTTTCTCACCAAAACATCTATTTCTATTAATTAGAGAGGATAAATAGCGCACCTATTAGTTGGTATTTGTAATTTGGGTCACATAGAACTATTTGTTAGCTGGTAGTTATCAGATAAGTGTCAAACAAAGCAGTACTTACTTCTGACATTCAAATTGTAAGGGCCCTTCATTAGATTTGGTTATTACTCAATGTCGGGAATGGTATAGATCTTCCGCTCTATGCTGCATTGAAGTTTGCGACACAAGTCATATTGAACCATACTGACACAAGATCTTCCGCTCCATAAATATTGCTCGTTCTCACTTTTAGGGGAGTCAAACATTTTTAACTTTGATCACATCTATATAAAAAATTAATATTTATAGTACATAATTAATATCAGTAGATAGATCTTTGAATCTACTACTTTCGTAGTTAAATTATTCGAAGATACAAATATTGCTAATATATTCTATAAATCTAGTCAAATTTAAGAAAGTTTGACTGGTACGAATACCATAGTGTCGGCGTTTCGAGACCGGGGGTCCCTAAGCCGACGAGTGAGTATGCTACGTGCCCCAGCCCAGATGGGTCGAGCGCGTGGGCGAGCGCGAAGGGGGGAGAGGCGAGGTGGCCGGAGACAGGCGTGAGAGAGGTGGAAGTCCCGCGACCTTCGTGTTCGTCCCGCGCCCAGGTCGGGTGCGCTTGCAGTAGGGGGGTTACAAGCGTCCACGCGGGTGAGGGAAACGAGCGGCCCCAAGAGAGCGCCTGTCCCGTCCTCGGTCCCGCGCGGCCAACCTTCTCTAAGAAGGCCCTGGTCCTCCCTTTTATAGTCGTAAAGAGAGGATCCAGGTGTACAATAAGGGGTGTAGCAGAGTGCTACGTGTCTAGCGGAGGGAGAGCTAGCGCCCTAAGTACATGCCAATGTGGCAGCCGGAGAGATCTTGGCACCCTGCTGGCGTGATGTCGTGGCTGTCGGAGGAGCAACGGAACTTGGCGGAAAGACAGCTGTCGGAGCGGTCGAGCCCTTGCTGACGTCCACCTGCTTCCGTAAGAGAGCGGAGAGCCGCCTCCGTCATGGAGTTTGGGAGGCGCCATCATTGCCTATCTGGCGGAGCTGGTCAGATGGGACACCGGTCTTGTTCTCTGCGGCCCGAGTCGGCTCGGGGTAGAGTGGTGATGGCGCTCCCTGTTGACGTGGCGGGCCCGCGCCCGAGGCCGGGCGACGTGGTGGCTCCTCCGAAGCTGGGGTCGAATCTGTCTTCCGTTGCCGAGGCCGAGTCCGAGCCCCTGGGTCGGGCGAGGCGGAAGTCGTTCGGCAGAGGCCAGGGCGGAGTCCGAGCCATGGGGTCGGGCGAGGCGGAGTTCGTCGTCTTCCAGGGCCGAGCCCGAGTCCGAGCCCTGGGGTCGGGCGGAGCGGAGTTCGCCGTCTTC
The DNA here is from genome assembly GCF_902167145.1 of Zea mays. Taxonomy (NCBI): domain Eukaryota; kingdom Viridiplantae; phylum Streptophyta; class Magnoliopsida; order Poales; family Poaceae; genus Zea; species Zea mays. Next base: position 65,882,324 of record NC_050105.1, read on the forward strand.
CGGGTCTTAGCCTGAGTCCGAGCCCTGGGGTCGGGCGGAGCGGAGTTCGCCGTCTTCCGGGTCTTAGCCCGAGTCCGAGCCCTGGGGTCGGGCGGAGCGGAGTTCGCCGTCTTCCGGGTCTTAGCCCGAGTCCGAGCCCTGGGGTCGGGCGGAGCGGAGTTCGCCGTCTTCCGGGTCTTAGCCCGAGTCCGAGCCCTGGGGTCGGGCGGAGCGGAGTTCGCCGTCTTCCGGGTCTTAGCCCGAGTCCGAGCCCTGGGGTCGGGCGGAGCGGAGTTCTCTTTGGCGCCCCTGGCGAGGCCTGACTGCCTGTCAGACTCACTCTATCGAGTGGCACTGCAGTCGGAGTGGCGCAGGCGGCGCTGTCCTTCTGTCAGACCGGTCAGTGGAGCAGCGGAGTGACGGCGGTCACTTCGGCTCTGCCGGGGGGCGCGCGTCAGGATAGAGGTGTCAGGCCACCTTTGCGTTAAATGCCCCTGCAACTCGGTCAGTCGGTGCGGCGATTTAGTCAGGGTTGCTTAGCGAAGCCAAGGCCTCGGGCGAGCCGGAGATGTGTCCGCCGTTATAAGGGGGGCCTCGGGCGAGACGGAAGTCCCTCGAGGTCGGCTGCCCGAGTCCGAGGCTAGGCTCGGGTGAAGCGTGATCGAGTCACTCGTATGGACTGATCCCTGACTTAATCGCACCCATCAGGCCTCTGCAGCTTTATGCTGATGGGGGTTACCAGCTGAGAATTAGGCGTCTTGAGGGTACCCCTAATTATGGTCCCCGACAGTAGCCCCCGAGCCTCGAAGGGAGTGTTAGCACTCGCTTGGAGGCTTTCGTCGCACTTTTTTGCAAGGGGACCAGCCTTCCTCGGTTGCATTTTATTCCGGTGGGTGCGCGCGAGCGCACCCGCCGGGTGTAGCCCCCGAGGCCTCGGAGGAGTGGTTTCACTCCTTCGAGGTCTTAATGCCTTGCGTAACGCTTCGGCTGGTCTGGTCGTTCCCTCATGCGAACTGGCCGTAGCCCGGGTGCACGGTCGGGGCCCAAGTTCTCGGGCTGGTATGTTGACGCTGTCAACGGTTCGGCCGGAGCCGGGTTTGCGAGAGCAGCCCCCGAGCCTCCGCACAGGGCGAGAGGACGATCAGGGACAGACTCGACTTTTTACATACGCCCCTACGTCGCCTTTCCGCAAGGAGGAGGGGGGAGTGCGCCATGTTACCCTCGATGGGCACCGAACATGGTGTCTCCGGTGAGCTGCAAGCGGGTAATCCGAGTGGACGTCCGTGCCCCGTTCGTTGGGGGTCGGCTAGGGGCCCAGAGGCATGCCCAAAAGTACCTGCGGGTGATCTGCCGGACCCGGTCCCCTGGCGACGGGGTCCGAGGGCTCGATGCCTCCCTCCGATGGGATTCCGTTACAAGATCGCTCCCGCTGGTCTCGGAAATGTCCTAGGGTACCTCGGGAGCGCAGCCCGAGCCTCGGTTATGTATCGAACGTACCCCTGGTCATCCCTCGCTCGGCGTCTGAGGCGACTGTGAACCCTTCGGGGGCCAGCCTTCGAACCTCTGATCAGTAATGGGCGCGGAGCCCGAGTAGCCTGAGGCGGCCATGGAGCCCTTCGGGGGGCCGGCCTTCGAACCCCTGACCAGTAGTGGGTGTCGGGCCCACGCGATCTGAGGCGACTGTTGAACCCTTCGGAGGGCCAGCCTTCGAACCTCTGATCAGTAGGGGGGGGGGGCTCGGAGCCCGGTTCCTTCACAGGGAAGGATCCTTTTCGGGGTATCCCCCTTTCCCGGTCCCTGTTGCAAGAGATAGAGAAAGAGGAAAAAGGGAAAAGGATACGAAATCGAACGACGTGGCGTACCTTTTTTGGCGCGGTTATTACGGTGAAGGCGAAGCATCGTCCGCTTCTCCTGCCAGAAGCGCCGCCTGTCCCGCCGCGGAGTTAATGCGACGGGGCGAGTGGTTGGCGGGGCGGCCGTTGCGCATGCGTGAGCCGTTCGAGGGACGACTATTTTGCATCACGCCTTTTGAATCCCGCGTCCGGTCCGGGCGGAGCGCTGGAAACGGTTTCGCCCTGGTCTTTATATACTCGGGAGAGAACCCGGCGACGGTTCTTCGCTCCGCTTCCTGCCTCTTTATTTAGGTTTTCGCAACCCGAGAGGCTTTGACCAGAGGAGAGGAAAACGCCCTTCCTGCCCCTTGCGCCGCCATCCCTTCCGCCTTGCTGATGGCTGACCGAGTGACCATCATCTCCCCGCGCGATCCGTGGCCATTTTCCACGGTGACGGCGAGCGATCTGAAGGGGCTGGTTGGCGAAGGTTTGCTTCGCCCCCTCACCGACGGGCAGCGACCTGAGTGGATTCCTCCCACGGGCGGAGTCGCTCCATCCCCACCGTCGGGGTACGTGGTGAGCTTCATCTCCTTCCACGAGCGGGGATTCGGCGTGCCGACTGGCCGCTTCATGCGGGCAATCCTGTTCCACTATGGGGTGGAGTTGCACAACCTCTCCCCCAATTCTATCTCGCAGGTCGCTATCTTCGTGGCGGTGTGCGAAGGGTATTTGGGGATCGCTCCCCATTGGGATTTGTGGACCCATCTCTTCCTCGCCGAGCCATTCACCTTGCCGACGGGGGAGAGAAGGGTTCGTGCAGCGGTGCGGGCCGGCGGCTGCACTCTCTTGCTGAGGCAGTCGCGGGCGTCACAGTACATTCCTGCCATCCTTGCGTCCTCGAACAAGGGGTGGCAGCGCCGGTGGTTCTACCTCCGGAATGACGGTGAGTTGCTCCCACCATTCTCCCAGCGGGTAGTCACCGCCGCCACCGACGCCTGGCGCCACGGGACCCCGCACGAGAGACAGAAGAATCTCGAACCTCTTCTCCAGGCCCTGAAGGAGTTGCGGGAGGGGGACTCACCGCTGCGGGAGTGGTCGCCGCCATCCATCGTCGGAGGGTGCTTCCTTTGGCGGAGCGGCGGCTGCCGCTCTGGGAGATGACTCCGAAGGCTGACTGGGGGGGCTCGCAAATGTCCCCTGATCCTCTTCCCTTCGACACCCTCCAATGGCGAGTGTCGGCTGCGATGGGGAAGCCGGACCCTCATGCCTACTCCCAGCTTCGGATGCGCCCCGACCAGGGGTGCGTAACTCTGGTGAGTACTCACCCCCTCCTTCACACATCGGGTTGCTCCGGGCTCTTACGATCGGGTTTCTTTCTCCCCTTCTTTTAGGAGGTGGGATGGCACAAGCCCTCCCTGCCACGGGTCCCGGAGGACGCGGTGGATCGAGCAGCGCGGCGGGTCGCCGTAGAGGAGAAAAAGAAGAAGAAGGACGCGGAGAAGGCCCGGGCCCGCGAGCGGAGGCGGGCTCGGGACGCCTTGGAGAAGCGCCGCCGCCAGCAGGAGAGGGAAGGGCTCCCGAGGGAGCCATCGCCAGAGACGCCCGACGACGACGATGACGACGATGATGAAGAGGAGGATGACATGGCCGCCCGTCTCGGCCTCAGCCCCGGCTTGGGGTGTGGCCAGGAGTCGTCGGGCCAGCCCCCGAGCGGGCAGACGCCGTCAGCCCCCGGAGTTGGGGTGTCGGGGTCCCGGCCCGAGGCGCAGGGGCGACCCGAGAAGTCACCTGACCCCTCAGCCGGAGGAGCTGAGGTGGCTCCGGAGGGCCAGATCAGGGCGTCTGCTCCCCAGGGGCCGCCGCTCGTGCCGGTGGCGCATGGGGGTGACCCTCAAGTCATCGCGGCTGTGCCCGGGCAATCTGCTCCCCGGGCGTCCAAAACGAGGGTGGCGCCGAAGGTGCCGGTGAAGCGGACCTCGGCGGCTGTTTCGGGAGCCGGGATCCAAGAAGGCTCCCCCCAGGCGCGGTGGATCATGGCCCGAAGTGGGTGAGTATCTCGGAACGTCTGCGTCTTGGCTTCCCATTCGTGTGTCTCGGCTGTGATCTTCCCTTTCTTTCTCTCTCTTCTTTTTTTTATCCAGCAAGCGAAGCCATGGCCAGACCGACCTGGCACCCCGGAAGGTCCTCAAGACGGCACCGGACTGCGCGGTCAGCGCCGCCTCGGGTCTTGTCGTTCAGCCGACCCTTTCGCAGGGTGTTCCGCCGCAGGGGGCTCGGGTGTCGCCCGTCTCTGGGGAGCGGGCTCCCAAGACTGGCTCTTCTGCCGAGGTGGCCATTGTGATAGGGGAGGCGGCCGACGCTGACGTGGCCCCGAGCCTGCCCGTCGTGCCGGCCACGCCGGCGCCGGTTGCTGCCGAAATCGCCGCCGTCCCAGTCGGGGAGCGACCGGTTGCTGCCAGCGTCAGGATGGCCGACGCGTCGGCGCCCAGTGCCTCAGAAGAGGTGGGTGTGGGCGCGCGATCCGTCCAGCCGAGTGGCAGCCTTATCGCTGTGCAGCGGAGCCCCGAGGCCCGGCGCCCGTCGCTCCGATTCCGGACCCGCGAGGCCTCGGACCCTGTCTTCGTCCTCGACGATGAACGGGAGGACCAGTCCTGGGATGAGCTTCGCGAGTGTGCTGAAGCAACGGTGGGGTCGCTCCGGTCGTCGCTGGAGGTTCTCTGCAGGGATGTCCCCAAAATCCTCCAGGTAACGGTTTCAGGCATACCTTTTCCTTTCTGCGAGCGAGGCGTTCGTCGTGACGCCCTGTCTCCTTCCTCCAGGACCTGACGGATCGGAGCGCCGCCAAGTCATCATTCATCCGCCGCGAGGCCGATGTCTGGGGCTCGCTGCGATCCCTGAGGACCTCGCTTGCCGGGGCTACTGCGCGCCTTTCTCAGCAGGACGCCAAGGTTGTGGACCTCCAGTTGCTTTGCGCTGACCTGAGGGCCGAGGCGGCAGCAGCGCGCGCGGAGGCGCAACGGCAGCGGTCGGAGTTCACCTAGGTTGTCGAGGAGCGGGACCAATCTCGGGACCGAGCTGCCGAGGCCGAAGGCCGGGCTGAGACCCTCGCGGCCGACCTAGCCGCAGCCCAGGTCGCGGCCTCGGAGCATCGTGCCCGAGCCGGAGGTACGCCATGGCCGTCCCTGATTCTTGTTTTTGTCGGTTTCCTCTGCTTGTGCTTGAGGTCTTTCTTCTGGTTGTTCGCAGAGCTTGAGTCCGCCCTTGACGAGTCCGCCAAGGCGCTCGCCGAGGCGCTTGCCGGAGCTGCCGAGCAGAGGGAGGCTGACCTCGCGGCCATGTCCGAGGCCGTCTCGGACGTTTATCGTAACCTCGGCTCCGGCGACGTCCCATCAGGAAGCTCCCCTCAAAGCCGCCTTCAAGCCTTGGGTGATCACGCGCGCGGCAGAGTCCGCGAGGCGCTACACCACGGCGTCAGGCGGGCCTTCGCCGTGCTCGCTTCCCACTACGTTGTGGACCTGGAGCGGGTTAGTGAGGGGTACTGTCTTCCTGACGAAGACGAAGCTGCCCTGGCAGAAGTCCAGCGGCTCGACGCGGTCGCCGCGGGTCCGAGCGCGGCGCTGGCGACCACCTTTGAGGCGGAGATCCTTCCCCCTGTGCCGTCACCGGAGGCCGAGATGGACCTTACCGACGGCGGGGACGGTGCTGAGGGCGCGGCTCCTTCCCAAGGCGGCGCCTAATTCTTGTTGGAACAATTTCTTGTTGGATGTGCATCTCACCGCGGTCGCTGAGGCCTAAACACTTTGTCTTTCTTGCATGAAGTCGTACTCTCCTTTCTTCCCATTTGCGTGTCCGTCCTAGCTCGTCAATAATAGGGTGGCTTCCCGAGTTGGGTCATTCTTCGTGGCAGGTGATGAGTGAGGTATCCTTAACCCGGGGGCGCAGGAGTTCCTCGGCTCAGTCGGCCTCGCCATTTACATGTACCCACGTTCGCTCCCCGAGACCCTGCTTCTGGCATAGCCGGGAGAACGCGAGAGGCCCCTTTTTTGATTGAAAATTTTTGACACGGAGAAGTACGCCCAATCTTGACGCAGAGGGGTTCCCCCTTTTTAGCCCCCGAGGGAGGGTCGGGCTCTGCTGAGGCGAGGCCGACTCTCCCTTGATGACCGAGGCGCAGAGGCTGCCTGACGGGTCGGACTCAGGCCCAAACATCCAGCTAGTGCTTGGCGACATCCCTCGGTATGCCGGGCATGTCCGAGGGACTCTACGCAAGACGTCAGCGTTTGCGCGGAGAAAGTCGACGAGCACTGCTTCCTATTTGGGGTCGAGCCCGGAACCGATCCGGATCTGCTCGGAGGTGTCGCCACTGGGGTCGAGTGGGACGGCCTTAACCGTCTCCGCTGGCTCGAAGTTGCCGGCATGACGCTTCACATCTGGCACCTCTTTGGAGAGGTTCTCCAGGTCGGCGATGAGGGCCTCGGACTCGGCGAGGGCCTCGGCGTACTCCACGCACTCCACGTCGCATTCGAATGCGTGTTTGTACGTGGGGCCGACGGTGATGACCCCGTTGGGGCCCGGCATCTTTAGCTTCAGGTAGGTGTAGTTGGGGACGGCCATGAACTTCGCGTAGCATGGCCTTCCCAGTACCTCGTGGTAGGTTCCTCGGAACCCGACCACCTCGAACGTCAAGGTCTCCCTTCGGAAGTTGGAGGGTGTTCTGAAGCAGACGGGGAGGTCGAGTTGTCCAAGGGGCTGGACGCGCTTCCCAGGGATGATCCCGTGGAAGGGCGCAGCGCCTGCTCGGTCGGAGGACAGATCGACGCGCAGGAGCTTGAGGGTCTCGGCGTAGATGATGTTGAGGCAGCTGCCCCCATCCATCAGGACCTTGGTGAGCCTGACGTCGCCGATGACGGGGTCGACGACGAGCGGGTATTTCCCCGGGCTCGGCACGTGGTCGGGGTGGTTAGCCTGGTCGAAGGTGATGGGCTTGTCGGACCAGTCTAGGTAGACTGGCGCCGCCACCTTCACCGAGTAGACCTCCCGGCGCTCTTGCTTGCGATGCCGAGCCGAGGCATTCGCCGCATGCCCACCGTAGATCATGAAGCAGTCGCGGACCTCGGGGTATTCTCCTGCTTGGTGATCTTCCTTCTTGTCGTCGTCGTGGGCCCTGCCACCCTCCGCGGGTGGCCCGACCCTGTGGAAGTGGCGCCGAAGCATGGCGCACTCCTCGAGAGTGTGCTTGACGGGCCCCTGATGATAGGGGCACGGCTCCTTGAGCATCTTGTCGAAGAGGTTTGCACCTCCGGGGGGCTTCCGAGAGTTCTTGTACTCGGCGGCGACGACAAGGTCCGCGTCGGCGGCGTCGCGTTTCGATTGCGACTTCTTCTTGCCCTTCTTCTTGGCGCCGCGCGGAGTAGATGCCTCGGGAGCCTCTTCCGATGGGCGGCCCTGGGGCTGCTTGTCCTTTCGGAAGATAGCCTCGACCGCCTCCTGGCCAGAGGCGAACTTGGTGGCGATGTCCATCAGCTCGCTCGCCCTGGTGGGGGTCTTGCGACCCAACTTACTCACCAGGTCGCGGCAGGTGGTGCCGGCGAGGAACGCGCCGATGACATCCGAGTCGGTGATGTTGGGCAGCTCGGTGCGCTGCTTCGAGAATCGCCGGATGTAGTCCCGGAGCAACTCTCCCGGCTGCTGCCGGCAGCTTCGAAGGTCCCAGGAATTCCCGGGGCGCACGTATGTGCCCTGGAAATTGCCGGCGAAGGCTCGGACCAAGTCGTCCCAGCTGGAGATCTGCCCCGGAGGCAGATGCTCCAACCAGGCGCGAGCAGTGTCGGAGAGGAACAGGGGGAGGTTTCGGATGATGAGGTTGTCGTCGTCCGTTCCACCCAGTTGGCAGGCCAGGCGGTAGTCCGCGAGCCACAGTTCCGGTCTCGTTTCCCCCGAGTACTTCGTGATAGTAGTCGGGGGTCAGAACCGGGTCGGGAACGGCGCCCGTCGGATGGCCCGACTGAAGGCCTGCGGACCGGGTGGTTCGGGCGAGGGACTCCGATCCTCCCCACTGTCGTAGCGCCCCCCACGCCTGGGGTGGTAGCCTCGGCGCACCCTTTCGTCGAGGTGGGCCCGACGGTCGCGTCGATGGTGCTCGTTGCCGAGGTGACCCGGGGCCGCAGGCGCGGTGTTGCGCGTGCGCCCGGTGTAGACCGAGGCTTCCCGCATGAATCGGGAAGTCGCGGCATGAGGTTCCGAGGGGTATCCCTGCCTTCGGGAGGCAGTGCTCTCGGCCCGTCGGGCCGCAGCGCCTTCCAGGAGATTCTTGAGCTCTCCCTGGATCCGCCGACCCTCGGTAGTTGATGGTTCCGGCATCGTGCGGAGGAGCATCGCTGCGGCTGCCAGGTTCTGACCGACCCCGCTGGATGCGGGTGGCGGCCTGACCCTGACATCGTTGGCGACGCGGTGCTGGAGACCTTGGGGCGGGTGACGTATTTCTCCGGCCGGGGGTTGGCCCGCCCATACCCGTCCGACGTCCCGACGGATCGGCTCAAGCGCTCCTGTTCCCTCGTCGAGCCTGGCCTGCGCCTCGCGGACTTGCTCGAGTTGTGGGTCGTAACCCCCCACCGGAACGGGGACCACAGCTAGCTCCCGCAGGATGTCGGCGCGAGGCGCCGGCCTAGGAAGATCACCGTCCTCCGGCATACCGAGATGGTTGCCTTCGGAGGGATCCCCTAGCTCGATGTGGAAACATTCGCGGCTTGGGCCGCAGCCCTCGTTGTCAAGGCTGCGGCTTCCGTCGGGACAGTCGGAGAGGCAGTAGTTACATGCGGTCATGAAGTCCCGCATGGCACTGGGGTTGCCGAGTCCAGAGAAATCCCAACAGATGCTGGGATCGTCATCTTCCTCGGACCCAGAGGGCCCGTAGGTCGAGACGTCCGTCAACCGGTCCCAAGGCGACCGCATATGAAACCCCAGTGGGGTTGCACTTGCCTCAATGAGAGCGCCCGTCAAAGCAAGGTTGCTAGGCGGGTTGAGGCCGAGTCGAAATGACGTAAGATGGGAGTTAGTCAGTACCTTTTGGTCGACGCGGAGCGACGTAGTCACATCGGGGACTGGTTGCGCCGTCATCTCAGGTACAAGGGCGACGTCCTGCAAGCTCTCCGCGAGCGCGCTGGCGTCGTCTTCTCGCTCGGGATCGGCGTGTCGCGGGGGGACGGCGCTTGCCTTCGTCTCGAACGCGAGGTCGACGCCCGGCGTGCCTTCCGTCGGGGCGTCGGGGGCGTCGATTCGCTCGACGGCCGACGAAGCGCGGCCTCCCGCTTGGCCTTGGTTGCCCCGCCTCCTCCTCCGTTGGCGGGGGAGAGGACGGAGCGAGCTCGAAGGTTGTTCTTCCACCATGCGGGGGAGATGTCGTCGGTTCCGCCGCCGGCGGGCGGGTTGTCGGCCGCCATTGTCGTTGTCGCACGGCGGTGGAAGGAGTATCATGTCGTAGCTGCCGTCGAAGGACATGAACTCAAGACTCCCGAGACGGAGCACCGTCCCGGGCCGGAGAGGTTGCTGGAGACTGCCCATCTGGAGCTTGACGGGAAGCTGTTCGTCAGCACGCAGCAGGCCCCTACCTGGCGCGCCAACTGTCGGCGTTTCGAGACCGGGGGGTCCCTAAGCCGACGAGTGAGTGTGCTGCGTGCCCCAGCCCAGATGGGTCGAGCGCGTGGGCGAGCGCGAAGGGGGGAGAGGCGAGGTGGCCGGAGACGGGCGTGAGAGAGGTGGAAGTCCCGCGGCCTTCGTGTTCGTCCCGCGCCCAGGTCGGGTGCGCTTGCAGTAGGGGGTTACAAGCGTCCACGCGGGTGAGGGAAGCGAGCGGCCCCAAGAGAGCGCCTGTCCCGTCCTCGGTCCCACGCGGCCAACCTTCTCTAAGAAGGCCCTGGTCCTCCCTTTTATAGTCGTAAGGAGAGGATCCAGGTGTACAATAAGGGGTGTAGCAGAGTGCTACGTGTCTAGCGGAGGGAGAGCTAACGCCCTAAGTACATGCCAATGTGGCAGCCGGAGAGATCTTGGCACCCTGCTGGCGTGATGTCGTGGCTGTCGGAGGAGCAACGGAACTTGGCGGAAAGACAGCTGTCGGAGCGGTCGAGCCCTTGCTGACGTCCACCTGCTTCCGTAAGAGAGCGGAGAGCCGCCGCCGTCATGGAGCTTGGGAGGCGCCATCATTGCCTATCTGGCGGAGCTGGTCAGATGGGACACCAGTCTTGTTCTCTGCGGCCCGAGTCGGCTCGGGGTAGAGTGGTGATGGCGCTCCCTGTTGACGTGGCGGGCCCGCGCCCGAGGCCGGGCGACGTGGGGGCTCCTCCGAAGCTGGGGTCGAATCTGTCTTCCGTTGCCGAGGCCGAGTCCGAGCCCCTGGGTCGGGCGAGGCGGAAGTCGTTCGGCAGAGGCCAGGGCGGAGTCCGAGCCCTAGGGTCGGGCGAGGCGGAGTTCGTCGTCTTCCGGGGCCGAGCCCGAGTCCGAGCCCTGGGGTCGGGCGGAGCGGAGTTCGCCGTCTTCCGGGTCTTAGCCTGAGTCCGAGCCCTGGGGTCGGGCGGAGCGGAGTTCGCCGTCTTCCGGGTCTTAGCCCGAGTCCGAGCCCTGGGGTCGGGCGGAGCGGAGTTCGCCGTCTTCCGGGTCTTAGCCCGAGTCCGAGCCCTGGGGTCGGGCGGAGCGGAGTTCGCCGTCTTCCGGGTCTTAGCCCGAGTCCGAGCCCTGGGGTCGAGCGGAGCGGAGTTCGCCGTCTTCCGGGTCTTAGCCCGAGTCCGAGCCCTGGGGTCGGGCGGAGCGGAGTTCTCTTTGGCGCCCCTGGCGAGGCCTGACTGCCTGTCAGACTCACTCTATCGAGTGGCACTGCAGTCGGAGTGGCGCAGGCGGCGCTGTCCTTCTGTCAGACCGGTCAGTGGAGCAGCGGAGTGACGGCGGTAACTTCGGCTCTGCCGGGGGGCGCGCGTCAGGATAGAGGTGTCAGGCCACCTTTGCGTTAAATGCCCCTGCAACTCGGTCAGTCGGTGCGGCGATTTAGTCAGGGTTGCTTCTTAGCGAAGCCAAGGCCTCGGGCGAGCCGGAGATGTGTCCGCCGTTAAAAGGGGGGCCTCGGGCGAGACGGAAGTCCCTCGAGGTCGGCTGCCCGAGTCCGAGGCTAGGCTCGGGTGAAGCGTGATCGAGTCACTCGTATGGACTGATCCCTGACTTAATCGCACCCATCAGGCCTCTGCAGCTTTATGCTGATGGGGGTTACCAGCTGAGAATTAGGCGTCTTGAGGGTACCCCTAATTATGGTCCCCGACACATAGCGACAAACATTTGTTGATGGAGTGAGTAGAACGAATGCAATTTCAACTTTGGTCTAGGTCAGGATATCTTAAGATGGACCAATTTTTATAAAAAAATATATATTATATATAATACTGAAATGGTAGTTTGCGTCTAATTAAATCTAGAATTACATTTTTCTAGTACAAAGGCTTACGTACGGTAGTGCTATTTTCTCATGAGCTCACTAGACTGCCTCAAACGGATCTGGCTTCTTCCTGCTTTGCGTAGAGTCGGAACCAGTGAAGCAAAAGTTAGGTCTGGTTCGTTTGTGTCGGATTATACTCGGAATCGTTCCACTTAATCCAAGTTTATATAAATTAGAGAAGCAATTCGGTTAGGAATCGTTCCGATCCACTAATCCGGTAGAAACGAACAAGACCTTAATAGTTTCGTGAGCTCTTAATTTATTTTAAGATAAGATATGGTAAAGATAAAGCTGAAATTGGAACCGGATCGGAGCCGACCAAAGCTCCACAGCAGTACTCTCGAAAGGACAAGGGACACAACAGTATGGCTTTCGCTTCATCACTTCACTAGTTCTAGTAGTTCCAGCGCTCGTGCCTGAAGTTTAAATGGGGGTGGTGGTGTCCTCTACAGCAGCAGTGCACACCTACCGTGAGAGAACTGAAGAAGATGTACTAGTGCTGGCTAACGCATCTATACGCACCAACGTCCCCCCGTTGTTTGAATAGGTATCGACATTATGATCCGCTCAAATGCGGCATCCTCCGCGTGCTTCGACGTCTTTGATTGCATTGAAAACTTTTGAGACCCATGCTCGGATCAAAAGGTTCTCAAAAGAATCTATAAAGAATGAATTCAAAAAAAGGGATTCGTATATATCATAGTGTTTAAACTCGCTCTTAGTTTGCTATTGTTTGGATTGGTTCTATATAGGACATAATGACTTAAAAAAGAAAAATTATGCTCAAACATTGAACCATCTGGCACTCCAAAATCTCGCGGATGGAACCGCTCTCTAGCATGCAGCCCCTCAATCCCAACTAGATTTGGAACCAAACACTAACTAGCTAAGTTTCTTTTCAAAGGCAAGGAAATCAGAGTATGCCCCATTTTAATCCTTGGAGATTAATTTAGGCAAAGATCAATTAAGCTAATATAATTTTATGCAAAATATATTTGTATACGATTATTAGCAATATATACGTTTTATAAGTTACAGAGTAAAAATATATTATGTTGATACATAAAATCATTTCCAACACTTCACCCCATGAAAAAACTACTTTACATGGGGTGAAGTCCAAAACACATTTCGCATATAAACATAGGAAATTATAGGAGCTAAAATTATTTCCAATACTTCACCCTATGAGTTTTGGGAAGTGGTGGAATATCAAATTTCAAGTCAAATAGACTACTCACTCCGTTCTTTTTTATTTGTCGCAGTTTAGTTTAAAAATGTATTAGAGTGTGACAAATATTCGAGAACGGAAGTAATATTTTATTAAGTAAATTATAATTTCTCAAAAATGAATAGATCTTTTCTACATGAAGGAAATTTTGCTCACTCAGTCGCTCTCTTGCTATGCTATCTCAAGTTTTTGTACTAATTTTTCCATTAACAGACGGATCAAAATATCTATTCCCGTGTTTTGGAATCCTATAATTTCTCACTAACTCATCCCATGATCCCATCTCATATTCTTGTGTTTTTCCTTTTTTCCCCTCTATTTTTGTACTCCTTTGTAACGTGTGAACACATTTCCTATGCGTGGAGTTGTAATAGCGTCACAGTCATAAAAGCGATGACAGTAGTAATGTAGTATGTCAATATGTTCTTCGTACATTTCCTATGTAGGGTTGCAAGAAAGTGAGAACGGATGTGTGAGAGAGGCCACAAATCATATTCATATACTACATCCGTTTTTAAATATTTGTTGACCGCTGGTTAATTTTTAAAATACAAAAATAGAGAGTATTTAGCAAGAATGCAAGACGCAGACCTGCACGTAGAGCAGCGGCGAGAAGAAGAGCTCCGGCCCGATCACCTTGTCGTAGGCCAGCGCCTTGCACAGCCCGCCGCGCTCCGCCTCCGCCTCCAGCCACTGCTCCACGGTGGCGCCGCAGGTGACCTCCACGATGCGCACGCCGCAGTCGTTGCACCGCACGTAGGGCCGCCCCACCGCCGCCGCGGCGGCCTCTTCGCCCTCGGCCGCTTGACGCCGCCGGAGCCGGCCGCTGACGGGGAAGTACATGTCCAGCCACGGGAACATGGGCTCTTTCAGCTCCCGGATGGTGAGCGGAGGCGCTGCGACGCCGGTCGGCGCGCGGAACACGTGCACCGCGCGTACGTAATGCAGCTTGTGGAGCAAGTCGGCGTCCGCGAGCTCGTAGTTCACCTCCTCCCCGGTCACCGAGCTCGGCACCACGGTCGAAAGCTGGTGGCCGTGCACGGCCATGCTGCTGCCGGTGCCGGCCACGCCGACGGCCGCCAGCGTGCTCCCTGAGTTGGCCTCCACAACCATGGCGCGCGCGAGCTGAGATCCAAGAACGTATGTTTGTGCAGCTGGCTGTGTGTGTGCCACTGCCGCGTGTATATACGTTTGAAACTTGCTGAGCTGGAGCTTAATAAAGGAAGTTGAGCGAGGGTGCAAACTAGTACTACCATGGAATGAAAGCATCGGTGTACTCAACTACTGATCCATTATTGAATGCAATTCAATACGGAGCCGATCCGGGAATTTTCGATAATTTTCTTCCCATCCAAGTACAAAAATGGCCCTTTGGCAGGCCCAAGTGCCTTCAGATCGACATGACTCTGGCTTCGGCTCGCTTCTCTGCTCCTATAAACCACACATTAATCACAAGCACATGTTTCGACATTGGTCCTTCATCGTCATTTTTACAAATAAAACTTCCACTCCCTCTCAAAGCAATCGTGGAACGCGCGCAAAGCACGTAGATCTGCTTCTCTCTTATATATCATCAAATAACTAGATAAGATAAATCTTACATCTTACATATACAACCAACTATGTAACCACCACGACATTTTCTCCTTGCTGTTACCGTCGTATATTAGCCGCCAACTTCCCAGACTCATGAGCGCTTCTTCCTCTTCGGTGTTGTCGTCGTATATTAACCCGTAACTTCTCATCTCTCTCCTAGCCTTCGACTCCCTAGCCACAAGCCGCCACACTCCACCCGTGGCGCTGTTTTTACCTTCCCTCGTCGGTGGTTGCTGACAAAAAAATATGAGATATTAAGATCAATATATTGTTCATTTTTATATAATCGTTATGCATTAATATTTATCGAATATTTCTGTGTCATCAAAAGTATCAGGTAGATAGTTTCTATGGGGTGTAGTATTGGGGGTCTTCTTCTCCGTCGAAGGTCCTCAAGACATAAACACCTTCGGCAAACTGCCACAAGAAGTCCGCCCTCCTTATTGTCGGCGTTTCGACCCCGGGGGGTCCCTGGACCGACGAGTAAATTTGTCGCTGCGTGTCCCAGCCCAGATTGGTTGGCGCGAGATGGAACACAAGAGGGAAAACGCGGCTCGTATTATCTCGCACCAGGGGGTGTGCTCGTAGTAGGGGTTACAAGCGTTCGCGAGAGAGAGAGAGTAAGCCTGTTCGTTAGCTCGTTCTCCCGCGCGACCTTCCCGCATGTAGGCCCTGGACCTCCCTTTTATAGATGCAAGGAGAGGGTCCAGATGTACAGTAGGGGTGTAGCTAGGCGCTAACGTGTCTGGCAGGGAAGTGCCTGAGCCCTGTGTACATGCCAACGTGGCTGACAGAGAAGTGCTTGAGCCCTGCGTAGGCGAAAACGTGGCCGTCAGAGAAGTGCTTGAGCCCTGTAGAAGCACAGCTGTCGGTGCTGCTGGGATCTTGCTGACGTCTCCCTGCTTCCGTAGGGGGCTGAGAACCACCGTTGTCATGGACGCACGCGGGGAGCCATCATTACTTGTTACCGGGGCGAGCCAGATGGGACGCCGGTCTTGTTCCCCCGTAGCCTGAGCTAGCTAGGGGTAGGGTAATGATGTATCCTCCACGGCGCGGTCGGTCCGAGCCCAAGGTCGGGCGAAGCGGAGACTTCTCCTGAGGCCGAGGCCGGGGTCGGGTGAGGACGCGATTCCTCCCGAGGCCGAGGTTGAGGCCGAGCCCTAGGGTCGGGCAAGGCGGAGACCACCTTCTGAGGCCGAGGTTGAGGCCGAGCCCTAGGGTCGGACGAGGCGGAGACCTCCTTCCGAGGCCGGGGCCTAAGGCCGGGCGAGGCGGAGCTTCCTGTTGCACCCGAGGCTGAACTTGGCTGTTGTCAGCCTCACCCTGGCGGGTGGCACAGCAGTCGGAGAGGGGCGAGCGACGCTGTTTTCCTGTTAGGTCGGTCAGCGAAAGGTCGAAGTGACCGACCTTGCCGACTGAGGCACGTGTGTCAGGATGTCAGGCGATCCTCGCATTGAATGCGCCTGCGATACGGTCGGTTGGAGAGGCGATTTGGCCAAGGTTGCTTCTTGACGAAGCCTGCTCGAGTTGAGCCTCGGGCGTGCCGAGGGTGCGCCCACTGCCTGAGGAGGCCCTTGGGCGAGACATAACTTCATCCGGGACTACAGTTCCCGCCCGAGGCTGGGCTCGGGCGAGGCGAGATCGCGTCCCTTGGGTAGACGAAGCCTTGACCTGAATCGTGCCCATCAGTCTCTGCAGCTTGTGTTGATGGGGGTTACCAGCCGTGTTTAGGAGTGTTGGCGGTACCCCTAATTACGGTACCCGACAGTAGCCCCCGAGCCTCGAAGGGAGTGTTGGTACTCGCTTGGAGGCTTTGCCGCATTTTTTGCGAGGGGACTGGCCTTTCTCAGTTATACTTTGTTCCTGTGGGTGGGTGCGCGCGAGCGCACCCGCTGGGTGTAGCCCCCGAGGCCTCGGAGCAGTGGTTTGACTCCTCTGAGGTCTTAACGCCTTTCGTGATGCCTTGGCCGGCCTGGTTGTTCCCTCATGCGACCTGATTGTAGCCCGGGTGCATGGTCAGGTTTCGAGTTTTTAGGCTGGTTTGTTGACGCTGTTAACGGTTTGGCCGTAGCCGGGTTACGAGAGCAGCCCCCGAGCCTCTGCACGGAGCGAGAGGACGATCAAGGACTGTCTCGACTTTTATTATACGCCCCTTCGTCGCCTTTCCGCAAGGAGGAAGGGGGGGAAAGCGCCATGTTGCCCTCGGAGGGCGCCGAACATGGTGTCTCCAGTGAGTTGCTAACGGGTGATCCGAGTGGACGCCCGTGCCCCATTCGATAAGGGTCGGCTAGTGGCCCAGAGGCGCGCTCCAAAAGTACCTGCAGGTGATTTGCCGGACCCGGGCCCGTTCGATTGGGTCCGAGGGCTTGATGCCTCCCTCTGATGGGATTCCGTTACAAAATCGCTCCTGCTGGTCTCGGAAATGTCCTAGGGTACCTCGGGATCGTAGCCCGAGCCTCGGCCATGTAACGGACGTACCCAGAGTCATCCCTCGCTCTGCGTGCTCTGGGCGGCTGTCGAACCCTTCCGAGGGGTCAGCCTTCGAACCCCTGATCAGTAGTGGGCGCGGAGCCCGAGTGCTCTGAGGCGGCTGTCGAACCCTTCCGAGGGGCTAGCCTTCGAACCCCTGATCAGTAATGAGCTTGAAGCCCGAGTGCTCTGGGGCGGCTGTCGAACCCTTTCGAGGAGCCAGTCTTCGAACCCCTGATCAGTAGGAGGGCTTGGAGCCCGCTTCCTTCGCGGAGAAGGATCCCTTTTGAAATATCCCCTTTCCCGGTCCCTGTAGCAAGAGAGAGAAAGGGGAAGAGGAAAAGGATATGAATTTAAACGGTGTGGCGCACCTTTTTTGACGCGGTCATCATGGCGGAGGTGAAACGACGCCCGCTTCGCTTGCCAAAGGTGTCGCTTGCCACTCCGAGGAGTTAATGCGACGGGACGGGCGGTTCGTGGGGCGGCCGTTGTGCGTGCTCGAGTCGTTCGAGGAATGGAACACGGGCGTGTCGTCTTCACGTCGTGGGAGAGGGCTCCCCTGCCGCTTCAGGAGGGGACGCGAGCCTGCAGGCGATTTGACCGCTGCTTCCGCTTGTCTGCTGCCGCCATTACTACCGGTCCACTTTTGGCCATATCAACCGTCGCGCCTCCTCCCGCGGCTGACTGACCTGTGATCGTTGTGCTCGATTGGCACTGTTGGGCCATGCACAGGGTTGCCTCGAGTCGCGGCACCGGTTCCACAATCGAGAAGGCGTGGCATTGGCGCAAGTGGCGGTGCGGTTTCTTGCACGTAGTAACCGGCACGCCGGTTACATGACGTGTGGGCCTGGGCCTCCATGCTGGATGCGACGAAGCCGAAGGGGTGCGCCACTGCGGTGCGGTTGCACGCCACCTGCATGGCGGTCCGCCCTTTGGACCGCTGGTTTCGGCGAGGATGGAGGAGTGCTTGTAACCGCGAGGCGGTTACATGCTCCGCGTGCGGCGGTTTGGCTTCTTCCGTTTCGGGTTAGCTTCCTGAGAGCACCTAGAGGGGGGGGGGGGTGAATAGGTGATCCTGTGAAAACTTAAACTTATAGCCACAAAAAACTTTGTTAAGTGTTAGCACAATAATTGCCAAGTGGCTAGAGAGGAGTCTCAACAAAACACAATACCACAAGAGATCAAACACAGAGATGACACAGTGGTTTATCCCGTGGTTCGGCCAAGACCAACGCTTGCCTACTCCACGTTGTGGCGTCCCAATGGACGAGGGTTGCAATCAACCCCTCTCAAGCGGTCCAAAGACCAGCTTGAATACCACGGTGTTTTGCTTTGCCTTTCAATATCCCGTTTGCGAGGAATCTCCACAACTTGGAGCCTCTCGCCCTTACACTTAAGATTCACAAAGAAATACGGAGTAAGGAGGAATGAGCAACGCACACAAGACTTCAAAAGATCAGAGCAACAACACGCACACAAGTCGCAGCAAGAGCTCGCAACACACTCAAAGAGTTCACAACTCCACAAGAGCTCTATATGCTAACACAATGAAACGAATGCACGAGATCGATGTCTTGGTGCTTAGGAATGTTGTAGGAATGCTTGGTGTACTCCTCCATGCGCCTAGGGGTCCCTTTTATAGCCCCAAGGCAGCTAGGAGCCGTTGAGAACAAATCTGGAAGGCCATCCTTGCCTTCTGTCATCGGGCGCACCGGACAGTCCGGTGCACACCGGACAGTGTCCGGTGCCCGATTCCTTTCCTTAAATGGCGAAGCCGACCGTTGCAGATCTGGGAGCCGTTGGCGCACCGGACATGTCCGGTGCACACCGGACAGTCCGGTGCCCCCTTCCGACCGTTGGCTTAGCCACGTGTCGCGCGCAGAATCCGCGGCCGACCGTTGGCCCGGCCGACCGTTGGCTCACCGGACAGTCCGGTGAATTTTAGCCGTACGCCGTCGGCGAATTCCCGAGGGTGGCCACTTCGGTCGAGCCAGCCTGGCGCACCGGACACTGTCCGGTGCCCCACCGGACAGTCCGGTGCCCCAGACCTGAACAGCCTTTTGGCTGTACACAGCCAATTCTCCTCTTTTCTTCTTCTTCCTGTTTCTGATACTTAGACAAGAATATTAGTACACAAAACCAATGTACTAAGACTTAGAAACATACCTTTGCTCTTGATTTGCACTTTGTCCATTCATGGGCATAGATTCACATTTAAGTACTTGTGTTGGCACGCAATCACCAAAATACTTAGAAATGGCCCAAGGGCACATTTCCCTTTCAATCTCCCCCTTTTTGGTGATTTATGCCAATACAACATAAAGCAACTCGAACAAGTGCAATATCACTTCAAATAAAAACTCAAATTTATTTTGATTCAATTTGGCATATATGGATCATCCTTTGCCACCACTTGGTTTGTTTTTGCAAATCAAATTCAAAATCCTATCTCTAAGTCAAATCCACTTGTAGAGACATAAAGAGAGGTTTTCCAAAGAAATTTGATTCAAGAATCCAAAAACTCCCCCTTTTTCCCATAATCAACATTTCTCCCCACAAGAGGCCAACTTTTGACAAAAGAAACAATGCAAGAGTTTTGACACACCAAAAGCTCTATCCTACTATTTTCAAAATCTCTCAAGTGGTAGCTGATCCATTTATCGCTTTGGCCTTTATTTTCTCCCCCTTTGGCATCAAGCACCAAAACGGGATCAATCTTGGCCCTTTAACCCCATTGCCTCACCAAAATCTTCAATTAAGAGCAAATAGGCAATAAGAGTTTAAAGATGAACTTGGAATAAGTTACCCTCTCATCGGGGTGCAGTGGAAGTCTTTCATGGTCCAAGTCCACCTTTTTCCCTTTCAATCCTCCTTCGAGACTAAATCATCAAACTCAAACACATGGTTAGTCTCCAAGGGTCAAGTTGTAACACATCTCCCCCTAAACATGTGCATCACTTTGCAACGGACTTGTGAGGTCTAGGGAGTGTTTGTACAACTTGAGCACCATAATAAGCAACAAAATGCAGAAAGGAACATGATCATAAGGCATAGATACATGTATGCTACAATTCAATCCAAGTTCCGCGAATCTAAGACATTTAGCTCACTACGCAACCTGCAAAAGGTCTTCTCATCTAGAGGCTTGGTAAAGATATCGGCTAGCTGGTTCTCGGTGCTAACATGAAACACTTCGATATCCCCCTTTTGCTGGTGGTCTCTCAAAAAGTGATGCCGGATGTCAATGTGCTTTGTGCGGCTGTGCTCAACAGGATTCTCCGCCATGCGGATAGCACTCTCATTATCACATAGGAGTGGGACTTTGCTCAGATTGTAGCCAAAGTCCCTGAGGGTTTGCCTCATCCAAAGTAGTTGCGCGCAACACTGTCCTGCGGCAACGTACTCGGCCTCAGCGGTGGATAGGGCAACGGAGGTTTGTTTCTTAGAGTTCCATGACACCAGGGACCTTCCTAAGAATTGGCACGTCCCCGATGTACTCTTCCTATCGACCTTACATCCAGCATAGTCGGAATCTGAGTATCCAACCAAGTCAAAGGTAGACCCCTTTGGATACCAGAGCCCGAAGCAAGGCGTAGCCACCAAATATCTAAGAATTCGCTTCACCGCCACTAAGTGACACTCCTTAGGATCGGATTGAAATCTAGCACACATGCATACACTAAGCATAATATCCGGTCTACTAGCACATAAGTAAAGCAAAGAACCTATCATGGACCGGTATGCTTTTTGATCAACGGACTTACCTCCTTTGTTGAGGTCGGTGTGTCCGTCAGTCCCCATCGGAGTCTTTGCGGGCTTGGCATCCTTCATCCCAAACCGCTTCAGCAAGTCTTGCGTGTACTTTGTTTGGGAGATGAAGGTGCCGTCCTTGAGTTGTTTCACTTGGAACCCAAGGAAGTAGTTCAACTCGCCCATCATCGACATCTCAAATTTCTGCGTCATCACCCTGCTAAACTCTTCACAAGACTTTTGGTTAGTAGAACCAAATATTATGTCATCGACATAAATTTGGCACACAAACAAATCACCATCACATGTCTTAGTGAACAGAGTTGGATCGGCTTTCCCAACCTTGAAAGCATTAGCAAGTAAAAAGTCTCTAAGGCATTCATACCATGCTCTTGGGGCTTGCTTAAGTCCATAGAGCGCCTTAGAGAGCTTACACACGTGGTCGGGGTACCGTTCATCCTCGAAGCCAGGGGGTTGCTCTACGTACACCTCCTCCTTGATTGGCCCGTTGAGGAAAGCGCTCTTCACATCCATTTGGTACAACCTGAAAGAATGGTGAGTGGCATATGCTAGCACGATACGAATTGATTCTAGCCTAGCCACAGGAGCAAAAGTCTCCTCGAAATCCAAACCTGCGACTTGGGCATAACCTTTTGCCACAAGTCGAGCCTTGTTCCTCGTCACCACCCCGTGCTCGTCCTGTTTGTTGCGGAACACCCACTTGGTTCCCACAACGTTTTGCTTGGGACGAGGCACCAGTGTCCAAACTTCATTGCGCTTGAAGTTGTTGAGTTCCTCCTGCATGGCCAATACCCAATCCGGATCTAGCAAGGCCTCCTCTACCCTGAAAGGCTCAATAGAAGAGACAAAGGAGTAATGCTCACAAAAATTAACTAATCGAGATCGAGTAGTTACTCCCTTGCTAATGTCACCCAGAATTTGGTCGACGGGATGATCCCTTTGAATCATCGCTCGAACTTGGGTTGGAGGTGCCGGTTGCGCTTCTTCCTCCATCACATGATCATCTTGTGCTCCCCCTTGATCACACGTCTCCTTTTGATGAACCTGTTCATCGTCTTGAGTTGGGGGATGCACCGTTGTCGAGGAAGAAGGTTGATCTCGTTCATCTTGTTCCTGTGGCCGCACTTCTCCAATCGCCATGGTTCGTATAGCGGCTGTTGGAACATCTTCTTCATCTACATCATCACAATCAACAACTTGCTCTCTTGGAGAGCCATTAGTCTCATCAAATACAACGTCGCTAGAGACTTCAACTAAACCCGATGATTTGTTGAAGACTCTATACACCTTTGTATTTGAGTCATAACCTAACAAAAACCCTTCTACAGCTTTGGGAGCAAATTTAGAGTTTCTACCCTTCTTCACTAAGATGTAGCATTTACTCCCAAATACATGAAAGTATGATACATTGGGTTTGTTACCGGTTAGTAGCTCATATGAAGTCTTCTTGAGGAGGCGATGAAGGTAGACCCTGTTGATGGCGTGGCAAGCCGTGTTCACGGCTTCCGACCAGAAACACTCGGGGGTCTTGAATTCTCCAAGCATCGTCCTCGCCATATCGATTAGCGTCCTGTTCTTCCTCTCTACCACACCATTTTGTTGTGGTGTGTAGGGAGCGGAGAACTCGTGCTTGATCCCTTCCTTCTCAAGGAACTCCTCCACTTGAAGGTTCTTGAACTCGGACCCATTGTCGCTCCTTATCTTCTTCACCTTGAGCTCAAACTCATTTTGAGCTCTCCTGAGGAAGCGCTTGAGGGTCCCTTGGGTTTCAGACTTATCCTGTAAAAAGAACACCCAAGTGAAGCGGGAAAAGTCATCAACAATAACTAGACCATACTTACTCCCTCGTATGCTCAGATAGGCGACGGGTCCGAAGAGGTCCATATGCAGCAGCTCCAGGGGTCTTGAAGTGGTCATCACATTCTTGCTGTGATGTGCTCCTCCCACTTGTTTACCTGCTTGACAAGCTGCACAAGGTCTATCTTTTTCGAAATGCACGTTAGTCAAACCTATCACGTGTTCTCCCTTTAGAAGCTTGTGAAGGTTCTTCATCCCCACATGTGCTAAGCGGTGATGCCACAGCCAGCCCATGCTAGTCTTAGCTATTAAGCATGCATCTAGACTGGCCTCTTCTTTTGCAAAATCAACTAAATAAAGTTTGCCGTCTAATACACCCTTAAAAGCTAGTGAACCATCACTTCTTCTAAAGACAGACACATCTACATTTGTAAATAGACAGTTTTACCCCATGTTGCATAATTGACTAACAGATAGCAAATTATATCCAAGAGACTCTACTAAAAACACATTAGAGATAGAGTGCTCATTAGAAATTGCAATTTTACCTAACCCTTTTACCTTGCCTTGATTCCCATCACCGAATATAATTGAATCTTGGGAATCCTTATTCTTGACGTAGGAGGTGAACATCTTCTTCTCCCCCGTCATATGGTTTGTGCATCCGCTATCAATAATCCAGCTTGAGCCCTCGGATGCATAAACCTGCAAGGCAAATTTAGGCTTGGGACTTAGGTACCCAACTCTTGTTGGGTCCTACAAGGTTAGTCACAATTGTCTTAGGGACCCAAATGCAAGTTTTGTCACCCTTGCATTTTGCCCCTAATTTCTTAGCAATCACCTTTCTATCCTTTCTACAAATTGCAAAGGAAGCATTCAAAGCATGATATATTGTAGAAGGTTCATTAACTTTCCTAGGAATATTAACAACATCTCTTCTAGGCATATTATGAACAACATTCCTTCTACCAACATTTCTATCATGCACATATGAAGAACTAGAAGCAAACATAGCATGAGAAAAATCATTGTAAGCATTATAACTCCTAGTTTGTCTTCTATCATTATACAAAAAGGCATGGTTCTTTTTAGCACTAGTAGCCATAGGGGCCTTCCCTTTCTCCTTAGCGGGAATGGGAGCCTTATGGCTTGTCAAGTTCTTGGCTTCCCTTTTGTAGCCAAGTCCATCCTTAATTGAGGGGTGTCTACCGATCGTGTAGGCATCCCTTGCAAATTTTAGCTTGTCAAATTCATTCTTGCTAGTCTTAAGTTGAGCATTAAGACTAGCCAATTCATCATTAAGCTTGGAAATTGAAACTAGGTGTTCACTACAAGCATCAATGTCAATATCTTTACACCTAGTACAAATTACAACATGTTCTACACAAGAATTAGATTTATTTGCTACTTCTAATTTAGCATTTAAATCATTGTTGACACCTTCTAGAGTAGAAATGGTTTCATGAAAAGTAGATAATTCACCAGAGAGTATTTCATTTCTTTTAATTTCTAGAGCAAGAGAATTTTGTGCCTCTACAAATTTGTCATGCTCTTCATACAAAAGATCTTCTTGTTTTTCTAGTAATCTATTCTTGTCATTCAAAGCATCAATCAACTCATTAATCTTATCTATTTTAGATCTATCTAAACCCTTGAATAAGCATGAATAGTCTATGTCATCATCATCACTAGACTCATTATCACTAGAAGAAGCATAAGTGGAGTCTCGAGTACTCACCTTCTTCTCCCTTGCCATAAGGCATGTGTGACGCTCGTTGGGGAAGAGGGATGACTTGTTGAAGGCGGTGGCGGCGAGTCCTTCATTGTCGGAGTCGGACGAGGAGCAGTCCGAGTCCCACTCCTTTCCGATATGTGCCTTGCCCTTGGCCTTCCTGTAATGCTTCTTCTTTTCCCTCTTGTTCCCTTGATCCTGATCACTATCATTGTCGGGACAGTTAGCAATAAAATGACCAAGCTTACCGCATTTGAAGCATGATCGCTTTCCCTTGGTCTTAGTCTTGCTTGGCTGTCCCTTTCGACCTTTTAGCGTCGTCTTGAATCTTTTGATGATGAGGGCCATCTCTTCATCATTAAGACCGACAGCCTCAATTTGTGCCACCTTGCTGGGTAGCGCCTCCTTGCTCCTTGTTGCCTTGAGAGCAATGGGTTGAGGCTCGTTGATCGGACCATTCAAGGCGTCGTCGACGTATCTCGCCTCCTTGATCATCATCCGCCCGCTTACGAATTTTCCGAGTACCTCCTCGGGCGTCATCATCGTGTACCTGGGATTCTCACGAATATTGTTTACGAGATGAGGATCAAGAACAGTAAAGGACCTTAGCATTAGGCGGACGACGTCGTGGTCCGTCCATCGCATGCTTCCGTAGCTCCTTATTTTGTTGATAAGGGTCTTGAGCCGGTTGTACGTTTGGGTTGGCTCCTCTCCCCTTATCATTGCGAATCGTCCAAGCTCGCCCTCCACCAACTCCATTTTAGTGAGCATGGTGATGTCGTTCCCCTCGTGAGAGATCTTGAGGGTGTCCCATATCTGCTTGGCGTTGTCCAAGCCGCTCACCTTATTATACTCTTCCCTGCACAAAGATGCTAATAGAACAGTAGTAGCTTGTGCATTTCTATGGATTTGTTCATTTATAAGCATAGGGCTATCCGAGCTATCAAATTTCATTCCATTCTCTACAATCTCCCATATGCTTGGATGGAGAGAGAATAAGTGACTACGCATTTTGTGACTCCAAAATCCGTAGTCTTCCCCATCGAAGTGTGGAGGTTTGCCAAGAGGAATGGAGAGCAAATGCGAATTCGAACTATGTGGAATACGAGAATAATCAAATGAAAAGTTCGAATTGACCGTCTTCCTGTAGTCGTTGTCGTCGTCCTTTTGGGAAGAAGTAGACTCATCGCTATCGTCGTAGTAGACGATCTCCTTGATGCGCCTTGTCTTCTTCTTCTTCCCATCTTTACGCTTGTGGCCCGAGCCCGAGTCAGTAGGCTTGTCGTCCTTAGGCTCGTTGACGAAGGACTCCTTCTCCTTGTCGTTGATCACGATTCCCTTTCCCTTAGGATCCATCTCTTCGGGCAATTAGTCCCTTCTTGAAGAGAACGGCTCTGATACCAATTGAGAGCACCTAGAGGGGGGGTGAATAGGTGATCCTGTGAAAACTTAAACTTATAGCCACAAAAAACTTTGTTAAGTGTTAGCACAATAATTGCCAAGTGGCTAGAGAGGAGTCTCAACAAAACACAATACCACAAGAGATCAAACACAGAGATGACACAGTGGTTTATCCCGTGGTTCGGCCAAGACCAACGCTTGCCTACTCCACGTTGTGGCGTCCCAACGGACGAGGGTTGCAATCAACCCCTCTCAAGCGGTCCAAAGACCAGCTTGAATACCACGGTGTTTTGCTTTGCCTTTCAATATCCCGTTTGCGAGGAATCTCCACAACTTGGAGCCTCTCGCCCTTACACTTAAGATTCACAAAGAAATACGGAGTAAGGAGGAATGAGCAACGCACACAAGACTTCAAAAGATCAGAGCAACAACACGCACACAAGTCGCAGCAAGAGCTCGCAACACACTCAAAGAGTTCACAACTCCACAAGAGCTCTATATGCTATCACAATGGAACGAATGCGCGAGATCGATGTCTTGGTGCTTAGGAATGTTGTAGGAATGCTTGGTGTACTCCTCCATGCGCCTAGGGGTCCCTTTTATAGCCCCAAGGCAGCTAGGAGCCGTTGAGAACAAATCTGGAAGGCCATCCTTGCCTTCTGTCATCGGGTGCACCGGACAGTCCGGTGCACACCGGACAGTGTCCGGTGCCCGATTCCTTTCCTTAAATGGCGAAGCCGACCGTTGCAGATCTGGGAGCCGTTGGCGCACCGGACATGTCCGGTGCACACCGGACAGTCCGGTGCCCCCTTCCGACCGTTGGCTTAGCCACGTGTCGCGCGCAGAATCCGCGGCCGACCGTTGGCTCACCGGACAGTCCGGTGCACACCGGACAGTCCAGTGAATTTTAGCCGTACGCCGTCGGCGAATTCCCGAGGGCGGCCACTTTGGTCGAGCCAGCCTGGCGCACCGGACACTGTCCGGTGCCCCAGACCTGAACAGCCTTTTGGCTGTACACAGCCAACTCTCCTCTTTTCTTCTTCTTCCTGTTTCTGATACTTAGACAAGAATATTAGTACACAAAACCAATGTACTAAGACTTAGAAACATACCTTTGCTCTTGATTTGCACTTTGTCCATTCATGGGCATAGATTCACATTTAAGTACTTGTGTTGGCACGCAATCACCAAAATACTTAGAAATGGCCCAAGGGCACATTTCCCTTTCACTTGCATGACGTGTGGAACCCTGCCCCCATGTCGTAGGGGGAGGACCCTGGAGCACGTCGGTGAAGACTTTGCCCGTGACGCTTGAGGATGCGAGTGGGGAGAGCCGCCTTTAAAAAGGGGTCGATCCCCCGGGCGGTAGCCATGTCTTCGCACTCCCCTCATGCATCGCGCCCTTCCACCTTCCGAGCCCCCGGATGGGGAGCGCCCACGTTGCCTTCGTCTTGCTGCTGTTGGAGGAGCACGACCTCGCGGGGGTTGGCGCCCTTCAGCCATCGCTCGGCTTCAAGGATTTTCATCAGGCAGCCCGGCTGCAGTCTCCCGCCGAGCGGTCACCCAGGATAATGACCGTAGGCCTCGTGGCGGGGAGAAGCAAGCCGGGCTACGGCCTCTGCCCCGCCCTCAGCTTCAAGGATGTTCATCATCCTCGCTGTGGCGGAGGGTGAGCTGAGCCAGGGTTCTACCTCCCGCATGGGCCAACAGGCCGCCTCTTCCTTCAGCATTCAGGGGAGAGGGCACTCACCGGCCTTGCGGAGGGGGCGAACTTCGACAACGCGGGACCGGTCGGCCGCAAGCGTGGTCAGCTCCAGCGCGCCTGGCTCGCTGGCTTAGCTGGCTCTGTCGTGGCCTCTGACGTTGCCTCCTGCCGCTTGATCCGGGCGTGGCCGTCCGTCCACCGCACGGGCGACTATTGCGCCGTGCGCACCGGGGGATCGTCCAAGACGCCGTACGCCACATGGGCGGCGTTCGTGTTCTTGGATTGTCTTGTCCTCACTCCGGCACGACGCCTCCGTGCGGAGGTCGGTGCCTGCCCGTCCACGAGGACTTGAGTGGGGATCTGTCGGTGCAGGCTGGGGCGGCCGCCATTCATTGGCGTAGCACTGGCGCGCAGGTGGGTGCTGTCGTCGGTGCTGAGGTGGTGGCAGCCAGAGAAGGTTTTTCTGCCGATGAGACCGTCGGTGCCACCTGCGGTCGGACCTCTGGCTCTTCGGCTTTAACGGCTAGTACTCGCCCCTCGTGTGGTGACGTGGGCGAGGGCCTTTCCACAACAGCGTTTGCCCTGAGGTCATCGCCGCTGCTGTTTAGCCGCCCGAGGCAGAGGTCGTTGTCGCTGCTGGTGCAGTGGTCGCCGGCGAGCCACCTGGAGTTCGTTGTCCCGCAGGCCCTCTGGTGTGGAGGTTGTTCATACCCGCGGGAGTGGAACCGGAGTTCCTTTTGTAATGGCACCCTGAGTATGGGTGTTTGTTCATTGTGGCTGTCGAGGCCTGAACATCTGGGTATTTGAGTGTAATACCGTGTTTCTCCCTCATTTCGAGCACTAGGACTCCCCTGTCGGCTAGCTGAACCGCTTAACCGAGCTGAGTTGCCTTGCGCAGAAGGTGACGAGTGAGGTATCCGTATCCCGGAGGCGTAGGAGTCCCTCGGCTCGGTCGGCCTTGCCGCTCAAGGCTTCTCTTTCTCAGTTATAGAACCTTCGGCCGCTCTGCGATGAGCCGAAGCCGGAGGCAGCGGTGTCGGCATGGACAGAGGCAGAGTCGGCTCGAAAAGAGGCTTCGTCGACCCGGGAGCACGTGGCTTCCCTGGCCGAGGAGGTGCAGTGGCGGCGGCTGGAGCTTGGCCAGGTCGTCCACTAGCGGGACCAACCCCGGGGTCATGCTGCCGAGGCCATGAGCCGGGCTGAGGTCCTCGGGGGACAGCTAGCTGAGGCTACGGAGCGGCCAGCCGAGGCGTCCGCTTGCGTCGGAACCCTTGCGGAGAACCTAACTGTGAAGGCCCGAGCGCGATGCTAGCGTCTTCCCTTGGGGTGGAGTTCCTTCCGCCCGTATCGCCGTCCGAGGCTGGGCCAAGTTCCACCGAGGGTGGAAACGATGCCGAGGGTGCTGCTGCTCCCTCTGCCGATGTCTGAACCTGCAGGAATAGTTTGTCTGTAGTATGCGTATGTTTTTTGTGGCCGCCGAGGCCTAAACATCTTATTGTCGTATTATAAAGTTGTGCTTCCTTTCCTCTTGTTTCGAGTATCAGGACTTGTTCGTCGGTAGCAGAATCGCTTATCCGAGCGAGAGTTACTTTTCGCGGAAGGTGATGAGTGAGGTATCCGTATCCCGGAGGCGTAGGAGTCCCTCGGCTCGGTTGGCCTTGCCGCTTACATGCACTCTTACTCGTTTGCAGGATTCTGTTATCGATATAGTCGTGAAGGCACGAAAGTCGTTCTGGCAGAAAAGTTTTTCGAGCGTTAGGACTTGTTCCACAGCAGGATCGCTTATCCGAGCGTGAGTTACTTATCGCGGAAGGTGATGAGTGAGGTATCCGTATCCCGGAGGCGTAGGAGTCCCTCGGCTCGGTCGGCCTTACCGCTTACGTGTACTCTCGTCGTTTTCAGGACTCCGCTATCGAAGCAGTCGAAAAAGCACGAAAGACATTCTGGCAAAAGACTTTTCCGAGGAAAATTTTGACGCAGAGGGGGTTCCCCCCTTCTAGCCCTCGAGGGAGGGTCGGGCTTTGCTGAGGCAAGGCTGACCCTTCCTTGACAGTTAGACTTTATTTATGTATGTAAAGAAAAAACGAGGTATATGAACAACTTGAAACATCTTAAGGGTAGAAGCGACGTAGCTGTTGGATGTTCCAAGAGTTGTTGTAGACCTCGCCTTGATCGTTGGCTAGCTTGTATGTTCCGGGCTTCAAAATCTTGGCGATGATGAACGGCCCTTCCTAGGGAGGAGTAAGCTTGTGGCGCCCTCGGGTGTCTTGTCGCAGCCGAAGTACCAAGTCTCCCACCTGGAAGCCTCGGGGCTGAACCCCTCGGGCGTGGTAGCGTCACAGAGACTGCTGATACCGCGCCGAGTGTAGTAAGGCCACGTCCCGAGCCTCTTCGAGTTGGTCCAGTGAGTCTTCTCGGCTGGTCTGATTGCTTCGATCGTCGTACGCCTTTGTCCTCGGGGAACTGTATTCTAAGTCTGTGGGTAAGATAGCCTCAGCCCCATAGATTAGAAAGAACGGCGAGAAACCCGTGGCTCGGCTCGGCGTCGTCCTCAGACTCTAGACCACTGAGGGTAGCTCTTTCATCCACCGCTTGCCGAACTTGTTGAGGTCGTTGTAGATCCTCGGTTTAAGTCCCTGCAGAATCATACCGTTGGCACGCTCCACCTGCCCATTCGTCATGGGGTGAGCTACGGCGGCCCAGTCCACACGGATGTGGTGGTCCTCGCAGAAGTCCAGGAACTTCTTCCTAGTGAACTGTGTGCCGTTGTCGGTGATGATGGAGTTCGGGACCCCAAAGCAATGGATGATGTTGGTGAAGAACGCCACTGCCTGCTCGGACCTGATGTTGGTTAGGGGTCGGACCTCGATCCACTTGGAGAATTTGTCGATGGTGACCAGTAGGTGCGAGAAGCCCTCGGGTGCCTTCTGCAAGGGACCAACGAGGTCTAGACCCCACACAGCAAACGACCAAGTGATGGGTATTGTTTGCAGGGCCTGAGCGGGCAGGTGCGTCTGTCTTGCGTAGAATTGACACCCTTGGCAAGAGCGTACAATCCTAGTGGCGTCAGCCACCGCGGTCGGCCAGTAGAAACCTTGTCGGAAGGCGTTTCCCACGAGGGCTCGAGGTGCTGCATGGTGACCATAAGCCCCCGAGTGTATTTCTTGCAATAGCTCCTGTCCTTCGGCGACGGATATGCATCGTTGGAGAACGCTTGAGGGGCTGCGGTGGTAGAGCACCTTTTCATCACCCAGTAAGACGAACGACTTGGCGTGCCGCGCCAGTCGCCGAGCTTCGGCCTTGTTGAGGGGTAGCTCTCCTCGGAGGAGATATTCCAGGTACGGGGTCTGCCAATTTTGGTTTGGCGCAACCCCATTCCGCTCTCCCTCGATGCGCAAGGCCTCACCCTCGGTGGCCGAGGATACCTCGGGCTGGGCCGAGGCCTCCTCGGGCTCGGGCGTGTCATCGATCTTGACGGAGGGTTGATGTATGTCTCTGGAGAAGACGTCAGGGGGAACCGTTGTCCACCCCAAGGCTATTTTAGCCAGCTCATCCGCAGTCTCGTTGTACTGTCGAGCGATGTGGTTGAGCTCTAGCCCATAGAACTTGTCTTCCAGGCGTCGAACTTCGTCACAGTAGGCCTCCATCTTCCGGTCGCGACAGTGGGAGTTCTTCATGACTTGGTCAATGACAAGCCGCGAGTCACCGCGAGCGTCGAGGCGCCGAACCCCTAGCTCGACGGCGATGCGCAACCCATTAACCAGAGCCTCGTACTCGGCCACGTTGTTTGACGCTTGGAAATGGAGGCATAGCACGTAGCGGAGATGTTTCCCAAGGGGTGAGATGAAGAGCAGGCAGCACCTGCTCCCGTTTTCATCAGCGACCCATCGAAGTACATGGTCCAAAGTTCCGGTTGGATCGGAGTTGTTGGCAATTGGGTGTCGACCCATTCAGCCACTAAGTCCACCAAGACTTGGGACTTTATGGCCTTCCGAGGAGCGAACGAGATTGTCTCACCCATGAGCTCCACTGCCCACTTTGCTATCCTACCCGAGGCCTCTCGGCACTGGATGATCTCCCCTAGGGGGAAGGATGACACCACAGTCACCGGATGAGACTCGAAGTAGTGTCACAACTTTCGCCGCGTCAGAATTACTGCGTACAGTAGCTTCTGAATTTGCGGGTAACAGATCTTGGTCTCGGATAGCACTTCACTGATGAAGTAGACCGGCCTCTGGACGAGCAGCGCATGCCCTTCTTCTCATCTCTCGACTACGATCGCGGCGCTGACCACCTGAGTGGTTGCGGCTACATAGATCAAGAGGGCTTCTCCCGCAGCGGGGGGCACCAAGATGGGCGCATTTGTAAGGAGTGCCTTTAAGTTCCCGAGGGCTTCCTCGGCCTCGGGGGTCCAAGTGAAGCGCTCGGCCTTCTTAAGAGGTGGTACAAGGGTAGGCCTTTTTCGCCGAGACGCGAGATGAAGCGGCTCAGAGCCGCAAGGCATCCCATGACCCTTTGTACTCCTTTCAAATCTTTGATAGGCCCCATGTTGGTGATGGCCGCAATTTTCTCCGGGTTGGCCTCGATGCCCCGCTCGGAGACGATGAACCCCAGGAGCATGCCTCGGGGGACTCCGAAGACACACTTCTCAGGATTGAGCTTCACGCCCTTCGCTCTCAGACACTTGAATGTCGTTTCACGGTCGGAGGCTTTCCTCGTCTTGACAACGATGTCATCGACGTAAGCCTCGACCGTTCGGCCGATGTGCTCTCCGAACACGTGGTTCATGCACCTTTGATATGTCGCACCTGCATTCCTCAAGCCAAATGGCATAATAGTATAACAGTACATGCCAAAAGGTGTGATGAAAGAAGTCGCGAGCTGGTCGGACTCTTTCATCTTGATTTGGTGATAACCTGAATAGGCGTCGAGGAATGACAGGGTTTCGCACCCAGCCCTGGAGTCCACAATTTGATCGATGTGAGGCAGAGGGTAGGGAACCTTCGGACATGCCTTGTTTAGACCAGTGTAGTCTACGCACATCCTCCACTTCCCACCTTTCTTTTTCACAAGCACAGGGTTAGCTAACCATTCGGGATGGAATACCTCTTTGATGAACCCTGCAGCCATCAGCTTGTGGATCTCCTCGCCTATGGCTCTGCACTTTTCTTCGTTGAAACGGCGCAGAGGCTGCTTCACGGGTCGAGCACCGGCTCGGATATCCAGTGAGTGCTCGGCGACATCCCTCGGTATGCCAGGCATGTCTGAGGGACTCCACGCAAAAACTTCGGCATTTGCGCGGAGAAAGTCGACGAGCACTGCTTCCTATTTGGGGTCGAGCTCGGAGCCGATCCGAACTTGCTTGTAGGCGTCGTTGCTGGGGTCGAGAGGGATGGATTTAACCGCCTCAGCCGGCTCGAAGTTGCCTGCGTGGCACTTCGCATCAGGCACCTCCTTGGAGAGGCACTCTAGGTCGGTGATGAGGGCCTCGGACTCGGCGAGGGCCTCAGCGTACTCCACGCACTCCACGTCGCATTCGTACGCGTGTCGGTACGTGGATCCGACGGTGATGACCCCGTTGGGGCCTGGCATCTTGAGCTTGAGGTAGGTGTATTGGGGACGACCATGAACTTGGCATAGCACGGTCTCCCCAGCACCGCGTGGTAGGTCCCTCGGAACCCAACCACCTCGAATGTGAGGGTTTCCCTGCAGAAGTTGGAGGGAGTTCTGAAGCAGACGGGCAAATCGAGTTGTCCAAGGGGGAGGACGCGCTTTCCGGGGACAATCCCGTGAAAGGGCGCCACACCGGCCTAGATTGTGGACAGATCGATCCCCAAGAGCCCGAGGGTTTCGGCGTAGATGATGCTAAGGCATCTGCCTCCGTCCATGAGGACCTTGGTGAGCCTGGCGTTGCCGATGACAAGATCGACAACGAGCGGGTACCTTCCTGGGCTCGGCACACAGTCGAGGTGGTTGCCTTGATCGAAGGTGATGGGCTTGTCGGACCAGTCTAGGTAGACTGGCGCCGCCACCTTCACCGAGCAGACCTCCCGACGCTCCTGCTTGCGGTGCCGAGCCGAGGCGTTCGCCACTTGCCCATCGTAGATCATGAAGCAGCCATGGACCTCGGGAAACTCCTCTTCCTTGTCTCCCTCCTTCTTGTCGTTGTCTTGGCCTTTGCCACCTTCCGCCGGGGCCCGACCTTATGGAAGTAGCGCCGAAGCATGACGCATTCCTCAAGGGTGTGCTTGACGGGACCCTGGTGATAAGGGCACAACTCCTTGAGCATCTTGTCGAACAGGTTGGCCCCTCTAGGAGGCTTCCGAGGGTTCTTGTGCTCGACAGCAGCGACGAGATCTGCATCAGCGGCGTCACGCTTTGCTTGCGCCTTCTTCTTGGCCTTCTTCTTCGTGCCCCGCTGGGCGGACACCTCGGGGACGTCTTCCTGCTGCTGTCCCTGAGGCTGCTTGTCCTTTCGGAAGATGGCTTCAACCGCCTCCTGACCAGAGGCGAACTTGGTGGCGATGTCCATCAACTCGCTCGCCTTGGTGGGAGTCTTGTAGCCCAGTTTGCTCACCAGGTCGCGGCAGGTGGTGCCGACGAGGAATACCCCGATGACATCCGAGTCGGTGATGTTGGGCAGCTCGGTGCACTGCTTCGAAAACCGCCGGATGTACTCTCGCAGGGATCCCCCTGGCTGCTGGCGGCAGCTTCGGAGATCCCAAGAGTTCCCAGGGCGCACGTACGTGCCCTTAAAGTTTCCTGCAAAGGCCTCGACCAGGTCGTCCCAGTTGGAGATCTGCGTAGGAGGCAGATGCTCCAGCCAGGCCCGGGCGGCGTCGGAGAGGAACAGGGGAAGGTTGCGGATGATGAGGTTGTCGTCATCCGTTCCTCCCAACTGGTAGGCCAGCCGGTAGTCCGCAAGCCACAACTCCGGACTTGTTTCCCCCGAGTACTTGGTGATGGTAGTCGGGGCCCAGAACCAGGTCGGGAACGACGCCCGTCGTATGGCCCGGCTGAAGGCTTGCGGACCCGGTTGTTCGGGTGAGGGGCTCCGATCCTCCTCACTGTCGTAGTGTCCCCCACGCCTGGGGTGGTAGCCTCGGCGCACTTTCTCGTCAAGGTGGGCTCGACGGTCGCGGCGGTGGTGCTCGTTGCCGAGGCGACCCGGGGCTGCAGGCGTCGCGTCCCGCGTGCGCCCGGTGTGGACCGAGGCCTCCCGCATGAGTCAGGAAGTCATTGCGCGATGCTCCGGGGGCATCCTTGCCTTCGAGAGGCAGAGCTTTTGGCCCGTCGGACCGCGGCATCCTCCACGAGATTCTTGAGTTCTCCCTGGATACGCCGCCCCTCGGTGGTGGATGGCTCCGGCATTGCTCGGAGTAGTATTGCCGCTGCAGCCAGATTCTGGCCAATCCCGCTGAAGGCCGGGGGCAGCCTTGCCCTGGCATCGTCAACGATACAGTGCTAGATGTCCCAGACCTAATGACACGCTTCTCCGGCGAGTGCTCGGCCTGCCCACTCCTGCTCGATGTTTTGCCGGAGCTGCACAAGTTGCACTGCTTCCTCGTCGAGCTTGGCCTGCATCTCACGAATTTGCTCGAGCTGTGTGTCCTGACCCCCCGCAGGGACTGGGACCACAGCTAGCTCATGCAGGATGTCAACGCGAGGCGCAGGCCCAGGGGGATCGTCATCCTCCGGCATACCGAGGTGGTTGCCTTCGTTGTGACCCCCTAGATCGACGTGGAAACATTCGTGACTTGGGCCACAACCCTTGTCGTCAAGGCTGTGGCCATCATTGGAGCAATCGGAGAGGCAGTAGTCACATGCGGTCATGAGGTCTCGCATGGCACTAGGATCGCAGAGCCCGGAGAAATCCCAACCGGAGTCAGGACCGTCCTCTTCCTTGGAACCCGAAGGCCCGTTGGTTGAGACGGCCGTCAGTCAGTCCTAAGATGACCACATATGGTACCCCGGAAGGTTAGGGTAGGCCTTTACGAAAGCGCTCACCGAAGCGGGGTCGCTTGGTGGATCGAAGCTGAATCTAAAAGGCACAGGGTGGAAAACAGACGGTACCTCTTGATCGATGGACGGTGATGAAGTCGTGTCGGGGACGGACTGCACTGTTATCTCAGGTACGAGGCTAACACCCAGCAAGCCCTTCGCGAGTGTGCTAGCGTCATCTGTCCGCTTGGGGTTGGCATGTTGCGGGGAAACGACATCCGTCGTTGTCGCAGGTGCGAGGACATCGCCGACTCGCTCGACAACCGACGAGGTGCCGCCTCATGCCTGGCCATGGTTGCCCCATCTCCTCCTCCTGCGGCGAGGAGGGTGGCGGGACAAACCCGGATGCTGCTCTTCCGCCACGGGAGGAAGACGTCGTCGAGTTCGCCGCCGCTGGGCGAGCTGACGACCGTCGTGGTTGCTGTCGCGCTGCGGGGGGAGGAATACTATGTGGTAGCTGCCGTCGAGGGACATGAACTCCAGACTCCCGAAGCGGAGCACCGTCCCGGGCTGAAGAGGTTGCCGAAGACTACCCATTTGGAACTCAACGGGAAGTTGTTCGTTAACACGTAGCAGGCCCCTACCTGGCGCGCCAACTATCGGCGTTTCAATCCCGGGGGGTCCCTGGACCGACGAGTAAATTTGTCGCTGCGTATCCCAACCTAGATGGGTTGGCGCGAGATGAAACACAAGGGGGAAAACGCGGCTCGTATTATCTCGCACCAGGGGGGTGTGCTCGTAGTAGGGGTTACAAGCGTTCGCGAGAGAGAGTGTGAGCCTGTTCGTTAGCTCGTTCTCCCGCGCAACCTTCCCGCATGTAGGCCCTAGACCTCCCTTTTATAGATGCAAGGAGAGGGTCCAGATGTACAGTGGGGGTGTAGCTAGGCGCTAACGTGTCTGGCAGGGAAGTGCCTGAGCCCTGTGTACATGCCAACGTGGCTGTCGGAGAAGTGCTTGATCCCTGTGTAGGCGATAACGTGGCCGTCGGAGAAGTGCTTGAGCCCTGTAGAAGCACAGCTGTCGGTGTTGCTGGGATCTTGCTGACGTCTCCCTGCTTCCGTAGGGGGCTGAGAACCACCGTTGTCATGGACGCACGCGGGGAGCCATCATTACTTGTTACCGGGGCGAGTCAGATGGGACGCCGGTCTTGTTCCCCCGTAGCCTGAGCTAGCTAGGGGTAGGGTAATGATGTATCCCCCATGGCGCGGTCGATCCGAGCCCAAGGTCGGGCGAAGCGGAGACTTCTCCTGAGGCCGAGGCCGGAGTCGGGTGAGGACGCGATTCCTCCCGAGGCCGAGGTTGAGGCTGAGCCCTGGGGTCGGGCGAGGCGGAGACCACCTTTCAAGGCCGAGGTTGAGGCTGAGCCCTGGGGTCGGGCGAGGCGGAGACCTCCTTCCGAGGCTGGGGCCTAAGGCCGGGCGAGGCGGAGCTTCCTGTTGCGCCCGAGGCTGAACTTAGCTGTTGTCAGCCTCACCCTGGCGGGTGGCACAGCAGTCGGAGCGGGGCGAGCGGCGCTGTTTTCCTGTCAGGTCAGTCAGTGAAAGGTCGAAGTGACTGCGGTCAATTTGACCTTGCCGACTGAGGCACGTGTGTCAGGATAAGGTCTCAGGTGATCCTCGCATTGAATGCGCCTGCGATACGGTCGGTTGGAGAGGCGATTTGGCCAAGGTTGCTTCTCGACTAAGCCTGCTCGAGTTGGGCCTCGGGCGTGCCGAGGGTGCGCCCACTGCCTGAGGAGGCCCTCGGGCGAGACGTAACTTCGTCCAGGACTACAGTTCCCGCCCGAGGCTGGGCTCGGGCAAGGCAAGATCGCATCCCTTGGGTAGACGAAGCCTTGACCTGAATCGTGCCCATCAGTCTCTGTAGCTTGTGCTGATGGGGGTTACCAGTCGTGTTTAGGAGTGTTGGGGGTACCCCTAATTACGGTACCCGACCCTTATGTTGAAGGTTCTCAAGACAAAGATCTCGGGAAGGAGCAACAATGCAGAACGCCGAAGCTACCAATAGCTTCGGCTCAGATCAAGCAAAGAAGGAAAAGACTGGATAGACCTTGTTAGTTTAGGTTGTTTATAAACAAATGCTCGAGGGCATGGATGTAATTTTTTCCAGGCTGTGTCCCGTGTCTATAAATAGATGAATAGTAACACCGTATTGTTCACGTTGAATTGTAATCACTCTTTCGTGTCTTCACCTTCGAGCAAGCCGAAGGTATCAATGTAATATTAATATTGTCTGTATTCATATATGTTTTATGGAATGCAAATATGTATGAATTAATGAAATGCAGTTACTGTCCTCATCCTTTTACATTTCCTTTTCACATATTAAATGAGGAAGGTAAGTCATTCTTGACCTTCGTCTGATGAGCGTTATTCCCATGTGAGGATAAAGCTTCAGAAGATGAAGGTCCATAATAATTGACAATTGTGTTGCCTTGTTCTTGATCTACAGCATTCGAGAACAAGTGATCAACATGTAGGCCTCCCAAAAGGTAACGGAGGCGTGCAAAAGTTTCCTAGGGCCAGACAGACATTGGTTCTCGAGTGCAAATGTAGAAGGGAGCTTGACTGCAAGACTCACCCGTTGAGCAGAGACGAAAGTGGGCCTTAATGATTCGACGGTGCCGAGTGGAAGGGTCGTCGCTCAACGGATAAAAGTTACTCTAGAGATAACAGGCTGATCCTCTATGTAAAAGCCAAAAAAATTATTTAAACTTAAGTCCTAAGAGCAAGGAGACACAAGTGTTTGGTTTGTAGGGACTAATTTTTAGTCACTGTAACACCCCTGGTGTTACTATAACTAAAACTTGAGCATGACATCATAAGCATTGGCATTGCATATGTGTGACACACCTAGAGTGCATTCACTAGGCCAAAAATTTCAAACAAGTTGTATTGTTTTACTGCTTTTGCAAATGGAACCCTGGTTAATGGACTTAACCCTAAATAGTGGTTAAAAAGGTAAAACTTAACCCAAGTTATGAAAACCTAAATACTTTAGGGTAAAAGTCATAAAATGACCCTAAGAATAAGCTTGAATCACTTTTATACCCCTGGGATACCAGAAAACCTAATTGGAACCCTGGAAAACCCTAAAACCAAACCCTAGGGGCTTATGTGCAAAAATGATGAACCTTGGGACTAAAGTGTAAAAACTACTATGTTTGGACATATAAAGTCATTTGGTTCACAAATATGTGGACTTGAAAGCAAAACCCTAAGTTTTGGGTTTATTTGCAAAAAGTACCACTTGACCTCTATATGGCCTAAGTCTGAAATCAGTGTTGTGAGCACAACTTTGAGCCCTTGTAACTGTCAAAGCATAGGGTTTTTGCCCTAGGTCACCACACCAAATTTGAAGATCTATCAAAGAAGAACAACTTTGCTTAAGGTGGTAAGCATAGTTGTTAAGAGTATTTGAGAGATAATTAAGCCTGAAGTTGGACTGTCAGGCCAATATAGACTGAATTTCTGTTGGACAGTGACTTTGATCCAAGATTAAGAGTCATTTAGACTAAGATCCAGTGGTAATTTACCTAGGATTTCTATAACAAAGTTGTAGAGCTTTTATACAGAAACAACTTTGTTACAGAAACTTAGGTGTGTTGCCATTGAAATTTAGGAGCAATTGGGCCCTAAATCCTGGCTGTCAGGTGACTGAAGAACAAACGCCATGGTACAGTAGACCGAGTGGATCAGAATGCCAGCGTAACTTGCTCGCCGCCGGTGACCCCCCCCTGCGCGAAGATTCACGCCGCCGCCGTTAGGATTCGCGTTCGCGGCTTGTGGATAACCTCTCGGGGTAAAAGATCCTCGCCACCGTCAAGCTGGAAGCCACAGCCACGGTACTCCCCCCCGGCCGTCGGTCGACCAGATAAGTCTCACCGCCGTCGTGTTGCCGCCGTTGCACGCCACGTGCCTCTGCGCTGGTTCTCACCGCGGTGATGCACCGGATGCATGTCCGGCGATCACCGGAACCACTGCCACGATAAAAGCCACGTCTTCCCCGCCCAGAGCTCGCTTTCCCTCTCCGGCCGCCAGCACGGTTTAGCCAAATTGCTCACCACCGCTCGTCCTCCATATAAATTGAGTGCGCCACAATCTCCGTAGGGCAGTAAGCTATCCAGCCACCGTGAATCAGCCTCAATCATTCACTGAGAGCCGCGAATTTGGAGTTCTCCCCAAATCGTTTTCCGCCGCCGTGAACCCACCCCCCACCGTGGCCAGACCACTCTGGTAAAGTTCCGCGCCTCTCAAGTATTGTTTTAGCATCTGTGTAGGCATGTAAAGCTCACCGTAGCATCCGTTTGCCCAATCCGGGCCTGCATAATTGGGAACATGGGATCGACGCCGCGGTTCTCGCCGTGTGCGTGGACAGGCCGTTCGCAGGGCGCTCTTGTGAAATTAATGCGTGTTCCGAGGCCATCCTTGGTCAGTAAAGCCTCCCCGATGGTTAGTCCGGGCAGTCGTCGCCGGCCATGGCCGGTACAGACCTCGTCGGTGATGAACGGGGAGCGCGCCATGACCAGGGGTACTCATGGAGAAGAATTAGAAACCCGAGGGCATTTCTGCAATCTGTCAGTGACTTAATACAATAGTGAATGGACCTATTTCTGTTTAGCCGTTAAGTTGAGGACCTTGCTGCAAAGTTGCCAACGCGGGCGTGGGCGCGCCCCGGTTTCACGTGCTGTTGGGCCTCCTAGTTTGAAATTGGCCCAGTACTGTTTAGAGTTTTTCCTTTTCTTTTTCCGTGGAACTTTAAAAATCTGTAGAAAATTATAGAAAAATGATAAAATTGTGAAACCAATTTTCCTAGGTTTGTTATTTTCTCTAGAATTTAGTAAAAATAAGTTGGTGATTTTTAGTGGAAGTAAGAAATTTTAGGGTATTTAAAGTAGTTAAGAGTCTTGGTTATAGATTTTTAGAAAATAATTGATAGGTCCTAAAATGTCCAAAATTTTTATATGAGTGTTATTCAATATTGAGAAGCCTTGGGTAAAGTTTGAATTGATTTGGACCTTGTTTGATCACCAAACCCCAAAACACCCCCCCTGCCCTATGAACTCCTTTACCGACTCCGGAAACCCTAAGTTCCCGGAACTCCGTGAAGGCAAGTTGTATTCAAGACATAAATAATAAGTTTATGTTGCCTTTGCATCCTCATGAGCATCCCATGGCATCCATTCTTATACATATGTATGGTTATGATTAGAACGAGAAGAAGAGGTAGAAGTAACTGAAGAGCAAGTACAACCACCTTTGGACACTCAGGCCGGGAATAGTTTCTACTTCGACATTTGTGGATCCGAGCCTGAATCACCTGTAAACGAAGGCAAGCCCCGGTGCATTTGCCACCTCCCTTGCTATTTCAAAATCTTTCTCACTTGATTGCTGCATTAGGTGATAGGAGTTGCTTGATAAAACCATTCCTGCATTACCTTCCTTGAATTTGATTACCTTCCTTGATCACCTGTTTTACAAAAGCTTTTTGATGCTTAGCTTTGCTTTAGAAAAACAAAAGGTTTTATTTTTACAAAATATGATGTGGCAAAAGTGGGTGGGATGTTTTTCGAAAATAAAACTTGATGATGGATCTATCAAAGGCCTTGATAGGTTCAACATCGGAAAAGATGTACCTCTGCCAGGTACCAACTTTGGGTTTGAAATGATTAAGCTGAGACCGGGCGGGTGACTTGCACGAGAAGAGAGTCTCGGTGTAGTGTCTCCGTCTGAGTCGATTAAGGACCGTCTCGATGTAGGCTTGTTGATCGAGGACCCTTTAGCTGGTCACATGCCTCGTCATGGGTAAGCCTTGCCTCGGGCAGACTAAGGCCGGAATAAGACAACACGAGATGGGCGTGGAGCGGTGGCGAGAGTAGCGTGTACCCTCCGTGGCAAGAGGCTGGACGGTGGTGTATCTGTGCTCTCGGTCTGCGTGAACCTGATCCGGTCTTAAGAACCCCGGTGGCGGGTTGACATATGCAAGGGTTAAGTGCTACATATGTCGTGTGATTGGAGATCCTCAGCTGAGTATAATCGATTCGGATCGCCGTACCTTCGCGGTTATGAAGACTTGGTCACTACCCTACACGTAGCATTCCACTAAAGATGATGGGTTTGTTAAGAAATTGGCTAGTGCAGGTCAAGTGATTGAACTAGGGTAGAAAGAACTCTAGTGCAGGTAATTTTACTTAACCTGACAAGTAAAATTGGATTTTAAGGATCCACTTTAGTAAGCTTTTCTGCAAAACAGAGTCTTTGATTCTTGATAAGCCATACCTTGAATCCCTCTAGCCAGCATACCCTTGAGAGTCTTTTCTTTAGTCGGGTAAGACTTGCTGAGTAATTCCATACTCAGGGTTTTATTCCCTGTTGTTTTTCAGGTTCTAACTTTGTGCTGTTGTTGATGGTGTTAAGTGCCGGTGGGCTCGGCCTTCTTATAAGTCTAAGTAACCCTTCTATACTTCTTATTGAGGATGATCCCTTGAGCTAGCATATATATTTCAAACTTATACTTTTGTAATCACTCCGATAAACTAATGTAAAATTTTTGTAACCTGTAAAATTTGGTAGTAAGATTTCCGCTGCAACAATATTGGTGTGTGTGATTTGTGTTACTTAATCCCGCGGTTCTGGTTGAAAGTGGTTTATCCGATGTCCTTGGGGCAATCGGACAGATCCTATTAAGTTATCTGGTGCACATGCATAGCTGTCTGAGGTCTTTGGGACAAGGACAGGTGCATGTGGGCCCAATAACTTGGAGGTTCTGCCACAGTCACTCTATTTTAATCCATTTTAGTCTATAAATGCTAAATATGAAAACCAAAATAGAGTTTTAGTTTTTGTATTCGGCAATTTAAAGACTAAAATAGAATCAAATGAAGAAACTAAAAATCAGTCCCTACAAACCAAACACCCTCTTAAATTATCAAAAACTCAACAGTGCTGCAAACGTACGTACAGCAAAATGAACATATGCCCTGACATAAAAAAATATGTTCTAACATCACATGAACTTCTAGCTGTCTACTCCCAAAATGAAAGAGAGATTCTAAATTATTAAAAAAATGTCTCATCATCGCTGTTGCGCCTTTGTGCTTTCATTTTTTTCCTTTTTCAGCTTTCCTTCCTGTCGGTCTTTCAGCATTGGGCTGACTGTCCCCATTTGCATTGTTTCCTTCATTAGATGTTTTATGTGCACACTACCGGAATCGAGCACTTTGCCGAGGGCAAAGCCTGAAAAACAATCAGCAAAGCGTTTGCCGAGTGTGACACTCGGCAAAAAGATCTCAGCAATCAGTACATCGGCAACGACTTCTTTGTCGAGTACTTTTTATTGGACACTCGGCTAGGTACTCGGCAAAGAAAAGCCGCCGTCACGACGCCTGGTAATGGAGACGGCGTCTTTGCCGAGTGTTCTAGATGACACTCGGCAAAGAAATTACCTTTGCTGAGTGTCTACCAGCCTGCACTCGGCAAAGGGTCTACCAGCACTATGGGTAGAAATCTAAGTGAACTACACATGAAATCATAGAGTTTAAATGTAGTTCACTTAGGTTTCTACCCATACTGTCTCACAACTTTATCGAAATATTCTCAATTTTTTTATCGCAGCCTCTACATATGATATCATGACATGTGGTCAAGTTTCATCATTTTCTGACTTTGTTTGTGTTTTATACAATTTTAAAATAACTTGATGACAAGTTTAAGGTCATGGTTAGTGAGCATGGTGCTCCAAGATTCCAGTTTGCTCCTGAAATCGGTCGTAACTTGTGCTAAATTACATGGATATCATTTTTGCATGCACGGTTTTCCATGTTTCGAGTGACTTGCAGTTCAAATGTGAATTTTCTAAAGAAATTCAAATAAACGAACTAAATCTAATAGTTATAGAAAACACTTTTATAATTGTGCCAAAATGGTACATGTAGGTCTATATAGTGTAGAAACATACCGCAAAAAGTTTGGTTGGCAAAATAATAAA
The DNA here is from genome assembly GCF_902167145.1 of Zea mays. Lineage (NCBI taxonomy): Eukaryota > Viridiplantae > Streptophyta > Magnoliopsida > Poales > Poaceae > Zea > Zea mays. The sequence continues at coordinate 65,925,299 of NC_050105.1, forward strand.
ATAAAAATATTGTAAGGAAAATGGACCCCGGGCCATTTGGCTAATTGAGTTTTGGTGTTTGATGAACAACACAATCCGTGAACTAATAAGTTTTCTAGTGTTTGTGTTTGTAGTTCACAGGATGCAAAGAGAATTGGACCAAGGCAATGAGGATGCAACACCTCAAAAGAAGACATAAAAAGATACATAGGAGTCCAATACTCAAGAACAAAGAAGCCCGAAGAAATCAGCGAAGAAATCCAAGATAAGGGCTGTCAGCCAGCGCCTGGTGGCGCACCGGACATTGGTGTCCGGTGTGCACCGGACTGTCCGGTGAGGCACCGGACAGTCTGCGGAGAGAGGCCACAGACAGGCGCTCTCTGGCTGTAGCACCGGACTGTCCGGTGTGCACCGGACTGTCCGGTGTGCCAACGGGCAGACGGCAACGGTCGGATCCAACGGTCGACTGCTACAGGCGCCAACGGTCGGCTGACGTGGCGTGCACCGGACATCTACTGTGCAGTGTCCGGTGGTGCACCGGACTGTCCGGTGCACCCGACGACAGAAAGCTGCTGCTTTCTGTCCAACGGCTAGTTTGGGGTGTGGAGGCTATAAATACCACCCCAACCGGCCATTCTCATGTGTGAGAGCCCAAGCAACATACCAAGACACATAGTGCACATTTCCAAGAGCTCAAACACCCAAGTGCTTAATAGAATCACTCGGTGATTAGCGTAGGTGCTTTGCGAAGTGCTTAGGTTAGTTAGACCGCTTTAGCGCTTGCTCTAGGTGAACCCTAGTTAGTTGAGTGAGTTTTGTAAAACCACACAACCCCTCGGCTCTTGCGTGAGTCGTTGTAATTGTACCGAGTGGGGCGAGAGTCTTGCGAGACCGTGACAACCGCGTTTGTGTCATGGCCGCCACCGTGTACCGGAGGGAACGAGGCCCGCGGCGTTTCGGCCGGAAGCTCGATAGTGAAGACGGCGGGGAGCGTCCGAGAGGAGCCGGAAGCGGAGCACCACTTGCGCGTGGAGAAGGCCCGTGGCTCTCTACGGAGTTACTCGACCGTGGTGCTTGGCCCTCGCGTGGGCTTCCCTTTGCGTAGGGGCACCAACGAGGATTAGTCGGAACCTTGCGTGGTTCCGGATACCTCGGTAAAAATACCGGCGTCATCCACGAGAGTTTGCTTCTCTACTTAGCTCTTTATATTCCGCATTTATATTAAGCATTTAAGTTTCAATCTTATTGTCATACTTATTTAGTGTAGATTGAAACTTAGCCTTTGCGGTAGAGATAGCAACATTTAGACAAAACCGAGTTTGCACATTCTAGTTTTGATTATTTGCATAGGTTTTGCTCTAGGGATTTAATTGTGGTCTAGTTTAGTAAAAGTTTTAGAAGTCCTAATTCACCCCCCCCTCTTAGGCGTCACTCGTTTCCTACAAGTGGTATCAGAGCCGGTTTGGCTCATTTGAAACGCTTTAGCTTCACCGCTAAAAGAGCCGACACTTTTTAGAGGAAAGGATGGATACCCATAGGCCACCACACTTCGACGGCACTAACTTCCCATATTATAGTGCTAGAATGGCTTGTTACCTAGAGGCCGTTGATCTAGGTGTTTGGAGAGTCACTCGTGACGGGATGAAACCCCTCAAGAATCCCGAGAAACCCACCACGAGTGAAGAAAAAAAATTCATTTAGATGCTAGAGCCAAAAATTGCTTGTATGAATCTCTTAGCATGGATATTTTCAATCAAGTATTTACCCTGAAAACTGCTAATGAGATTTGGCTAAAATTGCATGAGCTCCATGACGGCACATCCAATGTCCGTGAGCAAAAACATTGCCTAGTCTTAAATGAGTATAATTCTTTTGCTATGAAAGATGATGAGCTTGTTAGAGACATGTATTCTCGCTTGAATCTAATTATCAATGAGCTCAATTCTATTGGCATTAATAAGCTAGGTGATGCGGACATTGTGAGGAAGATTATATCCCTGCTACCACAACAAAGATATGGGAGCATCATCACCATCCTTCACAACATGGAGGACTTAAGCAACATGACCCCGACCATTGTGATTGGGAAAATCGCGGCCTTTGAGATGTCGCGAAAAATGAGTCGGGGAGAGGAGCCAACTTCCTCAAGACCATATGCTTTTGCATGTGATGAAAGGAAGGGCAAAAAGAAGGCTCCCACTCCAAGTTCCTCAAGTGAAGAAGAGGAAGAAGAAGAAAGTGATGATGATGAAGATAATCAACCATGCACATCATCCTCCGAGGACGAAGAAACGATCCGACGCGTCGGAAAGGTAATGGGGATGATCCGCAAGATTAATCTAATGGGTGTGCCCCTGCAGGTCGAGGATTTTCTCTTTAACATTGACAGGAAAAAGCAAAGGAAGAGAGGATGCTTCGCATGTGGGGAGAAGGGTCACTTCAGGGACAACTGTCCAAATATGGCCAAACCCAAAAAGGAGAGGAGCAAAGGCAAGGCGCTAACAAGTGTTAGAACTTGGGATGATTCTTCAAGTGAAGATGAACCTCCAAGGACACGCAGCCACCGGTCCTCGTCACGATCATCACGGTCATCACACAAATGCCTTATGGCAAGAGGTAACAAAAGCATTCCATCCTCTAGTGATGAAAGTAGTAGTGATGATGAAGGTGAGGGAAAGCCCTCTCTAGATGAGCTTGCGGAAGCCGTAGAATTTTTCCAGGATGTTTGCACTAAGCAAAAAGCTCAACTTAAAACTCTGAAAAATAAGTTGGTTAGCTCTCAAAATGATTACAAAGGTTTGCTTGAAAAATTTGAAACTTTTGCAAACTTAAATAGTGAGCTATCAACTAAAATTGAGCTATTAGAATCTAGTGCTCCATCCACTGCTACCGATGATAGCCTTATTAAAAAGAATGAAAAACTTAAGGCTAAGTTAGCTAGCTCCCAAGAAGCTATTGAAAATTTGCTAGAGAAAATGGAAATTCTTAGCATACACAACAATGAGCTAACTACTAAGCTAGAAAACATTGGTAGCACCCCAGCAGCATCTTTAGTTGAAATACCTGAAATAATTAAGAAAGATGCTTCTACTTCCTGCTTTGATTTAATTGATGATTCTAACCCCTGCAACCAAGTCGTTGTTGAGAATATTGTTGTAGAGACATGTACGGATGAGGTTGCAAAGGAAAATGAACAATTAAAGCAAGAAGTGGCTCGCCTTGGCAAGGCTTTGTATGACAAGAAAGGCAAAGCCAAACAAATCCAACCTCCACAGGATAACACCACTGCGGGAGTGAACAAGCCTATGGAGGGAGAAACTGTGATTTGTGGGCTATGCCACAAGGAAGGCCACAAGTCTTTCCAATGCAAGGCGATGACCGGGGATAAACAAAGACAAAAGCTCAAGCAAAAGCCATCAAGCAAAATCTCAAACACCTACATCAAAAAGGTGAACAAAAAGGATGCTACACCATATTTGATCAAGAAGAAAAAGAACGGAAAGGTGATAGCAATCAAGGCCAACAAGCAAGCCAACAAAGGAAAGGGGGCCAAACGCATCTGGGTGCCAAAGGAGATAATTTCAACCATGAAAAGCACCAAGAAGGTTTGGATCCCGAAAGGGAAGTGAGTGGACCGAAGGTCCTCGGGAAATTTGGAGACTTGGCAAAATTGGGATGTATTTCATGGGATACATCATATTGGATCAAGTTTATTGCCAAGTGGGTTAGTTAAAATTTTGGACCCAAATTTCCCACCCATGACTAAGGTAACTAGCTTTATTGTATTCTTTGTTTTTAGATATGCGTATCTATTTATCTTTTATCTAGTTTACGTCTCTTGCCTAGTATTACATTTGTTATGTACTTTTGTTTAAAATCATGCATACTAGGTAAATCATATGGTAGGATTGCTTGTTTTTAATTCATATACTTAAGCAAACCTACATGGCTTAAAATGCTTAGTTTAAGCACGGCACATAGCTTCTATATCACTCCATAGTAAATGATGCATCAATTGAAAATTTTGATTTCTACAAGTTGTATCATTTAACTTATATGTGCCAAAGTTTGGATTATAGATAATTTGCCCCTCTTGATATCAAATCAAAGTGCATGTCTCCAAAGGGGGAGGTTACTCTATAATCTAACACTTTGAGACTAACACCTTTTCAAGTCTATTTCATGTGATAGTCTCATTGTAAGGAAAATGAAGTCCCCGGAGAAAGACAACAATCTTCCACTGCAAAATCTCCAAGAACTCTCATGTCTCTCAAGCTCGCCATTGATCTTCAATTGGTATCTTTTGAGACTACATTCAATATCATTTACATGTCTTCTCCAATATTTGATTAGACTATATTTCATATCACATGCTTCCATGTTGCTAAAAATGCATAAGTAGTTAACTCATATTCTGTTACCTATGCATAAGGGAAGTTAGTCTTTTCAAATCATGTCTTGCACCTCTAATTTTCACATGCTTTTTCCTAAGTAGAGGATCTCTGTCAGGGGGAGTATTTCTTCATCTCTAAAGGGGGAGAAAAACTCTTTCTAAAGGAGAATACTCATTTAGGGGGAGTAATCTTTTAAGGACTCCTACTAGTGGTATCATTCACATGGTTTAATTTAATATCCTTCTAGTGATATCTTTTGATACAATTCTTGTTGAGGGCAAGCTTTTATTTACTTCCTACATGATTTTAATGTCTTCCTTTTCGGTGGTTGATGCCAAAGGGGGAGAAGTTTAGGGACCAAAGCAATGAAAACTATATCAAACACCAAACACCACAAAGTAAAGCAATGAAAACTTTATCAAACACCAAACACCACCAATTTAAAATGTTATATCTACAAATGGCTTTTCAAGTGGTTTTGGTTATTTGGTCCAAAAATAGGAAGTAAGTGAATTATGGAGTTAGGGGGAGGCTTAAGTCCATAATATCACATTGTGGGGACAATCATGCATCTTAGCAAGTAAAATGCATATTTTCATTCAAATACTTGTATTATTTGCTTGCTTTGGTTGTGTTGTCATCAATCACCAAAAAGGGGGAGATTGTAAGGAAAATGGACCCCGGGCCATTTGGCTAATTGAGTTTTGGTGTTTGATGAACAACACAATCCGTGAACTAATAAGTTTTCTAGTGTTTGTGTTTGTAGTTCACAGGATGCAAAGAGAATTGGACCAAGGCAATGAGGATGCAACACCTCAAAAGAAGACATAAAAAGATACATAGGAGTCCAATACTCAAGAACAAAGAAGCCCGAAGAAATCAGCGAAGAAATCCAAGATAAGGGCTGTCAGCCAGCGCCTGGTGGCGCACCGGACATTGGTGTCCGGTGTGCATCGGACTGTCCGGTGAGGCACCGGACAGTCTGCGGAGAGAGGCCACAGACAGGCGCTCTCTGGCTGTAGCACCGGACTGTCCGGTGTGCACCGGACTGTCCGGTGTGCACCGGACTGTCCGGTGTGCCAACGGGCAGACGGCAACGGTCGGATCCAACGGTCGACTGCTACAGGCGCCAACGGTCGGCTGACGTGGCGTGCACCGGACATCTACTGTGCAGTGTCCGGTGGTGCACCGGACTGTCCGGTGCACCCGACGACAGAAAGCTGCTGCTTTCTGTCCAACGGCTAGTTTGGGGTGTGGAGGCTATAAATACCACCCCAACCGGCCATTCTCATGTGTGAGAGCCCAAGCAACATACCAAGACACATAGTGCACATTTCCAAGAGCTCAAACACCCAAGTGCTTAATAGAATCACTCGGTGATTAGCGTATGTGCTTTGCGAAGTGCTTAGGTTAGTTAGACCGCTTTAGCGCTTGCTCTAGGTGAACCCTAGTTAGTTGAGTGAGTTTTGTAAAACCACACAACCCCTCGGCTCTTGCGTGAGTCGTTGTAATTGTACCGAGTGGGGCGAGAGTCTTGCGAGACCGTGACAACCGCGTTTGTGTCACGGCCGCCACCGTGTACCGGAGGGAACGAGGCCCGCGGCGTTTCGGCCGGAAGCTCGATAGTGAAGACGGCGGGGAGCGTCCGAGAGGAGCCGGAAGCGGAGCACCACTTGCGCGTGGAGAAGGCCCGTGGCTCTCTACGGAGTTACTCGACCGTGGTGCTTAGCCCTCGCGTGGGCTTCCCTTTGCGTAGGGGCACCAACGAGGATTAGTCGGAACCTTGCGTGGTTCCGGATACCTCGGTAAAAATACCGGCGTCATCCACGAGAGTTTGCTTCTCTACTTAGCTCTTTATATTCCGCATTTATATTAAGCATTTAAGTTTCAATCTTATTGTCATACTTATTTAGTGTAGATTGAAACTTAGCCTTTGCGGTAGAGATAGCAACACTTAGACAAAACCGAGTTTGCACATTCTAGTTTTGATTATTTGCATAGGTTTTGCTCTAGGGATTTAATTGTGGTCTAGTTTAGTAAAAGTTTTAGAAGTCCTAATTCACCCCCCCCCTCTTAGGCGTCACCCGTTTCCTACAAATATACTTTGCCAAGTGTCCAAGGAAGGCACTCGACAAAGCTTGCTCTGCCGAGTGTCAAATGGGGGGCACTCGGCAAAGAAGCTTCTTTGCCGAGTGCTAGAACATGGCTCTCGGTAAAGATAATGGTCGTCAGCTTTAGACGGCGGCTGACGATGAAAGTCGCCTAGAGGGGGGTGAATAGGCGAAACCTGAAATTTATAAACTTAAACACACACTAAGGTCGAGAGTTAGCGTTAGAATTAAATTCAAGTCCAAAAGAGTATCTCTCTTTCTAGGAGTTGCTCAAGGATTGCGGATGACGTATGGGAACCAACTTAAATTCACACTAGCAAAGAAACGTTAGAGGGGGGAAAACAACTCAAACAAGAATCAAGGCGAGTGAACACGATGATTTGTTTTACTGAGGTTCGGTTCCAAAGAACCTAGTCCCCATTGAGGAGGTCACAAAGACCGGGTCTATTTCAACCATTTCCCTCTCTCAAATGGTCACTTAGACCGAATGAGCCTTTTCCTTAATCTCACGGGTCACTTAGACCCCGCAAGGACTACCACACACTTAGGTGTCTCTTGCTTCGATTACAAGTCTCTTGAGAATAAGAAGGGAAAAGAAAAAGGCCAATCCAAGCGACAAGAGCAACAAAAGAACACAAGTGATCCTCTCACAAGCCCTAATGCACTAGAGTTGATTTTGGGGCTTTGAGTGGATTGATTGCTTTGATTGTGTCTTGGAGTGTTGGGCTTTTGCTCTTGCAATTAATGAGAACTCGGAAATATTTAGATGGAAGTGAATGAGGTGGTTGGGGGTATTTATAGCCTCCCAACCACTTCTAGCCGTTGGTTGATTTCCCGACAGTACGGTGTGCCACTGAACAGTCATGGTGCACTGTCCGGTGCGCTCCACGTCAGCGCAACCGTTAGGGTTCGGAGCTGGTCGACCGTTGGAGCCTTCGTCGTCTTGCTGCATCGGACAGTCCGGTGCCCTCTGACTTCTGCGCTCTGACTTCTGACTTGCACTGTTCATCCTGGCAGATGACCGTTGGCGCGCAGGGAGCCGTTGCTCGGCTAGTTCACCGGATAGTTCGGTGGCACACCGGACAGTCCGGTGAATTATAGTGGAGCGCGCCCTTAAATTCCTGAGAGTGGCTGGTTCGGAGTTGTACGGTTCTGGTGCACCGGACACTATCCGGTGGCACACCAGACAGTTCGGTGTGCCATTTTTCAGCACACTCAAGTTCTTTTGCTCCAATTAAATTGTGTCCCCTAACTGAATCCTTTCTTGGTTTATGTTGAACCTTATGCACCTGTACTACATGAATTCTAGACAAACTAGTTAGTCCACGTGTTTGTGTTGGTCATTAACCACCAAAATTAATTATAGGAAATGGTTAACCCTATTTCCCTTTCAATCTCCCCCTTTTTGGTGATTGATGCTGTCGGTACCCTAAATCAAGGGTACCCTCTCCTACAGTATGAAGGCGCTGCACCCGTACGACACCTCCTGGTCACACGGGGAGCGACACCCGACCCCACCACATGGGCAGGCCTAAGGGCACCACGTGGCAAGGAAGGATGATACGTCCCAGGAAGCACTATTGGGTCCGGACCTCCGCAGTGGAACACCAGACCCCTGTAGGTACGAGCCCGGAGCTCCCGTGGAGACATGCCAGGTCCCCTTGAGTGAGGTCCGAGCCTTGGCAGGGTCCCGGGACAGAGAGGACCCTAGCACAAGCAAGGGTCCAGTGCCGACACGTGTCCATGCCTTGCCCTACGCTCCCCGCTCAGGCAGAAACCCGCCGCGGCCGCGTGGCTTGTGGCCCGTAACATAAGCCAACGGGCCGAGCCTGACGAAAGGCTCATGTGGCTGTGTAGTCTTTGCATTTATTGCAGAGAGGACGCACCGCCTGCCACCACGCCGATAGGCGACGCGCCCTCTCAACATTTAATGCGTCATGTCCAATCCGCCGGCAGGCGACGTCAGGGTCACCCAGCAGACGGCGCGCCTGACCAGTCTGTTGGCAAACAGTGTGCCCGTGCCAAGCGGCGCACAGTACCCATCACCCCTTCTACAAGAAGCTTCCCCTGCACGCCAAGGATACGAAGATCTCGGGCGTCAGGGCACAAGAAGATTGCCCCAGCAGCAAACATTGGTGGCTCCAAGAGCTATATTCTTTATGTCCCTGGGCCCACATGTCGGGGCCCAGCACCCTTGTGCATGCCTCCCTTAGCTATAAAAGGGGAGGCATGCAACGTTACAACACAGGCTGAAAGGCTCACTCAGACACTCACAAGTTCATACAAGCTCTCAAGCAATACATCACACAGTGGAGTAGGGTGTTACACTTCGGCAACCCGAACCACTCTAAATCCTTGTGTGTTCTTGTGTTCTTCCCACTCTTCCAACTAACAAGCAAAACGCTTAGGCCACTCCTCATCTTAGGATTTAGGGCGGGTGCACTCCGCCACCCGTCCAGAGATTTGCTCTCCGACATTTGGCGCGCCAGGTAGGGGACTAGGCATTAGGTTTTTGCTTGTTTTCCTTGTCCAAGCATGATGGTGCAGATCATTGAGCACCGCGCCGAGACTTTGGTGGATTTTGCGGTGGAGGGAGAAGCTACTTCCTCCACACCACAGGTTCCCAATCGCCCAGTGCCAGGCACTGCTGCTGTGCACGCCGCACGGTAGCACACGGCAGCACAAGCATCTCGGACTCCGTCGAGGGCATCAACAGGGGCGTTGTCGGCAGCCAGGGAGTTGTTGCGACACCCTCCAACCTCCACGGCCTCACCAGGGGCCATGAAGCAGTGGCGGGACGACGTCAACCAACTACTCGGTATGGCACATTCTACCTCGACCAAGTCGAGGACGCAGTCATCCCGGCGCCGACATGAGGCGTCAGCATCTGTGCGCTCGCCCTCAGTAAGGGGTGCGCAGACCAACGACCTCCGGGCAGAACTCAACCGCAGGCGTGCGGGAGAGGATGCCTGGGTCTCTTTGGAAAGGGCGCGCGAGCGCCGCCAAAACATTGATGGTCGCAACCTCGATCAAGACTTCGCTACGGTTGCACCGCAGATGCCAATGGGCACCCGGTCTCAAACGGGTGTCCCCTTGGCCGGGGTGGGTTGCGCTGCTCTTGCGGATCATCTCCGCACGGCGTCGTGGCCACCCAAGTTCCGGCCACACCTGCTGGAAAAATACGACGAAACGTCGAACCCATCGGAGTTCCTGCAGATGTACGTTACCGCCATCACGGCAGCAGGTGGAAACACCGCTGTGATGGCAACATACTTTCATGTGGCCTTGTCTGGACCTCCCCGGACCTGGCTCATGAACCTCACCCCGGGGTCAGTCTACTTCTGGGAGGAGCTCTGCGTGCGGTTCGTTGCGAACTTCGCCAGTGCTTACCAACAACACGGCGTGGAGGCCCAACTCCATGCGGTGAGGCAGGAGCCCGGGGAGACCCTCCGGAAGTTCATCTCCCGCTTCACCAAGGTGCGAGGTACTATACCTCGTATTTCTGATGCTTCCATCATCACAGCCTTTCGATAGGGAGTACGTGATGAGAAGATGCTAGAGAAGTTGGCAGCACATGACGTGGAAACTGTCCCCACACTCTTCGCCCTGGCCGATAAATGCGCCAGAGCCGCCGAGGGTCGTGCATGGCACTCGGCCCCACAAACCGGAGCTGCCCAGTCGGGTGGCTCGAGAGCCGTCCCCCGGGACGGAAAGAAGAAAAAGAAGAAGGACCGCGACTACCAGAAGCCACTATCCATCGCTCTAGTGGTCGCAGCCGCGACCGGGGGCCATGGCGACCGCAACAAACGCCCACGGCCGCAGAGGGGTAACAGCGGTCATGCCCAGTGCACCCCAACAGTCGCCACAGCGCCACGGAGTGTCGCGAGATCATTGACCTCGCAAAACACGTCAGTGAGCGGCGCGAGCAGTTTTCCAAAGACGGCTCCCCACCTCGCCACCGACCTGGGAAAGAAAAGGTGGACGATGGCGAGGTGGTCGTGGCTGAGCGGGATGTCGGGTATCAGTCGCCCGAAGGGGACCTGAAGGATGTTTTTGTCGGAGCCTCCTACTCCGGTGAAGACAACTAGGCGGACCCTAGGGGGACCCCGCGCTCCCCAGTCTACGGAGCTGAAGCATGCCTTTCTCCGAAAACCCTTCTGGATCCCCCGCAGATCCAGGCAGCCAACAAGTACACGCAGAAGTGACCACAACCAAAGACAAGGGCTCTCGTGTCAAATGCAGGTGGGGACCCAGGGTCGGGACCTAGCCCTACGGCAAGTACTAAACCAAGAAGGGCTCCGTAACTCTCCCCCGGCTGGGAAGGACCCTTCAAGGTAACGGGAATGCACCGACCCAGGGGCAGCTATCTAGCTATGACCGGAGGAGTGCCTTACCCAGATGCCGAAACATCTCTGTAAGTTCTATCCATAAAGCAAGTCTGAGGGGTCGAATCTGTGTTTTGTAACTAGGTAACGCATACGTGTACGACAACCCGGTGGGGTCTGTCCCCGTAAACCCGGCCTATTGGTCTGCACACATGCACAACAAGTTATAAAGAGAAACTACCCCCTCAGTTGTGCTCTTGTGATAGTTCCATCTTGCTGCTCCATGGTCCTACCTTGCAGTCTTTCAGATAGTACTTTTTAGCTAACCCACTCATACGGTTTCCATCTGTCTGACATGACGACATCCGATTTGAGCAGCTAGGCTTGCAGTTTAGGGCCCCTGATACGAAAATAGGGAGGTCCGACAGCCTAGGGGCCGGCTCTAGAGAACGGGACCCCGTTCCATGGGGTGGTCCAGAGCCCGTGTAGCCGCTCAGCCTGGTCCCATACCGTGGGCCTGCATGCTCCGCCACCCCGTGACGGGAACTTAGTATCTGGAGTTATAAGTCCTACGAGTCCGGCAACCTCGGGACCGGAGCTAGAGAATGGACATTAGTCTCCTGGGGTGGTCCAGAGCCCGTGCATCCGCTCAGCCTGGTCCCGTACCATGGGCCTGCACGCTCCACCGCCCTGCGACAAGTGTCCTAGTATCTAGAACCGCGACCCAAGGGGGTCCAGACACGCAACTTGGCCACCCGGACTAAAACCTGCGAGTCCCGAGCATGTATCAAAGGACGACTAATGTCAGACGGAGAACCCTATGAGGTGTACTACTAATGCTTCCTAGCTAAAAGTTGTGCACAGGTCCAGATCCCAGCGAGTTTGCCTCCCGAGGATTGTTGACAACCTTTTCAGAAACGTTGGTATCCAACCTCAACACATCAAGCCTGCATCCCAGGCGGGGGGCCAGGTACCAAGGAGGAGTCAACAATATCGCACAAAGCAGGAACAAGTTGAAAATAGATAAGTGCTAATACTGCTTAACAAATAGTACTCTTTAGTACCTTACAAAAAGCGAAAGTATTACATCTATTTTCAAGTGGAGCCCTAGTTCCATTTCTACTCTGCAAGTATGAACTACCTCCACACCAGTAAGGGCCGTGAGATAGCTGGCTCCAAGCGGCTCGCCAGCGGAGGCAACCACATCAGCACCGACGGTGGCGGCCACCTGTCGGGGACCATAATTAGGGGTACCCCCAAGACTCCTAATCTCAGCTGGTAACCCCCATCAGCACAAAGCTGCAAAGGCCTGATGGGTGCGATTAAGTCAAGGCTCGGTCCACTCAAGGGACACGACCTCGCCTCGCCCGAGCCCAGCCTCGGGCAAGGGCAGCCGACCCCGGAGGATTCACGTCTCGCCCGAAGGTCCCCTCAAGCAACGGACACACCTTTGGCTCGCCCGAGGCCCAGTCTTCGCCGAGAAGCAACCTTGGCCGGATTGCCACACCGACCGACCGTATCGCAGGAGCATTTAATGCAAGGATGGCCTGACACCTTATCCTGACGCGCGCCCTTCAGTCGACAGAGCCGAAGTGACCGCAGTCACTTCGCCGCTCCACTGACCGGCCTGACAAGAAGACAGTGCCGCCTGTGCCGCTCCGACAGTTGTGCCACTCGACAGAGAGAGGCTGACAGCAGCCAAGTCCGGCTTCGGGCGCCATAGGAAACTCCGCCTCGCCCGACCCCAGGGCTCGGACTCAGCCTCGGCCTCAGAAGACGACGAACTCCGCCACGCCCGACCCTAGGGCTCGGACTCGGCCTCGGCCCCGGAAGACGACGAACTCTGCCTCGCTCGACCCCAGGGCTCGGACTCGGCCTCGGCCTCAGAAGACAACGAACTCCGCCTCGCCTGACCCTAGGGCTCGGACTCGGCCTCGGCCCCGGAAGACGACGAACTCCGCCTCGCCCAACCCCAGGGCTCGGACTCGGCCTCGGCCTCAGAAGACGACGAACTCCGCCTCGCCCGACCCCAGGGCTCGGACTCGGCCTCGGCCTCAGAAGATGGTCTCCGCCTCGCCCGACCCGGCGCCCGGACTCGACCTCGACCTCGGAGGAGCCTCCGCCTCGCTCGACCCAGGGATCGGACCGACCACGTCAGAGGGGGGCCATCATTACCCTACCCCTAGCTAGCTCAGGCTACGGGGAACAAGACCGACGTCCCATCTGGGTCGCCCCGGTAAACAAATAATGATGGCGCCCCGCGTGCTCCATGACGACGGCGGCTCTCAGCCCCCTACGAAAGCAAGGAGACATCAGCAAGGACTCGACAGCCCCGACAGCTATCCTTCTGCAAGGCTCCAGCGCTCCTCCGACGGCCACGACATCACATGAATAGGGTGCCAAAACCTCTCCGGCTGCCACGACGGCATGTACTTAGGGCACTAGCACCTCTCTGCTAGACACGTTAGCACACTGCTACATCTCCTATTGTACACCTGGGCCCTCTCCTTACGCCTATAAAAGGAAGGTCCAGGGCTCTCTTACAGGAAGGTTGGCCGCGCGGGAGGACGGGACGGCGCGTGCAGGCCTCTCGCCCCCTCCCACGCGGACGCTTGTAACCCCCTACTGCAAGCGCACCCGACCTGGGCGCGGGACAAACACGAAGGCCGCGGGTTTCCCCTTTACGCCTGTCTCCATGTTTCCCCCCTCCGTGCTCCGTCTCGCGCCGACCCATTTGGGCTGGGGCACGCGGCGACAATTTACTCGTCGGTCCAGGGACCCCCCGGGGTCGAAACGCCGACAGTTGGCGGCAAGGCTGACCCTCCCTTGATGGTTATACGGGGGCTAGAAGGGGTGAACCCCCTCCGCGTCAAAATTTTCCTCGGAAAAGATCTTTTCTGCCAGAACGTCTTTCGTGCTTTTCGGCTACTTTGAAAGTGGGATCCTGAAAACGACGAAGTACACGTAAGCAGCCAAGGCTGACCGAGCTGAGGGACTCCTATGCCTCCGGGATACGGATACCTCACTCATCACCTTCTGCGATAAGTAACTCATGCTCGGATAAGCGATTCTACGGACCGAACAAGTCTTAACGCTTGAAAACTCTTCTGCCGAAATGATTTTTCGTGCCCTCTCGACTATATCGATAGCAGAATCCTACGGACGAGTAAGAGCACACGTAAGCGGCAAGGCCAATCGAGCCGAGGGACTCCTATGCCTCCGGGATACAGATACCTCACTCATCACCTTCCGTGAAAAGTAACTCTCGCTCGGACAAACAATTCTGTTACTGACAAATAAGTCTTGATATTCGAAACAAGAGGAAAAGAAACGCAGCTTTACAACACGACGACAGTATGTTTTGGGCTCGGTGGCCGCAGAAAACATACGCACACTACAAGATGAACCGATCCTGCAGGCTCAGACGTCGACGGAAGGGGAGCAGCAGCACCCTCGACATCAACTCCACCTTCGGCGAAGTTCGACCGAGCCTCGGACGGCAACGCGGTCGGAGGATCTCCACTCCGAAGGACGACGTCAGCACCGCGCCCGGGCCATCGCCGCCAGGGTCTCCTTCAGGAATCCGGCCCGAGCAGACGGCTCTGCCGGCCGCCCCGAAGCCTCAACCAGCTGCCCTCCGAGGACATCAGCCCGGCTCATGGCCTCGGCAACTCAACTCCGGCGCCAGTCCCGCCAGTGGACGGCCCGGCCAGGCTCTAGCCGACGAAGTCTTCTTTTTGAGCCAACTCAGCCTCGGTCCATGCTAACACCGCTGCCTCCGGCTTTGGCTCATCGAAGAGCGGCCGAGGGTTCCCTTAACTAAGCAAGAGAAGCCTCGGGCGGCAAGGCCGACCGAACCGAGGGACTCCTACGCCTCTGGGATACGGATACCTCACTCGTCACCTTCGCACGAGGCAACTCACACTTGGTTAAGCAGTTCATTTAGCCGACAGGCGAGTCCTAGTGCTCGAAATGAGGAAAAAACACGGCTCCGTGCCGATAATACATACATGTTCAGGCCCCGACAGCCACAATGAACAAGACACCGGCACTAAAGGTGCCATTACAAACGGAACTCCGGTTCCGTCCCCACGGGCACGAACAACCCTCCACGTTGGAGGGCCCGCGGGGCGACAAGGCTCCAGGTGGCTCACCGCCGCCCGCTCCGGCAGCAGCGACAACGGCCTCTGCTCCAGGTGGCCAAACTACAGCGGCGATGGCCTCAGGGCAAACGCCGCTGCAACAATGCCCTCGCCCACGTCTCCACTCGAGGGGTGAGGACAAGCTATCAAAGCCAAAGAGCCGGAGGCCCGGAGCACGGATGGTGGCGGTGATCCCGTCGGCGACGAGGACTTCTTCAGCCGCCACCACCTCAGCGCGACGGTGGAAGCCATCTGCCCATCGGCAGATCCCCACTCGGATCCTCCCGGGCGAACGAAGCACCAACCTCCGCGCAGAGGCGCCGTACCGGGGCAAAGGCAGGACAGCCCCAGAACACGAACGCCGCCCTAGCAGCGCGCGACGTCTTGGGTGGTCCTCCGGTGCGCGCGGCGCGACAACCGCTCTCGCGGCGGGAGGGGGCACCGGGAGCCGAGCCAGAGCCAGCTGAGCCAGCAAGCCCAACGCGCTGAAGCTGACGACGCTCGCCGCCAACCAGCCCCGCGTTGTCGAAGTCCGACCCTCCCGCTAGGCCGGTGAACGCCCTCTCCCTTGAATGCTGAGGGAGAAGGTGACCCACGAACCCGCGCGGGAGGTAGAGCTCCGGCTCAGCCCGGCCTCCGCCCCAGCCAGGATGATGAAGATCCTTGAAGCTGAGGGCGGGACCAAGATCACAGCCCGGCTTGCTTCTTCCCACCCAGGAGCTGGTGGTCACCGTCTTGGGTGACCATCGGCGAGGGGATGCAGCCGGGCTGCCTGATGAAAATCCTTGAAGCCGAACGATGGTTGAAAGGTACCAACTCCCGCGAAGTTGTGTTCCTCCAACGACGACAAGGCGGAAGAACCGCGGGCGCCCCCCATCTGGGGGCTCGGAAGGTGGAAAGACGCGATGCATGAGTGGAGCGCAAAGAAATGATTGCCTTTCAAGGGGGTCACCCTCCTTTTAAAGGCAACTCTCCCCACTTGCGTCCTCAGCCGTCGCGGGCTGAGTCTTCTCCAACACGCTCCAAGGTCCTCCCCCTACGACACGGGGGCTGGGTCCCACGCGTCATGCAAGCTAGCCCAGGGCAGAAGAAGCCAAACCGCCGTGCACGGTGCACACAACTGCCCAGCGGTCACGAGCATTCCTCCACTTTCGCCAAGACCAGCGGGTGAAAGGGCGAACCGCCGCGCAGGCGGCGTGCAACCGCACCAAGGGGGCGCACCCTTTCGACTTCAACGCGTCCAGCATGGAGGCCCAGGCCCACACGTCATGTAACTGGCACGCCGGTTACTACGTGCGAGAAACTGCACCGCCACTTGTGCTAGTACCGCGCCTTCTCGACTGTGGAACCGGTACCGCGACTCGAGGTGACCATGCGCGTGACCCAACAGTGCCAACCGAGCACATCGGTCACGGGTCAGTCAGCCGCGGGAGAAGGCGTGACGGTCAATACGGCCAGAAATGGGCCAGCAGTAATGGCGGTGGCGGGCGGGCGGAAGCAACGGTCAAGTCGTCAGCAAGCTCACGTCCCCTCCTGGGACAGCGAGAGAACCCTCTCCCACGGCGTGAAGACGATGCGCCCGTGTTCCGTTCCTCGAACGGCTCACGCCCGCGCAACGGCTGCCCCGCGAACCACTTGTCCCGTCGCATTAACTCTACGGCAGGACAGGCGGCACCTTTGGCGGGCGAAGCAGGCGACGCTTCACCTCCGCCATAATGACCGCGTCAAAAAAGGTGCGCCACGTCGTTCAATTTCGTATCCTTTTCCTCTTCCTCTTTCTCTCTCTTACAACAGGGACCGAGAAAGGGGACACCCCGAAAGGGATCCTTCTCCGCGAAGGAAGCGGGCCCCGAGCCCCCCTACTGATCAGAGGTTCGAAGGCTGGCCCCTCGGAAGGGTTCAACAGCCGCCTTAGAGCACTCGGGCTCCGCGCCCACTACTGGTCAGAGGTTCGAAGGCTAGCCCCTCGGAAGGGTTCAACGGCTGCCTCAGGCCACTCGGGCTCCGCGCCCACTACTGATCAGGGGTTCGTAGGCTGGCCCCCGAAGGGTTCGACAGCCGCCTCAGACGCAGAGCGAGGGATGACCCTGGGTATGTTCGATACATAACCAAGGCTCGGGCTGCGCTCCCGAGGTACCCTAGGACATTTCCGAGACCAACGGGAACGATCTTGTAACAAAATCCCACCAGAGGGAGGCATCGAGCCCTCAGACCCTGTCAAAAGGGGACCGGGTCCGGCAAATCACCCGCAGGTACTTTTGGAGCGCGCCTCCGGGCCACTAGCCGACCCCTAACGAATGAGGCACGGGCGTCCACTCGGATTACCCGTTAGCAGCTCACAGGAGACACCATGTTTGGCGCCCTCCAAGGGCAACATGGCGCTTTCCCCCCCTCCTCCTTGCGGAAAGGCGACGCAGGGGCGTATGTAAAAAAGTCGAGTCTGTCCTTGACCGTCCTCTCGCTCTGTGCGGAGGCTCGGGGGCTGCTCTCGCAAACCCGGCTCCGGCCAAACCGTTGACAACGTCAACATACCAGCCCGAGAACTTGGGACTCGACTGTGCACCCGGGCTACGGCCAGTTTGCATGAGGGAACAACCAGACCCGCCGAAGCATCATGAAACGCATTAAGACCTCGAAGGAGTCAAACCACTCCTCCGAGGCCTCGGGGGCTACACCCAGTGGGTGCGCTCGCGCGCACCCACCGGAACGAAAACGCAACCGAGAAAGGCCGGTCCCCTTGCAAAAAAGTGCGATAAAAGCCTCCAAGCGAGTATTAACACTCCCTTCGAGGCTCGGGGGCTACTGTCGGGGACCATAATTAGGGGTACCCCCAAGACTCCTAATCTCAGCTGGTAACCCCCATCAGCACAAAGCTGCAAAGGCCTGATGGGTGCGATTAAGTCAAGGCTCGGTCCACTCAAGGGACACGACCTCGCCTCACCCGAGCCCAGCCTCGGGCAAGGGCAGCCGACCCCGGAGGATTCACGTCTCGCCCGAAGGTCCCCTCAAGCAACGGACACACCTTCGGCTCGAGGCCCAGTCTTCGCCGAGAAGCAACCTTGGCCGGATCGCCACACCGACCGACCGTATCGCAGGAGCATTTAATGCAAGGATGGCCTGACACCTTATCCTAACGCGTGCCCTTCAGTCGAAAGAGCCGAAGTGGCCGCAGTCACTTCGCCGCTCCACTGACCGGCCTGACAAGAAGACAGCGCCGCCTGTGCCGCTCCGACTGCTGTGCCACTCGACAGAGAGAGGCTGACAGCAGCCAAGTCCGGCTTCCGGCGCCATAGGAAATGCCGCCTCGCCCGACCCGAGGGCTCGGACTCGGCCTCGGCCTCAGAAGACGACGAACTCCGCCTCGTCCGTCCCCAGGGCTTGGACTCGGCCTCGGCCCCGGAAGACGACGAACTCCGCCTCGCCCGACACCAGGGCTCGGACTCAGCCTCGGCCTCAGAAGACGACGAACTCCGCCTCGCCCGACCCCAGGGCTCGGACTCGGCCTCAGCCCCAGAAGACGACGAACTCCGCCTCGCCCGACCCCAGGGCTTGGACTCGGCTTCGGCCTCAGAAGACGACGAACTCCGCCTCGCCCGACCCCAGGGCTCGGACTCGGCCTCAGCCTCAGAAGACGACAAACTCCACCTCGCCCGACCCCAGGGCTCGGACTCGGCCTCGGCCTCAGAAGATGGTCTCCGCCTCGCCCGACTCGGGGCCCGGACTCGACCTCGACCTCGGAGGAGCCTCCGCCTCGCCTGACCCAGTGCTCGGACCGACCACGTCACAAGGGGGGCCATCATTACCCTACCCCTAGCTAGCTCAGGCTACGGGGAACAAGACCGGCGTCCCATCTGGCTCGCCCCGGTAAACAAATAATGATGGCGCCCCGCGTGCTCCATGACGATGGCGGCTCTCAGCCCCCTACAGAAGCAAGGAGACGTCAGCAAGGACTCGACAACCCTGACAGCTATCCTTCCGCAAGGCTCCAGCGCTCCTCCGACGGCCACGACATCACATGAATAGGGTGCCAAAACCTCTCCGGCTGCCACGACGGCATGTACTTAGGGCACTAGCACCTCTCTGCTAGACACGTTAGCACACTGCTACATCTTCTATTGTACACCTGGGCCCTCTCCTTATGCCTATAAAAGGAAGGTCCAGGGCTCTCTTACAGGAAGGTTGGCCGCGCGGGAGGACGGGACGGCGCGTGCAGGCCTCTCGCCCCCTCCCACGCGGACGCTTGTAACCCCCTACTGCAAGCACACCCGACCTGGGCGCGAGACAAACACGAAGGCCGCGGGTTTCCCCTTTACGCCTGTCTCCATGTTTCCCCCTCCGTGCTCCGTCTCGCGCCGACCCATCTGGGCTGGGGCACGCGGCGACAATTTACTCGTCGGTCCAGGGACCCCCCCCCCCCCCCCCCCCGGGGTCGAAACGCCGACACCACCTCTACATCGACAACTCGCCAAGCAACGGCGATCATCTCAGCATGTACGCCGCTGCGAAAGGGTCCTCGCCCCCGTCTTCCTACGGGGGACGACAACGAGGCCATTAAAGCCAAAGAGTTGGAGGCTTGGTGGTAAGTAGGCTGATGGTCTCGCCAGTAGAGGCAACCACCTCTGCAACGGTGGGCGATGGCTGCCTCAGCGCGTGAAAAGGTCCTCGCTCCCGTCCTCACTAAGGAGTGAGGACATCCAAGAATGCAGCAACCGCCCTGTTGCGCGCCCCCTCAGCTTCGCTGCAACCGGCGGTCCAACACGGGGGCCCAGGCCCACATGTCATGCAACCAGCGCGCCGGTTGCAGGGTGCAGAAAAACCACACCGCCGCTTGCGCCAATGCCACGTCTTCTCGGGGCTGTACCGGAAGTCTGGAAAGTTAAGTTTTTCAGAACCAGTGAAGCGACTCGAGGTGCCCCGCGCATGGCCCAACAATGACATTAAGTACGATGGACACGGGCCAGTCATCCGTGGGAATAGGCAAGGCAGACGGCATGACCATAGGCAGGCCGGTAGTAATTACATCAACAGGTGCACAGGTGCAGCAAGCCAACCACCAATCAGACTCTGGCCCCACCTGCAGACTCACATCCTCCTCTGAGGCGGGCCCGGGGGCCACTGTCGGTACCCTGAATCAAGGGTACCCTCTCCTACAGTATGAAGGCGCTGCACCCGTACGACACCTCCTGGTCACACGGAGAGCGGCACCCAACCCCACCACATGGGCAGGCCTAAGGGCACCACGTGGCAAGGAAGGATGATATGTCCCTGGAAGCACCGTTGGGTCCGGACCTCCGCAGAGGAACACCGGACCCCTGTAAGTACGAGCCCGGAGCTCCCATGGAGACACGTCAGGTTTCCCTAAGTGAGGTCCGAACCTTGGCAGGGTCCCAGGACGGAGAGGACCCCGGCACAAGCAAGGGTCCGGTGCCGACACGTGTCCAGGCCTTGCCCTACGCTCCCCGCTCAAGCAGAAACCCGTCGTGGCCGTGTGGCTTGTGGCCCGTAACGTAAGCCAACGAGTCAAGCCTGACGAAAGGCTCATGCGACTGTGCAGTCTTTGCATTTATTGCGGAGAGGACGCATCGCCTGCCACCACGCTGACAGGCGACGCGCCCTCTCAGCATTTAATGCGTCATGTCCAATCCGCCGGTAGGCGCCGTCAGCGTCACCCAGCAGACGGCGCACCTGACCAGTCTGTTAGCAAACAGTGCGCCCGTGCCAAGCAACGCACAGTACCCATCACCCCTTCTACAAGAAGCTTCCCCTGCACGCCAAGCATACGAAGATCTCGGGCGTCAGGGCACAAGAAGATTGCCCCAACAGCAAACATTGGTGGCTCCAAGCGCTATATTCTTTATGTCCCTGGGCCCACATGTCGGGGCTTAGCACCCTTGAACGTGCCCCCCTTATCTATAAAAGGGGAGTCATGCAACATTACAACATAGGATGAAAGGCTCACTCGGACACTCACAAGTTCATACAAGCTCTCAAGCAATACATCACACAGTGGAGTAGGGTGTTACGCTCCGGCGGCCCGAACCACTCTAAATCCTTGTGTGTTCTAGTGTTCTTCCCACTCTTCCAACTAACAAGCAAAACACTTAGGCCCCTCCTCATCTTAGGATTTAGGGCGGGTGCACTCCGCCACCCGGCCGGAGATTTGCTCTCCGACAGATGCCAACACAAACCAATGCAAATAATAAGTGTAGTAATGTAACTAGTTTGCAATTGAGATGGATGTGCACAGGCTACTTGGAATTAAACCAATGAAAGATTTTAAACATAAGAATAAGAGTGAATGGTTTGGCTTTATTTTATTTAATATTTTTGTCCACATTTGCACCAGAAGTTTGTTTTTGCAAATCTTTGGAAAATCTATTCAAAACTTTTGCAAATAGTCAAAGGTATAGGAATATGCTTGCTAGAAGCATTTTTTGGATTTGAAATTTCTCCCCCTGTTCTAAAGGCTTTTCCTTTGACTATATAAAAGCTCCCCCTGAATGAAAGTCTCCCCTTAGCTTTCAAGAGGGTTTTGAAGTAGATACCAATTAATATTTTTCTCTCACATATGAGTTGAAAGTTAGATACTTATCGAAAATATACTAATTGAAATTCTTTCATACTTAATGTGAAGTTTTGAAGATACTAATTGAGAAATTTTCTTCACATACTAATTGAAAATTCATTTTGATCAAATACCAATTGAAATACTTATTTTTGAAATTTTGAATGGTGGTGCAGTCCTTTTGCTTTGGGCTTAATATTTTCTCCCCCTTTGGCATTAAGCGCCAAAAACGGAGAACTTGAGAGCCCTTGTACATTTTTCTCCCCCTTTGGGGTTTAATACTTTCTCCCCATTGGTACAAGTAAATAAGAGTGAAGGATTATACCAATTGAGAGTGTGGAGGAACAACGACAAAGGGTAAATGATACCGTCAGAGTTGGAGTGGAAGCCTTGTCTTTGCCGAAAATTCCATTTCCCTTTCAATCTACAACTTAGTATTGAAATATACTTGAAAATACATTAGTCATAGTCTTGGCACGAAAAGAATAAGAAATATGCATTTGTACCAAATGAAAGAGACATGATCAAAGGTATTTAAATGAGCTATGTGTGCAATGTTTCAATCAAAGTTCCGAGAATCAAGTATATTTGGCTCATTCCTAAGTTTGCTAAAGGTTTTCTCATCTAGTGGCTTAGTAAAGATATCGGCTAATTGGTTGTGGGTGTTAACATAAGCAATTTTGATATCCCCCTTTTGTCGGTGATCTCTCAAAAAGTGATATCGGATGTCTATGTGCTTAGTGCGGCTGTGTTCAACGAGATATCTGCCATACGGATTGCACTCTCATTATCACATAGGATAGGAACTTTGCTCAATTTGTAGCTATAGTCCCTAAGGGTTTGCCTCATCCACAGTAATTGCGCACAACAATGGCCTGCGGCAATATACTCGGCTTCGGCGGTGGAAAGAGCTACTGAATTTTGTTTCTTTGAAGCCCATGACACCAGGGATCTTCCCAAAAACTGACAAGTCCCTGATGTGCTCTTTCTATCTATTTTACATCCGGCATAATCGGCATCGGAATTCCCAATTATATCAAAGGTAGATCCCTTAGGGTACCAAAGCCCAAACTTAGGAGTGTAAACTAAATATCGCATGATTCTTTTCATGGCCCTAAGGTGAACTTCCTTAGGATTTGCTTGGAACCTTGCACACATGCATACGGAAAGCATAATATCCGGTCGAGATGCACATAAGTAGAGTAACGATCCTATCATCGACCGGTATACCTTTTGATCTATGGATTTACCTCTTGTGGCGAGGTCGAGATGTCCATTGGTTCCCATGGGTATCTTGATGGGTTTGCCATTCTTCATTCCAAACTTTTTAAGTATATCTTAAATGTACTTAGTTTGGCTGATGAAGGTGCCCTCTTGGAGTTGCTTGATTTGAAATCCAAGGAAATATTTCAACTCCCCCATCATAGACATCTCGAATTTCTATATCATGATCCTACTAAACTCTTCACATGTTGACTTGTTAGTAGACCCAAATATAATATCATCAACAAAAAAATTGGCATATAAACAAGTCTTTTGCAACAGTATTAGTAAAGAGAGTAGGATTGGCTTTACCGACTTTGAAGCCATTAGTGATAAGAAAATCTCTCAGGCATTCATACCATGCTCTTGGGGCTTGCTTGAGCCCATAAAGCGCCTTTTAGAGCTTATACACATGATTTGGGTACTCACTATCTTCAAAGCTAGGAGGTTGCTCAACGTAGACCTCTTCCTTGATGGGTCCATTGAGGAAGGCACTCTTTACATCCATTTGATAAAGCTTAAAGCCATGGTAAGTAGCATAGGCAAGTAATATATGAATTGACTCAAGCCTAGCTACGGGTGCATAAGTTTCATCAAAGTCCAAACCTTCGACTTGTGAATAACCTTTGGCCACAAGTCGGGCTTTGTTTCTTGTCACCACACCATGCTCATCTTGCTTGTTGCGAAATACCCATTTGGTACCTACAACATTTTGGTTAGGACGTGGAACTAAATGTCATACCTCATTCCTCGTGAAGTTGTTGAGCTCCTCTTCCATTGCCACCACCCAATCTGGATCTCTTAATGCATCCTCTATCCTGTATGGCTCAATAGAAGACACAAAAGAGTAATGTTCATAGAAATGAGCAACTCGAGATCTAGTGGTTACCCCCTTGTGAATGTCACCAAGAATGGAGTTGGCGGGCTGATCTCTTTGAATTGCTTGGTGGACTCTTAGGTGTGGCAGTCTTTGATCCCTTATTTCTTGATCATCTTCCTTGTCTTGATCATCTTTATCTTCTCCTTGATCCATGTCCTCCTCTTGAGGTGGCTCATCCTCTTAATCTTCATCTTCATCATCTTGAGCTTGATCCTCATCTTGAGTTGGTGGAGATGCTTGCATGGAAGATGATGGTTGATCTTGTGCTTGTGGTAGCTCTTCGGATTCCTTAGGACACACATCTCCAATGGACATGTTCCTTTGCGCAATGCACGGAGCCTCTTCATCATCTAGTTCATCAAGATCAACTTGCTCCACTTGGGAGCCATTAGTCTCATCAAACACAATGTCACAAGAAACCTCAACTAATCCAGTGGATTTGTTGAAGACTCTATATGCCCTTGTGTTTGAGTCATAACCTAATAAAAAGCCTTCTACAACTTTAGGAGCAAAATTAGAACTTCTACCTCTCTTGATAAGAATAAAGAATTTGCTCCCAAAGACTCTAAAATATGAAACATTGGGCTTTTTACCAGTGAGGAGTTCATATGATGTCTTCTTGAGAATTCGGTGAAGATATAACAGGTTGATGGAGTAGCAGGCGGTGTTTATTGCCTCAGCCTAGAACCGGTCCGGTGTCTTGTATTCATCAAGCATGGTCCTTGCCATGTCTAGTAGGTTTCTATTCTTCCTCTCCACTACACCATTTTGTTGAAGTGTGTAGGGAGAAGAGAACTCATGTTTGATGCCTTCCTCCTCAAGAAGTCCTTCAATTTGAGAGTTCTTGAACTCCGTCCCATTATCGCTTCTTATGTTTTTGATCCTTAATCTGAACTCATTTTGAGCCCGTCTTAAGAATCTTTTTAAGGTCTCTTGGATTTGAGAATTTTTTCCTGCAAAAAGAATACCCAAGTGAAGCGAGAATAATCATCCACAATAACTAGACAGTACTTACTCCCGTCGATGCTTATGTAAGCGATTGGGCCGAATAGGTCCATGTGGAGTAGCTCGAGCGACCTGTCAGTCGTCATTATGTTCTTATGTGGGTGATGAACTCCAACCTGCTTTCCTGCTTGACATGCGCTACAAATCCTGTATTTCTCAAAATGAACATTTGTTACTCCTATATGAAGATTCTTCATTCCAACATGGGCAAGTCGGCGATGCTAGAGCCAACCCATGTTAGTCTTAGCAATTAAGCAAGTGTCTAGTTCAGCTTGGTTATCATTAAAATCAACTAAGTATAGATGATCATCTAGCACTCCCTTAAATGCTATTGAATCATCACTTCTTCTAAAGACAGTAACACTTATATTAGTAAAAAGACAGTTGTAGCCCATTTTGCATAATTGAGAAACAGAAAGCAAATTGTAATATAAGGAATCTACAAGAAAAACATTGGAAATAGAATGGTTAGGAGATATAACTATTTTACCCAAACCTTTGACCAAACCTTGATTTCCATCCCCGGATGTGATAGCTCTTTGGGGATCATCATTTTTCTCATAGGAGGAGAACATCCTTTTCTCCCCCGTCATGTGGTTTGTGCATCCGCTATCGATTATCCAACTTGAACCACCGGATGCATAAACTTATAAAACAAATTTAGGCCTTGTTCTTATGTACCCAAACGGTCTTGGGTCCTTTCACATTAGAAACAAGTACCTTGGGTACCCAAACACAAGTCTTTGGACTCTTGTGTTTGCCCGCAACATATTTGGCAAATATTTTGCCTCATTTGTTAGTTAAAACATATGAAGCGTCAAAAGTCTTAAATGAAATATTGTGTTCATTTGATACAACAGGAATTTTCTTTCTAGGCATTTTAACATGAGTGGTATGCCTAGAGCTAGAAGCCTCATTTTTGTACATAAATGCATGGTGAGAAACAGAATGAGGTTTCCTAGCATGAATCTTCCTAATCTTGTGCTCAGGATAGTTTGCAAGATGTAAAATGTAACCCTCACTATCCTGAACCATGGGAGCTTTGCCCTTAACAAAATTAGACAGTTTCTTAGGGGCATTAAGCTTGACATTGCTCCCTTATTGGTAACCAATGCCATCCTTAATGCCTGGTCGTCTCCCATTATAAAGCATACTACGAGAAAATTTAAATTTTTCATTTTCAAGTTCATGCTCGGCAATTATAGCAGTTAATTTAGCTATGTGATCATTTTGTTGTTTAATTATGGCAAGTTGATCATCCATAGCTTCAATGTTAACATCTCTACATCTAGTGCAAATCGAAACATGCTCAACAGTAGATGTAGATGGTTTGCAAATATTTAATTCTTCTATCTTAGAATTTAATCTAGCATTCTCATCTCTAAGACAGATAATAGAATCATTGCAAGCATTCAATTTTTCAATCTTAAAAACTAATTTATCATTCTCAATTCTAAGACTAGAAATTGAATCGTGGCATATACTAAGCTACTTAGATAAATTTTCACATTTCTCTATTTCCTGAGCATAAGCATTTTTCAATTTAACAAATTTTTTGTTCTCTTTAACGAGCGAGTCCTCTTGGCTTTCCAAGAGATCATCCTTCTCGTTAATGGTTTCTATTAATTCATTTAATTTTTTCTTTTGGTCCATGTTAAGGTTGGCAAAAAGAGAAAGTAAATCATCTTCATCATCGCTAGAACTACCATCATCACTAGATGTAGTATATTTGGGGGTACTTCTAGAATGTACCTTCTTCTTTTTGCTGTCCTTTGCCATGAGACATTTGTGGCCGAAGTTGGGGAAGAGGAGGCCTTTGTTGGTGGCGTCCTCGTCGGAGGAGGAGTCGGTGGAGCTCTCATCGAAGTCCCATTCTCGACATATGTGCGCATCACCGCCCTTCTTCTTGTAGTATCTCTTCTTCTCCTTCTTCTTCCCTTTCTTGTCTTCGTCCCTGTCACTTTCACTAGAAATTGGACATTTAGCTATGAAATGATCAGACTTACCACAACGGTAACACACCCTCTTGGAGCGGGACTTGTAGTCTTTCCCCCTCCTTTGTTTGAGGATTTGGCGGAAGCTCTTCATGATGAGTGCCATCTCCTCGTTGTCGAGCTTGGAGGCGTCGATTGGAAGCCTACTTGGTCTAGACTCCTTCTTCTCTTCTTCCGTTGCTTTGAATGCAATGGGTTGCACCTCGGGTGTGGAGGTGGCGCCTTGCTCCAAGTTTACAATGTGTTTACAGTCTTTGATCATTAGTTCAAAGCTCACAAACTTGTCAATAACCTCATCGGGAGACATTAGCTTGTATCTAGGACCCCCACGTATTAATTGTACTTGAGTAGGATTACGAAAAACAAGGGGTCTTAGAATAACCTTGACCATTTCATGGTCATCCCATTTGGTGCTCCCAAGGTTGCGCACTTGGTTCACCATTGTCTTGAGCCGATTGTATATCGCTTGCGACTCTTCTCTTTTGTTGAGGACGAATCGACCGAGCTCACCCTCGATCGTCTCCCGCTTGGTGATTTTGGTCACCTCGTCCCCTTCATGCGCGGTTTTGAGGACGTCCCAAATTTCTTTGGCACTCTTTAGCCCTTGCACCTTATTATACTCCTCTCGACATAAAGAGGTGGGGAGTATAGAAGTTGTTTGGGAGTTAAAGTGTTGTATTTGGGCGGCCTCGTTCGAATTGTAGTCCTTGCCCCCCACCTTTGGTACCTGCGCTCCAAACTCAACAATATCCTAAATGCTTTCGTGGAGTGAGGTTAGATGGTGCCTCATTTTATCACTCCACATACAATAATCTTCACCATAAAAATATGGTGGTTTGCCTAGGGTACGGAAAGTAATGGAGCGCGCTTTGAATTATGAGGATAACATAGGGGCATCTTACTATACTTCTTGCGCTCATGGCGCTTAGAAGTGGTGAACGATTCAGAGCTGGACGTGGAGGGTGACGAAGAGTCGGTCTTGTAGACCACCTTCTTCATCTTCTTCTTCTTGTCACCTCTCCGATGTGACTTGATGGATGAAGAGGATTCCTCCTTGTGTTTGTTGTCGACTCCCTTGAGAGAGTCCTCCCCGAGCTTGCGGCCTTTTCGCCAGTCATGATCTCCCTCTTGGCGTGATCTCCAGACATCACTTCGAGTTGGTTAGGCTCTTAATGAAGCACTGGCTCTAATACCAATGGAAAGTCATCTAGAGGGGGTGAATAGGTGAAACCTGAAATTTATAAACTTAAACACACACTAAGGTCGGGGGTTAGCGTTAGAATTAAATTCAAGTCCAAAAGAGTATCTCTCTTGCTAGGAGTTGCTTAAGGATTGCAGATGACGTATGGGAGCCAACTCAAATTCATACTAGCAAGGAAACATTAGAGAGGGGAAAACAAATCAGACAAGAATCAAGGCGAGTGAACACGATGATTTGTTTTACCAAGGTTCGGTTCCAAAGAACCTAGTCTCTGTTGAGGAGGTCACAAAGACCAGATCTATTTCAACCCTTTCCCTCTCTCAAACGGTCACTTAGACCGAGTGAGCCTTTTCCTTAATCTCACGGGTCACTTAGACCCCGCAAGGACCACCACACACTTAGGTGTCTCTTGCTTCGATTACAAGTCTCTTGAGAATA
This sequence comes from Zea mays, assembly GCF_902167145.1. NCBI lineage: Eukaryota > Viridiplantae > Streptophyta > Magnoliopsida > Poales > Poaceae > Zea > Zea mays. The sequence goes on from NC_050105.1 coordinate 65,953,596, forward strand.
AGAAGGGAAAAGAAAAAGGCCAATCCAAGCGACAAGAGCAACAAAAGAACACAAGTGATCCTCTCACAAGCCCTAATGCATTAGAGTTGATTTTGGGGCTTTGAGTGGATTGATTGCTTTGATTGTGTCTTGGAGTGTTGAGCTTTTGCTCTTGCAATGAATGAGAACTTAGGAATACTTAGATGGAAGTGAATGAGGTGGTTGGAGGGTATTTATAGCCTCCCAACCACTTCTAGTCGTTGGCTGATTTCTGCTGGCGATGGGCGCACCGGACAGTCCGGTGCGCCACCGGACAGTCACTGTGCACTGTCCAGTGCGCGCCACATCAGCGCAACCATTAGGGTTCGGAGCTGGTCGACCGTTGGAGCCTATGTCGTCTTGCTGCATCGGACAGTCTGGTGCCCTCTGACTTCTGCGCTCTGACTTCTGACTTGCACTGTTCATCCTGGCAGGTGACCGTTGGCACGCAGGGAGCCGTTGCTGGGCTGGTTCACCGGACAGTCCGATGGCACACCGGACAGTCCGGTGGCACACCGGACAGTCCAGTGAATTATGGTGGAGCGCGCCCTGAAATTCCCGAGAGTGGCTGGTTCGGAGTTGTAGAGTCCTGGTGCACCGGACTGTCCGGTCTCTCTGGTGGCACACCGGAGAGTCCGGTGCACCATTTTTCAACACACTCAAGTTCTTTTGCTACAATTAAATTGTGTCCCCTAACTGAATTCTTTCTTGGTTTATGTTGAACCTTATGCACCTGTAATACATGAATTCTAGACAAACTAGTTAGTCCACGTGTTTGCGTTGGTCATCAACCACCAAAATTAATTATAGGAAATGGTTAACCCTATTTCCCTTTCAGACGACCCTTTGCCGAGCGTTGCCGTTCACCGAGTGTTTGGCACTCGGCAAAAATGTTTTTGTCGAGTGTTTTCCTGTGCCGAGAGTCCTGCTCTCGGTAAACGTGGCCGTTACCGAGAGCAGGACTTTACCGATTGCCCGACAAAAAAACACTCGGCAAAGCGCCGAGCACTCGGCAAAGAGCTGGATTCCGGTAGTGGCAGACCACTTTGGATCATGACTGATGATAGAGGACGAGGCACAATCTTACATGAAGTACGGTAACTCGATTGGGTGGAGATCTCGACGTTGATACATATCCATGACACAAAGCGTAAGCTCCAAAATACAATTGACTAGGTAAAAACGAACCTAAAGATTTATCTGTCGTGCACGTGCTTGTGTAGATTTACCTGTTGTGCACGTGCTCGTCTTGCCGACTCATACATTATTTGTATGGGAGTGATGTCCTCATCACCTAAGAATGTTCCATGCGTTGAACAAACAAAAAGCCTTCTTTTTTGAGTTCATGGAACATTGCATTTGCTTGAGCAAGCTGCATGAACAAAGATAAATTACACATCTAAGAAACTTCATAGTACTTGAACAGATGAACAAAAAATACCAATAAAGGTGTTGTCGCGCGTGCGATCTTGTCGTAGCTGGTCGACGCAGCTACTAGGTGTGTTTCCATCGCCACCGGTCGCAGCTGCCGATAGGCATGATCCCACCGCATCGCCAAGGTCCTCGTCCACCAAATCGAACTTCTACTACCTCGACAATAAGCAGCCTCGGACGGAGAAACAATGGCTTGTAGTAAATTAGAATAGAGATATTAAATGATTCTAAGCTTGACAGTAATTAGGGCATACACATTGGGTGTATTAAGCGTGTATTTGGTTGTGTCTAAGCAGGTAAATATAAAAAAACTCAAGGCAGGTCTCTTGACAAAGACACGTGTCTTGCTCTAGGTAGAGGATGTAGTTGAATGGTCTATTAAATTTATTGAATACTCTGATTTGTGTAATGAATATATAGTAAAACATAGGTTTTAGATACACCCACGGTACCATATCGTGTTTTAGTTGTGTCATATATTTGGAATATCGTGCAACGATGTTAGGACATGTACAATGAGTGTCTTGAGATATGTCTTTGAGTGTGTCTAAGAGGGTAAACGTAAAAAGGAACTCAAGACATGTATCTTAACAAAGACACTATGTCTTGGCTCTATGCTCGAGATAGGGGACTAGCTGATTAGTCAACTTAATTTATTAAATACTTTGATTGATGCAACGAATATAATAAGACACATGTTTTTAGACACGTCCACTATATTATATTGTGTTTTAGTTGTGTCTTATACTTGGAGCACCGTAGAATGGTGTGAGAGTTGTAAGTGCCCTTAGGCTATCCGCAACGGTTTCCCCTAAATTTTTCCCCCTATATCACTTTTTGCGTCACATCATCAACATTTCAACCCCCTACCTTTTTATCTCCCGCAGCGGTTCCCCTATATTATCCCCCTATACCCTACTACACTTATAAAATATCATTATCTAATCATATTCATTTTTTATTACTATTTATTTTAATTATTAAATAGGGGAGCACTGTGCAAGGGGATGCTACAATGCTCCCCTTGATCTGGGGGACAAGCGCAGCCTCCCCTTGCGCTGCAGCGTGTAGGGGGCCTTTGGAGTACGCAAGGGGAGGGGGCATGACACGGGAAAGTGCTACGGCCAGCCTTAGGGTTGTATATGCCCAAGCTTGAGGTGTTTTTGCGGTGTTTGAGGTGCATTTGTGTGGCGGCATTAAATTAAATGCTTAAGAGCATCTCCAACAATGCCTCAAACTAATGCCTCAAATCGAAATATAGGGCTCTACACAGGAAAAACAACTCCAACAGTGCCTTAATTCAACAAATTTTGTCAAAAAACTATAGGGCACTCTCTCAAGTGCCTCAAATATACTACACCGTAGTGGGCTGCCCTATAATCTAGATTTGGGGCTTTACTGTTGGAGTGGGGTGTTTTTTTGGTGCCCTAAATTCTATAAAATTTACTTATTTTTAAATTATAAGGCATTTTTATAGGTCACGTTGTTAGAGATGCTCTAAGGTCACTTTGCAAGTTACAACATCGTGGTTGCCCTGAAGTTTTGCCGGCAAGCAAACACGAAAGACGGAGGTACAGCAGCATATAGATATCATGAGTAAACCTAAGCCCTATAGAGTGGCCCCGCTAGTCTCATGCATGCATGTCACATTGGCATGTTATTACCGTCCTGCAATGGTCAGTGATGAAGCTTCATTAGCTCAAGTAGTATAGGCATGGCGTTTCCATTGTCTATAAATCTTTAGGTCAGCAAGTCACTGCCAAAGTACCAATACACTACTCGCTCCACAATAAACTCAGCGTTGGAGCGTTGGTAGTTGAGGGAACGCAAGGTTCATCAATTGTGCTCAACGAGACAAACGGTACAAACACAAGACAACTGTTGTTTGGTTCCATGAGACAACGGTGCGTTTGGTTTCTAGAGACTAATTTTTAGTTCTCTCATTTTATTTTATTTTACTCTCTAAATTGTCAAATACTAAAACTAAAATAGAGTTTTAGTTTCCGTATTTACCAAATTATAGACTAAAATGAAATAAAATGGATATGCTAAAAATTAGTTCATAAAAACCAAACACCCTGTAAATTGTTAAAACACATGGTAAGACCGTTAGAGGGATTAATTTTTAGTCCCTGATTTTTAGTTCCTATTTTGTCAAATGGAAGAACTAAATTAGAGACTAGTTGACTTTAGTCTCTAGTCTCTCACATGGATGCTAAAAGAGACTAGATGACAACATTTACTCTAATTGACCTTGCCTAGAAAACTGGCGGCATACACATGAAATAAGAAAATAAATATTTCAGTCTTTATGTGTTGCATTTAATGTATTTAGAATCTGTTTAGTCACTACAACTAAACAATATAGGAACTAAAGTTAGTCCATGGACTAAACATTAGTCTAGGACTAATGGAATCAAACGGGACCATAAAATGAATTGTGGACTAAAAAGGACTAAAAGGTAGTGACTTATGTCTCGTGGAACCAAACAGGCCCAACGAAGGTAGGCGATCTATTGCATTACTTATGTCATCTATTTCAAACTCTGTTCCATAAATAGTAAAACAATGTTTTGCACAGTCACAGCTCAGTGCAGCAATTGAACGTAGCATGGATAGAATTTCATCATATTTTTATTTTATTTTTAATTAGTTGTCGCATATTGATATGACAATGTTCTTCATACCATATAGCAAGTAAAAGTTTTACGAAATAAAACTCTTTTAGCACAACTATCAGTTCTCTATTAATCATAAATTAAATGTCTATAAAATTATGGTGATTTTTTATTAGAAATAAGTATTTTACATCTGTTTTATTTTATTTTGTATGGCACGTTTGGGACCGGCTCTACTTAAGAGGAATAACTCACTCGGTAAAATCCTCGGAGTATATCTTTATTAATGGTCACTACTCAACGAATATAAATACTAGTTAAATGTTCGTACGATTACAACTGTTGGGGGCGAAGGCAAACACGTCACCTTTCACTCAACGACACCTACCTCGCAACCAACCGTACAAACAAAGGCCGCTCCTGCAGGCCCCATCGGACATATCGCAGACACCGTCCATACGGAGGCCTATTCGGCGCCCTTCGCTCCGACAAGCCACGACGAAGACCCCGCGAAGACCATAAGGCCTCGTCCCCCTCATAGCAGGGAGGGGACCGTGTGCAATTCGGCCCATGAAGTAGGGCCCCGCCCTCGAATGCCACGTGGGCAGAGTGGGTTGGACCATGTCTGTAATAAAGTATGATGTAATGACTCACTATAACCCCACGAGGGAATATTTCGGGGGATAAACTAGGTAATTGATGGTCTAGATGTCCTTGACAGGGTCGGGCGGTCCCTCGATTGCCTATAAATACCCCTGTACTGTGCCAGAGCGCTAGGGAGAAAACATTGTGGCTTTGACACCCCGTGTTGGTGCGACAAATCCTTTTTCCCACTCCCCTTTGTGAAAGGGAAATAGGGTCAAACCTTTTTCTAAATATTTTTGGTGGTTGAATTGCCCAACACAAATAATTGGACTACCTAGTTTGTTTTAGATTATACATTCTACAGGTGCCAAAAGTTCAACACAAACCAATAAAAAGAACAAGTTAGGCTTCAAAAGAAAGGAGCAAAAAGGAAACCGGAGTGTGCCCTAGTCTGGCGCACCGGACTGTCCGGTGTGCCACCAGACAGTGTCCGGTGCACCCAGGTGAATCAGCTCAAACTTCTCAGCTTCGGGTTTCCCAGGCGCAGCTCCGCTATAATTCACCGGACTGTCCGGTGCACCAGCGGTGCAACGGCTATCAGCGCGCAACGGTCGACTCTGATAGTGAACAGTACAGAACAGTGAACGCGGCAGAAGTCAAATAAGTTGGTCAGAGGGGCACCGGACTGTCCGGTGTCGCACCGGACTGTCCGGTGCTACATGAGGACAAAGCCTCCAACGGTCGACCAGCTCCAAGCCCTAACGAAAGGATGACGTGGCGGCGCACCGGACACTGTCTGGTGGCACAGCGGACTGTCCGGTGCGCCCATCGCCAGCAGCCTTCTCCAACGGCTACAATTTGGTTGGTGGCTATAAATACCACCCCAACCGGCCACTTCAATGTGAGGGAGCCCAAGCAACATTCCAAGTCATATAGTTGACATACTCAAGCCCTCCCAACCACCTCTATTCATTGATCCATCCCATACACAAGATTTAGACCACTACAACCCACACAAGTGCCACAAAAGAGAGAGCAAGCAAAAGAAAGCTTCTCGTGTGAGTTTAGCTCTAGTGCCTTGTGAGATTCATTGAGAGAAAGTGCGTGCTACATCTTGCGTTCATTTGTGCGTGGAGTTTTGACTCCCATTGAACTTCCTCCAAAGTTTTGGAGGCTTGTAAAGCTAGCAAGAGACACCTAAGTGTGTGGTGATCCTTGCGGGGTCTTAAGTGATCCTTGAGAAGAAGAAGAGCTCGCCAATCTTTGGGATTGGTTGAGAGAGGGAAAGGGTTGAAATAGACCCGTCCTTAGTGGACTCCTCAACGGGGACTAGGCCTTCGAGGGACGAACCTCGGTAAAACAAATCACCCATGTCCCTTGTGTTTATTGCTTGTGATTTGTTTGTTCTCTCCCTCTCTAAGTTTCTTGCGCTACTCTTTGCTAATATCTTTTTGGTGTTGCTTCGAGTTAAATTCTCATCTAGTGAAGCAACGCCTTGCAAGAAAGAACTTATGTTATTGCTCTTCTTAACTAAGCCCTCTTGCATTATTCTCCACTAACATTTCTAATAGTATTGTCATTGATTCAATTCCGCACTCTTTGAAAACAATACTTATTGCAAGCAAAGGTTTTAGTTTTATACTCTGATAGTTGTGAATCTTGTTCTAACCACTAATCAAGGGATCTAGTTTGTATTTAGAGCTATAATTTTCAGGTTTCGCCTATCCACCCCCCTCTAGGCGATGTTTAATTGGTATCAGAGCTAGGCACTTCATCTTGAGTCTAACAACTCGAAGTGATGGCTCGAAGAAGATCCCAAAAGAACAAGAAGACCAAGGAGAACAAGGAGGTAACTCTTGAGATATTACTTTTCGATTGTTCTAATTATGATTCATGGGCTACTAGGGTACTAAATGCTTTTAGAACCATAGATCCACAATTAGAACAAATCTTATACAAGAGTATTATACCTCCTAGTTATGATAAGAATAATACTTTCGAGGAAGATCAAAGATGTATACGACTAAACTATCTAGCTTATGACATCTTAACTAATTCTCTTAGCAATGAAGATTATCGTGCCTTCATATCGAATTATAATGAATCTATTCATGATGCGCATGATATTTGGACTAGAATTAAAATCAAATTCGATGAGTCCAAACATGATAGTTCATTTTGTGCTTCTACTTCCTTTGGTCTTTGTGATACTAACCCTTGCAAGGAAGAAGAAGAAAATGACCAATGGAGACCAAACGATGAATCCACCTCTTTAAAAGGTTTGTCTTCTCATTTCGATTCCCACATATGTTGTGTGGCTAATGAAAATGATAGAGGAAGCACAAATGAGGATGAGGAGGAAGAAAGGAGCTTCATGGAACTCTACGCTCGCCTAAGCCAAGAAGATAAGGCGGTCATGCTCAATCTTCTAGAAAGAGCGAGAGAGCAAAGCAAAGCTCGTCAAAGGCTAGAAAATGTTCTCTCCATGAAAATGTTATACTTTGACGAGTTGACTAAAGAACATGAGGAGCTAAAGTGCTCTCATGTTGATTTGGTCCAAAGGTATGAAACTATTTCAATTGAGCAAGATAACGCTTTACATTGTATCGCTCAATTAGTAAATAGGAATGCCTTGCTTAAGGACCAAGTAGAAAAGCTAAAAGATGAAAATCTAGCTTTTCAAGAAAAAATATGATATGCTTCTATATTCTCATAAAAATATTATGGATGATCATATCATATTAAACATTGCTCATGAGGTTGTAATAGAAAACTTAAAATCTCAACAACCTCACTCATGCACACGTATTCAAATTGAAACTATATTACCATGTGCTAATGCTTGTCCATCGACAAGCAAATCTTCCTTTGAGCTAGAATTTGCAGGAACAAAAGATGATACATATCAAAAGCTCAAAGAAGAAAATGAGAGGCTAAAGATGAGCTTGACACAACTTAAAGGGAAGTGCATTGCTCAACCTTCTCAAGATAACCGTGATCACATGGTGAAGAAGCTTGAGACAGAGACAACCGTGGCATGCACTAAATCCCTTGAAGAAAATGTCAAGGACTTGAGGATTGCCAAGAGGAGGGAACAAAAGAAGAAAATCAATACCTCTTCCAAAAGCCTCAACCATACCTCCATACAAGGTAACATCCAAGGTAATGATCAAGCCACACTTCACACTAAGAGAAGTAAAAAGTGTAGTGAATGCTTTGAAAAGTGACACTCGATTAGGTCATGTCCTCATATTAAAAATGGCTTGATTATTAATAAGGATGATAAACTTTGTTTTAAATGCTCAAAGAAGGGACACTTAATTAAGTCTTGTCCCTATTTAAAACAAAAAAGCATAGTGTTAGAAAAGAAATTATTAACTAACCATGTAGCAAGCAAGAAACAAGGAAAGAATAAATCTTCAAAACTTGAAGATCGCCTTTGCTACATATGCCGAAAGAAGGGACATCAATGCAAGGATTGTCCCATGGGTAACTATCCCACTTCTAGCTTGTCAATTATTTCACATGTAACTAGGCAACCCAAAATTGCAACTTGTGCTAGAAAGGTAATGAGTTTACCAAGCGCTAACACAAAGGACTTTTGGGTTCCTAGATCTTTGTTGACTAACCTTGATGGACCCATCAAGCGATGGGTGCCAAAATATGCTTGACAAGCTTTGCAGGAGAAGGAGATGATATGAAGCTTTGGGGTGCTTGAGAGAGTCAATTCAATCTTTATTAATTCAAGTTATCAATCTTCAATGATCTATATCCAAGATTGACCCAAAGTTATTTTGAATTGTTATATCTAAAACTCATATCATCTCGGGGAAGATATTGATGTTGTAGGAATTAAAGAGTTAATCCTATGCCGAAAAGTCGAGGCCTACAACATGGAGGAAAGCCAAAGGATGGTAACAATTATGCTTTTAAGTGCAAGTATCTTAAATTAACATTTCTTAGGTAGAAAAAGAAAGCACTTCAAATGTTTTTAAATTATGTCACCATTCTTTGAAGAAATTCCTCTCATATGGTAGATTGTATATTCATCACTTCTATAACATGGCAATCTACATGCTTTAAATTGTTGTAAGTATCTCATGGCAAGCTTTACACTAATCATCCTATTATTGTCATGTTCTAGATATAGAGAGATATTCCATATTCTTAAAAGAATAAGGTGTCACGTAAGGAATTCAATTCCTAGGACACTTATAAAGGGAATCTCTCTTTATATCTAGAAATCGTGAGACTAATGTTTTTGTCTAAATAACCTAAGTAGTCTCACATGTAGAGAATAAGTTTCTCTTTGGAGATGCGTAATCTAACATGAAAAGAAAAGTCAATCCAATGATTTATGTTGTTTTGCCTCTTGCTTAAATTGGATATGATTCTTCTATATTTATCGCTCTCCATGTTATGAATTAGATTTATTCCCATAATCCTAAAAGAATTATCTATGCTTGTTTTGTAAGCAAAATTAAGCATACATCATGGAATAACCTAGTTCAAATTATAAAGTTTCCATGCTTTAGTAATCTATTTTCCATTTCTTATCAAAATAATTACACAAAGGGAAACTAGTGCTTGTGTTAGTAATGACATATCTCTTGAGCTTTCTTATGAAAATCTACAAGAGAGTAAGTGCAAGCCGCAAGCCTCAAGGGTTACTCTTCACCCAAAGGAAGAAAGGTAAAAGCAAAGGTATGGGAACTCATCTTCTTAATCAAATATAGTTCCCATCAATGGTTATTTACTCTAAATTCTACCTATGTGAAGAATAGATTCTTTATTGGACTTAAGTCAGATAGATGTGCATTCAATCTCATTCTCATAAATGCACTTGTCCATTAGAATCTAATTCATGCATTTGCTATATCTATTGATATGCTTTTAAATCATGATAATAAATTCAATATGAAGAAGTAAAATTCCTATGAGTAATCAAGATATTTAAAAGGTGCTTATTCCTCTTTTCTAATAATATGCACTAATGTTAAGGATTTTACTTCATGTCTGTGTGACTTGTGAATGGTGAATTGTTTATATTCCTTATCTAAAAGAAATCATTCTTCATCATATACTCCCTTGTGCTATTAACATCTCTCTTGAGTATTTTCAATAAGTTTGGAAGGAAAAAGAGTCAACTATAAGGGGAGAACACTCAAATGAAAAAGGAAGACATCAAGAGCAACAACACCTACTTGGATAATGAGATCTTCAAAACATCAATGGTGTGGTTGTGAGCATTCTAAATCTTTTCTATTGTGAGAATACTAGGCATAAATTGTTTATTGCAAATTTTATAAGCCTTGATCAAGATGAGTAATGCTTCTCCCTATTTGTCTTTAAAAGTGAATGCATCTATCCAATTCATTCAATTTCTTGATGCATATCTTTAGGGGAGCCTATTTCTATATCTTGATTATATTGAGACTAACACTTTATCTTAGTAATCTTATATAGTCTCATGTTTGGGAACATTTTTTCTCATGAAGTATGCTACTTCATATCAATCCATCTTGGTAAAAGTATTGTCACCTTTATCAAGGATTGTAGCTTTCATTGTTAAAGTAGCATATTTACCGGATTCTCCTGTTTTAAGCTTGATTGATGATCTAATGCCTATGTTGTTCTTTTAATCGCATCTGTTGTTTGGTTGATCATTGAATAACTTCAATTAACACTTATGTCTCTTAGTGCCTCATATAAGTTCAATCAATATCTCTCTTGATATGCACTAAGTTAAAAGGAGAATTCATGATATATTTATGCAATTTGTGATCTACTTGATATATAATAACATGACTTAGAAAAGGATCACTAGTTGTAGAACTCTCTCGTGTGCAAAATATTTCCATACACTGTCTTGATTATAGGTCTTAAGTAACTAAGACTAAGGTCAAAGTACAATGAAGAGAGTGTCTCTATGTGAAGGTACAAAAAGGTAAAACTGCTTCCTCTCATTTTTACATGTAACTAAATCTTCCTTTTCTATACATTTCTTGCATATCTTGTATAAAAGTAAGAGAAAGCATGCCTATGCATATCCCTGCTTCATACCTAGTTTAACATCTAAAAAAATTCATTCTTGCATTAATGCACTTTTGTTGCAACTAGGTGAAGTGATTTTATTGTCAAAGAGCTTAAAGCTTAAACTTGTAACGAGGATAAGCTACCTTTGTTTCAAAGGTGGAGGGTCCTTAAGTCTCTTTGAAATCCTTAAGGGTAAATGCTTAAAATGATTCCAACATGCTTTCATAAGTGTATAGTCTGTCGTGAGCATCACACTTTTATTATGACACATTGCACTTCACAGTTTATATGATAAAGATATGTTATCATTAACCTAATTATGTGCACTTGGCATTTAAGGCCAAAATCTGTATTCCTCTCAAGGCACATATTTAGGGGGAGTAATCTATATTATATAGAACTATTTAAGCTTAATTGACATATCCTTTTAATCATATCTCTTTCGTTTGGTACATTTGCATATTTCCTATCTCTATTGTGCCAAGGCTAAGACTAATATGTTTCCATGAGCATCTTGTGTATTAAGTATTAGATTGAAAGGGAAATGGAGTATTCGGCGAAGACATCGCTTCCACTCTACATCTTCGCTATTATCCTTCCTTGCTGGTATTCCACCAGCTTTCCAATTTGGTATAATCTTCTCTCATAAACTGTTTGCCAAAGGGGGAGAGAAAGTAAAAAGGGCTAATATTTCACTCATAAGTATCCGTTTTTGGCGATTCATGCCAAAGGGAGAGAAAGTATTAGCCCAAAGCAAAAGGACCGCACCACCACCAATTTCAAAAATTTAGTCTAAAAATGTAGTCTATAAAATTTATATTAAAAGAAGGTTTTTCAAATTGGTATCTTATTTTTGATAGAATTTTCAAATTGGTATAACCCCTTTCAAAATCAATATCTAAAAACCCTCTTGAACACTAAGAGGAGAATTTCATTGAGGGGGAGTTTTGTTTAGTCAAAGGAAGAGCATTTGAAACAGGGGGAGAAAATTTCAAAACTTGAAAATGCTTCTCAAAATCTTATTCATTTACCTTCGACTATTTGCAAAAAGACTTTGAAAAGAATTTCCAAAAGAATTTGCAAAAACAAAACAAGTGGTGCAAGCGTGGTCCAAAATGTTAAATATGAAGAAAGCAATCCATGCATATCTTATGAAATGAATATTAGTTTATTTCCAAGTAACTTTTGCACTTACCTTATGCAAACTAGTTCAATTCTGCACTTATATATTTGCTTTGGTTTGTGTTGGCATCAATCACCAAAAAGGGTGAGATTGAAAGGGAAATAGGGTCAAACCTTTTCCTAAATGTTTTGGTGGTTGAATTGCCCAACACAAATAATTGGACTAACTAGTTTGTTCTATATTATACATTCTACAGGTGCCAAAAGTTCAACACAAACCAATAAAAAGAACAAGTTAGGCTTCAAAAGAAAGGAGCAAAAAGGAAACCGGAGTGTGCCCTGGTCTGGCGCACCGGATAGTGTCCGGTGCACCACCGGACAGTGGCCGGTGCATCCGGGTGAATCAGCTCAAATTTCTTAGCTTTGGGTTTCCCAGGCGCAGCTCCGCTATAATTCACCGGAGTGTCCGATGTGCTACCGGACTGTCCGATGTGCTACCGGACTGTCCGGTGCACCAGCGGAGCAACGGCTATCAGCGCGCAACGGTCGACTCTGACAGTGAACAGTACAGAACTATGAACGCGGCAGAAGTCAGAGCAGTTGGTCAGAGGGGCACCAGACTGTCCGGTGTCACAACGGACTGTCCAATGCGACATGAGGATAAAGCCTCCAACGGTCGACCAACTCCAAGCCCTAACGACAGGATGATGTGGCGGCGCACCAGACACTGTCCGGTGGCGCACCGGACTGTCCGGTGCGCCCATCGCTAGCAGCCTTCTCCAACGGCTACAATTTGGTTGGTGGCTATAAATACCACCCCAACCGGCCACTTCAATGTGAGGGAGCCCAAGAAACATTCCAAGTCATATAGTTGACATATTCAAGCCCTCCCAACCACCTCTATTCATTGATCCATCCCATACACAAGATTTAGACCACTACAACCCACACAAGTGCCACAAAAGAGAGAGCAAGCAAAAGAAAGCTTCTCGTGTGAGTTTAGCTCTAGCGCCTTATGAGATTCATCGAGAGAAAGTGTGTGCTACATCTTGCGTTCATTTGTGCGTGGAGTTTTGACTCCCATTGAACTTCCTCCAAAGTTTTGGTGGCTTGTAAAGCTAGCAAGAGACACCTAAGTGTGTGGTGATCCTTGCGGGGTCTTAAGTGATCCTTGAGAAGAAGAAGAGCTCGCCAATCTTTGGGATTGGTTGAGAGAGGGAAAGGGTTGAAAGAGACCCGTCCTTAGTGGACTCCTCAACGGGGACTAGGCCTTTGAGGGCCGAACCTCGGTAAAACAAATCACCTGTGTCCCTTGTGTTTATTGCTTGTGATTTGTTTGTTCTCTCCCTCTCTAAGTTCTCTTGCGCTACTCTTTGCTAATATCTTTTTGGTGTTGCTTCAAGTTAAATTCTCATCTAGTGAAGCAACGCCTTGCAAGAAAGAACTTATGTTATTGCTCTTCTTAACTAAGCCATCTTGCATTATTCTCCACTTACATTTCTAATAGTATTATCATTGATTCAATTCCGCACTCTTTGAAAACAATACTTATTGCAAGCAAAGGTTTTAGTTTTATACTCTGTTAGTTGTGAATCTTGTTCTAACCACTAATCAAGGGATCTAGTTTGTATTTAGAGCTATAATTTTCAGGTTTCGCCTATCCACACCCCCTCTAGGCGACTTTCACTTTGAATCTAGCTGTCCTGAGAGGTAGGTTCCAACATTTGGCGCCCACTGTTCGTGCGACGAAAAAACACCCCGCGATGGCCCCCCAAGAGAGCAACCTCGAAGGCCGCCACATCCATCGACGACGCGGCGAAGGCAGCACTCCTGGCGGAGAAGAAAGGTAAAGCCCTCGCGGACAACACCACTTAGGAGGCCTTCGAAGATGACGTCGTCAACAGCAAGAGACAGCGCCAGGATAACCCCACCCCCGGCGGCACTGTGCGCATTTGTAGTTTCGAGGGCGCACCACAGGCACCACCACCAGGCTTTGCTCCCCTAAAAGGCGAAGACACCATAGAGGATGGAGAAGTTATAGGCATCTCGGTCAAAGACCAGCTAAAGCTGTGAGCTCTGCGCATCAAAAATAACCACCTGCAGAAGCAGAAAGAAATACTTGAAGCCAAGCGTCAATGAGTCACTATGCAAGCCAAAGTGCGACAGATGATATTAGATGAGGAGCAGAGAGCTCAGGAGCTAGAACAAGAAATCACACTCATCCAGGGCGAAGGCCCATACAACCTACAACGCGCACCCCTCGCATAGCCGGTGGCTTTCCAGCAAAACACACAGGCCGGAGACCCATTCCACCCACAACACGGCCCCATCACCCCCAGCCGCCGCTTTCGAGGGAATCAACTATCTCGACAAGTGAAGTCCTCTGGCTCCGCAGCTCCAAGCGTCAACCTAGCCAGCCAACTTCAGGGTCGATACCTACTCCAAATACAACGGCAGCACCAACCTCGCTCAGTACATCATGAGCTACCAAGTCATCGTTGCATCATCCAGAGGAGACGACACCACTATGGCCAAGTCCTTCATCATCGCGCTCGAAGGCCCATCCTTAACTTGGTATACCAGGCTACCGCCACTATCGATCGAGTCCTGCAAGGGACTTCGCGACAAGTTCCTACTCAATTTCTGGGGATACCGGCCCGACACAAATGCATTGGCCAAGTTATCCCTCTGCAAGCAGCAAGAAAAGGAAACCCTTCACTAATACTACAGAAAATTTCTGACACTTAAATCGCAACTGCCATCAGTTGAAGATCACATAGCAATCCATTACGCCATAAGCGGTCTTTGGGCTGGTGTCTTGTACAGTCATTGTATTAGGGATCCGCCCAAGCATCTATAGGAGCTCTACCAACTATTTGAGAAGTATGCCAGGTCTGAGGAGCTCCATCAGCGCAAAGTTGAATCTCAGAGGAAGCCCTAGGACCCTCCGCAGTTCAGCAGAACTTGGGTTAGGCCGGCGCAGTCAGACTCCAGCAGGAACAATCGCAACTAGCAACAGGTGCACACCATAGCCAATCAGCACCCAGCTGGAGAGCCCACACGCCGTCAGGAATACCCCCCTCAAGGTCGCGGCAACAACACAAGAGGAAGGGGCAGAGGATGGACCCAGCAGCCGCGACGATTCTACTACTTGTTTCACAACGAGGACTGTGCGCATCCAACAAGGGATTGTCCGGATACCAAGGCCACCAAGGACAGAATGGCTAGAGCCCAACCAGCCGACAACCAGCGGGTCGTCGCGCACACTTACCACCCCCAGCAACACCACTAACAACCCTACCATAACGAGCAAATCCAACATCAACCCAATCATGCATACCATCACCATCAAGAGGTGCAGGTCCTACCCCCACCGCCTCCACACCACCCAAATCCTCCACATCACAACCCCCATCGCCAGCACCCAAACAAGAAGACTTCGCCGAGCCATCGTACTGCGGAGTCATCCACATGATCACTGGGGGATCCAGCGTGGACTTCGACACCAAGCGACAAAAAAAGGACCACTATCGAAGTGTGAACCACTTCGCTCTCACTACCCCAGTGGTGCAAACTGAAAGTCGCCTAGAGGGGGGTGAATAGGCGAAACCTGAAATTTATAACTTTAAACACACTACAAGGTCGGGGGTTAATGTTAGAATTAAATTCAAGTCCGAAAGAGAGGAAAAACAAATCAACCAAGAAATAAGGCAAATGACACGGTGATTTGTTTTAACGAGGTTCGGTTCCAAAGAACCTAGCAATCCATTACGCCATCAGCGGTCTTTGGGCTGGTGTCTTGTACAGTCATTGTATCAGGGATCCGCCCAAGCATCTATAGGAGCTCTACCAACTATTTGAGAAGTATGCCAGGTCTGAGGAGCTCCATCAGCGCAAAGTCGAATCTTAGAGGAAGCCCTAGGACCCTCCGTAGTTCAGCAGAACTTGGGTTAGGCCGGTGCAGTCAGACTCCAGCAGGAACAATCGCAACTAGCAACAGGTGCACACCATAGCCAATCAGCACCCAGCTGGAGAGCCCACACGCCGTCAGGATTACCCCCCTCAAGGTCGCGGCAACAACACAAGAGGAAGGGGCAGAGGATGGACCCAGCAGCCGCGACGATTCTACTACTTGTTTCACAACGAGGACTGTGCGCATCCAACAAGGGATTGTCCGGATACCAAGGCCACCAAGGACAGAATGGCTAGAGCCCAACCAGCCGACAACCAGCGGGTCGTCGCGCACACTTACCACCCCCGGCAACACCACTAACAACCCTACCATAACGAGCAAATCCAACATCAACCCAATCATGCATACCATCACCATCAAGAGGTGCAGGTCCTACCCCCACCGCCTCCACACCACCCAAATCCTCCACATCACAACCCCCATCGCCAGCACCCAAACAAGAAGACTTCGCCGAGCCACCGTACTGCGGAGTCATCCACATGATCACTGGGGGATCCAGCGTGGACTTCGACACCAAGCGACAAAAAAAGGACCACTATCGAAGTGTGAACCACTTCGCTCTCACTACCCCAGTGGTGCAAACTGAAAGTCGCCTAGAGGGGGGTGAATAGGCGAAACCTGAAATTTATAACTTTAAACACACTACAAGGTTGGGGGTTAACGTTAGAATTAAATTCAAGTCCAAAAGAGAGGAAAAACAAATCAACCAAGAAATAAGGCAAATGACACGGTGATTTGTTTTAACGAGGTTCGGTTCCAAAGAACCTAGTCCTCGTTGAGGAGGTCACAAAGACCGGGTCTATTTCAACCCTTTCCCTCTCTCAAACGGTCACCTAGACCGAGTGAGCCTTCTCCTTAATCAATCGGGCCACTAAGACCCGCAAGGACCACCACACACTTGGTGTCTCTTTCTTTGATTACAGGTCACTTGAGAACAAGAATGAGAAAGGAAGAAAGGCAATCCAAGCAACAAGAGTGCAAATGAACACAAAATTCTCTCTCACAAGCCACTAAGTGTTTGGAATGAATTTGGGACTCGGAGAGGATTTGATCTTTTGTATTGTGTCTTGGAGTGAATGTTGGAGCTCTTGTATTGAATGTGATCTTAAAAAAACTTGGATGCCAAAGGTTCTGGAGGTTGGGGGTATTTATAGCCCCCAACCACATTCTAGTCGTTGGCCAAGGCTGCTGGCGATGGGTGCACCGGACAGTCCGGTGCGCCACCGGACATGTATTGTGCTTTGTCCGGTGTGCCGCCATGTCAGCCAACCGTTAGGGTTTGGAGCTGGTCGACCGTTGGAGGTTTTGTTCTCTTGCGGCACTGTCGGGGACCATAATTAGGGGTACCCTCAAGACTCCTAAATCTCAGCTGGTAACCCCCATCAGCACAAAGCTGCAAAGGCCTGATGGGTGCGATTAAGTCAAAGGTCGGTCCATTCGAGGGACGCGATCACGCCTCGCCCGAGCCCAGCCTCGGGCAAGGGCAGCCGACCCCGGAGGATCTACGTCTCGCCCGAGGACCCCCTCCAGCAACGGGCACACCTTCGGCTCGCCTGAGGCCCAGTCTTCGCAAAGAAGCAACCTTGGCCAAGTTGCCACGCCAACCGACCAAATCGCAGGGGCATTTAATGCAAAGGTGGCCTGACACCTTTATCCTGACGCGCGCCCTCCGGTTGACAGAGCCGAAGTGACCGTAGTCACTTCGCCGCTCCACTGACCGACCTGACAGGAGGACAGCGCCGCCTGCGCTGCTCTGACTACTGTGCCACTCGACAGAGTAAGGCTGACAGCAGCCAAGTCCGGCCTCAGGCACCATAGGAAACTCCGCTTTGCCCGACCCCAGGGCTCGGACTCGGGCTCAGCCCCGGAAGACGACGTACTCCGCTCCGCCCGACCCCAGGGCTCGGACTCGGGCTCAGCCCCGAAAGACGACGAACTCCGCCTCGCCCAACCCCAGGGCTCGGACTCGGGCTCAGCCCCGGAAGACGATGAACTCCGCTCCGCCCGACCCCAAGGCTCGGAATCGGGCTCAGCCCCGGAAGACGACGAACTCCGCCTCGCCCGACCCCAGGCCTCGGACTCGGGCTCAGCCCCGAAGGACGACGAACTCCGCTTCGCCCGACCCTAGGGCTTGGACTCAGCCCTGGCCTCAGCCGACAGTCTCCGCCTCGCCCGACCCAGGGGCTCGGACTCGACCTCGGCCTTGGAAGACAGACTCGACCTCGACCTCGGAGGAGCCTCCACCTCGCCCAACCCAGGGCTCGGACCGACCACGTCAACAGGAGGCGCCATCATTACCCTGCCTCAAGCTAACTCAGGCTACGGGGAACAAGACCGGCGTCCCATCTGGCTTGCTCCGCCGTACGAGTAATGATGGTGCCCCGCACGCTCTATGACGACGGTGGCTCTCAGCCCCCTTATGGAAGCAAGAGGACGTCAGCAAGGACTCGACAGCCCCGACAGCTGTCCTTCCGCCAGGCTCCGGCGCTCCTCCGACGGCCACGACACCACACGAACCGGGTGCCAAAACCTCTCCGGCTGCCACGATGGCATGTACTTAGGGCGCTAGCTCTCCTCCGCTAGACACGTTAGCACATTGCTACACCCCCATTGTACACCTGGATCCTTTCCTTACGCCTATAAAAGGAAGGTCCAGGGCTCTCTTACAGAGGGTTGGCCGCGCGGAGAAGGACGGGACGGCTCTCGCGTAAGGCCGCTCGCTCCCTCCCTCGTGGACGCTTGTAACCCCCTACTGCAAGCGCACCCGACCTGGGCGCGGGACAAACACGAAGGCCGCGGGATTTCACCTCTCACGCCTGTCTCCCTCCGGCTTCTTCCCCCCTTCGCGCTCCGTCTCGCGCCGACCCATCTGGGCTGGGGCACGCGGCGACAATTTACTCGTCGACCCAGGGACCCCCCGGGTTCGAAACGCCGACAGTTGGCGCGCCAGGTAGGGGCCTGCTGCGTGTTGACGAACAGCTTCCCATCAAGCTCCAGATGGGCAGTCTTCAGCAACCTTTCCAGCCCGGGACGGTGCTCCGTTTTGGGAGTCTTGAGTTCATGTCCCTCGACGGCAGCTACGACATGATACTCCTTCCCCTGCCGCGCGACAGCGACAATGGCAGCCGACAACCCGCCCGCCGGTGGCGGAATTGACGACGTCTTCCCCGCGCGGTGGAAGAACAACATTCGAGCTCGCCCCGTCCCCTCCCCCGCCGACGGAGGAGGAGGCGGGGCAATCAAGGCCAAGTGGGAGGCGGCACCTCGTCGGCTGTCGAGCGAGTCGACGGCGCCGGCGCCCCAACGGGGGGCACGTCGGGCATCGACCTCACGTCTGAGACGAAGACGAGCGCCGTCTCCCCGCAACACGCCAACCCCAAGCGAACGGACGACGCCGGCACGCTCGCGAATGACTTGCTGGGCGTCACCCTCGTACCTGAGACGACGGTGCAGTCAGCCCCTGACGTGACTTCGTCACCGCCCGTCGACCAAGAGGTACCGACCGATTCCCATCTCGCACCTTTTGGATTCAGCCTCAACCCACCAAGCGGCTTCGCTTTGGTGGACGCTCTCATAGAGGCGAGTCAAAACCCTCTGGGGTATCGTATGCGGTCACCCTGGGACCGGTTGACGGCCGTCTCGACCTACGGGCCCTCGGGGTCCGAGGAAGATGACGAGCCCGACTTCTGTTGGGATTTCTTCGGACTTGGTAACCCCAATGCCATGTGGGACTTCATGACCGCATGCGACTATTGCCTTTCCGACTGTTCCGACGGTAGCCGCAGCCTCGGCGATGAGGACTGTGGCCCAAGTCGTGAATGTTTCCACGTCAATCTAGGGGGTCCCGACGAAGGCAACCATCTTGATATGCCGGAGAACGGTGATCTCCCTAGGCCTGTGCCTCGCGTCGACATCCTTCGGGAGCTAGCTGTGGTCCCCGTCCCGGCGGGGGGTCATGACCCACAGCTCGAGCAAATCCGCGAGATGCAGGCCAGGCTCGACGAGGGGGCAGGAACACTTGAGCCGATCCGCCGGGACATCAGGCAGGAATGGGCGGGCCGACCTCCGGCCAGAGAAGTGCGTCATCTACCCCAGGGTATCCAGCACCACATCGCCGATGATGTCAGGGTAAGGCAGCCACCGACTTCCAGTGGAGTCGACCAGAGCCTGGCTGCAGTGGCAATACTTCTCCGCGCGATGCCAGAGCCATCAACCACCGAAGGGCGGCGTATCCAGGGAGAGCTCAAGAATCTCCTGGAGGATGCCGCGGTCCGACGGGCCAAAAGCTCCTCCTCCCAAAGGCAGGGGTACCCCTCGAAACATCGCGCCACGACTTCTCGATTCATGCGGGAAGCCTCGGTCCACACCGGACGCACGCGCAACGCAGCGCCTGCGGCCCCGGGTCGCCTCGGCAACGAGCACCATCACTGCAACCGTCGGGCCCACCTCGACGAGAGGGTGCGCCGAGGCTACCACCCCAGGCGTGGGGGACGCTACGACAGCGGGGAGGATCGGAGTCCCTCGCCCGAACCACCCGGTCCGCAGGCTTTCAGCCGCGCCATACGACGGGCGCCGTTCCAGACCCGGTTCCGAACCTCGACTACTATCACAAAGTACTCGGGGGAGACGAGACCGGAACTGTGGCTCGCGGACTACCGGCTGGCCTGCCAACTGGGCGGAACGGACGATGACAACCTCATCATCCGCAACCTCCCCCTGTTCCTCTCCGATACCGCTCAAGCCTGGCTGGAACACCTGCCTCCGGGGCAGATTTCCAACTGGGACGACCTGGTCCAAGCCTTCGCCGGCAATTTCCAGGGCACGTACGTGCGCCCTGGAAACTCCTCGGATCTCCGAAGCTGCCGACAGCAGCCGGGAGAGTCTCTCCGGGACTACATCTGGCGATTCTCGAAGCAGCGCACCGAGCTACCCAACATCACCGATTCGGATGTCATCGGCGCGTTCCTCGCCGGTACCACCTGCCGCGACCTGGTGAGCAAGCTGGGTCACAAGACCCCCACCAGGGCGAGCGAGCTGATGGACATCGCCACCAAGTTTGCCTCTGGCCAGGAGGCGGTCGAGGCCATCTTCCGGAAGGACAAGCAGCCCCAGGGCCGCCCACCGGAAGATGTCCTCGAGGCGTCAACTCAGCACGGCGCCAAGAAGAAAGGCAAGAAGAAGTCGCAAGCGAAACGCGACGCCGCCGACGCGGACCTTGTCGCCGCCGCCGAGTACAAGAACCCTCGGAAACCTCCTGGAGCCCTTGAGCCAACCTCTTCGACAAGATGCTCAAGGAGTCATGCCCCTATCATCAGGGGCCCGTCAAGCACGCCCTTGAGGAGTGCGCCATGCTTCAGCGCCACTTTCACAAGGCCGGGCCACCCGCGGAGGGTGGCAGGGCTCGCGACGACGATAAGAAGGAAGATCACCAGGCAGGAGAGTTCCCCGAGGTTCGCGACTACTTCATGATCTACGGTGGGCAAGTGGCGAACGCCTCGACTCGGCACCGCAAGCAAGAGTGTCGGGAGGTCTGTTCGGTAAAGGTGGCGGCGCCAGTCTACCTAGACTGGTCCGACAAGCCCATCACCTTCGACCAAGATGACCACCCCGACCGCGTGCCGAGCCCGGGGAAATACCCGCTCGTTGTCGACCCCGTCATCGGCAACGTCAGGCTCACCAAGGTCCTCATGGACGGAGGCAGCAGACTCAACATCATCTACGCCGAGACCCTCGGGCTCCTGCGGATTGATCTGTCCTCGGTCCGGGCAGGCGCTGCGCCTTTCCACTGGATCATTCCCAGGAAACGCGTCCAGCCCCTCGGACAACTCGATCTACCCGTCTGCTTTGGGACACCCTCCAACTTCCGAAGGGAGACCCTCACGTTCGAGGTGGTCGGGTTCCGAGGAACCTACCACGCAGTGCTGGGGAGACCATGCTACGCCAAGATCATGGTCGTCCCCAACTACACCTACCTCAAGCTCAAGATGTCGGGCCCCAACGGGGTCATCACCGTCGGCCCCACGTACCGACACGCGTACGAATGCGACGTGGAGTGCGTGGAGTACGCCGAGGCCCTCACCGAATCCGAGGCCCTCATCGCCGACCTAGAGAGCCTCTCTAAGGAGGCGCCAGACGTGAAGCGCCACGCCGGCAACTTCGAGCCAGCGGAGATGGTTAAATCCGTCCCCCTTGACCCCGGCAGCGACGCCTCCAAGCAGATCCGGATCGGCTCCGAGCTCGATCCCATATAGGAAGCAGTGCTCGTCGACTTTCTCCGCGCGAACGTCGACGTTTTCGCGTGGAGTCCCTCGGACATGCCCGGCATACCGAGGGATGTCGCCGAGCACTCGCTGGATATCTGAGCTGGAGCCCGACCCGTGAAGCAGCCTCTGCGCCGATTCGACGAAGAAAAGCGCAGAGCCATAGGCGAGGAGATCCACAAGCTAATGGCGGCAGGGTTCATCAAAGAGGTATTCCATCCCGAATGGCTTGCCAACCCTGTGCTTGTGAGAAAGAAAGGAGGGAAATGGCGGATGTGTGTAGACTACACTGGTCTAAACAAAGCATGTCCGAAAGTTCCCTACCCTCTGCCTCGCATCGATCAAATCGTGGATTCCACCGCTGGGTGCGAAACCCTGTCTTTCCTCGATCCTACTCGGGGTATCACCAGATCAGGATGAAAGAGTCCGACCAGCTCGCGACTTCTTTCATCACACCCTTCGGCATGTACTGCTATGTTACCATGCCGTTTGGTTTGAGGAATGTGGGTGCAACGTACCAACAGTGCATGAACCACGTGTTCAGCGAACACATTGGCCGAACGGTCGAGGCCTACGTCGATGACATCGTAGTCAAGACGAGCAAAGCCTCCGACCTCCTTTCCGACCTTGAAGCGACATTCTGATGTCTCAAGGCGAAAGGCGTGAAGCTCAATCCCGAGAAGTGTGTCTTCGAGGTTCCCCGAGGCATGCTCTTGGGGTTCATCGTCTCCGAGCGGGGCATCGAGGCCAACCCGGAGAAGATCGCGGCCATCACCAGCATGGGGCCCATCAAGGCCTTGAAAGGCGTACAGAGAGTCATGGGATGCCTTGCGGCTCTGAGCCGTTTCATCTCGCGCCTCGGTGAAAGAGGCCTGCCTCTGTACCACCTCTTAAGGAAGGCCGAGTGCTTCACTTGGACCCCTGAGGCCGAGGAAGTCGTCGGGAACCTGAAGGCGCTCCTCACGAACGCACCCATCTTGGTGCCCCCGCTGCCGGAGAAGCCCTCTTGATCTACGTCGCCGCGACCACTCAGGTGGTTAGCGCCGCGATTGTGGTTGAGAGACGAGAAGAGGGGCATGCATTGCCCGTCCAGAGGCCAGTCTACTTCATCAGTGAGGTACTGTCCGAGACCAAGATCCGCTACCCACAAATTCAGAAGCTGCTGTACTCGGTGATCCTAACGCGACGGAAGTTGCGACACTACTTCGAGTCTCATCCGGTAACTGTGGTGTCATCCTTCCCCTGAGGGAGATCATCCAGTGCCGAGAGGCCTCGGGTAGAATTGCAAAGTGGGCGGTGGAAATCATGGGCGAGACGATCTCGTTCGCCCCTCGGAAGGCCATCAAGTCCCAGGTCTTGGCGGACTTTGTGGCTGAATGGGTCGACACCCAGCTCCCAATAGCTCTGATTCAATCGGAACTCTGGACCATGTTCTTCGACGGGTCGCTGATGAAGACAGGAGCAGGTGCAGGCCTGCTCTTCATCTCGCCCCTCGGGAAGCACCTACGCTACGTGCTACGCCTCCACTTCCCGGCGTCCAACAATGTGGCTGAGTACGAGGCTCTGGTCAACGGATTGTGCATCGCCATTGAGATAGGGATCCGACGCCTCGACGCTCGCGGTGACTCGCAGCTCGTCATCGACCAAGTCATGAAGAACTCCCACTGCCGTGACCTGAAGATGGAAGCCTACTGCGATGAGGTTCGGCGCCTGGAAGACAAGTTCTATGGGCTCGAACTCAACCACGTCGCCCGACGCTACAACGAGACTGTGGACGAGCTGGCTAAAATA
Source organism: Zea mays (assembly GCF_902167145.1). Taxonomy (NCBI): domain Eukaryota; kingdom Viridiplantae; phylum Streptophyta; class Magnoliopsida; order Poales; family Poaceae; genus Zea; species Zea mays. Next base: position 65,977,433 of record NC_050105.1, read on the forward strand.
GCCTCGGGGTGAACAACGGTTCCCCCGGACGTCTTCTCCCGAGACCTGCATCAACCCTCCATCAAGACCGATGACACGCCCGAGCCCGAGAAGACCTCGGCCCAGCCCGAGGCACCCTCGGCTTAGTCTGAGGCACCCTCGGCTCAACCCGAGGCACCCTCGGCTCAATCCGAGGCACCCTCGGCTCGGCCCGAGACACCCTCGGCCCCCAAGGGTGAGGCACTGCGCATCGAGGGGGAGCGGAGCGGGGTCATGCCTAATCGAAACTGGCAGACCCCGTACCTGCAATATCTCCACCGAGGAGAGCTACCCCTCGACCGAGCCGAAGCTCGGCGGTTGGCGCGGCGCGCCAAGTCGTTCGTCTTGCTGGGAGACGGGAAGGAGCTCTACCACCGCAGCCCCTCGGGCATCCTCCAGCGATGCATTTCCATCGCCGAAGGCCAGGAGCTCCTACAAGAGATACACTCGGGGGCTTGCGGCCATCACGCAGCACCCCGAGCCCTTGTTGGGAATGCCTTCCGACAAGGTTTCTACTGGCCGACGGTGGTGGCCGACGCCACTAGAATTGTCCGCACCTACGAAGGGTGTCAGTTCTACGCAAGGCAGACCCACCTGCCCGCTTAGGCCCTGCAGACCATACCCATCACCTGGCCGTTTGCTGTGTGGGGTCTGGACCTAGTCGGCCCCTTGCAGAAGGCACCCGGGGGCTACACACACCTGTTGGTCGCCATCGACAAATTCTCCAAGTGGATCGAGGTCCGAGCCCTGAACAGCATCAGGTCCGAACAAGCGGTGGCGTTCTTCACCAACATCATCCATCGCTTTGGGGTCCCAAACTCCATCATCACTGACAACGGCACCCAGTTCACCGGCAGAAAGTTCCTGGACTTCTGCGAGGATCACCACATCCGGGTGGACTGGGCCGCCGTGGCCCACCCCATGACGAATGGGCAGGTAGAACGTGCCAACGGCATGATTCTGCAAGGACTCAAGCCTCGGATCTACAACGACCTCAACAAGTTCGGCAAGCGATGGATGAAGGAACTCCCCTCGGTGGTCTGGAGTCTGAGGACAACGCCAAGCCGAGCCACGGGCTTCACACCGTTCTTTCTAGTCTATGGGGCCAAGGCCATCTTGCCCACTGACTTAGAATACGGTTCCCCGAGGACGAGGGCCTACACCGACCAAAGCAATCAAGCCAACCGAGAAGACTCACTGGACCAGCTGGAAGAGGCTCGGGACATGGCCTTACTACACTCGGCGCGGTACCAGCAGTCCCTGCGATGCTACCACGCCCGAGGGGTTCGGTCGCGAGACCTCCAGGTGGGCGACCTGGTGCTTCGGCTGTGACAAGACGCCCGAGGGCGGCACAAGCTCACGCCTCCCTGGGAAGGGCCGTTCGTCGTCGCCAAGGTTTTGAAGCCCGGGACGTACAAGCTGGCCAACAGTCAAGGCGAGGTCTACAGCAACGCTTGGAACATCCAACAGCTACGTCGCTTCTACCCTTAAGATGCTTTCAAGTCGTTCATACGCCTCGTTCACACACAAAGTCTAGTCATCGAGGAAGGGTCAGCCTTGCCTCGGCAAAGCCCGACCCTCCCTCGGGGGCTAGAAGGGGGGAACCCCCTCTGCGTCAAAATTTTCCTCGGAAAAAGATCTTTTCTGCCAGAATGTCTTTCGTGCTTTTTGACTACTTCGAAAGTGGATCCTGAAAACAACGGAGTACACGTAAGCAGCCAAGGCTGACCGAGCCGAGGGAATCCTACGCCTCTGGGATACGGATACCTCACTCATCACCTTCTGCGATAAGTAACTCACGCTCGGATAAGTGATTCCGCGGATCGAACAAGTCTTCACGCTCGAAAACTCCTCTGCCGAAACGATTTTTCGGGCCTTCTCGACTGTGTCGGTGACAGAACCCTATGGACGAGTAAGAGTGCGCGTAAGCGGCAAGGCCGACCGAGCCGAGGGATTCCTACGCCTCCGGGATACGGATACCTCACTCATCACCTTCCATGAAAAGTAACTCTCGCTCGCACAAACAATTCTGTTACCGACAAATAAGTCCAGATACTCGAAACAAGAGGAAAAGAAACGCAGCTTTACAACACGACGATGGTATGTTTGGGCCTCGGCGGCTGCAGAAAACATACACGCACTACAAGATGATCCGATCCTGCAGGCTCGGATCTTGATAGTTGAAGGGAGCAGCAGCACCCTCGGCGTCAACTACACCTTCGGCGAGGTCCGACCTAGCCTCAGACGGCGACGCGGTCGGAGGATCTCCACTCTGAAGGATGACATCAGCACCACGCCCGGGCCATCGCTGCCAGGGCCTCTTCCAGGAATCCGGCGCGAGCAGACGGCTCGGGCCGGTCACCCCGAAGCCTCAACCAGCTGTCCCGCGAGGACATCGGCTCAGTTTGTGGCCTCGACAACTCAACTCCGGTGTCGGTCCCGCCAGTGGACGACCCGGCCAGGCTCCGGCCGACCAAGTCTTCTTTTCGAGCCAACTCCGCCTCTATCCGTGCTGACACCGCTACCTCCGGCTTCGGCTCATCGAAGAGCGGCCGAGGGGTTCCTTTAACTAAGCAAGAGAAGCCTCGAACAGCAAGGCCGACCGAGCCGAGGGACTCCTACGCCTCTGGGATACGGATACCTCACTCGTCACCTTCGCACGAGGCGACTCACGCTTGGTGAAGCGGTTCAGATAGCCAACAGACGAGTCTTAGTGCTCGAAATGAGGAAAAAACACGGCTCCGTGCCGAAAATACATACATGTTCAGGCCCCGACAGCCGCAATGACCAAAACACCGGCATTCAAGGTGCCATTACAAACGGAACTCCGGTTCCGTCCCCGCGGGTATGAACAACCTCCACACCGGGGAGCCTGTGGGGCGACAAGCTCCTGGCGACTCACCAGCGACCTCTGCAGCAGCAGCTATGGTCCCAGGATGGACGCGGCCACCGGAAGGCTCTCGTTCACGTCCCCGCTCAAGGGACGCGAACCAGACATCAAAGCCAAAGAGCCGGAGGCCGGTCCGTAGACGGCGCTGACGGCCCCGACGGTGGGGAAGCTTCCCCCGGCTGCCACCACGTCAGCACCGACGGCGGCGTCCGCCTCTCCACCAACGCCGCACCGGTGAACGCGGGCCGCTCCAAAGCGCACCAGCAGGTCCTCGCTCCCGTCCTCGCCCCGAAAGCGAGGAGGAGGACGGAATGTTGCATCCTAGCTGGGCAGCAACAGTTCGCCTTCCCCGGCATGGCTGGAGGACGCCTCCTCCGCAGAGCTGGAGGATGGTTTCCACCACCAGAAGCTGGAAGAAGAGGTGGCCAGCCGACCCGTGCGGGAGGTAGAGCCCCGGCTCGCCTCGCTCTCCGCCCCAGCAAGGATGATGAACATCCTTGAAGCTGAGGGCGGGACCAAGATCGCAGCCCGGCTTGCTTCTCCCCACCCAGGGGCTGGTGGTCACCGTCTTGGGTGACTGCCGGCGAGGGGATGCGGCCGGGCCGCCTGATGAAAATCCTTGAAGCCGAACGATGGCTGAAAGGTACCAACTTCCACGAGGTTGCGTTCCTCCAACGACAAGGCGGAAGGATTGCGGGAGTTCCCCATCCGGGGGCTCGAAAGGTGGAAAGACGCGATGCATAAGGGAGCGCGAAGACATGGTCGCCTTTCAAGGGGATCACCCTCCTTTTAAAGGCGACTCTCCCCACCTACGTCCTCAGCCATCGCGGGCTGAGTCTTCTCCAACACGCTCCAAGGTCCTCCCCCTACGGCACGGGGGCTGGGTCCCACGCGTCATGCAAACTGGCCCAGGGCAGAAGAAGCCAAACCGCTGCGCGCGGTGCATGCAACCGCCCAGCGGTTACAAGCATTCCTCCACTTTCGCCCAGACCAGCAGGTGAAAGGGCGGACAACCATGCAGTCGGCATGCAACCGCGCCAAGTGGGCACACCCCTCCGACTCCAACGCGCCTAGCATGGAGGCCCAGGCCCACACGTCATGCAACCGGCGCGCCGTTTGCTACGTGCGAGCAACTGCACCGCCACTCGCGCCACTACCGCGCCTCCTCGACTGCGGAACCAGTACCACGACTCGAGGCAACCCTGCGTGTGACCCAACAGTGCCGGCCAGGCGCGACGGTCAATACGGCCAAAAATAGGCCGGCAGTAATGGCGGTTGCAGGCGGGCGGAAGCAGCGGTCACGTCGTCAGCCAAGCTTACGTCCTATCCAGGGACAGCAAGGGAACCCTCTCCCACGGCGTGAAGACGGCGCGCCCGTGTTCCGTTCCTCGAACGGCTTGCGCACGCGCAACGGCTGCCCCGCGAACCACTCACCCCGTCGCATTAACTCCGCGGCGGGACAGGCGGCGCCTTTGGCAGGAGAAGCGAGCGACGCTTCACCTTCGCCATAATGACCGCGTCAAAAAGGTGTGCCACGTCATCTCGATTTCGTATTCTTTCCTTTTTCCTCTTTCTCTCTCTTACAACAGGGACCGAGAAAGGGGGATACCCTGAAAGGAATCCTTCTCCGCGAAGGAAACAGGCCTCGAGCCTCCCTACTGATCAGAGGTTCAAAGGCTGGCCCCTCGGAGCCTCGGAGGGGTTCAACAGCCGCCTCAGAGCGCTCGGGCTCCTCGCCCACTACTGGTCAGAGGTTCAAAGGCTGGCCCCTCGGAAGGGTTCAACGGCCGCCTCAGGCCACTCGGGCTCCGCGCCCACTACTGATCAGGGGTTCGAAGGCTGGCCCTCGAAGGGTTCACAGCCGCCTTAGACACAGAGCGAGGGATGACCCTGGGTACGTTCGATACATAACCAAGGCTCGGGCTATGCTCCCGAGGTACCCTAGGACATTTCCGAGACCAGCGGGAACGATCTTGTAACGGAATCCCATCAGAGGGAGGCATCGAGCCCTCGGACCCCGTCAAAAGGAGATCGGGTCCGGCAGATCACCCGTAGGTACTTTTGGAGCGCGCCTCCGGGCCTCTAGCCGACCCCTAACAAATGGGGCACGGGCGTCCACTCGGACTACCCGTCAGCAGCTCAATGGAGACACCATGTTCGGTGCCCTCCGAGGGCAACATGGCGCTTTCCCCCCTCCTCCTTGAGGAAAGGCGACGCAGGGGCGTACGTAAAGAAGCCGAGTCTGTCCCTGACCATCCTCTCGCCCTGTGCAGAGGCTCGGGGGCTGCTCTCGCAAACCCGGCTCCGGCCAAACCGTTGACAGCGTCAACATACCAGCCCGAGAACTTGGGACCCGACCGTGCACCCGGGCTACGGCCAGCTCGCATGAGGGAACAACCAGACCAGCCGAAGTGTTGCGAAACGCACTAAGACCTCGAAGGAGTCAAACCACTCCTCCGAGGCCTCGGGGGCTACACCCACCGGAAAAAAACGCAACCGAGAAAGGCTGGTCCCCTTGCAAAAAAGTGCGACAAAAGCCTCCAAGCGAGTATTAACACTCCCTTCGAGGCTCGGGGGCTACTGTCGGGGACCATATATAGGGATACCCTCAAGACTCCTAAATCTCAGCTGGTAACCCCCATCAGCACAAAGCTGCAAAGGCCTGATGGGTGCGATTAAGTCAAAGGTTGGTCCATTCGAGGGACGCGATCACGCCTCGCCCGAGCCCAGCCTCGGGCAAGGGCAGCCGACCCCGGAGGATCTACGTCTCGCCCGAGGACCCCCTCCAGCAACGGGCACACCTTCGGCTCGCCTGAGGCCCAGTCTTCGCCAAGAAGCAACCTTGGCCAAGTCGCCACGCCAACCGACCAAATCGCAGGGGCATTTAATGCAAAGGTGGCCTGACACCTTTATCCTGACGTGCGCCCTCCGGTTGACAGAGCCGAAGTGACCGTAGTCACTTCGCCGCTCCACTGACCGGCCTGACATGAGGACAGCGCCGCCTGCGCTGCTCTGACTGTTGTGCCACTCGATAGAGTAAGGCTGACAGCAGCCAAGTCCGGCCTCAGGCGCCATAGGAAACTCCGCTTCACCCGACCCCAGGGCTCGAACTCGGGCTCAGCCCCGGAAGACGACGAACTCCGCTCCGCCCGACCCCAGGGCTCGGACTCGGGCTCAGCCCCGAAAGACGATGAACTCCGCCTCGCCCGACCCCAGGGCTCAGACTCGGGCTCAGCCCCGGAAGACGACGAACTCCGCTCCGCCCGACCCCAGGGCTCGGACTCGGGCTCAGCCTCGGAAGACGACGAACTCCGCCTCGCCCAACCCCAGGGCTCGAACTCGGGCTCAGCCCCGAAGGACGACAAACTCCGCTTCGCCCGACCCTAGGGCTCGGACTCAGCCCTGGCCTCAGCCGACGGTCTCTGCCTCGCCCGACCCAGGGGCTCGGACTCGACCTCGGCCTTGGAAGACAGACTCGACCTCAACCTCGGAGGAGCCTCCACCTCGCCCAACCCAGGGCTCGGACCGACCACGTCAACAGGAGGCGCCATCATTACCCTGCCCCAAGCTGACTCAGGCTATGGGGAACAAGACCGGCGTCCCATCTCGCTCACTCCACCTCGCCCAACCCAGGGCTCGGACCGACCACGTCAACAGGAGGCGCCATCATTACCCTGCCCCAAGCTGACTCAGGCTATGGGGAACAAGACCAGCGTCCCATCTCGCTCGCTCCGCCATACGAGTAATGATGGCGCCCTGCACGTCTATGACGACGGCGGCTCTCAGCCCCCTTACGGAAGCAAGAGGACGTCAGCAAGGACTCGACAGCCCCGACAGCTGTCCTTCCGCCAGGCTCCGGCGCTCCTCCGACGGCCACGACACCACACGAACCGGGTGTCAAAACCTCTCCGGCTGCCACGATGGCATGTACTTAGGGCGCTAGCTCTCCTCCGCTAGACACGTTAGCACATTGCTACACCCCCATTGTACACCTAGATCCTTTCCTTACGCCTATAAAAGGAAGGTCCAGGGCCCTCTTACAGAGAGTTGGCCGCGCGGAGAAGGACGGGACGACTCTCGAGTAAGGCCGCTCGCTCCCTCCCGCGTGGACGCTTGTAACCCCCTACTGCAAGCGCACCCGACCTGGGTGCGGGACAAACACGAAGGCCGCGGGATTTCACCTCTCACACCTGTCTCCCTCCGGCTTCTTCCCCCCTTCGCGCTCCGTCTCGCGCCGACCCATCTGGGCTGGGGCACGCGGCGACAATTTACTCGTCGGCCCAGGGACCCCCCCGGGTTCGAAACGCCGACAGGCACCGGACAGTCCGGTGCCCCTCTGACTTCCTGCTCTAACTTCTGTCGCGGTATTGTACCGCACTGTTCATCCGTCAGAGTCGACCGTTGCGTGCAGATAGCCGTTGCTTCGCTGGCTCACCGGACAGTCCGGTGAATTATAGTGGATGGCACCCTTGAATTCCCGAGAGTGGCTGGTTCGGAGTGTACGGCCCTGGTGCACCGAACACTGTCCGGTGCCCCAATTCTCAGCACACTCAAGTTCTTTGCTCCATTTCAAATTATGTTCCTAACTGAAAGGGAAATAGGCTTACACCTTTTCCTAATTGATTTTGGTGGTTGAATTGCCCAACACAAATAATTGGACTAACTAGTTTGCTCTAGATTATATGTTCTACAGGAGCCAAAGGTTTATCTACAACTATACTAAATCGACTGTCCGAAATACCGTAGATTATTTCGGACAGGAGAAGCTTTTTTGGAAAATCAGGCCGAGCGCGGACCGTCCGGGCCTTTGCGGCGGACCGTCCACGACACCTAAATAACCCTCGGACAGAACCAATGCAAAAACATGTGTCTCTACTGCGGACCGTCCGATGGAAGAGCAAGCACCGTCTGAGACCACGCGCGGACCGTCTGGGCTCAGGCGCGGACCGTCCAGTAGGTGAGGAACCGAAAAACCCGAAGGTGACGGGTTCGGCCAAATGAATTATAGCGTCCTCGCAGACCATCCGGGGTGCACGACCGGACCATCTGCGACTGCCTTTGTCTGACATCTGACGACACATTAAATGCAATATAGCCGTTGATATAGCCGTTACTGCTGACCGTTGCGTTTTCAGCCGTTGATCTGCAGGGGCGGACCGTCCGGTCCAGGCGGGCGGACCGTCCACGGTTGGCAGAATGGAGCAACGGCTAGGAAGTGGTTGGTGGCTATAAATACAACCACAACCACCTCTATTCACTACACCCAAGTATTCCAACCTTCAACATTCAATACAAGAGCTAGCAATCCATTCCAAGACACAATCAAAGCCTCCAATCTCTCAAAGTTCCACAATTGAGACAAGTGATCATTAGTGATTAGTGACTTGAGAGAGAGAGTGATCCGTGTGTTATTTGTCGCTCTTGTCGCTTGGCTTTTGCAATCGTGCTTTCTTCCTTCCCATTCTTATTCTCAAGGCACTTGTAATCAAAGCAAGAGACACTAAGTTTGTAGTGGTCCTTGTGGGGTCTAAGTGACCCGTTTGATTAAGGAGAAAGCTCACTCGGTCTAAATGACCGTTTGAGAGAGGGAAAGGGTTGAAAGAGACCCGGTCTTTGTGACCACCTCAACGGGGAGTAGGTTTGCAAGAACCGAACCTCGGTAAAACAAATCATCGTGTCTTGCTCTTTATTTTCTCACGATTTGTTTTGCGCCCTCTCTCTCGGACTCATTTATATTTCTAACGCTAACCCGGCTTGTAGTTGTGCTTAAGTTTATAAATTTTAGATTCGCCCTATTCACCCCCCCCCCCCTCTAGGCGACTTTCAATTGGTATCAGAGTCCGGTGCTTCATTAGAGCCTAACCGCTCGAAGTGATGTCGGGAGCATCCGCCAAGAGGGAGTTCGGGACCGGTGAGAAGCCCGCTACAAGCCATGGGAAGGCTCTATCCGGGGAGTCCGCCAACAAGGTGAAGGGATCCCCTTCACACCACAAGTCGGGGTGGAGCGGTGACAAGAAGAAAAAGATGAGGAAGGTGGTCTACTACGAGACCGACTCTTCATCGCCATCCACCTCCAGCTCCGACACGTCGTCCGTAACTTCTAAGCGCCATGAGCGCAAGAAGTTTAGTAAGATCCCCCTATGCTATCCTCGTGTTTCCAAACGTACTCCATTACTTTCCGTCCCATTAGGCAAACCACCTATGTTTGATGGTGAAGACTATAATATGTGGAGTGATAAAATGAGGCATCATCTAACCTCACTCCACACTAGCATTTGGGATGTTGTTGAGATTGGAGTACAGGTACCATCACCGGGGGATGAAGACTATGATTCGGACGAGGTCGCCCAAATCCGGCACTTTAACTCCCAAGCCACCACTATACTCCTCGCCTCTCTAAGTCGAGAGGAGTATAACAAGGTGCAAGGACTAAAGAGCGCCAAGGAAATTTGGGACGTACTCAAGACCGCGCATGAAGGAGATGAGGTGACCAAAATCACCAAGCAGGAGACGATCGAGGGGGAACTCGGTCGGTTCCGACTCAACCAAGGCGAGGACCCTCAAGCCATGTACAACCGCTTAAAGACCTTGGTGAACCAAGTGCGCAACCTCGGGAGCACAAAATGGGATGACCATGAGATGGTCAAGGTTATTCTAAGATCCCTCGTATTTCTTAATCCTATGCAAGTTCAATTAATTTGAGGAAATCCTAGATATACACTAATGACTCCCGAGGAAGTGATAGGAATTTTTGTGAGCTTTGAGTTGATGATCAAAGGCTCAAAGAAAATCATCGAGCTAGATGGCCCCTCCACGACCGAAGCACAACCGGTCACATTCAAGGCAGCAGAGGAGAAAAAGGAGGAGTCTACATCAAGTAGACAACCCATCGATGCCTCCAAGCTCGACAATGAGGAAATGGCGCTCGTCATCAACAGTTTCCGCCAAATCCTCAAGCAAAGGAGGGGGAAGGATTACAAGCCCCGTTCCAAGAAAGTTTGCTACAAATGTGGTAAGCCCAGTCACTTTATTGCAAAATGTCCACTATCTAGTGACAGTGACAGGGATAACGACAAGAAGGGCAAGAGAAGAGAAAAGAAGAGGTACTACAAGAAGAAGGGCGGCGATGCCCATGTGTGCCGCGAGTGGGACTCTGATGAGAGCTCCTCTGACTCCTCCTCCGACAAGGACGCCGCCAACATCGCCGTCACCAAGGGACTTCTCTTCCCCAACGTCGGCCACAAATGCTGTGGCGGAACTGCCCGAATTATTCCAACTTAAGTGCCTAAGCCCCACCTTAGAGGCTAGACCACACTTAAATGGGAATAACCCGTCAATCCCTCGGATCTAGTCCGACACGGCCACTAACAGGATCAAGTACCACAATCTCACTCGATGGTGAGTCACAGAGCAAATACAATAAAGCATAAATCCATACATGTCAGAGTATTAAATTATTACATCATCATCATCATCATCGGAGTTTTTGCAAAAGTAACCATCATTGTTCGAAGTGCAGCGGAAATAAACTAACGGTAAATAAATAAAGAGATGGGGAAGCCTGTCCCATCACTCCTCATGCTCCTCCTCAGCCGAGGTAGGGTCCCACTCGACAGTCCAACCCGGTGGCAAGATGGACGGCCAAGTCACTCCAGCAACCATGTCCTCCAGAGAACCTGTAAAAATTATGCCACAAGCAAGGCTGAGTATACTAATACTCAGCTAGACTTACCCGGTGTGAGGAGTCTACTCCTCTACCTCTAGACATGCAGCTGTTTGGCTGTGGGGTTTGGTTGCCAAAAGCACTAGCTGAGTTTCTAAATCAAGTTTTTAACTTGGTCAAATTTAAGTGTGACTCTCTTAAGGCTAAAGATGTACTATCTATTCATACATGGTAGCAAGCATTATTATCAATCAACAGCTTACATCATCTCATCACACTTCCACTTGTTACTCAATGCAGTACAATGGATCAAGCAGTCTCATTAGCTGCGAGAAGCAGACGATTCGAATCGAGTTTTTATCCTTGCAAGGTAAACCTAAACACACGACATGTAGGGGCACTCCGTCCCCACACATATCAACTGTCCCCATCGATTCCCTGGCAACAGAAAGGGGCTCACCGCCTTGGCGTACAATGCCTCACTGACCCCGACTGGCCGTCGTGCAGTGACCGCACTTGTACCCACCATAACCGGAATGGGAGACCACGTCTCAGGTCGCGTGAGGAGGGCAATCTGCGGGCAGGTTCACTCAGGTACTAGGCTTACCGATTTACCATATTTCTCGGTATGTGTTTAGTACGTTCAAACGCTTGACACAGGTATCCGCACGTTGATCCTTATTCCATTTTCCATCTCGTAGACCACCAATCCCCATGGATTGTTGTCCACAACTAGAATCATGATGATATAAAAGTGGGTACAACCAATTCCTGATCTCGCGCGAGTGCTAGAAAAATCACTCGTCTTCTACCGAGATCCTAATTAAATAAAGCAACTATTCGACCTAGCATACTAGTATCCATCTCAAAAGGAATCCTGAGTTCATGCAACTAGGGTTTCAATCAACTCCTACACTTAAGTGCACAATCAATCCTACAATCATTAAGTGAAGTAAAATAGCATAAGTAACAGGTTATGCATAAAACCGGGGCTTGCCTTCCAAAGCAGTGGCAGGCAGGTCCTCTGGTGCAGGCTCGGGTGCTGGATCCGGGGCTACCTCCTGAGCAGCTCCTTGCTCCGGCACGAGGATGTACTCTCCGTCAGCAAGATTACAGTCTATCGAATGCAATGAACATGTATGTCATGATTATGCAAGATTTAATAACATTATGCTAAAAATAAACTGAGTCAAGAAGTAACTTAGGGTTTCTTGGTTATGTGGGGCTTCTAGTGGGTTAGACTTATCACCTTTAGGCTTAGGTTTTTACTGAGGATAAACATAGGGAATTTGTATTGCTCTTGTATCCTTCAGTGGATAAGATATAAAGGATTTTTGGATGGCACCATTTTTCTATTACCCACTTTTCTCTTTCTTTTATTTTCTACTAATGGTTTCTAGGGTGGGTTTGAACTACGACAGTGGTTTAATAATTTCCAACAATTCTGTAAAACTTACAGTGGGTTGCCATTTGCTATTCTAGCTTGTTTTAAGAATTTGAGGCTTAAAATATAAAGGCTATGCTTTAGACAAAAATAACAAGAGTGGTGTAAAATGGGCCACTTTACACTACATCTCCTAATTAAGGGTAGGTTCTGCCCTAAGGGTTATTTTTGCTAGAATCTAACATTAATAATAGGCTTCTGTGCAAAAAAATCACAGAAAGCCAAGGGGTGGTTATTTAGTTATGGCTTTCTAAAGTTTAATGCCAAAAAGGCACTTTCTACTACATTATTATTTGAAAAATGTCAAACAGCAGATTTCATATTTTTCCTAAGTTCTCATTAATAAAACATTAGTTATCCCAAGGGTGGGGGTGTTTTTACCTTGGGGTTATTTTTGTAGGGTTTTTCTAAGTTATTCTTATTTTATTAAAATAAAAGGTATCCTACTTATTTTATACTAAACCAGGGTATGATAGATTTTTCCAGTGAACTATATTGAATAAGTATCCCAACAAAAATAGAGGTGCTCTCTGGTTCATTATTTATACCCCCTTTTCTATTTTTCTTAATCCTAAGCATATTGCAAAATAAGGGGTAAAGACTAATTTATTGGGGTGGACAGAGAGGTTTAACATTTTTAAACAGGTCAGTAGGTAGATATAAACTTCTCCAAATTTTTCTAACCCTAGTCAAATAGCACAACTATTTTTCTTTCTATTATTGAGCTTTTGGCTAAAACTATCATTAAATCAGAACTTTAAAGTTTTCTATAGTACCAAGGGGTTTTATATTTTTCTTAAGTAGGTTACATTAATTAAAGTCTGGCAAAATTGGTTTGACCAAATTTGGATGAAGTAAACTGAAGTTATGAGTTTTTAAAGTTTCTGTTCAAATCAAAAACAGACTTAATAAAGGTTTTCTGGAAAAACAGTTTACACCGAGGTCCCTGGGTTTAAACTAAATCAACCTTCGCAATTCTACCCTTGCACCACTATTCCCCTGTGTCTCTGACATTTCACAAACCCCCCTGACCTTCTCTCCCTCTCACCCGCAGTCCTTCCCCCAATGTAAACAGTAACAGCGGGAAAGAAAAGGGTGGCGCAGCTTACCGGCGGCGAGGGAGGTCTGGCGACGGGTGGGGTTGGCTCGGGGAGGCTCTGGCGGTCTCAGCGAGGTGCGGCTTGACGGCGGGGATGGCCGGAATCGCCCGATCCACGAGCACAGGCGGGTGTTCTCGTCGGCGGCGAGTGTACCGGCCAAACCACGGCGATCTGGTTCAATCCAAGGGCACGGTGAGCTTCACGGGGTAACGTAGTGACCGTGTGCACAAGGAATCGAAGGATGGTTGAGTGGATTACCCGGTCCACGTACTCCCGCGGGGTTGAGAGCTCCGGCGAGCGTGGACTGGCCTCTCCGGCGAAGCAAACTCCGATTCCTCGCTCGGGGAGCTTCACGGAGGTGTGCACAGTCTTCTCCGAGGGCTGGACGGGGTTGGGAATGGCTCTATTGGCCGGTCTACGGTGGCAGAGGGATTGGGCGGCCACGGACACGCTGCGCACGGGCAAACGGCGGCGAGCTAAAGTCCAGTGAGGTTTGAGGGTGCGCGGAAGAGTGCAGTCGAAGCCTGGGAGGGCTTTATAGGCGCGGGCGCGGGCCATGGCGCTGGCTTGGCTCGGGCGCGGCGCTGGGCATGCGAGGGCGCGCGCGGGCGTGCTCTGGCGAGCTCAGAGCACGTCGAACACGTGGCTCGTTGCTTCTGCCTGTGTTCTTCCCTCTGCTGAGCGGCCAAAACGTACGAATCTTGCCCTGTCGCCTGTGGGAGATCTCTTCCCTACACCTAGAGCTACCTAGTTCATGTGAGTTCCAATGGAGGATACGCCCTAGATCAGGAGATAGACGGGTGCTAATTTTGGTTTGTCTCACTGCCCACCTCGCGACAAAACTGATGCCAATACCCGTCAAACGTCAAAGTCTCGGTTTCCACTTTTTCCAGGGGGTGCCTTAGGTGGTATGCCACACTTTTGGTATAAAACCTAAGTGGTTTTGGTGCCATTTTCAAGGTGAACACGGTTGGTCTTTGGATTAGGGTTAGAATTTGATTTAGAGAGAAAAAGAGAGCTCTAGCTCTCTCTCCACTTGGAGATTTGAATTGGGGTTTCTCTAGGGGTCTTTTTGCAATATTACCCTCCCCTAATTGCTGGTTATAAGGTTACTTAAGGTTTGGGTAAATGTTACTCATGCTTTGCACACTTGTTCATTCTCTTTTCCCTCTCATCATTGGTTTTGGGAGATAGGGTTTAAGAGAGGTCTAGGGTTCTTCTTCCCTCTTATCCAAGGTAGTAAGTGTGCAAGGATTAGAGTAATGCTTTTGGTCACTCACAATCCTTGGCTAAAATCTAGCTTTCCAAGGCCCTCATGCTTTTGCTCCTTAAGTTCTTCCACATGTGATCATAGCCTTTAGTATCAAGGTGTGCTCTAGCCATGGTAACACCTGGGGTGTTACAGCCCTCCCCCCTAAAAGGAATCTCGTCCCGAGATTTTAGGTAGAGTCCCTTGGGGGGTGCTTGAAGGTGTGTTAGTGCTATTCTTTCTTTATACTCGAGTTTCTCTTGTTAACTGCTCTTCGAATGTCATTCTCTTTGCAACTTCAGAAGGAAGCCCTTCTTAAGTTAAATCCACAACTTAGACTATCCTTGTTATCTAAGTTTTTCTTATAATTGAATTCAAAGGGCAGGTGGGGGTGGGGTTTTGGGGTTACATACCGACTCCTTTGGGTAAAAAGTCGGGGAAGCGGGAGCGTAGAAAATCCTCAATTTCCCATGTAGCTTCTTCTGCTGAATGGTGACTCCACTGAACCTTGTACATTCTGACCGACCTTGCCCGAGTTGATCTCTCCTTTTGATCTAATACCTTGACGGGGTACTCTTGGTAGGACAAGTCTGGTTCTATCTCAATGTCTGGTTCTGGCAGCACCTCAGTGGGTAAGCGAACACATTTCCGTAGTTGAGATACGTGGAACACGTTGTGAACTGCTGACATGTGAGGTGGCAATTCCAATTGATATGCTACAGGTCCACAACTTGCCTTGATCTCATAGGGTCCAATGTAACGAGGAGCTAACTTGCCCTTGATCCCGAATCTCTGGACACCCTTGGTTGGTGATACCTTGAGATAAACATGATCTCCCACTTCGAACTGTAGAGGCTTCCGCCTCTTATCATGATAGCTCCTTTGCCTGGCCTGAGCAGCTTCTAAGTTCTTGGTAATAACCCTGACCTTTGCCTCTGCCTCAAGTACCAAGTCTGGCCCAAAAATTTCCCTTTCTCCTGCTTGAGACCAATTTAGTGGGGTCCTACATCTTCTCCCATATAAGGCTTCAAAAGGTGCCATCTTCAGACTGGACTGATAGCTGTTATTGTAAGAAAACTCTGCCAAAGACAGACACTTGTCCCAATCCTTTCCGTAGTGTAGTGCACATGCTCGCAACATGTCTTCCAAAATCTGATTCACCCTTTCTGTCTGGCCATCTGTTTGTGGATGGTATGCTGAGCTTCGGATTACTTGTGTCCCAAGTGATTCTTGTAGCTTCTCCCAAAAGCGTGCCACAAACAGTGCTCCTCTGTCGGATATAATGGTCTTTGGAATACCATGCAATCGCACTATTTGATCAACATAAATTTCTGTGTACTTCTCCGTCTTGTGGGTGGTGTGCACGGGCAAGAAATGAGCGGTCTTGGTCAACCTGTCCACAATAACCCAAACGGAATCATGGTGCCTGGAGGTATTGGGCAATCCCATGATAAAATCCATGCAAATGTCCTCCCATTTCCAAGATGGTATGGGAAGGGGTTGCAAAGGGCCTGCTGCCTTTAAATGACTGGCCTTGATCCTCTGGCAGGTGTCACACTCGGATATGTACTTGGCAATTTCCCTCTTCATCCTGGTCCACCAATATAGGGATCTGAGATCATGGTACATCTTGTTGCTACCAGGGTGCATGGAGAATTTGAAAAGGTGAGCTTCATCTAGTATCTTCTTTCTGAGCTCAGGGTCCTTGGGAACAACTAATCGATCTCCAAACCATAAAATTCCCTTGATGTCCTGACGGAAGCACTTGTACTTCTCTGCCTTTTGCTTAATCATTTCCTTAATCATTCGAACACCCTTATCCTCAATCTGTGCCCTTACTATTTGCTCTTGCAATGTGGGTTCCACCGAGATATAACTTAAGTCACCCGAAGAAACAACTTCCAGGTTCAGCTTGCACAATTCATCGCACAGGGTGGTGACTCTTGCATCCATGCTCATACAATTGCACTGGGCCTTTCTGCTCAGGGCATCTGCCACAACATTTGCTTTGCCCGGATGGTAATGCACTTCCAAATCGTAGTCCTTGATTAACTCCAACCATCTCCTTTGCCTCATGTTCAGATCTGCCTGAGTGAAGATGTACTTGAGACTCTTGTGATCAGTGTAGATGTTACAGTGAGCTCCCATCAAGTAGTGTCTCCATATCTTAAGAGCATGAACCACAGCTGCCAATTCCAGGTCATGTGTAGGATAGTTCTGCTCATGGGGCCTGAGTGCTCGGGAAGCATAAGCAATGACTCTATTCTCTTGCATCAAGACACATCCCAATCCTGTACCAGAAGCATCACAATAAACTTCAAATGGCTTGGTGTTGTCAGGTTGAGCTAGCACTGGGGCTGTTGTCAAATGTTGCCTCAAGGTATGAAAGGCATCTTCACACTTCTGGCTCCAAACATACTTGACTCCTTTCTTTAACAGTTCAATCATTGGTTTGGCAATTCTGGAAAAATCCGGAATGAATCGTCGATAATACCCTGCCAAACCCAGAAAACTCCGAATCTGCCTTACGGTAGTCGGGGGTTTCCAATCCATCACCTCCTGCACCTTCTCAGGATCAACTGATATCCCATCCTGAGAAATTGTGTGACCCAAGAATTTGATCTCCTTCAGCCAGAATTCGCATTTAGACAACTTAGCATACAACTGATGGTCACGCAGTCTCTGAAGCACAGTATGCAAATGTTTGGTGTGCTCGGCTTCATTCTTGGAATAAACCAGAATATCATCAATGAAAACAACCACGAACTTGTCTAATTCTGGCATAAAGACTGAGTTCATCAAGTACATGAAATAAGCCGGGGCATTGGTCAGCCCGAAAGACATCACCAAGAACTCGTACAACCCATATCTGGTAGAGAAAGCCGTCTTGGGAATATCGCTGGCACGGATCTTGATTTGATGGTATCCTGAGCGAAGGTCTATCTTGGAGAATACCTTGGCTCCTACCAACTGATCAAACAGAACATCAATACGGGGCAGTGGGTATTTGTTCTTGATAGTCACCGCATTGAGAGGGCGGTAGTCAACACACATCCTCAAACTTTCATCCTTTTTCTTCACAAATAAAGCTGGACATCCCCACGGTGAAGTACTCGGGCGAATAAACCCCTTGTCCAATAACTCTTGCAATTGCCTTTTCAGCTCTGCCAATTCCGCGGGAGGCATCCTATAGGGTCTCTTGGAGATAGGAGCAGTCCCGGGTTGTAACTCAATTGCGAACTCAATGTCTCGGTCAGGTGGCATCCCTGGCAATTCATCCGGAAACACGTCCGGGTAGTCACCGACCACTGGGATCATTTCCACTGGGGAATCTATCATAACAAAGGCACAAGAACGGGTGCATCCCTGGTCAGGTAAATACAAAACAGTCTCGCCATAAGCAGGGGAATGAATTTCAATGGCCCTGGCTGCAATATCCAATACTACCTGATGTCTGGTCAACCAGTCAGCTCCCAATATAATATCCACGCTATCCAATCCTAAGATGAGAAGGGTGGTTCTAATTACCAGACTACCAAATTTTATAGGCACTTGCCTGTTGATTTGATAAGTGGCAACTCTGCCTCCTGGTGTCGAAATTGTAATGCCCCCATCGGTGTGGTGAAAGGGCAACTGGCACTTGGCACTAAACTTGGCACTGATAAAACTATGTGATGCACCAGAATCAAAAAGAACAATAGCGGGATAATTTAAAACTGTAAAGATACCAGTCATGATGGGTGCTCCCTCTGGAATATCAGCCATGGTGGTGAAGTTCAGCCTGCCTTGCCTCACTTGCACCTTCTGCCTCTTCCCTTGGTTCTGATTAACATTTTGCCCCTGCCTCTGCTGGTTCCGGGGGCAATTCTTGGCATAATGCCCGGTGTTGCCGCAAGTGAAACATCTATTGTCATTTGCCTGACGGTACTGCTGCTGCTGCTGATTGTTCCTCTGAGCTGGAAACTGGGTGCAGTTGGGTGCCTGCTGCTGCTGCTGTGGTCGGATCACCCATCGCCCTTGCTGCTGCTGAGGTCCCCTATTCTGAGTGTCAGATACAATCCTGAAGCGCTGTGGCTGAGCTGAAGGTCCTGCCACAGGGGTCTTCCTCTTCTTCTCCGCCTGTCGAGCTGTAATGCAGTCCTCCTGGGAGATAGCCATGTTGACCAACTCATTGTAACTGTTGGCCCTGACGGTGTTGAGACGGTCACGGAGCTTGGTGCTGAGCCCCCTCCTGAACCTGTCTCTCTTCTTCTCATCTGTATCTGCGTGATACCCAGCATACTGGCACAGGTCATTAAAAGCCTGGGCATACTACAACACTGTCCTGTTGCCCTGAGTGAGTGCCAAAAACTCATTGAGCTTCCGGTCCATAATCCCGGCTGGTATATGGTGTCCCCTGAAAGCTGCCTTGAACTCTCTCCACTCCACCTCTCGGTCCTCTGGCTGCATAGCAAGAAAATGATCCCACCAAGTCCTTGCAGGTCCGCGAAGCTGCTGGGTGGCGAACCTGACTTTGGTGACCTCTGAGCAAGCTCCATGGAGTAGTGGGAATTTGGATTCCACCACTCGCAACCACACGTCTGCATCAAGTGGATCTTCTGCCCTTGCGAACAATGGAGGCTGGGTGCTGAGAAACTCCTGGTAGGTGGCTGCCGCGGGGTGACGCTGATGGTCTCCACCACCATAGTGCTGAGGTGGTGGCTGACGTTGAGCCAGCTGCCTCAGGATCTCATTCTGCTGAGCCATGAGCTCCTGCAGAGTGGGAGGTGGTGGCGGCGGTGGAGGAACGCGCTCATTCTGGCCACGACGCTGCCTCCCGGCCATCTGAAAAAACCACATACTTCACACCTTATTTCCAAGTTCAAGATTTTATCGCGGAGAAAAAGTTAAAAACAACATGATAGACTCCGACTTCAACAAAAGGGTTTTAAAAGG
The DNA here is from genome assembly GCF_902167145.1 of Zea mays. Lineage (NCBI taxonomy): Eukaryota > Viridiplantae > Streptophyta > Magnoliopsida > Poales > Poaceae > Zea > Zea mays. The sequence continues at coordinate 65,996,732 of NC_050105.1, forward strand.
CATAAATTCTTCCTTCCAAATTTAAACTGATGACAGCATCCATCAAACAAGCTTCCAAGAGAGTTTAGCACGATTACATCAATTGTCCCAAAATGACTCAACTCTATCTAGCCTAGTACCCCAAGGGTGCGAAAGCTAAGCTAGCTGCGAGGAGTCCTACCATCACCAACGTCTAACTCTATCCTGAACACCTAGTGAGCGAACGAGGCAACACTCGACTCGGGGGAAGGTGGTCTCCCCGAGCCAGCAGTGTCCACACTGGAGGCAGGCTCATCTCCTCCCTCGATGTCGACGTCCTCGTTGGCCTCCAGGTCCTGGATCTCCTGGTGATGCATGTCCAGGTGCTCGTTAGCCTCAGCAAGCTGCTGCTGAGTATTAAGGAGCTGATCCTCAAGAACCTCAATGGTGTTCTCCCTGGTGCCCACTAGCTCCTCCAACTCTTGGATATCAGTGGATAGCTGCTCCACCTGCAAGTCCTTCTCCACCATTTCTTGGGACAAGTCAACCACGAGTTCCTCTCTGTTGTCCAAGGTGATCTTTGTAGCCTCCAATAATGCCATCAGGTGGGACATCGCCTCACCGCGCATTACTTGCAGACGGTACAGCGCATTCATGCACCGTACGATCAAGTGCGCAGTCTGTCCTGGGTAGATGGCCCAGATGTCCTTGGCATGCTCCACCCGATCCTTCCACATTGGGTCGTCCTCCCTCTCGGCGGGGAACAAGCCAATGGGGTGGGTAGACAGCTCTAACGGATGGAATCCGCAGAAAGTGGTCAACCCATGCAAGGCAATCGCCTCGATGGTGTCCTCAGCTCGGTATCCAAAAGACTCGGAGTCCAAAGAGCGCTAGCCTGGCTGCAGGGGATGAGGCTCCAAGGTCATCCTCACCCTACAGCGGGGCACTCGGTGCTTTTCGAACTGCTGCACCGCGTACTGAGGGGGTGTCGCGTATCCGGCCCCCTGAAGTACCTCCCACAAAATGCGGGGAAAGCCCTCTCGTGCAAGCCCGTCAGTGTGGGACAGTGCATTTCCGTCATCGGAGGATCCGTGGGAAGTCATCTGTGTACGGTTAAGCGTAAGTAAAAGAAAAAGAATTATAAAAAGAACAAGAAAAAAATAAAACTCAGCTCCTTTCTCTAGTTAAAATAAAATGGTACTGGGGACCTAGTTGGTTGTTATCTTGTTTTTAAGCCCTTACTTAGTTATCCATTTACTTAATTAATAATGCATGCATGCTCGTCCTGAACGACCTCACATCAATGTAAGAGGATTTGGGAAGAACTCCCATCCTGTCAAAGTGGCATGTAGGGCCTAATCACTTAGCCACCTAGCTACCCTTCTATCATCCTAAGGCTTCACGTCCTAGGTCTATCCTGCTCGTCCTACTATCTATCCAACGTTGTTTCTATCAAGTTTTATTTTGGAAAAAAGATGGTATTTACATTTTATTGATTCCTCTGTGGTGGTACAAGCTCCAATACCAGCTGTGGCGGAACTGTCCGAATTATTCCAACTTAAGTGCCTAAGCCCCGCCTTAGAGGCTAAACCACACTTAAATGGGAATAACCTGTCAATCCCTCGGATCTAGTCCGACACGGCCACTGACAGGATCAAGTACCACAATCTCACTCGATGGTGAGTCACAGAGCAAATACAATAAAGCATAAATCCATACATGTCAGAGTATTAAATTATTACATCATCATCATCGTCATCGGAGTTTTTGCAAAAGTAACCATCATTGTTCGAAGTGCAGCGGAAATAAACTAAGGGTAAATAAATAGAGAGATGGGGAAGCCTGTCCCATCACTCCTCATGCTCCTCCTCAGCCGAGGTAGGGTCCCACTCGACAGTCCAACCCGGTGGCAAGATGGACGGCCAAGTCACTCCAGCAACCATGTCCTCCAGAGAACCTGTAAAAATTATGCCACAAGCAAGGCTGAGTATACTAATACTCAGCTAGACTTACCCGGTGTGAGGAGTCTACTCCTCTACCTCTAGACATGCAGCTGTTTGGCTGTGGGGTTTGGTTGCCAAAAGCACTAGCTGAGTTTCTAAATCAAGTTTTTAACTTGGTCAAATTTAAGTGTGACTCTCTTAAGGCTAAAGATGTACTATCTATTCATACATGGTAGCAAGCATTATTATCAATCAACAGCTTACATCATCTCATCACACTTCCACTTGTTACTCAATGCAGTACAATGGATCAAGCAGTCTCATTAGCTGCGAGAAGCAGACGATTCGAATCGAGTTTTTATCCTTGCAAGGTAAACCTAAACACACGACATGTAGGGGCACTCCGTCCCCACACATATCAACCGTCCCCATCGATTCCCTGGCAACAGAAAGGGGCTCACCGCCTTGGCGTACAATGCCTCACTGACCCCGACTGGCCGTCGTGCAGTGACCGCACTTGTACCCACCATAACCGGAATGGGAGACCACGTCTCAGGTTGCGTGAGGAGGGCAATCTGCGGGCAGGTTCACTCAGGTACTAGGCTTACCGATTTACCATATTTCTCGGTATGTGTTTAGTACGTTCAAACGCTTGACACAGGTATCCGCATGTTGATCCTTATTCCATTTTCCATCTCGTAGACCACCAATCCCCATGGATTGTTGTCCACAACTAGAATCATGATGATATAAAAGTGGGTACAACCAATTCCCGATCTCGCGCGAGTGCTAGAAAAATCACTCGTCTTCTACCGAGATCCTAATTAAATAAAGCAACTATTCGACCTAGCATACTAGTATCCATCTCAAAAGGAATCCTGAGTTCATGCAACTAGGGTTTCAATCAACTCCTACACTTAAGTGCACAATCAATCCTACAATCATTAAGTGAAGTAAAATAGCATAAGTAACAGGTTATGCATAAAACCGGGGCTTGCCTTCCAAAGCAGTGGCAGGCAGGTCCTCTGGTGCAGGCTCGGGTGCTGGATCCGGGGCTACCTCCTGAGCAGCTCCTTGCTCCGGCACGAGGATGTACTCTCCGTCAGCAAGATTACAGTCTATCGAATGCAATGAACATGTATGTCATGATTATGCAAGATTTAATAACATTATGCTAAAAAGAAACTGAGTCAAGAAGTAACTTAGGGTTTCTTGGTTATGTGGGGCTTCTAGTGGGTTAGACTTATCACCTTTAGGCTTAGGTTTTTATTGAGGATAAACATAGGGAATTTGTATTGCTCTTGTATCCTTCAGTGGATAAGATATAAAGGATTTTTGGATGGCACCATTTTTCTATTACCCACTTTTCTCTTTCTTTTATTTTCTACTTATGGTTTCTAGGGTAGGTTTGAACTACGACAGTGGTTTAATAATTTCCAACAATTCTGTAAAAATTACAGTGGGTTGCCATTTGCTATTCTAGCTTGTTTTAAGAATTTGAGGCTTAAAATATAAAGGCTATGCTTTAGACAAAAATAACAAGAGTGGTGTAAAATGGGCCACTTTACACTACATCTCCTAATTAAGGGTAGGTTCTGCCCTAAGGGTTATTTTTGCTAGAATCTAACATTAATAATAGGCTTCTGTGCAAAAAATCACAGAAAGCCAAGGGGTGGTTATTTAGTTATGGCTTTCTAAAGTTTAATGCCAAAAAGGCACTTTCTACTACATTATTATTTGAAAAATGTCAAACAGCAGATTTCATATTTTTCCTAAGTTCTCATTAATAAAACATTAGTTATCCCAAGGGTGGGGGTGTTTTTACTTTGGGGTTATTTTTGTAGGGTTTTTCTAAGTTATTCTTATTTTATTAAAATAAAAGGTATCCTACTTATTTTATACTAAACCAGGGTATGATAGATTTTTCCAGTGAACTATATTGAATAAGTATCCCAACAAAAATAGAGGTGCTCTCTGGTTCATTATTTATACCCCCTTTTCTATTTTTCTTAATCCTAAGCATATTGCAAAATAAGGGGTAAAGACTAATTTATTGGGGTGGACAGAGATGTTTAACATTTTTAAACAGGTCAGTAGGTAGATATAAACTTCTCCAAATTTTTCTAACCCTAGTCAAATAGCACAACTATTTTTCTTTCTATTATTGAGCTTTTGGCTAAAACTATCATTAAATCAGAACTTTAAAGTTTTCTATAGTACCAAGGGGTTTTATATTTTTCTTAAGTAGGTTACATTAATTAAAGTCTGGCAAAATTGGTTTGACCAAATTTGGATGAACTAAACTGAAGTTATGAGTTTTTAAAGTTTCTGTTCAAATAAAAAACAGACTTAATAAAGGTTTTCTGGAAAAACAGTTTACACCGAGGTCCCTGGGTTTAAACTAAATCAACCTTCGCAATTCTACCCTTGCACCACTATTCCCCTGTGTCTCTGACATTTCACAAACCCCCCTGACCTTCTCTCCCTCTCACCCGCAGTCCTTCCCCCAATGTAAACAGTAACCGCGGGAAAGAAAAGGGTGGCGCGGCTTACCGGCAGCGAGGAAGGTCCGGCGAAGGGTGGGGTTGGCTCGGGGAGGCTCTGGCGGTCTCAGCGAGGTGCGGCTTGACGGCGGGGATGGCCGGAATCGCCCGATCCACGAGCGCAGGCGGGTGTTCTCGTCGGCGGCGAGTGTACCGGCCAAACCACGGCGATCTGGTTCAATCCAAGGGCACGGTGAGCTTCACGGGGTAACGTAGTGACCGTGTGCACAAGGAATCGAAGGATGGTTGAGTGGATTACCCGGTCCACGTACTCCGGCGGGGTTGAGAGCTCCGACGAGCGTGGACTGGCCTCTCCGGCGAAGCAAACTCCGATTCCTCGCTCGGGGAGCTTCACGGAGGTGTGCACAGTCTTCTCCGAGGGCTGGACGGGGTTGGGAATGGCTCTATTGGCCGGTCTACGGTGGCAGAGGGATTGGGCGGCCGCGAACACGCTGCGCACGGGCAAACGGCGGCGAGCTAAACTCCGGTGAGGTTTGAGGGTGCGCGGAAGAGTGCAGTCGAAGCCTGGGAGGGCTTTATAGGCGCGGGCGCGGGCCATGGCGCTGGCTTGGCTTGGGCGCGGCGCTGGGCATGCGGGGGCGCGCGCGGGCGTGCTCTGGCGAGCTCAGAGCGCGTTGAACACGTGGCTCGTTGCTTCTGCCTGTGTTCTTCCCTCTGCTGAGCGGCCAAAACGTACGAATCTTGCCCTGTCGCCTGTGGGAGATCTCTTCCCTACACCTAGAGCTACCTAGTTCATGTGAGTTCCAATGGAGGATACGCCCTAGATCAGGAGATAGACGGGTGCCAATTTTGGTTTGTCTCACTGCCCACCTCGCGACAAAACTGATGCCAATACCTGTCAAACGTCAAAGTCTCGGTTTCCACTTTTTCCAGGGGGTGCCTTAGGTGGTATGCCACACTTTTGGTATAGAACCTAAGTGGTTTTGGTGCCATTTTCAAGGTTAACACGGTTGGTCTTTGAATTAGGGTTAGAATTTGATTTAGAGAGAAAAAGAGAGCTCTAGCTCTCTCTCCACTTGGAGATTTGAATTGGGGTTTCTCCAGGGGTCTTTTTGCAATATTACCCTCCCCTAATTGCTGGTTATAAGGTTACTTAAGGTTTGGGTAAATGTTACTCATGCTTTGCACACGTGTTCATTCTCTTTTCCCTCTCATCAAGGGTTTTGGGAGATAGGGTTTAAGAGAGGTCTAGGGTTCTTCTTCCCTCTTATCCAAGGTAGTAAGTGTGCAAGGATTAGAGTAATGCTTTTGGTCACTCACAATCCTTGGCTAAAATCTAGCTTTCCAAGGCCCTCATGCTTTTGCTCCTTAAGTTCTTCCACATGTGATCATAGCCTTTAGTATCAAGGTGTGCTCTAGCCATGGTAACACCTGGGGTGTTACAAATGCCTCATGGCCAAGGACGGCAAAAAGAAGGAGGTAAAATCAAAATCCTCCACTAAGTATGAGACTTCTAGTGATGAAGATAATGCTAGTGATGAGGAGGATAATTTGCGTACTCTTTTTGCCAACCTCAACATGCAACAAAAAGAAAAATTAAATGAATTAATTAGTGCTATTCATGAGAAGGATGACCTCTTGGATTCTCAAGAGGACTTCCTAATTAAGGAAAATAAGAAGCATGTTAAGGTTAAGAATGCTTATGCTCTAGAAGTAGAAAAATGTGAAAAATTATCTAGTGAGCTAAGCACTTGCCATGATATTATTACCAACCTTAGAAATGAGAATGCTAGTTTAATTGCTAAGGTTGATTCAAATGGTTGTGATGTTTCAATTCCCAATCTTAGAGATGATAATGTTAATTTACTTGCTAAGATTGAAGAATTGAATGTTTCTCTTGCTAGCCTTAGAAATGAAAATGAAAACTTGATTGCTAAGGCTAAGGATTTAGATGTTTGCAATGTCACCATATCCAATCTTAGAAGTGAGAATGACATATTACATGTTAAGATTGTTGAACTAAAATCTTGCAAACCCTTTACATCTACCATTGAGCATGTTTCCATTTGCACTAGATGTAGAGACATTAATGTTGATGCTATTCATGATCACCTAGCTTTAATTAAGAAACAAAATGATCACATAGCTCAACTTAATGCAAAAATTAATGAGCATGACTTAGAAAATAAAAATTTTAAATTTGCTAGAAGCATGCTCTATAGTGGGAGACGCCCTGGCATCAAGGATGGCATTGGCTTCCAAAAGGGGGACAATGTCCAACTTAATGCCCCTCCTAAGAGATTGTCTAACTTTGTAAAGGGCAAGGCTCCCATGCCTCAGGATAACGAGGGTTACATTTTGTACCCTGCCAGTTATCCCGAGAGCAAGATTAGGAGAATTCACTCTAGGAAGTCTCACTCTGGCCCTAATCATGCTTTTATATATAAGGGTGAGACATCTAGCTCTAGGCAATCAACCCGTGCTAAATTGCCTAAGAAGAAAACTCCTATTGCATCAAATGATTTCAACACTGCATTTAAGACTTTTGATGCATCCTATGTTTTAACTAACAAATCCGGCAAGGTAGTTGCCAAGTAAGTTGGTGGCAAGCACAAGGGGTCAAGGACTTGTGTTTTGGTACCCAAAGTTCTTGTATCTAATGTCAAAGGACCCAAAACCGTTTGGGTACCTAATATCAAGAACTAAACTTGTTTTGTAGGTTTATGCATCCGGAGGCTCAAGTTGGATCATCGATAGCGGGTGCACAAACCATATGACAGGGGAGAAGAAGATGTTCTCCTCCTATGAGAAAAACCAAGATCCCCAACGAGCTATCACATTCGGCGATGGAAATCAAGGTTTGGTCAAAGAATTGGGTAAAATAGCTATATCACCTGACCATTCCATTTCAAATGTTTTTCTCGTAGATTCTTTAGATTACAACTTGCTTTCAGTTTCACAATTATGCAAAATGGGTTACAACTGTCTTTTTACGGATGTAGGTGTCACTGTCTTTAGAAGAAGTGATGATTCAATAGCATTTAAGGGAGTGTTAGAGGGTCAGCTATACTTAGTAGATTTTGATAGAGCTGAACTCGACACTTGCTTAATTGCTAAGACTAACAAGGGCTGGCTCTGGCATCGCCGACTAGCACATGTTGGGATGAAGAATCTTCACAAGCTTCTAAAGGGAGAACACATTTTGGGACTAACAAATGTTCATTTTGAGAAAGACAGGATTTGTAGCGCATGTCAGGCAGGAAAGCAAGTTGGTGTTCATCATCCACATAAGAACATCATGACGACCGACAGACCACTCGAGCTCCTACACATGGAACTATTCGGCCCAATTGCCTACATAAGCATCGGCGGGAGTAAGTATTGTCTAGTTATTGTGGATGATTATTCTCGCTTCACTAGGGTGTTCTTTTTGCAGGAAAAATCTCATACCCAAGAGACCTTAAAGGGATTCTTGAGATGGGCTCAAAACGAGTTCGGCTTAAGGATCAAGAAAATAATAAGCGACAACGGGACGGAGTTCAAGAACTCTCAAATTGAAGGCTTCCTTGAGGAGGAGGGCATCAAGCATGAGTTCTCTTCTTCCTACATGCCACAACAAAATGGTGTAGTGGAGAGGAAGAATAGAACTCTATTGGACATGGCAAGGACCATGCTTGATGAGTACAAGACTTCGGATCGGTTTTGGGCCGAGGCAGTCAACACCGCTTGCTACGCCATCAACTGATTGTATCTACACCGAATCCTCAAGAAGACATCATATGAACACCTAACCGGTAAAAAGCCCAATGTATCATATTTTAGAGTCTTTGGTAGCAAATGCTTTATTCTCGTTAAAAGAGGTAGAAAATCAAAATTTGCTCCTAAGGTTGTAGAAGGCTTTTTACTAGGTTATGATTCAAACACAAGGGCATATAGAGTCTTTAACAAGTCCTCTGGATTAGTTGAAGTCTCTTGTGACATTGTGTTTGATGAGACTAACGGCTCTCAAGTAGAGCAAGTTGATCTTGCTGAATTAGATGATGAAGAGGCTCCGTGCGTCGCTCTAAGGAACATGTCCATTGGGGATGTGTATCCTAAGGAATCCGAAGAGCCTCCACAAGCACAAGATCAACCATCTTCCTCCACGCAAGCATCTCCACCAACTCAAGATGAGGATGAGGCTCAAAATGATGAAGGAGAAGATCAAGAAGTTGAGCCACCTCAAGAGGAGAGCAATGATCAAGGGGGAGATGCCCTTGATCAAGATGAGGAAGATGAACAAGTTCCAAGACCGCCACACCCAAGAGTCCACCAAGCAATCCAACGAGATCACCCCGTCGACACCATCCTCGGCGATATTCAAAAGGGGGTAACTACTCGATCTCGTGTTGCTCATTTATGTGAACATTACTCTTTTGTTTCCTCTATTGAGCCACACAGGGTAGAGGAAGCACTACAAGATTCGGATTGGGTGGTGGCAATGCAAGAGGAGCTCAACAACTCACTAGAAATGAGGTATGGCATTTAGTTCCACGTCCTAACCAAAATGTTGTAGGAACCAAGTGGGTCTTCCGCAACAAACAAGATGAGCATGGTGTGGTGACAAGGAACAAAGCCCGACTTGTGGCCAAGGGATATTCACAAGTCGAAGGTTTGGATTTTGGTGAAACCTATGCACCCGTAGCTAGGCTTGAATCAATTCGCATATTACTTGCCTATGCTACTTACCATGGCTTTAAGCTTTACCAAATGGACGTGAAAAGTGCCTTCCTCAATGGACCAATCAAGGAGGAGGTCTATGTTGAGCAACCTCCCAGCTTTGAAGATAGTGAGTACCCTAACCATGTGTATAAACTCTCTAAGGCGCTTTATGGGCTCAAGCAAGCCCCAAGAGCATGATATGAATGCCTTCGAGATTTCCTTATCACTAATGGTTTCAAAGTCAGAAAGGCCGATCCTACTTTGTTCACTAAAACTCTTGACAATGATTTGTTTGTATGCCAAATCTATGTTGATGATATTATATTTGGGTCTACTAACGAATCTACATGTGAGGAATTTAGTAGGATCATGACACAGAAATTCGAGATGTCAATGATGGAGGAGTTAAAGTACTTCTTAGGTTTTCAAGTGAAGCAACTCCAAGAGGGCACCTTCATCAGCCAAACGAAGTATATTCAAGACATTCTAAACAAGTTTGGGATGAAGGATGCCAAACCCATCAAGACACCCATGGGAACCAATGGGCATCTCGACCTCGACACGGGAGGTAAATCCGTTGATCAAAAGGTATACCGGTCGATGATAGGCTCTTTACTCTATTTATGTGCACCTCGACCGGACATTATGCTTTCCGTATGCATGTGTGCAAGATTCCAAGCCGACCCTAAGGAAGCTCACCTTACGGCCGTAAAACGAATCTTGAGATATTTGGTTCATACTCCTAAGTTTGGGCTTTGGTACCCTGGGGGATCCACATTTGATTTAATTGGTTATTCGGATGCCGATTGGGCGGGGTGTAAGATTAATAGAAAGAGCACATCGGGGACTTGCCAGTTCTTGGGAAGATCCTTGGTGTCTTGGGCTTCAAAGAAGCAAAATTCTGTAGCTCTTTCTACCGCCGAAGCCGAGTATATTGCCGCAGGCCATTGTTGCGTGCAATTGCTTTGGATGAGGCAAACCCTTAGGGACTATGGTTACAAATTAACCAAAGTTCCTCTTCTATGTGATAATGAGAGTGCAATCCGCATGGCGGATAATCCCGTTGAGCATAGCCGCACTAAACACATAGTCGTTCGGTATCATTTCTTAAGGGATCACCAACAAAAGGGAGATATCGAGATTGCATATATTAACACTAAGGAACAATTAGCCGATATCTTTACCAAGCCACTAGATGAACAAACTTTTAACAAACTTAGTCATGAGCTAAATATTCTTGATTCTAGGAACTTCTTTTGATGTCTTGCATACATAGCTCATTAATATACCTTTAATCATATCTCTTTCATGTGCTACGACTAATGTGTTCTCAAGTCTATTTTAAACCAAGTCATAGGTGTATTGAAAGGAAATTGGGGTCTTCGGTGAAGACAAAGGCTTCCACTCCACTCCATCAAATTACAATCCTTCGCCGTCGCTCCGAGCCTCTCTCCAACTTTGGTATAATCTTCACTCATATTATGTTCACCAAAGGGGGAGAAATTAGTTAAGAGGGCTTTTATTTCACTCAAGTATCCATTTTTGGCGATTCATGCCAAAGGGGGAGAAGATATTAAGCCCAAAGCAAAAGGACCGCACCACCACCAATTTTTGAAAATTTAAGTTAAGAAAAAGTCTTGAAATGATGAATTTTTCAATTGCTATCTTATTTTTGATAGAATTTCAAATTGGTACACCCTCTTCAAAAACTAATATCTAAAACCCTCTTGAACACTAAGAGGAGGATTTTATTGAGGGGGAGTTTTGTTTAGTCAAAGGAAAAGCATTTGAAACAGGGGAGAAAATTTCAAATCTTGAAAATGCTTCTCAAAATCTTATTCATTTACCTTTGACTATTTGCAAAAGGACTTTGAAAAGAATTTACAAAAGAATTTGCAAAAACAAAACATGTGGTGCAAGCGTGGTCCAAAATGTTAAAAATAAAGAAACAATCCATGCATATCTTATGAGAATTTATTGGTTCAATTCTTAGTAACCTTTGCACTTACATTATGCAAACTAGTTCAATTATGCACTTCTACATTTGCTTTGGTTTGTGTTGGCATCAATCACCAAAAAGGGGGAGATTGAAAGGGAAATAGGCTTACACCTTTTCCTAATTGATTTTGGTGGTTGAATTGCCCAACACAAATAATTGGACTAACTAGTTTGCTCTAGATTATATGTTCTACAGGTGCCAAAGGTTTATCTACAACTATACTAAATCGAATGTCCGGAATACCGTAGATTATTCCGGACAGGAGAAGCGTTTTTGGAAAATCAGGCCAAGCGCGGACCGTCCGAGCCTTTGCGGCGGACCGTCCACGACACCTAAATGACCCTCGGACAGAACCAATGCAAAAACATGTGTCTCTACTACGGACCGTCCGATGGAAGAGCAAGCACCATCCGAGACCACGCGCGGACCGTCCGGTAGGTGAGGAACCGAAAAACCCGAAGGTGACGGGTTCGGCCAAATGAATTATAGTGTCCTCGCGGACCGTCCAGGGTGCACGACCGGACCGTCCGCGACTGCCTTTGTCCGACATCTGACGATGCATTAAATGCAATATAGCCATTGATATAGCCGTTACTGCTGACCGTTACGTTTTCAGCCGTTGATCTGCAGGGGTGGACCGTCCGGTCCAGGCGGGCGGACCGTCCGCGGTTGGCAAAATGGAGCAACGGCTAGGAAGTGGTTGGTGGCTATAAATACAACCCCAACCACCTCTATTCACTACACCCAAGTATTCCAACCTTCAACATTCAATACAAGAGCTAGCAATCCATTCCAAGACACAATCAAAGCCTCCAATCTCTCAAAGTTCCACAATTGAGACAAGTGATCATTAGTGATTAGTGACTTGAGAGAGAGAGTGATCCGTGTGTTATTTGTCGCTCTTGTCGCTTGGCTTTTGCAATCGTGCTTTCTTCCTTCCCATTCTTATTCTCAAGGCACTTGTAATCAAAGCAAGAGACACTAAGTTTGTAGTGGTCCTTGTGGGGTCTAAGTGGCCCGTTTGATTAAGGAGAAAGCTCACTCGGTCTAAGTGACCGTTTGAGAGAGGGAAAGGGTTGAAAGAGACCCGGTCTTTGTGACCACCTCAACGGGGAGTAGGTTTGCAAGAACCGAACCTCGGTAAAAACAAATCATCGTGTCTTGCTCTTTATTTTCTCACGATTTGTTTTGCGCCCTCTCTCTTGGACTCATTTATATTTCTAACGCTAACCCGGCTTGTAGTTGTGCTTAAGTTTATAAATTTCAGATTCGCCCTATTCACAACCCCCCCCTATAGGAAACTTTCACTAACTTGATTCTTTTATTGGTTTGTGTTGAACCTTATGCACCTGTAATACATGAGTTCTAGAGCAAACTAGTTAGTCCATGTGTTTGTGTTGACTATCAACCACCAAAATTAATTATAGGAAAAAGGTTAACCCTATTTCCCTTTCAATCTCCCCCTTTTTGGTGATTGATGCCAACACAAACCAAAGCAAATATAAAGTGCAGAAATGTAACTAGTTTGCATTTGGAAAGTGCATAGGTTACTTGGAGTCAAACCAATTTATAATCTCACTAAATATGAATGGATTGCTCTTTCTTTTATTTTAACATTTTGGACCACATTTGCACCACTTGTTTTGTTTTTGCAAATCTTTTTGTAAAATCTTTTCAAAATATTTTTGCAAATAGACAAAGGTATAGGAATAAGATTGTAAGAAGCATTTTCAAGATTTGAAGCTTCTCCCCCTGTTTCAAATGCTTTTCCTTTTACTAAATAAAAACTCCCCCTGAATGAAATTCTCCCCTTAGCTTTCAAGAGGGTTTTTGAAATAAATACAATTTAAAAGATTAATTTGTAAATTAGATACCAATTTAAACTTTATTTCAATTTTTTTTGAAATGGTGGTGGTACGACCCTTTTGCTTTGGGCTTAATACTTTCTCCCCCTTTTTCATTAATCGCCAAAAACAGAGACTTTGAGAGCCCTTTTGCATCTTTCTCCCAAATGGTAATATAAATATGAGTGAAGGGTTATACCAATTGAGAGTGTGGAGGAACAACGACAAAGGCTAGATGATACCGTCAGAGTTGTGGAGTGGAAGCCTTGTTCTTTGCCGAAGACTCCATTTCCCTTTCAATCTACGACTTAGTATAGAAATACACTTGAAAACACATTAGTTGTAGCCTTGGTACAAGAATAATAAGAAATATGCATTTGCACCAAATGAAAGAGACAAGATCAAAGGTATATGAGATAGCGATGTGTGCAATGTTTCAATCAAAATTCCGAAAATCAATATATTTAGCTCATTCCTAAGTTTGCTAAAGGTTTTCTCATCTAATGGCTTGGTAAAGATATCGGCTAATTGGTTTTGGGTATTAACATAAGCAATTTCGATATCTCCTTTTTGTTGGTGATCCCTCAGAAAGTGATACCGAATGTCTATGTGCTTAGTGAGGTTGTGTTCAACGGGATTGTCCGCCAAGCGGATTGCACTCTCATTATCACACAGGAGAGGAACTTTGCTCAATTTGTAGCCATAGTCCATAAGGGTTTGCCTCATCCAAAGTAATTGCGCACAACAAGGCCTGCGGCAATGTACTCGGCTTCAGCGGTGGAAAGAGCTACGGAGTTTTGTTTCTTTGAAGCCCATGACACCAGGGATCTTCCCAGAAACTGACAAGTCCTTGATGTGCTCTTCCTATCAATTTTACACCCTGCCCAATCAGCACCGGAATATCCTATTAACTCAAAAGTGGATCCCTTGGGGTACCAAAGCCCAAACTTAGGAGTGTAAACTAAATATCTCATGATTCTTTTTACGACCCTAAGGTGAACTTCCTTAGGATCTGCCTAGAACCTTGCACACATGCATACATAAAGCATAATATCCGGTCGAGATGCACATAAATAGAGTAAAGATCCTATCATCGACCGGTATTCCTTTTGATCTATGGATTTACCTCCCGTGTCGAGGTCGAGATGCCCATTGGTTCCCATGGGTGTCTTGATGGGTTTGCCATCCTTCATTCCAAACTTCTTAAGTAGTTAAGTATGTCTTGAATATACTTTGTTTGGCTGATGAAGGTTCCATCTTGGAGTTGCTTGATTTGAAATCCAAGGAAATACTTCAACTCCCCCATCATAGACATCTCGAATTTCTGTACCATGATCCTACTAAACTCTTCACAAGTTGACTTGTTAGTAGACCCAAATATAATATCATCAACATAAATTTGGCATACAAACAAGTCTGTTGCAACAGATTTAGTAAAGAGAGTAGGATCGGCTTTGCTGACTTTGAAGCCATTAGTGATAAGAAAATCTCTTAGGCATTTATACTATTCTCTTGGGGCTTGCTTGAGCCCATAAAGCGCCTTTGAGAGTTTATACACATGGTTAGGATACTCACTATCTTCAAAGCCGGGAGGTTGCTCAACATAGACCTCTTCCTTGATTGGTCCATTGAGGAAGGCACTTTTCACGTCCATTTGATAGAGCTTAAAGCCATGGTAAGTAGCATAGGCAAGTAATATATGAATTGACTCAAGCCTAGCTACGGGTGCATAAGTTTCATCAAAATCCAAACCTTCGACTTGTGAATAACCTTTGGCCACAAGTCAGGCTTTGTTCCTTATCACCACACCATGCTCATCTTGCTTGTTGCGGAATACCCACTTGGTACCTACAACATTTTGATTAGGATGTGGAACTAAATGCCATACCTCATTCCTTGTCAAGTTGTTGAGCTCCTCTTGCATTGCAGTACCCAATCCGGATCTCTTAGTGCATCCTCCTCTCTATATGGCTTAATAGAGGACACAAAAGAGTAATGTTCACAGAAATGAGCAACTCGAGATCTAGTAGTTACCCCCTTATGAATGTCACCAAGAATGGAGTTGACGTGGTGATCTCGTTGAATTGCTTGGTGGACTCTTGGGTGTGGCGGTTTTTGACCCTGAATTTCTTGATCATCCTTGTCTCCATTAACTTCATCTCCCCCTTGATCATTGTCCTCTTCTTGAGGTGGCTCATCTTCTTGATTTTCATCCTCATCATCTTTAGCCTGTTCCTCATCTTGGGTAGGTGGAGATGCTTGGTTGGAAGATGACGGTTGATCTTGTGTTTGTGGAGGCTCCTCGGATTCCTTAGGACACACATCCCCAATGGACGTGTTCCTTAGCACGACGCATGGAGCCTCTTCATCATCTAATTCATCAAGATCAACTTGCTCCACTTGGGAGCCATTAGTCTCATCAAACACAATGTCACAAGAAACCTCAACTAATCCAGTGGATTTGTTGAAGACTCTATATGCCCTTGTGTTTGAGTCATAACCAAGTAAAAAGCCTTCTACAGCCTTAGGAGCAAATTTAGATTTTCTACCTCTTTTAATAAGAATAAAGCATTTACTCCCAAAGACTCTAAAATATGAAACATTGGGCTTTTTATTAGTGAGGAGTTCATATGATGTCTTCTTGAGGATTCAGTGAAGGTAGAGCTGGTTGATGGAGTAGCAAGCAGTGTTGATTACTTTTGCCCAAAACCAGTCCGTAGTCTTGTATTCATCAAGCATGGTTCTTGCCATATCCAGTAGAGTTCTATTCTTCCTCTCCACTACATCATTTTGTTGAGGTGTGTAGGGAGAAGAGAACTCATGCTTGATGCCCTCCTCCTCCTCCTCAAGAAATCATTCAATTTGAGAATTCTTGAACTCCGTCCCATTATCGCTTCTTATCTTTTTGATCCTTAGTCCGAACTCGTTTTGAGCCCGTCTTAAGAATCCTTTTAAGGTCTCTTGGGTTTGTGATTTTTCCTGCAAAAAGAACACCCAAGTGAAGCGAGAATAATCATCCATAATAACTAGACAGTACTTACTCCCGCCAATGCTTATGTAAGCTATCAGGTCGAATAGATCCATGTGGAGTAGCTCGAGCAGCCTATCAGTTGTCATGATGTTCTTGTGTGGATGGTGGACTCCAACCTGCTTTCCTGCTTGACATGCGCTACAGATCATGTCTTTCTCAAAATGAACATTGGTTAGTCCTAAAATGTGCTCTCCCTTTAGAAGCTTGTGAAGATTCTTCATTCCAACATGGGCTAGTCGGCGATGCCAGAGCCAACCCATGTTAGTCTTAGCAATTAAACAAGTGTCTAGTTCAGCTTGATTAAAATCAACTAAGTATAGCTGACCCTCTAGCACTCCCTTAAAAGCTATTGAATCATAACTTCTTCTAAAGACAGTAACACCTATACAAGTAAAAATATAGTTGTAGCCCATTTTACATAATTGAGAAACAGAAAGCAAATTGTAATCTAAGGAATCTACGAGAAAAACATTAGAAATGGAATGGTCAGGAGATATAGCTATTTTATCCAAACCTTTGACCAATCCTTGATTTCCATCCCCGAATGTGATAGCTTGTTGGGGATCTTCATTTTTCTCATAGGAGGAGAACATTTTCTTCTCCCCTGTCATGTGGTTTGTGCACCTGCTATCGATTATCCAACTTGAACCACTGGATGCATAAACCTACAAAACAATTGTAGGCCTTGTTCTTAGATACCCAAATGGTCTTGGGTCCTTTCACATTAGAAACAAACACCTTGGGTACCCAAAAACAAGTCTTTGGGCTCTTGTGTTTGCCCCCAACATATTTGACAACTATTTTGCCTGATTTGTTAGTTAAAACATAAGATGCATCAAAAGTCTTAAAAGAGACATTATGCTCATTTGATGCAGCAGGAATTTTCTTTCTAGACATTTTAACATGTGTGGTATGCCTAGAGCTAGAAGCCTCATCTTTATACATAAATGCATGGTGAGGTTTCCTAGCATGAATCTTCCTAATTTTGTGCTCGGGATAGTTAGCAGGATATAAAATGTAGCCTTCACTATCCTGAACCATGGGAGCCTTGCTCTTCACAAAGTTAGACAATTTCTTAGGGGCATTAAGCTTGACATTGCTTCCTTGTTGGAAATCAATGCCATCCTTAATGCTAGGGCATCTCCCATTATACAGCATGCTACGAGCAAATTTAAAATTTTCATTTTCTAGTTCATGCTTGGTAATTTTAGCAGTTAATTTAGCTATGTGATCATTTTGTTGTTTAATCATGGCAAGTTGATCATCAATAGGTTCAACATTTATATATCTACATCTAGTGCAAATGGAAACATGCTCGACTGTAGATATAGATGGTTTGCAAGCATTTAATTTTCTATCTTAGCATTTAATATGGCATTCTCATTTCTAAGACAGGAAATAGAATCATTACAAACATTCAATTCTTTAACCTTAGAAATTAAACTAGCATTTTCATTTCTAAGACTAGAAATTGAATAATGACAAATGCTAAGCTCCTTAGTTAAGTTTTCACATTTTTCTAGTTTCTGAGCATAAGCATTTTTCAACTTAACAAATTTCTTGTTTTCTTTAATGAGAAAGTCCTCTTGGCTATCCAAGAGTTCATCCTTCTCAATAATGGCTTCAATTAATTCATTTAACTTTTTCTTTTGGTCCATGATAAGGTTGGCAAAGAGAGACATTAAATTATCTTCACTATCGCTAGAGCTACCCTCATCACTATATGTTGTATATTTGGGGGTGGCTCTAGATTGTACCTTCGTTTTCTTGTCGTCCTTAGCCATGAGACACTTGTGGCCGATGTTGGGGAAGAGGAGGCCTTTGTTGACGGCAATGTTGGCGGCGTCCTCATCGGAGGAGGAGTCGGTGGAGCTCTCGTCGGAGTCCCATTCCCAGCATATGTGGGCATCGCCGCCCTTCTTTTTGTAGTATCTCTTCTTCTCCTTCTTCTTCCCCTTCTTGTCCTCGTCCCTGTCACTTTCACTAGAAATTGGACATTTAGCAATAAAGTGATCGGACTTACCACATAGGTAGCACACCTTCTTGGAGTGGGACCTGTAGTTCTTCCCCCTCCTTTGCTTGAGGATTTGGCGGAAGCTCTTGATGATGAGTGTCATTTCCTCGTTGTCGAGCTTGGATGCGTCATTGGTAGCCTACTTGGTGTAGACTCCTTCTTTTCTTCTTTCGTCGCTTTGAATGCGATGGGTTGCACCTTGGGTGTAGAGGTGGCGCCTTGCTCCAAGTTGACAATATGTTTGGAGTCTTTGATCATAAGCTCAAAGCTCACAAACTTGCCAATAACTTCCTCGAGAGAAATCTGTTTATATCTAGGGTCTCCACGGATTAGTTGCACTTGAGTGGGATTACGAAAAACAAGTGATCTAAGAATAACCTTGACCATTTCATGGTCATCCCACTTGGTGCTCCCGAGGTTGCGCACTTGGTTCACCATGGTCTTTAGCCGGTTATACATTGCTTGCGGCTCTTCTCCTTTGTTGAGGATGAGACCGAGCTCCCCCTCGATCTTGGTCACCTCGTCCCCTTCGTGCACAGTCTTGAGGATGTCCCCAATTTTTTTGGCGCTCTTTAACCCTTGCATCTTGTTATACTCCTCTCGACACAAGGAGGCGAGGAGTATAGATGTGACTTGGGAGTTAAAGTGCCTAATTTGGGCGGCCTCGTCCGAGTCATAGTCTTTGCCCCCACCTTAGGTACCTACGCTCCATACTCAACAATATCCCAAATACTATCATGGAGTGAGGTTAGATGGTGCCTCATTTTATCACTCCACATACAATAATCTTCACCATCAAAATATGGTGGTTTGCCTAAGGGAACGGAAAGTAATGGAGCACGCTTTGAAATACGGGGATAGCGTAGGGGCATCTTACTATACTTCTTGCGCTAATGGCGCTTAGAAGTGGTGGATGACTCGGAGCTTGATGTGGAGGGTGACGAAGAGTCGGTCTCGTAGTAGACGACCTTTTTCATCTTCTTCTTCTTGTCACCTTTCCGATGCGACTTGATGGAGGAAGAGGATTCCTCCTTGTATTTGTTGACGGACTCTCTCGAAGGAGTCCTCCCCGAGATTGCGGTCTTTTCGCTGGTCATGATCTCCCTCTTGGCGTGATCTCCAGACATCACTTCGAGTTGGTTAGACTCTTAATGAAGCACTAGCTCTGATACCAATTGAAAGTCGCCCAAAGGGGGGTGAATAGGCGAAACCTGAAATTTATAACTTTAAACACACTACAAGGTAAAGGGTTAGCGTTAGAATTAAATTCAAGTCCGAAAGAAAGGGAAAACAATTCAACCAAGAAATAAGGTGAATGACACGTTGATTTGTTTTTACCGAGGTTCGGTTCCAAAGAACCTAGTCCCCATTGAGGAGGTCACAAAGACCGAGTCTATTTCAACCCTTTCCCTCTCTCAAATGGTCACCTAGACCGAGAGAGCCTTCTCCTTAATCAATCGGGCCACTCAGACCCGCAAGGACCACCACACACTTGGTGTCTCTTGCTTTGATTACAAGTCACTTGACAACAAGAATGAGAAAGGAAGAAAGGCAATCCAAGCAACAAGAGCGCAAATGAACACAAAAATCTCTCTCTCATAAGCCACTAAGTGTTTGGAATGAATTTGGGACTCAGAGAGGATTTGATCTTTTGTATTGTGTCCTGGAGTGAATGCTAGAGCTCTTGTATTGAATGTGATCTTCAGAAAACTTGGATGCCAAAGGTTGTGGTGGTTGGGGGTATTTATAGCCCCCAATTGTTAGGGTTCGGAGCTGGTCGACCGTTGGAGGCTTTGTCGTCTTACGGCACTGGACAGTCCGGTGTCCCTCTGACTTCCTGCTCTGACTTCTATCGTGGTACTGTGCTACACTGTTCATCCATCAGAGTCGACTGTTGTGCGCAGATAGTCGTTGCTCCGCTGGCTCACCGGATAGTCCGGTGGCACACCGGACAGTCCGGTGAATTATAGCGGAGGGCGCCCTTGAATTCCCGAGAGTGGCTGGTTTTGAGTGTACGACCCTGGTGCACCAGACACTGTCCGGTGGCACACCGGATAGTCCGGTGCGCCAATTCTCAGCACACTTAAGTTATTTGCTCTGTTTCAAATTATGTTCCTAACTTGATTCTTTTATTGGTTTGTGTTGAACCTTATGCACCTGTAATACATGAGTTCTAGAGCAAACTAGTTAGTCCATGTGTTTGTGTTGACTATCAACCACCAAAATTAATTATAGGAAAAAGGTTAACCCTATTTCCCTTTCACAAAGGAAGTGGTCCCATGTACCGCTCACCTTTGACTCCAGGGATGTCGACTTGCGCAGCGCTCCACATGCAGACGCCATGGTAATCAACTGCAGGGTAGCAGGATGGGATTTGCACAAAGTGTTGGTCGACAACGGCAGTCAGGCCGATATCATCTTTCTTCATGCCTTCGATCGTATGGTAATCAGCGATGGCCTCCTCAGATAATCCTCTCTACGGATTCGGCGGCAAGGCCACATTCCCTATTGGCAAGTTAGAGCTCCCCTTGTCATTTGGTGTGGCGCCCAATGCGCAGAGTGAGCAAGTCACATTCGACATTGTCGACATGGTCTACCCTTACAACGCCATAATGGGGCATGGCTCGATCAACAAGTTTGAGGTGGCCATTCATGGGCTCTATCTCTGCATGAAAATCCCAGGCCCACAGGGCGTAATCACTGTCTACGATGACCAGCAGACAACGGAAACATTGAGAGAGACTTCGTTCCAGGGCAATGTAATGTCCACTGCCTCACAACAGAACGTGAAGGCACCGACAGCCAGCGCCCAGTCAAAGGCAAAAAAGTCAACGACCAGCTGCAAAGTAATGATGGGACAAAGATAGTACCCATCGATTCTGCAACCCTGAAGCAAACAGTCATGATCAGCGAAGACCTAACATCGCGAGACGAGGAAAAACTCCTTTCCTGTCTCAACCGTAACAAGGATGTCTTCGCCTGGTCCGCCCTCGATCTAGTGGGGGTCAGCCGCTCCATCATCGAACACAGTCTGGGCATCGACCCCTCGTGCGCCCAAAAAAGCAGCGGCTACGGAAAATGTTCGACGAAAAAACAGAGGCAGCCAAGGCTGAAGTGCATCGCCTGTTGGAAGCCAGATTCATCGAACCAATTGCCTACCCGACATGGCTCGCCAACGTTGTAATGGTGCAGAAGAAGATCGGTAAATGACACATGTGCATCGACTTCACGAGCCTCAACAAGGCATGCCGCAAGGACAACTTCCCTCTACCGCGAATCGACAAAATTGTCGACAGCGCAGCAGGCTGCGAAGTCATGTCCCTCCTAGATTGCTTCTCGGGCTACCACCAGATCTACATGAAAGAGGAAGACAAGGTCAGCACCACGTTCATCACACCCTTCGACATGTACTGTTTCGTACGGATGCCTGAGGGACTCAAGAACGTCGATTCAACTTTTTCCCGTCTCACCAAGAAGGTCCTCAAAAACAAAGTAGGCCGCAACATCTTCACCTATGTCGACGACATCGTCGTAGCAAGTAAAAGCAAAGAGGACCACCTGATTGACCTCACAAAGACATTCGCCAACATGTGCGACGCAAGATTACGACTCAACCCAGAGAAGTGTGTCTTCAGGGTACGTCAGGAAAAATACTTGGCTACTTGGTATCGCAACGAGGGATCGAAGCCAACCCAACCAAAATCAAAGCAATCATGGACATGGCACCACCACAATCTACCAAAGATGTCCAGCGGCTAACAGGAAGACTAGCGGCCCTGAATAGATTCATTTCCAGTCCGTCGAACGAAGCCTGCCATTCCTAAAAACATTGCGCGGCGTGAAAGACTTTGTCTGGAGCCCAGAACAGGCAGCGGCCTTCGAGTCGCTCAGACAACATATGTCTGACTTAGCAACCTTGGCAAGTCCAGACCCCTCGCTCCCCCTACTCCTCTACATCGCGGCCTCGCACAGCGCAGTCAGCGCAACGCTAGTCCAAGAACATGACAGTGACGACAAAAATCAGCAATGCCCATTATACTATGTCTCCAAAGTCCTCACGTCTTCCAAATGCAACATGACTGAACTCGATAAGATCTCATATGCAGTGATCATGGCTTCGCGCAAGCTGTGACATTATTTCGAGGCATTCAAAGTATGAGTCACTTTGGACAGGGGTCTTGGAGAATTGTTCAGGAACCCGGAAGCATCTGCAGAATTGCAAAATGGGCAGCGGAGCTATCAGGGTACAACATTATTTTCGAGCCTAGAACAACAATCAAGCCAAAAGTCCTGGCAGACTTCATCGTAGACTGGATAGGACCTATGGGCCGCAGCAGGAGCACACAGAAACAGTCTGGACTATCCACTATGATGACGCATGGTGTCACGTGGGGGCAGGCACCGCAGCGATCATCACATCACCCGCTAGAGTCAAATACAGATATGCTGCGCGCCTCAGTTTCACTCTAGAGTCCAACGGATGCACAAATAACATAGCAGAGTATGAAGCAGTCATCCTCGGTCTTCGCAAACTGCGGGCCCTCAGCGTCACCACATGCATCATCAAAACAGATTCCAAGGTCGTCGCCGGTCAAATTGAAAAGGAATACTCAGCCAAAGAGCCCATACTGGTGCAGTACCTCACCGCTGTCCGCAGCCTCGAAAAGCAGTTCAAGGGTTTCACTCTACAACACATTGAGAGAAACAAAAATGAAGAGGCCGACACATTGGCCAAAGCAGCATCCAAAGGCGAGGCCCTGCCCTCCGACGTGTTCTACCATGTCATCGGCACACCATCCGTCTGTAATCCCAAAGGTTTGCAAACAACGCAAGACACCGACGGCCACCGGATCGTCAACCTTATAATGGCCGAAGACTAGCGGGCCCCAATAACACTATACCGCTAGGGCCATTACCATCCATCCGATCGCAACGAGGCCAGAAGGCTTCAACACATGAGCAGATACTTTGCAATAATCGAGGGCTAGCTTTACAAAAAGGGAATTAGCCAGGCTATGCTGAAATGCATAACTGAAACCGAAGGCCTAGAGATCCTCCGCGAAGTCCACAACAGAACTTGCAGATCACACTCAGGACCAAGGGTCCTCGCAGCCAAGGTAATTCGTTAGGGATTCTATTGGCCTGCAATAATATGTACAGCCAACCGAGTCACCAGATCATGCGAAGCGTGCCAGAAATTCTCTCCTCGATTAGGCGCCCCTTCGCAATTTACTAAGCTCATCGCCCACACCTGGGCGCTTCAGCGATGGGGGCTAGACATCATCGGACCACTGCCTACGGTACAAGGGAACCTAAAATTCACCTTCATCGCCGTCGAATACTTTACCAAATGGATCGAGGGCAGAGAAGTCTCCACAATAACAGCAAAGACCGCGTAGAAATTCTTCTGGCAGAACATCGTCTGTCGGTTTGGAGTCCCATCCAAGCTGACAGTCGACAACGGCAAGCAGTTTGACAACTAGGACTTCCTAGAATTCTGCAGCTCCATCAGCACCAAGGAAGTGTTCGCCTCTATCTACCACCCACAGTCCAACGGTGTCGTCGAACGCGCTAACGGCAAGATCTTCAGCGCTATCAAGAAAAGGCTCCTTGACGACAAAAGGCAAATGTGCAGACCAACTACCCGAAGTCATATGGGCGTTGAACACAACAGAATGCAGAGCAACCGAGTTCACACCCTTCCGTCTGATGTACGGATCCGAGGCAATGACATCGCAAGAGTTAAAGCACGGATCCCCACGAACAAACAAATTAGCCATCCTTGACGTCGACGAATCAACTTCTAAAGATCTTATCGACGAAGATCGTGTCCTCGCCTTGCAGGCCCTGAACAAGTATCAAGCACAAACTAAGGCATGGCGTGACAACAATGTCGTCACAAGAGAATTAAAAGAAGGAGACCTAGTACTCACAAGAACCATCAGAACAGAGTCTCGGGGCAAGCTCGAGCCAAAGTGGGAAGGGCCATGCATCGTCAAGACAAAAGCATCGCCAAAGGCTTATAGGCTCACCACATCATCTGGTGAAGACCTAGAGCATTCATGGAATATAGATAACTTGCGCAAATTCTTTATCTAAGGTTCAAGGCCCAAGTGCCTTTGTAATTCTTCAAACAATGTCAATCAGGCCCGCACTCTTTTCCTCATGGTGGTGAGGTTTTTAACGAGGCGGACCCATGTAATATAATATTGCAAAGCCCCCACACAAACAATCCAGCTGGCATCATGGTCATGGGTGTCGAAAAAGACCGCGGCAACGGTCTTCGACATTCCACGCATAAAACAATCACCGCAAGAGGCAACCTAGACTGCCCTCGCGTGTGACACACCTGAGCAAAAGTCGCCTAAGGGTGCAGCCGGGCATGCACAATAAGTGCGCGATATCACCCATAGGGTGCGAAGTCTTTACTAAAAGACACATCCGAGCAAAAGCCGCCTAAGGGTGCAGCCGGGCACGCATAATAAGTGCGCGACATCACCCACAGGGTGCGAAGTCTTTACTAAAAGACACGCCCGAGCAAAAAGCCGCCTATGGGTGTAGTCGAGCACACACAATAAGTGCGCGACATCACCCACAGGGTGCGAAGTCTTTACTAAAAGACACGTCCGAGCAAAAGCCGCCTAAGGGTGCAGCCGGGCACGCACAATAAGTGCGCGACATCACCCACAGGGTGCAAAGTCTTTACTAAAAGACACGTCCGAGCAAAAGCCGCGTAAGGGTGCAGCCGGGCATGCACAATAAGTGCGCGACATCACCCACAGGATGCGAAGTCTTTACTAAAAGACACGTCCGAGCAAAAGCTTCCTAAGGGTGCAGCCGGCCAAGCGCAACAAGTGCGAGACATCACCCGCAGGAAGCGAAGTCCTCATCCCACCGAAGTGTCGCACAAACACGATTACAAATCAAAGCAATCTCGCAATAAATGCAGCACGCAATATGCCATCGTAGCTTACATACATAAAATGCAAGGCCAGTCGGCCACATCGCATAATAATACAAATCACATTTTGTCGCCCTTTCTCTCTATTGCGAAGAGGGGGAGGGCAGCGTTTTCACTCAGTATCACAACACGAGAGTGAGCCCAGCAAAAATGTTACATTAGCTCCGCCTTTGGAATAAGACCCGCCTCTAGGAAATTAAACAACATCATCCTTAACTCTTCGCCCTCAAATAGATTCCGCAAGTCCCCCTCCCCAATACACGTCCCGGACATCGAGGACAGTAGATCGCGTTGACTACCACGATCTAGTCAAAGATGGGACCGCTCCATACCCATCCACCGACGTCTCCCACTTCGTGACATCCCGCTAATGCTCTGTTTCGACACCACTTTTCGCCTGCGCGGGTCTTCGGCTATCACCCTGGCCGGGGTGGCAGACACTTCGCGCGCATCAGGTTGCGGCGGAGACTCCGATGCGGCCAAATCCAACGCAGCAAAGTAGTCTAAATCCTCCTCAGAGGACTCCTCAATCCACGAAAAAGGGCTCCCAAAATTATCCTCGTCCGAAGACCACGACTCAGTTTCAGAACCCTCAGACACATTTCCATTAAAAGACGTTGCATTCGCAACCGTCAAAATATTAGTATCAACATCATCGGGGGTTGCTTGCGCAGGCCCGGCCGTCGAAACCTACGCAACAACCGACCTTTAGTATCACAAAGAGAAACCCAAAACCCAACAACCCTAACATGTCCCTTCCACCTGCGCCGGAGCAGACGCCGCTGCAGGGTCTTCATCAGGGCCAGCTTGAGGCGCTGAGTGCCCTTCAGCTCCCGCCTCCGCGCCATCTGTTCGGGTCATCGAGCTATCAAGACCACCGAAGTCTTCGACTTGTTCTTCATTCATCATCTACAAAGACAACAAAAATTTTCAAAAATAAATGAATATATAGAGACAAAAATAATTGCGCCAGTGCTCGATCGGCCCTCTCCCGGACAGTGTCACGATCGTGAGGACCCCACATCCTGTCGTAAAGCGCCCCAGCGGACCGCTTTAGCACCTCGTCTTCAACCTAGAAGATTCCACGGTCGAAGTCCTCGGTTGCCCGGTCGAAGACATCAAAATGCCTGCATCCCTCACGGTACAAGGCATTCGCCGCCCCCTCGTAGGTAACAAGCGAGGCGTAGGACATGAGGCCGTCGCGATAGATGGGAGCGACTCCAGCTCCTCCTGCAGCCACCCGAGAAAGCGAAGACCCACCTCCTCGCCAGACCTATCAAAAGAGGCAGTCCGCGCGCCGAGCTCGCGGTACGCATCCACGAACATCGTGTGCGCCCGTTCAACCCCAGCGCGGGTGGAGGCCTCCATCTTCTTGGTGTAGCTGCACAAGCTCTTCAGCCCCGACTCGACGTCTGCGGCATGCTTAAGGGCGAGGCTGGCCTCAGCGCGCGCGGCGTCAGCCTCAGTGCAGGCAGCCTGGCCCTCCGCGCAAGCCTTTTCCGCGCCTTCCCTCTCCTCCGCAAGCCGACGACTGAGGTCTTCTTTCTCTGTCTCCACCACCATTAGCTTCTCAAGCAAGTTGCGGCTCTTGTTCTCCACCGTCGACTTGTCCTTGACTGCCTCCGTATGTTGCGTCCGGTGGCGCTCGATTCTCCCCTCAAGTTGCCGCCTCTCAGCAAAAAACTCCGAGGTCAGCGCCCCCGAAGCAATGCGTTCGGTGAAGGCGGTCGCCTGTCACAAAGATTGTCAAAGCAGAACTACGAACACAGCACAACTGCAAGCGCTAGTCACACACACATATTTCGCAGCGGCAACCAAGGTAATCTCGCCGCCGGCGCAAAACTTAGACCACGGGTCCTCCGAGGCCCCCATGTCACCCTTCGTCCCGGTCGCCGCGGCCACCGGGCCAGTAGACACCGCCACTGGAACAACAGCCAGTTTCCTAGACTCTGCCCCTACACCATGGTCAAGTCAGAAACACAGAATTCGTAAAAAAAAAAGAACTCACCAACAGGAGCCAGACCCGTCTGGGCGTCAAACATGGCGACCCCCACCAGGTAGTCGTCCATAGAAAGCTCCATGGAGACTCCTTCAGCCCCCGCCACCGCCGCCTCAGCAGCGCGTGGTGGCGAGGGGGGCCTCCGCTCTGCGACAGGCACGGCAGGCGGAGGCATACCGGCGTTGGGGGCGGAGGGCTTTGCGCTCGGCCACACCATCTTCACCTCACGCCTCGGGTCCGCCAACCTAACGTGAGCCCGACGCTTCTTCCGCTGCGCATCTTGGCAATCCTTCTCCATCACTGCCGATACAACAGCACCAACATTCCTTCTGTAAGGGAAAATCTTCATGTCACGAGCTAATCGAGACGTAAATATGTCTTCATCGGCCGCCCGGGGTATCGGAACGTTCCTAGGCCAGCGAACCCTGGTAACCTTCAGCATTCGTGTAGAAGATTCCCGAAGCTCGAGCGAAGACATCGTTTCCCCGGGAGCTGTGCACGTCTCCAGCAAATCCACAACAAAATGATCGGAAGCCCTCAACCCCAAATCCTCAGCTGCTGTACCTAATTTTCTTTTCCTAGCGGTCGCACCCGAAGCCTTGTGCCGTGAGGGGCCTTCATCGACCGTTGACATTGTATGTTTTCCCCGGCGGCCAACAACGTCTGCACAGTCCTCCCGGGTAACCACCATACGGCAAATGGTTTAACTCAAAAACACGGTTCAGCCTAACGTTTGAACCGCGAATATCCCAACTCCTTAAAGTTTCCGTCTTTAGCACATACTTCCTAACAATTTTCACGGCCTCGACCTCGATATCACGCACAAACGCGGCTGCGTCACGACCGCGAAGATCCACGGCGAAGATTGGACTTCGCACCATCTGGCCGCCCAGGGTAGGCATCCGGCGGGGGGGTCACTTCGCCTAATGTCCAACCATGTGCCAAGGGCCACACCCCGTAGGCAATGAATTCCTCCACCAGGTCACGCCCCGCTACCTAGGCGGGCCGCATATCGGAGGGCCCCTTCGTCTCTGTCTTCTTTCGCCACCTTGAATCGAGGAAACTCCACATTACAATGTGAGCACAGGATGGCAGGAGGCAGACTCGACAAGCCTTCGACATCCCCGGGGGCCACATAGAACCAAAAGTCCCACAGTTGCCCCACTTATTCCTAGCATAGAGGACTATCTCGACAACCTCAGCCAAGGTCTTCCCAGTCCTCGGGGTGAAGGTGCATGATCCAAATTGGGCTATCTTATTACCTATCTTTCTCTTCTGCCAGTGCAAGCAATAATTCTTGGCAAAAACCTCCACAGATGACTGTCCGCTGTAGGAGGAGACTGCCCAAACATACTTCGCAAGCGCCACCACTGCGTTCGGCGTCAACTAGTGGACTTGCACCTCAAACCTTCGCAACACCTCCACTACGAACCGATGCATCGTGAGGCAAAGACCGACAGTGAAAAAGGCCTAAAAACTATCAACTCGCCCTCCGGCTCGGGGACCTCTTTCGCACCTGGGGCCCACCCGACACCGTTACCAAAGTAACCCAGCCGCTGCATCTCCAGCACGCGGGCCGAGAAAATCCTTGAGGTGCCAAACTCCACGGTGTGGCCGGGCTGCAACTCAACCACTGCCAAGTCGCTCAAGGTCTCCTCGGACAACGGCGTGGCCGGCGACGCACTCGCAGCAGACGAGGAAGAAGACATTGCAACGTACCGTTAACGACGGCACACAGTTTGCTTGATACGGGCTAGATCTCCGGCGCAGAATGAGCAAGGAGGGCAAGCGAGCAACTGTAAAAGCTAGGGTTTCTGCAACGCAAACTCAAGCAGGTAGCGGTCTCGGTCGAGGTCGGGTTTTTATAGGCGCGGAGCGACGCCTCGAAAAACCCGCAGTCCAACAGTAACACGTCCATCAACGGTCACATTTCAAAAACCCCCACGGGACCACTTCGAGTGAGGGCAGCGTTTTCACCATCTCACGGTAGTCTTCGACACCAGCTGACTTGGTCGAACTGGCCCCTCGGAGGGCAAATGTTGGGGCGAAGGCGAACACGCCACCCTTCGCTCGACGACACCTACCTCGCAACCGCACAGACGAAGGCCGCTCCTGCAGGCCCCGCCGGACAGATCGCGGACACCGTCCATACGAAGGCCTGTTCGGCCCCCTTCGCTCCAATGGGTCTTCAATGGGGCTCTATGCACTCAACAACGGTAGGGGGCAGGGGCTCGAGCCCCGCTCACCCCACCGCTACATGTCCCTGTACAAGGGAGAATAACATGCCTACACTACACTTAACGATTATGGAAACTGATGCTTTATAACAGTAGAGATTTGCTGTCTCTATGAATTACAGCTGCAACAGTTTAAACAGTAGGCTTTAATCCGAAGCGATTATATAGTGGTATAGATATAGACGAGAGTTCTTCAAGCGGATTTTTTTACCATGTGGGTTAGAGAGTTGCACATGAAAATTCTTTTATTTTCAACTATTTTAATTGTGCGTGGTCGCAACATACTAACACTGTTTCCACCGTCCCTGGCAAATAGTTATTAGTAGTTATTAGTTCCAAACCTATGTTCAGACCCACATAGCCAACAAAACACATGTGTCTTTGTGTTTTATTTTTTATATTAAAAAATTAAATGAAAATCGTACCAACGTACATACATTTTACTAATATATATACTGTTGAAATATTATATAAAAAACGCGAGGGTTATCCCGCCCGGTCAATCAAACTATGGCTATAGCCTATTGATGTGTACACGTAGCAGGTGTACAACTGCTGTAACAGCACTGCAGTAGTCCTACTTTACTACAGTAGGAGAATAGGAGTAAAGCGAACAGGCTTTTTCACTCGTTCTTTTCTTTATCTATGGCAGGACAGTTCCACCTCCACCTCCAAGTGCTTCCTTGTTTTGGCGAAAAAAAGAGCAGAAGCACAGAAAATAGGGGGGAAATTAAGAAGCGTAGAAAACGGAAAATAACCCTTGAGCTGACATGTGGGTGTGGCTGGACGTAGTACAGTTGTACTTGTACGGTTGATCCTCGAGATGCGCTGTGCAGCCTGGGCTATCTTTTCTACTGCGCAGTGGGCCTCCACCATCCTTGGTCCACGCTTCCTCTCCGGCCCACCACGGGCTGCTGCTGCCTGCCTCTGCGTCTGCTAGTCTGCAACTGCAACCACAGCTCTGACCTCTCCTCTACGGCTCTACCAGACTCCAAAAGTCCCAAGTCCCAGCATCCCTCCCCCGTGGCGTTGGCGTGCCCCGTCCCCTCGTCCCCGTCTCGGTCTCAAAAGCCTCGCACACCAGTGCACCACCACCACGGGCCACGGCACCATCTCCAGACTCCCGAGGGGACCATCACCGCCGCCTGCCCTTCCTTCTCCCACCTGCACCGCCGCCTCCAATTCCCGCCCGCCCCACTGCCATTGTGCGCCCCCGGAATGGCGTCACGCGGAGGAGATCCGGTAAGCTCCGGCCTGATTTTCAACTCTCTCCTCCCACATCTTCTCCTGGGGCGGAGCATTTGAATCGAACCCCCCAAAATCGCCCTCCCTCGAACGGTAGCCCCCAATCCGTACAGATTGTGGCCGATAGATTGGTTGACTCACGTGCCCTGCGCTCGCTCGCTTTGGGGGTGCTAACCTAATCGGTGACCCTCCTGTACCTCGATTGGGGCCTCGTTCTCCTCAGCATTGACCTCAGCGGTTTCCTTTTAGACAATGCTGCTGGTTTGCTGGTTGTTTCCACCATTCACGAGCGTGTACCTGTGCCCGAGACGCCGAAGTGATGTTCCCCCACTTTTTGGTATGTTGTGCAGGTAAACCAACTCTAGCTGAAGTGACGAGTGGCAGCATTGTTCAACCGTGCGGCTTCTGCTTGGCTGGTAGGTGAATGCCGTTCGATTATAAATTGTTCCTGTATAGCGTTTCACCTGCCTGTATTCTTCTAGCGCCTATTGATAAAACTGTTATTTAGCTTGTTTGGTTGCGTCTGGATTAAAGTGGATTAGAGAGGATTCTATTCAATTTCGATTAGTGAGGGATTTAATCCCCCTCAATCCACTTCGATCCAGACGCAACCGAACACGGCCTAATGCGTGTCCATACCATGTGATCTTCTTGACAAGTTCAGTTATGAAGCCTTCATAAGGCAACCCATATGTTCCTGTGGTGCTTCCATATTTGAGTGAGTACAGTACACGATGCCTTTCCCTGAGTCTGCCCAATCTTTTTCAGTCCTCTTGATTCCCTTGTTGCGATGTTAGGGTGCGTTTGGTTGCCGGACAGTCAGGACAGAGACGTTCCTTGACGTCCTCTCTCATCCCTCCAATTTTCAGGAATAACTGGGGACAACATTGAGATAGTTCTGTCTCAACCCTTGACTCTGAACCAAACAACCTTATTTGAAAGATCGTCTCATCCCGTCCCGTCCTGTCATTGCAACCAAACACACTTAAGCAATATGGTAGGTCAGATCCTCATAGGAACATGTTGATGCAATTAAAACCAAACTTTTTTTACATCTAAACATAAATATTTAGAACTTGAGATCACAAACCTGTGTAATAACAAAAAACTATGATTTGGGTTGACTTGGAAGTTTTGGAAATTATATTTGCAAAATCTGGCATTTCTGGTAACTTAAAATATGCCTTGAAAATAAAAGTTACGCAACCTAGGGCCCAACTAGAGTCTATATTAGCTATGTAGCTACTCACTTGTTGCTTGGTGATTATATGAGCATTGTGAAGTGAGTAACTCAAGGCTGGTTGTAATTGCATACAAATATGCCATCTATGGGCTATGGCTGCTGCCCACACAAGCTAGTTGGACACCTGGGTACTCTGTTGTCACTCTAGGTGCTAGGTGCCAAAACGCTGCCGCCTAGGACACCTTTCCTGCCTAATAGAACACTGGTCGATCGATTAAGTCTTTCCATCGCTGAAGCAATAAGAGTTCCTTTCCCGAACGAACTCTCAAAAGCTTGTCTCCATTGTTTGCATGTTGTGCGAAAGTCTCCCAAGATTGGCAGTTGTGGTGTTGAGGATCCATAATCCCTGAAAGGCTGCCAAGGTGATGAGAATATCTAAACCCTAAAGGCAGTGCAAGAGTGGAAAAAATATGAGGGATCCATAATCCCTCATATTTTTTCCACTCTTCATTCTTTCCAACCTGTGATGTGCTATTTTTTTGCAGCACCTAATCCCTCAGTTCATTTTCCACTCTTCATTCTTTTTTAATCTGTGCTACTTTCATTTGAGCCATGTTATCGTAAATGTTCAAATGGACTAAACAATCACCTAGCGTCTATCAATTTATTCAAGCTAAAAGTCCATTTAAACGGACTAAACAGGATCAACAAGCCATTGTGTAGAGGTGTGTAAATGGGCTAAACGGCCGTGTAGGCGACAGTTTTGAGGCCAGCGTTTGAAATTGTAATCTGTTGAGCTGTTAGTTGCTTAGCTTTTAGGATCTCTTGAAACTTGGTAATGCTTTATGTTGCAAAATCTTGGAATTAATTTTTAAATAGCAATTATCGATTGTTATGGAAAATATCCAACAATGTGATTACTGAATTGAGGTATGAGCTAGTGAGAATTCACCCATGCCTAGTTTTGGTGATCCTATCATGTTTAGGGTAATGTGTGATGTTGTATAAATAGGAAGTCCTAGTCTATGCATATGTAGTTATGTCAGTGAAATTAAATATTACTTTATGAAATTCCTTTCAAGGCAATGATTCTATAACAGCAGAGCTGTTGGGTGAATTTATATAAACATTGTAGATGTGCCTCATAAGTTTCAAATTTGTAGAAACTAGAAACGAGATAGATGTACCTCATAAAGTGATGTATCATTGAAGATTTGAAGAGAATCTAGCTTCAGTTTTAAAACAGCGTCTAGGCAACATGTCATTTGTGTGGTATCCACCCAGTTTTGTCGCTCGGTCCGTGCCCTACAGTGTGACAATGGCCGCGAGTTCGACAACCACGTCTCCCGTTCTTTCTTTTTCACTCATGGCGTCCAGTTGCGTCTCTCGTGCCCCTACACCTCTGCCCAGAACGGTCGGGCCGAACGCACGATTCGCACCACCACCAATATGATTCGCTGCCTTCTCTTCCAGGCAACTCTCCCTGCCAGCTACTGGGCAGAGGCCCTGCACACCGCTACACACCTCCTCAACCGTCTTCTGTCGAAGGCGGTGAGCCACCCTACTCCCCACTTCGCCCTGTACGACACAACCCCCTCCTATGACCATCTTCGCATGTTCGGTTGTGCCTGCTATCTTAACACTTCTGCCACTACTCCTCATAAGCTATCTTCTCGCTCCACTCGCTGCCTCTTCCTTAGCTACTCCCCTGACCAAAAGGGGTATCATTGACTTGACCT
Organism: Zea mays; assembly: GCF_902167145.1. Taxonomy (NCBI): domain Eukaryota; kingdom Viridiplantae; phylum Streptophyta; class Magnoliopsida; order Poales; family Poaceae; genus Zea; species Zea mays. The sequence continues at coordinate 66,030,090 of NC_050105.1, forward strand.
CGTCTCCCACCGCATCATCATCTCACGTCACGTCGTCGTAGACGAAGATGTGTTTCCCCTTGCTGGCTCCTCCCCACCCACCGATCTGGACTCCCTCCTTGAGTCTGATCCGGTTCCCCCTCCAGCCCAGGCACCCTGCCTTGCGCCGTTGCTCGCACCATGTGCGGTCTCGACGCCTCCGCTCTCGCCTATTCCCGTGCCATGCGTGGCCGCGTCGACCCCACCTACGCCACACGTGGCCCCGTCGACCCTGCCTGCGCCACGCGACGCCCCGTCGATCCCGCCTGCGCCACACACAGCCCCATCGACCACACCTACGCCATTCGCGACCCCATCGACGAGCGCGAGCCGCTTTGCCGACCCCACCCACGTCTACCACCGCAGTGGGCGCGCCACTCCCTCGGCGCCCACTGACCTGGGCCCATCGACGAGCGCGGCTCGCTTCGCCGACTTCGCCGTCGTCTATCACCGCTACGAGCCGGCCATGCCCGTGGCTCCCGACGTCCCGGTGGCCCGCTCCGAGCCGCTTGTGTACCACCCGGTCGCCATCCATCGCGACCCCGGGCACGTCGACTCGATGGTGACTCAGTGCGCCGCCGTCGTTTTCTGCCCCGTCGACCGGCTGATCCTAGCAGCTGATACGACTACCACTCCTCTGGACGCGTACCCGGTACTCTTCTTCGTTCGCACTGCCCTCGCCGACCCACACTGGCGTCGCGCTATGGAGGAGTATGCGGCCCTGCTGGCCCACCACACCTGGGACCTGGTGTCATGTCTACCAGGCACCAACGTGGTCATCGACAAGTGGCTCTTTCACCACAAGCTAACCTCGGACAGCTCTCTCGACAGCTACAAGACCCGTTGGGTGCTTCGGGGCTTCACCCAACGCCCCGGAGTGGACTACGATGAGACCTTCAGCCTCGTCGTCAAGTTCGCCACCGTTCACGCTGTCCTCTTCCTCGCCCTCTCCCGGGATAGCGCGATCCATCAGCTCGACGTCAAGAATGCCTTCCTCCACGACACTCTGACGAAGACTGACGAAGATTGTCTACTGCAACCAGCCCACTGGCTTTGTTGACGCCACTCACCCGGATCTGGTCTACCAGCGGAACCGCTCCCTATACGACCTCAAGCAGGTGCCGCGAGCATGGTACAGTCGCTTCGCCTCCTACTTGGCCTCCATCGGCTTCGTCGAGGCCAAGTCGGGCACCTCCCTGTTCATCTACAGGCGCGGCAATGATACTGTCTACCTCCTGCTCTATGTCGACGACATTGTGCTCATGTTGTCCACCGCCGACCTCCTATAGCGCACGATCGTCGCCTTCAGCGGGAGTTCGCGATGAAGGACTTGGAGCCCCTCCACCAGAGCCAGTACACCATTGACATCCTAAAGCGGACTGGCATGTCCGACTGCAAGTCCTGCTCCACACCTGTTGGCACTCAGGCGAAGCTCTCTTAGGACGACATGCCCCTGGTCGCCGACATGACGTCCTATCGAAGCCAGATCGGTGCTCCAGTACCTCGGTACCTCACCTTCTCCATGCCCGACATCGCCTACACCGTTCAACATGTGTGCCTACATATGCACACCTCGTGGGAGCCCCATCTCACCGCTCTCAAGCGGATCCTATGCTACCTTCGTGGCTCCCTCGACTATGGACTCCTCCGACCATCCCTGACATCAGAGCTCGTGGTCTACACCGACGCTGACTGGGCTGGCTGCCCCAACACGCGTCGGTCCACATCCGGTTATACCGTGTTTCGGGGCGCCAACCTCGTTTCCTGGGCCGCCAAGCGGTAGCCCGTCGTCTCCCGCTCCAGTGCCAACGTCGAGTACCGTGCCGTGGCAGAAGCCTCCTGGCTGCGCCAGCTCCTCCATGAGCTCCACAGCCCCCTTCAGCGCTCCACCCTCGTCTACTGCGACAACGTTAGCGGTCTACCTCTCCACCAATCCCGCGGAGATCGACCTGCACTTCGTCCGCGAGCGTGTCACCGCCGGTGACGTTCGGGTTCTCAGCGTTCCCACCACGTTGCATTTTGCTGACATTTTCACCAAGGGATTACCTTCGAGTGTATTTTTAGATTGTCGGTCCAGTGTCAACATCTGTATAGGATAGAGTTGCGACTGCGTGGGGGTGTTAGAATACCCGTTTAGGGTTTTCCCCGTGTAATTACTCTCTCACCCCTGTGTAATGGGCCAGGCCCAGTTAACTCAAGTCTATTAATACAACACCCAACCCTAACACAGGGTTAGGGTTTCCCACAGTTTGGTAGCTTATAATTTGCTGATGATGTAGCTTCTCAAGAATGCTTATTTTGTAGTAAAGATCAAATGGTAAAGGATACACCCTTTTCCCCTTTGGTTTTTATGCATTTATATTATGTTCTCTTGCATCATAGTGCTTTCGTTGTATTTGTATACTTGATTGCGAAAGGGACTCTAGGCGAGTTGGTTAGGTGGTCTGAGTAGCACTCCTCAGGTCCTGGGTTCAACTCCCCGTGGGAGCGAATTTCAGGCCGTGGTTAAAAAAATTCCCCTCGTTTGTCCCATGGCAAAGCATAGGGCCTGCTTGTTTTAGCTTTTTTCTAACGAGCTTTTCTGAGAATCTAGCTGTGGGGAGAATCTGAGTATCGTAGGGATTACGTGTGAAGGAAGATGAAGGGTCCATAGGTTTTAAATCTATAAAGTGATGGATTCCTACTATTGTGACTACTCGGCTGATTTTGTGTTTACTTTGATTTTAGACGGTTTTCATCAAAGCGATTCTCATAGAAGCTGGCTGAAAAGCTGGGCGTTTGGCAGTCCGCAACAACTTCTGGTGGCCAGAAGCTGAAAAAAATAAAACAAACAGGGCCATAGGTCTAAGGCCCGGTCGTGGTTGTGGTCGTTTCTCACATGGGTTACGGTGCCGCTGTGTATGGTTGGGGTAGAGGTTCAGGGGTTTTCTGACCTGTGTGAGGAGGTCTTCTTAATATAATGTCCGGGGCTTGTCTTACCCCGCAGGTCGAGTTTTTTTATATATACTTGATTCATGCAATTTGAATACTGTTTAGCTGCTATGTCTGATATTTCTTTCATCCAGGAATTGTGATGGATCCAGAAAAACAAAATGAAATGAGCTTGATGGACAAGAGACAACTAGTATACGAAGTTGCAAGATGGCCGCAAGGTGCCGTGGAGATTCTTAAGTGCTGGACTCGAAGGGAACTTCTTGAGCTTATCTGTGTTGAGTTGGGCAAAGAGAGGAAGTATACCAATGTCCCAAAAGCTAAGATGATCGCTTATCTCTTGAAATTAGTTTCACGAAAGAGTGGAAAGAATGGGCAACTCAAGGATGATAATGCAAATGTTATGTTATTAGAGCAGGATAACAAAGATGAAACACAAATGAAGGAATCTGAGGAACAAGAACAATCACGACCACTCAAAACTGCAAACTCTGACTCATCAATACGTAGAGAGGCTCATGCCTGTTGTTCAGTGGTGTGCAGCAATGTTGCATGCCAAGCCACACGGAATGCAGGAGATAATTATTGCAAACGTTGCTCTTGCTGCATTTGCAATAAATATGATGATAACAAAGACCCTAGCTTGTGGTTGGTTTGCAGCTCTGATAATCCATACAGTGGTTGTTCATGTGGTGTCTCTTGTCACCTAAACTGTGCTCTAAAGAATAAAAAGGCTGGCATTGTCAATAATGGCTGCAACAAGTTAGACTGTAGTTTCTACTGTGTTAGCTGTGGGAAAATCAACTGGCTAATGAGGTATCCTTCTGACTGTTTTGGTTCATTAACATGCCATAGGAAATTATGAACTCTGTTAACCTAATTCCTCTTTAGGCCTGACCATCCAAAACTAGTATCGCCAAGTTAGACTGTAGTTTCTACTGTGTTAGCTGTGGGAAAATCAACTAGCTAATGAGGTATCCTTCTGACTGTTTTGGTTCATTAACATGCCATAGGAAATTATGAACTCTGTTAACCTAATTCCTCTTTAGGCCTGACCATCCAAAACTAGTATCGCGGACTGTATTAATGGAGCAACACTTTCTTGGTGTTCTACCCTAACAAAAAAGCATGTTTTTTGTTCTTTTACTAGGTACTGACAAACTTTTGTATAGGAAAAATAAACTTGAGATTTTTTAAATGCTATAAATATTATGGTCACACATGCCTCTTGTGCCTATTGAAACTTCACGTATATATTTTACCTCTTACCTACTGCAGGAGTTTGCAGAAACAACTTGCAATTGCTAGGGAGGCAAGAAGAGTTGATGTGCTTTGTGAGAGGCTGTCATTGAGCCATAAAATGGTAAAAGGATCTGAACGTTATAAGGAAATAACGAGCATAATCAGCTCAGCTGCGAAAACACTTGAAAAAGAAGTTGGTGGTGCATTAGATCAGGTTTCTGCGATCACGGGGCGTGGCATTGTTAACCGGCTTACTTGTGGTGCTGAAGTTCAGAAGCTTTGTTCAAGTGCATTAGAAATTGTAGACTCTACAGTGGATAGCATCTTGGAGTTCGAGTCAAATAATAGTCCAAAACTCTTAGGTAATTTTGCTTTATAGTTGACTTGTTTAAACTGCATTTTGCATGCTTAGGTGTCTTCCTTGAAGAATCTGGAATAGTTGTGTTTGTTACCCAAAAAAAGTGAAAATATATTAGTATAAAAAGGACCTCCTTACAAAACATACTGGTTACATACAACTTAGTGTCTGAACAGATGGCATTTATGTTTTCAGGTCCCCAGCCCCAAATCCTTTTTGATGAAATCACTCCATTTTCTGTGGTAATTGTGTTGAACTATCAGGATAGCATCGGTAAGGAGCAGGTTGATGGTTCCAAAGTTTGGCACCGAAGTGCCAAGGTTTGCAACTATTCATCGGAGCCCACATGCCACATATTGAGGCCAAATACTAGGAGCCTGGTTTCTGGTCTGAGCCCTTCAACTGAATACTTCTTCAAGGTTTTGCCTTTTAGCAGCGTACAGGGGTTTACTGAGTGGGAGGCAAAATGCAGTACACGCAGCCTGGACCATGGCAGCAGCCAGTGCTCAACTCAGAACTCTGAGAGCATGTGCCTCAAAGTGGATCCAATGCAGCATCAGAAAAAGGATTTGAATGTGCAGAATCATCAGAGAACTATTCAATATGATTCACCTAAGGGGTCTACAAATTCAAGTGAGAACAATTTATTGTGTGACCGGTATTCCAAGCGGGCTAAGGTTGCAAGGCTAGATGGTGCAAGTGACAATGATGAAAGCCAGTTGCCGCCAACTTCTGAAGTTTTACCGTTTGCAAGCTCCAACTACTCTCCTTCCGAAGCTCCAAGTAAACCTGACTTGCTTATTGGCACCCCAGATTCGGCATCCAAGAACTATGTGGAGCAGCAGTACGAGTACTGTGTGAAGGTGGTCAGATGGTTGGAGCATGAAGGGCACATGGACAATGACTTCCGTGTGAAGTTCCTCACTTGGTTCAGTCTGAAGGCAACAGCGCAGGACAGGCGAATCGTTGGCGCCTTAGTAGATGTTCTTATCGGTGATCCTGCAAGCTTGGTTGCCCAACTGGTTGATGCATTCAAGGATATCATCTACACCAAGGAGAAGCCCTTTCAAACACAACAGAAGGATGCACGCTGCAAGATTTGGCACTAGAAACCTTCATAACTGCTCTGTGTCGCTGTGTGACATCATTTTTCTGGTAATTTTCTGGCGACTGAATGATGAACTACTGAAGTTATATCACCTAGCAGATTGCGTGCGGATTCTGTTGAGATGGATATTGTGCACTCTCTTAAAGGTTATAAGATGCTGTAGATGCTTCATTTGGCATTCAGGTCCATCAGATCTCTCATTTGTTCATTCAAATTCAGTCGGTAGGCAGACTATTAATCCATGAAGACAATCATGGTGGAACCATGTGCTGGTAATCATGAATCGGTTCTGAGTTTAGGTTTCGACTAGTAAGTAGTTGAAGCTTGTTAGCAGACAAGCAACTGTATTCATATGTGGAATGCTATGGTGGATCTGCAAGCTAACTATTGTGAATTCATATCATGACTTAAGAGATGTTTATTATTATTAGTTGACTTATTTTTTTTCCTGTGGTGTGTTTGGACTAGTCTCGGCTCGATCTTCCTACGATTTTTTTTGCCCTAGTTTGGACTGTGGGCAGTACTAGTTCAAGTACAATCTGGGGAGCCTGGTTTGCGCATACAGCTATTTAATCTGAAGGGGTACTGCACGGACATAATACTTCTGTGGCCTGTGGGTTAGTTGGTGGACAGCCCATCGGCATGTTTGGCTCACAACTAATCTCGTCACATTTTTGTGCTTATAGTAGGTAAATAAGGTGAAAGGATTAAGATGCTCGAGAGAACAAAAGCTTTGTAATATAAGTTTCAAACTCATACTAACATGTCAATTCTAGTAATTACTAAAAGAAATTGCTCAAAAGTAAATGTGGGGTCTGTTTGGTTTCTTGCGTCATAACTTGCCTAGCTTTTCTGTTTAAGTTAGTTCTTCAATTCGAGCCATTAAGCCTAGACAAGTTATGACGTTTTAGACATAAAACCAAACATGCTTTTAATGTAAAGAAGATATTAGTAAAGTCTCAATATTTTGTCAATATAGTCGGGAGTTGACATTCCCTATTAGTTCTCGCAGGAGCACCCATGCAAAGGTGTTGCTTCCATTTGGTTCGTGTAAGGACTAAGTACTCTCTACAAGATGGTCTTTCGCCTGGGTCACCTATAAGCTATTTGAGTGATCACTGAACTCGATTGTTACCAAATCGTTTAGGTGATGTCGATCACCAAAAGTAGCAAACATAAACTTCTCACATGATCTAATCATGGCAGGTGCACACTATCTACTCTCAATCCACTAACGAGACTAATAATTAAGCTACTACCAACTCTCAAGTCTCTCACAAGGCAAAGGCTCTTCGTCACACTCAAAATTGTTTCTTGATCGGTTATAATGGATAAGAGAGCTAGAATAGATAATTTGAGGTGTAGTTATAACCCCCAACTGACTAACTAGTCGTTACAATAACTCTAGGAAAAATCAACATTTATCAAACCATCCAACAACCAAATCGTTAGACAATTTGCCTTCGATCCGTCGAGACACAACAATCACAGTTTCCTTATTATGTCAGACATAACCATTAGAGTATACTACATACAATGTATGACTCATACCCTACATAAGACAATTTTGACGCTCATGAAACCTCTTTGGTCACTCTATGAAGAGCATCAGATCGAAATCTAATGATTTGGTGGTTGCCCTACTCACAGGTCCAACACTCTTGTAGGAAGGAACCCTAACCGCTACAGTTGCACCATATTGTCCAATGACCCATGTAGGACCAATCTGGCACATGTTGGAGCTCTCTAGTCTATTTTCACAGACCATCATACTCATTCTCATTGGCCCAATGACACTGTTTAGAGGATTTGACGATCATGCCTTCACTGACATTCCATATGGAGCATTAGACCATATGTATTAGTTTGACAACCTTGTTTCTCATGGTCCAATGCCGCTAAAGCTACCTAAATGCTTCCAATTTCAAAAACTTTGTGAATAGAGTTTATTCCAAACACCTTTTGATCTTCATTTGAGCTACCTAAAGTTAAATACAACTAGTGTGCACACACTAAAATCATTGCACTCATCTAGGTCAAGCTACTAGTTGACATTCCCTTTACATTAAGGTTAAAGAAAAAGTCTTTTACTACTCTATTTGTCTCTTAACTCTAATCAACACTTAGAACTAGTCAATCCTCAACCTTGTCATCCATCCTTTAGAAAATTAAAACTATTTCCATACTTAGGGGCACGAAACCATTGTTTGACCAAATAATCATCTTTAATGTGGCATAACTTAAATTACCTCTACAAAACACATGTTAGCCACAATAATCTTATTTCTTCATTAATCACTAAAATCACTAATGGCCTAGATGTTTTTAATCTCCTACTTTTGGTGATTGATGACAACACTGCCTCAAGTATGTGAAACAATTGAGGGTTTTAAAGTGCTTAATTTGCATGAACTTGTGACATTAAGAAAAATGAAAGATAGATAAAGTGTTCACATAAATCAAGTCCACACCACATACCATTAAGATAAAGGTCCAAGGACAAGTACATGATCTAGCTCATTTATGTGAAATAGGAAATAATATGAAATGAAAGATTATAATCAAGCAAATGTGAAATGATATAAGATAAGCAATAAAAGCAAACCATGTCACAACACAAGATAACTATATCATACAAATGCAAATCATAAAGTATATAGTACAACTCATGATACATATGAAAGTGCATATGAGAGTAACACACATAGAAATTATGGAAAAATTAACTCATGTATCTCTCACTCCCTATAACTCTCCACCCCTATCTAAAATACTCTCTAACCTCTCCCCCTTTGGTGTTAAACAACAAAACCTAATGTGTTTTGGGGGCTCTATTACCAGTAAACGTATCTCATTTGCCCACTTTGTAGACATTGATTCTATTGTGTTTCGAGGGCTCTTGTTGTAAATGGTAACACTTTAATTCTATCTATTTCTATAGAGCACACAAACCATACCATCTATAGTGCAACAATTCCTTCCAGTTTGGGTTTGTGATTCTGGTGCTGGATCAAGGAAATTTTATAGTGCCCGGTAGGGCATTGCCAAAATCAAGCATAGAATCGTTGCTAATTGAAAGGGAAATGTGCCCTTGGGCCATTTCTATAATTGTTTTGGTGATTAGATGCCTAACACATTGTTTTCAACTCATATGTGCCAAGTAGGTGAAAAGTGCACATCAAAGAATAAGGTATGTTTTTAGACTTAGTAAATTGTTTTTTAATACTAACATGTTTATCTAAGTGCTAGAAACAGTGCTAAGCAAAGAAGAAAAGAATTAGAGAAGATATGGCTCAGACAGCTAAAACCAGCACCAGCTGGCACACCGGACTGTCCGGTGCCCTAGGCTGGCTCGGCGGCGAACTGCCCGCTCTCGGGAATCGGTAGGGCGACGTGGCTAAAAATCACCGGACTGTCCGGTGGTGCACCAGACTGTCTGGTGAGTCTTCAGCGCCCGCGCCCAAGCCTTCGGCGATGAACTCGTCGCTCTCGGGAAAAGAAAAAGACGTTGCGGCTAAAAATCACCGGATAGTCCGGTGGTGCACCGGACTGTCCGATGAGTCAACGGCGCCAGCGGCCAACGGTCGCCTGCGCGATCAACGGGTGACACATGGCTTAAGCCAACGGGCGACACGTGTGCACCGGACAGTGTCCGGTGTACCAACAGATCTGAAGATCCAACGGTCGGCTTCGCCAGAAAAGGAAAGAGATCGCGCACTGGACTACTACAGTAGCTGTCCGGTGATGCACCGGACTGTTCGGTGCACCACTCGACAGAAGGCAATAATTGCCTTCCAAGTTGATCTCCAACGGCTCCTAGCTGCCTTAGGGCTATAAAAGGGATCCCTAGGCGCATGGAACAGAAAACTAAGCATTCACTAAGCATCCTGAGACTCCTAGACTCCGCCTCCACGCATTTGATCGATTGCGTTAGTGATTTGAGCTCTGTTTGAGCTGTGAACTCTCTGTGCTGTGTTTCGAGCTCAAGTCTTGGCTTGTGTGCGTGAGTGTGCTGCGGATTGAGTCTTGTGTTTGTTTCTTTCCCTCCCTTACTTCTGTGCCTCTTGTGTGATCATCATCATAAGGGCGAGAGGCTCGAACTTGTGGATATTCCTCGCAAACGGGAAAAGACTACTAAAGAAGATAATCGTGGCACTCAAAGTTGATCATTGGATCACTTGAGAGGGATTGAGTGCAATCCTTGACCGAAGGAGGACACCACAACGTGGAAGTAGGCATTGGCCGAACCACGGGATAAATCACTGTGTCCTGTGTCCATCTCCTTTGTGATTGGTTTTCTTTTGAAGTTCACACCTTAGCAACTTGGTTTTAATTGCACTAACTTTTTATAACCAAGTGTTGGCTATTTAGTGTTGAGTTTCACAGGATCACCTATTCACCCCCCCTCTAGGTGTTCTCAATTGGTATCGAAGCCGTACTCTTCATCTAAGGGACTAACCGCTCGAAGAGATGGATCCTAACGGTAAGGGGATGGTGGTCAATGACAAGGAGAAGGAATCTCTCTTCAACGAGCCAAGAGACGACAAGCCCACTGACTTAGGCTCGAGTCATAAGAAGATGGACGGGAAAAAGAAGAGGTGCATCAAGAAGATCATATACTATGACAACGATGCCTCCTCTTCTTCACCAAGGGACGACGACGACGACTCTTCATCGAAAAAGAAAATGGTCAATCAGAACTACTCTTTTGACTATTCTCGCATGCCATACAATTCAAATGCGCATTTACTATCAATTCCCCTTGGAAAACCTCCACACATTGATGGAGAGGACTATTCATTTTGGAGCCATAAAATGCGTAGTCATCTATTTTCTCTCCATCCTAGTATTTGGGAAATTGTAGAGAATGGGATGCATTTTAATAGTACTGATAACCCTGTGCTCATAAATGAACAAATTCATAAAAATGCCCAAGCCACTACTGTTTTGCTAGCATCTCTTTGCAGGGATGAATACAATAAGGTGAGCGGCTTGGACAACGCCAAACAAATATGGGACACCCTCAAGATATCTCATGAGGGAAATGATGCCACCATGATTACCAAAATGGAACTGGTGGAAGGCGAGCTGGGGAGGTTCGCGATGATTAGGGGAGAGGAGCCAACACAAACCTACAGTAGGCTCAAGACCCTGGTTAACAAAATCCGAAGCTATGGAAGCACAAGATGGACGGATCATGACGTCGTCCGACTCATGCTCAGATCATTTACAGTAATTGACCCTCATCTTGTGAATCTTATTCGTGAAAACCCCAGGTACACCAAGATGACGCCCGAGGAAATACTCGGAAAATTCGTGAGCAGGCGTATGATGGTGAAAGAAGCTCGATACGTGGACGATGCACTAAACGGTCCATTACCCGTCTACAAGCCACAACCCGTTGCTCTCAAAGCAACCAGCAGCAGGGAGGCACTACCCAGCAAGGTAGCACAAGTGGAGGCTGCCGGGCTAAACGAGGACGAAATGGCGCTCATCATCAAGCGCTTCAAAACCGCCTTGAAAGGACACAAGGAATACCCCAACAAGAATAAAATAAGGGGAAAGCGCTCCTGCTTCAAATGCGGTAAGACTGGTCATTTCATAGCTCAATGCCCCAATAATGATAATGATCAGGGACAAGAAAAGCACGGGAAGAAGGAGAAGAAAAAGAACTACAGGAAGGCGAAGGGCGAGGCACACCTTGGAAAGGAATGCGATTCTGACTGCTCTTCATTCGACTCCAACAATGAAGGACTAGCTGCCTCTGCCTTCGACAAATCTTCACTCTTCCCCAACGAACGCCATACGTGCCTTATGGCTAAGGAAAAGAAGGTATGCATTCGGGACACTCCCAAGTATACTTCTTCTAGTGATGAAGAGTCATCTGATGATGAAGTAGACTATACTGATTTGTTTAAGGGATAAGATAGAAATAAAGTAGACAAGATAAATGAACTAATTGATGCCCTTAATGAAAAGGATAGATTGCCAGAAAAGCAAGAAGACATTTTGTATGAGGAGCATGATAAATTTGTTAGTGTTCAAAAATATATTGCTTTAGAAATTAAAAGAAATGGAATGCTATCCTCTAAGTTGTCTACTTATCATGAATCTATCTCTAGTTTAAAGAATTTAAATGATTAATTAAAAGCAAAGCTAGAGGAAGTAAATACAACTAGTTCAAGTGTAGATCATGTGGTTATTTGTGATAGATGTAAAGACATTGATATTGATAAACATGTTACTACTATTGTTAATTTAAACAGTGAGGTTGCAAGTCTTAATGCTCAACTTAAGACTTGCAAAGATGATTTTGAGAAACTAAAATTTGCTAGGGATGCCTACACCATTGGTAGACACCCCTTAATTAAGGATGGACTTGGTTTTCGAAAGGAAACCAAGAACTTAACAAGCCAAAAGACTTCCGTTCTCAACAAGGAGAAAGGGAAGACCCCTATGGCTAGTAGTTCTCAAAAGAACCATGCATATATTTATGATAGGAAATTCACTAGGCATGCTTATAATGATAGATGCTATGATCGTACTGTTTTTCATGATGCTACATTTAATTCTCATGCCATGTTTGCATCTAGCTCCGCTTTTGTTCATGGTAGAAGTAGGCCTAGGAGAAATTATGTTCTTTCTCATGCACCTAGGAACGTTTGCAATGGATCTACTACTGTTTATCATGCTTGCAAGGCTTCCTTTGTACTTGAGAGCACCTAGAGGGGGGGGGGGGTGAATAGGTGATCCTGTAACACTTAAAACTTAGGCCACAAAAACTTGGTTAAGTGTTAGCACAATAACCGCCAAGTGGCTAGAGAGGAATCTTCAACAAAACACAATAACCAACAAGATCAATCACAGAGATGACACGGTGGTTATCCCGTGGTTCGGCCAAGACCAACGCTTGCCTACTCCACGTTGTGGCGTCCCAACGGACGAGGGTTGCAATCAACCCCTCTCAAGCGGTCCAAAGACCCACTTGAATACCACGGTGTTTTGCTTGCTTTACTCAATCCCGTTTGCGAGGAATCTCCACAACTTGGAGCCTCTCGCCCTTACACTTGAAATTCACAAAGAAGCACAGAGCAAGGGAGGGATTAGCAACGCACTCAAGACAAGAAATCACAGCAACACCACGCACACAAGTCGCAACGAGAGCTCACAACACAACTCAATGAGTTCACCACTCAGCAAGAGCTCTAATTGCTATCGCAAAGAATCAAAGGCGCGGAATCGATGTCTTGGTTCTTAGGAATGTTGTAGGAATGCTTGGTGTCCTCCTCCATGCGCCTAGGGGTCCTTTTTATAGCCCCAAGGCAGCTAGGAGCCGTTGAGAGCATTCTAGGAAGGCTGATCTTGCCTTCTGTCGACTGGCGCACCGGACAGTCCGGTGCACACCGGACATTGTCCGGTGCCCGATTTCCTTCCAAAAATGGCGCAGTCGACCATTGGCAGCCTGAGAGCCGTTGGCGCACCGGACATGTCCGGTGCACACCGGACAGTCCGGTGCCCCCTTCTAGCCGTTGGCTCGGCCACGTGTCCCGCGCAGATTGCGCGGCTGACCGTTGGCCCGGCCGACCGTTGGCTCACCGGACAGTCCGGTGCACACCGGACAGTCCGGTGAATTATAGTCGTACGTCGCCGGTGAATTCCCGAGAGCGGCCACTTCGCTCGAGCCAGCATGGCGCACCGGACACTGTCCGGTGCACCACCGGACAGTCCGGTGCCCCCAGACTCAGCAGAGTCTTGGCTGCTCGAGCCAAGACATTTCCAATTGGATTTTTCCTGTTTCCAGCACTTAGACACAATACATTAGTCCATAAAACAATGTACTAAGTCTGAGAAACATACCTTTATCCTTGATTTGTACTTTGTCCACCATTTTACACTTAAGCACTTGTGTTGGACACTAAATCACCAAAATACTTAGAAATGGCCCAAGGGCACATATCCCTTTCAATCTCCCCCTTTTTGGTGATTTATGCCAACACAACATAAAGCAAGTAGAACAAGTACAAAATCAATTCAAATAAGAACTCAAAATTGTTTTGATTCAATTTTGACATATATGGATCACTCTAGGCCACCACTTGGTTTGTTTTTGCAAATCAAACTCAAATTCCTATCTCTAAGTCAAATCCACTTGTAGAGACATAAAGAGAGGTATTCCAAAAAAATTTGATCAACTCCCCCTTTTTCCCATAGTCAACACTTCTCCCCACAAGATGCCAACTTTTGACATAAGAGACAATAAAAGAGTTTTGACAAACCAAAAGCTCTAATCTACTATTTTCAAAATTTCTCAAGTGGTAGCTGATCCATCTATTGCTTTGGCCTTTATTTTCTCCCCCTTTGGCATCAAGCACCAAAACGGGATCAAGCTTGGCCCTTTAACCCCATTGCCTCACCAAAATCTTCAAATGAGAATACAAAGGCAATAAGAGTACATGAGATGAACTTGGAATAAGTTACCCTCTCATCGGAGTGCAGTGGAAGTCTTTCATGGTCCAAGTCCACCTTTCCCTTTCAAACCTCCTTTGAGACTAAATCAAGCAAACTCAAGCAAACAGTTAGTCTCAAAGGGTCAAGTTGTAGCACAGCTCCCCCTAAATATGTGCATCACTTGCAAGAAGGACTTGTGAGGTCCAGGGAGTGTTTGTACAACTTGAGCACCACAATAAGCAACAAAATGCAGAATGAACATGATCAAAGGCATAAACACATGTATGCTACAATTCAATCCAAGTTCCGCGAATCTAAGACATTTAGCTCACTACGCAGCCTGCAAAAGGTCTTCTCATCTAGAGGCTTGGTAAAGATATCGGCTAGCTGGTTCTCGGTGCTAACATGAAACACTTCGATATCTCCCTTTTGCTGGTGGTCTCTCAAAAAGTGATGCCGGATGTCAATGTGCTTTGTGCGGCTGTGCTCAACAGGATTTTCCGCTATTCGGATAGCACTCTCATTATCACATAGGAGTGGGACTTTGCTCAGATTGTAGCCAAAGTCCCTGAGGGTTTGCCTCATCCAAAGTAGTTGCGCGCAACAATGTCCTGCGGCAACATACTCGACCTCAGCGGTGGATAGGGCAACAGAAGTTTGTTTCTTAGAATTCCATGACACCAGGGACCTTCCTAAGAATTGGCACGTCCCCGATGTACTCTTCCTATCGACCTTACATCCAGCATAGTCGGAATCTGAGTACCCAATCAAGTCAAAGTTAGACCCCTTTGGATACCAGATCCCGAAGCAAGGCGTAGCGACTAAATATCGAAGAATTCGCTTCATAGCTACTAAGTGACACTCCTTAGGATTGAATTGAAATCTAGCACACATGCATACGCTAAGCATAATATCCGGTCTACTAGCACATAAATAAAGCAAAGAACCTATCATGGACCGGTATGCTTTTTGATCAACGGACTTACCTCCTTTGTTGAGGTCGGTGTGTCCATCAGTGCCCATCGGTGTCTTTGCGAGCTTGGCGTCCTTCATCCCAAACCGCTTTAGCAAGTCTTGCGTGTACTTTGTTTGGGAGATGAAAGTGCCGTCCTTGAGTTGCTTCACTTGGAACCCAAGGAAGTAGTTCAACTCGCCCATCATCGACATCTCGAATTTCTGCGTCATAACCCTGCTAAACTCTTCACAAGACTTTTGATTAGTAGAACCAAATATTATGTCATCAACATAAATTTGGCACACAAAAAGATCACCATCGCACGTCTTAGTGAAAAGAGTTGGATCGGCTTTCCCAACCCTGAAAGCATTAGCAATTAAAAAGTCTCTAAGGCATTCATACCATGCTCTTGGGGCTTGCTTAAGTCCATAGAGCGCCTTAGAGAGCTTACACACATGGCCGGGGTACCGTTCATCCTCGAAGCCAGGGGGTTGCTCCACGTACACCTCCTCCTTGATCGGCCCGTTGAGGAAAGCGCTCTTCACATCCATTTGGTACAACCTGAAAGAATGGTGAGCGGCATATGCTAGCAAGATACGAATTGATTCTAGCCTAGCCACAGGAGCAAAAGTCTCCTCAAAGTCCAAACCTGCGACTTGGGCATAACCTTTTGCCACAAGTCGAGCCTTGTTCCTCGTCACCACCCCGTGCTCGTCCTGTTTGTTGCGGAACACCCACTTGGTTCCCACAACATTTTGCTTGGGACGAGGCACCAGTGTCCAAACTTCATTGTGCTTGAAGTTGTTGAGTTCCTCCTGCATGGCCAACACCCAGTCCGGATCTAGCAAGGCCTCTTCTACCCTGAAAGGCTCAATAGAAGAGACAAAAGAGTAATGCTCACAAAAATTAACTAATCTTGAACGAGTAGTTACTCCCTTGCTAATATCACCCAATATTTGGTCGACGGGATGATCCCTTTGAATCGTCGCTCGAACTTGGGTTGGAGGTGCCTGAGGTGCTTCTTCCTCTTCAACTTGATCATCCTGTGCTCCCCCTTGATCATGCGCCTCCACTTGAGGTACCTGTTCATCATCTTGGGTTGGGGGATGCACCATAGTTGAGGAAGACGGTTTATCTTGCTCCAATGGTTCCTGAGGCCGTACATCTCCAATTGCCATGGTGCGTATCGCGGCAGTTGGAACGTCTTCTTCATCTACATCATCAAGATCAACAACTTGCTCTCTTGGAGAGCCATTAGTCTCATCAAATACAACGTCGCTAGAGACTTCAACCAAACCCGATGATTTGTTGAAGACCCTATACGCCTTTGTATTTGAATCATAACCTAATAAAAACCCTTCTACAGCTTTGGGAGCAAATTTAGAGGTTCTACCTTTCTTCACAAGAATATAACACTTGCTCCCAAATACACGAAAATAAGACACATTGGGTTTGTTACCAGCCAGCAGCTCATATGAAGTCTTCTTGAGGAGGCGGTGAAGGTAGACCCTGTTGATGGCGTGGCAAGCCGTGTTCACGGCTTCCGACCAAAAGCGCTCGGGGGTCTTGAACTCTCCAAGCATAGTCCTCGCCATATCTATGAGCGTCCTGTTCTTCCTCTCTACCACACCATTTTGCTGAGGTGTGTAGGGAGCGGAGAACTCGTGCTTGATCCCCTCTTCCTCAAGGAATTCCTCCACTTGAAGATTCTTGAATTCGGACCCATTGTCGCTCCTTATCTTCTTCACCTTGAGCTCAAACTCATTTTGAGCTCTCCTGAGGAAGCGCTTGAGGGTC
Organism: Zea mays; assembly: GCF_902167145.1. Classification (NCBI taxonomy): domain Eukaryota; kingdom Viridiplantae; phylum Streptophyta; class Magnoliopsida; order Poales; family Poaceae; genus Zea; species Zea mays. The sequence continues at coordinate 66,046,947 of NC_050105.1, forward strand.
CCTTGGGTTTTAGACTTATCCTGCAAAAAGAACACCCAAGTGAAGCGGGAAAAGTCATCAACAATAACTAGACCATACTTACTTCCTCCTATGCTCAGATAGGCGATGGGTCCAAAGAGGTCCATATGCATCAGCTCCAGAGGTCTTGAAGTGGTCATCACATTCTTGCTGTGATGAGCTCCTCCCACCTGTTTACCTGTTTGACAAGCTGCACAAGGTCTATCTTTTTCGAAATGTACATTGGTTAGACCTATCACGTGTTCTCCCTTTAGAAGCTTGTGGAGGTTCTTCATCCCCACATGTGCTAAGCGGCGATGCCACAACCAGCCCATGCAAGTCTTAGCCATTAAGCATGCATCTAGACTGGCCTCTTCTTTTGCAAAATCAACTAAATAAAGTTTGCCGTCTAGTACACCCTTAAAAGCTAGTGAACCATCACATCTTCTAAAGACAGACACATCTATATTTGTAAATAGACAATTATATCCCATATTACATAATTGACTGACAGATAGTAAATTATATCCAAGAGACTCAACTAAAAACACATTAGAGATAGAGTGCTCATTTGATATTGCAATCTTGCCTAAACCTTTCACCTTGCCTTGGTTCCCATCACCGAATATGATTGAATCTTGGGAATCCTTATTCTTGACGTAGGAGGTGAACATCTTCTTCTCCCCCGTCATATGGTTTGTGCATCCGCTGTCGATAATCCAGCTTGAACCCCCGGATGCATAAACCTGCAAGGCAAATTTAGGCTTGGGTCTTAGGTACCCAACTCTTGTTGGGTCCTACAAGGTTAGTCACAATTTCCTTAGGGACCCAAATGCAAGTTTTATCATCCTTGCATTTTGCCCCTAATTTCCTAGCAACTATCTTCCTATCCTTTCTACAAATAGCAAAGGAAGCATTTAAAGCATGATAAATTGTAGAGGGACCATTCATAACTTTTCTAGGAATATGAACAACATTCTTTCTAGGCACATGATGAATATTTTTCCTAGGCATATCTCTACCATGCATATAGGAAGAACTGGAAGTATACATAGCATAAGAATCATATGCATGTGAATCAAAAGCATTGCAACTCCTATGAGACTGTCTTCTATCATTGTGCATAAAAGCATGGTTTTTTTAGTACTACTTGCCATAGAGGCCTTCCCTTTCTCCTTGGCGGAGATGGGAGCCTTATGGCTTGTTAAGTTCTTGGCTTCCCTCTTGAAGCCAAGCCCATCCTTAATTGAGGGGTGTCTACCAATCGTGTAGGCATCCCTAGCAAATTTTAGTTTATCAAAATCATTGTTGCTAGCCTTAAGTTGGGCATTAAGACTAGCCATTTCATCATTTAATTTTGCAATAGAAGCTATGTGTTCACTACAAGCATCAATATCAAAATCTTTACATCTATTACAAATAACAACATTTTCTACACAAGTTGTAGATTTACTAGCTATTTCTAACTTAGCATTTAAATCATCATTAATGCTCCTTAAGCTAGAAATTGTCTCATGGCAAGAAGATAATTCACAAGAAAGCATTTCATTTCTCTTAACTTCTAAGGCATGAGATTTTTGTGCTTCTACAAATTTGTCATGTTCTTCATACAACAAGTCCTCTTGTTTTTCTAAAAGCCTATTCTTATCATTCAAGGCATCAATCAATTCATTAACTTTATCTACCTTGGTTCTATCTAGGCCCTTAAATAAACATGAATAATCTATTTCATCCTCATCACTCGATTCGTCCTCACTTGAAGAAGCATAAGTAGAGTCTCGAGTACATACCTTCTTCTCCCTTGCCATAAGGCATGTGTGACGCTCGTTGGGGAAGAGGGATGACTTGTTGAAGGCGGTGGCGGCGAGTCCTTCATTGTCGGAGTCGGACGAGGAGCAATCCGAATCCCACTCCTTGCCAAGATGTGCCTCGCCCTTTGCCTTCTTATAGTTCTTCTTCTTCTCCCTCTTGTTCCCTTGATCCTGATCACTATCATTGTCGGGACAGTTAGCAATAAAATGACCAAGCTTACCACATTTGAAGCATGAGCGCTTCCCCTTTGTCTTGGTCTTGCTTGGCTGCCCCTTGCGACCCTTTAGCGCCGCCTTGAATCTTTTGATGATGAGGGCCATTTCTTCATCATTAAGTCCGGCCGCCTCAATTTGTGCCACCTTGCTAGGTAGCACCTCCTTGCTTCTTGTTGCCTTGAGAGCAAGGGGTTGAGGCTCGGTGATTGGACCATTCAATGCGTCGTCCACGTACCTCGCCTCCTTGATCATCATTCGCCCGCTTATGAATTTTCCAAGGACTTCTTCGGGCGACATTTTGGTGTACCTGGGATTCTCACGAATATTATTCACCAAATGAGGATCAAGAACGGTAAAGGACCTTAGCATCAATCGGACGACGTCGTGGTCCGTCCATCACGTGCTTCCGTAGCTCCTTATTTTGTTGATAAGGGTCTTGAGCCAGTTGTATGTTTGTGTCGGCTCCTCGCTCCTTATCATCGCGAATCGTCCAAGCTCGCCCTCCACCAACTCCATCTTGGTGAGCAAGGTGACGTCGTTCCCCTCATGTGAAATCTTGAGGGTGTCCCAGATCTGCTTGGCGTTATCCAAGCCGCTCACTTTGTGGTATTCATCCCTGCACAATGAAGCTAGAAGAACAGTAGTAGCTTGTGCATTCTTATGAATTTGCTCATTAATGAACATGGGACTACCCGAACTATCAAAGTGCATTCCACTCTCTACAATCTCCCATATACTAGGATGGAGAGAGAACAAGTGACTACGCATTTTGTGACTCCAAAATCCGTAGTCCTCTCCATCAAAATGAGGAGGTTTACCAAGTGGAATAGATAATAAATGAGCATTTGTACTTTGAGGAATACGAGAGTAATCAAAAGAAAAGTTCGAATTGACCGGTTTCCTTCTCTCGTAGTCGTTGTGGTCGTCGACCTTTTGGGAAGAAGTAGACTCATCGCTGTCGTCGTAGTAGACGATCTCCTTGATGCGCCTCGTCTTCTTTTTCTTCCCATCTTTCCGTTTATGGCCCGAGCCCGAGTCGGTAGGCTTGTCATCCTTCGGCTCGTTGACGAAAGATTCCTTCTCTTTATCGTTGATCACGATACCCTTCTCCTTAGGATCCATCTCTTCGGGCGGTTAGTCCCTTTGTGAAGAGAACGGCTCTGATACCAATTGAGAGCACCTAGAGGGGGGGTGAATAGGTGATCCTATAACACTTAAAACTTAGGCCACAAAAACTTGGTTAAGTGTTAGCACAATAACCGCCAAGTGGCTAGAGAGGAATCTTCAACAAAACATAATAACCAACAAGATCAATCACAGAGATGGCACGGTGGTTATCCCGTGGTTCGGCCAAGACCAACGCTTGCCTACTCCACGTTGTGGCGTCCCAACGGACGAGGGTTGCAATCAACCCCTCTCAAGCGGTCCAAAGACCCACTTGAATACCACGGTGTTTTGCTTGCTTTACTCAATCCCGTTTGCGAGGAATCTCCACAACTTGGAGCCTCTCGCCCTTACACTTGAAATTCACAAAGAAGCACAGAGCAAGGGAGGGATTAGCAACGCACTCAAGACAAGAAATCACAGCAACACCACGCACACAAGTCGCAACGAGAGCTCACAACACAACTCAATGAGTTCACCACTCAACAAGAGCTCTAATTGCTATCGCAAAGAATCAAAGGCGCGGAATCGATGTCTTGGTTCTTAGGAATGTTGTAGGAATGCTTGGTGTCCTCCTCCATGCGCCTAGGGGTCCCTTTTATAGCCCCAAGGCAGCTAGGAGCCGTTGAGAGCATTCTAGGAAGGCTGATCTTTCCTTCTGTCGACTGGCGCACCGGACAGTCCGGTGCACACCGGACATTGTCCGGTGCCCGATTTCCTTCCAAAAATGGCGCAGTCGACCGTTGGCAGCCTGAGAGCCGTTGGCGCACCGGACATGTCCGGTGCACACCGGACAGTCCGGTGCCCCCTTCTAGCCGTTGGCTCGGCCACGTGTCCCGCGCAGATTGCGCGGCTGACCGTTGGCCCGGTCGACCGTTGGCTCACCGGACAGTCCGGTGCACACCGGACAGTCCGGTGAATTATAGCCGTACGTCGCCGGTGAATTCCCGAGAGCGGCCACTTCGCTCGAGCCAGCCTGGCGCACCGGACACTGTCCGGTGCACCACCAGACAGTCCGGTGCCCCCAGACTCAGCAGAGTCTTGGCTGCTCGAGCCAAGACATTTCCAATTGGATTTTTCCTGTTTCCAGCACTTAGACACAATACATTAGTCCATAAAACAATGTACTAAGTCTGAGAAGCATACCTTTATCCTTGATTTGTACTTTGTCCACCATTTTACACTTAAGCACTTGTGTTGGACACTAAATCACTAAAATACTTAGAAATGGCCCAAGGGCACATTTCCCTTTCAGTACTTTTATGCAAGAATGCAAAAGTAGTTGCTAGGAAGTTGGGATCCAAATGCAAGGGAGACAAAACTTGCATATGGGTTCCAAAAACTGTTGTGACTAACCTTGTATGACCCAACAAGAGTTGGGTACCTAAAACCCAAGCTTAAATTCCTTGCAGGTTTATGCATCCGGGGGATCAAGCTGGATTATCGACAGCGGATGCACAAACCACATGACGGGGGAGAAGAAGATGTTCACCTCCTACGTCAAGAATAGGGATTCCCAGGATACGATCATCTTTGGAGATGGGAACCAAGGCAAGGTCAAAGGGTTGGGAAAGATAGCCATCACATCCAAGCATTCTATCTCTAATGTGTTTTTAGTTGAATCACTCGGGTATAATTTATTGTCTGTGAGTCAATTATGTAACATGGGTTATAATTGTTTATTCACAAATATTGATGTATCTATCTTTAGAAGAAGTGATGGTTCACTAGCTTTTAAGGGTGTATTAGACGGCAAGCTCTATTTAGTTGATTTTTCGAAAGAGAATGCTGATCTAGATGCATGCTTAATAGCTAAGACTAATATGGGCTGGCTTTGGCATCGCCGTCTAGCACATGTTGGGATGAAGAACCTTCATAAACTTCTAAACAAAGATCATGTGTTAGGACTAACCGATGTCTGTTTTGAGAAAGACAGACCTTGTGCAGCGTGCCAAGCAGGGAAACAGATGGGAAGCACTCATCATACCAAAAATGTGATGACGACGTCAAGACCATTGGAACTTCTTCATATGGATCTCTTCGGTCCCGTTGCCTATCTCAGCATCGGGGGAAGCAAGTATGGTCTTGTTATAGTTGATGATTTTTCCCGCTTCACTTGGGTTTTCTTTTTGTAGGACAAATCCGAACCCCAAGGGACACTAAAGCGCTTCTTAAGGAGAGCTCAAAATGAGTTTGAGCTTAAGGTGAAGAAGATAAGAAGCGATAATGGGTCCGAGTTCAAGAATCTACAAGTGAAGAGTTTCTTGAGGAGGAAGGCATCAAGCACGAGTTCTCTGCTCCCTACACACCACAACAAAATGGTGTGGTAGAGAGGAAGAACAGGACGCTAATCGACATGGTGAGAACGATGCTTGGAGAGTACAAGACGCCTGAGCGGTTTTGGTCGGAAGCTGTGAACACGACTTGCCATGCCATAAACCGGCTCTACCTACAGCGTCTCCTCAAGAAGACCTCCTACGAACTCCTAACTGGTAACAAACCCAGTGTTTCTTATTTTCGCGTATTTGGGAGCAAATGCTACATTCTGGTGAAGAAAGGTAGACATTCGAAATTTGCTCCCAAGGTAGTAGAAGGGTTTTTACTAGGATATGACTCAAATACAAAGGCGTATAGGGTCTTCAACAAATCATCAAGATTAGTGAAGTCTCTAGCGACGTTGTATTTGATGAGACTAATGGCTCTCCAAGAGAGCAAGTTGATCTTGATGATATAGACAAAGATGAAGTTCCGACGACCGCAATGTGAACCATGGCGATAGGTGATGTGCGACCACAGGAACTGCAAGAACAAGATCAACCATCTTCCTCCATGATGGTTCATCCCCCCAACTCAAGACGATGAACAGGTACCTCAAGGAGAGGGGCAAGATCAAGGGGGAGCACATCAAGACTAGGTTTTGGAGGAAGAAGCATCATGGGCCCCTCCAACCCAAGTCCGAGCAACAATCCAAAGACATCACCCCGTCGATCAGATTCTGGGTGACATCAGCAAGAGAGTAACCACTCGCTCACAATTAGCTAATTTTTGTGAGCATTACTCGTTTGTCTCTTCTATTGAGCCTTTTAGGGTAGAAGAGGCCTTGAAGGATCCGGACTGGGTGTTGGCCATGCAGGAAGAGCTCAACAACTTCAAAAGGAATGAAGTCAGGAGCCTGGTGCCACATCCAAAGCAAAACATTGTGGGAACCAAGTGAGTGTTCCGCAACAAGCAAGACGAGCACGGAGTGGTGACAAGAAACAAGGCTCGACACTTGGCAAAAGGTTATGCCCAAGTCACAGGTTTGGATTTTGAGGAGACTTTTGCTCCTGTGGCTAGGTTAGAGTCAATTCGGATTTTTAGCCTATGTCACTCACCATTCATTTAGGCTGTTCCAAATAGATGTGAAGAGCGCTTTCCTCAATGGTCCAATCAAGGAGGAGGTATACGTGGAACAACCCCCTGGCTTTGAGGATGACAGGTATCTCGACCATGTGTATAAGCTCTCTAAGGCGCTCTATGGACTTAAGCAAGCCCCAAGAGCATGGTATGAATGCCTTAGAGATTTTCTTATTGCTAATGCTTTCAAGGTTGGGAAAGCTGATCCCACTCTTTTTACAAAGACTTGTGATGGTGATCTGTTTGTTTGCCAAACATATGTCGATGATATTATATTTGGTTCTACTAACCAAAAGTCTTGTGAGGAGTTTAGCAGGGTGATGATGCAAAAGTTCAAGATGTCTATGATGGGCGAGTTGACCTACTTCCTTGGATTCCAAGTGAAGCAACTCAAGGACGACACCTTCATCTCTCAAACGAAGTACACTCAAGATCTTCTCAAGAGGTTTGGAATGAAGGATGCTAAGCCCGCAAAGACACCAATGGGAACTGACGGACATCTCGACCTCAACAAAGGAGGTAAGTTCGTTGATCAAAAAGCATACCGGTCTATGATAGGTTCATTACTTTATCTTTGTGCAAGTAGACCGGACATTATCCTTAGTGTATGCATGTGTGCTAGATTTCAATCCGACCCCCAAGGAGTGTCACCTTGTGGCCGTTAAGCGAATTCTTAGGTATTTAGTTTCTACGCCTTGCTTCGGGGTATGGTATCCAAAGGGGTCTACCTTTGACTTAATTGGATACTCAGACTCCGACTATGCCGGGTGCAAGGTTGATAGGAAGAGCACATCAGGGACGTGCCAATTTCTAGGAAGGTCCCTGGTGTCCTGGAGTTCCAAGAAACAAACATCTGTTGCCCTATCCACCGCTGAGGCCAAGTACGTTGCCGCAGGACAGTGTTGCGCGCAGCTGCTTTGGATGAGGCAAACCCTCCTGGACTTTGGCTACAATCTGAGCAAAGTCCCACTCCTATGTGACAATGAGAGTGCAATCCGCTTGGTGGATAATCCTATTGAACACAGCCGCACTAAGCACATAGACATCCGACATCACTTCCTGAGAGACCACCAGCAAAAGGGAGATATCGATATTTTTACCACATTAGCACCGAGAACCAGCTAGCCGATCTCTTCACCAAGCCTTTAGATGAGAAAAGGTTTTGCAGGTTGCGTAGTGAGCTAAATGTCTTAGATTCGCGTAACCTGGATTGATCTATAGCATACATGTGTTTCATGCCTTTGATCATGTTACTTTGAGCATGTACATCATTTATTGTTTATTTGTGGTGCTCAAGTTGTACAAGTCATCCCCGGACCTCACAAGTCCATGTGCAAATGATGCCCATGTTTAGGGGGAGATGAGCTACAACTTGACTCTTTTGAGACTAACTTGTTTGTTTGAGTACACTTGAAGTAGTCTTGGAGGAACATTGAAAGGGAAAATGAACTTGGACAACAAAAAGACTTCCACTGCACTCCGGTATAAGTGTATTTACTTCCAAGTTCATATTAATGCTCTCATTGCCTTTGTGTTCTTATTTGACATTTTTGGTGAGGCAATGAGGTTAAAGGGCCAAGAATGATCCTGTTTTGGTGCTTAATGCCAAAGGGGGAGAGATTATAGCCAAAGCAAATGGATCAGCCAACCATGTGTGAATTTTGAAAATAGAAGAGTTAGAATTTGTATTTTGTCAAATTCCTCTTATTGCAAAATTTGGTCTCTTATTGGGGAGAAATTTGATTATGGGAAGGGGGGGGGGGTTTGGCACTTGATCAATTTCACTCTTGGAATATCTCTCTATTTGCCCAAACAAGTGTGTTTGACTTAGAGATAGGGAAAAGAATTTGATTTACAAAAACAAACCAAGTGGTGGCAAAGGATGATCCAAGTATGCCAAATACTAAGTGAAGAACAATTTGGTCTTAAATCTGCACTTCTTAGTTGCTTTGAAATGTGTTGGCATAAATCACCAAAAAGGGGGAGATTGAAAGGGAAATGTGCCCTTGGGCCATTTCTATAATTGTTTTGGTGATTAGATGCCCAACACATTGTTTTCAACTCATATGTGCCAAGTAGGTGAAAAGTGAACATCAAAGAACAAGGTATGTTTTTAGACTTAGTAAATTGTTTTTTTAATACTAACATGTTTATCTAAGTGCTAGAAACAGTGCCAAGAAAAGAAGAAAATAATTAGAGAAGATATGGCTCAGGACAGCTAAAACCAGCACCAGCCTAGCACACCGGACTGTCCAGTGCCCCAGGCTGGCTCGGCGGCAAACTGCCCGCTCTTGGGAATCGGCGGGGCGACGTGGCTAAAAATCACTGGACTGTCCGGTGAGTCTTCAGCGCCCACGCCCAAGCCTTCGGCGACGAACTCATCGCTCTCGGGAAAAGAAAAAGACGTCGCGGCTAAAAATCACCGGACCGTCCGGTGGTGCACCAGACTGTCCGGTGAGTCAACGGCGCCAGCGGCTAACGATCGCCTACGCGATCAACGGGCGACACGTGGCTTAAGCCAACGGTCCGATGGTCGCACCGGACTGTCCGGTGTGCACCGAACAGTGTCCGGTGTGCCAACAGATCCGAAGATCCAACGGTCGGCTTCGCCAGAATAGGAAAGAGATCGCGCACCGGACTGCTATAGTAGCTGTCCGGTGCACCACTCGACAGAAGGCAAGAATTGCCTTCCAAGTTGATCTCCAATGACTCCTAGCTGCCTTGGGGCTATAAAAGGGACCCCTAGGCGCATGGAGTAGAAAACTAAGCATTCACTAAGCATCCTAAGACTCCCATACTCCGCCTGCACGCATTTGATCGATTGTGTTAGTGATTTGAGCTCCGTTTGAGCTATGAACTCTCTATGCTGTGTTTCGAGCTCAAGTCTTGGCTTGTGTGCGTGAGTGTGCTGCGGATTGAGTCTTGTGTGTGTTTTTTTCCCTCCCTTACTTCTGTGCCTCTTGTGTGATCATCATCGTAAGGGCGAGAGGCTCCAACTTGTGGAGATTCCTCGCAAATGGGAAAATACTACTGAAGAAGATAACCGTTGCACTCAAAGTTGATCATTGGATCTCTCGAGAGGGATTGAGTGCAATCCTTGATCGAAGGAGGTCACCACAACGTGGAAGTAGGCATTGGCCGAACAACGGGATAAATCATTGTGTCCTATGTCCATCTCCTTTGTGATTGGTTTTCTTTTGAAGTTCACACCTTAGCAACTTGGTTTTAATTGCACTAACTTTTCATAACCAAGTGTTGGCTATTTAGTGTTGAATTTTGCAGGATCACCTATTCACCCCCCTCTAGGAGCTCTCACTAATCACCAACCCAAACAAATTGGCCTTAATACAATGTGCAAAGATGAAGATCAACGTGAGCATTATCTGAATATGCAAACACGGTGGATCAGAGTAGAAAGATCACATGTCTTGAGGCGTAGGCGTGCCCTTTCTCGGAGAAAAAAGATGAAACGATGGAGAAATAGAAGGAAACGATGAAGAAAAGAATCGATCTCTCTCGGTCATAACAAAGATAACGACTGCTATAAAGCAACCATTAGGTACAAGGGTGCAATCAGGTTTCTTAGTCCGTTAGGTCTAAGATCCAATTGTATGTCATATTTAGTATTTAAACTAGGGCCATTCCTGAGTTTTAGGGGGCCGTGATAGGATTATAAATTGAGGCCCTAGTACCATAATAATAATAATAATTCTTATAATAATAATAGTAATAATAATATTTATGTAAATCCCAAAATTGGTAGGAAAAAATATAAAATAAATAAAAATATTTAAATTAGTGTTTAGGGATTCTTTAAAATAAATAAAAATATAATTTATTTTGTAAGACTTTCACTATTTAATAAGTACTCTGATGTTATTATGACATTTATCTCTATACACTCTGTTATTATATATGTTGTCTTCCTTGGCGTATGTATGGGATGCACCCGACTTTGTCCCTTAAATCCGGGTGTGATAGAAGTGGTATCAGAGGAATGTTGACTGTAGGACGAAACCTAGATAGAACTGGACAACCAATACTCACTTACTTTTGCTACTCTGATTCTTATCTAAACTTTTCTTAATCATTCTCATCTATTTCCACTTTACTCTGATTATTCTTACCTTTTCTCTTCTAAAGACAAAAGTGGGTTTCACACTTTGAAATCGTGTGCCTAAATTGACCTTTAGGAATAGGAGACCTACTTTTAGGAAACAAAAACAAAACTATTTTTATAGGTATCTATACGCTTGAGTGCTTGTTCTTATGATACTTGTTTGATTTGGATCTTTGATTGAGTGTGATGAGTTGTGGAGTAATGTCCATAATTACATCTGCATATGCGTATATGCATAAATAGAATTCATAAAATAACTAAACAACCTAGATTATCCTCCATTAAAGTGTATCTATTTTAAATAGATTCTTCTTACCTTAAAAGATTCTTTCTTACTTTAATGGATCCCTCTTAACTTAAAGGGATCTATATTATCCTAATGGGTTCATCTTGTGTTAAAAAAATTATTATCCTCTTAAATTGTTTATAAGATAAACCAGACCAACTAAAAGTACCCCCACTAGAATATATCAAATAGATCCATCTTATCTTAAAAGACTCTCTCTTATCTTAATAGATCCATCTTATCTTATAAATTCTCTCTTACCTTAATAAATCCATCTTATCTTGAAAAGATTCTACCCTATCCTAATAGATCTAACTAATCTCACAAGATTCTACCTTATTCTTAGAGACTCATCTTGTCCTAATAAGCACACTTATCTCCACCACTTTGCTTATCTCATAATAGTATAACAAACATGATCTATTCCAAAATAAATTAAGTAGATCTTATCTAGTATAATCTGGTTATACCAATTTAAATCCCGATCCCATATAATCTGATCAAATCTAATCTAATGGACAAACATGTTAGATATACTGGTAAAATAAGATTGGATCCTACTGTTATAAATATGTTTTAACCTAAATTGGAGTCTTAGTCCAACCTGGCCATATGCAACTACGTTAACCACCCGATAGTTGCATAACTCCTCTGTTTTAACCTAACAGAAATTCTGATCTACCTACACCATATAATCCATCTTATCCCAAAAGATTCTAACATATCCTAATAATATATATCCTACCCTGTTAGATCTATCTGACTTAAACTAGTCTAATCTAGTATATCCAATCCAATCCAGACCCTACCTAATCTAATATGGTCTAATCTATGTTACAAGTATTAACTAAACCATATTCCTATAACTAGGTTTTAAATCTAAAATGGTGTCTTAAACCAACTTGTTCGTGAAACCATGACCTAGCCTATGTTATAGGTTGCCCAATCCATTTATCCCAAAAGCAAAGTAAAATTTTGTTCAACCTACCTATCCCATATACCCGCAATGGTTATCCCAAGCTTGGTATAAAACAAAGATTAAGCCCTGCAGATCATAAACAGTTATTAGCCTATTTGTCTGCCTGCCAAATAATTTTCCTTGCAAAATTATATTACCACATGCTTCTAACTCTCATGGTCAATACCAGGAAGGAAAGATTATCAGGCAACAGCAAACAAAAATGAATCCTCTAGATCCTTCACCGGTTGGAATCGATCAAGTGATTGCCACCCAAATGATGGTAATACAACAAATGACAAACATGGTTACCGAATTGCAAAATCAGTTAGACAAGAACGCGAGGAAATACGTCAGGACCGGCAGGAGATACGTCAACAAATAAGGCAAGCACGGTTGGAAAGACAACGACGACAACAACCTCCACCACCAGCAGCAGCTCCACCAAGCTACATAAATATATATATATATATATATTACTATTTGTAAGACCTAAATGTTATTTTAGTTAGTAGATGATATGATACTATTTTAGGGAGGAATAATAAGGTCTAATCAACCCCATGTGTTACTAATAAAGTATGCATCATGCTAAGATTTTTGTTTGTGCATATGTGTTGAGACAATATGGTTATACACCCTTTCCTTACAAATCTCGAGGACGAGATTTCTGTCAATGGGGTAGGATTTGTAAAGCCCAAAATTGGTAGGAAAAAATATAAAATAAATAAAAATATTTAAATTAGTGTTTAGGGATTCTTGAAAACCGTGGATGTTATTTGATCTCCTCTCCTTTTGAATGATCAATTTAATGGGATTAAGTTAGCCAGATAACAAAATAAATAAATACAAAAATATGCGCTTCATGAGGAAGCTCTCACATTTTGTATTTGCTTTTAAATTGTGAGACAAGTTCAAATTAAGAAATTAGAGTTGGAAAGTAGTAATTGAAAATAGAAGAGGAGGAAAAGAATATACACAATAAAAAATATTATAAATAAATAATTAATTGGCGTTATCTTCATATTAGGATTTTATTGAATATATTTGGAAAACTAAAGTTCAAACAAGATTTAAATTTGATATGAAGTTTCAATGTTGGAATTTGAAAAGAGAATAAAAAAAGAAAAGATAAAAACCCTGTACTGGGCCAAATCTACCCGACCCACCATTTCCCTCGCGCGCTCTGGCGGCCCACCTGACCCGCCCGCGCCATTTCCCCCCGTCTGCTGTCGAACCGGGCCTGCTGGTCAGCCGCCACTTGCTGCGCGCCAGCCACCTCCGTGCGGGACCCTGTCGTCAGGTGCGTCTCCTTCCCCTTGCGTTTAGGAGTTTGTTGCAGCGAGCGCCGAGTCCGCCGGAGCCGTTCGTTTCGGTGGGTCTGCGCCGGGGGGATTGACCGAGGGGCGGAATCTTCAGCGCGCATAAAATGCGAACCCATCCCCTCTAAATCTAGACCCTATTCCTCCACTCGAACCCACCGCTGTCGTGAACACCGAGCGAAGAACCGAAAGAAAGTCACCGCCGCCGCTGCGAGGATTGAGATTAGGGGCGACTCTACCCCTGAACCCTGTCTCGGGGGCCTCGTCGGAGGTTGGCGAAGCTCGGGATGGAAGCAATCACGCTAAGGATAACCGCGGTACTGAGAATTCCTCACCGGAGCGGGCGAGCGCCCGTAATCCGCGCCGCGTCGTGGATCTCCGTAGCTGCATCTCCACCCCTGGTAAGTGACCCATGCTTAGTTTCACCTCTCGCTGGACATCACGTAGGTCTTGGCTCGTTCGGTTTGGGCTGCTAGGTTGCGAAATCGCCATACCGGCCATGGCACCACCGCACGGCCTGGCGGCGCCGCTGCAACGGGGCTCGGTTGGGGAAGACAGGTTTGTAGCTGTCGGATCCTTTTGTTGCGGCCGAGATTAGATGATAGACACCCCCTTCGCCCAATTGAAGCTTAGCCGTTGGATCGCGGGTGTGGGGTTTAGATCGAACCAGGACGTTACCGTCCCTTTCCGTTGATGTCGGATCTGATGGTCAGAGCGGGTTGCAACGTGTTCAAGCGTCGATCTAATCTTGGTCGTCCAGAGAGGATCCGATGGCCAGATTTCTCCCGTACCCCTTCGGACTTGGCAAAGTTCATAAAGAGCCCCTCGGGTTTCGATAAATAAACCTGCCGTCCACCCGGGCGCTCTCTGAGTCTTAAGGAGTTTTATAGCAAACCCCCTACATTTCTCTGTTTTTATGCGCGCAGTCCAGAAGTCAGTAAAAAGGATAAATAATTAAGGAAAATGATTTTTAGTATGAAATTAATTGCAAGAACTTGTAAAATTCCTAGAAATTTCCTTTGAAGTCCAAATTGACCCATTCCAGTTCCTATAATTTTGTTTTAATATTGTTTAATACTTAGTGTCTCTGTTTTGACATGAAAACAATAATAAAACTTATTTCTTGATTAATCTTGTGCGAGGCACATAAAACCTTCGGAAATTCATATCTCATAATCCGTAACTCCGTTTTGATCCATTCAAGTTGCGTTAGTCCCGTATGAATATTTACTATGCAATAACAACGCTTATTATACCATGTCTCATTCCTTTATAATTAGATCTTTATTTAACTTATGTTGGTTAAACTGCTTATCATTATAATCTACTAGAATATGATCTATGGTCAATTAATAACTTAGATTAAAGTTGAGATAATTATTTATAGAATAACCTCTTATATGATTTATATTACCAATTTATAATATAGTTTAATATTTTAATCACATAAATCCTCTATAAAATCATAACTCCTTAATTGTAACTCCGATCTTAGTAGTTCTCGATCCCACGGTCTCGTTACGATGCGTAGATCATTATTATTTAGTTTGTACTTATGTTTGGTGTGATGTTAATTTTGTCTATACCATGTTTGTTTGTATTGCTACGACTAGCAGTGAGGTCACAAGGATCTGAAGAATCACCCTGGTAACTAGAATCTCAAGTGTCAGGCAAGTTATGCCGTTGACCACTTTTATTACCCAATAATGTTCCACTTATTCATGCATAGGTTTAATTTTGATGGGACCCAATAGGTCACCCTAGTCTGTTTATCATTTTCCCTTGTTTACCCCTGAATCATTTGGGTAGTTATGCTATTGCTTTATATGGTTTTGGGATAATATTTCATTATATCCATGTTCCAATTATTCTGTTATATTATTTATGTTCATGTCAAGATCATTATTTTTAATTGGAACATGGAGCTTAACTTGAGAAACATGTGCCACCACAAGGGATGAATGGGACCCCTTGGCTAACTAATTAGGAAAGCTAGTGGAAGACTACCTTACCCGAAAGGGGCAAGGGCAGTAGGGGAGTTGCATGCAAGGAGGTTCTCGGGTTGATTTTGCTGCGATGGCGGTCAGACGGGGGATTCTTGCAAGTGTTCTTGCCATAAACTCTAGCGGGTTTTCGGAAGCTAGTGGAACTTTGTAAAGTCCTCGTAGTGGATCCCTAGCCATTCACCTCGGTAGTGGAACTTTGCAAACCCTTGCGACATGGGATACATGACTTGTGGGTACAAGGTACAACCTCTGCAGAGTGTAAAACTGGTATACTAGCCGAGCTCACGGTCATGAGCAGCTCAGGACACTCGCATGATTAATTTATGGAACTTAAATTCAATTTGTCATTTGCATTTGCATGGGATTATTTATTAATTCTGTTCTATTATTTATTATGGTTTGGTATTTACTTACATTTAGTAACTGCTAATAAAAAATTGACCAACTTTTTAAAAGCAATGCTCAGCTTTAACCTCTATTGTTGATCAGCCTTACACATCACATGAACTCCCACCTTTGGTGAGTGCATGCACACTGGTTTCCCACAACTTGTTGAGCTATGATCATGTGTGAGCTCACCCTTGTTGTCTCACACCCCCATAGGAGAAGAACATGTGGTTCAAGTGGAGCCACACAACGAGGAGTTTGATTCGATCTAGGTGGCATCTCCCAGTTGACTTTGTGGCGCCAAGGATGGACTTTAGTTCGATTCATATTTATAATTTATTTTGCAAGACTTCCGCTATGTAATAAGTACTCTGATGTTATTATGACATTTATCTCTATACACTATGTTATTATATATGTTGTCTTCTTTGGCGCATGTATGAGATGCACCTGGCTTTGTCCCTTAAATCCGGGTGTGACAATTTATTAGTAGAATTGTTTGATGTATCATAGAAAAACTTGAGCGATAAAAATAGAAGTAGTATTATTACCACAAATATATTATAGAGATCACCTTAACAATGTCTTCTAACATTTCAATACACAAAATCATCAATGGTGACTTTTATATTAATATCATCTTACGATTTCTTCTCAATATATAAAGTTGTTAGCCATTCAACCTTTCTTTCTTGAGATATTGTAGACCTTAAATATTTTTTAATAATTTTAGATTTCAGAAACTCCTTTCAACTGATGTCATGCTAGTATTATAAATAATATCTAATAAGCAACATATATATTGAGGTAGCAATCCATTTTCCAGACAAACTCAAACATTTCAATAGCCCTAGGCTGGGATCGGATCTGCTGCCCCCTCGACCCCTCTTAGGCATGGGCCTGACATAAACTCCTCCACCACCACCTCATATAGCTTTATAAAAAACACCTAACAAACCACTATTGCATCTATGGTTACATCTAGATCTAACAGATCAAGAGGCTTATGCCTGCTTGCACCATTGTACCTAATGGTTGTTTGCATAGCAATTGTCGTCCATAACAAAATAGAGAGCAAGGGTAAAATAATCAATTCACATGGTCAAAACGAGAGAAGAAAAATAGGCTTAAATTGGTCCATAATTCTATTTGTACTAGGTGTATGCCAGTGTGTTGCTACAGAGTCAACATATAATGATAAGATACATTGAGATGCAGAAGCACTATGATAAAATGCATTGATATGCAAAAAACTCTAATTGTTATTCTATACTTTTGTTAACATCGCTAAAAGTGGATGTTTACATACCTCAAAAAATATATAAGATTGTACGTGTGCTTTGTCATTAACATCTCAAATAAAACATTTTAATTCCATAAAAGGATAGTGTATTATATAAGATTTTGAAAGGGAAATATGCCCTCGGGTCATTTCTATAATGTTTTGGTGATTAAATATCCAACGCATATTGAATAAGCTCTTATGTGCTAAATGAGTGAGAAGTGCAAATCAAAGAACAAGGTACGTTTCTAGACTTAGTGAATTGCTTTTTAGTACTAACATGTGTGTCCAAGTACTAGAAACATTGCAGAGAAAAGAGAAACGAATTTGGAAAAGGATTGGCTGTGAGCAGCCAACATCAGCTCGGGCCAAGCACACCGGACTGTCCGGTGGTGCACCGGATAGTGTCCGGTGCGCCAGGCCGGTCGAATGTGAACTGGCTGCTCTCGGGAAAACAACAGAGGTGTACGACTAAAATTCACCGGACTGTCCGGTGGTGCACCGGACTGTCCGGTGAGCCAACTGTGCCAGCGCCAACGGTCGTTCGCGCGATCAGCACGCGACACGTGGTTCGCTCCAACGGTCGGCTGGGTGCACCGGACTGTCCAATGTGCACCGGTCAGTGTCCGGTGCGCCAACCAGCCCTAAGGAGCAACGGTCGGATGCGCCTGATTTGGAAGGAGATCGCGCACCAGATTGCTACAGTGACTGTCCGGTGGTGCACCACTCGACAGAAGGCAGGAATTGCCTTCCAAGATTGTCTCCAACGGCTCCTAGTGGCCTTGGGGCTATAAAAGGGACCCCTAGGCGCATGGAGGAGGACACCAAGCTTTCAAGAAACATTCTAAGACTCCCAGACTCCGACTCCACGCATTTGATTCTCTGTGTTAGTGATTTGAGCTCCAATTGAGTTGCAAACTCCGTGTGTTGTGTTTCGAGCTCAAGTCGTGACTTGTGTGCGTGGTTGTGCTGCGGATTTGAGTCTTACGTGTGTTGCTCTCTCCAACCTTACTCTGTGCTTTCTTTGTGATCTCTATTGTAAGGGCGAGAGACTCCAAACTGTGGAGATTCCTCGGACACGGGAAAAGACTCTAAAGGAAAAAACCGTGGTATTCAAGTTGATCATCGGATCACTTGAAAAAGGTTGAGTGCAACCCTCGTCCATTGGGACGCCACAACGTGGAAGTAGGCAAGTGTTACTCGACCGAACCACGGGATACAAATCACGTGTCTCTTGTGTTGCTTTCTTTGTGA
Source organism: Zea mays (assembly GCF_902167145.1). NCBI lineage: Eukaryota > Viridiplantae > Streptophyta > Magnoliopsida > Poales > Poaceae > Zea > Zea mays. The sequence continues at coordinate 66,065,146 of NC_050105.1, forward strand.
TTGTTGTGTTCACAAGAACTCACTTCAAAGCTACTTAGTCGCACTAACTCTCAAATAAACTAAGTCTTGTGGCTATTTAGTGATTGATTTTACAGGATCACCTATTCACCCCCCCCCTCTAGGTGCTCTCAATTGGTATCGGGGCCGTACTCTTCATCTAAGGGACTAACCGCCCGAAGAGATGGATCCTAAGGGTAAGGGGATGGTGGTCAACGATAAGGAGAAGCATGGGCGGATGCACATACAGCGGAGCGGGGGCCGCGACCCCCAGTCAATTTGCAGCAACCGCCTATTGTGTCTAGAGTCCATTTAATTAGGCCCCCACTCTAATTCAATTGCAGGCCCCAGTCCCTTATTTTTCATTGATCGCTTGGCCTGTTGGGCTTCTTTTGGAGGCCCACAACCCCACACTGCAGACCTGATCGCTCAGCTGCTATATTTTGCTGCCACAGTGTCGTGTCGCCGCCATCGTTTGGCATTTGTGCTTGTGCTCATCCATCCATGACTGGTGGTCTGGTTCCATCGCAGGTTAGGTAAGCCTCTTGTTTTTACTTTTCTAATTCTTCTACTGTTCTGCGGTGATCTTTTATCGTTTTCTTTATCCACACCAAACACTCTAATCGGGATTTTTTTAATTAGGGTAGTAACAAATGGATAAATTTTTGATCAAGAGAGGGCCAACAACAAATTGCACGAATATTGGAGGCAGTTCAAGTGGGGATGCAGCAACAACAACCAGGCATAATTCGGCAGTGCCACAATTAGTTGATTTAAGCACTCTTTCTCGTGATCCTGCTAAAAGAAAGAGAATGGTGGATTATCACCCCAATCAGCATGAAGAGATAAGGAGGAAATATCTGTTATGGGGACCTCATCAACCTCGATCATTCAATTCTCCATACAGATAAATCGGAAAGAACAAGAAAAGGAGGTTTAATCCTAAGTGGTTTGATCAGTATGCTAATTGGCTGGAATACAGTGAGAAGGAGGACAAAGCCTATTGTTTATGCTGTTATTTATTTAGGGATTGCACTAAAGAAAATCACTATGGACATGATGCATTTGTCACAGAAGGCTTCAATTCATGGAACAAGACTGAGAGATTTGTGACTCATATTGGTGACCGTAACAGTTTTCACAACAAAGCAGTCAAGAGTTGTGAAGACCTACTGAAATTAGATCAATCAATCCCAGCGGCTTTGCATAAAAAAGTCAGATTGAAATAAATGAGCATCTTATTCGATTAAATGCGGCCATTGATGTGTGTCGATACCTGTTGCATCAGGGACAAGCTTTCCACGGTCATGATGAATCAAGAGATTCTGAAAATAAAGGAAATTTTCTGCAGCTGATAGAGTACACAATCAAGCAAAATGATGTCATTTCAAAAGCATTCAAAAATGCTCCTCTGAATAATCAAATGATGTCTCCAAAAATTCAAAGAGCTATTACAGAATGCTTTGCAAGAGAAATATTGGGTTGCATGATGGAAGAAATTGGTACTGATGTATTCAGTTTATTGGTTGATGAGTGTCGAGATATTTCAGACAAAGAACAAATGGGAGTGGTTCTTAGATATCTTGATAAATGTGGGTTGCTTAAAGAAAAATTTGTTGGTGTTGTTCACGTGAAAGAGACAATAGCAGCCTATCTCAAGTATTGTATTGATTTCTTATTTGCAGATCTTGGTTTAAGTCTGAAACAAGTGAGAGGCTAAGGTTATGATGGAGCAAGCAACATGTCTGGTGAGTTCAATGGTCTTCAAGCTAAAATTAAGGAGGAGAATGGTTCTGCATACTACATCCATTGTTTTGCTCATAAGCTTAACTTAGTTGTTGTGGCCATTGCAAAGAAGATATTCGATGTTGGAGATTTCTTTGATATGATCTCAGTGCTATTAAATGTGGTTGGATCATCCTGTAAGAGAAAAGACATACTTAGAGAGCACCATCAAGCAGAAGTGCAGAAAGCAATTGGAAGTGGAGATATTACAACAGGAACTGGATTAAATCAAGAAATTTGTCTTCAATGACCAGGTGACACTCGATGGAACTCTCATTATAAAACATTGGTGGGTTTGTCTAAAATGTTTCCATCAGTTGTCAAAGTGTTAGAATATGTCGAGGAAGATGGTACAGATGCATACAAGAAACGTCAAGCAAATGGTCTTTTAAAGTATTTTCAGTCCTTTGATTCTGCATTTTTTTGCACATGATGATGGTATTTGGTTTAACAAATGGATTGTCAAAAACTTTATAGAGAAAGGATAAAGACATTTTGAATGCTATTTCAGATGTACAATATACAAAGAGAGAACTAGAAAAACTTAGAAGCCAAGAAGGATGGGAATCTCTTTTGAGCAAGGTACATTGTTTTTGTCATAAGCATGATATTTCAATGATGAATATGGAAGATGACTATGTAAACCCAAAGAAGCCACGACAAAGGACTGGTATAAACAATGAGCATCATTATCGAGTTGATTGTTTCTTTGTTGTCCTTGACCTGTTAAGAGAAGAGTTTAATAACAGATTCAATGAGGAAAATTCTGAGTTGCTCATGTGTATGTCTGCTCTAAGCCCAAGTGATTTATTCTCTCATTTTGACAAGGAAAAATTGATACACTTAGCAAAATTCTATCTGGATGACTTTGTTCACAATGATATGGCAACTCTTGAGTATCAACTTGGCCTATACATTGATAATGTCCAACATGATGAAAGGTTTGCTAACTTGCAAAGTATAAGTGATTTAGCTAAATTGATGGTGGACACAAGAAAACACCTTTCCTATCCTTTAGTGTATCGACTGTTGAAGCTCGCATTAACTCTTCCTGTCGCCACAACAACTGTTGAGAGATGTTTTTCTGCTATGAAGATTGTGAAAAGTGCATTGCGTAACAAAATTGGAGATGAATGTTTAAGCTTTAGCCTCATTTGCTATATAGAAAAGGAACAATTGGACACTATTTCCAACCAAATAATTGTTGATCGTTTCCACAATATGCAAGGTCGTCGGGGGTCACAGAATTGAAACCAATTGTAAGTGTAATGCCTTATCTCTTACCATTATAAGAAAAATAACTAGTTTTACTTTTACACTTGTATAATTTTGATAATATGAACATTTGTGACTATATAAATTATATATAAGGCCCCCAGTCATTTTTTAGTCTAGGTCCGCCACTGAGGAGGAGTCCCTCTTCAACGAGCCAAGAGAAGACAAGCCCACTGACTCAGGCTCGAGTCACAAGAAGAAGGACGGGAAGAAGAAGAGACGCATCAAGAAGATCATCTACTACGACAGTGATGCATCATCTTCTTCACCAAGGGACGACAACGACGACGACGACTCTTCGTCAAAGAAAAAGACGGTTAATCAAAATTATTCTTTTGATTACTCTCGCATTCCCTATAATTCAAATGCGCATCTACTTTCAATTCCCCTTGGAAAACCTCCATACTTTGATGGAGAGGACTATTCGTTTTGGAGTCATAAAATGCATAGTCATTTATTCTCTCTCCATCCTAGCATATGGGAAATTGTAGAAAACAGGATGCATTTTGATAGCACTGATAATCCTATGATTATTAATGAGAAAATCCATAAAAATGCCCAAGCTACTACTGTGTTGTTAGCATCTCTTTGCAGGGATGAGTATAATAAAGTGAGTGGCTTGGACAATGCCAAACAAATCTAGGATACCCTCAAGATATCACATGAGGGAAATGATGCCACTATGATCACAAAGATGGAACTAGTGGAAGGCGAGCTGGGGAGGTTCGCGATGATCAGGGGAGAGGAGCCAACTCAGACCTACAACAGGCTCAAGACCCTGGTCAACAAGATCCGAAGCTACGGAAGCACAAGATGGATAGATCATGATGTCGTCCGACTCATGCTAAGGTCATTTACTGTAATTGACCCCCATCTTGTGAATCTTATTCGTGAAAACGCCAGGTACACCAAAATGGCGCCCGAGGAGATCCTTGAAAAATTTGTGAGCGGACGCATGATGGTGAAGGAGGCTCGATATGTGGACGATGCACTGAACGGTCCACTACCCGTCTACGAGCCACAACCCGTTGCTCTCAAAGCAACCAGCAGTAGGGAGGCGCTACCAAGCAAGGTGGCACAAGTGGAGGCTGCCGGGCTCAATTAAGATGAAATGGCGCTTATCATCAAGCGCTTCAAGACCACGCTTAAAGGACGCAAAGAGTACTCCAACAAGAACAAAACAAGGGGAAAGTGCTCCTGCTTCAAATGCGGTAAGACTGGTCATTTCATAGCACAATGCCCCGATAATGATAATGACCAGGGACAAGAAAAGAGCGTGAAGAGGGAAAAGAAGAAGAACTACAGGAAGGCGAAGGGCGAGGCACACCTTGCAAAGGAGTGGGATTCTGACTGCTCCTCATCTGACTCCGACGATGAAGGATTGGCTGCCTCGACCTTCGACAAGTCTTCGCTCTTCCCCAACGAACGCCACACTTGCCTCATGGCCAAGGAGAAGAAGGTACGTATTCGAGATTCCCCTAAGTACTCTTCTTCTAGTGATGAGGAATCCTCTGATGATGAAGTAGATTACTCTGGTTTATTTAAAGGTTTAGATAGAGCCAAAGTAGAGAAAATTAATGAATTAATTGATGCTCTAAATGAAAAAGATAGACTGCTAGAAAAGCAAGAGGACATTTTGTATGAGGAACATGACAAATTTGTTAGTGTACAAAAATCTCTTGTTTTAGAAACTAAGAGAAATGAAATGCTATCTTCTGAGTTATCTGCTTGCCATGAATCTATCTCTAGTTTAAAGAATTTAAATGATGAATTAAATGCTAAGCTAGAGGAAGTTAGTAAAACAAGTTCATGTGTAGAGCTTGTTAGTATTTGTAATAGATGTAAGGACTTTGATGTTGATGCATGTGATGAACATCTTATTTCTATTACTAAATTAAATGATGAGGTGGCAAGTCTTAATGCTCAACTTAAGACTTGCAAAATTGATTTTGATAAATTAAAATTTGCTAGGGATGCCTACACTATTGGTAGACACCCCTCAATTAAGGATGGACTTGGTTTTCGAAAGGAAACCAAGAACTTAACAAGCCAAAGGATTCCCGTTCTCAACAAGGAGAAAGGGAAGTCCCCTGTGGCGAGTAGTCCTCAAAGGAACCATGCCTTTATTTATGATAGGAAAATTGCTAATCGTTCTCATTATAATAAGTGTTATGTTCATACTGCTTATAATAATTCATATGCTATGTCTGCCTCTAGCTCTACTTTTGTTCATGGTAGAAGTAGGCCTAGGAGAAATCATGTTGTGCCTCATGTGCCTAGGAAAATGTGCAATGAACCCACTACTGTTTTTCATGCTTGCAACACTTCTTTTGTACTTTCATGTTAGAATGAAAAATTAGTTGCTAGGAAGTTGGGATCCAAATGCAAGGGAGACAAGACTTGTATTTGGGTTCCAAAAGTTATTGTGACTAACCTTGTAGGACCCAACAAGAGTTGGGTACCTAAAACCCAAGCTTAAATTACCTTGCAGCTTTATGCATCCGGGGGCTCTAGCTGGATTATCGACAGCGGATGCACAAACCACATGACAGGGGAGAAGAAGATGTTCACCTCCTACGTCAAGAACAAGGATTCCCAAGATACGATCATCTTTGGAGATGGGAATCAAGGTAAGGTCAAAGGCTTGGGCAAGATAGCTATTACCAACGAGCACTCAATATCGAATGTATTTCTAGTATAGTCGCTTGGGTACAACCTTCTGTCTGTATTAGAAACGTTGATGTATCTGTCTTTAGAATTGCTTGTGTCACATGGGTTACAATTGCTTGTGTCACATGGGTTACAATTGCTTGTTTACAAACGTTGATGTATCTGTCTTTAGAAGAAGTGATGGTTCATTAGCTTTTAAGGGTGTATTAGACGACAAGCTCTACTTAGTTGATTTTTCGAAAGAGAATGCCGGTCTAGATGCATGCTTAATAGCTAAGACAAATATGGGCTCGCTTTGGCATCGCCGTCTAGCACATGTTGGGATGAAGAACCTTCATAATCTTCTAAAGGGAGATCATGTGTTAGGACTAACCAATGTCTGTTTTGAGAAAGACAGACCTTGTGCAGCATGTCAGGCAGGGAAACAGGTGGGAAGCACTCATCACGACAAGAATGTGATGACAACATCAAGACCTCTGGAGCTCCTTCACATGGATCTTTTTGGACCCGTTGCCTATCTAAGCATCAGAGGAAGTAAGTATGGTCTTGTAATTGTTGATGATTTTTCCCGCTTCACTTGGGTGTTCTTTTTGCAGGACAAATCAGAAACTCAAGGGACCCTAAAGCGCTTTCTAAGGAGGGCTCAAAATGAATTTGAGCTTAAAGTGAAAAAGATAAGGAGTGACAATGGGTCTGAGTTCAAGAATCTACAAGTTGAAGAGTTTCTTGAGGAGGAAGGCATCAAGCACGAGTTCTCCGCTCCCTACACACCACAGCAAAACAGTGTGGTAGAGAGGAAGAACAGGACGCTTATCGACATGGCGAGAACGATGCTTGGAGAGTTCAAGACACCCGAGTGGTTTTGGTCGGAAGCTATGTACACAGCCTGCCACGCCATAAACCGGCTCTATCTGCATCGCCTCCTCAAGAAGACCTCCTACGAACTCCTTACCGGTAACAAACCCAATGTCTCTTACTTTTGTGTATTTGGGAGCAAATGCTACATTCTGGTGAAGAAAGGTAGACATTCTAAATTTGCTCCCAAGGCAGTAGAAGGGTTTTTACTAATGTATGACTCAAATACAAAAGTGTATAGGGTCTTCAACAAATCATCAGGATTAGTTGAAGTCTCTAGTGATGTTGTATTTGATGAGACTAATGGCTCTCCAAGAGAGCAAGTTGATCTTGATGATATAAATGAAGACGAAGTTCCAACGCCCGCAATGCGCACAATGGCGATAGGTGATGTGCGACCACAGGAACTACAGGAACAAGATCAGCCTTCTTCCTCGACACTGGTGCATCCCCCAACTCAAGATGATGGACAGGTACCTCAAGAAGAAGGGCAGGATCAAGGGGGAGCACATGAAGATCAAGTAATGGAGGAAGAAGCACCACGGGCCCCTCCAACTCAAGTCCGAGCGACGATCCAAAGGCATCACCCCATCGATCAAATTCTAGGTGATATCAGCAAGGGAGTAACTACTCGCTCACATTTAGCTAATTTTTGTGAGCATTACTCGTTTGTCTCTTCTATTGAGCCTTTCAGGGTAGAAGAGGCCTTGCAGGATCTGGACTGGGTGTTGGCCATGTAGGAAGAGCTCAACAACTTCAAAAGGAATGAAGTCTGGATCCTGGTGCCACGTCCAAAGCAAAACGTTGTGGGAACCAAGTGGGTGTTCCACAACAAGCAAGACGAGCACAAAGTGGTGACAAGAAACAAGGCTCGACTTGTGGCAAAAGGTTATGCCCAAGTCGCAGGTTTGGATTTTGAGGAGACTTTTGCTCCTGTGGCTAGGTTAGAGTCAATTCGAATATTATTAGCCTATGCTGCTCACCATTCCTTTAGGCTATTTCAAATGGGCGTAAAGAGCGCTTTCCTCAATGGGCCAATTAAGGAGGAGGTATACGTGGAACAACCCCCTGGCTTTGAGGATGATAGGTATCCCGACCATGTGTATAAGCTCTCTAAGGTGCTCTATGGACTTAAGCAAGCCCCAAGAGCATGGTATGAATGCCTTAGAGATTTCCTTAGTTCTAATGATTTCTAGGTTGGGAAAGCCAATCCCACTCTTTTTACAAAGACTTGCAACGGTGATCTTTTTGTTTGCCAAATTTATGTTGATGACATAATATTTGGTTCTACTAATCAAGAGTCTTATGAGGAGTTTAGCAGGGTAATGATGCAAAAATTCGAAATGTCGATGATGGGCGAGTTGACATACTTCATTCGATTCCAAGTGAAGCAACTCAAGGACGACACTTTCATCTCCCAAACGAAGTACACTCAGGATTTTCTCAAGAGGTTTGGGATGAAGGACGCCAAGTCCGCAAAGACACCGATGGGAACTGACGGGCATGTCAACCTCAACAAAGGAGGTAAGTCCATTGATCAAAAGGCATACCGGTCCATGATAGGTTCATTACTTTATCTTTGTGCTAGTAGACCGGATATTATGCTTAGTGTATGCATGTGTGCTAGATATCAATCCGACCCCAAGGAATGTCACCTTGTGGCCGTTAAGCGAATTCTTCAATATTTAGTTGCTACGCCATGCTTCGGGATCTGGTATCCAAAGGGGTCTACCTTTGACTTAATTGGATACGCAGACTCCGATTATGTCGGGTGCAAGGTTGATATGAAGAGTACATCAGGGACGTGCCAATTTCTAGGAAGGTCCCTGGTGTCCTGGAGTTCCAAGAAACAGACATCCGTTGCCCTATCCACTGTTGAGGCTGAGTATGTTGCCGCAGGACAGTGTTGCGCGCAACTACTTTGGATGAGGCAAACCCTCCTGGACTTTGGGTTCAATCTGAGCAAATTCCCACTCCTATGTGACAATGAGAGTGCAATCCGCGTGGCGGATAATCCTGTTGAACATAGCCGCACTAAGCACATAGACATCCGGCATCACTTCTTGAGGGATCACCAGCAAAAGGGAGATATCGATATTTATCATATTAGCACCGAGAACCAGCTAGCCGATATCTTCACCAAGCCGTTGGATGAGAAAACATTTTGCAGGTTGCGTAGTGAGCTAAATGTCTTAGATTCGCGTAATTTGGATTGATCTATAGCATACATGTGTTCTATGCCTTTGATCATGTTACTTTGAGCATTTAAATTATTTGTTGGATATTTATGGTGCTCAAGTTGTACAAATCCTCCCCGGACCTCACAAGTCCATATGCAAATGGTGCACATATTTAGGGGGAGATGTGCTACAACTTGACCCTTGGAGACTAACATGTTTGTTTAAGTACACCTGATGTAGTCTCAAAGGTACATTGAAAGGGAAACTGAACTTGGACGACGCAAAGACTTCCACTACACTCCGGTATTAGTGTATTTAATTCCAAGTTCATATTTATGCTCTCATTGCCCTTTTGCTCTTAATTGACATTTTTGGTGAGGCAATGGGGTTAAAGGGCCAAGAATGATCCTGTTTGGTGCTTAATGCCAAAGGGGGATAAATTAAGGCCAAAGTAAAATGGATCAGCCAACCACTTGTGAATTTTTGAAAATAATAGAGTAAGAATTTGTGATTTGCTCAAAATACTCTTATTGCAAAATTTGGTCTCTTGTGGGGGAGAATTTTGATTATGGGAAAAGGGGGAGTTTTTGGCACTTGATTAATTTTACTCTTAGAATATCTTTCTATTGGCCCAAACAAGTGTGTTTGACTTAGATATAGGAAAAAGAATTTGATTTGCAAAAACAAACCAAGTGGTGGCAAAGAATGATCCAAATATGCCAAATCCCAAGTAAAGAGAATTTGGTCTTCATTTGCATTGATGTTGCACTTCTTTTGTTGCTCCTTTGATGTGTTGGCATAAATCACCAAAAAGGGGGAGATTGAAAGGGAAATGTGCCCTCAGGTCATTTCTATAATGTTTTGGTGATTAAATATCCAACGCATATTGAATAAGCTCTTATATGCTAAATGAGTGAGAAGTGCAAATCAAAGAACAAGGTACGTTTCTAGAATTAGTGAATTGCTTTTTAGTAATAACATGTGTGTCCAAGTGCTAGAAACATTGCAGAGAAAAGAGAAACGAATTTGGAAAAGGATTGGCTGTGAGCAGCCGGTGCACCAGGCTGGCCGACGGTGAACTAGCTGCTCTCAGGAAAACAACAGAGGCGTACGGCTAAAATTCACCGGACTGTCCGGTGAGCCAACTGTGCCAGCGCCAACGGTCGTCCGCGCGATTAGCGCGCGACACGTGGCTCGCTCCAACGGTCGGATGGGTACACCGGACTGTCCGATGTGCACCAGACAGTGTCCGGTGCGCCAACCAGCCCCATGGAGCAACGGTCGGATGCGCCTGATTTGGAAGGAGATCGCGCACCGGACTTCTACAGTGACTGTCCGATGGTGCACCGGACTGTCCGGTGCACCACTCGACAGAAGGCAGGAATTGCCTTCCAAGATTGTCTCCAACGGCTCCTAGATGCCTTGGGGCTATAAAAGGGACCCCCTAGGCGCATGGAGGAGGACACCAAGCTTTCAAGAAACATTCTAAGACTCCCAGACTCCAACTCCACGCATTTGATTCTCTGTGTTAGTGATTTGAGCTCCAATTGAGTTGCGAACTCTGTGTGTTGTGTTTCGAGCTCAAGTCGTGACTTGTGTGTGTGGTTGTGCTGAGGATTTGAGTCTTATGTGTGTTTCTCTCCCCAACCTTACTCTGTGCTTTCTTTGTGATCTCTATTGTAAGAGCGAGAGACTCCAAACTGTGGAGATTCCTCGCACACGGGAAAAAACTCTAAAGGAAAAAACCATGGTATTCAAGTTGATCATCGGATCACTTGAAAGGGGTTGAGTGCAACCCTCCTCCATTGGGACGCCACAACATGGAAGTAGGCAAGTGTTACTCGGCCGAACCACGGGATAAAAATCACGTGTCTCTTGTGTTGCTTTCTCTATGATTGTTGTGTTCACAAGAACTCGCTTCAAAGCTACTTAGTCGCACTAACTCTCAAATAAACTAAGTCTTGTGGCTATTTAGTGTTTGATTTTACAGGATCACCTATTCACCCCCCCCTCTAGGTGCTCTCAGATTTAATAAGAAAATTTAATGACAAAATCCAAGAACGATCTTTCATAGATCATCATAGTTTAGATATTCAAATCAATAAGTATAAAATAAACATAAGCACAATTATAAATTTAATCTATTTTTTCATAATACGATCAAGGTACTCTTGTATATTTCTAGGCATGTTAAATTGATATGTGTTCCCCTTGTATGTCAACATATCAATTAATAAGTTCCTACGTAGAGTCGCACAATCTTGGAAAAAATGTTAAAATCAATATTATCCTCAACTATAATGTAAGAATAATTGCTTCCCAAAATCTTTTTAGCGGTATATCTTTGCACCATTCTAGAGTAGGTGTGAATTCAAACACAGACACAAATTTGTTTGTATGATTAGTCATGAAAAGTACTGAGCATATAGAATATCTCCATGGCATAAGAACCTGCAAAACATGAGACATTATCACTATATGTTTTTGCCATTAAACTATATGATCAAAGAATATCTTACATACAAATTTGCAAAGTGTGATGTAATAATTTATTTAAGGACAATTATTTAATGTTTCTGCCAACTCATGCAGATTCATTTATCCTTATAAGATTCTGCTTCTTAGTCAAAACCGCACATTTGCTAGATAAAATGTAATAATAATATATAAATATAGAAAATATAAATTAATATCATACATGTTATAACAATATTTAAATAACAAGCTTACAATGAAACGCATGTCCTATATGTTTTGCAATCTTTCGTTTTGCAATGGACAACCTCTTTGGTTCATTATGGGCAATAATTCGAATGGCCTGTTAAAACAATCTATAGACATATCTTGATTCACTTTTAACAATTTCTGTAGTGCGCACCCAACAGCTAGTTCTGACAACTAGCTGTTAGATACAGCAACAAACGGTGCACCACCAGTGCACATTGGACAGTCTGGCGCACCACCAGACAGTCTGGTGCACCACCAGACAGTCTGGTGCCCAAACTTAGACAAGGTGCAGAAAACATGCTCTCTGTGTTGAGTGTCCGGAGAGCCATCGACAGTCCGATGCCCCTAGGAACACTACAAACCTTTATAACTTATGATTTTATAATCAGTTTTGACTCCAACTTTTGTGTGGGCTATTGAGTGACACCTAACACTAGTTTTAAGTGTTTGCATTCACCAACACTACACTAGATATGCCTTGGTCAAGCTACTCATCCACAACCCTATTTATAGTACGACTAAAAACAAAATAAAAGGACCTAACTCTATACTAAGTGCCTAACAACTCCTTTGACACTTAGGATACGTAATCCTTCATCGTTTGTTTCACCCTTTTCAGCCATCACTTCAAGTTTCATCAGTGGGGTTGTTTTCTCCTATTGGAGTCCAATTCCATGCATTTTGACCTAACTTACCATATACTCTGCAAAACACACGTTAGTCACAATAATCTTACGTTGTCATTAATCACTAAAACCAACTAGGGGCCTAGATGCTTTCGGTTTCTAAGGCCAAGAGGCAACTTGAAGGTCTGATCAATTATGATCTTTAAGTTTTATGTAATGCGACACACCATCTATTCGCTTTTAACCCTTTAGTTACAAATATATTTTTATGATATATTAAAGAATATAATCATAAATCATATTCACAAATTCCTCATAACCACAAACAAAATTAGTAATGGATTTTATTTACTCACAACACAATCGAGATCTTTATGACCCAATGAAGAACCCAATGAATCGAGTATCTGTATCTCTCGCCTTTTAGCATTAAGCACAATAAGATACCAGTGAAGTTCACAAATGTTTATAGGTACAAACACCTACAAAATATTTATATATATGTTTCATAAGTACCATATAATGATTTTATAACTAATCATATATAGTAAATTATTTTGTTACCATGTCATGTTGAAGGTATAATAACACCCTTCGCTCAACTTGAGATCTTTCGCTAGTTTCACAGTATATATATCACCAGCATTTTGTTTAAAAAACTTACTGACAAATGTAATCTCTATGTGGACTGTACCACCAGGACGATGCTTCATATGTTCTTATACTATCAATAAGTATACGTGAAAGGGAAATATGCCTAAAAACCATTTCCACACTTGTTTTGGTAATTGATGACCATCACAACCAATTGAGCTAACTAGTTTACTAAGTTATGAATTTAGGAACTCAGAAAAGACTTCCAAAAAGATCAAGTTTCAAATCAGCATATCGCGGTCCGTCCGGGCACTATCTGTGGAGCGTCCATGAGACCTCGATGCACCTCAGATAGAAACTATGCCAAATGAACACTTCTACTATGAATTGTGCGAAGGAGAGAAGAGTACCATCCGGCACCATGTGCGGACCATCCGACCTCAGGCGTGGACCGTCCGCCCATTGAAAACCAGAAAAACAAGAAGGTGCCGGGTTCAGTAAAATGGTTTTTAGCTTCCAGCACGGACCGTTCGCATCAGCTTTATCTGACATCTGGCAATGCATTTAATGCGCTTATAGTCATTGATATAGCCATTACTACTGACTGTTGCAAATCTAGCCATTGATATGTTGGGGTGGACCATCCAAACCTGTAACGCGGACCGTCCACGTGTGGCAGAATGAAGGCAACAACAATGTGGTGGTTGAGGGCTATAAATATCACCCCAACCACCTCCGTTCAATACATCCAAGCTTTCACAACTCTCATTCATTTCAAGAGCAAGTCTTCACTTCAAGCCACACTCAAAAGCCTCAAAATCCTCCAAGTGCCATAATTGTGATTTTTAGTCTTTCGTGATTAGCGCCTTGGAGAACACTAGTGAGAGTGTGACATTGCGCTTTCTTGTTGCTCTTGTTGCTTGGTTTTATTGATCGTGCTCTCTTCCTCTCTTTCTAAATTCTCATTGGCTTGTAAAGCTAGCAAGAGACAACTAAGTGTGTGGTGATCCTTGCGTGGTCTAAGTGACCCTTGAGATTAAGAAGAAGCACTCAACCGGTCTAAGTGACCGTTTGAGAGAGGGAAAGGGTTGAAAGAGACCAAACCTACATGACCTCCTCAATGGGGAGTAGGCTCTTCAGAACCGAACCTCGAGAAACAAATTGATATTGTCTTTGTGTTAATCTTGCTTTGTGATTTAATTCTTCCTCTCCTCTCTCTCTCTAAGTTCTCTTGCTTGTGATTGATTTGAGTTGTCTCCCAAAGTAATCCACAATTGATTGAGCAACTCTAAGCAAGAAGAACTTCTCTTCCACACTTCAATTTCATTATTACTCGTTCTAACACCAACCTTGGTTCAAGTTTGTGTTCAAAGTTTATATTTTTAGGTTTCACCTATTCACCCCCCTCTAGGCGACTTTCAATATGTAAGAATTTATGACCTGCAAATACATGTACAAAAACTATATTTATTGAATTAAAATACCTAAATTTATTTGTGCATGCATACCAAAAATATATATTACCTCATCGCCCAAATAATAATCTGGTTGAAATAGACATTCCATAAATTTCTTGAAAATTACTTGACAGTCAACGCATACAGGTTCTACATCAATTATCACATAATGAATGTTTTTAATTGATTCAATAAGGGCAATATCACCTTGATTACACATATAATCTAAAAACAAATCGGACATAGAATTATCGAAGTTTGCTAGTTTAAAACATATGAATTGATCAAATAGTAATAGTAGAGATAACTAGCATGCAATTGTAATACTTCTTGGACAATTACACTTGACATGTCCTTTTTGGTTTATTATGCTGCAATGCAAATTTGCATTCATCTATTGGCACTAGTTTTTTTTAATTTTTGTTCCACGAGAGAATCAATGGTTTCGAATCTAATATTGGTCACCCACGAGAGAATCAATGGTTTCGGATCATCTACCCTTCTCCCTGCTTCGCCATGGAATTAGCATGGCGGCACTGATGACATGGCGGCACCATCACCGTTATCCCAAATCTCATAACCTTGTGCTCGAACTCCGATCAGGAAGGGGCTACGTGTAGCGGAGATGAAGGAGAAAAGCACAGAGGAGTTGTTACCGACAGTTAGGGCCACAAAGATGCTTGTTCACTTTGTGCAGCAGCTAGGCCGTGAGCTTCAAAATTCTGCGAGAAATCTCCTAGTCCTCACTTGATCCTCCCACCCGATAATGTTGCACATGTGTTTTGCAGCTCCGGCAAACCTTCCTAGTTGCCCAACAGAAGTAGTACGACGGTGGGGTGAGCCGAATGCAGCGGCTTGCCCCCCTCTCCCTCCTTCTCTACTTGCTCGACAGTGACTTCTTTGCTCTTGGCGGCAGGAGCACTATTGGGGGCCTTCGTCCTCCGAAGGTCCTCAAAAACGTAATTTAACAATATTTCCCAAGTATGATTTATGGACAGATATCTTCGGATTCATGGTAAAAGCAGACATGATGAGGAGCTTGATCGTGACGAAGGTTGTCGTCGCTCTGAAGCTGTGCGGAAGGGAGCTTTGGCTAAATCGCAGAAAGGGGAACCGACTTAAAAGGGAAAAGGCTGTTCAGTCCTCATAGATTTTTCTATAAGTCAATAGCAAATGTAAAGGGCATAATTGTAATCTCTCATAGGCTATGTCTTGTGCCTATAAATAGATGAACAGTGCCCCATACTGTTCATGCTGATTGATACTTGCTTTTGCGTCACAATTGTACTTTTTGCCTTCTGTCAAGCCGAAGGTACTTTTGTAATTCAATATTGTTTCTACCTTTCAATGATGATATAATAAGAATGAATTAACAACGTTATATGATTGTTTATGTTGTCTCTTATATTTCACATGCTTCTTCTTCTATTATTATATGCTGCAATGATGAAGGTACATCCTTCATAACCTTCGTCTGAAGATCATTATATCTTAAGGGGAATAATGTTTCGAAGGACGAAGGGCATTAACATTTAATATTTTGTGTTGTCTGTTCTTAATTCATAGTATTTGAGAACAAGTCCCCAACATTGGTGCCCACCTCTGGTGAACTCTTTCTCGACCACCTTAGCAAGCACTGACCTTCGTCATGCCACCGAAGAAAGCTTCAGCACCAGGGGCTGCCGCACTACAGCCACTGGACCCGAACCAGGAGACCCTTTCTCTTCGAGAGGCCCGAAGCCAGAAGAGGAAGGCCACTAGTCCAACACTCCAGGAGGAGGAGTTGGACCAAGAAATCAGAAACATGGAGATAGTCCATCAGCAAGTGCAAAGGAAGAAGGAGAAGATGGCCCGACTGGCTGATCTTCAAAGGCAGATCGACGAAGCCACTGAAGAAGTACGCCATCTTGTTCAAGACAAACAAGATCAAAGGCCCCAATACAAGGAGCTTCATCAAGAAGGCTTGTTCAACAACGATGGTTGGTATGATGATTTTAATCATGATACCTTTACTTTTGATGATGCTTCTCCCTTGGCAGCAGAACTGTAGGCTATCCCATGGCTCCCATCATACAAGCCACCTCAACTTCCCATGTATGATGGGCATTCAGACCCGAAGCAGTTTTTGATGAGTTATGAAGCAACTATATCTTCATACAGAGGCAATGCAGCTGTCATGGCCAAGTCCTTCGTCATGGCAGTTCAGAATGTGGCCCAAACATGGTATTCTTCTCTTCGGCCAGGGACCATCACTTCATGGCAGAAGCTCAAGGATATGCTGGTAACAAGTTTCCAAGGCTTCCAGACGAAGCCAGTCACAGCTCAGGCCTTGTTTCAGTGCACGCAAGATCATGAGGAGTACCTCCAGGCATATGTCCGAAGGTTCTTGCGTCTCAGAGCACAAGCGCCTATAGTGCCCAATGAAATTGTCGTTGAAGCCATGATTAAGGGACTTCGTCCAGGACCTACTGCTCAGAATTTCGCTAGAAAGCCCCCATAGACTCTGGAGAAGTTGCTTCAGAAGATGGATGAGTACATCCAGGCTAACAATGACTTCCGCCAAAGAAGGGAGGAAGCATACAGGTTCTCTGAAATGACCAGGGGCTTCGGAGGAAGAATCCACCCGAGGCATGTCAGGTCAATTCACAACTCCACCCAGAGTGATGACAGAGGAAGTCAATAGCAGAGGCCGCATTATTCTTCACAAGCTTCTGGGCAACAACAAAGCTCCTTCCGACCGCCAGCTCCAAGAGGCAGAGGCGCCAGGGGCTTCGGAGGAAGATATGGGGACCAGCCTAGGAAGATCTACTGCCTATTTTGTGGTGAAGACAAGGGCCACAATACAAGAACGTGTCAAATCACCATCCAAAAGCAAAAATAGATTGCAGAAGCCGAAGCCAGGCAAAGTCAACCGAAGCAGGTCCTGCACACTGCTTCGTGTCATTCACCCTACATACCAGAATATGTGGGTAATCATCCCGCAACTTTTGTTGCTTCGGCTAGTCAGCCGCAAGTTTCTTGGCCACAGCTTCCACCTCCGCCACCACTACAGCCTGCCTACTCACGAGGTCAGCAGCCAGAAGGGAGTCAATAGACCCATCAGCAGCGAGACTTCAGGGAGGGGTCCGAAGCTCGCACAGTTAATAGTACTATGCCAGAATCAAAACACATATATTGAGACATATCCTACCTTTGGCATAGCTTTACATTCACTATCGTTTTCTTTTTAATAAAGAACAATCAATGTAAACCTAGATTTCTTGTTATTTTTTAAATTCCTATACTAGCTTCGATTATATCAAAATGAAATATACCTTCGTCACAGACTCATGAGAATGACGAAGCTACAAAGAGATATTCCTTCAGGAATGCAGTGCTAAAAATCGCACTAAAAGTTTCACCGAAGCTACAAAAAAGTCGTTCTTAAAGAATGCAGTGTAAGTTTGCCGATGCTTCAAAAAGTCGTTCCTAAGGGAGCACATCGTAAGTTTTCTGCTCAAAAGTCGTTCCTTAGGGAATGCAGAGCCAGATACCACCGAAATATAAGGCGAAGCACGAAAAGTCAACACGAATACCGCCGAAATAGAAGGCGAAGAAGTTCAAAAGATGTTCCTTAGGGAATGCAGAACTTACACCGAAAAATAAACGGTGCAGCCGAAAAGTAAATGGCAAAGAGATTTCAGTCATTCCTTAGGGACTGAAGGTTGTGGATGAAGCTTCGGATGTGTGTGTTTGGGCATTCATTTGCACGATACATTAGCATCATTCTTTGCATCTGAAAGGATCACGACGCCCAAGACGGGGGGTGAATTGGGCTTTTCTAAAAATCAACACTAATTAAAACCTAAGCAAGAGCTAAGCAAGAGCCCAACTTCACCCCAACAACTAGCACTAAGAATAAAATACTAGAAATGTAACAAAGCTAAGACAATACTTCAAATACTTGCTAAACAAATACACAATGTAAAGTGCTTGAATTAAGTGCGGAATGTAAAGCAAAGTTTAGAAGACTCCTCCAATTTTTCCTGAGGTATCGAAGAGTCGGCACTCTCCACTAGTCCTCGTTGGAGCACCCGCGCAAGGGTATCGCTCCCCCTTGGTCCTCGCAAGAACCAAGTGCTCACTACGAGATGATCCTTTGCCACTCCGGCGCGGTGGATCCCTCGAGACCGCTTACA
Source organism: Zea mays (assembly GCF_902167145.1). Classification (NCBI taxonomy): domain Eukaryota; kingdom Viridiplantae; phylum Streptophyta; class Magnoliopsida; order Poales; family Poaceae; genus Zea; species Zea mays. The sequence continues at coordinate 66,083,490 of NC_050105.1, forward strand.
AACTTGAGTCGGGTCAATAACAAGATCTTCACGGTGATCACCGAGCTCCCAACGCCACCAAGCCGTCTAGGTGATGCCGATCACCAAGAGTAACAAGCCGTAGACTTTCGCTTGACCAAGAGAAGCCTAATGCAAGTGGTGTGTGCTCTAGGTGGCTCTCGCTAGCGCTAATGAGGAACAAACGCGGATTATGATTCTCTAATCTCCTCACTAGGCTTGTGGTGCTTGCAATGCTCTAGCAATGTGCTGGAATAAATGTGGAGTGCAAGACATTGAATATGGTGGGTGGAGGGGGTATAAATAGCCCTCACCCACCAACTAGCCGTTACAGGCATTTCACTGTGCAATGGCGCACCGGACAGTCCGGTGCGCCACCGGTGCGCCAACGGTGCGCCACCGGTGCGCCAACGGTGCGCCACCGGTGCGCCAACGGTCGTTTCCAACGGCTAGTTCTGACAGCTAGCCGTTGGACTCATGGCGCACCGGACAGTGAACAGTTCACTGTCCGGTGCACACCGGACAGTCCGGTGCGGTGTCCGGTGTGCCACTAAAATTCAACTTTGAAAGCTGCGCTCTCGGGTTTCTGCGGAGGGAAAGCCTCTGCCGCGGACCAGCCTGGCCCCACCTGGCAGAGGGTGCACCGGACAGTCCGGTGCACACCGGACAGTCCGGTGCCCCAAAGCCAGAAACACTAACTCTTGTTTTTCAGCTGATTTTCAAATCGGTTTTCGTTCTAACTTGTGTGTGAGCTCTAGAGTGACACCTAGCACTGTGTATGAGTGTGATTGTGCACCAACACTACACTAGAACTCTCTTGGTCAAACTACTCATCGACAACCCCTCTTTATAGTACGGCTAAAAGAGAATAAAAGACCTAACTAAACCGCGAGTGTCCACATCTCCTTGACACTCGGACTCCGTAGACCTTCACCTTTTGTTTCGTCGTTTTAGCCGTCGCTTTGAGTTCTTATCTCCGGGATTGTTTTCACCGTTGTAGTACTTCTACCTGTCATGCGACCTAACTTACCATTTGTCTCTGCAAAACACACGTTAGTCACATATAATATTACGTTGTCATTAATCACTAAAACCAACCAGGGGCCTAGATGCTTTCAATCTCCCCCTTTTTGGTGATTGATGACAACCCTACAAGTTTTGTGAGAGTAGTTTGTTTTGAAGTTTCTGTCAAATAGAAAGAATGGTTAGTTATACTCAGTAATCTTTGACAGAAAGAACGTGTACCATAATAATAAGAGTGAGCGCATACACATCATAAGATTCTTGTTCATATAAAAGTGAAGTTAAATCAATGAAACAAGAACTAGAAGACTGGTGATAAAATATAAGGTGAAAACATAATACACACAGTCAATCATAAGCAACGAGAGTATATGTCGAGTTTGTGAGCCAAAAACATCAAGCTAGTACAGAGAGTAGCAAGCACATATATTACATCAAAATGACTCCCTACTAACTCTCTAACTCCCCCTAGCTCTCACAACTCATATCTCTCCCCCTTTGGCGTCAAACACCAAAAGGGACCTGAACCTAAACATCTGAAGCAGGAGGAGGCGGCGGGGGCGCATCCGGTCGTGGTCGAGGTAGCAGAGCGAACGCCGGCGGAGGGTCAGAGTCAGTCTCGGATCCAGGATCTGCGGTAGAAGCTGGAGCTGGTACTGACTCGGACTGAGGCCGCGCTGCAGGAGCTACCGGAACAGAAGCAGTCACAGATACTGCCACATCGGTAGTGGTAACAGCAGATGCTGGTGGCACTGGCGGCTACGGGCAGACAGAGCTGAGAACCGGAGAGGTGAACGCCAAAGTGACCGGCCGGAGCGGAGAGGTACCAACAGGAGGTCCTGACAAAATCGATGGCACCAATGGAGCGTGAAGCGGAGGAGGTGGAGCAGACTGAACCGGAGGTACTGAGATACCAGAATGCTGAAGCATAAGAGCCATGAATGCCCTAGTCTCAGCCCGATCCTGAAGAAGCTGCTGCTGAAGGGCATCCTGCCTGTCCTGCATGTTCTGAAACATCGAGAGCATCCTCTCGGATAACCGGGCCTGCTCGGCCGCCAGGTTGGCCAGAATCGAAGCAAGAGCAGGGTCCATAGCCTGAGGAGGAGCAGGGGCAGCACTAGAACTCCTAGCCTCATGATCATGTGAGCGTGGAGGCATAGGAGGCGGAGGCGGAGGAGGAACACCAAAATCATCATCATCATCATCATCATCATCAGTTGTTGTACCCTGAGTGTCAAACTGTCGAAGAGCTGCGTCCTCGGCCTGAGAGTCAAACACAGAAGCAGAAGCTGGCACAGGAATCTCAGGCGCAGGACGGTAGGATCCAAAAACAAGGCGTGAGGCCTCAAGGGTGCTCTGAAATCGAGGGGGATGAATCAGCTGCGCAAAGATGTGGCACAAGTAGTGAGCATAAGGCAACTGCCGACGAGCACGAATCCCATCCAGAACGGTGTCCTCGATCTCACAAATCAGGAAGTCCACAACGTCAAACTCAGAGTGGGAGACCAGGGCACCAAGGAGCCAAAGCTGAATATGAGTGGTAGCCTCCCTGTATCCCATCCTCGGTAGAAGAGTCCGTCTGATGAGCTCATATAAGTACTTTGCTGCTGTAGTAAAATCTGCCGGTGAACGTCGCGACCCATCTGAGAAGGGCGGGCGGAACAGAGCCGCGACGTGAGCTGTACCCAGAGCTACACCGCCGTGAGGGCGACGAGGAGGGACAGGAGGAGCTGAAGCGGGAGCGGGAGGAGGAGGTGCAGTGGAAGCTGGCGTAGTGGAGGTAGCGGGTATGGCTGTGGAGGTGGATGGAGCAATAGGAGTGACGGGAGCAGGCAGAGTGGGTGGCGAAGTGGAAGCGGAGGTGTGAGTGGAAGAGCGATGCCGGGAGGCGAGACGACGAACACGGTATGCAATCTGATCGGATGGAGTCTGCGGCTGATCTCCAAGCTCGGCCTGCGCAGCGGCCGCTGCAGCCGCTGCCGCTGCACGGGCTGCTCTGTCTGTACGCCGCTTCTTGCGGCCTTCCTGCTGCTCCAAGTAAACAGTCTTGCCCTTGACCTGCCTGAAGGGGCGACGAGGATCCTCATCATCGCCTCCCCTGGCGCCGACACATTCTTCGTGCGCGGCATCCTGAACTAATGTCTGGAAAGCTCACACGAGAGGTGACGATCCAGGCAGGACGGGAGACGGCACACGGGCAATCAAGGTCACGAGGAGGGATGAGGACGAGCCCAGGCACACGAACGCCAGAGCACGGTGGTTGCCGGTGGTCGCCGGAGAGGGGAGGTCGCCGGCGGGTGCTGGGAATCGCTAGAGACAGTGCGCTGGTGGAAGAGAATGAGCCTCTGGCTCGGATGCGGGCTGGAGGCCTTTTTTTTAAAACGCGATATGGGCGCATCGGACAGTCTACAGTGCCTGTCCGATGCACACCGGATAGCGCACAGTAGCTATCCGGGGAACCACCGGACAGCGCACAGGAAAATGGATTTAGCGCGCGGCTGTCGGTGCACCGGACATTGCATAGTGCAGTGTCCGGTGCACACCGGACTGTCCGGTGAGCCCAGACAGAGGAGAGTTTGGAAAATTTTGAATTTTTCTATCTAACTCCCAACCAAACCAAATCCCAACTTATAATCACACAAAATAACACTTGTTGGGACAGGTATTGGCACCCTCATATACTTTTCAAAATATTTTGCCATAGGCTAGATAATTTTTAGAGAAAATAGGCAAATGGTGAAATTTGCATTTTGGCTTGCACTAGGGGTTTTCATGAGTGATTTGAGTTTTGAATACTCCCCCTAAGTGCAGTACCTCATGCATATTTCAAGAACCAATAATTGCATAAAAAGTAAGAATTTAAGTGCTAAAAGCTTAAAACTAAGACTTGTCAAGTTTGACCCGAGTTAAGCTTTTTCACTCGCTTTGTTGGCGGTTATCTTAACTAGGTTAGACAAGCCCTAGATGCAATACAAGGAATTTAAACATGCAATGCAGGCTTGACAACACCATGACATTTCACATAAAATTTCTGAGATCAAGAATATTTAGTTCATTCCTCAACATGCAAAAGCGGGTCTTATCAAGAGGCTTAGTGAAAATATCTGCTAATTGATCTTCCGACCTCACTCCTTCTAGAATGATATCTCCTTTAGCAACATGATCTCTAAGGAAGTGATGACGGATATCAATGTGCTTGGTGCGAGAGTGTTGTACAGGATTATTAGCAATTTTAACAGCACTCTCATTATCACACAACAAAGGTACCTTTTCTAGAACTACGCCATAGTCTAGAAGAGTTTGTTTCATATATAAAATCTGTGTGCAACAAGCACCTGCGGCAATGTATTCCGCTTCGGCAGTTGACAAGGCAACACTATTTTGCTTTTTGGATGTCCATGAAACTAGTGATCTACCAAGCAGATGGCATCCCCTAGAAGTACTTTTTCTATCAATTTTGCAGCCGGCATAATCCGAATCGGAATAGCCAATTAAATCAAAAGTAGCTCCTTTGGGATACCACAGACCAATGCTTGTGGTGTGCCTGAGATACCTAAGAATTCTCTTAACAGCGCGAAGGTGAGCTTTCTTAGGATTAGATTGAAATCTAGCACACATGCAGACACTAAACATAATATCGGGCCTAGATGCGGTAAGGTATAATAAACTACCAATCATAGAACGGTAGAGAGTTTGATTAACCGGGTTACCTCCCTCATCTAAGTCGAGATGTCCATTTGTAGGCATGGGGGTCTTGATTGGTTTGCACATCTCCATGTTGAACCTTTTCAACAAGTCTTTGGTATACTTCTCTTGTGAGAGAAAGTTACCATCTTTCATTTGCTTGACTTGAAAGCCGAGGAAGTATGTTGGCTCACCAATCATTGACATCTCGAACTCCTTCGACATCAACTCACCAAATTCCTTGCAATGATAGTCATTTGTCGAGCCAAAAATTATATCATCAACATATACTTGACAAATGAAAATATCACCGTTATGTTTCTTTGTGAAGAGAGTTGTGTCGACGGTCCCGATCTTGAAGCCCTTTTCGATGAGGAAGTCGCGAAGACGCTCATACCAAGCCCTTGGAGCTTGCTTTAGCCCATAAAGCGCCTTGGACAACCTGTAAGCATGGTTAGGATATCTAGGGTCTTCAAATCCAGGCGGTTGCTCAACATATACAATTTCATTTATGAAGCCATTTAAAAATGCACTTTTTACATCCATTTGATAAAGTTTTATATCATAGCATGATGCATATGCAAGTAGGATACGGATGGCTTCCAGTCGAGCAACCGGTGCAAAGGTCTCTCCAAAATCTAAGCCTTCAACTTGAGAGAATCCCTTTGCGACAAGTCTTGCCTTGTTTCTTACAATCACACCTTGATCATCTTGTTTGTTTCTGAACACCCACTTTGTTCCAATGATTCTTGCATCTTGTGGGGGCTTCTCCAGGGTCCAAACTTCGTTACGGGTGAAGTTGTTAAGTTCTTCATGCATGGCATTCACCCAGTCCGGATCCTGTAGCGCCTCATCTATACAAGTAGGCTCAACACAAGAAACAAAAGAGTGATGTTCAATAAAAGTAGCATGTCTATGTGATCGAGTAATAACCCCTTGTGAAGGACTCCCGATGATTTGGTTTTGAGGATGAGCTTGAAGTAGTGATGAGTTTCTTCTGTCAACCACTTGGGAAGAGGATCCAGGAGCATCAACATCTTCGGCTTGTACCCTTGCTTGTTCATGAGAGACAAATGTATCTTCATTTGCATGCCTCTCATCTTTTTCATCATCTTGTGGTACATTTGATGAAGAAGGCCTATCAATGATTTGCACCTCTTCTTCATCTTCTTTTGGTTTGATAGCTCCAATAGGCATGTTCTTCATTGCTTCCCTCAGTGGCTCATCACCTACATCATCAAGATTTTCAAGTGCTCCTTGGGAGCCATTAGTCTCATCAAATTCCACATCATATGTTTCTTCTACCACGCCAGTGGCATGGTTGAATACTCTATATGCTTTGGACTTTAATGAATAACCCAAAAGAAAACCAATATCACAACGTCTTTAAAACTTCCCTAGGTGATGGCGTTTCTTGTAGATGTAGCATTTGCACCCAAACACTCGGAAGAAGGAGACGTCTGGCTTTTTCCCATTTAGCAGTTCATAAGGAGTCTTCGCAAGTAGCCGGTGAGGAAATAGCCTGTTTGATGCATAACATGCAGTGTTGACAACTTCGGCCCAAAACCTTTCCGGTGTGTTATACTCATCAATCATTGTTCTTGCAAGAGTGATCAAGGTCCTGTTTTTCCTTTCAACAACTCCATTTTGTTGAGGTGTATATGTTGCAGATACTTCATGCTTGATCCCAATTTCATCACAGTACTCATGAATGTTGGTGTTGTCAAATTCTTTAACATTGTCACTTCTAATCTTCTTAATCTTGCAATCAAATTCATTTTGTGCTTTCTTGGCAAACTTCTTGAATATAGATGCAACTTCAGATTTGTCATGGAGAAAGAACACCCAAGTGTATCTTGAGAAGTCATCAACAATCACTAGACAGTAGAGGTTGCCACCGGCACTGACATAATTTGTAGGTCCAAATAAATCCATATGAAGTAGTTCCAGTGGCCTTGATGTTGACATGAAAGCTTTAGTGGGATGTGTATTAGCAACTTGCTTTCCAGCTTGACATGCACTGCATGGCTTGTCTTTTTCAAACACCACATCCTTTAAACCTCTAACCATATCTTTCTTTAATACCTTCTTGAGTGTGCTCATCCCAACATGTGCAAGCCTCCTATGCCAAAGCCATCCAAGAGAAGCTTTGGTGAAGAGGCAAGTTCTTAAGTCTGCATCTTCTGAAGTGAAATCCACTAAGTAGAGGTTGTTGTATCTAAATCCCTTGAATACCATTGATTCATCATCCATTTTGGTTACAATAACCTCTGTTGGAGTGAATAAGCATTGAAGTCCAAGATCACAAAGTTGACCCACTGATAATAAATTGAAGCTCAAAGGTGCAACTAAGAGAACATTTGATATTGATAAATCATTTGAGATTGCCACCTTGCCAAGTCCTTGCACTTTTCCTTTTGAATTGTCTCCAAATGTGATTTTATCTTGACCATCAACATTCTCATCTAGTGAGGTGAACATCCGTGGGTTGCCTGTCATATGTTGTGTGCATCCACTGTCAATAACCCAATGACTCCCACCGGTCTTGTAGTTCACCTACATTCACAGACAATTCAAGCTTGAGTTTTGAGGGCCCTATATTGCATAGGACCAGTGACTCTCTCAATTAAGGACTTTGCCACCCAGATTTGTCTAGGTCTATTCTTGTTTGGTGGACCTAGGAATGTAACCTTAACCTTTCCATTTGCAACCTTTCTTAGAACATAGTGAGCATTGAAAGCAAATGGTCTTGAGTGCTTAGGCAAGGGAGTTGGTGGTTTAGCTTTGCAGTTGTGGGCAAAATGACCTTCATTCCCACACTCAAAGCATTTGATAGGCTTGTGAGTCTGCTTTGGCTTGTATTGAGTGGTAGCTTTCTTTTGCACAAAAGCATTGTATCCAATATCACTCTTGTTATTTTTCATAACAGTGTTCATAAGCAGCTCATTTTGGAGGTATTGACCCTTGTTGAACTTTTGCACACTTGTTGCAAGATGTTCATTTTCACTTTTTAGTTTCTTGACCTCATTTTTAAGCCTTTGATTATCCACTGCCAACTCATTGTTGAAATCATTGTTCTCAATAGCAACCTTTCCTCTAGTAGTTGCATCAGTCAAGTAGTTCTTCAATTTTTGATTGTCTAAAGTCAGGACTTCAACTTTTTCAGTCAATTCAGCATGTAGACTAGTTTGCTCTTCTTGAATCAAATCATCACATGAGGTTGCTACATCAAACTTAACAACAGGGTTAATAGCCTCATGTGTTTTGCAAGATAAAAGTTCATTTTCAACAAGAAGATTGTCATGATCAAATTTAATTTGAGTATAGTCTTCCTTGATCTTTACTAGTCTATTTTGCAACTCCCTATTAGCTTCATTTAATTTGACATATTTTTCCTTAGCATCTTTTAGGGAGTTTGTGAGCTCATTTATAGTTGATGACATAGTTTTATTCTCTTCTTTTATTTCATCACTAGCCTTTATAACTATGTCATATTTGGCATTTAAAGATTCATTTTCATTTTTCAACCTATCACATTTAGCTTTTGACTTTCTAATGATTTGAGTATATTCTTTAAGTAAGTCAGCTAACTCATCATATGAAGGTGAAGCAAATTCCTCATCACTATCACTATCACTATCATCAGCAATATTAATATCATTTTGTACCTTTCGTTCACCCCTAGCCATGAGGCATAGGTGAGAAGTGGATGATGGCGATGGTGGTGGTGAAGAGAAGTCCCCGGCGATGGCGGCAACTTTTTCATCATTCTCTTCTTCACTTGAAGAAGACCCACTTGATGATTCGATGTCGGTGAGCCAGTCGCCAACAATATATGCCTTTCCATTCTTCTTCTTGTGGAACCTTTTTTGCTTCCCATCCTTTCTCTTGAAGAATTTCTTTTCCTTCTTTTCATCATCGCTGTCATCTTCTTTCTTGCCCTTGAACTTGTTCTTCTTGGGCTTGTTGCATTGATGAGCAAGATGACCAAGCTCACCACAGTTGTAGCAGTCCATCTCAGAAATGGGCTTTCTTTTGTTGGAAAAGAACTTCTTCTTCCTTGAATCAAATTTGATACCTTCTCTATTTAGCTTCTTCAACATCTTGGTGGTCTTCCTTACCATCAAGGCAATGGTTGCATCAAGGTCATCATCACTTGAGGATTCTTCCTCAACTTGTATTTTTGCTTTTCCTTTTCTTTCATGAATTGCTTTAAGAGCCAAATCCTTTCTTTTGGAAGATGATTCTTCTTTGTTGATGTGCATATACATTTCATGGGCATTGATCTTTCCCAAAATTTGTGTAGGTGTGGTAACTGAAAGATCCATTTGATGTAGCACAGTGACAATGTGTCCATATTTGTCTATTGGGAGGACACTGAGAATCTTCCTCACAACATCCGGTTGTGAGATTTGAGTAAGCCCCAATCCATTAACTTCCTCTACAAGAATATTAAGTCGTGAGTACATAGCGTTTGCATTTTAATTAGTAAGCATTTCAAAAGAATTTAACTTTCGCATGGCTATGTGATATCTTTCCTCACGTTCACTTCTAGTTCCTTCGTGTAGAGCACAAATGTCCATCCACAAATCATGAGCATTTTTATGATTTCTTACTCTATTGAACACATCTTTGCAAAGGCCTCTAAAAAGGGTGTTTTTGGCCTTAGCATTCCATTTCTCATAATTGAACTCATCACCTACAAGATTTGTGGGATCTCTAGGTTCGGGGAACCCTTGTGTGGTGGCTTTATAGACACCAATGTCTATAGCCTCTAAGTATGCTTCCATACGAATTTTCCAATAAGGAAAATCGTCACCATCAAAAACGGGAGGAGGTCCATCCCCACCGGACATCGTAACTCTAGCGGTTAAGCTAATCTATGAGCAACAAGGCTCCGATACCAATTGAAAGGATCACGATGCCCAAGAGGGGGGGGTGAATTGGGCTTTTCTAAAAATCAACACTAATTAAAACCTAAGCAAGAGCTAAGCAAGAGCCCAACTTCACCCCAACAACTAGCACTAAGAATAAAATACTAGAAATGTAACAAAGCTAAGACAATACTTCAAATACTTGCTAAACAAATACACAATGTAAAGTGCTTGAATTAAGTGCGGAATGTAAAGCAAAGTTTAGAAGACTCCTCCAATTTTTCCCGAGGTATCGAAGAGTCGGCACTCTCCACTAGTCCTCGTTGGAGCACCCGCGCAAGGGTATCGCTCCCCCTTGGTCCTCGCAAGAACCAAGTGCTCACTACGAGATGATCCTTTGCCACTCCGGCGCGGTGGATCCCTCGAGACCGCTTACAAACTTGAGTCGGGTCACCAACAAGATCTTCACGGTGATCACCGAGCTCCCAACGCCACCAAGCCGTCTAGGTGATGCCGATCACCAAGAGTAACAAGCCGTAGACTTTCGCTTGACCAAGAGAAGCCTAATGCAAGTGGTGTGTGCTCTAGGTGGCTCTCGCTAGCGCTAATGAGGAACAAACGCGGATTATGATTCTCTAATCTCCTCACTAGGCTTGTGGTGCTTGCAATGCTCTAGCAATGTGCTGGAATAAATGTGGAGTGCAAGACATTGAATATGGTGGGTGGAGGGGGTATAAATAGCCCTCACCCACCAACTAGCCGTTACAGGCATTTCACTGCGCAATGGCGCACCGGATAGTCCGGTGCGCCATCGGTGCGCCAACGGTGCGCCACCGGTGCGCCAACGATCGTTTCCAACGGCTAGTTCTGACAGCTAGCCGTTGGACTCATGGCGCACCGGACAGTGAACAGTTCACTGTCCGGTGCACACCGGACAGTCCGGTGCGGTGTCCGGTGTGCCACTAAAATTCAACTCTGAAAGCTGCGCTCTCGGGTTTCTGCGGAGGGAAAGCCTCTGCCGCGGACCAGCCTGGCCCCACCTGGCAGAGGGTGCACCGGACAGTCCGGTGCACACCGGACAGTCCGGTGCCCCAAAGCCAGAAACACTAACTCTTATTTTTCAGCTGATTTTCAAATCGGTTTTCGTTCTAACTTGTGTGTGAGCTCTAGAGTGACACCTAGCACTGTGTATGAGTGTGATTGTGCACCAACACTACACTAGAACTCTCTTGGTCAAACTACTCATCGACAACCCCTCTTTATAGTACGGCTAAAAGAGAATAAAAGACCTAACTAAACCGCGAGTGTCCACATCTCCTTGACACTCGGACTCCGTAGACCTTCACCTTTTGTTTCGTCGTTTTAGCCGTCGCTTTGAGTTCTTATCTCCGGGATTGTTTTCACCGTTGTAGTACTTCTACCTGTCATGCGACCTAACTTACCATTTGTCTCTGCAAAACACACGTTAGTCACATATAATATTACGTTGTCATTAATCACTAAAACCAACCAGGGGCCTAGATGCTTTCAGCATCATATCATCGCATCATACATCATAGCATCACATCAAACATCATGTCACATCAATGACATCAATTGAAAACAAGGCCGATCTTCGGGCAATGCTTTACAAAAAAATGAAAAGATGCCAAGGCACAAAATAAGCTGAGAATCATAGCTTCATCAGTTCTGATGTGGAAAAAGCTCTTCTTTACGAAGCATTGATGTTTTACAAAGTATGGATAATTTTTACGAAGCATAAAAGCTCTTCTTTACGAAGCATGAAAAGAAGGGAAGGTGTTTTTTTGTCGTAGGCTCAAAAACGGTATGTACAAAAAGTTTCATGCATCGCAAAGAAATGAATTACAAACCACTCATATATTACATTGAAATCTATAAGCACTGAATATTACAAATATAGTTCAGCAAATATTACATCAACATTCTAGAAAATGTTTTTACAATAGCTACTCTTCCTTCAGAATTTTTTCTGCAGCTTCGGTTAGCAGCTTGGTAACAACTTCATCTACAATAGCTTCGGCCATATTAATAATTTCTATTGTTTTCTTTGTCTCTGGGTCGGCCAGTGGATCGAATGGCTCTGGGGGAGGAAATAGTTTAGCTGCGGTAGAAGACATAAATTAGTTCGAAGTCACAAAAATAAACAACAAAGCTAAAAGCCATTAAGTAATACCTATTCGTCTTTCGAGTTCCGCAGCTCTTTCAGCTTCTTTTGTTGCTTCTCGAGCGTCATGAATATCTTTTTCGCTCTTTTTCATTATTTCATGGGCCATCCCTCGGCCACCATTTTCCCAGATATCAGTGAAAAAAATTCGCCTATTGAACATGCTTCGGCCGAGGGGTCCTTCGTATCGTCAATAGAGAAGGCAGCTTCGGCATGGGCCAAAGTTTTAACATGTTCGCACCCTGCCTTCTCCAAAATACATGCAACTCCCCTCACACCAGAGAAGGCACAGACGTCCCCGCGGTCACTCAAAATCTCTTCAAAGGCTTCGGCCTCACCGCTGATCCACTCGATTACGCCTTCAGGGTCGCCCCGTATGAAGTCATCTTCGCTTGAGTACGCGCCCATGTTGGCAAAGCTAGTTTTTATCCTTTTTACACATTCCACAGATTTTTCAAAGCATCTTTCTTTTGATGCGCGAAGTTCTGCAACTGTTTTTTCAAAATAATTTTTCCAATACTCATTGGCATCTCGATCAGCTTCGGCAACAGCGCATTTTAATTTGGCCTCGGCTAACTGTTTCCGAAGGTCTTCAATTTCACTTTTCTGGGCCTCAGCTTGTGCTTTGGAACTAGCCTCGTCTTCTTTTATTTTGTTCACCAATGAAATTAATATTTTATCTTTTTCAAGACCTTCGTTCCTTAGTTCAATTACTTCCGAACGAAGGTTGTTCAGGGCTATAGTGCATCCCTCATTTTCGATATTTTTCTGTGCCCTGAGGACATTGCTAAGGATCAAGCCCTGCAGAAGGAGCATAATATTAAGCATAAACAAATAAAAAATTTGTTTTTAAGTACAAAAATTGATTTTCACACCTTTATACTATTATATGCTAAATTGTTGGCCAATTCATCCTTCGATGGTACTAAAAGCCAATCTTCTAATGTTGGGAATCCGAAGCTTCTGCTCATCTCCCAGCAGACAGATATCTCCTTGCTGTCTGGGAGACAGTACAAGAAATCCTCTTCTTCGCTGCCGTTGAACACTAATGCCCCTTTTGGATATTTCAGTTTCTAGGCATAGTGTTGAGCTTCTCGTTCTTCTTCTTTAGAGAGTTTCTTTCTCGAAGCATGACAGATGATATATTCAATATTTTCTTTTAAAGCTTCGGGAGCAGGCGCGGGAGTTTTCTCAGGCAAACTCTGTTCTATAGCCTCTTCCTCTGCTGCCTTCTCTTTAAATCCCGAAGGTTGTTTATCAGCAGGCTCTGAAGGCCCAACTTCGGCACTAGCCTGGCTCATTGCAGCTTCGGCTTCGGTTAGTTTTGTTTTGGCTTCAATTTCCACTTTCGAAGCCTTGGCAATTTTCCCTGGAGTAGAGCTTGAAGCCTTTACCGTCTCCAGCATATCTAGTACACTTGCCATCCTTTTTCTCTTGGGGTCACCGTAAGACCTTTTTGTGCTTTCGGCATTACCTTCGGCTTAGGGCCTTCGTCCATGTCACAATCTGAATTCGTTATTCTAACAAATTAATATTGCGAGGGGCTACTGTTGGGGGCCTTCGTCCTCCGAAGGTCCTCAAAAATATAATTTAACAATATTTCCCAAGTATGATTTATGGACAGATATCTTCGGATTCATGGTAAAAGTAGACACGATGAGGAGCTTGATCGTGACGAAGGTTGCCGTCGCTCCGAAGCTGTGCGGAAGGGAGCTTCGGCTAAATCGCAGAAAGGGGAACCGACTTAAAAGGGAAAAGGTTGTTCAGTCCTCATAGATTTTTCTATAAGTCAATAGAAAATGTAAAGGGCATAATTGTAATCTCTCATAGGCTGTGTCCTGTGCGTATAAATAGATGAACAGTGCCACCGTACTATTCATGCTGATTGATACTTGCTTTTTGCGTCACAATTGTACTTTTTGCCTTCTGTCAAGCCAAAGGTACTTTTGTAATTCAATATTGTTTCTACCTTTCCATGATGATATAATAAGAATGAATTAACAACGTTATATGATTGTTTATGTTGTCTCTTATATTTCACATGCTTCTTCTTCTATTATTATATGCTGCAATGATGAAGGTACATCCTTCATAACCTTCGTCTGAAGATCATTATATCCTAAGGGGAATAATATTTCGAAGGACGAAGAGCATTAACATTTAATATTTTATGTTGCCTTGTTCTTAATTCATAGTATTTGAGAACAAGTCCCCAACAAGCACTAACATTGATGGCACGAGGAGGGGACCGACAATGCCCACATGTATATAAGTGAGAGATGGTAGATGGGAAGGGCAGATGGATTGAATACTCCCCAGATTTGTGCAACAAGATATCAGAATCCGCTGAGGCAGATGCAACTAACAGGAGATAGTTACAACAGAGAAGGGATAGCTGACAAGGCAGGTCCATCGTGCAGCGGGTGCGGGTCTACGCGTGGACGACGGGAAGCTAAGAAGAAGCCCCCACTTGTCGATGACCCAGGGCAAAAACACATGCGCACACACCTCCACAGGATTGGTGGAGGACCGATGAGGCTTCCAGAGGGTGGGGATGAATGGGAGCCACTTAAATTCTCTTTTGAGAACAACACAGAGACTTTGATCCTGACTTCAACAAAACCCCACGGGACGACTGAAACAGTGTAGCACAATAATACTTAATCCAGTGTCGACTAAATATACCAAGATGCTACTAAGGGAACTGCCCAATTATATGCAAAATTTTAGAGGCAAACACACAAAACAGGGAAAGCGACAGTGTCGCGCATAGGGCCAGCAGTGCCACGCTTAAGGCCGTCAGTGCCAGGCAAGCCAAACTACGCAGAATCATCTCAAACTTCACAGAAAGTTTGCGTGAAGGGAAAGAAGATGTTTCATGGAGTTTCAACCAGAGCAAAACAAAACTCAAAGCGCAGGTCAGATTTCTCGAGAAGGTTCGGCTTTTGTTGGGGTTTTCTCAAACAAACTCAAAAGGAGATCAACTCGAATCACGACCAAGAAATGCACCAATAGGAGTATGTAGTGATCCAAAGAGTGTATCTTACCACTAATCAATCCCCAAAAGCACCCACAACACAAGAACTCAATGGTTCTTCCACAAATCTAAAGTGACAAGAAAGGGAAGAATGCGAGACCAAATCGACACAAAATTTTAGCGGAGACAAAATTGAGTAAAAATAGTCGAACCAGCCCCGTGGATAGACCCGGTCACCCTTCCTTTGAATGGAGCTATGAAGATTACAAACATAAATGCAAATTCAAAACATCTATGGATCTTGGCTACACTAGAGAGGAAAACTCGAGTTACCAAGCGGAAGACTAAAACAAATAGCCAAAGAGATGGTAGTCCACAACAACCCACCCATCTATTTATAGAGGGCTATAACTACTTACTAAACTACCCCTAGATACATAAAGTCTATCCACTTTGGCAGGGACGAAATGGACTAACTCCTGGGATTTTGATCTAACAGCCACACACGCCATACAGAGTTGCTTGGCCTCGACGGACCCTCTGTGATGACGCCATGTGTCGCCTTCGATTCCCGTTGGAACTGCCACCGCTGAGTTTTGAGGACAAACTCGATTGAAAAACCCGTCGTCCGTAGCACTGGGCGGTTTTGAGGCTCAACCACCAAACCACCGTGAGTAGTGCACGACATATGTGCCCCCCACGTCCTATACACGTGACCTGCTAGTCCTCAATCGCACCGACAACACAATTTTCCCTGCCATGTCCTCGCGCCTGTGCATGTCCCAGGTGTCATCCACTATGGCTAGTTACCCGGCGACTCTGGTCCCTCGGTCAAGTTCTAGTGCTCGTCCTTTGCCGCTCCTGGTTGTAATGCCCAACTTGTGGATAATAACAGAAAGGGATAAATTTCCTTATATGTATTGCCTTCTATTCATGAGAATTATTAAGGAACAGATTTGAAGTGAATAATTCTCTAATAAAACCTAAATAACCCCTGCATCATGTTGGAGTTTATTTGTTTGTGCATTTAATAATAATAATAATGATAATAAAATAGAATAATATTGAAATTTGGCTTAACACCTAATTGAAATTAGGATTTAAAAATGAAAATAGAAATAGAACAGAAAAGAAAAAGGGAAAATATAAAGAAAAATATATGTGAATCTATCCCTTTAAAACTAGTGCTTTTATTTGTGCATACGACCTATGTGAAAACAGCAAAACAAATTTGAATTCAAATGCTTGATTTGAAATTGATAAAGGAAATTCAAATAAAACAAAAAGAAAAACAGAAAGAGAACCCTAACTAGGCCTAGAGGCCAATTCGGCCTGCTCACGTCCGCGTACACTCGGCCACTGCGGTGCGCCCACACGCACCTGACACATGGGGCCCAGACGTTGGTCGCTGCGGCAAGCGCATTCCTCTCTCTCTCGCTGACAAACTGGGCCATGCGTCCAGTTCCACCCACAACTGGCGCCTCCGCTTTCTCTGCCAAGCGGGCCCCACGGTGCAGTGTCATGAAACGGTGCAGGTTCGGGGACTCCTATGACGGGTGGGCTCCACTTGTCTGGCGCGTACTCCAGCTAAATCTGTGCCGACCTCCAGAGATCATCGTCGTGGTTGTGGCTTGCTCCAGCCTGGCGTAACTGATCGGTCGAGTCGCAGGGCAGGGCGCACATAAAACCCCAGAGGGACTGTTCCGGGCGCACATCGCATGCTCGGTCGAGTCTGGGAGGGTGAGCGAATTGAGTTCTGACGTGGGCTATAGTGGGAGAGATCGTCGCCGTCGTCGCTCCTTGGCTCTATCAACGTTTGGAGGCCTCGGAGTGGTTGAAGGCGTTCGCACGGGGGCATCGATCGTGTACAAGGGAACGCCGGGAGAACAGTCAAGCGAAGGGCCTGGAATTCCTTGTCGGCGTGAATCTCCATCGCCAAATCTGCCCTACGCCGTGGCTGCGCATCACCATCTCTGTATCCCTGGTAAAAACTCGTTCCCCTAGTCCGTGTTGGTCTCCTCTTCGAGTATTGGCGCTGAATCGAGGTGTCGGGCACGGAATCGCCCAGAATTTCTTGACGACGGTGAGATGTGGGACACACCACGTGAGACCCGTGGGCGGGCCCCTGCGTGTGCTAACTGTAGAAATCGGTCTCCCCAATTCATGGAGCATCAAACGGGGTGTGGCACAGTCTGGCGGGGGAAGTCTTTGGCGCGGGTCCTCCGGGGGGCGCACGCTGTCGTGCATTGCCGTTGCCGGGGGGTGTCGACTCGGCCTGCGTCGAAAGGTGGAAGAAAGCCCCTGGGGCATTGATCTGTTGAAGAACGGCTTGGATTAGAAAATGGATACCGTTTCGTCTGAGTCAAGTGGGACCATAGATGTTTGATCGTGGGCCTATGGGAGTTTCGGGCTTCATTAACTCCGGTCCATCGGACCTTGATCCAAGGGTAGCCGTCGCACGTCGTTTCATTGGGGGGGAATCTGTTGTTGGCCCTCGAATCTAATCCAACGGCCGAGATTGACCCATACCCCTTCGGCCTAGGAATCTTTCTAAAGAGCCCCTCTGTTTTCCTAATATTAACCCGCGATCCACGCATATGCAATGATCATCACAACCGGGCCCATAACTTTACAGAATGAACCCCCGGTTTTTAGAATTTCATACTTGTAGTCCTCTGGTCTCGGTTTACTGGCAGAAAATGTTTTAATATAAAAATAATCCTAGAACTTGTTTAATTCATAGAAATTCCATTTGAACTCCTTTTTAATCCATTCTAGTTGCAATAATTTTGTATTAATATTGTTTATCACTTGGTAGCTCTGTTTAGTCATGAAACATAGATTAAATATTTTCATTTGGTTTAATCTATAACAATCACTTAATAACTTCAGAAAATCATAACTCGATAACTGTAACTCTGAATTTAGTGATTCTTGTTCCTACGATCTTGTTACGATGCGTAGAATATTATCATGCATTCTGTTCTGTTGTTTGGTGTGATGTTAATTTCTGCTATACTATGCTTGTTTGTATTGTTGCGAGTAGACGAGCAAGCTACTGAGGACCCAAGTGTTCAGCAGGTGGAGACTGCTGAGCAGGAGCTCGTTGAAAGGCAAGTTGTGCCCTTGATCATTTCTATTTACCCAATAATGTTTCTATTAATCATTATGATCTGCATAGATTAATTTTGATGGGACCCAATAGTGGCTATCTTTATACCTTGTTTACCACTGAACTTTTGGGTAGTACCTGCTATTGCTTTTGTGGTTTTGGGTATTGAGATACACATTATTCATGATCATGCTTTTATTATCAATTTGTTATTTATTGTTCATGATAAGATCATTATGTTAATTGGAACATGGAGCGACCACCCGAGAAAACAGTGCTACCACAAGGGTGGTATGGGACGCCCTTGGCTGATTAATTAGGAAAGCTAGTGGAGGACTACCTTACCCGAAAGGGGCAAGGGCAGTAGGGGAGTGGTCGGTGTAGGGAGGTTCTCGGGTTGATTTTGCTGTGATGGCGGTCAGACGGAGGATCCCTGCATTGCGCTTCCTAGAAAGTGTAGCAGGTTTTCTGAAGCTAGTGGAACTTTGTAAAGGCCTCGTAGTGTTACCCTGCCTCGCTTCCTTGGTAGAGGTGTATGGGATTCATGACCCCTTAGCAGATGGGTAACATGACTTGTGGGTAAAGATGCACAACTCTGCAGAGTATAAAACTAGTATATCAGCCGTGCTCACGGTCATGAGCGGCTCGAACCCTCACATGAGTAACTTATGGAATTAAACTTAATTGGTCATTTGCATCGCATTGTGGATTATTATTAATTTGATCTATTATTACTCTGGTTTGGTATTTACTTACATTTAGTAACTAATAATAGAATTTGACCAACTAATTAAAAACAATGCCCAGCTTTAACCATTATTTGTTGATCAGCCTTACACTTCACATGAGCTCCCACCTTTGGTGAGTTCATGCACATTATTCCCCACAACTTGTTGAGCTATGATCTTTTGTGAGCTCACTCTTGTGATATATAAACCCCCACAGGTGAAGAGCAGGTGGTTCAAGAGGAGCCCTACAATGAGGAATATGAGCTTATCTAGGTGGTGTCTCTGAGTCAGCTTTATGGCATCAAGGAATAATATTTAGTTCGCTTTATTGTTATCATTTATTTTTGTAAGATTTCCGCTATGTAATTATATGTGATGTTGTTCTTTGGCGCACATATGAGAAGCACCCGACTTTATCCCTTAAATCCTGGTGTGACACCGGTCCATCGGCATGAACCCGCATGACCTTCACTTTCGTCGTCGACTGTCGTCCCTGTGCTCCACACCTGCACACCACAAGCTGAAAGACATGGTTGCGGAACACATACACTTATACTTTGGTTAGTCCAAGACTCACACAAAAGCACTACCCGTTGACAATCACTTATCATCAACCCAAAACACAAGGAACAAGTCAACCTTGTGTACGCAATCGGGCTGACGTACGGGTCCCGCGATGTCATTGACTCGACCGACGTGACGAGTGAAGTGGGCTAAGTGTGCGAAAGTTTGGACTGGCGGTTTAAGAGTAGGCCTAGATTTAGGTAAGTCCCTTTTTCCTTTTCCTTTTTCTATTCCATATTTCAATCTTTTATTTAAATTCAAATTTGGTTTTGCAGATGCACAAGAGTTAGGTCACAGGTGAAGAAACTACACTCTAGCGATGGTACATAAGCAAATATATATCATAGAGACCAAAACTTTTAAGAACATGGGGAAATACAAAATAATTCTAGCATGTTCTTTGTGTGGGGGTGGTGCACCATTGTAACACCTCAAAACCATCAACTAAAAATAATGCACTTAGAATATTAGTAGTAATAATAGTAAATAATTTTTCTTTCAAGTGTTTGATCTAATTGCATTTAGAATATATTTTGTTTGCTCATATTCGATTTATTGTTGTTTTTGTAGAATTTCTTTTATATTGAAAGTCCAATTAATTAATATAGAAACATTGGTCCAAAAATAAATACATTAGTGTAAATAAGTTTGGTATAATTATTATGATTTTTATAAATATTTAAAAATATATTTATTTATATTTTTGATAAATAGGGATAAAAGAAAAAAAGACAAACCCTAGTCGGACCGGTTGAACCGGCCCATAGGGCAGTTGAACCGGCCAAGCCCAGCCGCCTCTTCCCCTCTCCCTCTCACTTACCTGCGGGCCCCACCCATTAAACCCTTCATCTTCTACCTCCGGCCGCGCCGCCGCGTGGCCTAGGAACGCACCCGCGTCGTGCCCTCGATCGAGCCCGACCCCGCGCCCCTGGCCGAACCGACCCGTCGCGCCCCTTCATCTAGCCGCGCCTGAAAACGGCCATCTCTTCCCCTCCCTCTCCTCCCATTTTCTCTCTGGAGAAACCGCCGCCATCAATGGCATCAATGGAGTTAAACCGGTCGGCGCCCCTTCCCCTCCCCTGACGTCCCTTCCTCTCTCCCTCCCTCTCTATAAAAGACCAAGCCACGCCCCTGCTCCTCCCTGCATCCGAACTCGCCCAGCTCTTCCTCTCTTCCCCGCTCACGCTCGCCTTGCTCGGACCGTCCACCGGAGCCATGCCCGCGCCGAACGCCGTCGAGCCTCGGCGTCGTCCGCTGCCCCGTCCCAGCCGCGCCTCGTCGTTCGCCCGGCCCCTGCGCGCCCGTTCCCCTCTCTCCCTCGCCGAGCTCCTTGTGCACATGAGCTCAAGGTAGAAGAAAGCCATTTTATATTTTGGCCCTCCGGTTTTCTGTAAATTATTCCTGTATTTTCTGCAGTACAAATGTATTTAAAAGAAGTCCTAAAATATTACGTGCTACTCCTCAAAGTATACATGTGATTGTGAATCAACCCCGGCAATAATATTTTGGATATGGACATTATTTTTATATTTTGAAAATAAATATTGTTAGGGTTCATTAACCTTGTACTAGAAGTGTTTACGTTTAACTTCTCATTTTAGCACATAAAACAATATTATGTTGTAGTGGTTTAAGTATAATTTTACTAATATAAGAAAATGAGCAAGGTACTAGGACACATCTGTTGGTCAGGTTACATATAGATTTTTCACTAGTCATGATATAAGTATTCGTAGGCATATCACTTATTCACTTAGAATTAATAAAATATCTATTCATGTCGAAATAACCAAGATTAAGTTACTAAAGTCCAAAATTAGTAATTTACATTAATTCTTAGAATATTAATGCGATGTGATTTATAAATAAACATTTTAATGATACGTATAACTTCTATTTAGAAAAGAAAGGATAAACCCAAAAGATTATTATTAGTCATAAAGAAAATAATTAATTAGTTATTTATTTCCGTAAAATTTGTTAAGTCATTTTATCTAAGCTATATTAGATAAAATAACTTCATAGTCACATGCCCATATAATGTTCACCAATGATAACTCAAAGCGGAGAATTTAGTGGATTAAAAAAATAATTATGATTTAGGTATTATTTATAAATATAGTTGTGTGGTATGTGATTGTTTATGTAATGGTGAATGTTACCCATGTAATGGTGTATGTTTATTTATTTGGTGTATGTATTCTTTTGTATGTACGATATGCGAATCGATGTTAGAAGTTGACTATGAGGTAGACAAACCAAACTCGTTCCAAGACGACCCGCAGGACACGTTCGAGCAAGGCAAGTGGATTCTCCCTCTGCATTTCTATTTGTACCTAAGTAATGCATATAATAATGTTTACTTTTCGGATATTTGCATAATTTGATGGGATTTGCCTAAATAGGATTTTCCTAGAATTATCAACCATATTCCTTGATTTACCCTGGGATACACACTATGCTTAGCAATTTGTGCTACCGCTCAACTTGATAATTATGATGTCACTCATTAATGATACTATTATTCCGAGTTTATATTATGATGTTAACTCGATGGTTAAACAAGATCATTTCGTATTAAATGGAACATGGAGTGACCACCCAGGATAACAATGCAACCACGAGTGCTATAATGGCTCTGGCTTTGGTAATTATCTCTATAGACTTAGTGCTTAGCAACCCTACCTGAAAGATGGGCAAGAGGGGGCGGCAGTGGTTTGGTGGCAGCTCATGTTAACATGGGGTGGTAGTCTTGGCTAAGTTACCTCACCCAGAGGGCCATCAATATTGACGTGGAAACCTTAGCGGGTGGCTTTGTACTAAGGAAATTTTGTGAAAGCCTCATAGTGGAACCCTAGCCATTCGCCTAGGAAGTGTTTACGGGTCCGATCAACCCAGGCTAGATGGGATACATGACTTGTGGATAAAGTTGTACCACCTCTGCAGAGTGTAAAACTGATATATCAGTCGTGCTCACGGTTAAGAGCAACCTGTACCCTCACATGATAATTGAACTTAAAGATGGAAAATAAATTTTGATCTGATGATCCATGTTGGGGGGCCTTTGTCTTCCAAAGGTCCTCAAAAACATGATTTAACAGTGTTTTCCAAGTGTAATATATGTACAGGTACCTTCAAACTTGGAATGAAACTGTATGTAGTATGAAAAGCATGGTTGAGGCGAAGGATGATGCAGCTCCGAAGCTACGCGCAAGGGAGCTTCGGCTCAGTGGCAGAAAAAGGAACCGACTTAAAGGGGAAAAGGCTATCTAGTCCTCGTTGGATTGTCCTTAAGTCAATAGTAAACATAATGGGCATGAATGTAATTTTACACAGGCTGCACCCTGTGCCTATAAATAGATGAACAATACCCCCGTACTGTTCACGCTGGACTTTTACCTTCTGTCAAGCCGAAGGTGCAAATGTAATTCAATATTGTCCTTATTCATCCGTAATGATATAATAAAGATATATTAATGATGTCGTATGATTATCCATGTTATTTCTCATGTTTCATATGCTTCTTCTTTCATTTACATATACTGTGATGATGAAGGTACGTCCTTCATGACCTTCGTCCGAAGATCGTTATATCCTAAGGGAAATAATGCTTCGAAGAATGAAGGGCATTAACCATTAACCTCTTTTTGTGTTGCCTTGATCTTAATTCATAGCATTTGAGAACAAGTCCTCAACATTGGCGCCCACCTCCGGTGAACTCATTCGACCACCTTCGGTAAGCTGTGACCTTCGTCATGCCGCCGAAGAAAGCTTCAGGGCTAGGGGCTGCACTGTAGCCACTAGACGTCAACCAGGACACGCTGTGTGAAGCCCGAACTCAGAAGAGGAAGGCTACAAGTCCAACACCCCAAGAGGAGGAGTTGGACCAAGAGATAAGGGATCTCGAAGCTATCCATCAGCAGGTCGAAAGGAAGAGAGAGAAGATGCTTCTGCTGTCCGATCTTTAGAAGAAGATCGATGAAGCTACTGAAGAAATACGTCATCTTACTCAAGATGACCGGGACCGAAGACCTCCACAAAGAGAGCTTCGTCAAGATAATTCCTACAATGATGATGATTGGTATGATGATTTCCATCATGGAAATTTTGCTTTTGATGATGCTTCCCCTCTATCAGCAGAACTGCAGGCTACTCCATAGCCCCCATCGTACAAGCCACCTCAGCTCCCCATGTATGATGGGCACTCAGACCCGAAGTAGTTCCTGATGAGCTACGAAGCAACTATATCTTCGTACGGGGGCAATACTGCAGTCATGGCGAAGTCCTTCGTCATGGCAGTTCGAAGTGTGGCCCAAACATGGTACTCTTCTCTCTAGCCAGGGACAATCACGTCATGGCACAAGCTTAAGGACATGCTGGTCACTAGTTTTCAAGGGTTTCAGATGAAGCCAGTCACTGCTCAGGCCTTGTTCCAGTGCACTCAAGACCATGAGGAGTACCTTCAGGCATATGTCCGAAGGTTCCTGCGTCTGAGAGCACAAGCGCCTACAGCGCCCAATGAAATCATCATTGAGGCCATGATCAAGGGTCTTCGGCCAGGACCTACGGCCCAATACTTCACCAGGAAACCCCCTCAGACCCTAGAGAAGCTGCTTCAGAAAATGGATGAGTACATCCGGGCTGATAATGACTTCCGGCAAAGAAGGGAGGAAGCTTACATATTTTCTGAGATGACTAGGGGCTTCCGAGGGAGAATCCACCCCAGGCATGTTAGATCAATTCACAGCTCCAGTCAGAATGATGACAAAGGAAGCCAGCTTCAGAGGCCACAGCACACCTCACAGTCTTCGGGACAGTAGCAAAGCTCCTTCAGGCCACCAGCTCCAAGGGGCAGAGGCGGCAGGGGCTTCGGAGGAAGATATGGGGATTAGCCCAGAAAAATCTATCGTTTATTCTGTGGTGAGGACAAGGGCCACACTACAAGAACGTGCCAAATCACTATTTTGAAGCAAAAGGAGATTGCCGAAGCAGAAGCTCGGCAGAATCAGCCGTAGCAGGTTTTACACACTGCTTCGTGCCACTCTCCTTACATACCAAAATATGTGGGAAATCAACCTACAACTTTTGTTGCTTCGGCAATCCATTCACAAGCTTCTTGGCCTCAGCTTCCACCACCACTTCAACCTACTTATTCCTGAAGCCAGCAGCTAGAAGGGCGCCAACACTCCCAACAACAACGTGACTTCAGGGAGGAGTCCGAAGCTCGTACAGTCAATGGTACTGTACCAGAATCAAAGCACATATATTGAGCAATATCCTGCTTCTTAAATACTTTTATATTCTAGGCTATTTCGTTTTTTGAATAAGGAACAAGTAATGAAAACTTAGTTTTAATTTCTTGTAATGATTTTGCTTCTATCAGAATGAAATATATCTTCTTCACAGGTTTACGAAGCTCAAAAGCCGTTCCTAAGGGAATGCAGAGCCAACATAAAAGACCTACAAAAGTCGTTCCTAAGGGAGCGCAGCATAAGTTTTGTGCTCAAAAGTCGTTCCTAAGGGAATGCAGAGCTGAAATTGCCGAAGCTACAAAAAGTAGTTCCTAAGGGAGCGCAGAGTAAGTTTTCTGCTCAAAAGTCGTTCCAAAGGGAATGCATAGCCAAATACCACCAAAATATAAGGCGAAGAAGTTCAAAAGTCGTTCCTAAGGTGATGCAGAACTTATACCGCCAAAATAGAAGGCGAAGAAGTTCAAAAGACGTTCCTAAGGGGATCTAGAACTTATATCACCAAAATAGAAGGTGAAGAAGCTCAAAAGTCGTTCCTAAGAGGATGCAGAGCTTGTGTGATCCAGTGTGGGCGTGTGGGTGTGTATCTTCGGCATTCTCATCATTTTGCATCATATCATCACATCATTTCGCATAGCATTACATCATACATCATATTGCATCAATGACACAAGAATTGAATATGAAGCCAATCTTCGGCATATGCTTCGTCAAAATGAAAATGTGCTGAGGCACAAAGTAAGCTTCGAGAATTAAAGATTTATCAGCGTTGTCACAAGAAGGGATCTCTTTCTTTACGAAGCATGAAAAGAAGGGAAGGTGTTTTTTCGCCAAAGGCTCAAAAACAGTATGTGTGTAAGTTTCATGCATCATAAAGAAATGAATTACAATAATTTACATATTTGATTCAATATTACATACATCAAATGTCACATAGTTTTGTTACAATAAAAGCTTAATTTTACTCAAAATTGTTCCATACATTCCAGCTATTATTACAATAAAACCTACTCCTCTTTAAGAACTTTCTCTGCAACTTCGTTCAGTAATTTGTTAACAAGTTCGTCGACAATGGATTCAGCCATGTTTATGATGTCCAGCGCTTCCTTCATTTTTAGATCAGCTAGGGGATCGTACGGTTCTGGCGGCGGAGACAGTTGCTGAAGTAGGAAAAATTGATTAGTTCGAAGCCACAAAGCAAGTACCGAATCTAAAAAAGCCAAAAATAATACCTATACGCCTTTCGTGTTCTGTAGCTTCTTCAGCTCGCTTTGCTTCTGGTCTGGCGTCATGGATGTCTTTTTCACTCTTTTTAATAATCTCATGGGCCATCTCTCGGCCACCATTCACCCAGACATCATTGTAGATTTTTCCGCCCATCAAGGTTGCTTCAGCTGAAGGATCCTTCGTATCATCTACGGAGAAGGCGGCTTCGGCCTGAGCTATGGTTTTAGTGTGATCGCATCTGGCCTTCTCAAAGATGGCTGAAATTTCCCGCACACCGGAAAACGCGCAAACATCCCCGCGATCACTCAAAATTTCTTCGAAGGTTTCGGCTTCTCCACTTATCCATTCAACGACGCCTTCGGGGTCGCCTCGTATGAAGTTTTCTTCAGCAGAGTAAGCACCCACTTTGGCGAAGCTAGTTTTCAATTTCTTCACACAATCCAAGGATTTCTCGAAGCACCTTTCCTTGGATTTGTGAAGTTCTTAAACATTTTTCTCTAGATGATTTTTCCAATATTCGATGATTTCTTGATTAGCTCGTGCGAGCGTGCAATCTTCCTTAGCTTCGACCATCTGTCTCCGAAGGTCTTCAATTTCGGTTTTCTAGGCTTCGGCCTAAGCCTTGAAGTTGGCTTCGTCTTCCTTTACTTTGTTTACTAGTGAAATTAAGATTTTGTCTTTTTCCAGACCTTTGTTCCTCAGTTCAATCACTTCTGAACGAAGGTCATTAAGGGCCATTGTATAGCCTTCCCCTTCAATATTCTTCTGCGCCCTCAGGGCATTACTAAGAATTAAGCCCTGCAAAGTGGAGGAAAGAATTGAGCATGGCAAATAAAATACTCCATTCTAAAATCCAAAGTCAACTTCTATACCTTTATACTATTGTATGCTAGGCTGTCAGCAAGTTCATCCTTCGACAAAATCAAAAGGTCGTCTTCCAGCTTCGGGAATCCTATGCTTTTACCTATCTCCTAGCAAACGAATATTTCTTTGTTATCCGGGAGACAGTACAGAAAATCTTCTTCGTTACTACCATTGAACACTAAGGCCCCCTTTGGATATTTTAATCTTTGGGCGTAGTGTCTAGCTTCTAATATTTCTTCTTGGGATAGTTTCTTTCCCGAAACATGACGAATGATATAGTCATCGTTTTTGTTCGAAGCTTCGGGAGCAGGAGTTTCAATCTTTTCAGGTGCAATCTGCTCTGTCATTTTTTCCTCAGGCGCGACAGGCTCTGTCTTAGTGGGCATTGAAGGCCCAGCTTCGGCTTCAGCCTGAGCTTGCGTAGCTTCGGCTTCTGCTTGCCCAGTTTCGGCTTCGGCTTGTGTTTTGATAGCTTCAGCAATTTTCTTTGTAGGAGTAGGGCTCAAGGCCTTTGTAGTCTCCAGCACAGCATCTAGCATGTTGGCCATCCTCCTCTTGGGAGTTGTGGCAGAAGCCTTTTGCACCTTCGGCAGTTTTGCCTCTGTCGGAGGGCTCAGAATTTTTGGCATTTTTATTATTTCTTCAATCTTTGGCTCTTCAGCCTTATCAACCTTATCTTCAACTGGCTCGACTGTATGCGCCTTCGGCACTACGGTCGGCTCTTCAGCGCTCTGTGCAATCGGAGCAGTTTGTGTTGCTTCGGCTGCTGAAGAGCACCCTGCGCCAAATTCAGGCACTGCGGCCGGCTCAATATAACACGGTCGATGGGTTAGAACCTTCACCTTTTTGCTCTTCGGCATAGGCTCAGCTGGGGTGACCGAAGCAGCAATCTTCCTCTTTTTCTCTTGCCCTCACAGCGGGTAGCGGTAATAAGGGTATACGAAGCCAATAGCATCAAATACCCTGTTTAATCTTTTCTTGCCCCGACCTCCAAAGGCTGTGGACAGAGCATTATCTTCGGCTTTGGAGTATGCTCCAAGTAGCTCATCACTAGTAGCTTCGATGCACTTCAGCCAGTCGTCGTTTGGCTCATCAAACTTCTCCCTGAATCTGAAGGTGTACTTCAGTCGGACCAGACCACCCTCACTAGAATCACCGGCGGTCTCCTTCAGCATATCCCAGCTTGCCACAAGTGGCCATACCCTGAAGGATATATGCTCTTGAATCAGATCCCTTGTGCCAATGAAGGCACACACAGTGCTAAAAGCCCTCTGACATGCTTCGACATTGCTATCAATTTCCACCTTCGGCCTTTGGAGGCCGAAGCGAGACCATATGGGTCGCTGAATAATTTCTTTGATATCTTCCCTTGCCTTTAAATCATTCTTAACGTAAAACCACTCTCCCATCCAGGACCTAGGCCATCTCTTCCGAAATGTTGGCACCGGGTGACTTGCGTTAGGGCGAGCAATAAACCCATAACAACTAAAGTTGTTGTGGTACTGTTCTTTGCCAGTAGCCTTCGTCTCATATGAAAGCTCATGCATACTACAGAAGCATTTCACGCATGGCTCTAGCCCCTGGCTCCTTATAGCCCAGACAAAAATCCCCATCCTCATTATAGCTTCGGGGGTGATCTGATGAAGGAAGATCTGGTATATCTTCAGCACTTCAACCACAAACTTGCTTAAAGGGAACCGAAGACCAGCTTTAAAAAAGCTTCGGTAGATAACAACTTCGTTTTCCTCAGGAGCAGGGACGTTGTTGTCTCCGCCAGCTCTCATGATAGACATGTCCCGAAAGTACCTTCCTCTCATGTTGTCAAGATGACTCTGTTTAATATTCGATTTTCCGAAGACAGTATGGCTTGGTCGCCAGGGTCGATCTTCAGAATCTTCGTCTCCACTTTCCACATCATAACTATCACTGTCATCAGTATCTTCAGACAAACCTTCTAGTATCTCTTTAGTAATCTTCTCTGTGTTTGTTTTTGACATAGACTCAACAAACCCGGCGATGAAAGGATCTGCAGTCTTCTTCTCTTCAAACAACTTCGTCTCCTCAGTTAGCTTCGTTTCTACAGTCATCTTCTTTTCCTCAGTCATCTTTTCCACAGACATGGTGAAAACACGTCCTTAAACTGAAGCTCAAAAACTTGAAACTCAGGCGAGAGGTAGTGAGCAAGAGCTAAAAAGTTTCAGAAAATAACGCAAATGGTGGAAATAATGTATCAAATGTTGCCGGTGTGGGTTCATATTTATACGCCCAACGCCTTGCAACTTGGTGGACCTCATCTGTCATTGACTATTGCTATTCTAGCAAAGGGAATGTGTTTTTTCGGACCTTCGGCTTAAGGCCTTCGTTCACGTCGCAGTCTAAATTCGTTGTTATAACAAATTAATACTGTGAGGGGCTACTGTTGGGGGCCTTCGTCTTCCGAAGGTCCTCAAAAACATGATTTAACAGTGTTTTCCAAGTGTAATATATGTACAGGTACCTTCGGACATGGAATGAAACTGTACGTAGTATGAAAAGCATGGTTGAGACGAAGGATGATGCAGCTCCGAAGCTACGCGCAAGGGAGCTTTGGCTCTGTGGCAGAAAAAGGAACCGACTTAAAGAGGAAAAGGCTATCTAGTCCTCGTTGGATTGTCCTTAAGTCAATAGTAAACATAATGGGCATGAATGTAATTTTACACAGGCTGCGCCCTATGCCTATAAATAGATGAACAGTACCCCCGTACTGTTCACGTTGGCTTGTATTCGCTCGTGCGTCACGCTTGGACTTTTACCTTCTGTCAAGCCGAAGGTACAAATGTAATTCAATATTGTCCTTATTCATCCATAATGATATAATAAAGATATATTAATGATGTCGTATGATTATCCATGTTATTTCTCATGTTTCATATGCTTCTTCTTTCATTTACATATACTGTGATGATGAAGGTACGTCCTTCATGACCTTCGTCCGAAGATCGTCATATCCTAAGGGAAATAATGCTTTGAAGGACGAAGGGCATTAACCATTAACCTCTTTTTGTGTTGCCTTGTTCTTAATTCATAGCATTTGAGAACAAGTCCCCAACAATCCACAAGTGGTTTGCTTAAGTTATTTCACTTAAGTGTTTTGAGGTATAATCATGTGCTTATGTTTAATTGGGAATTTTGGGATACACTTACAATTAGTAAGTCAAGCGTTGCTAATAAAATATTGACCAACTAAAATGTTTACCGCTTATCCATAGCCTACCTTGTTAAGTTTGCATTATTCCTCCCACTTGCTGAGCCCCGACCATAAGTGAGCTCACCCATTGCTAATATTTTGATCAGAGGGTGATGATGAAGACATTGCAGATGACGTTGACGAATACTAAGTCTAACGATGTGCCAATCATCTTCCTGTGGAAGAGTGTCCATGTTTAATTTTGTCGTACTTTGATAATGATACTTGTTAAGATACTATGATCTGGATGATGTAATAAAATTACTCTACTCCCTTTTATGTCGTTATTGCATTGTCTTTTGATATATTACACTTGTGACGTCAACATATGTGCGGAAAATGGATCCTGGCACACATATGCTATGCATTCAATTTTGCCCCCAAAACCGGGTGTAACAGAAGTGGTATCAAAACTATGTTGACTCTAAGTCATTAGACTAGTTAGAAATGAAAATCTTAGTCTGTTCAAAATATTCTTAATTTGCACTTACAAATTTATTTTATTAATCTTACATCTTTAAAATTCAACCAAGTTGACATTTTCTCTTGTAGATGGTGCGTACAATCCAAACCACCCGAGTCAACACCAACTACATCCCTCCACCATGGCAGGCTCCCGTCTACCCAATGGTA
Source organism: Zea mays (assembly GCF_902167145.1). Classification (NCBI taxonomy): domain Eukaryota; kingdom Viridiplantae; phylum Streptophyta; class Magnoliopsida; order Poales; family Poaceae; genus Zea; species Zea mays. The sequence goes on from NC_050105.1 coordinate 66,113,833, forward strand.
GTAGAGGAAATCCTTATGGACCTCTCTCACCTTCGTGTGGAGAACGGAGTTGTTGTGGAGGACAGCTCAGAGGAGTTTCTGCCGACGCCCACCCCGTTGGCAGAATCACTAGCCTTCGCAGCTGGAGCATCATCTTCAGCACCGCCAGCACCAGCAGTCCAAGTATACAAAAAAACATATTTGCATGTTATGAAACTGAGTGCTCATAAAATTTCAGATGCATAAGACACTTTATGAAACTACTCCCTTGTGTGGACTCTGCCTTGGTGATCTTGCAATGATTAGCAGCAGGCCATGGTAATTGGTAGAGAATATAAGAATTCATGGTATATAGTACAATGCTCGTTGCTGCCCGTGCAACTCCACTTGTTTATCGTTGCAACTCCACTTGTTCATCGGCCACTGTCACACCCGTTTCTAAGGGGCAGAGCCGGGTGCATAGCATATGTGTGCCAGGATCTATTTCCACACATATGTTGACGTCACAAGTGTAATATATCAAAAGAATAATGCATAAAAGCGTAAATAACGATTATATTAACATATTACACTTCGAACAGACATAATGTCTTAACCTTTATTCATCAAAGTACAGCGAAACAAGGACATCCATCCACAGGAAGATGACCGGGGGTATCACTAGACTAGCATCCATGGAGTTCAGCATCATATCTTCATCTACAACTTCTGATCAAAATTAAGCAAGGGTGAGCTCACTTATGGTCGGGGCTCAGCAAGTGGGGGAAAAACTAATGCAAGGTAACAAGGTGAGGCTAAGGTTGAGCAGTAAGCATTTTAGTTGGTCAACATTTTATTAACAACACCTGTCTTACTAATAAGTGTGAATCCCAAGTATTCCCATTAAACAAAGGTACAAGAGTATATAAAAAACACTTAAGTGAAACCACTTAAGCAAACCATTGGCAGATCATCGGATCTCGATTTATTTCTATCTTCAAGTTCAATTATCATGTGAGGAGTCCAGGCTACTCATAACCGTGAGCACGGCTGATATATCAGTTTTACACTCTGCAGAGGTGGTACAACTTTACCCACAAGCCGTGTATCCCCTCTAGCCTGGGTTGGCCAAAACCCGTAAACACTTCCGAGGTGAGTGGCTAGGGATCCACTATGAGGCTTTCACAAAATACACTTAATACGAAGCAACCCGCTAAGGTTTCTAAAGACGATGGTGGTGGCCCCTGGGTGAGGTACCTTAGCCAAGAATATGTCCCCATGTTAACGTGGGCTGCCAACACCTACCGCTCCCCCTCTTGCCCATATTTCAGGTAAGGTTGTCAAACACTAAGCATATAAAGCTAATTACCAAAGCCAGAGCCATGATAGCACTCGTGGTTGCACTGTTTTCCCGGGTGGTCACTCCATATTTCAATTAATATGCAATAATCTTGTTTAACCATCCGGTTAACAACAATAATGTAAACTTACCATTTTGGAACATTAATATCATAAGCGGGAGTGACTGCATAAAGTTAAGTTGTAGCAATAGCATAGCTACGAAGGTAAAGTATAATTCCCAGGTTTGATCAAGGAATAAGGTTGGAAAGGTTATCTAAATAGGTAAGCCATCAAATTATGCAAATAAATCCAAAAGAATAAACTTTATTAAATGTATTGTTTGGGATCAAACAGAGTATGCAGAGGGAGAAGTCCACTTGCCTTGCTTATTGAAAACTTGAGACTCTTCCACGGATCTAAATATATCTTGATTCTTAACTACTAGATCAACCACTGAATATCACACAAACAAACAAGAAGAAACAAACACCACTCAATAACATACAACATTCACCATACATAAAGCTAAAAGAAAGCTTAACAAAAAGAGCGCTCGCTTTTCAAAAACATTACACGCAAGGGTTATAATAAAAAGGTATTCTTTTCAAAAATGTGTGATCTATGCTTTATAAAACAAGACATGAGCTTAAAATGTCTTAATTAAACTATATAAATATTAGGTTCACTAATTTAATCTTTTATAAAACGTCATACGCGATACGTCTAGATTAAGGGTTTATAACACGATAAACACGTTATAACGATATTAAACCTTTTTAACCTTTTTAGAAAAGATATAAGTTATATATCTAGGATTAATGCGTTATGAAATACATTGTTAATTTATGAAGCATTATGGAACATATAATTCATTGTTAAACCTATCACTTATGATAAATTAAGATATAAGTCTAAATAGGTTTTATGTGAAAAGGTCATTATTTTTATTAAACACATATTTATGGAAAGTTATGGTATATGCCTTAAATGAATTTTTATGTAAAATATAATGAACATACAACTATATTTTATTTTTATTAGAAAGCACATAGCTTATATTATTATATTCGAAGTTATAACATTTTAAGTTTAAAAGAACCTAAACTCCTATTACTTTATTTTATCCTTTAGGAAAAGCTAAGTGATTCGTATATAATGTGGACTAAATTCTATGAACTCATTAATCATGTCATAAATCTAGTTAAGAACAAATTTACTATAGGTTTGATTAATAAACTATGATAAAGGATAATTAATCTAATAATTAATCTATTAATTATCTTTAATTCTATTGTAGGGACAAATATTCTAAATGATCTAATTCATTAGAGAGGAAATTATGTATAAACTATCATTTTAGTTTATAAAAGTAATGACCCTTGTTATCTTTTAATTAAGAAAATATAAATAATCTATTAATTGGACATATATGTATCTTCTATTTTTAATAAGAAACATATTGTCTACATATTCTTTTAAGTTTTTATTTAACACGACTATTCTTAAATATCTATAACGAACCTTGTTAAATATGATATCTATTAAAAAGGTCATTTAAATTAGAAACAAATTATCTATCTTATTAGTAAGAAACCTATGTTTAACAACATAACTATCAATTTCTTTATTAGAAAAGTATAAGCGCCTAGTTAAGTCATTATTATAAATTCTACTCTTTCGATTTCTCCTTTCTTTTCTAAATAGAATTTATACGTATAACTAAAAATTGTTTATTTATAATTCTTCTAACATTACTATACTAGAATTAATTGTAAATTACTAAATGGGACTTTTAATAACCTATTCATGGTTATTATGACATAAATGAACATTTTACTATTCTAAGTAATTAAGTGCTATACTTATAAATATATTTATTATGAACAGTAAAATCTATACATTTTTCATTCGACCAGAATTACGTGGCTTAATATCTATTTCAATTTCTTATATCACTAAGATTATACTTATATCATTACTAACCGATTATCGCTCCACACACTAAAGCGAAAACAAATCCGTAAATATTTCTAGTATAAAAATTACTGAAGTAGTGAATAGTGACCGTACTCATTTTTAAAATTATAAAATCATATGCACATTCCAAGTATTGTCGCGGGGTTCGATTTTGGTTACACGTGTATATCGAAATCTCTAAATCATACACGCGAATCGCCAAATTACAACAGTAATTCACAAGATCTATCAATAAATTCAAAACATGATTTAGAAAATAAATATTTTGGGGTTGTCTTCAACCTTGTGTTCTCGTTCTTGTGCAGGGATGAACGTCGACGAGGGGGAGTGGTTCGGCGGGCAGGTAACGACGAGGTTTAGACGGGGTTCGTGTACGTCTCCGGCGAGCAGAGTAACGGGCGCCGTCGTCAGTGGATGACGAGGTACAAACTCCAGCGAGGCTCCACGGACTCCGGTGACGACGGTGACGAACTCCAGCGAGCAAGAGAGTGAGAGAAGCGTGAGAGAGAGGGAATTCGGGGAGGAAGAGAGGAAGGGAGTTCGGCCATATTTATAGAGAGAGGAGAGGGTCGGTCGGCGTCATCATGGCTGCCATTGATAGCGTTCATCACTGGGAGAGGTAATGGGGAAGGGAAACGGACACAATCAAGCACCATTAACGACGAAGACGAACGGACAACGCGGGTGTCGGTTCCTAGCTCGGACGCGGTAGGAGTGCAGGGCGCGGGCAGGGCTTGAGCGCGCGGCTGGGGCTTCGTGGCGCGGCGCGGCATCGGATCGCGGCTCGGTGCTTCGGTCCTGCGTGCGGTCGAGTGTGCGGCTTCGGGGTCGCGTCGGAGCTTGAGCTCGCATGGGCGAGGCCGGGTCGGTCCTCGGCGCGTCGGTCGAGCGGCGTTCCAGGCGCTAGCAGGGCGGCCGGGCGCGCGGGATCGGCCGGCTGGAGTCGCACGCGGGGCCTGGGCGGATGGCGCTGGGTTCGCGGCCGGGATCACGTCCTAGCGGCGCTTGGGTTCCTGGAGTCTGCGCATGGGAGAAAGGGGAGGAGAGAGAGAACAGAGGAGGGCACGGGTGGGAGAAGGCCAGGGGCGGCGGCGGCTGGCAGGGAGCCAGGGGGCGGCCGGCCATCTAGGGTTAGGGTGTTGGGGCGCGGCTTGCTGGGCCAAATTCGTTAGGGTTTTGTTTTTTGTTTTTTTCTCTTTTTTCCTTTTGTAAATTCGAGTTATATTTTTAAGTAACCCTAAATTTTATAATAATCACAACAAAACTATTTATAAATAAAATATTTGTTTTTGACTAATATTATTATATTTTTTTCATTTAAGAAGACATGACGTTTGCTATCCAAAATCCATTATGAGAAATCAAAAATCATTCCAAATGCAAATAAATAACAAACACTCAAAAGAGAATTTATTAACATAAATACCAGTAATAACTAAATGTATTATTTTTACTTAATGATTTTTATAGTGTTACAAATCTACCCCTCTTAAAAAGAATCTCGTCCTCGAGATTAAGAAAGGCTAGCACGAAAGCAACGGAGATACATGGTTTGTTTGTATGTTCTTAGTTCACCTTGAACTCTTCTAATATTAAGGAACTTCCTTACTTCTTTGCTCTGCAATGTATACTAATCAAGTGACCTTCATCATCGTACTTATAAAATGGTGGGTCTTCTGAAGTATTGCTTAGGTCATGCTTGGCAGCTTTCTTCTCTAGTCGGTCTAGACGCTTCTTGGGGCATTCGCGAATAAGATGTCCTTCATTTTTGCAGTATTAGCAAGCACCTCTTGCTTTGAGTTCTTTGCGAGTCAACTTTGCTTGACCAATAGGGGGTGAGGGTTGACCGGGTGTCTGTATCTCATATAGCTGAGTCTAACTTGATTCTTCTGTTTAGGTATCCATGTGTTTCGGGGCTTTTGCTTGTGGTTGAGGTGAACTAATCATGTATCCAAACATTTTTCTATTCCTTTTGTTGTTCTTCATTCCATTCATCAAATATCTCGGTGACTCATTTTTCTCGTTCATAGTTGTTAAGGTAGGAATATTGTCATTGGCATCATTTACTTCATTTCCATTGGGGTTCATCATCTAGTCAGAGGATAAAAGAGTTAGTGAGACAGACTGCATAAGAGGCTTGTATGACATTAAGATAAAGTGCTGACACAACATTTTGATTTCCAATATAAGATTAATTAAGGATGATTTCCGATTCCGCCTAGCTTCATCATACTACAAGAGTTTACAGGTGTTATATCCCTTAACAAAGATCTTTTGAACTTTATAGATTTCAGAGCATGATATCCAAATCATCTTTCTGATCCAAGAGTATTTCTTTGAGGACAAATTGAGAGAAAGACTTGAGCGAGACTTTTAGGGCAACTAGAATAGAGCATCACATTGTTTGCATATAGCAGATGACACCACACTTTATTCTCTTATAAAGAGGCAAAACACGATAGGTGCGAGAGATTCTCCAAATTTATTCATATATCACTTAGCAAAATTACAATTCCTGAAAGGGGCAACACTTTGACATTTTTTTCTTCGTGAGACATACTCCTTCTTCTAGCTAATTGATATATTATTCTTCCTTATTAGATGCACTAATCAGAGCTGGAGGTCAATTGTCTTCAACTACTATTCTTTCTCCAGATGGGTATTCCAAACACATGGTTCTCTCAGTATGTTAGATTACTGCCTTAGTTCTTTGTAACCAATTATTTCCAAGAATCACATCCTTTCCCATTGATTCTATCACTATAAGATCAGCTAGAAAATCCATACCATTGATTTTAACACTTACTTTTGGACATATGTAGTTTACTAACATTTTTCCTTCGGGTGCACTGATGGTCTTCCTTGATCTCAAGGGACACTTAAAGATACCATACTTTGTTGCAAACTGGGCATTGATAAAAGAATGTGTTGTACGAGGATCATACAACACGGTGGCGATGGTTGTGTGAATGACTAGTGTTCCAAAAATCAATGCATTATCATAGGGATTAGTTCCTGTCACTGCATAACTTATCCTTCATGTGGTCTCTTTCTGTTGTTTATTCTTTGTTGATGCATGGGTTTGAGGGTGTTGTCTTTTCTTTTGGACCTTATTGATCTCCACATCTTTCTTAGGACAACTATTAACAAGATGGTCGGTATTACCACAGCCAAAGCAAGCACGACTTGATAAGTTACATGGTGGAGTTTGTCTTTACGTTGTTGGTAGAAGTTTCTTTGCATTTTTGTTCATATTCCATGTCTGAAGATTGAGATAGCTTCATCTCGGAGGTGATATGTAGTGAACTCTTCTCAGGACAGTTACGGAAGTAATGACCTTCACGTCCACATTGATAGCAAGCTTTTCTTGAAGTTATTTCTTGACTTTTTCCATGTTTCCCTTTTTGTTTCTTGGACCTAATGCGACGACGAGGCTGAAACTGTGTGCAAGTAATAGTCCATCCATCAATGTAACACTCATGTGTTTCTTCTTGGGGCTAGGCATCCTTGTGATGTTTCCTTTTTGGAATACTTCACAATTTATCAACTGACAGTGCATTAGGTATGAGAGAATATGTTATTAGTTGTTCTTGAGGAGACATCTGTCTGTTTATGCCAGAAAATAAAATCCGGTTCTTCTATTTTGTAGTTTCACTTTCGTTTGTACTGATCTGGCGACAAGGAATTCCATAGTACTTACAACAACAACATGTTCCAAGGTCACTTGTTTGTTGGTTTGGTTGTTCATCCTTTTGGGTCTTGAATGTCTGTTCATCAGCTGTTTTATTTATAGTGTTGTTTTGACTTGCCAACACGCCACATTCTTTGCATTTAGTGACATCACTTGTAGTTGACATTCCAAGGTCTGACATCTGTATGGGTATGGAAGAATGGAAGGGACGAAAGGGTTGAGTAAAGACAAATTATAGAGAGCAGAGAAAACCCATTTATGTAAGGTTTTTCCTAGCTAATTGATGCCATTGTGGACAAAAGTCACACAATACACCAACAATCATTTCAAAGAAGCAAATCAAACATGAACACAAAGGACAATGAACTCAAGCATACCAGCACAACACAATCCAATTCTACTCATTCAACCAAAACAAAAGGTGAGACGAGGTTTGAAATAAGAAAGACATTATAACATCAAGGAGTTGGGTAAGAATTATCAAGGAGTTAGACAAGACATATTTATTGGTGGCCAAGAGTGAAATAAGATAATCATGAACTAATAAAGTGAGGATAAATGATACAACCAAGGATATGAAATGAGCTAGGGAGAAAGCTTTTATCAAGCATAAAAGTAGAGAGGCAAAAGTTTAATATATCAAGGTAGATGTTGCACAAGGGTGGCAATAATGGCAAGAAAACAAAAGTATAAGGAGTCAAGGGTTATATAACAATATTAGGCATTAGAAAACCACTACAATATAATATCGCACTTACCGATCTAGTCAAAAATCTTAATACTAAAGAACAATCCTATCCTAGCCAAGAGGTCAAATAATAGATCCAGGGGATCCATAACAAAACTTCTTGCGGTGCGGGGATAAGACAGAGAATGGGGCATCTTCCATAGCTTCTAAAGGGTTCCTTCTGGTAGACTTCACTTCAAGTTCCTCAATCCTAACTTGATCAGCTTGTAGTGCTTCTGAGTAGAGTCTTCTGATAGACCAAAATCAGACTAGAAGAGTTGAAAATAAAAGAGACGAGTTTTGATATAAAGTAAGTTTTTATGGAGGAAAATATATCAAGCTTTGAAAGACTGACTGGGCTTTCCATTTCTAACTAATCTAGCGACCTACGGTCACATTGCTTTGATACCACTTCTGTCACACCCGTTTCTAAGGGGCAGAGCCGGGTGCATAGCATATGTGTGCCAGGATCTATTTCCACACATATGTTGATGTCACAAGTATAGTATATCAAAAGAACAATGCATAAAAGCGTAAATAACGATTATATTAACATATTACACTTCGAACAGACATAATGTCTTAACCTTTATTCATCAAAGTACAGCGAAACAAGGACATCCATCCACAGGAAGATGACCAGGGGTATCACTAGACTAGCATCCATGGAGTTCAGCATCATATCTTCATCTGCAACTTCTGATCAAAATTAAGCAAGGGTGAGCTCACTTATGGTCGGGGCTCAGCAAGTGGGGGGAAAACTAATGCAAGGTAACAAGGTGAGGCTAAGGTTGAGCAGTAAGCATTTTAGTTGGTCAACATTTTATTAACAACACCTGTTTTACTAATAAGTGTGAATCCCAAGTATTCCCATTAAACAAAGGTACAAGAGTATATAAAAAAACACTTAAGTGAAACCACTTAAGCAAACCATTGGCAGATCATCGAATCTCGATTTATTTCCATCTTCAAGTTCAATTATCATGTGAGGAGTCCAAGCTGCTCATAACCGTGAGCACGGCTAATATATCAGTTTTACACTCTGCAGAGGTGGTACAACTTTACCCACAAGTCGTGTATCCCCTCTAGCCTGGGTCGGCCAAAACCCGTAAACACTTCCGAGGTGAGTGGCTAAGGATCCACTATGAGGCTTTCACAAAATACACTTAATACGAAGCAACCCGCTAAGGTTTCTAAAGACGATGGTGGTGGCCCCCTGGGTGAGGTACCTTAGCCAAGAATATGTCCCCATGTTAACGTGGGCTGCCAACACCTACCGCTCCCCCTCTTGCCCATATTTTAGGTAAGGTTGCGAGGCACTAAGCATATAAAGCTAATTACCAAAGCCAGAGCCATGATAGCACTCGTGGTTGCACTGTTTTCCCGGGTGGTCACTCCATGTTCCAATTAATATGCAATAATCTTGTTTAACCAACGGGTTAACAACAATAATGTAAACTTACCATTTTGGAACATTAATATCATAAGCTGGAGTGACTGCATAAAGTTAAGTTGTAGCAATAGCATAGCTACGAAGGTAAAGTATAATTCCCAGGTTTGATCAAGGAATAAGGTTGGAAAGGTTATCTAAATAGGTAACCCATCAAATTATGCATATAAATCCAAAAATATAAACTTTATTAAATGTATTGTTTGGGATCAAACAGAGTATGCAGAGGGAGAAGTCCACTTGCCTTGCTTATTGAAAACTTGAGACTCTTCCACGGATCTGAATAGATCTTGATTCTTAACTACTAGATCAACCACTGAATATCACACAAAAAACAAGAAGAAACAAACACCACTCAATAACATACAACATTCACCATACATAAAGCTAAAAGAAAGCCTAACGAAAAGAGCGCTCGCTTTTCAAAAACATTACACGCAAGGGTTATAATAAAAAGGTATTCTTTTCAAAAATGTGTGATCTATGCTTTATAAAACAAGACATAAGCTTAAAATGTCTTAATTAAACTATACAAATATTAGGTTCACTAATTTAATCTTTTATAAAACATCATACGCGATACGTCTAGATTAAGGGTTTATAACACGATAAACACGTTATAACGATATTAAACCTTTTTAACCTTTTTAGAAAAGATATAAGTTATATATCTAGGATTAATGCGTTATGAAATACATTGTTAATTTATGAAGCATTATGGAACATATAATTCATTGTTAAACCTATCACTTATGATAAATTAAGATATAAGTCTAAATAGGTTTTATGTAAAAAGGTCATTATTTTTATTAAACACATATTTATGGAAAGTTATGGTATATGCCTTAAATGAATTTTTATGTAAAAGATAATGAACATACAACTATATTTTATTTTTATTAGAAAGCACATTGCCTATATTATTATATTCGAAGTTATAACATTTTAAGTTTAAAAGAACCTAAACTCCTATTACTTTATTTTATCCTTTAGGAAAAGCTAAGTGATTCGTATATAATGTGGACTAAATTCTATGAACTCATTAATCATGTCATAAATCTAGTTAAGAACAAATTTACTATAGGTTTGATTAATAAATTATGATAAAGGATAATTAATCTATTAATTATCTTTAATTCTATTGTAGGGACAAATATTCTAAATGATCTAATTCATTAGAGAGAAAATTATGTATAAACTATCATTTTAGTTTATAAAAGTAATGACCCTTGTTATCTTTTAATTAAGAAAATATAAATAATCTATTAATTGGACATATATGTATCTTCTATTTTTAATAAGAAACATATGGTCTACATATTCTTTTAAGTTTTTATTTAACACGGCTATTCTTAAATATCTATAACGAACCTTGTTAAATATGATATCTATTAAAAATGTCATTTAAATTAGAAACAAATTATCTATCTTATTAGTAAGAAACCTATGTTTAACAACATAATTATCAATTTCTTTATTAGAAAAGTATAAGCGCCTAGTTAAGTCATTATTATAAATTCTACTCTTTCGATTTCTCCTTTCTTTTCTAAATAGAATTTATACATATAACTAAAAATTGTTTATTTATAATTCTTCTAACATTAGTATACTAGAATTAATTGTAAATTACTAAATGGGACTTTTAATAACCTATTCATGGTTATTATGACATAAATGAACATTTTACTATTCTAAGTAATTAAGTGCTATACTTATGAATATATTTATTATGAACAGTAAAATCTATACATTTTTCATTCGACCAGAATTACGTGGTTTAATATCTATTTCAATTTCTTATATCACTAAGATTATACTTATATCATTACTAACCGATTATCGCTCCACACACTAAAGTGAAAACAAATCCGTAAACATTTCTAGTATAAAAATCACTGAAGTAGTGAATAGTGATCGTACTCATTTTTAAAATTATAAAATCATACACACATTCCAAGTATTATCGCGGGGTTCGATTTTGGTTACACGTGTATATCAAAATCTCTAAATCATACACGCGAATCGCCAAATTACAACAGTAATTCACAAGATCTATAAATAAATTCAAAACATGATTTAGAAAATAAATATTTTGGGGTTGTCTTCAACCTTGTGTTCTCGTTCTTGTGCAGGGATGAACGTCGACGAGGGGGAGTGGTTCGGCGGGCATGTAACGACGAGGTTTGGACGGGGTTCGTGCACGTCTCCGGCGAGCAGAGGAACGGGCGCAGTCGTCGGTGGACGGCGAGGTACAAACTCCAGCGAGGCTCCACGGACTCCGGTGACGACGGTGATGAACTCCGGCGAGCAAGAGAGTGAGAGAAGCGTGAGAGAGAGGGAATTCGGGGAGGAAGAGAGGAAGGGAGTTCGACCATATTTATAGAGAGAGGAGAGGGTCGGTCGGCGTCATCATTGCTGCCATTGATGGCGTTCATCACTGGGAGAGGTAAAGGGGAAGGGAAACGGACGCAATCAAGCACCATTAATGACGAAGACGAACGGACGACGCGGGTGTCGGTTCCTGGCTCGGACGCGGTAGGAGTGCAGGGCGTGGGCAGGGCTTGAGCGCGCGGCTGGGGCTTCGTGGCGCGGCGCGGCATCGGATCGCGGCTCGGTGCTTCGGTCCTGCGCGCGGTCGAGTGTGCGGCTTCGGGGTCGCGTCGGAGCTTGAGCTCGCATGGGCGAGGCCGGGTCGGTCCTCGGCGCGTCGGTCGAGCGGCGTTCCAGGCGCTAGCAGGGCGGCCGGGCGCGCGGGATCGGCCGGCTGGAGTCGCACGCGGGGCCTGGGCGGATGGCGCTGGGTTCGCGGCCGGGATCGCGACCGGGATCGCGTCCTAGCGGCGCTTGGGTTCCTGGAGTCTGCGCATGGGAGAAAGGGGAGGAGAGAGAACAGAGGAGGGCGCAGGTGGGAGAAGGCTAGGGGCGGCGGCGGCTGGCAGGGAGCCAGGGGGCGGCCGGCCGGCTAGGGTTAGGGTGTTAGGGCGCGGCTTGCTGGGCCAAATTCGTTAGGGTTTTTTTCCTTTTTTTCCTTTTGTAAATTCGAGTTATTTTTTTAAGTAACCCTAAATTTCATAATAATCACAACAAAACTATTTATAGATAAAATATTTATTTTTGACTAATATTATTATTTTTTTTCATTTAAGAAGACATGACGTTTGCTATCCAAAATCCATTATGAGAAATCAAAAATCATTCCAAATGCAAATAAATAACAAATACTCAAAAGAGAATTTATTAACATAAATATCAGTAATAACTAAATGTATTATTTTTATTTAATGATTTTTATAGTGTTACAGCCACCTATGAAGAATTGGCACGTTATGATGTGTTTGCTTCTGACATCTTCGGCATGCAACTGCAGTTCACCAGCAGATATATATAGCACATTTTCAAAGCAGGTTCACACAGGACATTGCAGGTCCATACAGAAAAATCAAGTTCACACTGCTCGACACAAGTAAATTTAAGTTCACCCTGCAACAAAAAATTCCAGTTCACACAGCTCGACACAAGTAAAGTTCAGTTCACATCACACTGCACTGCACTGGCACAGGTTCAATTCATACTCAGTACACCATGTTCAGTTCAGTTGATCAGTTCACATTCAGTAAACCATGTTCATTTCACATTCCAGACTGATATTCACACACAAATATGAAAAATCCAGATTCTCCAGATTCGCATCCTAACACATACAAGATAAATTCATAGATGAACTCATGGTGATACGAGGGGGGAGGGCGTTGTGGAGTTGATACTCTCAGAGAGTGGCCCCAGACAAGAGGGTTGATGGCATACACATGGGGTCCACGCTAGCCAGCATTCACACATGTAGATAAACTTGATAGGAACAAACATACCTGCATAAAAAATGGATATAACACCCTAAAAAAGATAATGAAACATAAAAGATCAGGCCTCAAGCATCAGCTACAACTTGAACCCTACAAAACCAGTTAGTGATCAGTGCTATTTTTGTAAATGCTTGTCTAATCTTTTCTAAGAGCAACTTCAAAAGAACGTGTAAACTAACCCCAACAGATATTAGTCAAGAATAGAGATTTTTCGTACTCCAACAGCTCCCTCATTCTTCCCCAAAAAATTTGCGTCCCGCATCCACAGCCTACTCTCTCTTATATTTTGGTGTGTTTCATCCATCCCCAATCCATTACTCAACGTATCGGATCAACTAGAGCCTCCCGACAACTGTACAAATTGCACCACATGTCACATTTAGAGAAACTGTTGGAGTACACATCAAGATTCACTCTTAAAACTTTTTAGCCTACTCTTAATAATCAGTTTTTGGGGTAAAAATTTTAACATCCTTTTGGAGTTACAACACCTTTTGTGTAAAGCCGGCAGTGATGGATTCATGGCAACAATAACCATTGTTGGATAATGAAGATACACTCCTGTAAGCATTTCAATGTGAAGTCAAGTCACAAGGTTGCAACAAACATGAGGAAGAAGATATTACCGTGTAAAAATAAGATATTAAGCTGAACTTTCAGTTGAAATGCAGCAAAGGAGCAACGAAGAACATCTACTTCAGCCGGCAACAGTTTTAGGCAAAGATATTATGCTCTTTCAGTTAGTCGGTCATATGCATACGTGATCTACTAAAAATAAAAAACCACAAGAAAACATCTCTAATCTAAACAAGTTTATCTCAGTAGCTCATCCGTCTAAATAAAAGAATCTGTCGAACAACTAACTATTATTGCCCCAAGATCGAGCAAATTGGAGATGCCATGGAAATGTATTAACTATCGGTATTCACCATGAAAACATTTATACACGATATCAGCTGTTGTACACAAAGTAGGTATGTATCAGCTGGAATAGATCAGTGGTTAGAACGTGTGGCTGTTGACCACAAGGTCGCAAGAAAAGCCATTTTCCTACAAAACAAACATGTGTCGCAAGAAAAGCCATTTTAGGGCTGGTTTGGGAACTCATTTTCCCAAAAAAATTCATTTTCCAAAGGGAAATTAGTTCATTTTATCCTTGGAAAAATGAAAATCACTTGGAAAATGAGATTTCCAAACTAGCCCTTATAGAAGAGATATCTACAACTTTCCACAATGAGATCACACGGCACCAATAATGTTGTTTGTGATACTTGAAAAAAGCAGCACATTACCAATCATTTCTGATTCCGTAGCAACGCACGCGTACAACCAAATCCAAAGACCCAATACTATTTACTAAATATTACATGAAACATAATAAAAAGAGATCGAGAACATCTATTCAATGCTCATCTGTTTTCTTTATTGTATCAACCAAATGACCACTAAACAATAGAAAGCAAAAAAGCAGCCAAAATAGATAAATAAAAGACAAAAATACATGTTCACCTAATAAACAAAATAATCAAGTGCATTACAAGTTGTTTATTGTCATGCATTCATCAATGTCAGCTACGGCGTAAGGACCTCCTGATAAACGATATTCTTTGTGTTTGTTGTGCCATTTATCGTTGAGTTCTTTTCCACCCTCTTCTCATCAGTGACTAGAATGGCAAGTATCTTCACTTTAGACTGAGCTGTGGCCCTTGATAGAGCAATATAAAGTTGGCCATGAGAGAACACTGTTTTTGACAAGTACACAACAACATTAGGAATCATCTGAACCTGGGCCTTGTTAACTGTCATGGCAAAACTTAGTCTTACCGAAAACTATTTCCTTTTAAATTGGAAAGGGAACATCTCATCATCAGAGGGACACAAGGGTATATGAGGCAAGAAAATATGCATTCCATCATGCTAACCAAGGACAATTTCAGCATCAATACAGTTTTTTGGAAACCATGAACGACCAGTCGTGTATCGTTGCAAAGTCCATTAGCAGGGTCTATATTCCTAAGAAACATGATTGGGCATCCAACTTTGAGCTTTAGAATGTGCGAGGGTAGTCCATTAGGAGTCAGTGTGTTTAGAAATTCCGATAGGTAATAGTTATTGGGATCATCCACTGTGGTGTCAAAGCTATAGTACATCACCTTCTCCCCTTGGAAATGATCGATCATCCTCATATTTATCATATCCACCCAATCGTTCTGATTAGTCAATATTGCTCTTGAAGTTATGTAGCTTGTGTTAGACATATTTTGATTTACATTGGGGTAAATGTCATCTATCAGTCTGTCAAGGTCGCAACCATTACCAGTATATGACACGGATACCTTAGCTAGAATACAAACATCACCATCGTTGTTCGCTTCCTCAGTTCCACCATCAACGCACAACGAATATTCTACAAACCATGGGCCGCTCTATGCCCTCATGTTGCGAACAAACTTTAGGTGGCACATGGATTCCTAGAGGTAAGAACTTTGTAGTGAGGCAGCAACTATCTGAGCCCTTGATCCCTTGCGTACAATAGGGGGTACTTGTTTGAAATATCTCCCGAACACAACAGTCTTCCCACCAAAGGGCAGCTAGGTCATCCCATTATATAACGCGTGTTTTTGTCTAGCGCCTTGCTTGTCTCTTAATCATTGATGCCTCATCCCAAATAACGAGTGATGCTTTTTTGTAGCAACTTTGTTGTACCGCTTTGTTTCGTGAAGCTACATACATCACCATCATTAATATTAAGTGGTATCTTGAAGCATGAATGGTCAGTCCTCCCCACAAACATTATGGAAGCTGCAACACCAAATGTAGCTATTGCAACTGCAATCTTGACCTGACTGCGTAGTGCCGCAAGCCATGCCTTATACAGATAGGTCTTTCCAGCCCCGTCAGGCCCATCCACAAAAAACACTCCACCCTTATTGGTGTCAATGAAAGATATGATGTTATCAAAGGTAGACATCTACTCCTCGTTTAGGGTTTCTTTCATAGCAACGTCTTTTGCTGTCAGCTCGATACTTTCTTCTTCGTAAATCTCCCTATTTGTACCATGTGAATCGTCATATCTATCAACGATAGCAGGGAGAGAGAATGTCTTTCCCCATTAACTGTAACATTTTTCTAATGTCAACCAAGACCATCTAGCGCACATGGGTTTTGCTTTGAGTACTATGGTGATATCCTCTAACATTGCACCAAGGTGTCTTTGCCATAATTCTACCACATCGTTCAACTCGTAGTAAACCAGTATTGTTGCAAACAACCTTCGTAGCGATGATGGCATTTGGTAAAGAGCAGCTTCATTGAGTCGCTCATCTATTGTGTCGTCTGCTTCAAGCAGTCCCCTTCTCTGTGCTGCCTCACGAAAACAGGGTAATGTGTCACCATCTACTGTCCTTAGATCCACATAGGAGGTAGCACCAAACACATGGTTTAAGAGAACATGAAGATAGAAGCGCTCCCCTTCGGCTCACCCGTTTTTCGTTTCCTCCTTTGCCACACCTTGCCCTGCAGCAAAGTGTACCACTCTGGGAAGTCACGGTAAAGGATGCCCCGAGCTTCCTCGTGTAGCCTATTTGCCTCAAAATACGTTGTAAGAATTGACCTATCAACACCTGGATGATGGACAACATGATTTACTTTAGCACGGTCGTGAAATGACACCATGTGAATGTTTTCAAGATAGAGTTGTAGTTGCATCACTGGTGGAGAGTTTTGACTTAGGTCAAAGCTGAATATGCCAGGAGGAAAATAAATCATACATGCAGGCAAAGATTTTTGCAAACCAAATAACAAAGCTAAGCCGATGCATTTAAAGTTTACCTAGAAAAAAGGAACCTTATGCAATGGGTCTTCTCTGAGCACTTTCCAAATAACCTAAGGAATATAATAACCAGTTAACAGTCTCATTTCAGGATCAAACCTTTGGATGGAAGCACATTTTATAAACTTTCTAATAAATGTGATGAGTTTGTCTTTCAGGCTTATCTGAGAGCTAGAAAAAAGATAAACAATCCATGAAGAAGATAACGACAACTAACATACTTGCACACATGTATTCTATGGAATTTGTTGGTTTCATAATCTGTAGCAAATATTAATAATAACATGACATCGAAGGACTTATTGGACTTGGCAACACGTCATGAGGCCTTGAGGTCATCCTCGCTCTCCAGCACGCGCATAATCCTCCTCTCCCTTCGAATTGCGATAGGGTTCTCCTGACAATATATCTCTTATTGAGCAAGACTGATGAATGTAGGTGCTAGGGAGGGACATCAGAAGAATTACCGGACCTAGTGATGTGTCGTGAGGCCTTGCGGTCGTCCACGATCTCCAAAGGACTTCGGCTCTAGCGTCCACGCGTGCTCGAGCTCGAACACAAAGGAGAAGGTGGGATGGGAATTGAGTCAGTTGTTCTCGCTCTCTAGGGTACTCCTTCGACTCTGGCATCCATGTGTGCTCAGACATAGAGGAGAAGGCGAGATGACAACTGAGTCGATCTGGCGTCCGCACATGCTCACCATTTATCTTCATCGGCTACATGCTGACCTAGGCGAAGTGGAGGTCGTGTAGAGGGAGCATGAGGGAGTGGAGGTGGAGCTGAGGGGTTGCTTCGACTATGTGTGCGCGTGTCATAGAAGTGGAGCACGAGGGTGGGGGAGGGGGGAGTCCGGGAGGTCATGGGGATAGGGGGTGGATGTAACGCCCTGAATTTGGGGGTAGAATTTTTTCTTCTTTTCTCTCACCAAATTCAGGCGTTACTCTTTTCTTTTCTCGTTCTCTCGCTAAATCCTAACCTTTTCCAAAGTTATAGCGGGTTTTGGCTTTAGACCTCGTGTAAAGCAAAACCTTAAAACACTTTATTTTGAGTGATGCACCATGCCGAACCATGCATACTTTTTGATTGATTAAAAATGTGAATGCTTTTGTCTAGATAAAATTAGAAATTAAAAAAGGGAAAAAGCCTTTTCTTCTTTTCTTTCTTTTTCTTCCCTCTCCCCCCCCCCCTTCTCCCCTATTCGGCCCAGCCCCCCCCCCCCTTCGGCCGGCCCAGCTGGCGGCCCAGCCGCCCCCCTCCCTCCCCTCCCGCGTGGGCCCCGCGCCGGCCCAGCCGCGCTCCCCCTCCCTCCCCCACTTTGGGCCCAACCGGCCCAGCCGCCCCCCACCCCTTTTCTTTTTTTTCCAAAAATCCTCCCGCGGGCCCCGCCCGTCATCTCTCTCTCTCTCTCCCTCCCCTGCCCTAACCGCCGCCGCCGCCCTCCCCTGCTCGCCCGAGCCGCCGCCGCCGCCCCTCCCCGCCCGCCGGTGAGGCTCCCCCCTCCCCCCCTCCTCCCCTCCCTCTCCTTCCTCCCTCTCCTCCCTCCGGCGCCCTCCCCTCACCCGCGCCACCCGGCTCGGCGACCCCGCCCGGCCCGGCCACCCAGCGTCGCCCGCCCGGCCGCGCCCCGCCCTCCCCCCGGCGTCCCGCCCGGCCGCGCCCCGCCCTTCCCCGCGCCCGGCGAGCTCGGCCGCCCGCGCCCCCGGCGTCCCGCCTGGCCGCGTCCCGCCCTGACCCCGCCCGGCTCGGCCCCCGGCTCGGCCGTCCCGGCGAGCTCGGCCCGGCCCCGGCCACCCCGCGCCGCCCGCGCCGCCCGCCCGCTCGGCCGGCTCCCTGGCTGCCCCAGCGACCCGCGCCGCCCCGCCCGCTCGGCCGCCCGCTCGCCCACGCGCGCCCGGCCCCGGCTCGGTCGCCCGCCTCCCGGCGCGCTCGGCCGCCCCCCCCCGGTTCAACCGCCCCCGTGCCCCGGCTCAGCCGCCCGTCCTCGCGCTCGGCCTCGTCCAGCCGTATCTTCGCTCGCCCGCGCTCGCTTTCCCCGGCGTGCTTGCCCGTTCGCCCCGCCGTGCCTTGCTCGCGTCGTGCCAACCCTCGGCGTGGCCTCGAGCTTGGCCCAGCGTGCCTTCGGCGCGTGGCCTCGAGCTCGGCCAGCGCACGGCCCCGACGCGTGCGCGACTCGTTCGCAGCACGTTAAGTGTGGCTTTGCGCGTGCGCGTGTTCGCGCAGCGTTCCGGCGTAGCTCGTCGTGCCCGCGACACGATCGTCTACCCCCCCCCCCCCCCCGTCTCCTATATGCGCTAATCACGTTGTTTATATTAATAAGGTAGGAGTCTCAATTTGGGAATTGGTTACGTTAGTTAATTTGTATAGTCAATCGTCTATCTTATTCAATGTTAATCTACTAAAAGTGATCGCGTTTACATTAGTGCATGTAGCTAATCCTTTTGTTAGAACCAACTGGAACTAGAGCGCGTGGCGTCTAGTCATTCGTTTACCCGTAGTGCCCCTCGAGCATAAGCCTTAACCCCTGCGGGACCTTCCCTCGTTTCTTTCTAACCAAGGTAAATCCATTATCGTATGTGGTATTCTATGCATATTTGCTTTACTTGTTCTCTTGTATGGTGTACTGTTGGTTTCCTAATTTCAATGGATGGATGTATGTATGTTTGCACCCGCTTAGAGAACGATCCGGTTGAAGAGCCCGAGGAACTCGCAGGAGAAGCCCCTGAGCAGCAGTCGTTTGGTGGAGGCAAGTGTCCTTTGACCTATCTCTGTCCTATTCATTATTTAATTCACCCCCCGCATTACACATTTATACTTAAGGATTGACTAGCTTTTGTTATCCATGTCCTTGTTTACCTATCTGGGTTGGATTATTATTGTTTAGCTTTATGCTATTGCTCAACTCTAATCAATGAACATGATGAGATTATCTATGATACGCTGTTTTCCCTTCTCTTATTATGATGTTGTACTTGTGGTCATCAAGGGGGCTTGAGAGCACCTAGAGGGGGGTGAATAGGTGATCCTGTGAAAACTTAAACTTATAGCCACAAAAACTTGTTAAGTGTTAGCACGATAATGGCCAAGTGGCTAGAGAGGAGTCACAACAAAACACAATACCACAAGAGATCAATCACAGAGATGACACAGTGGTTTATCCCGTGGTTCGGCCAAGACCAACGCTTGCCTACTCCACGTTGTGGCGTCCCAACGGACGAGGGTTGCAATCAACCCCTCTCAAGTGGTCCAAAGACCCACTTGAATACCACGGTGTTTTGCTTGCTTTTTCTCAATCCCGTTTGCAAGGAATCTCCACAACTTGGAGCCTCTCGCCCTTACAATTGAAGTTCACAAAGAAACACAGAGCAAGGGGGAATGAGCAACGCACACAAGACTTCAAAAGATCAGAGCAACAACACGCACACAAGTCGCAACAAGAGCTCGCAACACAACTCAAAGAGTTCACAACTCCACAAGAGCTCTATATGCTATCACAATGAAACGAATGCGCGAGATCGATGTCTTGGTGCTTAGGAATGTTGTAGGAATGCTT
Organism: Zea mays; assembly: GCF_902167145.1. Classification (NCBI taxonomy): domain Eukaryota; kingdom Viridiplantae; phylum Streptophyta; class Magnoliopsida; order Poales; family Poaceae; genus Zea; species Zea mays. The sequence continues at coordinate 66,134,219 of NC_050105.1, forward strand.
GGTGTGCTCCTCCATGCGCCTAGGGGTCCCTTTTATAGCCCCAAGGCAGCTAGGAGCTGTTGAGAGCAATCCAGGAAGGCTGATCTTGCCTTCTGTCATCGGGCGCACCGGACAGTCCGGTGCACACCGGACAGTGTCCGGTGCCCGATTTCCTTCCTTAAACAGCGCAGTCGACCGTTGCAGATCTGGAGCCGTTGGCGCACCGGACATGTCCGGTGCACACCGGACAGTCCGGTGCCCCCTTCCGACCGTTGGCTCGGCCACGTGTCCTGCGCAGATCGCGCGGCCGACCGTTGGCTCACCGGACAGTCCGGTGCACACCGGACAGTCCGGTGAATTTTAGCCGTACGCCGTCGGCGAAATCCCGAGAGCGGCCAGTTCGCCCGAGGCAGCCTGGCGCACCGGACACTGTCCGGTGCACCACCGGACACTGTCCGGTGCACCACCGGACAGTCCGGTGCCCCAGACCGAAACAGCCTCCTGGTTGTACACAGCCAACTCTCCTCTTTTCCTCTTCTTCCTGTTTCTGATACTTAGACAAGTATATTAGTACACAAAACCAATGTACTAAGACTTAGAAACATACCTTTGCTCTTGATTTGCACTTTGTTCATCCATGGGCATAGATTCACATTTAAGCACTTGTGTTGGCACTCAATCACCAAAATACTTAGAAATGGCCCAAGGGCACATTCCCTTTCAATCTCCCCCTTTTTGGTGATTTATGCCAACACAACATAAAGCAACTAGAACAAGTGCAATATCACTTCAAATAAAAACTCAAATTTATTTTGATTCTATTTGGCATATATGGATCATCCTTTGCCACCACTTGGTTTGTTTTTGCAAATCAAACTCAAAATCCTATCTCTAAGTCAAATCCACTTGTAGAGACATAAAGAGGGGTTTTCCAAAGAAAATTGATTCAAGATTCCAAAAACTCCCCCTTTTTCCATAATTAACACTTCTCCCCACAAGAGGCCAACTTTTGACAAAAGAGACAATGCAAGAGTTTTGACAAACCAAAAGCTCTATCCTACTGTTTTCAAAGTTTCTCAAGTGCAATGCAAGAGTTTTGACAAACCAAAAGCTCTATCCTACTGTTTTCAAAGTTTCTCAAGTGGTAGCTGATCCATTTATTGCTTTGGCCTTTATTTTCTCCCCCTTTGGCATCAAGCACCAAAACGGGATCAATCTTGGCCCTTTAACCCCATTGCCTCACCAAAATTTTCAATTAAGAGCAAATAAGCAATAAGAGTCTAAAGATGAACTTGGAATTAGTTACCCTCTCATCGGAGTGCAGTGGAAGTCTTTCACGGTCCAAGTCCACCTTTTCCCTTTCAATCCTCCTTCGAGTCTGACTTATCAAACTCGAACACAAGGTCAGTCTCAAAGGGTCAAGTTGTAACACATCTCCCCCTAAACATGTGCATCACTTTGCAACGGACTTGTGAGGTCCAGGGAGTGTTTGTACAACTTGAGCACCACAATTAGCAACAAAATGCAGAAAGGAACATGATCATAAGGCATAAATACATGTATGCTACAATTCAATCCAAGTTACGCGAATCTAAGACATTTAGCTCACTACGCAGCCTGCAAAAGGTCTTATCATCTAGAGGCTTGGTAAAGATATCGGCTAGCTGGTTCTCGGTGCTAACATGAAACACTTCGATATCTCCCTTTTGCTGGTGGTCTCTCAAAAAGTGATGCCGGATGTCTATGTGCTTTGTGCGGCTGTGCTCAACAGGATTTTCCGCCATGCGGATAGCACTCTCATTATCACATAGGAGTGGGACTTTGCTCAGATTGTAGCCAAAGTCCCGGAGGGTTTGCCTCATCCAAAGCAGTTGCGCGCAACACTGTCCTGCGGCAACGTACTCGGCCTCAGCGGTGGATAGGGCAACGGTAGTTTGTTTCTTAGAGTTCCACGACACCATGGATCTTCCTAAGAATTGGCACGTCCCCGATGTACTCTTCCTATCGACCTTACATCCAGCATAGTCGGAATCTGAGTATCCAACCAAGTCAAAGGTAGACCCCTTTGGATACCAGAGCCCGAAGCAAGGCGTAGCAACCAAATATCTAAGAATTCGCTTCACCGCCACTAAGTGGCACTCCTTAGGATCGGATTGAAATCGAGCACACATGCATACGCTAAGCATAATATCCGGTCTACTAGCACATAAATAAAGTAAAGACCCTATCATTGACCGGTATGCTTTTTGATCAACGGACTTACCTCCTTTGTTGAGGTCAGTGTGTCCGTCGGTCCCCATCGGAGCCTTTGCGGGCTTGGCGTCCTTCATCCCAAACCGCTTTAGCAGATCTTGCGTGTACTTCGTTTGTGAGATGAAGGTGCCGTCCTTGAGTTGCTTCACTTGAAACCCAAGGAAGTAGTTCAACTCGCCCATCATCGACATCTCGAATTTCTGCGTCATCACCCTGCTAAACTCTTCACAAGACTTTTGGTTAGTAGAACCAAATATTATGTCATCGACATAAATTTGGCACACAAACAAATCACCATCACATGTCTTAGTGAACAGAGTTGGATCGACTTTCCCAACCTTGAAAGCATTAGCAAGTAAAAAGTCTCTAAGGCATTCATACCATGCTCTTGGGGCTTGCTTAAGTCCATAGAGCGCCTTAGAGAGCTTACACACGTGGTCGGGATACCGTTCATCCTCGAAGCCAGGGGGTTGCTCCACGTACACCTCCTCCTTGATTGGCCCGTTGAGGAAAGCACTTTTCACATCCATTTGGAACAACCTGAAAGAATGGTGAGCGGCATATGCTAGCAAGATACGAATTGATTCTAGCCTAGCCACAGGAGCAAATGTCTCCTCAAAGTCCAAACCTGCGACTTGGGCATAACCTTTTGCCACAAGTCGAGCCTTGTTCCTCGTCACCACCCCGTGCTCGTCCTGTTTGTTGCGGAACACCCACTTGGTTCCCACAACATTTTGCTTGGGACAAGGCACCAGTGTCCAAACTTCATTGCGCTTGAAGTTGTTGAGTTCCTCCTGCATGGCCAATACCCAATCCGGATCTAGCAAGGCCTCCTCTACCCTGAAAGGCTCAATAGAAGAGACAAAGGAGTAATGCTCACAAAAATTAACTAATCGAGATCGAGTAGTTACTCCCTTGCTAATGTCACCCAAAATTTGGTCGACGGGGTGATCCCTTTGAATCACCGCTCGAACTTGGGTTGGAGGTGTCGGTTGCGCTTCTTCCTCCATTACGTGATCCTCTTGTGCTCCCCCTTGATCACACGCCTCTTTTTGATGAACCTGTTCATCGTCTTGAGTTGGGGGATGCACCGTTGTTGATGAAGAAGGTTGATCTCATTCATCTTGTTCCTGTGGTCGCACTTCTCCAATCGCCATGGTTCGTATAGCAGCCGTCGGAATATCTTCTTCATCTACATCATCACAATCAACAACTTGCTCTCTTGGAGAGCCATTAGTCTCATCAAATACAACGTCGCTAGAGACTTCAACCAAACCCGATGATTTGTTGAAGACTCTATACGCCTTTGTATTTGAGTCATAACCTAACAAAAACCCTTCTACAGCTTTGGGAGCAAATTTAGAATTTCTACCCTTCTTCACTAGAATGTAGCACTTGCTCCCAAATACACGAAAGTAAGATACATTGGGTTTGTTACCGGTTAGTAGCTCATACGAAGTCTTCTTGAGGAGGCGATGAAGGTAGACCCTGTTGATGGCGTGGCAAGCCGTGTTCACGGCTTCCGACCAGAAACACTCGGGGGTCTTGAATTCTCCAAGCATAGTCCTCGCCATATCTATGAGCGTCCTGTTCTTCCTCTCTACCACACCATTTTGCTGAGGTGTGTAGGGAGCGGAGAACTCATGCTTGATCCCTTCCTCCTCAAGGAACTCCTCCACTTGAAGGTTCTTGAACTCGGACCCGTTGTCGCTCCTTATCTTCTTCACCTTGAGCTCAAACTCATTTTGAGCTCTCCTTAGGAAGCGCTTGAGGGTCCCTTGGGTTTCAGACTTATCCTGCAAAAAGAACACCCAAGTGAAGCGGGAAAAGTCATCAACAATAACTAGACCATACTTACTCCCTCCTATGCTCAGATAGGCGACGGGTCCGAAGAGGTCCATATGCAGCAGCTCCAGGGGTCTTGAAGTGGTCATCACATTCTTGTTGTGATGCGCTCCTCCCACTTGTTTACCTGCTTGACAAGCTGCACAAGGTCTATCCTTTTTGAATTGCACGTTAGTCAAACCTATCACGTGTTCTCCCTTTAGAAGCTTGTGAAGGTTCTTCATCCCCACATGTGCTAAGCGGCGATGCCACAGCCAGCCCATGCTAGTCTTAGCTATTAAGCATGCATCTAGACCGGCCTCTTCTTTTGCAAAATCAACTAAATAAAGTTTGCCGTCTAATACACCCTTAAAAGCTAGTGAACCATCACTTCTTCTAAAGACAGACACATCTACATTTGTAAATAGACAGTTATACCCCATGTTGCATAATTGACTAACAGATAGCAAATTATATCCAAGAGACTCTACTAAAAACACATTAGATATGGAGTTCTCATTAGAAATTGCAATTTTACCTAACCCTTTTACCTTGCCTTGATTCCCATCACCGAATATAATTGAATCTTGGGAATCCGTATTCTTGCCGTAGGAGGTGAACATCTTCTTCTCCCCCGTCATATGGTTTGTGCATCCGCTATCAATAATCCAGCTTGAACCCCCAGATGCATAAACCTGCAAGGCAAATTTAGGCTTGGGACTTAGGTACCCAACTCTTGTTGGGTCCTACAAGGTTAGTCACAATTTCCTTAGGGACCCAAATGCAAGTTTTATCACCCTTGCATTTTGCCCCTAACTTTCTAGCAATTACCTTTCTATCCTTTCTACAAATTGCAAAGGAAGCATTCAAAGCATGATATATTGTAGAAGGCCCATTAACTTTCCTAGGAATATTAACAACATCTCTCCTAGGCATATTATGAACAACATTCCTTCTACCAACATTTCTATCATGCACATATGAAGAACTAGAAGCAAACATAGCATGAGAAAAATCATCGTAAGCATTATAACTCCTATAAGCATTTCTAGTTTGTCTCCTATCATGATACAAAAAGGCATGGTTCTTTTTAGCACTAGTAGCCATAGGGGCCTTCCCTTTCTCCTTAGCGGGAATGGGAGCCTTATGGCTTGTTAAGTTCTTGGCTTCCCTCTTGAAGCCAAGTCCATCCTTAATTGAGGGGTGTCTACCGATAGTGTAGGCATCCCTTGCAAATTTTAGTTTATCAAATTCATTCTTGCTAGTCTTAAGTTGGGCATTAAGACTAGCCAATTCCTCAGTTAATTTGGAAATTGAAACTAAATGATCGCTACAAGCATCAACATTGAAATCTTTACACCTAGTGCAAATCTCAACATGTTCTACACAAAAATTAGATTTACTAGCTACTTCTAGTTTAGCATTTAAGTCATCATTAACACTCTTTAAAGTAGCAATGGTTTCATGACAAGAAGATAGTTCACTAGAAAGCACTTCATTTCTTTTAACTTCTAAAGCATAAGATTTTTGTGCCTCTACAAATTTGTCATGCTCTTCATACAAAAGGTCCTCTTGTTTTTCTAAGAGTCTATCTTTTTCATTCAAGGCATCAATCAATTCATTAATTTTATCTACTTTAGTTCTATCCAATCCCTTGAACAAACTAGAGTAATCTATTTCATCATCACTAGACTCATCATCACTAGAAGAATCATAAGTGACATTGTTTTGATTACATACCTTCTTCTCCCTTGCCATAAGGCATGTGTGACGTTCGTTGGGGAAGAGGGATGACTTGTTGAAGGCGGTGGCGGCGAGTCCTTCATTGTCGGAGTCGGAAGAGGAGCAGTCCGAGTCCCACTCCTTGCCTAGATGTGCCTCGCCCTTTGCCTTCTTATAGTTCTTCTTCTTCTCCCTCTTGTTCCCTTGATCCTGATCACTATCATTGTCGGGACAGTTAGCAATAAAATGACCAAGCTTACCACATTTGAAGCATGAGCGCTTCCCCTTTGTCTTGGTCTTGCTTGGCTGCCCTTTGCGGCCTTTTAGCGCCGTCTTGAATCTCTTGATGATGAGAGCCATCTCTTCATCATTAAGTCCGGCCGCCTCAATTTGTGCTACCTTGCTAGGTAGCGCCTCCTTGCTTCGTGTTGCCTTGAGAGCAAGAGGTTGAGGCTCATTGATTGGACCGTTTAGAGCGTCGTCGACGTATCTCGCCTCCTTGATCATCATCCGCCCGCTTACGAATTTTCCGAGTACCTCCTCGGGCGTCATCGTCGTGTACCTGGGATTCTCACGAATGTTGTTTACGAGATGAGGATCAAGAACGGTAAAGGACCTTAGCATTAGGCGGACGACGTCGTGGTCCGTCCATCGCGTGCTTCCATAGCTCCTTATTTTGTTGATAAGGGTCTTGAGCCGGTTGTAAGTTTGGGTTGGCTCCTCTCCCCTTATCATTGTGAATCGTCCAAGCTCGCCCTCCACCAACTCCATTTTAGTGAGCATGGTGATGTCGTTCCCCTCGTGAGAGATCTTGAGGGTGTCCCATATCTGCTTGGCATTGTCCAAGCCGCTCACTTTATTGTACTCTTCCCTGCACAAAGATGCTAATAGAACAGTAGTAGCTTGTGCATTTCTATGAATTTGTTCATTTATAAGCATAGGGCTATCCGAGCTATCAAATTTCATTCCATTCTCTACAATCTCCCATATGCTTGGATGGAGAGAGAATAAGTGACTACGCATTTTGTGACTCCAAAATCTGTAGTCCTCCCCATCGAAGTGTGGAGGTTTGCCAAGAGGAATGGAAAGCAAATGCGAATTCGAACTATGTGGAATACGAGAATAATCAAATGAAAAGTTCGAATTGACCGTTTTCCTGTAGTCGTTGTCGTCGTCCTTTTGGGAAGAAGTAGACTCATCGCTATCGTCGTAGTAGACGATCTCCTTGATGCGCCTTGTCTTCTTTTTCTTCCCATCTTTGCGCTTGTGGCCCGAGCCCGAGTCAGTAGGCTTGTCATCCTTCGGCTCGTTGACGAAGGACTCCTTCTCTTTGTCGTTGATCACGATCCCCTTCCCCTTAGGATCCATCTCTTCGGGCGATTAGTCCCTTCTTGAAGAGAGCGGCTCCGATACCAATTGAGAGCACCTAGAGGGGGGTGAATAGGTGATCCTGTGAAAACTTAAACTTATAGCCACAAAAACTTGTTAAGTGTTAGCACGATAATGGCCAAGTGGCTAGAGAGGAGTCACAACAAAACACAATACCACAAGAGATCAATCACAGAGATGACACAGTGGTTTATCCCGTGGTTCGGCCAAGACCAACGCTTGCCTACTCCACGTTGTGGCGTCCCAACGGACGAGGGTTGCAATCAACCCCTCTCAAGTGGTCCAAAGACCCACTTGAATACCACGGTGTTTTGCTTGCTTTTTCTCAATCCCGTTTGCAAGGAATCTCCACAACTTGGAGCCTCTCGCCCTTACAATTGAAGTTCACAAAGAAACACAGAGCAAGGGGGAATGAGCAACGCACACAAGACTTCAAAAGATCAGAGCAACAACACGCACACAAGTTGCAACAAGAGCTCGCAACACAACTCAAAGAGTTCACAACTCCACAAGAGCTCTATATGCTATCACAATGAAACGAATGTGCAAGATCGATGTCTTGGTGCTTAGGAATGTTGTAGGAATGCTTGGTGTGCTCCTCCATGCGCCTAGGGGTCCCTTTTATAGCCCCAAGGCAGCTAGGAGCCGTTGAGAGCAATCCAGGAAGGCTAATCTTGCCTTCTGTCATCGGGCGCACCGGACAGTCCGGTGCACACCAGACAGTGTCCGGTGCCCGATTTCCTTCCTTAAACAGCGCAGTCGACCGTTGCAGATCTGGAGCCGTTGGCGCACCGGACATGTCCGGTGCACACCGGACAGTCCGGTGCCCCCTTCCGACCGTTGGCTCGGCCACGTGTCCTGCGCAGATCGCGCGGCCGACCGTTGGCCCGGCCGACCGTTGGCTCACCGGACAGTCCGGTGCACACCGGACAGTCCGGTGAATTTTAGCCGTACGCCGTCGGCGAAATCCCGAGAGCGGCCAGTTCGCCCGAGGCAGCCTGGCGCACCGGACACTGTCCGGTGCACCACCGGACAGTCCGGTGCCCCAGACCGAAACAGCCTCCTGGCTGTACACAGCCAACTCTCCTCTTTTCCTCTTCTTCCTGTTTCTGATACTTAGACAAGTATATTAGTACACAAAACCAATGTACTAAGACTTAGAAACATACCTTTGCTCTTGATTTGCACTTTGTTCATCCATGGGCATAGATTCACATTTAAGCACTTGTGTTGGCACTCAATCACCAAAATACTTAGAAATGGCCCAAGGGCACATTTCCCTTTCAGGGCTCGAGCGGTTTCTCAAGTGCCTCTCCGTAAGGACCTGTTCTATGGATGACCGCCCGGGAAAATAGTGCAACCATGAGGGTGGAATGGGGTGCCCTTAGCTGAATAATTAGAGGATCCGGGGTGTAGTTCACTTAGCCGTCGTGCCGTCAATGGGGCTCGGTGTATGCGGCTCGCTCTGCCAAGTTTGGGTTCGCCCCTTGGGGAGGAGTGCGGTGCATTTAGGAAACCTAACGGGTGGCTACAGCCCTGGGGAATCTTTGTAAAGGCTACGTAGTGAAACCCTGCCTATTCACCTTGGTAGTGTTTAAGGGTTTGATCGGCCCGAGGCAAGAGGGAATCATGGCTTGTGGGTAAACTGCACAACCTCTGCAGAGTGTTTGAAAACTGATATATCAGTCGTGCTCGCGGTTATGAGCGGCCAAGGAAGCTCCAGTGATTAGTGGTACTTGATCAGAGACATTATGGTACAGGTGGCTATGAGATCGATGGCTTTGGCTATGACTATGGTGCTGGTAGGTGGTACTCTTTTCGTTTGGAAAGGAGTACGTTTGGGTTAATAACGTGGGTTAAATCTAAAACTTGGCTTTCTCTACTAGAAATAATAAACTGACCAACTAAAAGCAACTGCTTGACTTATCCCCACATAAAGCTAGTCCACTACAGCCAAACAGGATACTTGCTGAGTATGTTGATGTGTACTCACCCTTGCTCTACACACCAAACCCCCCCATCCCCAGGTCGTCAGCATTGCAACCACTGCTCAGGCGAAGATGAAGCTGTGGAAGGAGACTTCCAGGAGTTCCAAGACTACGACGAGTTCTAGGCGTGGGTTAGCGGCAACCCCCAGTCGGCTGCCTGTGAAGGCCGCGGTTATCTACGTTTCATTTTCGCACTTTGATTTATTGTAAGAACTATATGGACGTCTCAGACGTATGATGTAATCGACTATTATTTCCCCTTTTAATACTATTTTGAGCACTGTGTGATGATGTCCATGTTATGTAACTGCTGTGTACGTGAATAACTGATCCTGGCACGTACATGGTTCGCATTCGGTTTGCCTTCTAAAACCGGGTGTGACATAAGTGGTATCAAAGCCGTGCTGACTGTAGGACCGCTAACCTAGAGTAGAATGGTCGTTCTAAGGATTATAGACCTATGTCCCTGCCTTGACTTTGATATCCCTTCAAAAGTTGGTCATACCGACCAAACCTATGTTCTACTATATATTATACCTTGCTGAAAATCATGTTTTATTCTAATCCTTCATTTACTTATGATTCATTATTTGCTGGTCATATTAATTCTGTTCTCACCCTTTTGCTTGCGATGTCTTTTGTAGATGGCTCGACTTAGAAGTCCGTCATCCCCTTCTTACCCTCCCGCCTTGCTGAGCGTCCGCTTCGCCGTCCCGTGGCCGGACAGTCCAGCCACTTGGAGAGACTGCACCACCGCCTGCATGAGGAGCAGGAACGTCGACGACAGGAGCAGCAGGGCTCTTCTTTCTCGCTCCAACAGGAGATAGAGTCTGTGAGGAGCTGCTCCCCTGTGCTTCCTCTGGAGGCGCCCCCTGCACCACCACTGGGCGCCCCAGCTTCTGGAGTAGCTGCTGGAGGAGACCCAGACGACGGAGGTGGCGACGACAGCTCGAGCCACAACACCGACTTCCCTGCTGACCATGAGCCGGAAGGATGGGTTGCTCGACCCATCACTCGCGACGCTGCTCGCGGGTGTCACTTCCACGATGCGCTCGACACCCTGCTACGTCGGGCACTTAACCGGCGTACTTGGTCCATCGAGTATCGCTGTGTGGTCTACCAGCATAGTCGCGGGGTCTACCCAGACCGCTGGGAGGCAACCTGCTTGGTGCGCCGTCCGGAGAACAGTCTCCAGGGTGCGGAGGCCTGCTCAGAGCACTATTCTATCTCTGAACGGGACTCAGCTGAGGCAGCCATGCAAGATGCTGCACGGCGTGCGCTTTCGCACTACTGCTCGGTTTTCGGTGGGGTAGCTGACGGTCTTGACCTGAAGTATTACCCCCGCCGTCCATCTGGCAGCACAGGAGGCGTGATTGTCTCACCTGTTGGTGAGGGCAATCCTAGGTTGAGCAGCACAGTCAACCTAGCCGCCGTGCTAAACACGGAGCTGGACCATGCATTAGACGAGCTGAGTAGGGCTCGTGCTGAGATCGCCCTGCTGCGGGCTGAGCGCGCGGAGTGTCGTCACCTGGACGATGGTTCCCCCGCTCCCGTCGGGACTCAGCACCCGTACCGCTCACCTCGGCGTGGACGCCAGCCTTATGGCAATCCCGACTGCAAGACCAAGATAAATCTAGAACCATAGATCGTTAGAGTTGGATCTTGTAATTAATACGAAATATATACATAGAAGCTACAGTCTTAGCGTTAGTCTCGCTTTTAGTTAGTCTTAGTTAGACAGGGTAGTTTGCTATATCCTGTGCATTTATGTTTGTCATGATGAACTATGTTTGGTTTGGATCTTTGTAATGACTGTCACCAGAGTGTGGGTATCCCCTGCATTCTGGTTTACCTATTATGTTAATGGAGTTAGTTATATAGTTGGGAAACCTTTTTATTCCACTTTCCTCTTTATCTGAGAAGTTGTGTGGTCTGTGTTGGAGATCAGTGAAGATGCTCATCTGTTCAGTGCTGTTGAAGAATTCTATACTCTTTTCTTATGCTGCAAGACTTGCCAGATCAGTTCTGATGTGTGGTTGCATTCTGCAGATGTCAGAGAACAGGCGCAGAGGAGGAAGGCGTGCTCAGCAGGAGCGAGCCGCTCAACAGGAGGAGGTGCCCCAGCAGCACCTGCCACCCCCGCCCCCGATGTCGATCGAGCAGATGTTTCTGATGCAGACTCAGGCAGTTCAAGCCATCGGTCAGACTTTGGCCGCCATTCAGCAGCAGCAACAACAGCAGCAGGCCCCACCTCAGCCTCAGATGCCTCAGATGCCTAGAGACAAGCGTGCTGAATTCATGAGAGGTCATCCACCAACGTTCGCTCATTCTTCTGACCCCATGGATGCTGAAGACTGGCTGCGCACTGTGGAGCGGGAGTTGCATACCGCTTAGTGCGATGACAGGGAGAAAGTCCTGTACGGTCCCCGTCTGTTGAGAGGAGCAGCCCAGTCATGGTGGGAGTCTTACCTCGCCACCCATGCCCACCCTGACGCCATCACCTGGGAAGAGTTTAGAGGTAGCTTTCGTCAGTACCATGTTCCTGCAGGTCTGATGACAGTGAAGAAGGAGGAGTTCCTGGCCCTCAAGCAAGGGCCATTGTCTGTTAGTGAGTACCGAGACAGGTTTCTGCAATTGTCTCGCTATGCTCCTGAAGATGTCAACACTGACGCCAAGCGACAGTACCGTTTCCTGAGAGGCTTGGTTGACCCTCTTCAGTATCAGCTGATGAATCACACCTTCCCGACATTCCAGCACCTGATTGACAGAGCAATCATGACAGAGAAGAAGCGTAAGGAGATGGAGGATCGTAAGCGCAAGATCAGTGGACCCCAGCCTGGAAGCAGCAATCGTCCTCGTTTCTCAGGCAATCAACCTCAGCAGTTCAGGCAGAACCAGCGTCCACCTCAGCAGCATCAGCAGTTCCAAAGGCAGTATCCTCAGCACCAGTACCAGAACCGTCAGAGTAATCAGTCAGGAGGTCAGTTTCAGAGGCAGAATCAGCAAGCACCTCGTCTTCCTGCCCCAGCAGCCCAGCAGAGCAATCAGGCAGCACCAGCTCAGGTTGGAAACAGGGCATGTTTCCACTGTGGAGAGCAAGGCCACTGGGTGATGCAATGTCCGAAGAAGGCAGCCCAGCAGCAGTCAGGCCCCAATGCCCCAGCGAAGCAGAATGTGCCTCAGTCTGGAGCAGGCAATCGCTCTCAGCCGCGCTATAATCATGGAAGGCTGAACCACTTGGAGGCTGAAGCAGTTCAGGAGACCCCCGGCATGATAGTAGGTATGTTCCCAGTCGACTCCCATATTGCATAAGTGTTATTTGATACTGGAGCAACGCATTCTTTCATTACTGCATCATGGGTAGAAGCACATAATCTTCCAATTACTACCATGTCAACCCCCATTCAAATTGACTCAGCCGGTGGTAGAATTCGAGCCGATAGCATTTGTTTGAATATAAGTGTGGAAATAAGGGGGATAGCGTTTCCCGCCAACCTTATAGTAATGGGTACTCAGGGAATAGATGTCATCCTAGGGATGAATTGGCTAGATAAGTATCAGACAGTTATCAGTTGTGATAAAAGGACCATCAAGTTGGTGTCCCCACTAGGAGAGGAAGTGGTGACCGAGTTAGTCCCGCCTGAGCTAAAGAAAGGAAGTTGTTATCAGATAGCTGTCGATAGCAGTGAAGCAGACCCAATCGAGAGTATCAAGGTTGTGTCCGAGTTCCCGGATGTGTTTCCAAAGGATTTACCGGGTATGCCACCCGAGCGGAAAGTTGAGTTTGCCATAGAGCTTCTTCCTGGAACCGCCCCTATCTTCAAGAGAGCTTACAGAATATCTGGACCAGAGTTGGTTGAGCTTAAGAAGCAGATTGATGAGCTGTCAGAGAAAGGTTACATCCGGCCAAGCACCTCGCCTTGGGCCGCCCCTGTCCTATTTGTGGAGAAGAAAGATAGCACCAAAAGGATGTGTATCGATTATCGAGCTTTGAATGAGGTCACGATCAAGAACAAGTATCCCTTGCCCAGAAGAGAAGATCTGTTCGACCAACTGAGAGGAGCCAGTGTGTTCTCCAAGATTGATCTGAGGTCAGGTTATCATCAGCTCAGGATCCGACCTTCGGATATTCCGAAGACAACATTCATTACCAAGTATGGGTTGTATGAGTTCACAGTGATGTCTTTTGGTTTGACCAATGCACCAGCGTTCTTCATGAACTTGATGAACAGTGTATTCATGGATTATCTCGATAAGTTTGTGGTGGTATTCATTGATGATATTCTGATTTATTCTCAAAGCGAAGAAGAGCATGCAGATCATTTGAAGATGGTATTGCAGAGATTGCGAGAGCACCAGTTGTATGCAAAGTTGAGCAAGTGTGAATTCTGGATCAATGAAGTCCTGTTCTTGGGTCACATAATCAACAAAGAAGGATTGGCTGTGGATCCGAAGAAAGTGGCAGACATTCTGAACTGGAAAGCGCCAACAGATGCTAGAGGAATCAAGAGCTTCATTGGAATGGCCGGATACTATCGGCGATTCATTGAAGGGTTTTCGAAGATTGCGAAACCAATGACAGTGTTGCTAGGCAACAAGGTTGAGTTCAAGTGGACCCAGAAATGTCAAGAGGCCTTTGAAGCGCTGAAAGAGAAGTTGACTACAGCGCCTGTCCTAGTCTTTCCTGATGTGCACAAGCCCTTCTCGGTGTATTGCGATGCTTGTTACACAGGTTTGGGATGGTGTTGATGCAAGAGGGAAGAGTTGTGGCTTACTCGTCCCGACAGCTGAAGGTTCATGAGAAGAACTACCCAATCCATGATCTAGAGTTGGCAGCGGTGGTTCACGCACTGAAGACATGGAGGCACTACCTGTATGGACAGAAATGCGATGTTTACACAGACCACAAGAGTCTGAAGTACATATTCACTCAGTCAGAGTTGAACATGAGGCAGCGAAGATGGTAAGAGTTGATCAAAGATTATGAGTTGGAGATTCATTACCATCCAGGCAAAGCAAACGTAGTGGCAGATGCTTTGAGCAGAAAGAGTCAAGTCAATCTGATGGCCAAGTACCCTGAGCTCTTTGCTAGCCAACCCTGAATCTCGAGGGCGAGATTCTTTTAAGGGGGATAGGTTTGTAACGCCCTGAATTTGGGGGTAGAATTTTTTCTTCTTTTCTCTCACCAAATTCAGGCGTTACTCTTTTCTTTTCTCGTTCTCTCGCTAAACCCTAACCTTTTCCAAAGTTATAGCGGGTTTTGGCTTTAGACCTCGTGTAAAGCAAAACCTTAAAACACTTTATTTTGAGTGATGCACCATGCCGAACCATGCATACTTTTTGATTGATTAAAAATGTGAATGCTTTCGTCTAGAGAAAATTAGAAATTAAAAAAGGGAAAAAGCCTTTTCTTCTTTTCTTTCTTTTTCTTCCCTCTCTCTCCCCCCTTCCCTATTCGGCCCAGCCGCCCCCCCCTTCGGCCGGCCCAGCTGGCGGCCCAGCCGCGCTCCCCCTCCCTCCCCCACTTTGGGCCCAACCGGCCCAGCCGCCCCCCACCCCTTTTCTTTTTTTCCAAAAATCCTCCCGCGGGCCCCGCCCGTCATCTCTCTCTCTCTCTCCCTCCCCTGCCCTAACCACCGCCGCCGCCCTCCCCTGCTCGCCCGAGCCGCCGCCGCCACCCCTCCCCGACCGCCGGTGAGGCTCCCCCCTCCCCCCTCCTCCCCTCCCTCTCCTTCCTCCCTCTCCTCCCTCCGGCGCCCTCCCCTCACCCGCGCCGCCCGGCTCGGCCCCCGGCCCGGCCGCTCGCGCCCCCGCGCCGCCCGGCTCGGTGACCCCGCCCGGCCCGGCCACCGGCCCGGCCGCTCGCGCCCCCGCGCCGCCCGGCTCGGTGACCCCGCCCGGCCCGGCCACCCCGCGCCGCCCGCCCGGCCGCGCCCTGCCCTCCCCCCGGCGTCCCGCCCGGCCGCGCCCCGCCCTTCCCCGCGCCCGGCGAGCTCGGCCGCCCGCGCCCCCGGCGTCCCGCCCGGCCGCGTCCCGCCCCGACCCCGCCCGGCTCGGCCCCCGGCTCGGCCGTCCCGGCGAGCTCGGCCCGGCCGTCCCGGCGAGCTCGGCCCGGCCCCGGCCACCCCGCGCCGCCCGCGCCCGGCTGCGCTCGCGCCCGCTCCGGCGAGCCGCGCCCGCGCCGGCCCCGCCTCACGCCCGGCCGCGCCCTCGTCCGGCGAGCCCGCTCCGCCCGCCCGCTCGGCCGGCTCCCTGGCCGCCCCAGCGACCCACGCCGCCCCGCCCGCTCGGCCACGCGCGCCCGGCCCTGGCTCGGCGAGCCCCGCTCGCCCGCGCGCGCCCGCCCCCGGCTCGGCCGCCCCCCCCGGTTCAACCGCCCCCGTGCCCCGGCTCGGCCGCCCGTCCTCGCGCTCGGCCTCGTCCGGCCGTATCTTCGCTCGCCCGCGCTCGCTTTCCCCGGCGTGCTTGCCCGTTCGCCCCGCCGTGCCTTGCTCGCGTCGTGCCGACCCTCGGCGTGGCCTCGAGCTCGGCCCAGCGTGCCTTCGGCGCGTGGC
The DNA here is from genome assembly GCF_902167145.1 of Zea mays. Lineage (NCBI taxonomy): Eukaryota > Viridiplantae > Streptophyta > Magnoliopsida > Poales > Poaceae > Zea > Zea mays. The sequence continues at coordinate 66,149,928 of NC_050105.1, forward strand.
CTCGAGCTCGGCCAGCGCACGGCCCCGACGCGTGCGCGACTCGTTCGCAGCACGTTAAGTGTGGCTTTGCGCGTGCGCGTGTTCGCGCAGCGTTCCGGCGTAGCTCGTCGTGCCCGCGACACGATCGTCTACCCCCCCGTCTCCTATATGCGCTAATCACGTTGTTTATATTAATAAGGTAGGAGTCTCAATTTGGGAATTGGTTACGTTAGTTAATTTGTATAGTCAATCGTCTATCTTATTCAATGTTAATCTAATAAAAGTGATCGCGTTTACATTAGTGCATGTAGCTAATCCTTTTGTTAGAACCAACTGGAACTAGAGCGCGTGACGTCTAGTCATTCGTTTACCCGTAGTGCCCTCGAGCATAAGCCTTAACCCCTGCGGGACCTTCCCTCGTTTCTTTCTAACCAAGGTAAATCCATTATCGTATGTGGTATTCTATGCATATTTGCTTTACTTGTTCTCTTGTATGGTGTACTGTTGGTTTCCTAATTTCAATGGATGGATGTATGTATGTTTGCACCCGCTTAGAGAACGATCCGGTTGAAGAGCCCGAGGAACTCGCAGGAGAAGCCCCTGAGCAGCAGTCGGTTGGTGGAGGCAAGTGTCCTTTGACCTATCTCTGTCCTATTCATTGTTTAATTCACCCCCCGCATTACACATTTATACTTAAGGATTGACTAGCTTTTGTTATCCATGTCCTTGTTTACCTATCTGGGTTGGATTATTATTGTTTAGCTTTATGCTATTGCTCAACTCTAATCAATGAACATGATGAGATTATCTATGATACGTTGTTTTCCCTTCTCTTATTATGATGTTATACTTGTGGTCATCAAGGGGGCTCGAGCGGTTTCTCGAGTGCCTCTCCGTAAGGACCTGTTCTATGGATGACCGCCCGGGAAAACAGTGCAACCATGAGGGTGGAATGGGGTGCCCTTAGCTGAATAATTAGAGGATCCGGGGTGTAGTTCACTTAGCCGTCGTGCCGTCAATGGGGCTCGGTGTATGCGGCTCGCTCTGCCAAGTTTGGGTTCGCCCCTTGGGGAGGAGTGCGGTGCATTTAGGAAACCTAACGGGTGGCTACAGCCCTGGGGAATCTTTGTAAAGGCTACGTAGTGAAACCCTGCCTATTCACCTTGGTAGTGTTTAAGGGTTTGATCGGCCCGAGGCAAGAGGGAATCACGGCTTGTGGGTAAAGTGCACAACCTCTGCAGAGTGTTTGAAAACTGATATATCAGCCGTGCTCGCGGTTATGAGCGGCCAAGGGAGCTCCAGTGATTAGTGGTACTTGATCAGAGACATTATGGTACAGGTGGCTATGAGATCGATGGCTTTGGCTATGACTATGGTGCTGGTAGGTGGTACTCTTTCCGTTTGGAAAGGAGTACGTTTGGGTTAATAACGTGGGTTAAATCTAAAACTTGGCTTTCTCTACTAGAAATAATAAACTGACCAACTAAAAGCAACTGCTTGACTTATCCCCACATAAAGCTAGTCCACTACAGCCAAACATGATACTTGCTGAGTATGTTGATGTGTACTCACCTTTGCTCTACACACCAAACCCCCCATCCCCAGGTCGTCAGCATTGCAACCACTGCTCAGGCGAAGATGAAGCTGTGGAAGGAGACTTCCAGGAGTTCCAAGACTACGACGAGTTCTAGACGTGAGTTAGCGGCAACCCCCAGTCGGCTGCCTGTGAAGGCCGCGGTTATCTACGTTTCGTTTTCGCACTTTGATTTATTGTAAGAACTATATGGACGTCTCAGACGTATGATGTAATCGACTATTATTTCCCCTTTTAATACTATTTTGAGCACTGTGTGATGATGTCCATGTTATGTAACTGCTGTGTACGTGAATAACTGATCCTGGCACGTACATGATTCGCATTCGATTTGCCTTCTAAAACCGGGTGTGACAGTGGAGGCCGCCAGGGGAGCAGGCCACGCGTTTGTGGAGACGCAGTTGAACTAGCTATTTAAAGGCACAAACGAACTTGAGTTAACCATTTAAATGCACAAACGAGCCCGAGTTGAACTAGCTAGAGGCTGTGAGGCTAGTAATTTTGTTCGAGACGTACAAGGTTTAATCTAGTATAGACTATTGTTAGACTGTCTCCACCAGCTATCATATCATATATCTTTTTATCTTTATTTTAAATTTTACTCTGTAAATATTGTTATTTATAGTACAAATCTCTTTTTTTACACGATCGGTAAGACTTATATTGAAGCTAGGATACTATTGGGAGGACATATCCTGTGCAATCACTCATTTTGGTGCAAGCGTGCAATAAAACTATCCAGAGCATCCAATCTAGATCCAACGGTTTCATATGGAAGGGGTTAAAAGTAAAATAGGTACTATGTTTTAGGTGGAAGGGGTTAAATATAAAATAACAGTCATCATTAGATCTAGATCGGATACACTAGATCGCTTGATTGCATGCTTGCACCGGATAAGTGATTGCATAGGATATTTTCCCTACTATTGGGTCAAAACCGCTTAAATTAAAGAAAAAACTGTGCTTGCACACAATACTAGTTGTTCGTTCCCACCGCAAGCAAAGCATTTTCAGCCGCCCCACCGCAGCAGCAGAGAAGAGGCCGCCGCCGCCGCGACCAAGAGCCGATGGATCCGAAGATGACAGAGGTGACCCAGATGTTCGCCCGCTTCAAGGCGGCCTACACCCGCAACGACCTCGACGCCTGCGTCACCCTCCTCTCACAGCTCAAGGTGCGATAGCCGGCTTCGCTAGATCTATCTCGCCCTCCGTTCACTTCCCGATGTTTAAGTTTATCCGGGAGATTCCGCGGCTATTGTTTATGTGTTTGGGGGTGTGATTTCAGACTGACGGCATGGAATATGCAACTTTACCTGTCTCTCGATGGTTATAAGGGATACCTCTTATTTTGGAAATAAAATTTGGCTTCTCCTGATCCGGAGACGCCGGCTTGATAGGTTTCGCCGTGTTTGGGCTGCTTTAGATGTGGTTTTTAGGGTTTGTTTCGTGGATGTCATCCGCGCCGGAGTAGTTTGCACTCTGAAGCGGTTTACAGGGGAAAAGGACAGAGTTTAGCAGGCTTTCCTGAAAATTGTCATGTCCCCTTCCCGTGCCTCCTTTACTTAGATCCGAGCGTGTACAGATCTGCACTGGAGCAACTTCAGGTTTAGTTATATTTGTAGAGAAAACCTTGATTTTTGCTGGTCCATTGAGTTGTCAGTATGGTTTTATGGGAGAAACTCCTGAGAAGTGAGAACTCAACGAATTACTTTTGATTTTTCTAGTTATTTACATGTGAAACACATTATTTTTGCAGGTCCATCTCACCAAATTCCCCAGCCTTCCGCCCTCATTTGAGCAGACACCTAAAGCCGTGGAGGAGCTCAAACTTGCAAGTAAGATGGCCTTGGGCCTCATGGTTTTTTATTAGTTGATGCCATAGCGACCCCCTAAGTGCTCTAGTATATGCAAAATTGGGTTCTTGATTATTCGTATTGCTAACATGGATAATGATGAGCACCATAATGGATATCATATTCAATGCAAAAAATTTGATGCTTTATTTCATCTCTGTTCATCCATGCAGACGAGCAATAAGTTGTTATGTTTTCTTCTTTATAACTAAGCTATCTAGTGTTTTAGTAATAGAAAAGATCAAGAGGCCCATGAACTATTATGCAGTACTTGTACTTAGCCTTCAACGGAGCAAGTTTTGAACTCAACCCAAAACATTTCAGGGGACATTTATGAGCATGCTGTTGTTTTGAGTGTGAAACTTGAGGACCAAGATGCATTTGAACGTGATTTCTGTCAGCTAAAGCCTTATTACATGGATACATGGTTAGTTTTTTGTCACCCAATTTGTCGATTTTATTTGCCTTTATTACTTTGATTTCTAATTTCTTTAGACTGAATCCATGTGATGTTTTGAGTAATAAAAGTTTAAAGCTGATTGTGAAAGGCATATTTTCCTTATACATAAGTAATATTAGTATTTGTTGTGCCTGCATTTGTAAATTGAGATACTGAACTAGTGGAACCAAAGACTTATTTGAGTTGTTTATCTAGTCTAAAGTCCTGTTTGGAAGAAACCTAGTTTTTAAGAATCCAGTTTTTATGTCTAGTTTTTAAAAACTGGTTTATGGTGTTTGGAACCATATCAGTTTTCATAAACTGGTTTTAGTTAGGGAACGCTAGCTTCTTGTTTTTTAAGAAACTGAGAATCCAGTTTCTATAAACTGTATGTTTGGAACCACCCTAGTTTTCATAAACCAGTTTCTTTAAAAACTAGGTGCTTCCAAACAGGCCCTAAGCGACAAGGAAACCCGATACCCGACATTTCAGTCAGATCCATCAGACTATCAAGTAGTTTTAACTATTATTTGAGTGAGCGTTTATTAGTTTTTTGTTGCAATGAAGTTGCTAAAACGAATTCAAACTGGACTTGCTAAAACAAGTTCAAACTGGACTTGCTAAAACGAGTTTAAACTGGAAATTGTGTGTAGTCTTGCCTTTCTGGGACCCGAAACATATCCATAAGTAACTATGAATAGGATCAAAACATTACCTCCAGGGTATTTTTTTTCAGGAGCATGCCAGAATTGTATTATGCTAAACAATGTAAATTTGATACCAAATGGTATTTATTTATGCAGTGGCATAATTCCCCCCTCACCAGAGGAGTACCCAATTTTGGGACTCAATCTTCTGAGGCTGTTGGTTCAGAATAGAATTGCTGAGTTCCATACTGAGCTGGAGCTTTTACCTGTCAAGGCACTTGAGCACCCTTGCATCAAGCATGCTGTAGAGCTTGAGCAATCCTTCATGGAGGGTGCCTACAACCGAGTGTTAAGCGCTCGGCAAGCTGTGCCACATGAGACCTATGTTTACTTCATGGACCTTCTCGCCAAGACAGTTAGGTGAGTGGGATTCTGTTACTCCTGTTTATTTGATTGTTTGATTTTATCTCATTGTGTTTTCCTGCTCTCACAGAGATGAGATCGCTGGGTGCAGCGAAAAGGGGTATGATTCCCTATCTGTAAGTGATGCAAAACAAATGCTTATGTTCAGTTCTGACCAAGATCTGCACGAGTACATCACAGAGGTAGCTTTAGTCTTTTAAACCCCCCTCCTTTTTCTGAGTGTATTTCTATGTGAAATCATATGATAGTTACTGTAAAGTATAATATTGTGAACATGGTTAACAGGAGCACCCGGAATGGGAGCTTAAGAACGGTGCCGTCTTCTTCCAGAAGGCAAAGGAGTCACAGCCCTACAAGGAGATCCCATCCTTGCAGCTCATCAACCAGACGCTCAGCTATGCGAGGGAGCTGGAGCGTATTGTATGATTTAATTTCACAGTAATCCCTGGTTGATGTTTATTTCTGTGGTCACTTGGCATGGCATGTACTGTCCTTTACATTTGAGATCAGCTCTGATCGCAGCTCATGTCAGCTCTGATCAATCTCTGAAGGGCTTGATCTCTGCGGCATTGTTTCACCACATTAACTGCATTGCTTGAAAGATGCCTGTCATCCATTGCTGCTGTTAACTTTTGATGGGCTTAATATTGAATTATTACATCGAAATTGCACTGATTGTCTTTTTTTATTTAAAAAAAGACAAATTATGTTGACAAGATTAGTCATACTGGAAAACAGAGATTGCTCATTCAAGTATGCTTGAGCGAAACATGAGCATACATCTGTGCTTAACTGAAGGGAAGTCTTATTTTGGTTTGGTGTTGTGGTTAAAAACACAATTTTACCGGTTTATGTTCTGCAAAGAGGAAGTTTACTAATGAGACGATGAACGGGATCAAAGTCATGCAGATCCATTTAAGAAAATGTCATGGTCACCGTCCTTTCATGTGCCGAGTAACTGACAATAAATTGACTGTCTCGTCTGAAAATATCATTTCTGAATTACTGGTGTAAATAAAATAGATCTTATGGTCTAATAAATTTGGATTTTGCTGTCTGATAAATAATATTGTAATTTAAACTAATATTGTTTGTCGATATATAAGGTTGATACAATCTAAACTATGGTAAAATGATACTGGACAACGTGTTAGCCATAGAAAGTATGGTTATGAAAGTGATTCTGGTTCCACAGTTTAGGCTTGGGTACCTATGGCGATTCTGTAAAGAACTGTAACAACTGCACGGAAAAGAACTATAACAAGCAACACAATTTAGGTGAAATTTTTCTTTCTCTTCTCTATATCTCTTTTCTCTCTAACAGTGTCCTTTATATGTCGTCCTCTATATCTAAATAACTATATTAGAGATATATTTTATCTATATCTAAATACCTATATTAGAGACATATTTTATTTTTATTTTTTATACATACGTATTTATCATACTTTCAAATTTATTACACATATTTTAGTTATGTTAAATCTATTGTTTAAAATATTAGAATAGATATAGGAAAGGAGAGAGAAACTCTATATAGAGAGGATTAAGCAGCGTTCTCAAAATTTAGAGGATCGTTTAGTGGACGTTGTTGGACGACAAGAATCTCCTCTAAAATTTAGAGTATATGTTTGTTGGGGGTTTGCTTCGTCGCCGAAGGTCCTGTAAGAAGAAACACCTTCAGAAGATCAACACAGAAGCAAAACCGAAGCTACCATCCGGGGAGCTTCGGCATAGTGACACGCCTTGAGACGAAGGGTGGCACCGACTTAAAGATGAAAAGACCGATTGGCCCATGATAATCTGTGTCATGATTGTAATCAGTTATAAAGGACATGAATGTAAATCCACACAGGCTGCGTCCTGTGCCTATAAATAGATGAACAGTATCACTGTACTGTTCACGCTGACTTGTATTCACTCGCACGTCACACTTGGAATTTTACCTTCTGTCAAGCCGAATGTATAAATGTAATTCAATATTGTTTATATTCATTCATGATTAAATAACAGTAAATGTATATTATAATATCATTATATTATTCATGCTGTTTCCCATGTTTCGTATGCTTCGTCTTTCATCTAAGTATACTATGATCATGAAGGTATGTCTTTCATGACCTTCGTCCAAAGATCGTTATATCCTCAGGAAAATAATGTTTCGAAGGACGAAGAGTATTAACCTTTAACCCATTTTTTGTGTTGCCTTGTTCTTAATTCATAGCAATTGAGAACAAGTCTCCAACATTGGCGCCCACCTCCGGTGAACTCACTTCCACAGATTGAGCTGATGGCTTCGTTCAACAACCAAACTGAAGTATCTTCGGCTACGAAGCTGCTGGTGCTTCCGATAACAGGCGGTTCAGGTTCAGAGCCGGCTAACAAGAAGCAGAAGAAGGAAGCATAGAGAAGGGTACAACATATTGAGGTGCAGGGACCCTTCATCAAATCAAAATGGTCCCACATCCCAATTACCTTCTCCCAAGAGGACCTTCAGCTCAAAGATTATCCTCACAATGATGCTATGGTCATATCTTGTGTCATTAAAGGTTTTCTGGTCCATAATGTTCTAGTTGATACAGGCAGCGCAGCGGATATCATATTTGCTAAGGCCTTTAGACAAATGTAAGAGCCAGAAGACAAGATTCATGATGCTACACATCCTCTATGTGGCTTCGGAGGAAGACAGATTACATCACTCGGCAAAATCACAATGCCAGTTACCTTCGGCTTTGTTCATAACACAAGAACCGAACAAGTCGTCTTTGACATTGTTGACATGGAATATCCTTACAATGCAATCATTGGTCGTGGAACACCGAATGCCTTTGAAGCAATACTTCATCCAGCATATCTATGCATGAAGATATCTTTGGAACAAGGACCCATTGCTATTCATGGGAGTCAAGAAGCTGCCAGAAAAGCCGAAGGAAATTGGACAGACTCAAAATCAATTTACAATATAGATGGAGCCAAAGTCTGTGAACAATACAAATACAAAAGAGAGAAGGCTGCTTCGGCGGATCAGCCGAAGCCCATGCTTCTATGTGAAGACATAGTAGAGCAAAAAGTACTGTTGGGGTCTCAGCTATCTGAAGAGCAAGAGAAAACTTTGATAAGATTTTTATTTAACAACAAAGATGTCTTTGCTTGGTCAGCCAATAATCTCTGCGGTGTCAACAGAGATGTCATTGAACATTCACTCCATGTGGACCCATCCTTTAGGCCAAGAAAGCAAAGGCTTCGGAAAATGTCTGATGATAAAGTCGAAGGTGCTCGGAATGAAGTGAAAAGGCTTCTCAGTGCTGGTGTCATCAGAGAGGTAAAATACCCAGAGTGGTTAGCCAATACTGTCATGGTGAAGAAGACCAATGGCAAATGGAGAATGTGCATTGATTTCACAGATCTTAACAAGGCATGCCCAAAAGACGAATTCTCGCTACCAAGAATAGACTCTTGTAGATGCAACAGCTTCTTCAGAGCTCATGAGTCTATTGGATTGTTATTCAGGCTATCATCAAATCTGGATGAAGAAGGAAGATGAGCCGAAGACTAGCTTCATAACTCCAGTGGCACCTATTGCTATCTTAGGATGCCTGAGGGGCTCAAGAATGCTGGAGGAAGCTTCAGCAGAATGACAGTCAAGGTCCTTCATTCCCAGATAGGCAGAAATGTGCTGACCTATGTTGATGATATCATAGTGAAAAGCACAAAGCAAGAAAATCACATTGCTGATTTGCAAGAAACATTTGCCAATTTCAGGCAAGCTAGCCTGAAATTAAATCCAGAAAAATGTGTTTTTGGAGTGAAAAAAGGCAAGTTCCTTGGTTGTCTGGTATCAACGAAAGGAATTGAAGCTAACCCAAGCAATATCAAAGCTATCCTTCGGATGGAGCCACGAAGCACGAAGTAAGGGGCTCAACGGCTGGTAGAAAGGTTAGCATCATTAAACAGATTCATATCCAGATCAGCGGAAAGAAATCTGCCATTTTTTGAAATACTGAAGTCAGCCGAAGTCTTTCAATGGGGCCCGACACAACAAAAAGTTTTTGAAGATTTGAAACAATATTTGATTGATTTAACAACATTAACTCCAACCGCGCCAGGGACTCCATTGCTCTTATATGTGGCAGCTTCACATTCTGCAGTGAGTGCAACACTAGTACAGGAGAAGCTAGATGGTCAGGCTAAAAAGCAAGCTCTAGTATACTTCGTCTCTGAAGTTTTAAGTTCGTCAAAGAAAAATTACACAGAATTGGAGAAGGTATTATATGTTGTGTTAATGGCTTCTAGAAAGCTTCGGCATTATTTTCAAGCATACCACATAATTGTTCCTTCGTCACAACCTCTAAAGGACATCATGAGGAACAGAGAGGCTACTGGAAGGATTGGAAAATGGGATGCAGAGCTTAATGAATTCACCAATGATTATGTGCATAGATCTTCAATTCAGTCCTAGGCGTTAGCAGACTTCATCGCTGACTAGACGCCAGGGGCTCAGAAAGAAGAGATAAATAAAGATGCCGAAGCTTGGACAGTGTTCTGCGATGGTTCTTGGGGAACCTTCGGCGCAGGAGCAGCTGATGTTCTAGTAGCACCTTCGAAAGTCAGAACATGTTATGCAGCCAAGCTAGACTTTAGTTGTACAAATAGTATTGCTGAATACGAAGCACTCTTGTTGGGGCTTCGAAAGTTAAGGGCAATGGGAATAAGAAGGGCTATTCTGAAAACTGATTCTCAAGTCATTTCTGGCCATATAGATAAAAGTAGCAAGGCAAGAGATCCGAAACTTGAAAAATATTTGGATACAGTTCGAAGGTTGGAGGCTTCTTTCGAAGGTTTCTCTGTCAAGAACATTCCAAGAGGCGAAAATGAGCATGCAGATCTGTTAGCCAAATCAGCGGCTCAGGGGCTCCCTCTACATTCGGAAGTATTTTTTGAAACAATAAAGGCACCTTCGGTTGAACTCATGGAGAGAGCAGTGCTCGCCATTTCTCTAGTACATAGTGAAGATTGGAGAACTGAAATCATATCTTTCCTCCAGGGTAACTGCCTCTCGGACGATGAAGTTTATAATAAAAGAATGGAAGCAAGAATAAGACCGTATATCATAATAAAAGGGAAATTATACAAACATGGAGTTTGCTCCCCCCTTCTCAAGTGTTTATCCAGAACCGAAGGTATAAAACTAATGAAGGAGATACATGCAGGATTGTGTGGATATCATATTGGGTCTATGCCTTTGCTGGGAAAGGTTTTTAGACAGGGATTGTACTGGCCGAAGGCAGCTTCGGATGCAGCAGATCTGGTCCAAAAGTGCGAAAATTGTAAAAAATGTGCAAGAGACCAAAAACAACCTTCGTCATTAACTCAGTTAATACAACCAACCTGGCCATTGCAAAGATGGGGCCTGGAGTTGTTAGGCCCACTTCCACCAGCACAAAGTAATTTGAAATATGTCGTGGTGGTTGTAGAATATTTTTCTAAGTGGATTAAGCAAAGCCTTTGGCTACAATAACTTCGGTTACAGTCCAGAAATTCTTCTGGCAAAATATCGTTTGTCGCTTCGGCGTGCCGAAGGCTATAACTGTGGACAATGGAACACAGTTTGATGCCGAAACTTTCAAAGGTTTCTGCGACCAGATTGGCACGAAGATTCATTTTGCATCAGTTAGGCACCCGGAGTCAAACAGGCTGGTCGAAAGAGCAAATGACATTATAATGACGTGAATAATGAAGTTAATCTTCAATCAACCTAGAGGAAAGTGGCCAGATGAGTTTATTAAAGTGGTGTGGAGCCACAATACAACTATATCAAGGTCAACAGGTTTTACACCGTTCAAGTTATTGTTTGGTGACGAAGCTATAACCCCAGAAGAAGCTAAAGCAGGGTCAATTAGAACAGTAGCTTCGACAGAGGACGAAGCTGATTATTCTGTGGCAAAAGATACTATAGAAGGGACCAGACTTCAGGCTGTGGAGAATATCAATAAATATCAAGCCGAAACAATAAAATGGCGTGACAGAAAAGTTTGGCTGAAAAACATTAAGCCAGGACATCTGATACTTCGGAGAGTGGCCAATCCAGACACAGTAGGCAAGCTACAGTTGAAGTGGGAAGGACCCTTTCTGGTGGTATCTTCGTCAAGACCCAGTTCTTACAGATTGAAGGATATGGACGGCAACGACATTCCTAGATCTTGGAATGCGGATGAGCTTCGACGATATTATGTGTAACTTGATGTAATCTTTTTCATTTTTCCTATGGCACCCTTTTCCTTTCCGAAGGGGAAAAAGGTTTTTAATGGGGCCATAGTTTGTAATTTTTTCTTTTTTATCCAGCTCTACGAGAGCAAAATCCCCCAAAAATATGTAAAATGTAAAATCTGAGCATGCACCATCGAGTGCAGAAAAAGGAAAAAAAACAGGGAGAAGCTCGAAAGTCGTCCCTAAGGGGATGCAGAGCACGACAAAGCTACAAAAAGTCGTTCCCAAGGGACCGCAGCGTAAGTTTTCTGTTCAAAAGTCGTTCCTAAGGAAATGCAGAGCCAAATACCGTCGAAATAGAAGGCGAAGAAGTTCAAAAGACGTTCCTAAGGGGATGCAGAACTTACACCGAAAAGTCAACGGTGATACCGCCGAAATAGAAGGCGAAGAAGTTCAAAAGGCGTTTCTAAGGGAATGCAGAACTTACACCGAAAAAAGCGGTGAAGCCGAAAAATAAATAACAAAGAGATTTTGGTCATTTCTGAGGGAATGCAGAGTCTGGATGTGGCTTCGTACGTGTGTGTTTGGATATTCACTTGCACATTACATCACATCATTCATTGCATTCATATACATTCATTTAGACATTCATAGGATCATCATCATCATATCATAGAGCACAGACAGTTGCTTCGGTTTTAATGACAAGGCTTCGGCGAATACAAAAAAAGCATATTTATGCTTCATTGTGTACGAAAAGAAGGGAAGGTGTTTTTCGCCTTCGGCTCAAAAAGTATAAGTTTCGTCCACATCAAAGCAATGCATTCATGGATGAAAAGGTAAAATATATTACAAGGCATTGACAAATTTACAGAATAATGTTTAATTCATAGATTACAATATTTTTTACAAAATTAACTCAAAATTTTCTCTAGAACTTTTTTGCAGTAGCTTTGTCACTTCCCAACAAGCTTCGGTTCATTGATCTTCGGCTTCGTCATCCTGTACATAACAAAGTAGTATAAGGAAAGCACAAATTTCGAGGAGAAGGTAAAGTAGCAGACATAAGGTTATTACCGGCTTGAGGTGACTTCGAGCTTCGTCACCAGCTAAGCTTCGTCCACCCTTCGCCCAAATTTGAGTTACGAATCTGTTCCCAATGCTTCAGGCCAGGCCGGGGATGTCGTTCAAGTCCGCTGGTGATAAGCTGAAGTTCGGTCTGTTTACAATATTCCTATGCGTGCAACCAGCCTTCATAAAAGCAACAGCTGTGCCACGAGAAGCTAGCAGAGCGCAGAAGTCACCATGCCCAGCTATGACTTCATCTAGAGCATCAACTTCGCCTTCAATATGATTGAAGATGCCTGGCAGGTCTCTAGCTGAAGGTTTAAATTTTTCAGAACTGGCTCCAACTGAGTTGAAGACCTGCTTCAGTCGTTGCACGCACTGGTTGCCGAAGTTCAGACATTTATCTTGAAGTTCCTTCAATGACTTTTGCAAGTTCGAACTCTTTGCAACTTCAGCTTCATGCTTTGCATCAAAATCCTTCTTCTCTTGATTGAAGCTTTTTGATTTTGTGGAGAGTTCACTGTTTAATCTAGCAATCTCGGCTTGGGCTTCTGCCAGCGAACCCTCCATTGTTTGAAGCACGAAATTCTTCTTCTCCAGAGCAGCTTCGTGATCTTTAATTTTGCCCTCTAAGCCCTCAATTATAATCTCATTTTTCTTGTCCTCGAGGTCTTGTTGCATCCTCAAGGTTTTACTTAGTAGTAGACTCTGAGAAAATAACCTTCATCAGAAGTAACCTTCATCTCAAAAACAATAAAAAGTTAAGGTAAGAACTTTACCGTAAAACTAGAATAAAACAAGCTACCGGCGATATGTTGCCGTCGGTATCTGCTGAGGTCGGCCTCAAGCTTCGGAAAGCCAACACTCTTCAATAGAGTGCTGACAACCTTCGCTCCAGTCCGGTCCCGGAGGCATTCTAAGCTCTCTTCGTCAACGCCACCGAAGAGCAACGCTCGTGGCTGGTAGCCGCAAGATATAACATAATCTCTTAGCTCCTCTTTTTCAGTCTTGGATAACTCTTGACCAATCATGTTTTGAAAATTGAAGTCCCCTTCCTCCGAAATATCTCCGGTAATCTTCTTCTCTTTGTTAAACACCTTCTCCCCTTTCTCAGGCACTAGGGCCAGGGTTTCCTCGGCAGTTGCAACAGTTTCTTCCGTGGCCATATCCAAAATCATCTTATCAATATCAGAAAATACGCGCTCAAGTTTTGTGGCTTCGACCGCCGTAGCTTCGGCAGTTGTAGCTTCGGTGGGAGCAGCTTCGGCAGCTGGTGTTTTTGACGCTAAAGCCGACGGTGGCGTTTCTTCAATAGCATCAATAACAGTAATAATCCTTCGCCTTTTTTCAGCAGGCTTCTTGATTGCCGCAGGCTCCTCCTTCTTCTGTAAAAGCTTTATCAGTTGTGGCCCTAGTGGACTTAGCTTGAGAGGTAAAGATTCGGTCATTACCTTTAAAATTTCCTCCACGTCAGCAGCAGGAGGCGTTGAAGGAATTTCTTCCTCTAAATCAGTTGTTTTCGGATTCGCAGCCGCAAATTTTCTTTTCTTCGGAACAGCCACCTTCGGCTCAGGGCTGGATTTTTTCTTTTTCAAAGCTTTCTCATCTTCTATCATTCTAGCAGCTTGCCTCTTCATAACACTGACAACTCTTTTTCTTTTTGGCCCTTCGGCACCCTTGCTTTACCGTTCATAGTCAGGGCATTCAAATTTCAGGGCATCCATTACTTGGTTCAGCCTTCGTTTCAGTTGGGTGCCGAAGGCCGCGGTCATCAATTGATCTTCTTTCTTAGTATAGTTGCCCAAAATTTCATTGCACATAACTTCAATCATTTCCAACCATTCTTGGCAATGCTCTTTGAAATGTTTCTTGAACTTGAAGTGATAGGGCAGTCGAACAAGTTCATTCTTTTTCTTTTCTCCTTTAAGCTTTGGCATATTCTATTCCTTTAACGTCGGAAATACTCTATTGGCTAAGTATTCCTGCACCAAATCTCTAGTACCGATATGCTCAGACACAACTCGGAATTCGCCCACAGCTTCTCGGCATGGTGACCCTTGCAGCATGTCGCACAGGGGCCTAGTTAATCCGAAGGTTAGGTCCAGTGGGCTCTAAACTATCTTCTCCTTTTTCTCATCAACCTTTATTCTACAACTAGCATGACTAACATGCAACCACTTTAAACCACATCTAGGCTTTGTGGCTACTAAAACACACAATAGAAGAGAGACATGTAAGCCATTCTAGCTAGGTAAAGACTTCACCCAAAATTCCTATAAAAGTACCAATATTCATTTCTTTTAGAACTGGTTTCTTGACATAAACAATCATTCTTTGCAAAGATAGTTGGAACTATCCACCAACCGCTCAACAACTTAAATTCAAATTGATGGTTACCTTGTAACCCAAAACACGCAATTCACACTCCTCTTAGAAACATTCTCAATCAAGCATATATAACAATATTATTGTAATAAAACTCAACCATGAAAAACATGGTGAAAACAACATAGGCATACTTGTATATCACAGGCATAATAACAACTTCAATCTCACAAAAGACCAGCAATATCAAACACATTAATAAAACAATATAAAGATTTAGAGATAAATTATATCAGGCATTAAGTCATAAACAACTTACCTCATCACCATAAAGGAATGGGGAGGGGTGAAATTATTGTCACCTACACTTCAAAGAAATTAATATATATCAAAGATATTTGTACCCATACCCTTCCTATATGTGCAAGTGTGTCAAATTTATCTTCAAATTGCCAAGAATCTAAAGCCTATGCTTTGATACCAACTGTAACACCCCGGGATCCACAAACACCCCGAAATGCTACTAAACTACACAACTAACATTCATATATAAAATTTCGACAGCATCTCCTTTGAAAATTTGCATAAACGTGGAAGCAACAAAGTATAAACAGATATCATGATAAGAAAACACACTAGACATTAATAATCTGCTAGCAATGGAAAGATAACCATAACGTCATGAACTGAATTAACTAGTGTGCACGACTAGTTAAAAACAAACTTCCTTTGACAAGAAGTTTCTAATTAAATCATGGTTGTGCCTGGGTAGCGTTATTATGAGAGTGAAGGTGGACATGCTGCTACTCCCCTTATTCCCAACATGAATCAAGTACCTGCATTGAGTAATGCAAGAGTGAGATGAAACATCTCGGCAAGTGAATTGTTTCGACGAGATATTTAAACCAAAAAAATTGAATTAATCAACATTTTAAAGGGATCACAATTGAGAACAGAAATACTTGTACATATAGAACTCAATAGTCCCAAAATAACCAATGCCATCTTATTTCCTCGAACAACCACAATAGGTTGTATAACACTTTCCTGCGTCAACAATACCTGCAAATATCACTTCGATGTATGCATAGTAATGCAATGTGTAAGTCCTCTGCCTTCATACCTCTTAGAGTATAAAACCACACCATCTACAAATACCACTTCAATGAATGCATATGAATGCAATGCATATGTCCTCTGCCTTCATACCTCTAAGGGTATGAAGCCGCATCGTACCCCTCCTCGGGCAACGTACGATGCTAAGTTGTACCGGTACGGTCGGACCATAGGTCACGACAAAACTTCAGATGCAAGTGAATCATGCAATGTATATGGAATGCTGCATTTATCAATATACTTCACTTCCTTCACATACAATACAACCTCAAATAATACTTCATTTACCTTCAGATACAATATCAACCTCAAATAATACTTTATTTACCTTCAGATACAATACCAACCTCAAATAATACTTCATTTACCTTCAGGGGTGTGAATTAACCTCACGAGTCATACTCGAATCATCATCATCATCAATATATGATTGAGCATCAGCATAATGCAAGCAAGTAAAGCATCACCATAGAGTCCAATTATGAAAGAATCCAATACTTCTGAATATTAGAGTGTAGGCAATAGAAATAACAGGTCAGAACGGAAGCAACCACTGCTACATTCACTTGCCTTCATCGAAGAAGAAATGTACTAGGCATGATCTGGAGTGTAGCCACCTACTAGCAGGCATAAAACTTAGTACAAATATTTCACAAACATTTGCCAACAATCAACAAATCGCTCCTACACTTGAAACCAAGACCTGGTGGAAAGACTCCCACCCTGAACCACATGACATACAGCAGCAACGCTGTTTGTTAATTTTGTATCTTTAAAATTATAATAGTTGTGATATCAAACAAATAATCTAGGAGTATCTACACAAAATACTCTATAACCTCGGTATTCAATGGATAATTAAAATCTGCCATCTACAAGTTCTAAAATCTCTAACAAGATAACTGACTGAATCTTTTCAAACAGCAGCGTAATTAACCTCAAAATTCGATATCTCACAAACTACTCAACCAAAAATCATGGAATTCTACTGGCAGTAAGAACTTTTATCCCTCTACAGAAGTCTCCATAGTTGGAAGAGCCAATTCGGCCATTTACCTGATGAAACCTACCAGCGAACAGACCCGCTCATTTTTGTCACGCAAACAGGAATAGCCACAGTAAAACAAACATAACTGGAGTTTCACAAATCATATGAATGCACTCTTTAACAATCTGGAAATTTTATGAAATTATCTACAACTTCTTTTACCAACCCATAGTTTAATTCTGTTGATAAAATTGCCTAACTATTAAGAGAACAGATTCTGCACAGAATTATGAGACTGAAAAACTGCTATAATCAAACTGCAATAACTTTCTGATCTGATGTCCGATTGAGATGTTCTTTGCGGCCATGAAAAGATCTACAAATTATCTACGACTCATATATAAACTTTTTATTTTTTTGAGGCCACTAAGATCACGGAAAACTGGTATGAACAGAAACTGTCGAATCCGCCATTCTGCAGAAATTAAATTCGAGATCAAAACCTAACCCCACATCTAATCCAACCTCTAATCCTTCAATACACATGATCCACAACCTCCAAAAGCACATAATTATATGGAGGAACAAGGATCCCATCCTTACCTAGGGTTTCCCCAAGAAAATCTGCAATAGATGGGGGGGGGGGTAGAACATCTCCTTGATCCTCTCATCCTCTTCATCAATCCATCTTGCTCCTCCTCTTCTCGATCCTTGCTGCGTGGGGGAGGGGGAGATCTAGGGAGGAGGAAGAAATGGTGGGTGGCTGCCATGGGAGAGAGGGGGTGGCCAACCAAGGGAAAAAGGGGGGAGGGTGGCGGCCAAGAGAGGGGGGTGGAGGGAAAAGGGGTGGCCACCTAGGGTTTTGTGGGAGAAAAGAACCGACGCCCCAGATGACTTCTGCCTTTGCATCCAACGGCCCACAACCCTTTCTCACATCCACGCACCGTAGATCAACTTTTGGTCCAAAAATGTTTCTAAGATATTACAAAGGTGTTTTTCGGACCTTCGGCATTTTGAAGCCTAAGAGAATTTTTCACGGGTCGAGCTCGTTACGAAAAACGATCTGGCACCGTGAAGGGGCTACTGTTGGAGGTCTGCTTCGTCGACGAAGGTCCTGTAAGAAGAAACACCTTCGGAAGATCAACACAGAAGCAAAATCGAAGCTACCATCCTGGGAGCTTCGGCATAGTGACACGCCTTGAGACGAAGGGTGGCACCGACTTAAAGATGAAAAGACCGATTGGCCCATGATAATCTATGTCATGATTGTAATCAGTTATAAAGGACATGAATGTAAATCCACACAGGCTGTGTCCTGTGCCTATAAATAGATGAACAATATCCATGTACTATTCACGCTGACTTGCATTCACTCGCACGTAACACTTGGATTTTTACCTTCTGTCAAGCCGAAGGTATAAATGTAATTCAATATTGTTTATATTCATTCATGATTAAATAACAGTAAATGTATATTATAACATCATTCTATTATTCATGTTGTTTCCCATGTTTTGTATGATTCATCTTTCATCTAAGTATACTATGATCATGAAGGTATGTCCTTCATGACCTTCGTCCGAAGATCGTTATATCCTCAGGGAAATAATGTTTCGAAGGACGAAGGGTATTAACCTTTAACCCATTTTTTTGTGTTCCTTGTTCTTAATTCATAGCAATTGAGAACAAGTCCCCAACAATGTTCATTTAAAGGACCCGTTGGAGACGGTCTTTAAAAGCAACTCCAATAGTTATATAGAAAAATGATCTCTAAACTTATATTTAGTAAGTTGCTAAGTAGCTATTGGGAGTAAAAAAGCTTCATCTCCAACAGATCCTCATATTTAGGCGATAGTTTAATTTTGAATTTAGTTTTAGTAGGCCTGCTCCTGTTGGACCTAACTAAAGGTAGGGTCAAGGGTAGTGAACAGGGAAGAGGAGAAGGTCAGTCGACGTGACCTGTTGGGAAGTGACAGTCCAGGAGAAGGTTGGATCGCGCATGTCTGACAGCATGACCTGTGGGTGAACGGTGGTCTGACGACGGAGAAGAAGGTTGTGTCACGCGTATCGGACCTGGTTGCCTCGCTGCACGGGAAATAAAAAAAGCACGCCGAACATGGCTACCTCACTCTGCGAAAAAGGAAAAAAATGAACACGTAGGTGTGAAAAATCGACGACAACTGCATTTAGGGAGTTGCTATAGAGTTGCCAACCTGGAGAGTAAATGAGGTTGGATAACAAGTAACTAAATTTAGTAAGACTATTTTAAGAACTATTGGAGAAGCGTTTTTGTCCACTTCATAAATTTAAGATTTAGAGAGTTGTTTAGAAAACTATTGGAGTTGTTCTAAGGAGTTGAAGGGGAGAAAGGGGACTAAGTGACTCCATGATCCAAAGGTCTTATAAGTTTTAGGATATGAAACACAAAGATAACCATAAGGAAAATATATCAATTGTAAGTTTGGCAAATAAATAACAAGGACAAGTACGCATGAAGTAATATTCATACTTACAAACCTTTGTAGGCTTTCCTGGAAGAAGCTGTCACGGAAGACAAATTACAAAAATATGCGTTCAAGCACTGGTAGTGTCGGCGTTTCGAGACCGGGGGGTCCCTAAGCCGACGAGTGAGTGTGCCGCGTGCCCCAGCCCAGATGGGTCGAGCGCGTGGGCGAGCGCGAAGGGGGAAAGGAGCGAGGAGGCCGGAGTCCGGCGAGAGAGAGGTGGGAATCCCGCGGCCTTCGTGTTCGTCCCGCGCCCAGGTCGGGTGCGCTTGCAGTAGGGGGTTACAAGCGTCCACGCGGGTGAGGGAAGCGAGCGGCCCCAAGAGAGCGCCTGTCCCCGTCCTCGTCCCCGCGCGGCCAACCCTTTCTAAGAAGGCCATGGTCCTTCCTTTTATAGGCGTAAGGAGAGGATCCAGGTGTACAATGGGGGTGTAGCAGAGTGCTACGTGTCTAGCGGGGGGAGAGCTAGTGCCCTAAGTACATGCCAATGTGGCAGCCGGAGAGATCTTGGCACCCTGCTGGCGTGATGTCGTGGCTGTCGGAGGAGCGACGGAGCCTGGCGGAGGGACAACTGTTGGAACGGTTGTGTCCTTGCTGACGTCGCCCTGCTTCCGTAAGAGAGCTGAGAGCCGCCGTCGTCACGGGGCTAGCGGGGCGCCATCATTGCCTATCTGGCGGAGCTAGCCAGATGGGACACCGGTCTTGTTCTCTGCGGCCCGAGTCGGCTCGGGGTAGAGTGATGATGGCGCTTCCTGTCGACGTGGCTGGCCTGTGCCCTAGGTTGGGCGACGTGGAGGCTCCCCCGAAGCCGGGGTCGAGTCTGTCTTCCATGGCCGAGGCCGAGTCCGAGCCCTTGGGTCGGGCGAGGCGGAGGTCGTCAGCAGAGGCCGAGTCCGAGCCCCTGGGTCGGGCGAGGCGGAGGTCGTCAGCAGAGGCCGAGTCCGAGCCCCTGGGTCGGGCGAGGTGGAGGTCGCCAGCAGAGGCCGAGTCCGAGCCCCTGGGGTTGGGCGAAGCGGAGTTCGTCGTCTTCCGGGGCCTTAGCCCGAGTCCGAGCCCTGGGTCGGGCGGAGCGGAGTTCGCCGTCTTCCGGGGCTTAGCCCGAGTCCGAGCCCTGGGTCGGGCGGAGCGGAGTTCGCCATCTTCCGGGGCTTAGCCCGAGTCCGAGCCCTGGGTCGGGCGGAGCGGAGTTCGCCGTCTTCCGGGGCTTAGCCCGAGTCCGAGCCCTGGGTCGGGCGGAGCGGAGTTCGCCGTCTTCCGGGGCTTAGCCCGAGTCCGAGCCCTAGGTCGGGCGGAGCGGAGTTCGCCGTCTTCCGGGGCTTAGCCCGAGTCCGAGCCCTGGGTCGGGCGGAGCGGAGTTCGCCGTCTTCCGGGGCTTAGCCCGAGTCCGAGCCCTGGGTCGGGCGGAGCTTCCTATGGTGCCTTTGGCAGGGCCTGGCTTCCTTTGCGTTAAATGCTCCTGCGACTTGGCCGGTCGGTGCGGCGATTCAGTCAGGGTTGCTTCTTAACGAAGGCAAGGCCTTGGGCAAGCCGGAGATGTGTCCGCCGTTGAAGGGGGGCCTCGGGCGAGACGGAAACCCCTTCGGGGTCGGCTGCCCTTGCCCGAGGCTAGGCTCGGGCGAGGCGTGATCGAGTCGCTCGTATGGACTGATCCCTGACTTAATCGCACCCATCAGGCCTCTGCAGCTTTATGCTGATGGCGGTTACCAGCTGAGAATTAGGCGTCTTGAGGGTACCCCTAATTATGGTCCCCGACAGTAGCCCTCGAGCCTCGAAGGGAGTGTTAGCACTCGCTTGGAGGCTTTCGTCGCACTTTTTTGCAAGGGGACCAGCCTTTCTCGGTTGCATTTGGTTCCGGTGGGTGCGCGCGAGCGCACCCACCGGGTGTAGCCCCCGAGGCCTCGGAGGAGTGGTTTCACTCCTTCGAGGTCTTAATGCCTTGCGTAATGCTTCGGCTGGTCTGGTTGTTCCCTCATGCGAGCTGGCCGTAGCCCGGGTGTACGGTCGGGGCCCAAGTTCTCGGGCTGGTATGTTGACGCTGTCAACGGTTCGGCCGGAGCCGGGTTTGCGAGAGCAGCCCCCGAGCCTCTGCACAGGGCGAGAGGGCGATCAGGGACAGACTCGGCTTTTTTACATACGCCCCTACGTCGCCTTTCCGCAAGGAGGAGGGGGGGGGAGAGCGCCATGTTACCCTCGATGGGCACCGAACATGGTGTCTCCGGTGAGCTGCAAGCGGGTAATCCGAGTGGACGTCCGTGCCCCGTCGTTAGGGGTCGGCTAGGGGCCCAAAGGCGCGCTCAAAAGTACCTGCGGGTGATCTGCCGGACCCGGTCCCCTGGCGACGGGGTCCGAGGGCTCGATGCCTCCCTCCGATGGGATTCCGTTACAAGATCGCTCCCGCTGGTCTCGGAAATGTCCTAGGGTACCTCGGGAGCGCAGCCCGAGCCTCGGTTATGTATCGAACGTACCCCTGGTCATCCCTCGCTCGGCGTCTGGGGCGACTGTGAACCCTTCGGGGGCCAGCCTTCGAACCCCTGATCAGTAATGGGCACGGAGCCCGAGTAGCCTGAGGCGGCCGTGGAACCCTTCGGGGGGGCCGGCCTTCGAACCTCTGACCAGTAGTGGGTGTAGGGCCCACGCGATCTGAGGTGGCTGTTGAACCCTTCGGGGGGCCAGCCTTCGAACCCCTGATCAGTAATGAGGCTCGGAGCCTAGTTCCTTCACGGGGAAGGATCCCTTTCGGGGTATCCCCCTTTCCCGGTCCCTGTTGCAAGAGATAGAGAAAGAGGAAAAAAGGGAAAAAGGATACGAAACCGAACGACGCGGCGTACCTTTTTTGGTGCGGTTGTTTCGGCGAAGGCGAAGCGTCGCCCGTTGCTCTTGCCAGAAGCGCCACCTGTCCAGCCGCGGAGTTAATGCGACGGGGCGAGTAGTTGGCGGGGCAGCCGTTGGGCGTGCGCGAGCCGCTCGAGGAACGGATCACGGGCGCGTTGTCTTCACACCATGAGAGGGGGCTCTCTCGCTGCCCCCGGATGGGACGTGAGCTTGGCTGTCGACGTGCCCGCTGCTCCCGCGCGTCTGCCACCGTCATTACTGCCGGCCCTCCTTTGGCCGCGTTGGCCGCCATGTCAGGCTGGCGCCGCTGGGTCGCGCGCTGGGTCGCCTCGAGTCGCGGTATTGGTTCCGCAATCGAGGAGGCACGGTGGTGGCGCAGGCGATGCAGTTGCTTGCATGCAGCATCCGGCGCGCCGGTTGCGCGACGCGTGGGCCTGGGCTTCCATGCGGGTGTGTCGGGAGTCGGAGAAAGTGCGTCCACTTGGCGCGGTTGCATGCCGCCTGCATGGCTGCCCGCCTCTCTCGCCCGTTGGTCTGGGCAAAGGTGGAGGATCACTTGTAACCGCTGGGCGGTTGCGTGCACCACGAGCGGCGGTTTGGCTTCTTCTGCTCGGAGCCGGTCTGCATGACATGCGGGACCCAGCCCCCGCGCCGCAGGGGAGGGCTTTGAAGCGTGTTGGAGAAGACTCAGCCCGTGACGGTTGGGAGCGCAAGCAGGGGGAGTTGCCTTTAAAAGGAGGGCGACCCCTTTCGTAAGGCGACCATGTCTTCTTCCTCCCTCATGCGCCGCATCTTTCCACCTTCCAAGCCCCCGGATGGGGGATGCCCGCCGTCTTTTCGCCTCATCGTTGGTGGAACGCAACTCCGTGGGAGTTGGTACCTTTCAGCCATCGTTCGGCTTCAAGGATTTTCATCATGCAGCCCGGCCGCACCCCTCCACCGGCGGTCACCCAAGACGGTGACCTCCGGCTTGATGGTGGGGGAAAGCGAGCCGGGCTGCGGCCTCTGCCCCTACCTCGGCCTCAAGGATTTTCGTCGTCCAGGCCAAGATGGAGGATGAGGCGAGTCGGGGGGCTGCCTCCGTGGGGGTCGGTTGCCCTCTTCTTCCCCGGGCGTCTGGGGGAGAACGACATCCTCCAGCTTCACGGAGACTTCCTCCAGCCATGCCGGGAGAGGCGGGCCGCCGTCACTCAGCCAGGGCGCAGCACCACATCCTTCGTCCGGATGACGGTAGCCCCGGGTCTCCGTCAGTAGCCCTGGGGCTCCGTCTCCCGGCCTGAATGGCTGGCTCTCGTCCTCGGTGGGTGAGAGTCCTTCTGCCGCAGCACCCGCCCCGAAGTCGCTGCTGAAGCTGCTTCGTCGCTCGGGGCGAGGGTGGTTATCGCTGTCGCCGGATTGGGTGGCGGCGGGCCACCTGTCGGCCCGCGATCGTTCCGCGGGCTCCCCAATCTTGTGGGGTTGTTCGTGCCCATGGGGACGGGACCGGAGTTCCGTTTGAGACGGCACTTCGAATGCCGGTATTTTCGTTCATTGTGGCTTTCGGGGCCTGAACATGTATGTAATTTCGGCACAGAGCCGTGTTTTTTCTTCATCTTTGAGCGCTAAGACTCGTCTGTTGATTATCTGAACCGCTTCACCAAGCATGAGTCGCCCCGTGTCAAGGTGACGAGTGAGGTATCCGTATCCCGGAGGCGTAGGAGTCCCTCGGCTCGGTCGGCCTTGCTGTCCGAGGCTCCTCTAGCTCAGTTAAAGGGACCCCTCGGCCGCTCTTCGATGAGCCGAGGCCAGGGGTAGCGATATCAGTATGAACAGAGGCGGAGTCGGCTCGAAAATGAAACCTGGTCGGCCGGAGCCTAGCCGGGTTGTCCGTCAGCGGGACTGATGACGGAGTTGATCAGCCGAGGCCTCAGGTCGGGCTGGCACCCTCGGGAGATGGTCGGCCGAGGCCCCAGAGGCGACCGGCCGAGCCGCCTGCTCGGGTCGGATTCCCGAAGGAGTCCCAGGCAGCGATTGCCCGAGCGTGGTGATGACGTCGTCCTTCGGAGCGGAGAACCTCGGACCGCGTCGCCGCCCGAGGCTAGGTCGGGCCTCGCCGGAGGTGTCGTCGATGCCGAGGGTGTTGCTGCCCTCTTCCAGCGTCAAGACCCGAGCCTGCAGGGTCAAAGTGTCTTGTAGCGTGTGCCTTGTGTGGCCGCCGAGGCCGGAACACACACCCTCGCTGCGTTGTAAAGCTGCGTCTCTTTTCCTCTTGTTTCAAGTATCTGGACTTTTTGTCGGTAACAGGGATGTTTGTGCGAGCGAAAGTTGCTTCTCGCGGAAGGTGATGAGTGAGGTATCCGTATCCCGGAGGCGTGGGAGTCCCTCGGCTCGGTCGGCCTTGCCGCTTACGCGTACTTTCACCCGTCCGCGAGGCCCTGTCACCGACTCGGTCGAGAAGGCTCGAAGGATCGCTTCGGCAGAAGGGCTTCCGAACGTAAAGACTTGTCCGATCCGCGGAGCCACTTTATCCGAACGCGAGTTACTTATCGCAGAAGGTGATGAGTGAGGTATCCGTATCCCGGAGGCGTAGGAGTCCCTCGGCTCGGTCAGCCTTGGCTGCTTACGTGTACTCCGTCGTTTCCAGGACCCACTTTTCGAAGTATTCAAAAAGCATGGAAGATATTCTGGTGAAAGAGATCTTTTTTCGAGGAAAATTTCGACGCAGAGGTGGTTTCCCCCCTTTTAGCCCCCGAGGGAGGGTCGGGCTTTGCCGAGGCGAGGCCGACCCTTCCTTGTTGACTAAACTTTGCGTGGGTGCGAGGTATATGCACAACTTGAAAACATCTTAAGGGTAAAAGCGACGTAGCTGTTGGATGTTCCAAGCGTTGTCGTAGACCTCGCCTTGGCTGTTGGCCAGCTTGTACATTCCGGGCTTCAGAACTTTGGCGATGATGAATGGCCCCTCCCAGGGGGGCGTGAGCTTGTGCCTCCCTCGGGCGTCTTGCCGCAGCCGAAGCACCAGGTCGCCCACCTGGAGGTCTCGGGGTCGGACCCCTCGGGCGTGGTATCGTCGCAGGGACTGCTGATACCGCGCCGAGTGTAGTAAGGCCCTGTCCCGAGCCTCTTCCAGCTGGTCCAGCGAGTCTTCTCGCCTAGCTTGGTTGTTTTGATCGTCGTAGGCCCTCGTCCTCGGGGAGCCGTATTCCAGGTCAGTGGGCAAGACGGCCTCGGCCCCGTAGACCAGGAAGAACGGCGTGAAACCCGTGGCCCGGCTCGGCGTTGTCCTCAGGCTCCAGACCACCGAGGGGAGTTCCTTCATCCATCGCTTGCCGAACTTGTTGAGGTCGTTGTAAATCCGAGGCTTGAGCCCCTGTAGAATCATGCCGTTGGCACGCTCTACTTGCCCATTCGACATGGGATGAGCTACGGCGGCCCAGTCCACCCGGATGTGGTGATCCTCGCAAAAATCCAAGAATTTTTTGCCGGTGAACTGGGTGCCGTTGTCGGTGATGATGGAGTTCGGGACCCCGAAGCGATGGATTATGTTGGTGAAGAACGCCACCGCCTGCTCGGACCTGATGCTGTTCAGGGGTCGGACCTCGATCCACTTGGAGAATTTGTCGACGGCGACCAGCAGGTGCGTGTAGCCCCCGGGCGCCTTCTGCAAGGGACCGACGAGGTCCAGACCCCATACAGCAAAGGGCCAGGTGATGGGTATTGTTTGCAGAGCCTGAGCGGGCAGGTGGGTCCGCTTCGCATAGAATTGACACCCTTCGCAGGTGCGGACAATTCTAGTGGCGTCGGCCACCGCCGTTGGCCAGTAGAAGCCTTGCCGGAAAGCATTCCCGACGAGGGCTCGAGGCGCTGCGTGATGGCCGCAAGCCCCCGAGTGTATCTCTTGCAGAAGTTCCTGACCTTCGGCGATGGAGATGCATCGCTAGAGGATGCCCGAGGGGCTGCGGTGGTAGAGCTCCTTCTCATCGCCCAGCAAGACGAACGACTTGGCGCGTCGCGCTACCCGCCGAGCCTCGGCTTGGTCGAGGGGTAGCTCTCCTTGGCGGAGATATTGCAGGTACGGGGTTTGCCAGTCTCTGTCAGGCGTGGCCCCGCTCTGCTCCTCCTCGATGCGCAGCGCCTCGCCCTCGGGGGCCGAGGGTACCTCGGGCTGAACCGAGGACGCCTCGGGATGGGCCGAGGGTACCTCAGGCTGGGCCGAGGGTACCTCGGGCTCGGGCACGTCGTTGATCTTGACGGAGGGTTGGTGCAGATCCCGGGAGAAGACGTCCGGGGGAACCGTCGTTCGCCCCGAGGCTATTTTTGCCAGCTCGTCCGCAGTCTCGTTGTAGCGCCGAGCGATGTGGTTAAGTTCGAGCCCGTAGAACTTGTCTTCCAGGCGCCGAACCTCATCGCAGTAGGCCTCCATCTTCGGGTCGCGGCAGTGGGAGTTCTTCATGACTTGGTCGATGACGAGCTGCGAGTCGCCGCGAGCGTCGAGGCGTCGGACCCCTAGCTCGATGGCGATTCGCAATCCGTTGATCAGAGCTTCGTACTCAGCCACATTGTTGGACGCCGGGAAATGGAGGCGTAGCACGTAGCGTAGGTGTTTCCCGAGGGGTGAGATGAAGAGCAGGCCCGCGCCGGCTCCCGTCTTCATCAGCGAACCGTCGAAAAACATGGTCCAGAGCTCCGGTTGGATCGGAGCCGTCGGTAGCTGGGTGTCGACCCATTCGGCTACGAAGTCCGCCAAGACCTGGGACTTGATGGCCTTCCGAGGCGCGAACGAGATGGTCTCGCCCATGATTTCCACCGCCCATTTCGCAATCCTGCCCGAGGCCTCTCGGCACTAGATGATCTCCCCCATGGGGAAGGATGACACCACAGTTACCGGGTGAGACTCGAAGTAGTGTCGCAACTTCCGCCTCGTCAGGATCACTGCATACAGTAGCTTCTGAACTTGTGGGTAGCGGATCTTGGTTTCGGACAGTACCTCGCTGACGAAGTAAACTGGCCTCTGGACGGGCAATGCATGCCCCTCTTCTTGCCTCTCGACCACAATCGCGGCGCTAACCACCTGAGTGGTCGCGGCGACGTAGACCAAGAGGGCTTCTCCATCAGCTGGCGGTACCAAGATAGGCGCCTTTGTAAGAAGCGCCTTCAGGTTCCCGAGAGCTTCCTCGGCCTCGGGTGTCCAAGTGAAGCACTCGGCCTTCCTTAAGAGGCAGTACAGAGGCAGGCCTCTTTCGCCGAGGCGTGAGATGAACCGGCTCAGGGCCGCGAGACATCCCATGACCCTCTGTACGCCTTTTAAGTCCTTGATGGGCCCCATGTTAGTGATGGCTGCGATCTTCTCCGGGTTGGCTTCGATGCCCCGCTCGGAGACGATGAACCCTAAGAGCATGCCTCGGGGCACCCCGAAGACACACTTCTCGGGATTGAGCTTGACGCCTTTTGCCTTGAGACACCGGAATGTCACTTCAAGGTCGGAGAGGAGGTTGGAAGCCTTCCTCGTCTTGACTACGATGTCATCGACGTAGGCCTCAACTGTGCGACCGATGTGTTCTCCGAACACATGGTTCATGCACCGCTGGTACGTCGCGCCCGCATTCCTCAAACCGAACGGCATGGTGACATAGCAGTACATGCCGAAGGGTGTGATGAAAGAAGTCGCGAGCTGGTCGGACTCTTTCATCCGGATTTGGTGATACCCTGAGTAGGCGTCGAGGAAGGACAGGGTTTCGCACCTAGCAGTGGAATCCACGATTTGATCGATGCGAGGCAGAGGGTAGGGAACCTTCGGACATGCTTTGTTGAGACCAGTGTAGTCTACACACATCCGCCATTTCCCCCCTTTCTTTCTCACAAGCACAGGGTTGGCAAGCCATTCGGGATGGAATACCTCTTTGATAAACCCTGCTGCCACTAGCTTGTGAATCTCCTCGCCTATCACTCTGCGCTTCTCCTCGTCGAATCGGCGCAGAGGCTGCCTGACGGGTCGGGCCCCGGCTCGAATATCCAGCGAGTGCTCGGCGACTTCCCTCGGTATGCCGGGCATGTCCGAGGGACTCCACGCAAAAACGTCGGCGTTTGCACGGAGAAAGTCGACGAGCACTGCTTCCTATTTGGGGTCGAGCCCGGAACCGATCCGGATCTGCTTGGAGGCGTCGCCACTGGGGTCGAGAGGGACGGCCTTAACCGTCTCCGCTGGCTCGAAGTTGCCAGCGTGCCGCTTCACGTCTGGCACCTCTTTGGAGAGGTTCTCCATGTCGGCGATGAGGGCCTCGGACTCGGCGAGGGCCTCGGCGTACTCCACGCACTCCACGTCGCATTCGAACGTGTGTTTGTACGTCGGGCCGACGGTGATGACCCCGTTGGGGCCCGGCATCTTGAGCTTCAGGTAGGTGTAGTTGGGGATGGCCATGAACTTCGCGTAGCATGGCCTCCCCAATATCGCGTGGTAGGTTCCTCGGAACCCGACCACCTCGAACGTCAGAGTCTCTCTTCGGAAATTGGAGGGCGTTCCGAAGCAGACGGGAAGGTCGAGCCGTCCGAGGGGCTAGACGCGCTTCCCAGGAATGATCCCGTGGAAAGGCGCAGCGCCTGCTCGGACGGAGGACAGATCGACGCGCAGGAGCCTGAGGGTCTCGGCGTAGATGATGTTGAGGCAGCTGCCCCCATCCATCAGGACCTTGGTGAGCCTGACGTCGCCGATGATGGGGTCGACGACGAGCGGGTATTTCCTCGGGCTCGGCACGTGGTCGGGGTGGTCAGCTTGGTCGAAGGTGATGGGCTTGTCGGACCAGTCTAGGTAGACTGGCGCCGCCACCTTCACCGAGCAGACCTCCCGGCGCTCTTGCTTGCGATGCCGAGCCGAGGCATTCGCCGCATGCCCACCGTAGATCATGAAGCAGTCGTGAACCTCGGGGAACTCTCCTGCTTGGTGATCTTCCTTTTTGTCGTCGTCGCGGGCCCTACCACCCTCCGCGGGTGGCCCGGCCTTGTGGAAGTGGCGCCGAAGCATGACGCACTCCTCGAGGGTGTGCTTGACGGGCCCCTGATGATAGGGGCACGGCTCCTTGAGCATCTTGTCGAAGAGGTTGGCACCTCCGGGGGGCTTCCGAGGGTTCTTGTACTCGGCGGCGGCGACAAGGTCCGCGTCGGCGGCGTCGCGTTTCGCTTGCGACTTCTTCTTGCCTTTCTTCTTGGCGCCGTGCGGAGTAGACGCCTCGGGAGCCTCTTCCGACGGGCGGCCCTGGGGCTGCTTGTCTTTTCGGAAGATGGCCTCGACCGCCTCCTGGCCAGAGGCGAACTTGGTGGCGATGTCCATCAGCTCGCTCACCCTGGTGGGAGTCTTGTGACCCAACTTGCTCACCAGGTCGCGGCAGGTGGTGCCGGCAAGGAACGCGCCGATGACATCTGAGTCGGTGATGTTGGGCAGCTCGGTGCGCTGCTTCGAGAATCGCCGGATGTAGTCCCGAAGAGACTCTCCCGGCTGTTGCCGGCAGCTTCGGAGGTCCCAGGAATTCCCGGGGCGCACGTACGTGCCCTGGAAATTGCCGGCGAAGGCTTGGACCAAATCGTCCCAGTTGGAGATCTGCCCCGGAGGCAGGTGCTCCAACCAGGCGCGAGCGGTGTCGGAGAGGAACAGAGGGAGGTTGCGGATGATGAGGTTGTCGTCGTCCGTTCCACCCAGTTGGCAGGCCAGGCGGTAGTCCGCAAGCCATAGTTCCGGCCTCGTTTCCCCCGAGTACTTTGTGATAGTAGCCGGGGGTCGGAAACGGGTCGGGAACGGTGCCCGTCGGATGGCCCGGCTGAAGGCCTGCGGACCGGGTGGTTCGGGCGAGGGACTCCGATCCTCCCCGCTGTCGTAGCGTCCCCCACGCCTGGGGTGGTAGCCTCGGCGCACCCTTTCGTCGAGGTGGGCTCGACGGTCGCGACAATGGTGCTCGTTGCCGAGGTGGCCCGGGGCCGCAGGCGCGGTGTTGCGCGTGCGCCCGGTGTAGACCGAGGCTTCCCGCATGAATCGGGAAGTCGCGGCATGAGGTTCCGAGGGGTATCCCTACCTCCGGGAGGTAGAGCTCTCGGCCCGTCGGGCCGCAGCGCCTTCCAGGAGATTTTTGAGCTCTCCCTGGATTCGCCGACCCTCGGTGGTTGATGGCTCCGGCATCGCGCGGATGAGCATTGCTGCGGCTGCCAGGTTCTGGCCGACCCCGCTGGACGCGGGTAGCGGCCTGACCCTGACGTCGTTGGCGACGCGGTGCTGGAAACCCTGGGGCAGGTGACGTATTTCTCCGGCCGGGGGCTGGCCCGCCCATACCTGCCCGACGTCCCGGCGGATCGACTCAAGTGCTCCTGCTCCCTCGTCGAGCCTGGCCTGCGCCCCGCGGACTTGCTCGAGCTGTGGGTCGTGACCCCCCGCCGGAACGGGGACCACAGCTAGCTCCCGCGGGATGTCGGCGCGAGGCACCGGCCCTGGGAGATCTCCGTCCTCCGACATGCCGAGGTGGTTGCCTTCGGAGGGATCCCCTAGCTCGACGTGGAAACATTCGCGGCTTGGGCCGCAGTCCTTGTCGTCAAGGCTGCGGCTACCGTCGGAACAGTCGGAGAGGCAGTAGTCACATGCGGTCATAAAGTCCCGCATGGCACTGGGGTTGCCAAATCCAGAGAAATCCCAACAGATGCTGGGATCGTCATCTTCCTCAGACCCAGAGGGCCCGTAGGTCGAGACGTCCGTCAACCGGTCCCAAGGCGACCGCATACGAAACCCCAGAGGGGTTGCACTCGCCTCAACGAGAGCGCCCGCCAAAGCGAGGTCCCTAGGCAGGTTGAGGCCGAGTCGAAATAATGTAGGATGGGAATCAGTCAGTACCTTTTGGTCGACGAGGAGCGACGTAGTCACGTCGGGGGCTGATCGCGCCGTCGTCCTAGGTACGAGGGCGACGTCTTGCAGGCCCTCCGCGAGCTCGCTGGCGTCGTCCACTTGCTCGGGATTGGCGTGTTGCGGGGGGACGGCGCTCGCCTTCGTCTCGAACGCGAGGTCGACGCCCGACGTGCCCTCCGTTGGGGCGCTGGGGACGTCAATTCGCTCGACAGTCGACGAAGCGCGGCCTCCCGCTCGGCCTTGGTTGCCCCGCCTCCTCCTCCGTTGGCGGGGGAGAGGACGGGGCGAGCTCGAATGTCGTTCTTCCATCACACGGGGAAGATGTCGTCGATTCCGCCGCCGGCGGGCGGGTTGTCGGCCGCCATTGTCGTTGTCGCGCGGCGGTGGAAGGAGTATCATGTCGTAGCTGCCGTCGAGGGACATGAACTCAAGACTCCCGAACCGGAGCACCATCCCGGGTTGGAGAGGTTGTTGGAGACTGCCCATCTGGAGCTTGACGGGAAGCTGCTCGTCAACACGCAGCAGGCCCCTACCTGGCGCGCCAACTGTCGGCGTTTCGAGACCGGGGGGTCCCTAAGCCGACGAGTGAGTGTGCCGCGTGCCCCAGCCCAGATGGTTCGAGCGCGTGGGCGAGCGCGAAGGGGGGAAAGGAGCGAGGAGGCCGGAGTCCGGCGAGAGAGAGGTGGGAATCCCGCGGCCTTCGTGTTCGTCCCGCGCCCAGGTCGGGTGCGCTTGCAGTAGGGGGTTACAAGCGTCCACGCGGGTGAGGGAAGCGAGCGGCCCCAAGAGAGCGCCTGTCCCCGTCCTCGTCCCCGCGCGGCCAACCCTTTCTAAGAAGGCCCTGGTCCTTCCTTTTATAGGCGTAAGGAGAGGATCCAGGTGTACAATGGGGGTGTAGCAGAGTGCTACGTGTCTAGCGGGGGGGAGAGCTAGTGCCCTAAGTACATGCCAATGTGGCAGCCGGAGAGATCTTGGCACCCTGCTAGCGTGATGTCGTGGCTGTCGGAGGAGCGACGGAGCCTGGCGGAGGGACAACTATTGGAACTGTTGTGTCCTTGCTGACGTCGCCCTGCTTCCGTAAGAGAGCTGAGAGCCGCCGTTGTCACGGGGCTAGCGGGGCGCCATCATTGCCTATCTGGCGGAGCTAGCCAGATGGGACACCGGTCTTGTTCTCTGCGGCCCGAGTCGGCTCGGGGTAGGGTGATGATGGCGCTTCCTGTCGACGTGGCTGGCCTGTGCCCTAGGTTGGGCGACGTGGAGGCTCCCCCGAAGCCGGGGTCGAGTCTGTCTTCCATGGCCGAGGCCGAGTCCGAGCCCCTGGGTCGGGCGAGGCGGAGGTCGTCAGCAGAGGCCGAGTCCGAGCCCCTGGGTCGGGCGAGGCGGAGGTCGTCAGCAGAGGCCGAGTCCGAGCCCCTGGGTCGGGCGAGGTGGAGGTCGCCAGCAGAGGCCGAGTCCGAGCCCCTGGGGTTGGGCGAAGCGGAGTTCGTCGTCTTCCGGGGCCTTAGCCCGAGTCCGAGCCCTGGGTCGGGCGGAGCGGAGTTCGCCGTCTTCCGGGGCTTAGCCCGAGTCCGAGCCCTGGGTCGGGCGGAGCGGAGTTCGCCATCTTCCGGGGTTTAGCCCGAGTCCGAGCCCTGGGTCGGGCGGAGCGGAGTTCGCCGTCTTCCGGGGCTTAGCCCGAGTCCGAGCCCTGGGTCGGGCGGAGCGGAGTTCGCCGTCTTCCGGGGCTTAGCCCGAGTCCGAGCCCTGGGTCGGGCGGAGCGGAGTTCGCCGTCTTCCGGGGCTTAGCCCGAGTCCGAGCCCTGGGTCGGGCGGAGCGGAGTTCGCCGTCTTCCGGGGCTTAGCCCGAGTCCGAGCCCTGGGTCGGGCGGAGCTTCCTATGGTGCCTTTGGCAGGGCCTGGCTTCCTTTGCGTTAAATGCTCCTGCGACTTGGCCGGTCGGTGCGACGATTCAGTCAGGGTTGCTTCCTAACGAAGGCAAGGCCTTGGGCAAGCCGGAGATGTGTCCGCCGTTGAAGGGGGGCCTCGGGCGAGACGGAAACCCCTTCGGGGTCGGCTGCCCTTGCCCGAGGCTAGGCTCGGGCGAGGCGTGATCGAGTCGCTCGTATGGACTGATCCCTGACTTAATCGCACCCATCAGGCCTCTGCAGCTTTATGCTGATGGGGGTTACCAGCTGAGAATTAGGCGTCTTGAGGGTACCCCTAATTATGGTCCCCGATAGGTAGTTGTTGTACATCTTTGTTCGAAATTACAGATATACCCTTCCTATCATATATCCCGCCTTTATAATCGAAAGCATACAACTTAATACTTTTACACAATTGATGTGTCGTATCTGTTGGCCTAGGTTACATTTGTGCAACCTAGGCTAGCAGATACGAAGGCCAAAAATGCCGCTGAGATTGACGAAGCCAAGAAGGCTATAGAAGAGGATGTGTCTATGGGCGCAGGTTCGTTCAACCAAGAATTTGGTGGCCTAAAATACAGATTCCAATTGGACCGAAGGGAAATGGGCGTAAAGTAGATGGCTGATGCCCTTGGCTTTGCTGAACAACTGGGATACCCTTCGGGGTCCACAATCTTCGGAGGAGGGTCGGATGACAATTTGTACCGCTGCCCAGACAGCCGGGAAATCGAGGTGTGCCGCTATATGGCGGACAATATAGGCTTCCCAAAACTCAAAGCTACACTGTCTATGATGCCTTTCGAGGACTTTTCAGACTCCCTTGCATATACACATTTGAAGGTATGGTTCGAGATATTTTTTGCTACTTCGGATTAATAGAATGCTATGTGACTTAACTTTTATCTTTTTCGCCTTTTGCAGGGGCTAACCTGGAGCAAAGCGCTTAAAAGTCAGAAAAATATTGAGGTTGGAGCAGTCCAAAATAGATTATTAAGCTTCGATCCAAAATTCTGGCCTTCGCTTCGAGTGTGGAGAAAAAAGAAAAGACACTTAAAATTCTAGAGTAAGACTTTATCGAAAGCCGAAGCGAAGTTCGGGCTCTAAGTGAAGAGAAAAAACGAAGCACTAAAGCTTAAAGAAACGATGGGCAACAAGATCTCAGAGCTCAAAGCACTGAATCTAGAAAAAGACAATCGACTTGCCGCACTCAAAGCTGAAGTGAAGCGGCTAAAACAAGAATACGAAACTGAGATTGACAAAATAAGAAGGGTATCTGCCGAAGCAGTTGTTAATTTACAGCTTGAATAGTTGAAAATGGAAGATCTTATGGCTCAAAGATATCACTTGAACATACTTTCGGTGGCTCGTTAGCTTAAGATCTTCCATTTAGTCGTAAACAAGTCGAGCTTACGACTAAATCTAAAGGGTGATCTCTTTCAGCCGACCTGAGCTGACTCCGTGGAAGATCTTAACGCTTTCTACAGACACTTCGAACTCAGGGTTCGGTGAAGCCCAGACCAGCAAAACTTTGGCTCTTTTGAGCCTATCTTCAAATCTTTTTGGCTCTTCTTGGTAGCTTCCCTATGACTTAGACAAACATAGTTAGCACTTAATCTAGTTGACTAAGTGTGGAAAACATACCTTTTCTCCTCCATTTCAGCTGGGTTTGAATATGCTCAAAACTAAGTTCAAAAGTCACTTTTCTTGCACAAAAGAGTTAGTAACCAAACCAAGGTGCAAGAAACATAGTATAAGGTATGTGCAACTTATTCAAGTACTTAAACCTCATGTTTTATAGCTTACCTAAAGTTGCACTTTTGGCCTTCATTTCTTACTCATTTGGACTTGTTTCCTTCAATTTGCTCTTGCTTGAACCTGTGCTCATGCTCATGTCAAAGTAGTTAGTCCAATGTGGTGTGTTGAACACTATCATCAAAACAGGTAGAAATGGCTCTATGACACATTTCCTTTCAGTATACGTTAAACCTTTTCAAAACAATCACTATCATCTTGTGTAATGGAAATCTAAGACCAAGCTTCAAAAAGCTTAGAAATGCAATGACTTCGTCTTCCTTAGGCTTTAGCACTAAATCTTTGCCACCAACTAGACCTAATCAACATTGTCAATTAATCGAACTTAGTGAATACCTCAATATGCCCTCCTTAGATAGTGGATTTTTCGAAGTCCATGTGACTTGGCTTCATGGGACGAATGATGGTGTTGTCCTCTTCAATATTGATATCCTCGCTATCATCATCTGACCCTTAAGTTGGGTCCACATCAGCACCTTCAGCTTGTGGTGCAGCAGCTCGTCTACCACAATTGAGCTCTCAACCCTCGTCTCAGGGGTTTTCGAAGCAAGCACTAAATCTAGCTCGGGGACTGATTATTCTCCTGCCATTTCTATGAAGGCAGAGTTCTCGTGATGCTGGCTAAGGTTGTTTTGAGGAAAAATGTATTTGAAGCAAGCTTCGAAGGCAGAATAAACTTTGTAAGCAAAGAACGTAGCAAAACATATGTCGTGTCAATTGTTAGAGACTTGTTCTCAAATGCCATGAATTAAGAACAAGGCAACAAAAATGTTAATGGTTAAATGTTCTTCGTCCTTCGAAGCATTATTTCACTTAGGATATAATGATCTTCGGACGAAGGTTATGAAGGACTTACCTTCATCATCACAACATGTGTTAATGAAAGAAGAAGCATATGAAACATATAAGAGACAATATGAATAATCATATTACATTATTAATATACCTTCTTTTTATTAATATGAATAGACAAACAATATTCAATTACATTTGTACCTTCGGCTTGGCAGAAGGTAAAAGTCCAAGCGTGACACACAAAATGAATACAAATCAGCGTCCCAAGTACGGGTGTTGGGGACCATAATTAGGGGTACCCTCAAGACGCCTAATTCTCAGCTGGTAACCCCCATCAGCATAAAGCTGCAGAGGCCTGATGGGTGCGATTAAGTCAGGGATCAGTCCATACGAGTGACTCGATCACGCTTCGCCCGAGCCTAGCCTCGGCCAAGGGCAGCCGACCTCGAGGGACTTCCGTCTCGCCCGAGGCCCCCCTATTAACGGCGCACGCATCTCCGGCTCGCTCGAGGCCTTGGCTTCGCTGAGAAGCAACCCTGACCAAATCGCCGCACCGACTGACCGAGTTGCAGGAGCATTTAACGCAAAGGTGGCCTAACACCTTTATCCTGACGCGCGCCCCCCGGCAGAGCCGAAGTGACCGCCGTCACTCCGCCGCACCACTGACCGGTCTGACAGAAGGACAGTGCCGCCTGCGCCACTCCGACTGCAGTGCCACTCAACAGAGTGAGTCAGACAGGCAGTCAGGCCTTGCCAAAGGCGCCATAGGAAGCTCCGCTCCGCCCGACCCAGGGCTCGGACTCGGGCTCAGCCCCGGAAGACGGCGAACTCCGCTCCGCCCGACCCCAGGGCTCGGACTCGGGCTAAGACCCGGAAGACGGCGAACTCCGCTCCGCCCGACCCCAGGGCTCGGACTCGGGCTAAGACCCGGAAGACGGCGAACTCCACTCCGCCCGACCCCAGGGCTCGGACTCGGGCTAAGACCCGGAAGACGGCGAACTCCGCTCCGCCCGACCCCAGGGCTCGGACTCGGGCTAAGACCCGGAAGACGGCGAACTCCGCTCCGCCCGACCCCAGGGCTCGGACTCGGGCTAAGACCCGGAAGACGGCGAACTCCGCTCCGCCCGACCCCAGGGCTCGGACTCGGGCTAAGACCCGGAAGACGGCGAACTCCGCTCCGCCCGACCCCAGGGCTCGGACTCGGGCTAAGACCCGGAAGACGGCGAACTCCGCTCCGCCCGACCCCAGGGCTCGGACTCGGGCTAAGACACGGAAGACGGCGAACTCCGCTCCGCCCGACCCTAGGGCTCGGACTCGGGCTAAGACCCGGAAGACGGCGAACTCCGCTCCGCTCGACCCCAGGGCTCGGACTCGGGCTAAGACCCGGAAGACGGCGAACTCCGCTCCGCCCGACCCCTGGGCTCGGACTCCGCCCGGGCCTCTGCCGAACGATCTCCGCCTCGCCCGACCCGGGGGCTCGGGCTCGGCCTCGGCCACGGAAGACAGACTCGACCCCGCCTTCGGAGGAGCCCCCACGTCGCCCGACCTAGGGCACAGGCCCGCCACGTCAACAGGAAGCGCCATCATCATCCTACCCCGAGCCGACTCGGGTCATGGAGAACAAGACCGGTGTCCCATCTGGCTAGCTCCGCCAGATGGGCAATGATGGCGCCCCACAAGCTCTGTGACGACGGCGGCTCTCAGCTCTCTTACGGAAGCAGGTGGACGTCAGCAAGGACTCGACCACTCCGACAGCTGTCCCTCCGCCAGGCTCCGTTGCTCCTCCGACAGCCACGACATCACGCCAGCAGGGTGCCAAGATCTCTCCGGCTGCCACATTGGCATGTACTTAGGGCGCTACCTCTCCCTCCGCTAGACACGTAGCACTCTGCTACACCCCCATTGTACACCTGGATCCTCTCCTTACGCCTATAAAAGGAAGGACCAGGGCCTTCTTAGAGAAGGTTGGCCGCGCGGGACGAGGACGGGACAGGCGCTCTCTTAGGGCCGCTCACTTCCCTCACCCGTGTGGACGCTTGTAACCCCCCTACTGCAAGCGCACCCGACCTGGGCGCGGGACGAACACGAAGGCCGCGGGATCTCCACCTCTCTCACGCCCGTCTCCGGCCACCTCGCTTCTCCCCCCTTCACGCTCGCCCACGCGCTCGACCCATCTGGGCTGGGGCACGCGGCACACTCACTCGTCGGCTCGGGGACCCCCCGGTCTCGAAACGCCGACAGTTGGCGCGCCAGGTAGGGGCCTGCTGCGTGCTGACGAACAGCTTCCCGTCAAGCTCCAGATGGGCAGTCTCCAGCAACCTCTCCGGCCCGGGACGGTGCTCCGTTTCGGGAGTCTCGAGTTCATGTCGTTCGACGGCAGCTACGACATGATACTCCTTCCACCGCCGCGCGACAACGACAATGGCGGCCGACAACCCGTCCACCGGCGGCGGAACCGATGACATCTTCCCCGCGTGGTGGAAGAACAACGTTCGAGCTCGCCCCGTCCTCTCCCCCGCCAACGGAGGAGGAGGCGGGGCAACCAAGGCCAAGCGGGAGGCCGCGCTTCGTCGGCCGTCGAGCGAATCGACGTTCCCAGCGCCCCAACGGAGGGCACACCGGGCGTCGACCTCGCGTTCGAGACGAAGGCAGGCGCCGTCCCCCCGCGACACGCTGATCCCGAGCAAGAAGATGACGCCGGCGCACTCGCGGAAAGCTTGCAGGACGTCGCCCTCGTACCTGAGACAACGGTGCAACCAGTCCCCGATGTGACTACGTCGCTCCTCGTCGACCAAAAGGTACTGACTAACTCCCATCTTACGTCATTTCGACTCGGCCTCAACCCGCCAAGCGACCTCGCTTTGGCGGGCGCTCTCATTGAGGCGAGTGCAACCCCACTAGGGTTTCGTATGCGGTCGCCTTGGGACCGATTGACGGACGTCTCGACCTACGGGCCCTCTGGGTCCGAGGAAGATGACGATCCCAGCATCTATTGGGATTTCTCTGGATTTGGCAACCCCAGTGCCATGCGGGACTTCATGACCGCATGTGACTACTGCCTCTCCGACTGTTCCGACGGAAGCCGCAGCCTTGGCGACGAGGACTGCGGCCCAAGCCGCGAATGTTTCCATGTCGAGCTAGGGGATCCCTCCGAAGGCAACCATCTTGGCATGCCGGAGGACGGTGATTTTCCTAGGCCGGCGCCTCGCGCCGACATCCCGCGGGAGCTAGCTGTGGTCCCCGTTCCGGCGGGGGGTCACGACCCACAGCTCGAGCAAGTCCGCGGGGCGCAGGCCAGGCTCGACGAGGGAACAGGGGCGCTTGAGACGATCCGCCGGGACGTCGGGCAGGTATGGGCGGGCCAACCCCCGGCCGGAGAAATACGTCACCTGCCCCAAGGTCTCCAGCACCGCGTCGCCAACGATGTCAGGCTCAGGCCGCCGCCCGCATCCAGCGGGGTTGGTCAGAACCTGGCAGCCGCAGCGATGCTCCTCCGCACGATGCCGGAGCCATCAACCACCGAGGGTCGGCGAATCCAGGGAGAGCTCAAGAATCTCCTGGAAGGCGCTGCGGCCCGACGGGCCGAGAGCACTGCCTCCCGAAGGCAGGGATACCCCTCGGAGCCTCACGCCGCGACTTCCCGATTTATGCGGGAAGCCTCGGTCTACACCGGGCGCACGCGCAACACCGCGCCTGCGGCCCCGGGCCACCTCGGCAACGAGCACCATCGACGCGACCGTCGGGCCCACCTCGACGAAAGGGTGCGCCGAGGCTACCACCCCAGGCGTGGGGGGCGCTACGACAGCGGGGAGGATCGGAGTCCCTCGCCCGAACCACCCGGTCCGCAGGCCTTCAGTCGGGCCATCCGACGGGCGCCGTTCCCGACCCGGTTTCGACCCCCGACTACTATCACAAAGTACTCGAGGGAAACGAGGCCGGAACTGTGGCTCGCGGACTACCGCCTGGCCTGCCAACTGGGTGGAACGGACGACGACAACCTCATCATCCGCAACCTTCCCCTGTTCCTCTCCGACACTGCTCGCGCCTGGTTGGAGCACCTGCCTCCGGGGCAGATCTCCAACTGGGACGACTTGGTCCAAGCCTTCGCCGGCAATTTCCAGGGCACGTACATGCGCCCCGGAAATTCCTGGGACCTTCGGAGCTGCCGGCAACAGCCGGGAGAGTCGCTCCGGGACTACATCCGGTGATTCTCGAAGCAGCGCACCGAGCTGCCCAACATCACCGACTCGGATGTCATCGGCGCGTTCCTTGCCGGCACCACCTGCCGCGACCTGGTGAGTAAGTTGGGCCGCAAGACCCCCACCAGGGCGAGCGAGCTGATGGACATCGCCACCAAGTTCGCCTCTGGCCAGGAGGCGGTTGAGGCTATCTTTCGAAAGGACAAGCAGCCCCAGGGCCGCCCATCGGAAGAGGCTCCCGAGGCGTCTACTCCGCGCGGCGCCAAGAAGAAGGGCAAGAAGAAGTCGCAATCGAAACGCGACGCCGCTGACGTGGACCTTGTCGCCGCCGCCGAGTACAAGAACCCTCGGAAGCCCCCCGGAGGTGCTAACCTCTTCGACAAGATGCTCAAGGAGCCGTGCCCCTACCATCAGGGGCCCGTTAAGCACACTCTCGAGGAGTGCGTCATGCTTCGGCGCCACTTCCACAGGGCCGGGCCACCCGCGGAGGGTGGCAGGGCCCACGACGACGACAAGAAAGAAGATCACCAAGCAGGAGAGTTCCCCGAGGTCCGCGACTGCTTCATGATCTACGGTGGGCATGCGGCGAATACCTCGGCTCGGCATCGCAAGCAAGAGCGCCGGGAGGTCTGCTCGGTGAAGGTGGCGGCGCCAGTCTACCTAGACTGGTCCGACAAGTCCATCACCTTCGACCAGGCTGACCACCCCGACCATGTGCCGAGCCCGGGGAAATACCCGCTCGTCGTCGACCCCATCGTCGGCAACGTCAGGCTCACCAAGGTCCTGATGGATGGGGGCAGCTGCCTCAACATCATCTACGCCGAGACCCTCAAGCTCCTACGCGTCGA
The DNA here is from genome assembly GCF_902167145.1 of Zea mays. Classification (NCBI taxonomy): domain Eukaryota; kingdom Viridiplantae; phylum Streptophyta; class Magnoliopsida; order Poales; family Poaceae; genus Zea; species Zea mays. The sequence goes on from NC_050105.1 coordinate 66,190,318, forward strand.
TCTGTCCTCCGTCCGAGCAGGCGCTGCGCCCTTCCACGGGATCATCCCTGGGAAGCGCGTCCAGCCCCTTGGACGACTCGACCTCCCCGTCTGCTTCGGAACGCCCTCCAACTTCCGAAGGGAGACCTTGACGTTCGAGGTGGTCGGGTTTCGAGGAACCTACCACGCGGTACTGGGAAGGCCATGCTACGCGAAGTTCATGGCCGTCCCCAACTACACCTACCTGAAGCTCAAGATGCCGGGCCCCAACGGGGTCATCACCGTCAGCCCCACGTACAAACACGCGTTCGAATGCGACATGGAGTGCGTGGAGTACGCCGAGGCCCTCGCCGAGTCCGAGGCCCTCATTGCCGACCTAGAGAACCTCTCCAAAGAGGTGCCAGACGTGAAGCGTCATGCCGGCAACTTCGAGCCAGCGGAGACGGTTAAGGCCGTCCCACTCTACCCCAGTGGCGACACCTCCAGGCAGATCCAGATCGGTTCCGGGCTCGACCCCAAATAAGGAAGCAGTGCTCGTCGACTTTCTCCACGCAAGAGCCGATATCTTTGCGTGGAGTCCCTCGGACATGCCTGACATACCGAGGGATGTCGCCGAGCACCCGCTGGATATTCGGGCCTGCGTCCGACCCGTCAGGCAGCCTCTGCGCCTCGGCCGTCAAGGTAGGGTCGGTCTTGCCTCGGCGGAGCCCGACCCTCCCTCGGGGGCTAGAAAGGGGGAACCCCTCTGCGTCGAAGATCGGGTGTACTTCTCCGCATCAAAAATTTTCAATCAAAAAAGGGCGTTTGCGTTCTCCCGGCTATGTCGGAAGCAGAGTCCCGAGGAGCGAACGTGGGTACATGTAAGTGGCAAGGCCGACTGAGCCGAGGAACTCCTATGCCTTCGGGCTAGGGACGCCTCACTCATCACCTGCCACGAAAAAAATGACCCAACTTGGGAAGCCACCCCATTATCGACAAGCCGGGCCAGACACGCAGGCTGAAAGAAAGAAGAGTGCGACTTCATGCAAGAAAAACAAAGTGTTCAGGCCTCAGCGGCCGCGGCAAGGCACACATTCATCAGAAGCTGTTCCAACAAGAGTTAGGCGCCGCTTTGGGAAGGAGCCGCGCCCTCGGTTCCGTCCCCGCCGTCGGTAAGGTCCATCTCGGCTTCCGGCGACGGCGCAGGGGGAAGGATCTCCGCCTCGAAGGTGGTCGCCAACACCGCGCTCGGACCCGCGGCGATCGCGTCGAGCCGCTGAACTTCCGCCAGGGCAGCTTCGTCCTCATCAGGAAGACAATACCCCTCACTAACCCGCTCCAGGTCCACAAAGTAGTGGGAAGCGAGCACAGCGAAGGCCCGCCTGACGCCGTGGTGCAGCGCCTCGCGGACTCTGCAGCGCGCGTGATCACCCAAGGCTTGAAGGCGGCTTTGGGGGGAGCTTCCTGAAGGGACGTCGCCGGAGCCGAGGATCCGATAAGCATCCGAGACGGCCTCAGACATGGCCGCGAGGTCAGCCTCCCTCTGCTCGGCAGCTCCGGCAAGCGCCTCGGCGAGCGCCTTGGCGGACTCGTCAAGGGCGGACTCGAGCTCTGCAAACAACCAGAAGAAAGACCTCAAGCACAAGCAGAGGAAACCGACAAGAACAAGAATCAGGGACGACCATGGCGTACCTTCGGCTCGGGCACGCTGTTCCGAGGCCGCAACCTGGGCTGCGGCTAGGTCGGCCGCGAGGGTCTCGGCCCGGCCTTCGGCCTCGGCAGCTCGGCCCAGAGATTGGTCCCGCTCCTCGACGACCTGGGCGAACTCCGACCGCTGCCGTTGCGCCTCCGTGCGCGCTGCTGCCGCCTCGGCCCTCAGGTCAGCGCAAAGCAACTGGAGGTCCGCTACCTTGGCATCCTGCTGAGAAAGGCGCGCAGTAGCCCCGGCAAGCGAGGTCCTCAGGGATCGCAGCGAGCCCCAGACATCGGCCTCGCGGCGGATGAATGACGACTTGGCGGCGCTCCGATCCGTCAGGTCCTGGAGGAAGGAGACAGGGCGTCACGACGAACGCCTCGCTCGCAGAAAGGAAAAGGTATGCCTGAAACCGTTACCTGGAGGATTTTGGGGACATCCCTGCACAAAACCTCCAACGACGACTGGAGCGATCCCACCGTTGCTTCAGCGCGCTCGCGGAGCTCATCCCAGGACTGGTCCTCCTGTTCATCGTCGAGGACGAAGACAGGATCCGAGGCCTCGCGGGTCCAGAATCGGAGCAGCTGACGCCGGGCCTCGGGGCTCCGCCGCACGGCGACGAGGCCGCCGCCCGGATGGACGGATCGCGCACCCACGCCCACCTCTTCCGAGGCACTGGGCGCCGACGCGTCAGCCATCCTGACGCAGGCAGCAACCGGTCGCTCTCCGACTGGGACGGCGGCGACTTCGGTAGCGACGGGCGCCGACGTGGCCGACACGACAGGCGGGCTCGGGGCCACGTCGGCGTCGGCCGCATCCCCTCTCACCATGGCCGCCTCGGCAGAAGAGCCAGCCTTGGGAGCCCGCTCCCCAGAGACGGGTGACACCCGAGCCCCCTGCGGCGGAACACCCTGCGAAAGGGTCGGCTGAACGACAAGACCTGAGGCAGCGCTGGCCGCGCAGTCCGGTGTCGTCTTAAGGGCCTTCCGGGGTGCCAGGTCGGTCTGGCCATGGCTTCGCTTGCTGGATAAAAAAAAGGGGGAAAGGGAAAATCACAGCCGAGACATACGAATGGGAAGCCAAGACGAAGACATTCCGAGATACTCACCCACTTCGGGCCATGATCCACCGCGCCTGGGGAGAGCCTTCTTGGGTCCCGGCTCCCGAAACAGCCGTCGAGGTCCGCTTCGCCGGCAACTTCGGCACCACCCTCATTTGGGACGCCCGGGGAGCAGATTGCCCGGGCACGGCCGCGATGACTTGAGGGTCACCCCCATGCGCCACCGGCACGAGCGGCGGCCCCTGGGGAGCAGACGCCCTGACCTGGCCCTCCGGAGCCACCTCAGCTCCTCCGGCTGAGGGGTCAGGTGACCTCTCGGATCGCCCCTGCGCCTCGGGTCGGGACCCCGACACCCCAACTCCGGGGGCTGACGGTGTCGGCCCGCTCGGGGGCTGGCTCGGCGGCTCCTGGCCACACCCCAAGCCGGGGCTGAGGCCGAGACGGGCGGCCATGTCATCCTCCTCTTCATCATCGTCGTCATCGTCGTCATCGGGCGTCTCTGGCGATGGCTCCCTTGGGAGCCCTTCCCTCTCCTGCTGGCGACGGCGCTTCTCCAAGGCGTCCCGAGCCCGCCTCCGCTCGCGGGCCCGGGCCTTCTCCGCGTCCTTCTTCTTCTTTTTCTCCTCTGCGGCGACCCGCCGCGCTGCTCGATCCACCGCGTCCTCCGGGACCCGTGGCAGGGAGGGCTTGTGCCATCCCACCTCCTAAAAGAAGGGGAGAAAGAAACCCGATCATAAGAACCCGGAGCAACCCGATGTATGAAGAAGGAGGGAGTGAATACTCACCAGAGTTACGCACCCCTGGTCGGGGCGCATCCGAAGCTGGGAGTAGGCATGAGGGTCCGGCTTCCCCATCGCAGCCGACACTCGCCATTGGAGGGCGTCGAAGGGAAGAGGATCAGGGGACATCCGCGAGCCCTCCCAGTCAGCCTCCGGAGTCATCTCCCAGAGCGGCAGCCGCCGCTCCGCCAAAGGAAGCACCCTCCGACGGTGGATGGCGGCGACCACTCCTGCAGCGGTGAGTCCCCCCTCCCGCAGCTCCTTCAGGGCCTGGAGAAGGGGTTCGAGATTCTTCTATCTCTCGTACGGGGTCCCATGGCGCCAGGCGTCGGTGGCGGCGGTGACTACCCGCTGGGAGAATGGTGGGAGCAACTCACCCTCATTCCGGAGGTAAAACCACCGGCGCTGCCACCCCTTGTTCGAGGACGCGAGGATGGCAGGAATGTACTGCGACGCCCGCGACTTCCTCAGCAAAAGAGTGCAGCCTCCGGCCCGCACCGCTGCACGGATCCTCCTCTCCCCCGTCGACAAGGCGAAAGGCTCGGCGAGGAAGAGATGAGTCCACAAATCCCAATGGGGAGCGATCCCCAAGTACCCTTCGCACACCGCTACGAAGATAGCGGCCTGCGAGATGGAGTTGGGGGTGAGGTTATGCAACTCCACCCCATAGTGGAACAGGATTGCCCGCATAAAGCGGCCCGTCGGCACACCGAATCTTCGCTCGTGGAAGGAGACGAAGCTCACGACGTACCCTGGCGGTGGGGACGGAGCGGCTCCGCCCACGGGAGGAATCCATTCTGGTCGCTGCTTATCGGTGAGGGGGCGAAGCAAACCCTCGCCGACCAGCTCCTCCAGGTCGCTCGCCGTCACCGTGGAAAAGGGCCACGGATCGCGTGGGGGAATTATGGTCACCCGATCAGCCATCACCAAGATGGAAGGGATGGCGGCGCAAAGGGCAGGAAGGGTGATTTTTCTCTTCTCCGACTAAAGTTCCTTGGGTTGCAAAGACCTAAAGGAAGAAGCGGGGAGCAGAGCGAAGAGCCGTCACCGGACCCCCTCTCGAGGATATAAAGGCCAGGGCGGAACCGTTTCCAGCGCTCCGCTCGGACCGGACGCGGGATTCAAAAAGCGCGAAGCGAAACAGCCGTCCCTCGAACGGCTTGCGCACGCGCAACGGCCGCCCCACCAACCACTCGTCCCGTCGCATTAACTCCGCGGCGGGACAGGCGGCGCCTCTGGCAGGAGCGGCGGGCGACGCTTCGCCTTCGCCGTAATTACCGCGCCAAAAAAAGGTACGCCACGTCGTTCGATTTCGTATCCTTTTCCTTTTTTCCTCTTTCTCTATCTCTTGCAACAGGGACTGGGAAAGGGGGATACCCCGAAAAGGATCCTTCTCTGCGAAGGAACCGGGCTCCGAGCCCCCCCTATTGATCAGAGGTTCGAAGGCTGGCCCTCCGAAGGGTTCAACAGTCGCCTCAGATCGCGTGGGCCCGACACCCACTACTGGTCAGGGGTTCGAAGGCCGGCCCCCCGAAGGGCTCCATGGCCGCCTCAGGCTACTCGGGCTCCGCGCCCATTACTGATCAGGGGTTCGAAGGCTGGCCCCCGAAGGGTTCACAGTCGCCTCAGACACCGAGCGAGGGATGACCAGGGGTACGTTCGATACATAACCGAGGCTCGGGCTGCGCTCCCGAGGTACCCTAGGACATTTCCGAGACCAGCGGGAACGATCTTGTAACGGAATCCCATCGGAGGGAGGCATCGAGCCCTCGGACCCCGTCGCCAGGGGACCGGGTCCGGCAGATCACCCGCAGGTACTTTTGGGCGTGCCTCTGGGCCCCTAGCCGACCCCCAACGAACGGGGCACGGACGTCCACTCGGATCACCCGCTTGTAGCTCACCGGAGACACCATGTTCGGTGCCCATCGAGGGTAACATGGCGCTCTCCCCCCCTCCTCCTTGCGGAAAGGCGACGCAGGGGCGTATGTAAAAAAGCCGAGTCTGTCCCTGATCGTCCTCTCGCCCTGTGCGGAGGCTCGGGGGCTGCTCTCGCAAACCCGGCTCCGGCTAGACCGTTGACAGCGTCAACATACCAGCCCGAGAGCTTGGGCCCCGACCGTGCACCCGGGCTACGGCCAGTTCGCATGAGGGAACAACCAGACCAGCCGAAGCATTACGCAAGGCATTAAGACCTCGAAGGAGTGAAACCACTCCTCCGAGGCCTCGGGGGCTACACCCGGCGGGTGCGCTCGCGCGCACCCACCGGAACAAAATGCAACCGAGAAAGGCTGGTCCCCTTGCAAAAAAGTGCGACGAAAGCCTCCAAGCGAGTGCTAACACTCCCTTCGAGGCTCGGGGGCTACTGTCGGGGACCATAATTAGGGGTACCCTCAAGACGCCTAATTCTCAGCTGGTAACCCCCATCAGCATAAAGCTGCAGAGGCCTGATGGGTGCGATTAAGTCAGGGATCAGTCCATACGAGTGACTCGATCACGCTTCGCCCGAGCCTAGCCTCGGCCAAGGGCAGCCGACCTCGAGGGACTTTCGTCTCGCCCGAGGCCCCCCTTTTAACGGCGGACGCATCTCCGGCTCGCCCGAGGCCTTGGCTTCGCTGAGAAGCAACCCTGACCAAATCGCCGCACCGACTGACCGAGTTGCAGGAGCATTTAACGCAAAGGTGGCCTGACACCTTTATCCTGACGCGCGCCCCCCCCGGCAGAGCCGAAGTGACCGCCGTCACTCCGCCGCACCACTGACCGGTCTAACAGAAGGACAGCGCCGCCTGCGCCACTCCGACTGCAGTGCCACTCAACAGAGTGAGTCTGACAGGCAGTCAGGCCTTGCCAAAGGCGCCATAGGAAGCTCCGCTCCGCCCGACCCAGGGCTCGGACTCGGGCTCAGCCCCGGAAGACGGCGAACTCCGCTCCGCCCGACCCCAGGGCTCGGACTCGGGCTAAGACCCGGAAGACGGCGAACTCCGCTCCGCCCGACCCCAGGGCTCGGACTCGGGCTAAGACTCGGAAGACGGCGAACTCCGCTCCGCCCGACCCCAGGGCTCGGACTCGGGCTAAGACCCGGAAGACGGCGAACTCCGCTCCGCCTGACCCCAGGGCTCGGACTCGGGCTAAGACCCGGAAGACGGCGAACTCCGCTCCGCCCGACCCCAGGGCTCGGACTCGGGCTAAGACCCGGAAGACGGCGAACTCCGCTCCGCCCGACCCCAGGGCTCGGACTCGGGCTAAGACCCGGAAGACGGCGAACTCCGCTCCACCCGACCCCAGGGCTCGGACTCGGGCTAAGACCCGGAAGACGGCGAACTCCGCTCCGCCCGACCCCAGGGCTCGGACTCGGGCTAAGACCTGGAAGACGGCGAACTCCGCTCCGCCCGACCCCAGGGCTCGGACTCGGGCTAAGACCCGGAAGACGGCGAACTCCGCTCCGCCCGACCCCAGGGCTCGGACTCAGGCTAAGACCCGGAAGACAGCGAACTCCGCTCCGCCCGACCCCAGGGCTCGGACTCGGGCTAAGACCCGGAAGACGGCGAACTCCGCTCCGCCCGACCCCAGGGCTCGGACTCCGCCCAGGCCTCTGCCGAACGATCTCCGCCTCGCCCGACCCGGGGGCTCGGGCTCGGCCTCGGCCACGGAAGACAGACTCGACCCCGGCTTCGGAGGAGCCCCCATGTCGCCCGACCTAGGGCACAGGCCCGCCACGTCAACAGGAAGCGCCATCATCATCCTACCCCGAGCCGACTCGGGTCATGGAGAACAAGACCGGTGTCCCATCTGGCTAGCTCCGCCAGATGGGCAATGATGGCGCCCCACAAGCTCTGTGACGACGGCGGCTCTCAGCTCTCTTACGGAAGCAGGTGGACGTCAGCAAGGACTCGACCGCTCCGACAGCTGTCCCTCCGCCAGGCTCCGTTGCTCCTCCGACAGCCACGACATCACGCCAGCAGGGTGCCAAGATCTCTCCGGCTGCCACATTGGCATGTACTTAGGGCGCTAGCTCTCCCTCCGCTAGACACGTAGCACTCTGCTACACCCCCATTGTACACCTGGATCCTCTCCTTACGCCTATAAAAGGAAGGACCAGGGCCTTCTTAGAGAAGGTTGGCCGCGCGGGACGAGGACGGGACAGGCGCTCTCTTAGGGCCGCTCGCTTCCCTCACCCGCGTGGACGCTTGTAACCCCCCTACTGCAAGCGCACCCGACCTGGGCGCGGGACGAACACGAAGGCCGTGGGATCTCCACCTCTCTCACGCCCGTCTCCGGCCACCTCGCTTCTCCCCCCTTCGCGCTCGCCCACGCGCTCGACCCATCTGGGCTGGGGCACGCGGCACACTCACTCGTTGGCTCGGGGACCCCCCGGTCTCGAAATGCCGACAACGGGGGTACTGTTCATCTATTTATAGGCACAAGGCGCAACTTGTATAAATTTACATTCATGCCCTTCATACTTTCTATTGTCTTATGGACAACCCAATGGGGACTAGATAGCCTTTTCCTCTTTAAGTCGGTTCCTTTTTCCGCCGTTGTGCCGAAGCTCCCTTGCGCATAGCTTCGGAGCAGTATCAGTCTTCGTCTCGGTCGCACTTTTCACATCGTATATGGTTTTGGCCCAAGTCCGAAGGTACCTATTCACGTGTTACACTTGGAAAAGCATTGTTAAATCATGTTTTTGAGGACCTTCAGAAGACGAAGGCCCCCAACAGTAGCCCCTCGCAGTATTAATTTGTTAGATAACGAATTCAGACTGCGGCATGGACGAAGGCCTTAAGCCGAAGGTCCAAAAACACCTTCCCTTTTCTAGAATAGCAATAAACAATGACAGATGGGACCCTCCACTTTTGCAGCACGTTGGGCGTATAAATAAGAACTCACACCAGCTGCAATTGATACGTTGCTTGTGCCATTTGCATTATTTTCTCAATTTTATAGCTCTTGCTCACTAGCGCTTGCTAGATTTTCAAGCTCTCTGAGCTTCGGTTCAAAAGACACATTTTCACCATGTCTGGAGAAAAAATGTCTCCGGAAAAGAAGGTTGCTGCGGAGACGAAGCTGACTGTAGAGGCGAAGCTGTTTGAGGAGAAGAAGGTTGTGGATCCTTATATTGCTGGATTTGTTGAGTCGATGGCAAAAACAAACACAGAGAAAATTACTAAAGAGATACTGGAAGGCTTATTTGAAGATACTGGCCCTGGAGGCCAAGTCATTCAATCTTCGGAAAATCGACCATCAAACAGAGTCATCTTGAAAACATGAGAGGAAGGTACTTTCGGGATATGTCTATTGTGAGGGCCGGTGGAGACAACAACATCCCTGCCCCTAAAGAAAACGAAGTTGTTATTTACCGAAGCTTCTTCAAGGCTGGGCTTGGGTTCTCTTTGAGCAAGTTTGTAGTTGAAGTGTTGAAAACCTACCAGATCTTCCTCCATCAGATTACCCCCGAAGCTATAATAAGGATGGGGATTTTTGTCTGGGCAGTAAGGAGTCAATGGCTAGAGCCAAGCGCAAAGTGCTTCTGCAGTATGCACAAACTTCTATATGAGACGAAGGCCATGGGTAAAGAACAGTACCACAACAACTTTGGTTGTTATGGATTTATCGCTCGCCCTAACGCAAGCCACCTGGTGCCAACATTTCGGAAGAGATGGCCCGGAGCTTGGATGGAAGAATGGTTTTATGTGAATAATGATTTGAAAGCGAGTGAAGACATTAAGGAAGTCATTATGCGCCCCATTTGGTCCCGCTTCGGCCTCCGAAGGCCGAAGATGGAAATTGATGAGACAGTTGAAGCGTGTCAGAGGGCCTTCAACACTGTTTGCTCCTTCATTGGAACAAGAGATTTAATTCAAGAACATATAGCCTTCAGGGTATGACCACTTGTAGATAGCTGGGAAATGCCGAAGGAGACCATTACTGACTAGCGAAGGTGGTTTGGTCCGACTGAAGTATACCCTCAGGTTTGGAGATAAGTTTGATGAACCAAATGATGACTGGCTGAAGTGTATCGAGGCTACAAGTGACGAACTGCTTGCAGCATATTCCAAGGCGGAAGATAATGCGTTGTCCGCAGCCTTCGGAGGTCGGGGAAAGAAAAGACTAAACATAGTTTTTGACGCCATCGATTTCGTATACCCCGACTACCGCTACCCGCTGCGGGGACAGGGGGTAAAAAGAAAAATTGCTGCTTCTGGAAAGGTTGCCGCTTCGGCCATCACAGCTGAGCCGAAGGGCAAAAAGATGAAGGTTTTAACTCACCGGTCGCGTTACATTGAACCGGCCGCGATTCCTGAATTTGGCGAAGGGGCCTCTTCGGCTGTCGAAAAAGAAACTATTCCTCCTACGCAGAGGACTGAAGAGCCGACTATAATGCTGAAGTTACCTTCAGTCAAGCTAGTTGAAACGAAGGTTGATAAGGCTGAAAAGCAAAACATTGAAGAAATAGTGAAGATCCCAGAGATTTTGAGCCCTTCAGCAGAGGCAATAGTGTTGAAGGCACAAAAGGATTCTGCTGCAACTCCTAAGAGGAGAAGGATGGCGAATGTGCTAGATGTTGTGTTAGAAACAGCAAAAACCTTGAGTCCTGCTCCTACAAGAAAAATTGTCGAAGCTCCCAAGGCACAACCCAAAGCTAAAACGAAGCAGGCAGAAGTTGAAGCTGCAACAATTCAGGCTCAGACCGAAGCTGGGCCTTCAGTGCCCACCGAGATGGAGCGTGATGACCCTATAGAAAAATCAACAGAGCAAATTGCAACTGAAAAAACCGATGCTCCTGGTCCCGAAGCACCGAACAAAAGTATTGACTACATTATTCGTCATGCTTCGAGGAAGGTATTATCCCCAGAAGAAATGTTGGAAGCGCAATATTATGCCCAAAAATTGAAGTATCCGAAGGGGGCGCTAGTGTTCAATGGCAGTGGCAAAGAAGATTTTTTGTATTGTCTCCCGGATAACAAAGAAATATCCTATTGCCGAGAGATAGGTAAAAGCATCGGATTCCCGAAGCTGGAAGACGGTCTTTCGATTTTATCGAAGGACGAACTTGCTAACAGCCTAGCATACAATAGCATAAAGGTATAAAAACTAACTCTAAATTTGAAAAATGAAGTATTTTATTTGTCATACTTATTCTTTCCTCCTCTCGCAGGGCTTAATTCTTAGTAATGCCCTTAGGGCACAAAAAAATATGGAGGATGAAGGCTATACAATGGCCCTGAACAACCTTCGTTCAGAGGTAATTGAACTGAGAAACGAAGGTATCGAAAAAGACAAAGTCCTATTTTCTCTGGTTAACAAAGTCAAAGAAGACGAAGCTAGCTTCAAAGCCCAGGCTGAAGCTCAAAAAAATGAAATTGAAGACTTGCGAAGGCAGCTGGCCGAAGTTAAAGAAAAATGCGCACTCGCAGAGGCTAGCCGAGAAATCAGCAAATATTGGAAAAAATCATTTAGAGAAAAACGTTGAAGAACTTCGCACATCCAAGGAAAGGTGCTTTGAAAAATCCTTGGACCGCGTGAAGAAAATAAAGACTAGCTTCGCCAACGTGGGCGCCTACTCTTCCGAAGAAAACTTCATACGAGGCGACCCCGAAGGCGTTATTGAGTGGATAAGTGGAGAGGCCGAAGCCTTTGAAGAGATTTTAAGTGATCGCGGGGATGTTTGCGCGTTTTTCGGTGCACAGGGAATTTCCGTCATCCTGGAGAAGGCGTGATGCGACCATATCAAGACCCTGGCCTAGGCCGAAGCTGCCTTCTCCGTGGATGATACAAAGGATCCCTCAGCTGAAGCAAGTTTAATGGTCGGGAAATTTTACAACGACATCTGGGTAAATGGTGGCCGAGAGATGGCTCACGAAATTATGAAGAAAAGTGAAAAGGACATTCATGACGCCCGAGTAGAAGCAAAACAGGCTGAAGAAGCTACAGAGCGTGAAAAACGTATAGGTATTGTTTCGTGGCCTTTAGCTTCAGCATTTGTTTTTATGGCTTCGGACTAATTAATTTTTTCCTTCTTTAGCTGAATTATCTCCGCTGCCGGAACCGTTCGATCCCCTGGCCAATCCAGAAACGAAGGAAGCATTGGAGATCATTAATATGGCCGAATATATTGTTGACAAAGTCGTCAATAAATTGCTCAATGAAGTTGCGGAGAAAATCTTGAAAGAAGACTAGCACTTATTGTAAAAACATTTTTAAATGGTCGATGTAAGAGACAATAGAATAAACATTGTGTTTTTATTGCAACGAAGCTGTAACATTTGATGTGTGTAACTTTAAGATCGAATATGTAAATTATTATATTCTATTTCTTTACGATGCATGAAACTTAGATACATACCGTTTTTGAGCCTTCGACGAAAAAACACATTCCCTTCTTTTCATGCGTCGTGAAGAAAAAGATCCATGCTTCGTAAAAATATCCAAGATTCGTAAACAAGGGATATCTTCTTTTGTAACAGGGCTGATGAAGCTATATTTCTCAAATCTTATTTTGTGCCTTAGCACATTTTCATTTTTACGAAGCATTCTCCGAAGATCAACTTTGTATCTGATTCGTGTCATTGATGCGATATGATGTATGATGTGATGCTATGCGGAATGATGTGATGATATGATACAAAATGATGCTGATGTCGAAGGCACACACTCACACTTTCACACTGGAACCCAATCTCTGCATTCTCTTAGGAACGACTGAAATCTCTTTGTCGTTTATTTTTCGGTGTAAGTTCTGCATCCCCTTAGGAACGTCTTTTGAACTTCTTCGCCTTCTATTTTGGCGGTATAAGTTCTGAATCCCTTTAGGAACGTCTTTTGAACTTCTTCGCTTTATATTTCGGCGGTATTTGGCTCTGCATTCCCTTTGGAACGACTTTTGAGCAGAAAACTTACACTGCGCTCCTTTAGGAACGACTTTTTTGTAGCTTCGGCAAAACTTACGCTGCGCTCCCTTAGGAACGACTTTTGAACTTCGGTAATTTTTGAGCTTCGTAAGTCTGTGAAGAATATATATTTCATTCTAATAGAAGCGAAATTATTACAAGGAATTAAAACTAGATTTACATTACTTGTTCCTTATTGAAAATGTGACATAGAACATAAAAGTATTTCAGAGGTAGGATATCGCTCAATAAATGTGCTTTGATTCTGGCACAGTACTGTTGACTGTGCGAGCTTCGGAGTCCTCCCTGAATTCCCGTTGCTGTTGGGAGTTCTGGCGCCCTTCTGGCTGCTGGCTTCGGGAATAGGTAGGTTGAAGTGGTGGTGGGGGTGGGAGCTATGGCCAGGAAGCCTGTGAATGGCTAGCCGAAGCAACAGAAGCTGCAGGATGATTGCCCACATATTTTGGTATGTAGGGAGAGTGGCACGAAGCAGTGTGCAAGACCTGCTTCGACTGATTCTGTCGAGCTTCGGCTTCTGCGATCTTCTTTTGCTTCAGAATGGTGATTTGGCACATTCTTATAATATGGCCCTTGTCCTCACCAAAGAATAAGCAGTAGATCTTCCTGGGCTGATCCCCATATCTTCCTCCGAAGCCCCTGGCGCCTCTGCCCCTTGGAGTTGGCGGCCTGAAAGAGCTTTGTTGTTGCCCCGAAGATTGTGAGGTGTACTGTGGCCTCTGAAGCTGGCTCCCCTTGTCGTCATTCTGACTGGAGTTGTGGATTGACCTAACATGCCTCGGGTGGATTCTTCCTCCGAAGCCCCTGGTCATTTCCGAGAATCTGTAAGCTTCCTCTCTTCTATGGCGGAAGTTGTTGTCGGCCCGAATGTACTCATCCATCTTCTGAAGCAGCTTCTCCAGAGTTTGTGGGGGCTTCCTTGCGAAGTACTAAGCCGTGGGTCTTGGCCGAAGACCCTTAATCATGGCCTCAATGAAAATTTCATTGGGCACTGTGGGCGCTTGTGTCCTCAGTCGCAAGAACCTTCGGACATACGCCTGAAGGTATTCCTCATGGTCTTGCGTGCACTGAAACAAGGCCTAAGCTGTGACTGGCGTCATCTGAAAGCCTTGGAAACTGGTCACCAGCATGTCCTTGAGTTTCTGCCACAACGTGATTATCCCTGGCCGAAGGGAAGAATACCATGTCTGGGCCATGTTCCGGACTGCCATGACGAAGGACTTAGCCATGACAGCTGCATTGCCTCCGTATGAGGATATTGTTGCCTCATAGCTCATCAGAAATTGTTTTGGGTCTGAGTGCCCATCGTACATGGGTAGTTGGGGTGGCTTTTAGGACTGTGGCCATGGGATAGACTGCAATTCTGCTGCCAAGGGAGAAGCATCATCAAAAGTAAAGGTATCATGATTAAAATCATCATACCATCCATCTTCGTTGAATAAGCCTTCCTAACGAAGCTCCCTGTGTTAGGGCCTTCGGTCTTGTTCATCTTGAGCAAGATGACGCACTTCTTCAGTAGCTTTGTCAATCTTCCTTTGAAGATCGGCCAGCCGAGCCATCTTCTCCTTCTTCCTTTGCACTTGTTGATGGATGATTTCCATGTCCCTGATCTCTTTGTCCAACTCCTCCTCCTGGAGTGTTGGACTAGTGGCCTTTCTCTTCTGGCTTCAAGCCTCTCGGAGAGAGAGAGTCTCCTGGTTTGTGTCCAGTGGCTGCAGTGCAGCAGCCCCTGGCGCAGCTATCTTCTTCGGTGACATGACGAAGGTCAGTGCTTGCCGAAGGTGGTCGAATGAGTTCACCGGAGGTGTGCGCCAATGTTGAGGACTTGTTCTCAAATGCTATAAATTAAGAACAAGGCAACACAAATGTTAATGGTTAAAGGTTCTTCGTCCTTCAAAGCATTATTTCCCTTAGGATATAATGATCATCGGACGAAGGTTATGAAGGACTTACCTTCATCATCACAACATGTGTTAATGAAAGAAGAAGCATATGAAACATATAAGAGACAATATGAATAATCATATGACATTATTAATATACCTTCTTTTTATTAATATGAATAGACAAAAACAATATCGAATTACATTTGTACCTTCGGCTTGGCAGAAGGTAAAAGTCCAAGTGTGATGCACAAAATGAATACAAATCAGCGTCCCAAGTATGGGGGTACTGTTCATCTATTTATAGGCACATGGCGCAGCCTGTGTAAATTTACATTCATGCCCTTCATACTTTCTATTGTCTTATGGACAACCCAATGGGGACTAGATAGCCTTTTCCTCTTTAAGTCGGTTCCTTTTTCCGCCGTTGTGCCGAAGCTCCCTTGCGTGTAGCTTCGGAGCAGTATCAGTCTTCGTCTCGGACACACTTTTCATATCGTATATGGTTTTGGCCCAAGTCCGAAGGTACCTGTTCACGTGTTACACTTGGAAAGCATTGTTAAATCATGTTTTTGAGGACCTTCGGAAGACGAAGGCCCCCAACACCAATGATCATGAATATCACCCCTTTTATACATGAAACTTTTTAAAAGTAAGTCGTTTTCTCATTGAGTTGTTGATCCCACTAATCAGGGCTATTCGAGGTACCTTTTCATAACAAGCTTGGGGAAGGTGTTTCTCGGACGTTCGACACACCTCTCGATTATAGTTTTTGCGGTCTAAGCTCGTCATGAAAAAAAGAACTCATTCTGCAAGGGGCTACTGTTGGGGGCCTACATTGCCAAACATCCTCAAAACCCCTCGTCTTCGAATTAAGAAAATGTGTTTTAAGTACAACACAAAGAGCTAACGAAGTAAACCTTCATTAGGAGCAACTTGCAAATTAGAAAGGAGAAGTTGTGGAGCTTCGCATGTATGCTGACGCTGCGAAGGTGTGAACCAAAGATAACAACTTCATCGCCGAAGGTCTAGATGTACGAAGCAAAGGAGAAGAGGACTTAGTAGACTTGCTCAACATGAAAAGGTAAGAGGGAAATATGACATTGCCCCTGCGACACTTCTGAACCATGTGTGTAAAGTTCATGGGTGTTGGGGGTCTGCTTCGTCGCCGAAGGTTCTATAAGAAGAAACACCTTCGGAAGATCAACACAGAAGCAAAGCCGAAGCTACCATCCGGGGAGCTTCGGCATAGTGACACGCCTTGAGATGAAGGTTGGCACCGACTTAAAGATGAAAAGACCGATTGGCCCATGATAATCTGTGTCATGATTGTAATCAGTTATAAAGGACATGAATGTAAATCCACATAGGTTGCATCCTGTGCCTATAAATAGATGAACAGTATCCCTGTACTATTCACGCTGACTTGTATTCACTCGCACGTCACACTTTGATTTTTACCTTCTGTCGAGCCGAAGGTATAAATGTAATTCAATATTGTTTATATTCGTTCATGATTAAATAACAATAAATGTATATTATAACATCATTCTATTATTCATGTTGTTTCCCATGTTTTGTATGCTTCATCTTTCATCTAAGTATACTATGATCATGAAGGTATGTCCTTCATGACCTTCGTCTAAAGATCATTATATCCTAAGGGAGATAATGCTTCGAAGGACGAAGGTCTTTAACCATTAATATTTTGTGTTGCCTTGTTCTTATCTCATAGCATTTGAGAACAAGTCCCCAACATTGGCGTCCACCTCTGGTGAACTCACTTCCACTGATTGAGCTGATGGCTTCGTTCAACAACCAAGCCGAAGCATCTTCGGCTACGAAGCTGGTGCTTCCGATAACAGGCGGCTCAGGTTCAGAGCCAGCTAACAAGAAGCAGAAGAAGGAAGCACAGAGAAGGGTGCAGCATGTTGGGGTGCAGGGACCCTTCATCAAGTCAAAATGGTCCCACATCCCAATCACCTTCTCCCAGGAGGACCTTCAGCTCAAAGATTACCCTCATAATGATGCTATGGTTATATCTTGTGTCATCAAGGGATTTTTAGTTCATAATGTTCTGGTTGATACAGGCAGTGTAGCAGATATCATATTTGCTAAGGCTTTCAGACAAATGCAAGAGCCAGAAGACAAGATTCATGATGCTACACATCCTCTATGTGGCTTCGGAGGAAGACATATTACAGCACTCAGCAAAATCACAATGCCAGTCACCTTCGGCTTTGTTCATAACACAAGAACCGAACAGGTCTTCTTTGATATTGTTGACATGGAATATCCTTACAATGCAATCATTGGTCGTGGAACACTGAATGCCTTTGAAGCAATACTTCATCCAACATATCTATGCATGAAGATACCTTCGGAACAAGGGCCCATTGATGTTCATGGGAGTCAAGAAGCTGCTAGAAAAGCCGAAGGAAATTGGACAGACTCAAAAGCAATTCACAATATAGATGGAGCCGAAGTCTGTGAACAGTACAAATACAAAAGAGAGAAGGCTGCTTCGGCGGATCAGCCGAAGCCCATGCTTCTATGTGAAGACATAGTAGAGCAAAAAGTACTGCTGGGGTCTCAGCTATCTGAAGAGCAAGAGAAAACTTTGATAAGGTTTTTATTTAATAACAAAGATGTCTTCGCTTGGTTAGCCAATGATCTCTGTGGTGTCAACAGAGATGTCATTGAACATTCACTCAATGTGGACCCTTCCTTCAGGCCAAGAAAGCAAAGACTTCGGAAAATATCTGATGATAAAGCCGAAGGTGCTCGGAATGAAATAAAAAGGCTTCTCAGTGCTGGTGTCATCAGAGAAGTAAAATACCCAGAGTGGTTAGCCAATACTGTCATGGTGAAGAAGGTCAATGGCAAATGGAGAATGTGTATTGATTTCACAGATCTTAACAAGGCATGCCCAAAAGACGAATTCCCGCTACCAAGAATATACTCTCTTGTAGATGCAGCAGCTTCTTTAGAGCTCATGAGTCTATTGGATTGTTATTCAGGCTATCATCAAATCTGGATGAAGAAGGAAGATGAGCCGAAGACTAGCTTCATAACTCCCAGTGGCACCTATTGCTATCTTCGGATGCCTGAGGGGCTCAAGAATGCTGGAGGAAGCTTCAGCAGAATGACAACCAAGGTCCTTCATTCCCAGATAGGCAGAAATGTGCTGACCTATGTTGATGATATTATAGTGAAAAGCACGAAGCAAGAAAATCACATTGCTGATTTACAAGAAACATTTGCCAATTTCAGGCAAGCTGGCCTGAAATTAAATCCAGAGAAATGTGTTTTTGGAGTGAAGAAAGGCAAATTTCTTGGCTATCTGGTATCAACAAAAGGAATTGAGGCTAACCCAAGCAAGATCAAAGCTATCCTTCGGATGGAGCCACCAAGCACAAAGAAAGGGGCTCAACGGCTGGCAGGAAGATTAGCATCATTAAACAGATTCATATCCAGATCAGCGGAACGAAATCTGCCATTTTTTGAAATACTGAAGTCAGCCGAAGTCTTTCAATGGGGTCCGGCACAACAAAAAGCTTTTGAAGAGTTGAAACAATATTTGATTGATTTAAAAACATTAACTCCACCCGCGCCAGGGGCTCCATTGCTCTTATATGTGGCAGCTTCGCATTCTGCAGTGAGTGCGACACTAGTACAGGAGAAGCTAGATGGTCAGGCTAAAAAGCAAGCTCCAGTATACTTCGTCTCTGAAGTTTTAAGTCCATCAAAGAAAAATTACACAGAATTGGAGAAGGTATTATATGTTGTGTTAATGGCTTCTAGAAAGCTTCGGCATTATTTTCAAGCATACCACATAATTGTTCCTTCGTCACAACCTCTAAAGGACATCATGAGGAACAGAGAGGCTACTGGAAGGATTGGAAAATGGGATGCAGAGCTTAATGAATTCACCAATGATTATGTGCATAGATCTTCAATTCAGTTCTAGGCGTTAGCAGACTTCATCGCTGACTGGACGCCAGATGCCGAAGCTTGGACAATATTCTGCGATGGTTCTTGGGGAACCTTCGGCGTAGGAGCAGCTGCTGTTCTAGTAGCACCTTCGAAAGTCAAAACATGTTATGCAGCCAAGCTAGACTTTAGTTGTACAAATAGTATTGCTGAATACGAAGCACTCTTGTTGGGGCTTCGGAAGTTAAGGGCAGTGGGAATAAGAAGGGCTATTCTGAAAACTGATTCTCAAGTCATTTCTGGCCATATAGATAAAAGTAGCAAGGCAAGAGATCCGAAACTTGAAAAATATCTGGATACAGTTCGAAGGTTGGAGGCTTCTTTCGAAGGTTTCTCTGTCAAGAACATTCCAAGAGGCGAAAATGAGCATGCAGATCTGTTAGCCAAATCAGCGGCTCAGGGGCTCCCTCTACCTTCGAAAGTATTTTTTGAAACAATAAAGGCACCTTCGGTTGAACTCATGGAGAGAGCAGTGCTCGCCATTTCTCCAGTACATAGTGAAGATTGGAGGACTGAAATCATATCTTTCCTCCAGGGTAACTGCCTCTCGGACGACGAAGTTTATAATAAAGGAATGGAAGCAAGAACAAGACCGTATATCATAATAGAAGGGGAATTATACAAACATGGAGTTTGCTCCCCCCTTCTCAAGTGTTTATCCAGAACCGAAGGTATAGAACTAATGAAGGAGATACATGCAGGATTGTGTGGATCTCATATTGGGTCTAGGCCTTTGCTGGGGAAGGTTTTTAGACAGGGATTTTACTGGCCGAAGGCAGCTTCGGATGCAGCAGATCTGGTCCTAAAGTGCGAAAATTGTCAAAAATGTGCAACGGACCAAAAACAACCTTCACATTAACTCAGTTAATACAACCAACCTGGCCATTGCAAAGATGGGGCCTGGACTTGTTAGGCCCACTTCCACCAACACAAGGTAATTTGAAATATGTCATGGTGGTTGTAGAATATTTTTCTAAGTGGATTGAAGCAAAGTCTTTGGCTACAATAACTTCGGTTACAGTCTAGAAATTCTTCTGGCAAAATATCGTTTGTCGCTTCGGCGTGCCGAAGGCTATAACTGTGGACAATGGAACACAGTTTGATGCCGAAACTTTCAAAGATTTCTGCGACCAGATTGGCATGAAGATTCATTTTGCATTAGTCAGGCACCCAGAGTCAAACGGGCTGGTCGAAAGAGCAAATGGTATTATAATGACGGGAATATTGAAGTTAATCTGCAATCAACCCAGAGGAAAGTGGCCAGATGAGTTGATTAAAGTGGTGTGGAGCCACAATACGACTATATCAAGGTCAACGGGTTTTACACCATTCAAGTTATTGTTTGGTGACGAAGTTATAACCCCAGAAGAAGCTAAGGCAGGGTCAATTAGAACAGTAGCTTCGGCAGAGGACGAAGCTGATTATTCTGTGGCAAAAGATGCTATAGAAGGGACCAGACTTCAGGCTGTGGAGAATATCAATAAATATCAAGCCGAAACAATAAAATGGCATGACAGAAAAGTTCGGCTGAAAAACATCAAGCCAGGGCATTTGGTACTTCAGAGAGTGGCCAATCCAGACACAGTAGGCAAGCTACAGCTGAAGTGGGAAGGACCCTTTCTGGTGGTATCTTCGTCAAGACCCGGTTCTTACAGATTGAAGGATATGGACGGCAACGACATTCCTAGATCTTGGAATGCGGATGAACTTCGATGATATTATGTGTAACTTGATGTAATCTTTTTCATTTTTCCTATGGCACCCTTTTCCTTTCCAAAAGGGGAGAAAGATTTTTAATGGGGCCATAGTTTGTAATTTTTCTTTTCTTATTCATCTCTACGAGAGGAAAATCCCCCAAAATATGTAAAATGTAAAATCTGAGCATGCACCATCGAGTGCAGAAAAAGAAAAAAAATAGGGAGAAGATCGAAAGTCGTCCTTAAGGGGATGCAGAGCACGACGAAGCTAGAAAAAGTCGTTCCAAAGGAAGCGCAGCGTAAGTTTTCTGCTCAAAAGTCGTTCCTAAGGGAATGCAGAGCCAAATACCGTCGAAATAGAAGGCGAAGAAGTTCAAAAGACGTTCCTAAGGGAATGCAGAACTTACACCGAAAAGTCAACGGTGATACCTCCGAAATAGAAGGCGAAGAAGTTCAAAAGACGTTCCTAAGAGGATGCAGAACTTACACAAAAAAATAAGCGGTGCAGCCAAAAAATAAACGACAAAGAGATTTCAGTCATTCCTAAGGGAATGAGGAGTTTTGATGTGGCTTCGTATGCGTGTGTCCGACATTCATTTGCACAATACATCATATCATTCATTGCATTCATATACATTCATTTAGACATACATAGGATCATCATCATCATATCATACAAATACAGATAGTTGCTTCGGCTCTAATGATAAGGCTTCGGCGAAAGGAAAGGAAGCAGATTTATGCTTCGTTGTGTACGAAAAGAAGGAAAGGTGTTTTTCGCCTTCGGCTCAAAAAAATACAAGTTTCGTCCACATCAAAGCAGTTCATACATGGATGAAAAGGTAAAAATATATTACAAGGTATGGACAAATTTACAGAGTAGTATCTGATTATTAAATTACAATATTCTTTACAAGGATAATTCAAGCGTTTCTCTAGAGTTTTTTCATAGCAATGTCTTCGGCTTCATCACTATCCGCTAAGCTTCGGATCATCCACCAAGCTTCGGATCATTGCTCTTCAGCTTCGTCATCCTGTACATAACAAAGCGTTATAAGGTAAATTCAAGTTTCAAGGAAAAGGTAAGCACAAGGTATGCGTTTATTATCGGCTTAAGGTGACTTCGAGCTTCGTCACCAGCCAAGCTTTGTCCACCCTTCGCCCAAATTTGAGTTACGAATCTGTTCCCAATGCTTCGGGCCAGGCCGGGGATGTCATTCAAGTCCGCTGGTGATAAGCTGAAGTTCGACATGTTTACAATATTCCCGTGTGTGCAACCAGCCTTCATAAAAGCAACAGCTGTGCCACGAGAAGCTAGCAGAGCGCAGAAGTCACCATGCCCAGCTATGACTTCATCAAGAGCATCAACTTCGCCTTCAATATGATCAAAGATGCTTGGCAGGTCTTCAGCTGAAGGTTTAAATTTTTCAGAACTGGCTCCAACTGAGTTGAAGACCTGCTTCAGTCGTTGCACGCACCGGTTGCCGAAGTTCACACATTTATCTTGAAGTTCCTTCAATGACTTTTGCAAGTTCGAACTTTTTGCAACTTCAGCTTCAAGCTTTGCATAAAAATCCTTCTTCTCTTGTTCGAAGCTTTTTGATTTCGTGGAGAGTTCACTGTTCAATCTAGCAATCTCGGCTTGGGCTTCTGCTAGCGAACCCTCCATTGTTTGAAGCACGAAATCCTTCTTCTCCAGAGTAGCTTCGTGATCTTTAATTTTGCTTCATTTTTCTTGTCCTCCGGGTCTTGTTGCATCCTCAAGGTTTTACTTAGTAGTAGACTCTGAAAAAATAACCATCATTAGAAGTAAACTTCATCTCAAAAACAATAAAAAGTTGAGGTAAGAACTTTACCTTAAAATTAGAATAAAATAAGCTGCCGGTGATATGTTGCCATCGGTATCTGCTGAGGTCGGCCTCAAGCTTCGGAGAGCCAACACTCTTCGATAGAGTACTGACAACGTTCGCTCTAGTCCGGTCCTGGAGGCATTCTAAGCTCTCTTCGTCAACACCACCAAAGAGCAATGCTCCTGGCTGATAGCCACATGATATTGCATAATCCCTCAGCTCTTCCTTCTCAACCTTAGACAGCTTTTGACCAATTATGTTTTGAAAATTAAAATAATTTTCCTCCGAAGTATCTTCGGCAATCTCCTTCTCTTTCCTGGGCACTGTGGGCTAGGGCTGGACAAAAAACTCGTGGCTCGGTAACTCGCTCGGCTCGACTCATTAGTGACTCGACTCGGTTCATTTAAAATGAGTCACGAGCTGAGCTAACAATTTAACTCGGTTCTTAACGAGCCAGACTCGAGCTGGCTCGTGAGTTACTCGCGAGCCAAACGAGTTATACATCACTGCAAATCTGCAATGGCCCAGCCCAGTCCCATATGGAGCAGCCCAGCCACACGGGCACATGACCCACACAGGACACGCAACTACGCAAGTCACGAACGAAATCACGAGCGCCCAGTCAGCCCTCAGCCTCTCGATGGTGGGTCGTTCCGCCGTTGGGCACTTTGGCGATTGCGCAGGTCAGCCGTCAGCAGGTGCGCGTGCGCCGTGCGCTTGGCTTCTCCTCCCTCACCCTCTCGGTCTCTCCCTCTCTCTCCCCAAAACCTAAACCCTAGAGTCGCCGACCGCTGTGGTCCGTGGAGCAGAGCAGGCTGCAGCTTAGCCGCGCCGGTGTGCGACGTGTGCCCTCCGCGGCTCCGCCCTCCGCACGTCTGCCCGTCTGTTTAGCAGTCCAGGCCACTGCCGTCTGTTCAGCATTTTGTTCTTCGCGGCCTGCCCATCTTCCCCGACGGCGCCCTCGCCCTGTTCGGCTGTCCAGCGCCCACTTCGTGGTATTGGCTGTCCGACTGCCCGTCTTCCCTGCTCGCCTCCATGGAAGCCCAAGAACCGTATGGCTTATGACAACTTTGATAACGAGCTGGCTCACGAGTTAATCGAGTTAGACCAAGTTACCAAACGAGCCGAGCCGAGTAGCTTCTCTAGCTCGTTATCATAACGAGTCGAGTCGAGCTAACTCGTTATCATAACGAGCCAACTCGAGTCGAACCGAGTCGAGTCGAGCCAGCTCGATATCCAGCCCTAACTGTGGACGGGGTCTCTTCGGCAGCTGTAGCAGTTTTTTCCATGGCCATATTCAAAATCATCTTATCAATATCAGAAAATGCGCTCTCAAGATTTGTGGCTTCGGCCGCCGCAACTTCGGCAGGAGCAGCTTCGGCAGCTGGTGTTCTTGATGCTGAAGCCGACGGTGGCGTTTCTTCAATAGCATCAATAACAGTAATGATCCTTCGCCTTTTTTCAGCAGGCTTCTTGATTGCCGCAGGCTCCTCCTTCTGTAAAAGCTTCATCAGTTGTGGCCCTAGTGGACTTAGCGTGAGAGGTAAAGATTCGGTCATTACCTTTAAAATTTCCTCCACGTCAGCAGCAGGAGGTGTTGAAGGAATTTCTTCCTCTATATCAATTGTTTTTGGCTTCGCAGCCGAAGCTTTTCTTTTCTTCGGAGCATCCACCTTCGGCTCAGGGCTGGATTTTTTCTTTTTCAAAGCTTTCTCATCTTCTTCTATCATTCTAGCAGCTTGCCTCTTCATAACACTGACAACTCTTTTTCGCTTTGGCCCTTCGACACCCTTGCTTAATCGTTCATAGTCAAGGTATTCAAATTTTAGGGCATGCATTACTCGGTTCAGCCTTCGTTTTGGTCGGGTTCCGAAGGCCGCGGTCATCAATTGATCTTCTTTCTTAGTATAGTTGCCCAAAATTTCATTGCACATAGCTTCAATCATTTCCAACCATTCTTGGCAAGGCTCTTTAAAATGTTTCTTGAACTTGAAGTGATAGGGCAGTCGAACAAGTTCATTCTTTTTCTTTTCTCCTTTAAGCTTCGGCATATTCCATTCCTTTAACGTCGGAAATACTCTATTGGCTAAGTATTCCTGCACCAAATCTCTAGTATCGATATGCTCGGACACAACTCGAAATTCGCCCACGGCTTCTCGACATGGTGACCCTTGCAGCATGTCGCACAGGGGCCTAGTTAACCCAAAGATTAGGTCTAGTGGGCTCTGAACTATCTTCTCCTTCTTCTCATCAACCTTAACATAAAACCACTCATTCTTCCAACCGCTTGGCCATTTGGTGCGATAACTGACCACCGGAGTCTTCATATCTTTGCGGTAGGTAAAGTTGTAACAGCCAAAATTCTCGTGTAGCCCATCTTCTCTAGCCTTCGTCTGAAAGTGAAGTTTGTGCACCCGGCAGAAAGCTTCCGCAAGCGGGTTCACTCCTTGGCTTCGGAGAGCCCAGATAAAGACGCTGAGCCTAACGATGGCGTTAGGGGTCAGCTGATGAAGATAAATTTCGAAATCTTCCAAAACATCCCCAATCATTTCATGCAAAGGAAACCTCAATCCTGCTTTGAAGAAACTTCTGAAAACTACCACCTCATCATTTTCTGGCTTCAGAGTGGTTTCTTCCCCGCCAAAACGAATTAGCTTCTTCTCGGCTTCCCCGAAGTAGCCAAGCTTTATCATCATGGGCATATCAGCTTCGGAGACAATAGACTTTCCAAAGTCCAATTGGCTGGGTTTGGATGGCATAATGATGTTATAATCTATCTCTTCTTCAGCAACATCACCCTCTTCAATGTCAGCATGTTTAGCTTCAACAGCAGGTGCACCTTCGTCAGGGGCACCCTCTGTCACAACCAGTCCTGATTGCCTCATTACTTCGAAGATTGGGGCAGTCTCAGCAGCTTCGGCCTCCTCTCCGTCGTGCGTAACTCTAGCTGTTGAACGCACTATGGCCATTTGATACTGAATTTCTTACGGTTCTGACGAAGTTGATGACTTTTTGCAATTTTGCCGAAGCTCCCTCTTATGACGAAGCTAAACCAAGACGATGCTCTGATTGAAAATACGATGAATAAGCTTCGGCTATGGTCAAATTTTCAGCAGCACAACAGTGCAATAGTAATAAATGTTGTGGTAACTTCACATCTACCTGTATGTTTATATAGTGTTGTAGGTGGGAAGGTAAATCGTCAAGCCGCTCGCATATGTTGAATAGTCGCCCACAACCACTGAACGGTGGACCATAGTGCGCGAGAAGGTGAATCACCAGATCGCGCGAACCCGTCGTATGGTGGGACCACCTTGCACTCGGAATATTTAATCGTTTCTCGACAACAAGCTCAGGGAAGGTGTTTTCGGACCTTCGGCATTCCGAAGCCTATAAGAATTTTTCACGGGTCGAGCTCGTTACGAAAAACGATCTGGCACCGTGAAGGGGCTACTGTTGGGGGTCTCCTTCGTCGCTGAAGGTCTTGTAAGAAGAAACACCTTTGGAAGATCAACACAGAAGCAAAGCCGAAGCTACCATCCGGGGAGCTTCGGCATAGTGACACGCCTTGAGACGAAGGTTGGCACTAACTTAAAGATGAAAAGACCGATTGGCCCATGATAATCTGTGTAATGATTGTAATCAGTTATAAAGGACATGAATGTAAATCCACACAGGCTGCGTCCTGTGCCTATAAATAGATGAACAATATCCATGTACTGTTCACGCTGACTTGTATTCACTCGCACGTCACACTTGGATTTTTACCTTCTATCGAGCCGAAGGTATAAATGTGATTCAATATTGTTTATATTCATTCATGATTAAATAACAATAAATGTATATTATAACATCATTCTATTATTCATGTTGTTTCCCATGTTTCGTATGCTTCGTCTTTCATCGAAGTATACTATGATCATGAAGGTATGTCCTTCATGACCTTCGTCTGAAGATCATTATATCCTAAGGGAGATAATGCTTCGAAGGACGAAGGTCTTTAACCATTAATACTTTGTGTTGCCTTGTTCTTATCTCATAGCATTTGAGAACAAGTCCCCAACAATGGGCATACTTGTAATTTCATATGAACTTGTACCTCTCCCTATAAATAGAGAAACAGTGCCATGCATAAATTCATCTTTCGAGAGCTCAGAGCTTCGTCTAGCTAAGCTATCAAAGTACCTTCGAGCTATCATTCGTGTAAAGCCGAAGGTATGTTCGTAATTGTTTATTATCTTGCAAGGAATGAAATGATAAGTGTGGAAGCGTGAAGATGAGTAGCTTGTCTTACTCTTTACTATTTACTTTTCATCCCTATTAATATGCATGCATTTGCACCCTTCGCCTTCTCTCTTGAATTAACCTTCGAAGGAGGATTAATTGAAGGGAGAAGCTTATGGTCTAATAACTTGTGTTGCCTCGTTTTTTATATCCTATAGCAATCAAAAGCGAGTGACCAACAAACCGTCTACTAGAGATGTCAATGAATCCGATTCGGGTCGAGTGAAGCAAAAAACTGCGTGCAATAGCACCCATGAAGCCTTCTCATCGGGTTTCAGATGGCCTTTTACTTAATGTACAATTTAAACAATAATTCAATTATAAGCAATTACTCACCAACAATAATTGAGTTATATCTATAGATTTTAAGCCTTCTAACGTTCAGTAGCAACAAAACATTTCATCAATCATTAGCCAAGTTACTTATTCAAAATAATTACCATTGTATCCTAATCATTTTTGTGCAAAATGAAGAATGAACCAAATTTCGGGTCGGGTGTGGGTCACCCACGAGTTGAAATAGAAATCCGCATCCACACCCACAAAACTTCAGGTTAGGTGCGGGTGCACATGCAGGTCAAAATCTTCACTAATAACTGCACCCGTCGAGTCAGATACCCATCAAGTCCAGGTCTGTAGATTAAATTGCCATGCCTACCCTCTATGTCATCCTTTGAGGATGAAGATACAATCCGACACGTTGGAAGGGTAATAATGATGATTCTGAAGATTAATTTCATGGGTGTGCCTCTATAGGTCGGAGATATCCTTTTTAACATTGGGAGAAAAGAACAAAGAAAAAGAAGATGTTTCACTTGTGGGGAGAAGGGTCACTTTAGGGATATTTTCCCAAACAGGATCACACCCAAGAAAAAGAGGTGCAAATGCCAAGCACTCACATTAATCAAGACATGGGATGATTCATCAAGTGAAGATGAAGCCCCACCAAGGAGTCATGGTCGTAATCACTCTTGATCATGTTCTTCATGCCCATCTCACAAATGCTTTATAGCACGAGGTAACACTAATGACTCATCCTCTAGTGAGTATGATAGTGATTATGGAAAACCCTCAACTAATGAACTCGTGCATGTCGTTCAATTTATTGAGGAGGTTTGCATAAAATAAAAGAATCAACTAAAGATTGTTAAAATCTAAACTTGTTAGCTCACAAAATGATTAGTTAAAACCTTTACAAATTTAAATATTGAGCTAACAACCAAAATTGAGCAACTAGAATCTAGTGCACCACCCTCAATTATCGATAGGAGTTTAATTAAAAAGAATAAAACAACTTAAGACTAAGTTAGCTAGCTCAAAAAATGTTATTGACAATTTGCTAAGATTTCTGCGACCAGATTGGCACGAAGATTCATTTTGCATTAGTCAGGCACCCAGAGTCAAACGGGCTGGTCGAAAGAGCAAATGGTATTATAATGACGGGAATATTGAAGTTAATCTGCAATCAACCCGGAAAGTGGCCAGATGAGTTGATTAAAGTGGTGTGGAGCCACAATACGACTATATCAAGGTCAACGGGTTTTACACCATTCAAGTTATTGTTTGGTGACGAAGTTATAACCCCAGAAGAAGCTAAGGCAGGGTCAATTAGAACAGTAGCTTCGGCAGAGGACGAAGCTGATTATTCTGTGGCAAAAGATGCT
The DNA here is from genome assembly GCF_902167145.1 of Zea mays. NCBI lineage: Eukaryota > Viridiplantae > Streptophyta > Magnoliopsida > Poales > Poaceae > Zea > Zea mays. The sequence goes on from NC_050105.1 coordinate 66,218,082, forward strand.
ATAGAAGGGACCAGACTTCAGGCTGTGGAGAATATCAATAAATATCAAGCCGAAACAATAAAATGGCATGACAGAAAAGTTCGGCTGAAAAACATCAAGCCAGGGCATTTGGTACTTCAGAGAGTGGCCAATCCAGACACAGTAGGCAAGCTACAGCTGAAGTGGGAAGGACCCTTTCTGGTGGTATCTTCGTCAAGACCCGGTTCTTACAGATTGAAGGATATGGACGGCAACGACATTCCTAGATCTTGGAATGCGGATGAACTTCGATGATATTATGTGTAACTTGATGTAATCTTTTTCATTTTTCCTATGGCACCCTTTTCCTTTCCAAAAGGGGAGAAAGATTTTTAATGGGGCCATAGTTTGTAATTTTTCTTTTCTTATTCATCTCTACGAGAGGAAAATCCCCCAAAATATGTAAAATGTAAAATCTGAGCATGCACCATCGAGTGCAGAAAAAGAAAAAAAAATAGGGAGAAGATCGAAAGTCGTCCTTAAGGGGATGCAGAGCACGACGAAGCTAGAAAAAGTCGTTCCAAAGGAAGCGCAGCGTAAGTTTTCTGCTCAAAAGTCGTTCCTAAGGGAATGCAGAGCCAAATACCGTCGAAATAGAAGGCGAAGAAGTTCAAAAGACGTTCCTAAGGGAATGCAGAACTTACACCGAAAAGTCAACGGTGATACCTCCGAAATAGAAGGCGAAGAAGTTCAAAAGACGTTCCTAAGAGGATGCAGAACTTACACAAAAAAATAAGCGGTGCAGCCAAAAAATAAACGACAAAGAGATTTCAGTCATTCCTAAGGGAATGAGGAGTTTTGATGTGGCTTCGTATGCGTGTGTCCGACATTCATTTGCACAATACATCATATCATTCATTGCATTCATATACATTCATTTAGACATACATAGGATCATCATCATCATATCATACAAATACAGATAGTTGCTTCGGCTCTAATGATAAGGCTTCGGCGAAAGGAAAGGAAGCAGATTTATGCTTCGTTGTGTACGAAAAGAAGGAAAGGTGTTTTTCGCCTTCGGCTCAAAAAAATACAAGTTTCGTCCACATCAAAGCAGTTCATACATGGATGAAAAGGTAAAAATATATTACAAGGTATGGACAAATTTACAGAGTAGTATCTGATTATTAAATTACAATATTCTTTACAAGGATAATTCAAGCGTTTCTCTAGAGTTTTTTCATAGCAATGTCTTCGGCTTCATCACTATCCGCTAAGCTTCGGATCATCCACCAAGCTTCGGATCATTGCTCTTCAGCTTCGTCATCCTGTACATAACAAAGCGTTATAAGGTAAATTCAAGTTTCAAGGAAAAGGTAAGCACAAGGTATGCGTTTATTATCGGCTTAAGGTGACTTCGAGCTTCGTCACCAGCCAAGCTTTGTCCACCCTTCGCCCAAATTTGAGTTACGAATCTGTTCCCAATGCTTCGGGCCAGGCCGGGGATGTCATTCAAGTCCGCTGGTGATAAGCTGAAGTTCGACATGTTTACAATATTCCCGTGTGTGCAACCAGCCTTCATAAAAGCAACAGCTGTGCCACGAGAAGCTAGTAGAGCGCAGAAGTCACCATGCCCAGCTATGACTTCATCAAGAGCATCAACTTCGCCTTCAATATGATCAAAGATGCTTGGCAGGTCTTCAGCTGAAGGTTTAAATTTTTCAGAACTGGCTCCAACTGAGTTGAAGACCTGCTTCAGTCGTTGCACGCACCGGTTGCCGAAGTTCACACATTTATCTTGAAGTTCCTTCAATGACTTTTGCAAGTTCAAACTTTTTGCAACTTCAGCTTCAAGCTTTGCATAAAAATCCTTCTTCTCTTGTTCGAAGCTTTTTGATTTCGTGGAGAGTTCACTGTTCAATCTAGCAATCTCGGCTTGGGCTTCTGCTAGCGAACCCTCCATTGTTTGAAGCACGAAATCCTTCTTCTCCAGAGTAGCTTCGTGATCTTTAATTTTGCTTCATTTTTCTTGTCCTCCGGGTCTTGTTGCATCCTCAAGGTTTTACTTAGTAGTAGACTCTGAAAAAATAACCATCATTAGAAGTAAACTTCATCTCAAAAACAATAAAAAGTTGAGGTAAGAACTTTACCTTAAAATTAGAATAAAATAAGCTGCCGGTGATATGTTGCCATCGGCATCTGCTGAGGTCGGCCTCAAGCTTCGGAGAGCCAACACTCTTCGATAGAGTACTGACAACGTTCGCTCTAGTCCGGTCCTGGAGGCATTCTAAGCTCTCTTCGTCAACACCACCAAAGAGCAATGCTCCTGGCTGATAGCCGCATGATATTGCATAATCCCTCAGCTCTTCCTTCTCAACCTTAGACAGCTTTTGACCAATTATGTTTTGAAAATTAAAATAATTTTCCTCCGAAGTATCTTCGGCAATCTCCTTCTCTTTCCTGGGCACTGTGGGCTAGGGCTGGACAAAAAACTCGTGGCTCGGTAACTCGCTCGGCTCGACTCATTAGTGACTCGACTCGGTTCATTTAAAATGAGTCACGAGCTGAGCTAACAATTTAACTCGGTTCTTAACGAGCCAGACTCGAGCTGGCTCGTGAGTTACTCGCGAGCCAAACGAGTTATACATCACTGCAAATCTGCAATGGCCCAGCCCAGTCCCATATGGAGCAGCCCAGCCACACGGGCACATGACCCACACAGGACACGCAACTACGCAAGTCACGAACGAAATCATGAGCGCCCAGTCAGCCCTCAGCCTCTCGATGGTGGGTCGTTCCGCCGTTGGGCACTTTGGCGATTGCGCAGGTCAGCCGTCAGCAGGTGCGCGTGCGCCGTGCGCTTGGCTTCTCCTCCCTCACCCTCTCGGTCTCTCCCTCTCTCTCCCCAAAACCTAAACCCTAGAGTCGCCGACCGCTGTGGTCCGTGGAGCAGAGCAGGCTGCAGCTTAGCCGCGCCGGTGTGCGACGTGTGCCCTCCGCGGCTCCGCCCTCCGCACGTCTGCCCGTCTGTTTAGCAGTCCAGGCCACTGCCGTCTGTTCAGCATTTTGTTCTTCGCGGCCTGCCCATCTTCCCCGACGGCGCCCTCGCCCTGTTCGGCTGTCCAGCGCCCACTTCGTGGTATTGGCTGTCCGACTGCCCGTCTTCCCTGCTCGCCTCCATGGAAGCCCAAGAACCGTATGGCTTATGACAACTTTGATAACGAGCTGGCTCACGAGTTAATCGAGTTAGACCAAGTTACCAAACGAGCCGAGCCGAGTAGCTTCTCTAGCTCGTTATCATAACGAGTCGAGTCGAGCTAACTCGTTATCATAACGAGCCAACTCGAGTCGAACCGAGTCGAGTCGAGCCAGCTCGATATCCAGCCCTAACTGTGGACGGGGTCTCTTCGGCAGCTGTAGCAGTTTTTTCCATGGCCATATTCAAAATCATCTTATCAATATCAGAAAATGCGCTCTCAAGATTTGTGGCTTCGGCCGCCGCAACTTCGGCAGGAGCAGCTTCGGCAGCTGGTGTTCTTGATGCTGAAGCCGACGGTGGCGTTTCTTCAATAGCATCAATAACAGTAATGATCCTTCGCCTTTTTTCAGCAGGCTTCTTGATTGCCGCAGGCTCCTCCTTCTGTAAAAGCTTCATCAGTTGTGGCCCTAGTGGACTTAGCGTGAGAGGTAAAGATTCGGTCATTACCTTTAAAATTTCCTCCACGTCAGCAGCAGGAGGTGTTGAAGGAATTTCTTCCTCTATATCAATTGTTTTTGGCTTCGCAGCCGAAGCTTTTCTTTTCTTCGGAGCATCCACCTTCGGCTCAGGGCTGGATTTTTTCTTTTTCAAAGCTTTCTCATCTTCTTCTATCATTCTAGCAGCTTGCCTCTTCATAACACTGACAACTCTTTTTCGCTTTGGCCCTTCGACACCCTTGCTTAATCGTTCATAGTCAAGGTATTCAAATTTTAGGGCATGCATTACTCGGTTCAGCCTTCGTTTTGGTCGGGTTCCGAAGGCCGCGGTCATCAATTGATCTTCTTTCTTAGTATAGTTGCCCAAAATTTCATTGCACATAGCTTCAATCATTTCCAACCATTCTTGGCAAGGCTCTTTAAAATGTTTCTTGAACTTGAAGTGATAGGGCAGTCGAACAAGTTCATTCTTTTTCTTTTCTCCTTTAAGCTTCGGCATATTCCATTCCTTTAACGTCGGAAATACTCTATTGGCTAAGTATTCCTGCACCAAATCTCTAGTATCGATATGCTCGGACACAACTCGAAATTCGCCCACGGCTTCTCGACATGGTGACCCTTGCAGCATGTCGCACAGGGGCCTAGTTAACCCAAAGATTAGGTCTAGTGGGCTCTGAACTATCTTCTCCTTCTTCTCATCAACCTTAACATAAAACCACTCATTCTTCCAACCGCTTGGCCATTTGGTGCGATAACTGACCACCGGAGTCTTCATATCTTTGCAGTAGGTAAAGTTGTAACAGCCAAAATTCTCGTGTAGCCCATCTTCTCTAGCCTTCGTCTGAAAGTGAAGTTTGTGCACCCGGCAGAAAGCTTCCGCAAGCGGGTTCACTCCTTGGCTTCGGAGAGCCCAGATAAAGACGCTGAGCCTAACGATGGCGTTAGGGGTCAGCTGATGAAGATAAATTTCGAAATCTTCCAAAACATCCCCAATCATTTCATGCAAAGGAAACCTCAATCCTGCTTTGAAGAAACTTCTGAAAACTACCACCTCATCATTTTCTGGCTTCAGAGTGGTTTCTTCCCCGCCAAAACGAATTAGCTTCTTCTCGGCTTCCCCGAAGTAGCCAAGCTTTATCATCATGGGCATATCAGCTTCGGAGACAATAGACTTTCCAAAGTCCAATTGGCTGGGTTTGGATGGCATAATGATGTTATAATCTATCTCTTCTTCAGCAACATCACCCTCTTCAATGTCAGCATGTTTAGCTTCAACAGCAGGTGCACCTTCGTCAGGGGCACCCTCTGTCACAACCAGTCCTGATTGCCTCATTACTTCGAAGATTGGGGCAGTCTCAGCAGCTTCGGCCTCCTCTCCGTCGTGCGTAACTCTAGCTGTTGAACGCACTATGGCCATTTGATACTGAATTTCTTACGGTTCTGACGAAGTTGATGACTTTTTGCAATTTTGCCGAAGCTCCCTCTTATGACGAAGCTAAACCAAGACGATGCTCTGATTGAAAATACGATGAATAAGCTTCGGCTATGGTCAAATTTTCAGCAGCACAACAGTGCAATAGTAATAAATGTTGTGGTAACTTCACATCTACCTGTATGTTTATATAGTGTTGTAGGTGGGAAGGTAAATCGTCAAGCCGCTCGCATATGTTGAATAGTCGCCCACAACCACTGAACGGTGGACCATAGTGCGCGAGAAGGTGAATCACCAGATCGCGCGAACCCGTCGTATGGTGGGACCACCTTGCACTCGGAATATTTAATCGTTTCTCGACAACAAGCTCAGGGAAGGTGTTTTCGGACCTTCGGCATTCCGAAGCCTATAAGAATTTTTCACGGGTCGAGCTCGTTACGAAAAACGATCTGGCACCGTGAAGGGGCTACTGTTGGGGGTCTCCTTCGTCGCTGAAGGTCTTGTAAGAAGAAACACCTTTGGAAGATCAACACAGAAGCAAAGCCGAAGCTACCATCCGGGGAGCTTCGGCATAGTGACACGCCTTGAGACGAAGGTTGGCACTAACTTAAAGATGAAAAGACCGATTGGCCCATGATAATCTGTGTAATGATTGTAATCAGTTATAAAGGACATGAATGTAAATCCACACAGGCTGCGTCCTGTGCCTATAAATAGATGAACAATATCCATGTACTGTTCACGCTGACTTGTATTCACTCGCACGTCACACTTGGATTTTTACCTTCTATCGAGCCGAAGGTATAAATGTGATTCAATATTGTTTATATTCATTCATGATTAAATAACAATAAATGTATATTATAACATCATTCTATTATTCATGTTGTTTCCCATGTTTCGTATGCTTCGTCTTTCATCTAAGTATACTATGATCATGAAGGTATGTCCTTCATGACCTTCGTCTGAAGATCATTATATCCTAAGGGAGATAATGCTTCGAAGGACGAAGGTCTTTAACCATTAATACTTTGTGTTGCCTTGTTCTTATCTCATAGCATTTGAGAACAAGTCCCCAACAATGGGCATACTTGTAATTTCATATGAACTTGTACCTCTCCCTATAAATAGAGAAACAGTGCCATGCATAAATTCATCTTTCGAGAGCTCAGAGCTTCGTCTAGCTAAGCTATCAAAGTACCTTCGAGCTATCATTCGTGTAAAGCCGAAGGTATGTTCGTAATTGTTTATTATCTTGCAAGGAATGAAATGATAAGTGTGGAAGCGTGAAGATGAGTAGCTTGTCTTACTCTTTACTATTTACTTTTCATCCCTATTAATATGCATGCATTTGCACCCTTCGCCTTCTCTCTTGAATTAACCTTCGAAGGAGGATTAATTGAAGGGAGAAGCTTATGGTCTAATAACTTGTGTTGCCTCGTTTTTTATATCCTATAGCAATCAAAAGCGAGTGACCAACAAACCGTCTACTAGAGATGTCAATGAATCCGATTCGGGTCGAGTGAAGCAAAAAACTGCGTGCAATAGCACCCATGAAGCCTTCTCATCGGGTTTCAGATGGCCTTTTACTTAATGTACAATTTAAACAATAATTCAATTATAAGCAATTACTCACCAACAATAATTGAGTTATATCTATAGATTTTAAGCCTTCTAACGTTCAGTAGCAACAAAACATTTCATCAATCATTAGCCAAGTTACTTATTCAAAATAATTACTATTGTATCCTAATCATTTTTGTGCAAAATGAAGAATGAACCAAATTTCGGGTCGGGTGTGGGTCACCCACGAGTTGAAATAGAAATCCGCATCCACACCCACAAAACTTCAGGTTAGGTGCGGGTGCACATGCAGGTCAAAATCTTCACTAATAACTGCACCCGTCGAGTCAGATACCCATCAAGTCCAGGTCTGTAGATTAAATTGCCATGCCTACCCTCTATGTCATCCTTTGAGGATGAAGATACAATCCGACACGTTGGAAGGGTAATAATGATGATTCTGAAGATTAATTTCATGGGTGTGCCTCTATAGGTCGGAGATATCCTTTTTAACATTGGGAGAAAAGAACAAAGAAAAAGAAGATGTTTCACTTGTGGGGAGAAGGGTCACTTTAGGGATATTTTCCCAAACAGGATCACACCCAAGAAAAAGAGGTGCAAATGCCAAGCACTCACATTAATCAAGACATGGGATGATTCATCAAGTGAAGATGAAGCCCCACCAAGGAGTCATGGTCGTAATCACTCTTGATCATGTTCTTCATGCCCATCTCACAAATGCTTTATAGCACGAGGTAACACTAATGACTCATCCTCTAGTGAGTATGATAGTGATTATGGAAAACCCTCAACTAATGAACTCGTGCATGTCGTTCAATTTATTGAGGAGGTTTGCATAAAATAAAAGAATCAACTAAAGATTGTTAAAATCTAAACTTGTTAGCTCACAAAATGATTAGTTAAAACCTTTACAAATTTAAATATTGAGCTAACAACCAAAATTGAGCAACTAGAATCTAGTGCACCACCCTCAATTATCGATAGGAGTTTAATTAAAAAGAATAAAACAACTTAAGACTAAGTTAGCTAGCTCAAAAAATGTTATTGACAATTTGCTAAGAAAAATGAAAATATGTAGCATACATAATATTGAGCTATCTACAAAGCTATAAAACATCGTAGCACCCCTAAGCCACCTAAAATTGAAATCCATAAAATTAACAAAAATGTTGACTCTACTTCTTACTTAGATTTAATTGATATTAACTCTAACCCTTGCAAACAAGTGTATATTAAGAATATTATTGTAGAAACATGTTCTAATGAAATTGTAAGGGAAAATGAGGAGCTCAAGCAAGAAGTGGCTCGTCTGAGTAAGACTTTGTACAATAATAAAAGTAAGGCCAGACAAATCCTACCTCATCAAGATAACACCATTGTGGGAATAAACAAGCATGATGAGGGTAAAACCGTTGGTGTTGGTTGTGACACAAGGAAGACCATAAGTCTTACCAATGCAAGGCAAAGTCGGGGAGACAAACAAAAGCCAACATGCAAGTTCTTCAAAACCTACACTAATAGGGTCAAGAAAAGGCTACCTCACCATACCATCTGAAGAAGAAAAATGATAAGGTCATACCCATCAAGTTGAGCAAGCAAGCCAATACAGAAGGGGCCAAAAGAATTTGGATGCTAAAGGATATTATTTCAAACATGAAGATCACTAAAAATGTTTGGGTCTCAATAGGGAATTGAGAAGTCCAATATACTTTAGAGAATTTGTAGACTTGGCAAAAAATTAAGATGTATATCATTACTGGTTCAAGTTTATTGTCAAGTGGGTTAGAGAATATTATGGACCCAAATTCTCCACTCATGCTTAGGTTATTATTATTTATTTTAAGATATGTGTATCTTTCTTTAAAGCATCTAATTTACTTTCATGTCTAGTGTTGGGGACATGTTCTCAAATACTATGAATTAAGAACAAGGCAACACAAGATGTTAAATGTTAATGCCATTCATCCTTCGAAGCATTATTTCCCTTAGGATATAATGATCTTCAGACGAAGGTTGTGAAGGATATACCTTCATCATCGCAATATACGTTAAATAAAAGAAGGAGCATATGACATATGAAACAACATAAACTGTCATATAATATTATTAACTCATTATTATTCATTATATCATCATGTAAAAGCAGGAACAATATTGAATTACAAAGGTACCTTCGGCTTGTCAGAAGGCAAAAAAGCACAAGCGTGACGCAAAAGCAGGTACAAGTCAGCGTGAACAGTACCCCCATCTATTTATAGGCACAGGACGCAGCCTGTGAGAAATTACAGTCATGCCCTTTACATTTACTATTGGCTTATAGAAAAATCTATGAGGACTGGATAGCCTTTTCCCCTTTAAGTCGGTTCTTTTCCCTAATTGAGCCGAAGCTCCTTTGTGCATAGCTTCGGAGCGGCGACAACCTTCGTCACGATCATGTTCTCATCCTATATGCCTTTTAATCCTGAATCCGAAGATACCTGTTTATAAATCAAACTTGACAAACACTGTTAAATTACGTTATTGAGGACCTTCAGAGGACGAAGGCCCCCAACAGTAGCCCCTCGCAGTATTAATTTGTTTTAGGATAACGAATTCAGACTGCGACATGGACGAAGGCCTTAAGCCGAAGGTCCGAAAAACACCTTCCTTTTGCTAGAATAGCAACAGTCAATGACAGTCGGGACCCTCCAATTTGGAACGTGCCGAGCGTATAAATAAGAACTCACCCTGACCACATTTGGTACGTTGTTTTTGCCACTTGTTTTATTTGCTCAATTTTATAGCTCTTGCTCACCAACTCTTGCTTAGTTTCTCAAGCTTTCTAAGCTTCGGTTTGGAGGATACATTTTCGCCATTTCCGAAGAAAAGATGTCTCAAGACAAGAAGACAGTTGCTGAGACGAAACTAACCGAAGAGGAGAAGCTCCTTGAGGAGAAGACTGCAGGATTTGTTGAGTCAATAGCAAAAACAAATACAGAGAAGATTACTAAAGAGATACTGGAAGGCTTGTCTGAATATACTGATGATAGCGACAGCTATGATGTGGAGAGTGGAGGCGAAGACTCTGAAGATCGGCCCTGGCGACCAAGTCATGCAGTCTTCAGGAAAACAACTATCAAACAGAGTCATCTTGATAATATGAGAGGAAGGTATTTTCGAGATATGTCTATTGTGAGGGCTGACGAAGACAGGGCCGTTCCTGCTCCCGAAGAAAACGAAGTTGTGATCTTCCAAAGCTTCTTGAAAGCTGGACTCCGGTTCCCGTTGAGCAGATTTGTGGTTGAAGTTTTAAAGACATATCAGATTTTCCTTCACCAGATCACTCCTGAAGCAGTTATTAGAATGGGGATCTTCGTCTGGGCTGTGAGAAGTCAAGGTCTAGAGCCAAGTGCAAGATGTTTTTGCAGTATGCATGAACTTTCGTATGAGACGAAAGCCTGGGGTACAGAACAATATCATAACAATTTCGGTTGCTATAACTTCGTTGCTCGCTCTAGCGCAAGCTACCCAGTGCCAATGTTTCGGAAGAGATGGCCCGGGGCCTGGATGGAAGAGTGGTTTTATGTGAAAAATGATTTGAAGGCGAGAGAAGACATTAAAGAGATCATCATGCGCCCCATCTGGTCCCGCTTCGGCCTCCGAAAGCCGAAGGTAGAAATTGATGAGGCAGCCTAAGCATGCCGAAGGGCCTTCAGCACAGTTTGCTCTTTTATTGGGACAAGAGACTTACTTCAAGAACATATAGCCTACAGGATATGGCCACTTATAGATAGCTGGGAAATGCCGAAAGAAACCATCACTAACCCTAGCGAAGGCGGCCTGGTTCGATTGAAATACACCTTTAGGTACGGAGATAAATTTGATGAACCGAATGATGACTGACTGAAAAGTATCGAAGCTATAAGTGATGAACTGCTTGGGGCGTATTCCAAAGCAGAAGATAATGCATTATCTGCATCCTTTGGTGGCCGGGGAAAAAAGAGATTGAATAGAGTTTTCGATGCCATTGGTTTTGTTTACCCCGACTACTGCTACCCACTGCGGGGATGGGGAAAGAAGAGGAAGACTGCTGCTTCGGCCACTCCAGATGAGCCTGCGTCGAAGAGCAAGAAGTTGAAGGTTCTCACCCATTGGCCATGCTATATTGAGCCGGCCGTGGTACCTGAGCTTGGCGAGAAGATCTCTTCAGCTGCTGAAACAAAGGAGCCCATTCCTCCTACGCAGAAAACTGAAGAACCGGCTACCATGTCGAAGGCACCCTCAGCCGAGCAAGCTAAGGCAAAGACTGGTAAAGATAAGGCCGAAGAGCCAAAAACTGAAAAATGTTAGGAATTTTAAGCCCTTCGGCGGAAGTAACAGTGCCGAAGGCACAAAAAAGTCTTGCGGCAACCCCGAAAAGAAAAAGAATGGTAAATGTACTAGACGTGCTAGAAACAGTAAAGGCTTCAAGCTCTACTCCTTCAAGGAAAATTGTCGAGGCTTCGAAAATGCAAACTGAAGCTGAGACAGAGCCGGCCGAAACTGAAGCTGTAGTAGGCCAAACTAGTGCCGAAGCTGGGCCTTCAGAGCCTACTAAGAAAAAACCTTCGGAAACTGAAGAGAAAGCAGCGGAGGAAGAGGATGTAGATCAAACTTTGCCTGAAAAAGCTGCCACTCCTGCTCCCGCAGCTTTAAAAGAAAGTATTGAATATATCATTCGTCATGCTTCGGGAAAAAGACTCTCTAAAGAAGAAGAACGAAAAGCTCAACACTATGCCCAGAAGCTGAAATATCCAAAGGGGGTACTAGTGTTCAATTGCAGCGGAGAAGAAGATTTTTTGTACTGTCTCCCGGATAGCAAAGAGATATCTGTTTGCCGGGAGATGGGTAGAAGCTTCGGATTCCCAATGTTAGAAGATGGTCTCTCAGTACTGTCGAAGGATGAATTAGCTGACAGTTTAGCATATAATAGCATAAAGGTATGAAAATCATTTTTTTGTATTTGAAAACGAATTATTTATTTATACTTAATACTATACTCCTCTTGCAGGGCTTGATCCTTAGCAATGCCCTCAGTGCGCAGAAAAATATCGAAGATGAAGGATGCATAATGGCTCTGAACAATCTTTGTTCAGAGGTGATTAAACTATGGAACGAAGGCCTTGAAAAGGATAAAATATTAATTTCATTGGTAAACAAGATAAAGGAAGACGAAACTAGTTCCAAAGTTCAAGCTGAGGCCCAAAAGAGTGAAATTGAAGACCTTCGGAAGCAATTAGCTGAGGCCAAATTAAAATGCGCTGTTGCCGAGGCTGATCGAGATGCCAGCGAATACTAGAAAAATTATTTTGAAAAAACAGTTGCAGAGCTTCGCGCATCCAATGAAAAATGTTTTGAAAAATCTATGGATTGTGTGAAAAAGATAAATACTAGCTTCGCCAACGTGGGCGCCTACTCAAACGAAGACAACTTCATACGGGGCGACCCTGAGGGCGTCATCGAGTGGATCAGTAGTGAAGCTGAAGCTTTTGAGGAGATTTTGAGTGACCGTGGGGACGTCTGCGCATTCTCTGGCGCGAGAGGAGTTGCAGCCGTCCTGGAGAAGGGGGGTTGCGAACATGTTAAAACCTTGGCCCAAGCCGAAGCTGCCTTTTCTGTTGACGACACGAAGGACCCTTCGGCCGAAGCAAGTTTATTGGGCGGCAAATTTTTTACTGATATCTGGGAAAATGGCAGCCGAGGGATGACTCATGAAATAATGAAGAAGAGCGAAAAAGATATTCATGACGCTCGGGAAGCAACAAAAGAAGCTGAAAAAGCTATGAAACTCGAAAGACGGATAGGTATTACTTAATGGCTTTTAGCTTTGTTGTTTATTTTTGTGACTTCAAACTAATTTATGTCTTCTACCGCAGCTGAACTATCTCCTCCCCCAGAGCCATTTGAGCCACTGGCCGACCCAGAGACAAAGAAAGCAATAGAAATTATTAATATGGCCGAAACTATTGTAGACGAAGGTGTTACCAAACTGCTAACTGAAGCTGCAGAAAAAGTTCTGAAGGAAGAAGAGTAGCTATTGTAAAAACATTTCTAGAATATTAATGTAACATTTGCTGAACTAAGTTTGTAATATTTTATGTTTACAATTTTGAATCTAATATGTAAGTTGTTTGTAATTTAATTCTTTGCGATGCATGAAATTTTACATACATACTGTTTTTGAGCCTTCGGCGAAAAAACACCTTTCCTTCTTTTCATGCTTCGTAAAGAAGAACTTTTTATGCCTCATAAGAACATCCACGCTTCGTAAAAACATCAATGCTTCGTAAACAACAGGTCCCTTCTTTCACATCGGAACTGATGAAGTTGTAATCCTCAGTTCACTTTGTGCCTTAGCACTTTTTCATTTCTGTAAAGCATTCTCGAAGATCGGCTTAGTTTCCAACTCATGTCATTGATATGATATGAAGTATGATGTGATGCTATGCGATATGATGTGATGTCATGATGCAAGGAATGATGCTAATGTCGAAGATACAACATGTGCGTTTCCTTAGGAACGATCTAAATCTCTTTGTCGTTTATTTTTTGGCTTAACCGCTTATTTTTCTGTGTAAGTTCTGCATCCCCTTAGGAACGTCTTTTGAACTTCTTCGCCTTCTATTTCGGTGGTATTCGCGTTGACTTTTCGCGCTTCGCCTTATATTTCGGCGGTATTCGCGTTGATTTTTCGCACTTCGCCTTATATTTCGGCGGTATTTGTCTCTGCATTCCCTTTGGAACGACTTTTGAGCAGAAAACTTACACTGTGCTCCCTTAGGAACGACTTTTTGTAGCTTCGGCAACTTACACTGTGCTCCTTAGGAACGACTTTTTGTAGCTTCGGTGAGACTTGCAATGCGATTTTTAACTCTGCATTCCCTTAAGAACGACTTTTGAGCTTCAGTATTCAGCAATTTTTGAGCTTCGTGAGTCTGTGGAGAAGATATATTTCACTATGACAAGAACGAAGCTATTACAAGAAATTAAAAATGGTAAGGAAACTAAGTTTACATCGTTTGTTCCTTATTAAAAAGAAAATAACAATGAATATAAAAATGCTTCAGAGGTAGGATATCTCTTAATAGATGTGTTTTGATTCCGACACAGTACTGTTGACTGTGCGGGCTTCGGATTCATGCCTGAAATCTCGCTGCTGATGGGTCTGTTGGCTCCCTTCTGGTTGCTGACCTCGTGAATAAGCAGGTTGTAGTAGTGGTGGAGGTGGAAGCTGTGGCCAAGAAGCCTGTGAATGACTAGCCGAAGCAACCGAAGCTGCAGGATGATTACCCACATATTCTGGTATGTAGGGTGAATGACACGAAGCAGTGTGCAGGACCTGCTTTGGTTGACTTTGCCTAGCTTCGTCTTCTGCGATTTCCTTCTGCTTTTGGATGGTGATTTGGCACAATCTTGTAGTATGGCCCTTGTCTTCACCACAAAATAGGCAGTAGATCTTCCTAGGCTAATCCCCATATCTTCCTCCGAAGCCCTTGGCGCCTCTGCCTCTTGGAGCTGGCGGCCGGAAAGAGCTTTGCTGCTGCCCCGAAGATTGTTAAGTATATTGTGGCTTCTGCAGTTGACTTCCTCTGTCATCACTCTAAGTGGAGTGAATTGACATGACATGACATGCCTCGGGTGGATTCTTCCTCCGAAGCCCCTGGTCATCTCAAAGAACCTGTAGGCTTTCTCCCTTCTTTGGCGAAAGTCATTGTCAGCCCGGATGTATTCATCCATCTTTTGAAGCAGCTTCTCCAGAGTCTGTGGAGGCTTTCTAGCAAAATACTGGGCAGTGGGTCCTGGACGAAGCCCCTTGATCATGGCCTAAATGACAATTTCATTGGGCACTGTAGGTGCTTGTGCTCTCAGACGCAAGAACCTTCGAACATACGCCTGGAGATACTCCTCATGATCTTGCGTGCATTGAAACAGTGCCTGAGTTGTGACTGGCTTCGTCTGGAAGCCTTGGAAACTTGTCACTAGCATATCCTTAAGCTTCTGCCATGAAGTAATAGTCTCTGGCCGAAGAGAAGAATACCATGTTTGTGCCACATTCTTAACTGTCATGACGAAGGACTTGGCCACAACAGCTGCGTTGCCTCCGTATGAAGATATAGTCGCTTCATAACTCATCAAGAACTGCTTCGGATCTGAATGCCCATCATACATGGGGAGCTGAGGTGGCTTGTATGATGGAGGCCATGGGATAGCCTGCAGTTCTGCTGCCAAGGGAGAAGCATCATCAAAGGTAAAGGTATCATGATTAAAATCATCATACCATCCATCCTCGTTGAATAAGCCTTCTTGGTGAAGCTCCCTATGTTGGGGCCTTCATTCTTGTTCGTCTTGATCAAGATGGCGTACTTCTTCAGTAGCTTCATCGATCTGCCTTTGAAGATCAGCTAGTCGGGCCATTTTCTCCTTCTTCCGTTGTACCTGCTGATGGATTATCTCCATGTTTCTGATCTCCTAGTCCAACTCCTCCTCCTGGAGTGTTGGACTGGTGGCCTTTGTTTTCTGGCTTCGGGCCTCTCGAAGAGAAAGGGTCTCCTGATTTGGGTCCAGTGGCTGAAGTGCAGCAGCCCCTGGCGCGGAAGCTTTCTTTGGCGGCATGACGAAAGTCGGTGCTTGCCGAAGGTGGTCAAAAAAGGGTTCATCGGAGGTGGGCGCCAATGTTGGGGACTTATTCTCAAATACTATGAATTAAGAACAAGGTAACACAAGATGTTGAATGTTAATGCCCTTCGTCCTTCGAAGCATTATTTCCCTTAGGATATAATGATCTTCAGACGAAGGTTGTGAAGGATATACCTTCATCATCGCAATATACGTTAAATAAAAGAAGGAGCATATGACATATGAAACAACATAAACTATCATATAATATTATTAACTCATTATTATTCATTATATCATCATGTAAAAGAAGTAACAATATTGAATTACAAAGGTACCTTCGGCTTGTTAGAAGGCAAAAAAGCACAAACGTGACGCAAAAGCAGGTACAAGTCAGCGTGAACAGTACAGGGGGTACTATTCATCTATTTATAGGCACAGGACGCAGCCTGTGAGAAATTACAGTCATGCCCTTTACATTTACTATTGGCTTATAGAAAAATCTATGAGGACTGGATAGCCTTTTCCCCTTTAAGTCGGTTTCTTTTCCCGTGATTGAGCCGAAGCTTCTTTGTGCATAGCTTCGGAGCGGCGACAACCTTCGTCACGATCATGTCCTCATCCTATATGCCTTTTAATCCTGAATCCAAAGATACCTGTTTATAAAATCAAACTTGACAAACACTGTTAAATTACGTTTTTGAGGACCTTCGGAGGACGAAGGCCCCCAACATCTAGTATTGCTTTTCAATTGATATGTGCTTTTCAATTAGTATTTTCAATTGATTGTCACGTTTTTTCAATTGATATTTATTTGTTGTATACTTTCAATTGGTTTTTATTTTTCAATTGGTAAGCACACATATACTAGGTAAATCATGAGGTAGGATTGCTCCGTTTAAATTAACATTTAGAGCAAACCTACATGATTTAAAATGTTTTACAAAGTTATATAGCTTGTTTAAACTACTAAACAAATGATACCCATGTATCTCAATTACATACCATAAATTTTCAATCGGCACCATTTTGAAATTATATGTGCCAAAGTTCAAATTATAGATAATTTACCTCTGAGTATCACCTAATGTAATGCCCTTATAACATTATCCCTTCAAGTGATATCTTGAACTTAAAAGTCCAAGTGCATGTCTCTTGAAAGTATTCAAAACTTGTATGCATATTTTTAGGGGGGTTACTCTATAATTGTGTATTTGAGATTAACACTATTTCCAAACTTATCATGTGTGTAGTAGTCTCATTGAAGGAAAATAGAATTCTCGAGAAAGATAATGTGCTTCCACTACAAAGTGGTCTCGTCTTCCAATTGGTACTTGTAAATTGGTATCATCTTGTGATTGGTATCAAAATCTTAGCATCATTTACTTACTTTCTTCATTTATATAGACTAAAATGACATGACATATTGCACCCACCCCCATGTAAAAACTATGCAAAGGCTTTACATTTTTTGTTATCTATAGAATATCCTTTATCATAAAATTATTGAAAGGGAAATGTGCCCTTGGGCCATTTCTATTATGTTTTGGTGATTAGATGTCCAACGCATAGAGTTATGGCTTTATTGAGCTAAGAGTTAAAAAATGCAAATGGAAAAGCAAAGGTATGATTCTAGCACTTAGTAAATTGTTTTTGGTACTAACTATGTTCTACTAAGTGCTAGGAAACTTCTAAAATCAAGAAAGATTGAAAGGGAGAAGTTTGGCTGAGTTCAGCCAAACCTGCACCAGCCTATGGTGCACCAGATTGTCCGGTGTGCACCGGACAGTGTCTGATGCCCAGGCTGGCGCGCTCAACGAACTGGCCGCTCTTGGGAAAAACTTAGGGCGCCAAAGATATAATTCATCGGACTGTCTGGTGTGCCAGCCACGCACCCAACTAACGGTCGACAGCGCGATTAGCGGGTGACACGTGGCTCAGCCAACGGTCCGAAGGTCGCACCAGACTGTCCGGTGTGCCACGGGGCCGGTGGCTGTAATAGCCGACTTCGCTAGAAAAGGAAGAAAATTGTGCACTGTTCACTGTCCGGTGGTGCACCGAACCGTGTGGTGCGCCTACGGACAGAAGGCAACCAAAGCCTTCCAAATGGAACTCTAATAGCTCCTAGCTGCCTTGGGGCTATAAAAGGGACCCCTAGGTGCATGGAGTAGAACACCAAGCACTCTTTGAACATTCAACAACGCCTAGACATCAAATTCACGCCTTGCTTTAGTAGATTGAGATTTGGGCAGTTGTTTTGAGCTGTAACTCCGATGTGCTCTCCTTGTGCTCCTCGCTCTCATTTTGTGTGCGTGAGTCGTTGCAAGTATGTCTCGTGTGTGTGGTTCTAATCCCTCCGTTACTCTTGTGGTTTACTTGTGATCAATCTTGTAAGGGTGAGAGACTCTAAATTGTGGAGATTCCTCACAAAGGGAAAACTTAAGATAAGAAGGAAAATCGTGGTACTCAAGTTTGATCTTTGGATCACTTGAGAGGGATTGAGTGCAATCATTGACCGAAAGCGGTCACCACAACGTGTAGTAGGCATTGGCCAAACCACGGGATAAAATCACCGTGTCACTGGTGCATCTTTCTCTGTGATTGTTTTCTTCCATAAAGTTCTCACTTGCTTGCTTGCGCTATTGTTCCTAAGTTTATTATTAACCAAGTTTGTGTTCTTTAGACTTGATTTTTACAGGATCACCTATTCACCCCCCTCTAGGTGCTCTCAATTGGTATAAGAACCGTACTCTTCATTCAGGGACTAACCGCCCGAAGAGATGGATCCTAAAGGCTACGGGATGGTGAGCAACGATAAGGAGAAGGAGACTCTCTATGTTGATGAGCCAAAAGGTGACAAGCCCACCGACTCAGGATCAAACAATAAGAAGAAAGATGGGAAGAAGAAGAGGTGCATCAAGAATATCATCTACTACAACAGTGACGCCTCCTCCTCTTCACCAAGGGATGACGACGGCAAAGACTCCTCGTCAAAAAAGAAAATGGTTAATCAAAACTATTCTTTTGATTATTCTCGTATGTCCTACAATTCGATTGCACATTTATTATCTATTCCACTTGGAAAACCCCCTCACTTTGATGGAGAAGATTATTCTTTCTGGAGTCATAAAATACGTAGTCATTTATTCTCTCTCCATCCTAGTATCTAGGAAATAGTGGAAAGTGGAATGCATTTCGATAGTAGTGATAATCCTGTATTTATTAATGAGAAAATACATAAAAATGCCTAAACTACTACTGTTTTGTTGGCATCTTTATGCAGGGATGAATAAGTCAGAGGCTTGGATAATGCTAAACAAATATGGGATACCCTCAAAATCTCTCACAACGGTAATGACGCCACCATGATTACGAAGATGGAACTATTGGAAGGTGAGCTTGGGAGATTCGCCATGAAAAGGGGAGAGGAGCCAACCGAAATGTACAACAGGCTCAAGACCCTGGTGAACAAGATCCGGAGTTATGAGAGTACAAGATGGATGTACCATAACGTCGTTCGACTCATGCTAAGGTCATTTATTATTATTGATCCTCATCTTGTAAACCTTATTCGTGAGAATCCTAGGTACACCAAGATGACGCCCGAGGAAATTCTCGGAAAATTTGTAAGCGGGCGCATGATGGTAAAAGAAGCTAGGTACGTTGATGACATCGCCAACGGACCACTCCCACTCTACGAGTCGCAGCCCGTTGCCCTCAAAGAAACAAGTAGCAAGGATGCACTACCTAACAAGGTGGCACAAGTAGAGGCTGCCGGGCTCAACGAGGATGAAATGGTGCTTGTAATTAAGCGCTTCAAGACCGCTTTGAAGGGACACAAGGAGTATCCCAACAAGAATAAATGGTGGCACATCAATGTCACATCGGATAGGTGTGTTGCATATGTGTAAGGAAAATGGACCCTGGGACATTTCGCTCAATAGGTTTTGGTGTTTGATGATCAACATAACCTGTTGACTAATGTGTTTGCTAGTGTTTATATTTATAGTTCACAGAATGTGAAGAGGATTGGACTAAGACACTGAGGATGCAACACCTCAAATGATGACATAAAAAGATCTTAGAAGTCTAAGGCTCAAGACCAAAGGAGCCCAAGAACAAAATACAGAAGACCTAGAAGATGGGCTGTCAGTTGGCTCACCGGTGGCACACAATTGGCTCACCGGTGGCACACAGTTGGCGCACAGGACAGCCAACAGAGTTTCCATTCTGAGAGGAGGCACCGGACTGTCCGGTGTGCACCAGACAATCACTGTTCACTGTCCGATGCACGTAACGGCTAGCTGTCAGAACTGGCCATTGGCTGCACACCGTTGGCACACAGTTGGTTCACCAGTGGTGCACAATTGGCTCACCGTTGGCACATTGTTGGTGCACCGGACTGTCCGGTGTGTCAGAAGTAGCCGTTCGACCGTATTAGCGCTTGCTCTAGGTGAAACCTAGTTAGTTGAGTGAGTTTAGATAAACCACACAACCCCTCGACTCTTGCGCGAGCCGTGTAATTGTATCGAGTGGGGCAAGAGTCTTGCGAGACTGTGACAATCGTGTTTGTGTCACGGACGCCACCGTGTACCGGAGGGAATGAAGCCCGCGGCATTTTCGGCCGGAAGCTCGATAGTGGAGACGGCGAGGAGCGTCCGAGAGGAGCCGGAAGCGGAGCACCACTTGCACGTGGAGAAGGCCCGCGGCTCTCTACGGAGTTACTCGACCGAGGTGCTTGGCCCTCGCGTGGGCTTCCCTTTGTGTAGGAGCACCAACGAGGATTAGTCGGGACCTTGCATGGTTACGGATACCTCGGTAAAAATACCGGCATCATCCACGAGAGTTTGCATCTCTTTAAGCTTCCACATTTATATTAAGCATTTACGTTTCAATCTTGTCTTTATACTTATATAGTGTAGATTGAAACTTAGCCATTGTGGTAGAGATTGCAACACTTAGACTAAACCTAGTTTGCACATTATGAATTGATTATTTGCATAGGTTTTGCTCTAGAGATTTAATTGTGGCCTTGTTTAGTGAAAGTTTTAGAAGTCCTAATTCACCCCCCCCCCTCTTAGGTGTCACCTGTTTCCTACAATTGGTATCAGAGCCTGGTTTGGCTCATTTGAAATGCTTTAGCTTCACCGCTAAAAGAGTCGATGTTGTTTAGAGGAAGGGATGGATACCCATAGGCCACCATACTTCGACGGCACTAACTTCCCATATTATAGTGCTAGAATGGCTTGTTACCTTGAGGTCGTTGATCTAGGTGTTTGGAGAGTCACTCGTGATGGGATGAAACCACCCCAAAATCCTGAGAAACCTACCACGAGTGAGAAAAAAGAAATTCATTTAAATGCTAGATCCAAAAATTGCGTGTATGAATCTCTTAGCATGGATATTTTTAATCAAGTTTTTACATTAAAAACTACTAATGAGATTTGACTAAAATTGCACAAGCTCCATGACGGCACATCCAATGTCCGTGAGCAAAAACATTGCCTAGTCTTAAATGAGTATAATTCTTTTGCTATGAAAGATAATGAGCTTGTTAGAGATATGTATTCTCGTCTAAATCTAATCATCAATGAGATCAATTCTATTAGCATTAATAAGCTAGGTGATGCGGACATTGTGAGAAAGATTATCTCTCTGCTACCACAACAAAGATATGGGAGCATCATCACTATTCTTCACAATATGGAGGACTTGAGTACAATGACCCCGACCATTGTGATTGGGAAAATCGCGGCCTTTGAGATGTCGCGAAAAATGTGTCGGGGAGAGGAGCCAACTTCCTGAAGGTCATATGTTTTTGCATGTGATGAAAGGAAGGGTAAAAAGAAGGCTCCCAATCTAAGTTCCTCAAGTGAAGAAGAGAAAGAAGAAGAAAGAGATGATGGTGAAGATAATCAACCATCAACATCATCCTCTGAGGACGAAGAAACAATCCGACCTGTCGGAAAGGTAATGGGGATGATCTGCAATATTAATCTAATGGGTGTGCCCCTGCAGGTAGATGATCTTTTTTTAACATTGACATGAAAAAGCAAAGAAAGAGAGGATGCTTCACATGCGGGGAGAAGGGCCACTTCACGGACAACTGCCCAACTATGGTCGAACCCAAAAAGGAGAGGAGCAAAGGCAATGCGCTAACAAGTGTCAAAACTTGGGATGATTCTTCAAGCGAAGATGAACCTCCAAGGACGCGCAGCCACCGGTCCTCATCACGCTCATCACGGTCATCACAAAAATGCCTTATGGCAAGAGGTAAAATGAGCATTTCATCCTCTAGTGATGAAAGTAGTAGTGATGATGAAGGTAGGGAAAGCCCTCTGTAGATGAGCTTGCGAAAGCCGTTAAATTTTTCCAGGATGTTTGCACTAAGCAAAAGGCTCAACTTAAAACCTTGAAAAGTAAGTTGATTAGCTCCCAAAATGATTATAAATGCTTGCTAGAAAAATTTGAAACATTTGCAAATTTGAATTGTGAGCTATCAACTAAAATTGAGCAATTAGAAACTAGTGCTACATCCACTGCTATCAATGATGGCCTTGTTAAAAGGAATGAAAAACTTAAGGCTAAGTTAGCTAGCTCCTAAGAAGCTATTAAAAATTTGCTAGGGAAAATGGAAATTCTTACCATACACAATAATGAGCTAACTACTAAGCTAGAAAACATTGGTAGCACCCCAGGGGCATCTTTAGTTAAAATTCCTGAAATTATTAAGAAAGATGCTTATATTCTTGCTTTGATTTAATTAATGATTCTAACCCTTGCAACCAAGTTCTTGTTGAGAATATTATTGCAGAAACATGTTCGAATGAGGTTGCAAAGGAAAATGAGCAATTAAGGCAAGAAGTGGCTCGCCTTGGCAAGGCTTTGTATGACAAGAAAGGCAAAGCCAAACAAATCCAATCTCCACAGGATAACACCACTGCGGGAGTGAACAAGCCTGTGGAGGGCAAAACTGTGATGTGTAGGTTATGCCACAAGGAAGGACATAAGTCTTTCCAGTGCAAGGCGATGACCGGGGATAAACAAAAACAAAAGGTCAAGCAAAAGCCAACAAGCAAAATCACCAACACCTACATCAACAAGGTGGACAAAAAGGCTACTACACCATATTTGATCAAGAAGAAAAAGAATGGAAAGGTGATAGCAATCAAGGCTAATAAGCAAGCCAACAAAGTAAAAGGGGCCAAACGCATCTGGGTGCCAAAGGAAATAATTTCAACCATGAAAAGCACCAAGAAGGTTTGGATCCCGAAAGGGAAATGAGGAGTCCGAAGGACGACGGGGAATTTGGAGACTTGGCAAAGTTGGGATGTATATCATGGGATACATCATATTGGATCAAGTTTATTACCAAGTGGGTTAGTGAATATTTTGGACCCAAATTTCCCCACCCATGACTAAGGTAACTAGATTTGTTGTATTCCTTATTTTTAGATATGCATATCTATTTTCTTGTATCTAGTTTTACCTTTCACGCCTAGTATTTCATTTGGTACTTACTTTAGATCAACAATGCATGCATACTAGGTAAATCACATGGTAGGATAGCTCGTTCTCAATTCATATTCTTGAGCAAACCTACATGATTTAAAATGTTTAATTAAGCACGGCACATAACTTATTTAACATCCCTAAGTAAATGACACTAATGCTTCAAAATCTTATATCCTACAATTGGTATCATTTAACTTATATGTGCCAAAGCTCGGATTATGGATAATCTTCCCCTCTTGATATCAAATCAAAGTGCAAGTCTCCTACAAGTATTCAAAACTTGTATGCACACTTTCAGGGGGAGATTACTCTATAATCTAAGTCTTTGAGACTACTACCTGTTTTCAAGTCTATTTCATGTAGTAGTCTCATTGTAAGGAAAATGAAGTCCTTGGAGAAAGACAACAAGCTTCCACTGCAAATTTACAAGAATTCTTATGTTTCACAAGCCTGCCATTGTCTTCAATTGATCCGCAATTGACTTTTAATTGGTATCTTTGAGACTACATTTAGTATCATTTACATGTCTTCTCCAATATTTGATTAGACTATATTTCATATCTTATACTTCCCATGTTGTTATAAATGCATATATTGTTGACTCATATTTTGTTACCTATGCATAAGGGAAGTTAGTCTATTCAAATCATATCTTGCACCTCCATTTCTCACATGCTTTTTCTTAAGTAGATCTTTGTCAGGGGGAGTACTTCTTTGTCTCTAAAGGGGGAGAAGTTTCTTCCAAAAAGGGAACACTCATTTAGGAGGAGTAATAATTTTACTGCTTCAATCGGTTTCATTGATAAATCTTTTATGGGGGCAAGTCTTATTTTCTTCCTACATGTTCTTAATGTCTTCCTTTTTTGTGGTTGATGCCAAAGGGGGAGAAGTTGTAGGGACCAAAGCAATGAAATGTTATCGAACACCAAACACCACCAATTTAAATTGATCGTTCAAGTGGTTTTGGCTCTTTGGTCTAAAATAGGAAGTAAGTGAATTATGGAGTTAGGGGTAGGCTTAAGTCCATAAATATCACTTTGTGGGGACAAACATGCATCCTAGCAAGTAGATTTCATATTTTCATTCAAATGTTTGTTATATTTTCTTGCTTTGGTTGTGTTGTCATCAATCACCAAAAAGGGGGAGATTGTAAGGAAAATGGACCCCGGGCCATTTGGCTCGATAGGTTTTGGTGTTTGATGATCAACATAACCTGTTGACTAATGTGTTTGCTAGTGTTTATGTTTATAGTTCACAGGATGTGAAGAGGATTGGACTAAGAAACTGAGGATGCAACACCTCAAATGAAGACATAAAAAGAGCTTAGAAGTCCAAGACTCAAGACCAAAGGAGCCCAAGAACAAAATACATAAGACCTAGAAGATGGGCTGTCAGTTGGCTCACCGGTGGCACACAGTTGGCGCACAGGACAGCCAACAGAGTTTCCATTTTGAGAGAAGGCACCGGACTGTCCGGTGTGCACCGGACAATCACTGTTCACTGTCAGGTGCACGTAACGGCTAGCTGTCAGAACTAGCCGTTGGCTGCACACCGTTGGCTCACCGTTGGCTCACTATTGGTGCACTGGACTGTCCGATGTGTCAGAAGTAGTCGTTGGCTGCACACCATTGGCACACTGTTGGCTCACCGGTGGCACACAGTTGGCACACCTTTGGCACACTGTTGGCTGACAGGACTGTCCGGTGTGCCACCCTTACAACAGTCTGGTTTTCAACGACTAGTTGAGTTGGGGCCTATATATACTTCACCCAACCAGCCATTTGAAGGTGTAGGAGCCCTAGCAACATACCAAGGCATATTGTAGACATTTCCAAGTGCCCAAACACCCAAGTGCTTAATAGAATCACTCGGTGATTAGTGTAGCTGCTTTGCCAAGTGCTTTTGTTAGTTAGACCGTATTAGCGCTTGCTCTAGGTGAATCCTAGTTAGTTGAGTGAGTTTAGATAAACCACACAACCCATCGGCTCTTGCGCGAGCCGTTGTAATTGTACCGAGTGGGGCACGAGTCTTGCGAGAGCGTGACAACCATGTTTGTGTCACGGCCGCCACCGTGTACTGGAGGGAACAAGGCTCGCGGCGTTTTCGGCCGGAAGCTCGATAGTGGAGACGACGGGGAGCGTCCGAGAGGAGCCGGAAGCGGAGCACCACTTGCGCGTGCAGAAGGCCCGTGGCTCCCTACGGAGTTACTCGACCGAGGTGCTTGGCCCTCGCATGGGCTTCCCTTTGCGTAGGGGCACCAACGAGGATTAGTCGGGACCTTGCGTGGTTTTGGATACCTTGGTAAAAATACCGGTGTCATCCACGAGAGTTTGCATCTCTACCTTACTCTTTAAGCTTATGCATTTTAAGCATTTAAGTTTCAATCTTGTCTTTATACTTATATAGTGTAGATTGAAACTTAGCCATTGCGGTAGAGATAGCAACACTTAGACTAAACCTAGTTTGCACATTATGAATTGATTATTTGCATAGTTTTTGCTCTAGGGATTTAATTGTGGCCTTGTTTAGTGAAAGTTTTAGAAGTCCTAATTCACCCCTCTCTTAGGCATTACATGTTTCCTACAATATGCTAAAGAATGGCTTGAAGACTGAGTGCACTGGACACCAGAGCATACACTAGACAGGGTGCACAGAGAGCACTACAGAGTGGCCCTAGGAGTTAAAAGGCACCGGGCATATTCAATGTAGCACCGGACTCCACACCGGATGTGGTACTCATAGAGGTTGCAACATGCAATCGAGCTAAGTATAAGGCATCGAACATGTTTAGTGAAGCACCAATGAAATCAAATATGCAAAGGGCTCAACGATCAGCAACGACTAGTCTCCAATGGTTACGTGAGGTGGAAGACACCGGACGTATCCGATGACACACTAGTGGCACACCGGACATGTATGGTTATGCTTAGAAAATCTTGTCACTTTTCAGTGGCTCTTTTGAGTGTGGGGGACTAAATGCCACGTCAACTAGCCATTTTCAAGTGTGGGAGCTCAGATACATTACCAAGAAGTTGAAACTCCATTCCATAGCTCTTAGACACCCAAGTGCTTAATAGAATCACTCGATAATTATTGTATGTGTTTGTAAAGTGCTTAGGTTAGTTAGACCAATGTTATAGCGCTTGCTCTAGGTTATATGCCTTAGAGTGAGATTAGACACCCTCAACCCCCTCAACACTTAAGTGTGTTGTTGTAATTATATCTAGTGGGGCGAGAGTCTTGCAAGACCACACCAACCGTGTTTGTGGTGTGTCTGTCACCGTATAATGGAGGGAACGAGGCCCGCGGTATTTCAGTCTAAAGCTCGATAGTGGAGATGGTGGGGAGCATCCAAGTAAGACCGAAAGTGGAGCACCACTTACACGTAGAGAAGGCCCACGACTAACTACGGAGTTACCTAATCGGGAGTTTGGCCCTCGTGTGGGCTTCCCTTTGCATAGGGGCACCAACGAGAATTCGAAAGAACCTTATACAGTTCTTGACACCTCGGTAAAAATATCAGCGTGTCAACGAGAGTTTGTATGTCTATCACTTAAGCTTTTATATTTATATTGCTTCCTTTGGTCGTGTGCTTTACCTTTTCTAGCTTAGTTAGGCTATGTCCAGCAGATTGTATATGATCGTGCAAAACATTGTTTTGCACTGTAAACTGCATTGTTTATCGAGTGGGGTTTGAAATGAGGACTGAGGATGAGTAAACTGCTGGAGATAACCTTACAGGCTAGTTGGTAGGACTAGAACCTAGGTTGCATAACTCTTTTTGCGATAGAGATAGCAACACTTAGACAAAACTTAGTTGCATTAGCTTGCTTGTTATCCACATAGATTTTGTTTAAGAGACAAAATCAGAGTTCTAGATTATTGTGAAAAATAGTTGTTCTAATCCAACTTCTCTCCCTTAGACGTCCATGCTCCTTTCACTGGCAAATATGACAACAGTGATTGTGCTTATTTATTCATAGCAAGGAGGTATCCTAGCATAGTCTAGGTTATTGGGGAGATGAAAGCTACCACTACAAAATTATCTCCATATATGAAGTACTTAGCAAATGTGACAAAGTTTATGAGATTCTAAATGGACATATAGTTCATCAAAAGGAAGATGTTATAATTGATAAAAAGGGCAAACAAGCTGATATTGCAAGCATTATGAGCATGAGTTGACTGATAGAAATAATAGTTATAACATTGATTATTTAGATGGTGACAATAAATTTTCAGAGATTGATGATAGAGCTAATCACACTAAGGAAGATAACTACAAGTATGAGAACCTAATAAGAGTCGATGCTTTTTATAAAGTTTGTTGAAGATGAAGGCAAACTAAAGCCTGTAATTATCACTAACAATAGCAAAATTATGCATCCCATTCCTAAAATTTGACACACGTTTCTTTATGAGCACTATTTCCCACAAAATGAAGGGCAAAATTTTGAAAACCATCTTTCTTTAGGAATGGTAGCAAAACCTTCCTAACAACAAATGTACATATCCGTGGGTGAATACAGCTGTAATGTACATACATGTATACAAAGAAAGGCTACTCCAAACCACATCACATTTTATTTAAAGCACCCGATCTCTAATTCACAAACTAGAAAAACACGTTAATGAGTGTCTAGTGAAGGACTCAAGTCAAAGGTTTGTGGCCCAGGCCAGCGAACCCGATCTAGGGGGACAACTGATACAAGAGCCAAGGTGACTACGGCCCTAGCCAAATTCAAGTGGGGAATCGTTAGGCGTTGGCCACTTTTCTTTTCCGAGGGTCCTTCTAAACCAATTAATATATATCTTAAGGATTCTATAAAGGACATAAAATCCTATAGCAACTCTATTCCCAATTGCCTTTAAGAGCCAAGAAATTCGGATTATTTAAAAGGAATTTCTTTTTTTTTCCTCTTAGCCTCGCTAGAACCTATCCTCTCCCTCTTCCTGTACCACAGCCATCTCCTGCCCAGCACCTGTGCTTGCACCACAGGCCTGTGTCGAACTGTACCTCTCCAGTGACGATTATGGGTCGGCGACGATAGCCATGCCCTGGCCCTCTCACCTCACAAATAACTAGCCCGGTGCAATTCACAAGATCGCATTTTTGTAGATTAACACCACACAAAGCCAACAATGGTGGTCAACTGCCAAACTGAACACTAAAAATGAATCCAAGATAAACGAGGATCATTTACAAAATGAGGTCAATTGCCATCAACATCCTCTTACATAGTGCAGGTTTCTGAACCGTGCAAGTGGTAAGCCCAAGAAGTACACAAATCAGCAATTGGTAGCTACTGGGCTGTGTAAACATTTTGTACATGAGATAACTCTGTAACCCAAAAGGTTCAAGACACCCAGCAATTTCCAGATGCAAGCTTGTCCAATGCAGCCCACCTCCATAAACTGAGTAAAGTAAAAAAAAGGAACATCTTAACATCATGACAGGCATTCATCATTCTGAAAGTTGTGCAATGTTCAGTAAAAACTAGGTCACTCACGAATAATGGAAGTACAGATAGTTTTAATGCAAGTGGTAAGCGTTGAAGTTTGTTGATCAAAAGCTGAAAGAACCCAACGTTGAAATGGAAGAATGTGCCAAAAAGAAAATAGAAAGCAAAAAACACTCATTCAACCATTTCAAACAATGAAGGTCGAATTTTACCTGTGCTCCAAACACCACATTACAAGCTATTAGTTTCATCAGTCCTCACTTTCATAGTAAGAACTTGCTCTAATTATGATTACCTGCACCATTTGCACAACAGAAATTGCTTGGTCAGCATTGCAATACATAGATAGCAGGCCATAGTAACATCTTGTAACCAGAAATAATTAGACTACCTTTGTACACATGTGAATCTCGTCCTGCAAAAAGGCCGTGCTTGAAACAAGTTTTAATTCTTTCTACAGAAATTTTTATTCCCTAAATCACAGTTACTGTTACAGTTGCCTTCAACAGTCGGGCATAATGCAAGTTCCATGGATGCTTCAAATGTTAGATATGTCCTAAGACTTAGTAAAGTGACTGAGTTAAGCTCAACTATGTTCTTTGATTAAGGACGCAATTCTTCCCATGGTTGTGGCTCCAGTCACGATAGGATAAAGAAGAAGACACAGTTAAACACCATTCTCGATAGGATAGCTACCACATTGGCTAGTACAAGAGCTACATAAGATAGCTATGTGATTGACAAACTTTATAAGATAAATTATGGACTTCTTTATATTTTATGATATATTTTTCAATTACTTAGTTATTTCCTAGTTTGTTATAAGTATGGAATATTATAATGGTGAAAATTATGTCAGCCATCACGAATAATGTTACGCCATGGTCAATTTGGCAACAAATCATATATATCTACAATGTCACAGCAGTTTAAAACAAACGACTTTCAACTTTTCAGCAACAGACAGCTAACTACAGCCTTTTCACAGTACACAACAGAAAGCAACTTTTCTCACAGCAAACAGCACAACCAAAAGCACCTTTTATAGAGTATTTCATTTATTCATGGTAGATTAACTCTGCAGCAACTATTCATCTTGCAAACTCTCTACAAGGGTTCCATACAAGCCAAAGGCTTCCAAGTGGCCAGAACAATTAGAATAGCCAACGAAATTGAAGGGGCGTCCAAAGCCATTGAACATTTACCTCTATCATTAGATGATGGTTTTGTATTGTTTCTTACATATGTCTTATTTCTAACTTGATTTCAGTTTTAAGTGAAGAAAGAATAGGCGACCAGAGGAGGTGAAAGGGAGCCAATCAAATTCGGTTGCTTAAAAATGGAACCTGAGAACTTAACTTCGATGGAGATGAAGATATCGCTCAAACCAAAAACACATCAACCAACCAGTGATCTCATAATTTGAAAATGCTCCTAGGACTCACACGAGACCAACAAAACAAACAGATCGCAAATCAAACACCTAAAACTCCAAAACAGCCCAAAATTGTATCGCTGTCTAGTGTTGTTTTGAGCGGCACGAAATTCATTTTTCGAATGCGAAACTAATTCAAACAAACTCCAATTGAGCTAAAACGAGACATGATCTGAACAAACGTTGCATCGCGGATGGTTACAGCCACACTTCCTCTCAAAATCACAAGCACACAAATGTGGAGTTTACAAAACACCTACGGATCTCAGGGCTAAAAACTAGAGCAACCTAGGAAATGAAACTACGGTTTTCTAAACAAGAGTCTAATGATATAGAGACCAAAGAGATAGTTGCACACAATAGTCATCCGACCTATTTATAGAGGGTTATTTCACAAGACTAAACTACCCTTAGATACATAGAGCTTATCCACTTAACCAGGGGCAAAATAGACCAACTCCTAGGATATGCATATGATGGCCACGAGCTACACACGAAGTTGCTTCGCTTCAACACAACCTTTGCGATGACAACATGCGCCGCTTCTGATTCCGGTCGGCACTGATTTCAAGTCGGGCGACCAGCTAGTCGTCCCAGAGGACCGACCAGGCGCCTAATCGCGATTAGGGTGACGATTAGGACGCCTAATCGGTCTTGGTCGACCTTAGGTCGTCCCTAGTCGTCCTATGTAATTTCTAGCATATAGCCATATACCATATATATACAAGCAATGCAGTCCTTGCCAACAGTCCAACAAGGAATATGGCTGCAAATAGGCACTATATAAGTCTAGCAGTACTGCAGGCTAGCAGATGATGGTAAGTGGTAAGACTGATTGACTAAAAATTGACTACAGTAGAGTAGCAGACTAAGACCAAGAACTCAAGAAGGCAAGAACTAGATACTCTATCTATTGTGACGAGCTCACCTTGTGTCTCGTCGGTCCTCAGTTCACTAGTGCAGTGGTGCTACTCTGGAGCCGAGGATGACCTCGAGTCCTTCATATGAGTAGGGGCGACCTCCAGATGATGACCACAAGTCCTGGAGACACCGAAGTCGGCGCAGGTGGAGAGCCGGCACGGGGGGGACTGCACAGCACAACTGGAGCAACCGTCGTCGATTATGTAGAAGAGTGAAGTTATTGATCTATTGCATAGAGTGGGGTACATATATATAGAGACTCAACCCTAACCCTAATGTGCCGACAGCCCAACAGTGGTGCCGGCCTACACACACTCACACACACAGTCTAACATCCCCCCGCAGTCGCAGCATCGTGATGGTGCAAATGTTGCGGCTGGAGTAGCGACCGGTGTGTGTTCTGAGAAGGCGATAGCCCCTGGATGCCGAGTTAGCCGAAGTCGAGGTGGCCGAGGTCGGGAGACACGCAGCAGGAACCTGTTCTTCGGGAGGGGTCGACGTTCGAGCGTCAACGATCGACAGGGCGACACAGCAAAAGAGCACCGGCAGGCCGACCTTCCTGCTTCTTTGATCGTCCGGACGTCAAGGAGCCCCGCTAAGGAGGCCGACAGCAGCGCACGCATCTACGCCGGTCATGGTGTCCGCGCCCGCGACAGAATAGAAGGGGAACGGATCCGGCCGGGAAGGCCACGGTAGCGACGGATCCAGCCGGGAGGACGCGATCCGGCAAAAGGGACGTCGGATCGAGCCAGGAAGGTCGCAGCAACGGGGATCCAGCCAGGAAGGCCGTGGCAGCGACGGATCCAGCAAAGGCGATGAAGGGGGTGGGTGGCGGGTCCAGCCGGGCAGGGGCCTGCGACGGGCCTGGCAAGGGGTGTTGACGGCGCCGGCGACGGGAGAAGCATGAAGAGGAGGCACTACTGGGTGACAACGCAGTCAGAGGCGCCTGGTCGGCGCGACCATCGGCGCGGTCCGAGGGTCAGCCCGCCTCTGTCAGCGGATCAGGGCGGCCAGCGTTGGGGAAGGGAGCAAGGCCGCCTGGGGCAATGTCTGCCATGGCCAGCGAGGAGAGGAGCTCGGTGGAGGCAGGTGGGTGACGACGTCGAGGGTGCCGGAGAGCTTGGCGTCCCCTTGCTGGTTGTTGAGCCACAACCGCTGGATGGCGGAGCCGTTGAGCGCAGCGAGGACGGGGCCGGAGAGGTTGTTGTAGGAGAGCGTGAGGTTCTGGAGGCCCATGAAGCGGGCGAGGGAGTCCGGGATCCCGCCGGTGAGGCTGCAGTTGTCGAGGGAGAGCACCTACACCTACAGCGACGAGTCGGCGAGCCCCCGCGGGAGCGCCCAGCCGCCCTGGGACGCGTTGAGGCGTGGGTTGTTGGCGAGCGAGATCTCGAGCAAGTCGGCAAGGCCGTCGAAGAAGTCGGGCAGGATGGCATCGAAGTCGTTGTCGTTGAGGAAGGCACGCTGGAGGGACGCCATGCCCCGGAAGGACGGGAGCGCGCCGGAGAGGTTGTTCCCCTGGAGGCTGAGATCGTTGTTGGTACGAAGGCGAACACGTCCCCCTCGCTCGAACTCCCCACATCAGCATGTTCAAGACTGAAGGCCCCAAAGGTCGAGCCGCTCAAGCGAAGTGCCCAAGGTCGACGCCCACGCGAAGACTCAAGCACTATCTTCGCCCTGGCGAACCGGAGCGAAGACCATTAAAGACTTCGGAGCTCGGACAATCAAGACCTCGAAGACCATGCGTTGTGATCTTCCTCATTGTAAAAGGGGGCCCGTGTATAGTCCGACCCATACTGCTGGATCCCGCCCATAGGCCGCCGTGTCGGCAGGGCTAGTAGAGGGTTGGCCCACGTCTGTAATTAAGTACGTTGTAATGACCCGCCATAACCCCTCAGGGGGAATATTCCGGGGATAAACTAGGTAACTGAGGGTCTAATTGTCTTTGGCAGGGCCGGGCAGTCCTCAGTTACCTATAAATACCCCCGCACTGTGCCATTGTGAGGGACGGGGAAAAAACACTGTTGTGAAAGTAGACCACATCTACTAGCCTCAAACATTTTATCACTCTCCCATCGTTTGAGCTTGTCGGACTGCATTTGCAAGTTCCAACAGTCGCGCAGCGCCGCGAGCGAGGGGAGCGATGGCGGGAGCATCCCCGCCAGGCCGGCGTTCTTGAGGTCGAGGTTGTCGACGTGGCTGGTGCGGTCGCAAGAGACGTGCGGCCACGTGCACGCGTCCCCGTCGTCGGGCCACCCCAGCGCGTTCGGGTTCGTCAGCGATTTCCGAAGGTCCTCCAGCGCCACCTGGTCCGGCCGGAGGGGAGGGAGGAGGCGGCGGCTGCAAGGCAGCGGTGGCTGGAGAGAGGGGAGGAGGCGGCGGCGGCTGGGGAGAAGGGCCGCCCCGAGAGGGTTGGATGAGCCTCCCGGGGCGGCGGGGCGGAAGCCGGTGGTGGCTAGGAGGTGGCGGTTGTGGGGTGGGAGGAAGAAGAAACCCTAACCCTAATCCTCTGATACCATGTAGAAGAGTGAAGTGACTGATCTATTGCATAGTGGGGTACATATATATAGAGACTCAACCCTAACCCTAATGGGTCGGCAGCCCAACAGTGGTGCCAGCCCCCACACACACTCACACACACAGTCTAACAGATTGCCCTGGAAGGCCGTCGGTGGCAAAGGACAGGCTAAGGGTTGGAGAGGGGAGCAGGCAGTGTTAGGGTTTCAGTAACCTATGGGTGTAGTCAACTATTTTTATGTTGCTACTGTATATGGTCCGAAAAAACGTTGAAGCCCAATAGTAAACCTGGCCGCCACTGGTCGACCAAGAACACGCTAATCGGACGACTAATCGGACGCTAAAGGGACAAATCAACCTTGTGTTCGCAATCTCCCTATTGATAAGTGCATGTCAACACCACCGAACTCCCGTTACAAAGGAAAATACACACCCTACTCCCATTACAAATGTGAGGATATCTACAAGCTGTCTGTGGGTATCAACATGACGAAGATCAATGCCCCTTTCTCATAATGATCTCTGAGAAAATGAAAACGGGCATCGATGTGCTTGGTTTTAGAATATAAAACAGGATTTTTGGCAACACTGATGACACTTAGTGATATCACATAGTACAGGCACATGAGAAAACTGCAAACCAAAATCAGCATCATACTTAGCCTCTGTGAGCAGTTGCGAGCAACAACTAACGGCAGCTACATACTCAGCCTCTGTGAGCAATGCTAGATTGTTTACGACAAGACCACGAGACCAAAAAAGATCACAAAAACTGTCAAGTCTTAGAAGTGAATTTATGATCCAAGCGACAACTCGCAAAATCAGCATCAGAATACCCACACAAAGATAATATTGAAGACGACGAATATCATAATCCAAACTCAGGAGTGCAGTGAAAGTACCTCAAGATCTGTTTGACCGCCTACTTGTAAGAAGTGCACGGGGAAGTATGAAATCGAGCGCACAGACACACAGCGAAGTGTATGTCCGACCTCGTAGTTGTAAAGTATAGAAGGGAGCCAATCATTCTCCTATATTCTTTCTGATCTACGGCCTCGCCGTCCTCATCAGCATCAAGAGTTGCGGTGGTGGACAAAGAAGTTGAAAGAAGTTTAGCCTTCTCCATGTCAAACTTCTTCAAGACATCCTTTGTGTATTTGTCTTAATACACAAATGTCCTTTCTTGAGTCTGCTTCATTTGCAGCTAAAGAAAAAAGTTGTGTTCTCCCATCATACTCATTCCAAACTCTCTAACCATAGTATCTGAAAACTTCGAAATAAGAGCATGAGAAGAACCATCAAAGATGATATCATCCACGTAAATCTGAACCAAGTGAGAGTCATTGCCTTGTTTGTGGAGAAAAATGGACTGTCCGGTGTGGACTTGACAGTGTCCGGTGCCTAGGCTGTCAGTCGGCAAACAATCCGCTCTCAGGGTTTTTGTCGAGGCACCGCGTCTATAATTCACCGGACTATCCGATGTGCACCGAACTGTCCGGTGTCCCAGCCGCGCGTCTGGCCAACGGTCGGCCACGCAATCTACGCAGGCTATGTCAGCCCAACCAACGGTCACCAGGCCACACCGGACTGTCCGGTGCGCCACCGAACTGTCAGGAGATGTGACCAACGGCTAGCAACGGTCGGCTCGGCTGATTAAGGAAAGGAATCGGTGACTGTGCAGTATCCGGTGTGCACCGAACAATCCGGTGCACCCACGGACAGAAGGTAATCACGACCTTCCAAATGAAGATCAAACGGCTCCTTGGACCATTGGGCTATAAAACGACCCCCTAGGCACATGGAGTTGTAACCTAAGCACTCTTTGAGCATACTACAACTCTGAATCCTTGTGACCACGCTATTGTTTTGCTAGAGAGAGATTTGAGCGCGTTCTTGAGCTGTAACTCTGTCGTTGTGTTTCGTACGCTCTCTCTTTTCAGTTGTGTGCGTGTTGTTGCTGCGTTGTGCTCTTGTGTGCGTTTCTACTCCCATCCTTACTCTGATTTTGTTTGTAATCAATTGTGTAAGGCGTGAGAGACTCTAATTTGTGGAGATTCCTCACAACGGGATTTTAGTATAAGGAAGATATCTATGCCACTCAAATTTGGTCTTTGGATCACTTGAGAAGGGTTGAATGCAACCCTTGACCAAAGGAGGTCACCACAATGTGGAGTAGTCATTAGCCGAACCACAGTAAATATTGTTGTGTCACTTGTAGATTTACTTATTGCGATTACTATCTTCTTGAGTTATCTACTCTCTTACAATATTGCTCCTAATTTAAATACTCATCTTAAAGGAGGAATCAAGAGAAGAGTTCTCTCTCCATCTATTTACTCATTCTAACTTGGTTTTAGTTCTCAACTAACACTTATTATAAACCAAGTTTGTGTTGTTTAGAGTTAATATTGCAGGATCACCTATTCACCCCCTCTAGGTCCATAAATTTGTTTTTAGTATCATCACAGGTCCAAATAGTTTGAACATTTGATGACACCAAAAACAAGTTTAGAGACTCTGATGACACAACCATATAAGTATAAGGACCAAAATGTGCATGTTGAGAGTTTAAGGACCGGGATGATACAACTTCACAAATTTAGGGAGCTGAATATACACTTTGGTAGTTTTGGGACTGGGATAATACAACGCTATAAGTTTAGGGACCGATAGTGTGCTTTACTCTTCTGATCAACCTCTAGTGCACGAGTGACTGGAAACATGCCCGACTCTATTCTATGACTCCGATAGACCCTAACATATCTACGTCAATGTGAATCGACCAAGGTTCAAAAAAACGCAATTAAACGAGGTTTAATCTGGTTTAAACGCTAGACGGAGGGTTAGCGTCTCGTTTATGGCCTAGGCGCAAGATTACGCGCTGGGCGCGTCTAGGCGGCGTGTAGGCGCGCTGGGCGGCGTGTAGGCGCGCTGGGCGGCGCGGAATCGCGTTGGGCGCGCGCGCGCGAAAAGTCTGGCGCCAGGCCACGCGCGGGAAAGGGCGGGCGGGCGCGCGCGGGAACGGGAAAGGGCGGGCGGGCGCCACCGCGCAAGGCCACGCGCGGGAAAAGGGTCCACGCGGGAAGAGGAAGACAGGGCCCGCGCGCGGTAAGAAAAGCCCCAGGCGCCCTGCTCCACGCTAGCGCTGCCGCCGCCCCTGCTCCACGCTGTACCCAGGTTACTCCCTCCTCTGTTCATCTCCTCCTTTTCTTCTTTGTTCTCTGCTCATTTCTGTTCCTGCTCCAGAATCGCACACATCCCTCCAATCCAGGTGTTGGAACAGGTGGGCAGTGGGCACACATCCCTCCAATCCAGGTGCTCCTTCAATCTCTCCCCCATGTTATTCTTGCTTGAGTATTGGGTTGGATTTTGTTCTCTATGGTTGTCCTGGTCCTGGGTTCATCTGAGGATTGGGTGCTTGTAGGATGTCAACATCCGAGGCTGCTGCTACTAATGGTACTGCAGCAGCGACTCCACCTGAGATCGACAACAACCATCTAAAGAGGAAGTCATCTAATATAGGCTGGGAGTGGGGGCGTCTCTGTGATCCCAATGACAAGAACAGAGTCAAGTGTCTTCTTTGTGGACAAGAGAGCACAGCTGGAATTTATCGCCTTAAGCAGCATCTTGCTCATGTTGGCACATCTATTGTGAAGTGCCCAAAAGTAACTGAGGAAGTTAAGCAGAAGTGCAAGAGAAATATTGATGAGACAGCGAAGAAGAAGAAAGATAAGCAGCAACATGACAAAGAGGTTAGGGAGAATGTGCAACTTGCAACATGTGAAGAGGAAGTGACAGAAGTTGAGTCACTTGCTGGAAGCTCAAGTACCCCTCGCAAGCTAGGACCCATGGACAAATTTACTCGTCCCATTGATCCCAAGTTAAGCAATGCTGAAGCTAAGAGGCAACAAAACATAAATGATGCACTTTGGAAAGAGAGAACACACCAAGTGCAGCAATATGTTGCTAGATGGGTGTATACACATGGTATGTTCTGTACTTAAGGAATTTACCAATTCTTATTGTTGTGCAACCTTCATATTTGTTCCAATCCATGCATTATTAGTTGCTGCCTTGCTGGAATTTTATTTTTCTGCACCAATCTATTTTTGCAGCTATTCCATTCCATGCTATTGATAATGATGAGTTCAAGGAAATGGTTGAAGCTATTGGTCAATTTGGTCCCGGTTTCCAACCTCCAGCTCAGCATGATCTTCGGGGTAGATTGTTGGAAGAGGAGCATGCAAGAACCAAGAGCTTGCTACAAGACCGGGAAGATGAGAAGATTAAGCATGGCTGCTCCATTATGACTGATGCTTGGACAGATATGAAGAGAAGAAGTATTATGAATCTGTGCACAAATACTAGTGAGGGAACTACTTTTATCAAGTCAATGGAGATGTCAGATGTGTCACACACTAGTGAAGTTATATATGAGATGGTTGACAAGGCAATTGAGGATGTAGGTGCTGAAAATGTGGTGCAAATTGTGACCGATAATGCTTCTAACAATATGGGAGCAAAGGCATTGCTACATCTTAAAAGGCCAAACATATTTTGGACTTCTTGTGCAACTCATACCATCAATCTGATGTTGCAAGGCATTGGCAACCTTCCAAAATTCAAGAAGACAATTGATCTAGCAAAATCATTCACTATCTTTGTCTATGGTCACCACCGAACCTTGGCATGTTTGAGGTCCTCCACCTTGAAGAGAGAAATCATAAGACCAGGGGTAACCAGATTTGCTACAGCCTATCTTACACTGCAAAGTATGATGGAAAAGAAGGATTGTCTAAAAAAGATGGTGGTTGATTCCAAGTGGTATGACTTACCTGATGTGAAGTCCAAAAAGGGCAAGGATGCTACAGCCACGGTGTTGAACCCTCGTTTTTGGAGAGGTGTCTCCCTTTGTTTGAAGGTCTTTGAGCCCTTGGTGAAAGTTCTACGTTTGGTTGATGGAGATGTGAAGCCATCTATGGGTTATGTGTACGGAGAACTTCTCAAGGCAAAGAGGGAGATCAAGGAGGCATTTGGAAATGTGGAAAATAAATACAGAGAAGTGATGGCTATTGTTGACAAGAAGATGAAAGATAGACTTGATTCTCCACTGCACGTGGCTGCATATATGTTGAATCCATACTATAGTTACAACAATCCAGCAATCTTCTCTGATTCAAATGTAGTGGAAAAATTCATGCAATGTGTGGAGACCTTTTATGATGGTAATGATGAAAAGGAATATAGGGATGTTAATGAGGACTTGGATAAGTTCCAAAAGAGACAAGGATCCTTCTCAAAGAAGATGGCAAGGAGCTGTGAACGCTTTGAGTTCCAACCGGGTAAGCTTGTGTCAATTATGTGTAGATTGTTGTGCAATCAATTCTGTCCAGATTTTTCTGCAATCAATTCTGCACATGTTTGACACATTTCACTTCATTTTGTAGCGTCTTGGTGGAGGCTTTATGGAGGTGGAGCACCAGATTTGCAATACATGGCTATTAGAATCCTCTCACTGACATCTAGCTCTTCTGGATGTGAAAGGAATTGGAGCACCTTTGAACAGGTCAGTTTGTAGTCTCTAGTCTCTACTAATTGCTCTCTAGTACTAATTTAATGTACATGTGCTGATGTTGTAATTCTTATTTATAATGTACAGCATCATACAAAGAGAAGGAATAGGCTTACAACAGAGCGTCTAAACTCTCTAGTATTCATCCAATTCAATAATAAATTGCTGTCCAAGAAGGAGAAGATTGCCAGAAAGAGTAATTATGAAGTGCTCCTAAGTAGTGATGCTTCTGAAGCTCAAGGGTTTTTCTTTGAGGGAGGAGATGATCATGCATTGGCTGTCTTTAGGGATGAGGAAGATGAAGGAGTAATGCCGGGGACAGGGATACCATGGAGTGTCCTTGGAGAAGCAATGGGAACTAATGAACAACTTCAACCTCGCAGGAGTGCAAGAGTGGCTAGAGAGTTGTATGATGAAGAAGAGTGGGAATCTGAAACTGAAGATCCTAATCATCTAGAAGATGACATTGCCTATGAGGATGATGAGGAGTGAGGAGATTGCATGATGGCAGCATGCTGCCAAGTTATCTAAATATTAATATCTAGTTATTTACTTATCCAAATGTGTGTGGACTGTGGACCATAAAACCATTAATGTGTGTTGTACTGTTATTTAATTTGTGGACCATTAAGGCATGTGATGAACTGTGAGTGTTTTCTATATATTTTCTTGTGATCCTTTGACTTGTGAATTGTGATGTTGCCCTGTTGTTTGGAAGCTTGGCTGTGCATGTACAATATTGAGCTGCCCCTCATAGATGAGTTTCTACTCTTTCCAAAGTATCTGATTGTAGAGTTTTTCAGATTATTAACTTGTCTCTCTTTGATGATCAGCTGTTGTTGGATGCAACTTGCAAGAAGCCAAGGAGGAAAGCAACTTATGTCAAAAATAAATATGCAGAACAGCAAGAGGTATGTTCACTAGTATTACTACTTAGTTGTGTTATTATTACTTAGTACTTACTACTGATCTTGCTCTCGGCAGCACAAAAATTAAAAAAAAACAATCA
Source organism: Zea mays (assembly GCF_902167145.1). NCBI lineage: Eukaryota > Viridiplantae > Streptophyta > Magnoliopsida > Poales > Poaceae > Zea > Zea mays. The sequence continues at coordinate 66,257,817 of NC_050105.1, forward strand.
CGATTAATCACGCTTAATCTACGTTTAATCTTCCTAGGCGCTAGTCAGTAGGCTAACGCCTGCCTAGCGCCTAGCGTTTTCTTGAACCTTGGAATCGACGCTCCGCTCATGGGCCAACTGGTCGGATGAAAGGAGGAGGGGAGGCCTAGCACGATAGAGATAGAGAGGTCCCTAAGATGACATCAACACCGTCTAAGGCGACGGCTAACGTTCACTTCGGCCACAAAGGTCTAACTTCTCTTGGAGTCCAGAACTCTATATCTATACCGATTACTTCTTTTTAGGGTGTGTTTGGCTGCAGGACAGACACGTCACTCGGCGTTCCATCTCGTCCATCCAATTTGGAGGGACAACACTAGGATAGCCTTGACTCAATCCTTGACCCTAAACCAAACAACATTATCTAAGGGACCGTTCCATTCCATCTTGTCCCGTCATTGCAACCAAACACACCCTTAAAGAATAGAGATGGGTTAGAGGGGATCGACAAGAACCTAAGCATCAAAGAAATCTATCATTAGAGACATTCTTGCTATCCAAAGCAGGTGTCACTCACCTTGAACTTTGTTCTCTCAGTCAGCTGGAAGACCAAGCAATCTCCATCAACCAGCTTGTGCTGGATAGCGAACCCTCTCCATCCAGCGCTGAGGCCTCGCTTCAATGCGAGGTATAGCGTGTAGGACTCGTTGTCATCCTCATCCAGCAGGGTGATCGTCTCGTCACGCTTGGGCAGGTACTTCCGGCAGAAATGATTTGGGAGGCCCTGCGGTTTGGCATACCCACCAAAGAAGAATTTACCTCATGCGGGGTGAATAAACAATCGAAAACAGCAAGATGTGTCGAACTGAAGCTGCCGCTACTTTACCAGCCAGAAGCCTCCGGTGACATGGGACTGGGTCATGGGTTTGATGAAGACGGGGAAGCTGGAGTCCAGCTCTTGCTCCACTTCCTCCGCCTTACAGATGGCGTAGCTCCTCGCCTCGTCGGTCGCGTACACCCGGTTTTCCAGATCTTTTCTCACTGATCCATACGTCCTGCCACTCAAGAACGAAGACAGACAAACCAAAATTAATGATCTACATACAACTCTTGCGTCCTGACTGATTGGCGAGAAGGAATCCAAGCGCGTACCTCCTAATCTTTCTCCAAAAAGTTGGAACCTCCTGCACAGACACAGATCAAAGACACCCTGGATTAGTTCGTTTTCAAATCCGCGATTTGTTCTACGAAAGTAAGGGGAAAAGATGAACCTTTCATGATTTCTATGAGATTATGACCATTTCACACTGACCTCGCGGTGCACGGACTTATCGGGGAGGTTGGCGAGCCGGCCGGACCGCCGTAGTGGCTCCATCACGGAGTCGGCGGCGTCAAGCGGCACCCGCGCCTTCCGCTTCTTGACCTGCAGAAAAGCCGATTGGGATAAAGTAAACCTACAGAAAAGAAGGCATCGAGCGACACAAGAAACAGCGCAAACCGGCGAGGGCTTGGCGGCGGCTGCGGCCTCTCTGACGGCGGCGGAGAGGTAGTGGAGCTGAAGCTCCTCCAGCTTCCGCTTGTTCGCCTCCACCTGCCTCCGGCGCTGCTCCTCGTACGCCGTCGCCTCCGCCATCTCCCTTCTCTCTCCTCTGTTCCCCTCTTCGATTTCTTTGTGGTGTGGGTAGTTTTCAAAGGCGAACGGAATGGAAGAGCAGACCAGACGAGACGGCGGTGCCGGCGCAGAGAAAAGGAATATGGGGAGAGGGATTCTTCTATCTGTGGACCCGGTCTATGAATTGGTCGCGTTCTAGTCCACTAGTAGATGCGGTTGACGGGTACTGTCGCCAGGATCACTTGGTGTATGCACTAGGTGCATGCACGAGTTAGAAGAAGGGCTCCGAGATTCAAATTTTGAAGCAGGGTACTGCTGAGTGCTGAGGTTTTGGATGAAGTGCCGAACCGAGGAGCACGTGGGGTACGGACGCAAAAACACGGTTTTTATCCGTTAAACAACACTATTTATTTAGGTCCGGTTTATTTACCCCTTTAGATTATATACTTAAATAAATTAAGAGATAAACAAACAATATATATTATTAGATGGATTATGTAATCTAGATATCTAAATTATAATACCACATAAGGTGGCCAATAAAACCATGTTTGTTTCACTCTTAAATTATATAAATTAGATTATGATAGAAGGGTAAAAATATCACTTTGGGACTACAAATAAGCTGAGCTTAAAGTGATATTTTAGCTTTTTATCTTTCCACCATAATTCAACTTATATAATCTACGAGGAAACAAACACACCCTAAGTGCTTATATAATTCATAAGCTTAGGGATGAAAACGGGTACCTATTTGGATACTAATTTTTGATTTTTTTTCTTTGGTAGTGAATAAATATGATATAGAATCTGCTATGAAAAATGATATTCTTGTTTTTAACATTGAGCTCTTTGGAGTTTCCTATGAACGCTTGGGTTCACCCGATTGAGCTCTGATTCTCTGGAACTTGGTAGGAGCAGTCAATTGATCAATGGTTGATCTGTTCTTTTGCGTAGTGTTTTTGCTATCCCTGGAGGTTGGATTGGGTCAGGGAAACAAGTCACAGTGTTCTCGCTGATCAAGAATTTTGTAGTGGCTCCCATTCACCCCCCCCCCTGGGTCGCCTCACCGATTCTTCAATTAGTATCGGAGCCGGTTAAGGATTTCCTTACCCTAATTGGTTCGAAATCCACGAAGGTGACATGTAACGTGGTGTTAGCAAGCCACTGTTCTTCGATGGACCAATTATCCATACTGGAAGATTGGCATGTCTATGTTTCTCCAACCTATTGGGTACAGAGTCTAAGAGATTTGCCTCGATATTGCTTTCAATGTTGCAAGTGAACAAATCACTCCAATTCAAATGGAATTCCATGATTCAAACAACAAATCTCATAACGCTTTGTTCTCGTGTCTCTTGCTACGTGAGTTTGAGCAAGTTGGACATTTGGCTATGACTCATGAGATCTAGTCCACCCTCGAGAAATTCCACTAGGGCGGTGATCAAGTGAAGACTAGGCTCTTTGAGACGTATCGGCGGGAGTATGAGAATTGTATGAAGTTGGTTGGAGAGACCATTGACATGATGTTTTCTTGGTTCCATTCGATTGTGAACAAGATGTGTACCAACAAGGCACAACTACCATATGTTGATCATGAGAGAGCGCTCAAGCTAAACCATGCTCTGGATCAGAGGGTTTGGGAGGTGAAGGTCTTGATGATTATCGAGTCGCCCAACTACGAGGCTTTCACCGTGGATGAGTTGTTCAGCATGCTTAAGTCCACCAAGATTAACCACCAGATTCGGTCCAAGATTGAGAGCCCTGGTGCACCGGCCCTGGTCTCTGGAGGTGGTTCTTTCTTTAACCCCTCACCTGCTATGTTTTGTAACACCCTGAATTTGGGGGTATAAAATTTCTTCTCTAATATCTACCAAATTTAGGTGTTACTCCTTTTCTCACCTCTATAGATTTTCCTTCCTCTTCCTTTCTTATAGAATTTTGGTTATTTATGTGAGAGGTGTATTATTTCTTTAGAATATTAAAACCTAGGGGAGATATGAATGTTTGCATCATGCTGAGCTTAAACTTTGTTTTTGGTTGATGCGCGTGTTTGAAATATTTGAATTTGAATTTGTGGTTTTGATTTGATTTGAATTCAATAGAGAAAATAAAAAGAAATTAGAAATTCAAAAGAAAAAGGAAAAACCAATTCAACCCAGCCTCGGCCATTTGGCCCACCTCCGCGCGCCCGCGCGTGCGCCTCCACCCTCCCTTTGACAAGCGGACCCGGCCTGCCAGCGCCAGCCAGCGCTCACGCGCCCGCGCCCCATCTCTCCCTCTGCCTGGTGGGGCCGACCTGTCGGCACCGTTTCCCCTCGCGCCCCCCTCTCTCTACACAGCGGGCCCTGTCCGTCAGCGTCGCGAACCGTTCACTCTGCGTCGTCTCTCGCTCTCGCTGCGCCGTGAGGCCCCCTATCAGCTCCGCCTTCCCCGTGAACCGCCATTGACCAGTGTGCACGCACGCCGAAAACCCTAGCCACGTCGCCTGCCCATGCCCCCCAGCTCCCTTTTGAGCCCCGCCTGCACCCGCTCTCCCTCCCCTACCTCATTTTGCCCACGCTCGCCCTCTCTCACGCTCTACCGCCATCGCCAATACTCGTCGGAGGAAAGCACCCGCTGTGTCGGCCATCCAGAGCGCCAGACATCGCGTTGAGCCCTCCCGAGCATCGTCCCAAGGTGAGAAACTCGTTCCCGTGCTCCGGTTACCTTGATTTCGTCTCTAGTCCTGTTCTCACGGCCGGAGCCCCGCTAGTGAGTTTGTCGAGCCTCCTCGCCAGTATTTGCCAACTCTGGCGACCTCAAACCCCCTAGAGCCCGCACCTGCCCCGTCTCTGGTGACTTCCACCGCGGACAGGAGCAACGCCGCCCGAAGCCGTCAACCCCCTGGCGTTTGATCTTCGCTGCCTGTCCTCGATCTAACGGCCCAGATCACTGGATACCGGTTCGCGCGCACCCTGTCGTTGGGTCCCACCCATCGATTGCCTGCGCCCCTTGCCGCTGGTGAAAGGGAATTAGGCTTACACCCAGTTCTTATATAATTTTGGTGGTTGAATTGCCCAACACAAATATTGGACTAACTAGTTTGTTCTAGTGTATAAGTTATACAGGTGCAAAAGGTTCACATCAAGCCAATTAAAAGGACCAAAGTTAGGTTCAAATAGAGAGCTAAAGGCAACCGAAGGCACCTCTGGTCTGGGGGCACCGGACTGTTCGGTGTACACCGGACAGTGTCCGGTGCATCAGAGGACTTCAACACGAACTCGCCACCTTCGGGAATTTCCAGAGGCAACTCCGCTATAATTCACCGGACTGTCCGGTGTACACCGGACATGTCCGGTGCTCAAAGGAAGGGCGGCCTCCGGAACTCGCCAGCCTCGGGTTTTCACTTCAGCTGCTCCGCTAAAATTCACCGGACTGTCCGGTGCATCCTCGGAGCAACGGCTACTTCACGTCAACGGCTACCTGCGACGGCATTTAATGCGCGCGCAGCGCGCGCAGAAGTCAGAGTCGCCCATGCCGGCGCACCGGACAGTGAACAGTGCATGTCCGGTGCGCCACCGGACATCAAGGCGGGCCCAGAAGTCAGAACTCCAACGGCCAATTTCCAACGGCACTGATGACGTGGCTGGGGCACCGGACTGTCCGGTGTGCACCGGACTGTCCGGTGCGCCATCGAACAGACGGCCTCCACCAACGGTCAAGTTGGTGGTTGGGGCTATAAATACCCCAACCACCCCACCATTCATTGCATCCAAGTTTTCCACTTCTCAACCACTTACAAGAGTTAGGCATTCAATTCTAGACACACCAAAGAGATCAAATCCTCTCCAATTCCACAAAAGGCTTTAGTGACTAGTGAGAGAGATTTGCCGTGTTCTTTTGAGCTCTTGCGCTTGGATTGCTTCTTTTCTTTCTCACTTGTTCTTGAGATCAAAACTCCATTGTAATCAAGGCAAGAGGCACCAATTGTGTGGTGGCCCTTGCAGGGAAGTTTTGTTCCCGGCTTTGATTTGAGAAGAGAAGCTCACTCGGTCGGAAGGACCGTTTGAGAGAGGGAAGGGTTGAAAGAGACCCGGCCTTTGTGGCCTCCTCAACGGGGAGTAGGTTTGAGAGAACCGAACCTCGGTAAAACAAATCTGCGTGTCTCACTTCATTATTCGCTTGCGATTTGTTTTCCGCTCTCTCTCGTGGACTCGATTATATTTCTAACGCTAACCCGGCTTGTAGTTGTGATTATTTTGAGAATTTCAGTTTCACCCTATTCACCCCCTCCTCTAGGCGACTATCAATTGGTATCAAAGCCCAGTGCTTCATTAGAGCCTAACCGCTCGAAGTGATGTCGGGAGATCACGCCAAGAAGGAGATGGAGACCGGCGAAAAGCCCACTACGAGCCAAGGGAGCACTTCATCGGAAGAGTCCCGCACCAAGAGGAAGGAGAAGAAGAAGGACTCCTCCAAACGGAAGGAGAAAAGATCTTCTTCCTCACACCACAAGGAGAAGAAGGAGAAATCTTCTTCTCACAAGTCGCATCGGAAAGGAGACAAGCACAAAAGGATGAGGAAGGTGGTCTACTACGAGACCGACACTTCATCAACATCTACCTCCGACTCCGATGCACCGTCCGTAACTTCTAAGCGCCAAGAGCGCAAGAAGTTTAGTAAGATTCCCTTACACTATCCTCGTACATCTAGACATACTCCATTACTTTCCGTTCCATTAGGCAAACCGCCAACCTTTGACGGTGAAGATTACGCTAGATGGAGTGATTTAATGAAATTTCATCTAACCTCACTCCACAAAAGTATATGGAATGTTGTTGAGTTTGGAGCACAGGTACCATCCGTAGGGGATGAGGATTATGATGAGGACGAGGTGGCCCAAATCGAGCACTTCAACTCCCAAGCCACAACCATACTCTTGGCCTCTCTAAATAGAGAGGAATACAACAAGGTGCAAGGGTTGAAGAATGCAAAGGAAATTTGGGACCTCCTCAAGACCGCGCACGAGGGTGATGAACTAACAAAGATCACCAAACGGGAAACGATCGAGGGGGAGCTCGGTCGCTTTCGACTTCGCCAAGGGGAAGAGCCACAAGACATGTACAACCGGCTCAAGACTTTGGTGAACCAAGTGCGCAACCTCGGGAGCAAGAAGTGGGATGACCACGAGGTGGTTAAGGTTATTCTTAGATCACTCATTTTCCTTAACCCTACTCAAGTTCAATTAATTCGTGGTAATCCTAGATATACTCAAATGACCCCCGAGGAAGTTATCGGGAATTTTGTGAGCTTTGAATGTATGATCAAGGGCTCCAAGAAGATCAACGAGCTTGATGAAACCTCCACGTCCGAAGCACAACCGGTGGCATTTAAGGCAACGGAGGAGAAGAAGGAGGAGTCTACACCGAGTAGACAACCAATTGACGCCTCCAAGCTCGACAATGAGGAGATGGCTTTAATCATCAAAAGCTTTCGCCAAATCCTCAAGCAACGGAAGGGGAAGGATTACAAATCCCGTTCCAAGAAGGTTTGCTACAAGTGTGGTAAGCCCGGTCACTTTATCGCTAAATGTCCATTATCAAGTGACAGTGACAGGGATAACGACAAGAAAGGAAAGAGGAGAGAAAAGAAGAAGTACTACAAGAAGAAGGGCGGCGATGCCCATGTTTGCCGGGAGTGGAACTCCGACGAGAGCTCCACCGACTCCTCCTCCGACGATGAGGACGCCGCCAACATCGCCGTCACCAAGGGACTCCTCTTCCCCAACGTCGGCCACAAGTGCCTCATGGCAAAGGACGGCAAAAGGAAGAAGGTAAAATCAAGATCCTCCACTAAATATGAAACCTCTAGTGATGAGGATGATGCTAGCAATGAGGAGGATAACTTGCGCGTTCTTTTTGCCAACCTTAACATGGAACAAAAGGAAAAACTAAATGAGCTAATTAGTGCCATCCATGAAAAGGATGACCTCTTGGACTCCCAAGAGGACTTCCTTATTAAGGAAAACAAAAAGCATGTTAAGGTTAAGAATGCTTATGCTCTAGAAGTAGAAAAATGTGAAAAATTGTCTAGTGAGCTAAGCACTTGCCATGAGACCATTGACAACCTTAGAAATGAAAATGCTAGATTAAATGCTAAGGTTGATTCTCATGTTTGTGATGTTTTAATTCCCAATCCTAGAGATAATAATGATGATTTGCTTGCTAGGATTGAAGAATTAAACATTTCTCTTGCTAACCTTAAAGTAGAAAATGAAATTTTGATTGCTAAGGCTAAAAACTTTGATGTCACTAGTTCCGATCTTAGAGATAATAATGATATCTTGCGTGCTAAGATCGTTGAACTTAATTCATGCAAACCTCTACATCTAGTGTTGAGCATGTTTCCATTTGTACTAGATGTAGAGATGTTGATATTGATGCTATTCATGATCACATGACTTTGATTAAACAACAAAATGATCATATAGCAATATTAGATGCAAAAATTGCCGAGCATAACTTAGAAAATGAGAAGTTTAAATTTGCTAGAAGTATGCTCTATAATGGGAGACGCCCTGGCATCAAGGATGGCATTGGCTTCCAAAAAGGAGACAATGTCAAACTTAATGCCCCTCCAAAGAACTTATCCAACTTTGTTAAGGGCAAGGCTCCCATGCCTCAGGATAACGAGGGTTACATTTTGTACCCTGCCGGCTATCCTGAGAGCAAAATTAGGAGAACTCATTCTAGGAAGTCTCACTCTGGCCCTAACCATGCTTTTATGTATAAGGGTGAGACATCTAGCTCTAGGCAACCAACCCGTGCCAAGTTGCCTAGAAAGAAAACTCCTAATGCATCAAATGATCATGCTATTTCATTTAAAACTTTTGATGCTTCTTATGTGCTTACTAGCAAATCCGGCAAGATAGTTGCCAAAATTGTTGGGGGCAAACACAAGGGGTCAAAGACTTGTGTTTGGGTACCCAAAGTTCTTGTGTCTAATGCCAAAGGACCCAAAACCGTTTGGGTACCTAAAGTCAAGAACTAAAATTGTTTTGTAGGTTTATGCATCTGGGGGCTCAAGTTGGATACTCGACAGCGGGTGCACAAACCACATGACAGGGGAGAAAAGGATGTTCTCCTCATATGAGAAAAACCAAGATCCCCAACGAGCTATCACATTCGGGGATGGAAATCAAGGTTTGGTCAAAGGACTGGGTAAAATTGCTATATCACCTGACCATTCCATTTCAAATGTTTTCCTTGTTGATTCATTAGATTACAATTTGCTTTCCGTTTCTCAATTATGTCAAATGGGCTACAACTGTCTATTCACTGATGTAGGTGTCACTATCTTTAGAAGAAGTGATGATTCAATAGCATTTAAGGGAGCGTTAGAGGGTCAGCTATACTTGGTAGATTTTGATAGAGCTGAACTCGACACCTGCTTAATTGCTAAGACTAACATGGGTTGGCTCTGGCACCGCCGACTAGCCCATGTTGGGATGAAGAATCTTCATAAGCTTCTAAAGGGAGAACACATTTTAGGATTAACAAATGTTCATTTTGAGAAAGACAGGATTTGTAGCGCATGTCAAGCCGGGAAGCAAGTTGGAACCCAACATCCACACAAGAACATCATGACGACCGACAGGCCGCTTGAACTACTCCACATGGATCTATTCGGCCCGATTGCTTACATAAGCATCGGAGGGAGTAAGTATTGTCTTGTAATAGTGGATGATTATTCTCGCTTCACTTGGGTGTTCTTTTTGCAGGAAAAATCTCAAACCCAAGAGACCTTAAAGGGATTCTTGAGACGAGCTCAAAATGAGTTCGGCTTAAGGATCAAGAAAATTAGAAGCGACAACGGGATGGAGTTCAAGAACTCTCAAATTGAAGGCTTCCTTGAGGAGGAGGGCATCAAGCATGAGTTCTCCTCTCCCTACACTCCACAACAAAATGGAGTAGTGGAGAGGAAGAATCGAACTCTATTGGACATGGCAAGAACCATGCTTGATGAGTATAAGACTTCGGACCGGTTTTGGGCCGAGGCGGTCAACACCGCCTGCTACGCCATCAATCGGTTATATCTACACCGAATCCTCAAGAAGACATCCTATGAACTCCTAACCGGTAAAAAGCCAAACATTTCATATTTTAGAGTTTTTCGTAGCAAATGTTTTATTCTTGTTAAAAGAGGTAGAAAATCTAAATTTGCTCCTAAAACTGTAGAAGGCTTTTTACTAGGATATGACTCAAACACAAGGGCATATAGAGTCTTTAACAAGTCCTCAGGACTTGTTGAAGTTTCTTGTGACGTTGTGTTTGATGAGACTAACGGCTCTCAAGTAGAGCAAGTTGATCTTGATGAGATAGGTGAAGAACAGGCTCCATGCATAGCGCTAAGGAACATGTCCATTGGGGATGTGTGTCCTAAGGAATCCGAAGAGCCTCCACATGCACAAGATCAACCATCCTCCTCCACGCTAGCATCTCCACCGACTCAAAATGAGGATGAAGCTCAAGTTGATGAAGTAGAAGATCAAGCAAATGAGCCACCTCAAGATGACGGCAATGATCAAGGGGGAGATGCAAATGATCAAGACAAGGAGGATGAAGAGCAAAGGCCGCCACACCCAAGAGTCCACCAAGCAATCCAACGAGATCACCCCATCGACACCATCCTCGGTGACATTCATAAGGGGGTAACTACTAGATCTCGTATTGCACATTTTTGTGAACATTACTCGTTTGTTTCCTCTATTGAGCCACACAGGGTAGAGGAAGCACTACAAGATTCGGATTGGGTGGTGGCAATGCAAGAGGAGCTCAACAACTTCACTAGAAATGAGGTATGGCATTTGGTTCCACGTCCTAATCAAAATGTTGTAGGAACCAAATGGGTCTTTCGCAACAAGCAAGATGAGCATGGCGTGGTGACAAGGAACAAAGCTCGACTTGTGGCCAAGGGATATTCCCAAGTCGAAGGTTTGGATTTCGGTGAAACCTATGCACCCGTAGCTAGGCTTGAGTCAATTCGCATATTATTAGCCTATGCTACTTACCATGGCTTTAAGCTTTATCAAATGGACGTGAAAAGTGCCTTCCTCAATGGACCAATCAAGGAAGAGGTCTATGTTGAGCAACCTCCCGGCTTTGAAGACAGTGAGTATCCTAACCATGTCTATAAGCTCTCTAAGGCGCTTTATGGGCTCAAGCAAGCCCCAAGAGCATGGTATGAATGCCTTAGAGATTTTCTTATTGCTAATGGCTTCAAAGTCGGAAAAGCCGATCCTACACTCTTTACTAAAACTCTTGAAAATGACTTGTTTGTATGCCAAATTTATGTTGATGATATTATATTTGGGTCTACTAACGAGTCTACATGTGAAGAGTTTAGTAGGATTATGACACAGAAATTCGAGATGTCTATGATGGGGGAGTTGAAGTATTTCTTAGGATTCCAAGTAAAGCAACTCCAAGAGGGCACCTTCATTAGCCAAACGAAGTACACTCAAGACATTCTAAACAAGTTTGGGATGAAGGATGCCAAGCCCATCAAGACACCCATGGGAACCAATGGGCATCTCGACCTCGACACGGGAGGTAAGTCCGTGGATCAAAAGGTATATCGGTCGATGATTGGTTCATTGCTTTATTTATGTGCATCTCGACCGGACATTATGCTTTCCGTTTGCATGTGTGCAAGATTCCAAGCCGACCCTAAGGAATCACACCTTACGGCCGTAAAACGAATCTTGAGATATTTGGCTTATACACCTAAGTTTGGGCTTTGGTACCCTCAGGGATCCACATTTGATTTGATTGGTTATTCGGATGCCGATTGGGCAGGGTGTAAGATTAATAGAAAGAGCACATCGGGGACTTGCCAGTTCTTGGGAAGATCCTTGGTGTCTTGGGCTTCAAAGAAGCAAAATTCGGTCGCTCTTTCTACCGCCGAAGCCGAATATATTGCCGCAGGCCATTGTTGCGCGCAATTGCTTTGGATGAGGCAAACCTTGCGGGACTACGGTTACAAATTAACCAAAGTCCCTTTGCTATGTGATAATGAGAGTGCAATTAAAATGGCCGACAATCCTGTCGAGCATAGCCGCACTAAACACATAGCCATTCGGTATCATTTTCTTAGGGATCACCAACAAAAGGGGGATATCGAGATTTCATACATTAACACTAAAGATCAATTAGCCGATATCTTTACCAAGCCACTTGATGAACAAACTTTTACCAAACTTAGGCATGAGCTCAATATTCTTGATTCTAGAAATTTCTTTTGCTAGTTTGCGCGCATAGCACACAAGTATACCTTTGATCATATCTCTTTTTGTATATGCTATGACAAATGTATTTTCAAGAGTATTTCAAACCAAGTCATAGGTATATTGAAAGGGAATTGGAGTCTTCGGCGAAGACAAAGGCTTCCACACCACTCCACTACTCATCCTTCGCCGTCACTCCGAGCATCTCTCCAACTTTGGTATACTCTTCATTCATTTATTTTATGACCAAAGGAGGAGAAAATACTTCGAAGGGCTCTAATGATTCCGTTTTTGGCGATTCATGCCAAAGGGGGAGAAAGGTTGAGCCCAAAGCAAAAGGACCGCACCACCACCCATTTCAAAAACTTAGTATTTTCCAAGAGCATTTTTCAATTGGTATCTTATTGAGTTCAAAAGGGGGAGAAAATAGTTTTTCAACTTTAATCATCAAAACCCTCTTCAACACTAAGAGGATGATTTCATTTAGGGGGAGTTTTGTTTAGTCAAAGGAAAGGCATTTGAAACAGGGGGAGAAAATTTCAAAACTTGAAAATACCTTGCAAACTCTTATTCATTTACCTTTGACTATTTGCAAAAGAACTTTGAAAAGATTTACAAAAGATTTTTGCAAAAACAAAACATGTGGTGCAAACGTGGTCCAAAATGTTAAAAATGAAGAAACAATCCATGCATATCATGTAAGTATTTATATTGGCTCAATTCCAAGCAACCTTTGCACTTACATCATACAAACTAGTTCAATTATGCACTTCTATATTTGCTTTGGTTTGTGTTGGCATCAATCACCAAAAAGGGGGAGATTGAAAGGGAATTAGGCTTACACCCAGTTCTTATATAATTTTGGTGGTTGAATTGCCCAACACAAATATTGGACTAACTAGTTTGTTCTAGTGTATAAGTTATACAGGTGCAAAAGGTTCACATCAAGCCAATTAAAAGGACCAAAGTTGGGTTCAAATAGAGAGCTAAAGGCAACCGAAGGCACCTCTGGTCTGGGGGCACCGGACTGTCCGGTGTACACCGGACAGTGTCCGGTGCACCACCGGACATGTCCGGTGCACCAGAGGACTTCAACACGAACTCGCCACCTTCGGGAATTTCCAGAGGCAACTCCGCTATAATTCACCGGACTGTCCGGTGCTCAAAGGAAGGGCGGCCTCCGGAACTCGCCAGCCTCGGGTTTTCACTTCAGCTGCTCCGCTAAAATTCACCGGACTGTCCGGTGTACACCGGACTGTCCGGTGCATCCTCGGAGCAACGGCTACTTCGCGCCAACGGCTACCTGCGACGGCATTTAATGCGCGCGCAGCGCGCGCAGAAGTCAGAGTCGCCCATGCCGGCGCACCGGACAGTGAACAGTGCATGTCCGATGCGCCACCGGACATCAAGGCGGGCCCAGAAGTCAGAACTCCAACGGTCAATTTCCAACGGCACTGATGACGTGGCTGGGGCACCGGACTGTCCGGTGCGCCATCGAACAGACGGCCTCCACCAACGGTCAAGTTGGTGGTTGGGGCTATAAATACCCCAACCACCCCACCATTCATTGCATCCAAGTTTTCCACTTCTCAACCACTTACAAGAGCTAGGCATTCAATTCTAGACACACCAAAGAGATCAAATCCTCTCCAATTCCACAAAAGGCTTTAGTGACTAGTGAGAGAGATTTGCCGTGTTCTTTTGAGCTCTTGCGCTTGGATTGCTTCTTTTCTTTCTCACTTGTTCTTGAGATCAAAACTCCATTGTAATCAAGGCAAGAGGCACCAATTGTGTGGTGGCCCTTGCAGGGAAGTTTTGTTCCCGGCTTTGATTTGAGAAGAGAAGCTCACTCGGTCGGAAGGACCGTTTGAGAGAGGGAGGGGTTGAAAGAGACCCGGCCTTTGTGGCCTCCTCAACGGGGAGTAGGTTTGAGAGAACCGAACCTCGGTAAAACAAATCCGCGTGTCTCACTTCATTATTCGCTTGCGATTTGTTTTCCGCTCTCTCTCGTGGACTCGATTATATTTCTAACGCTAACCCGACTTGTAGTTGTGATTATTTTGAGAATTTCAGTTTCGCCCTATTCACCCCCCCTCTAGGCGACTATCAGCTGGGTCCGACCGGTCAGCCCCTCCCCCCTGAGTCACTGACCGCCCTTGCTCACTTGTCAACGCTCGCCCGCGCTCGCGCTCAGATCTAATCTCGTATAATGATCACATAAATAGGTTTAATTTAGTGTTTTTGAATTCTAAAACTTGTATATTTCATATCTTTTGCATATGAACTCCAAATTGGGTGGTTCAAATTGCAAAATTTTCATAATGTTATTCTCTATCTGTTTAAATTATAATCATTCATTATTTGCATGTCTTAATTTTATGTCTAGACTATAGGTTAATTTAAAGTGATAGAATATTTATTAAAGGGAGAATAAAAGTGAAACCCTAATGAATAGTTAAGTGGTTAACTTTGTGAAATTAATCCCATGTAATATATGATCACATTCCTGGAATAACTTTAATTAAGTAATTAATTCATTAAGATAGATATAGTTAAGTAATGTAATCTACTAAGATAGATAGAAGTGGAAAACCACAGACCTCTAGGTATATTAATCTACCTAGAACCTAGATTTCACTTTTGTGTTTATACTTTTCTATTGAACTTGTGTTCACTCTGTTGCATATGTTTGGTGTACTGTTCCTTTGTCATTTCCCACATGTGTTGAATGAATAATTGCTTTGTGTAGACAACGAGCAGTCCGAGGTTTCCGAGTGTGTTGTAGGAGACTTATTTGAGGAGCAACCTGGTGAAGGCAAGTGTCCTCCGACCCATTATGTCCTATTTACTTTATAATTCACTGTCCTGCATACCATGATTAACATAAGGATTGACTAGCTTTCTATTTACCTTGTCCTTGATTACCTTTTGGTTTACTATGGTTAGCTTCAGGCTATTGCTTTACTTTAATCAATGAACATGATGATAACATTTATGATACGATGATGCTATCTTGATTATGATGATGAACTTGTGACACTTTAGGGAACTCGGGCTGTTTCCCGAGTACCTCTCCGTAAGGACCTGTTCGTTAGATGACTACCCAAGAAAATAGTACAACCATGAGGGTGTAGTTGGCTTTGCCGTTGTGCCGCCAATGGGGGTCGGGGCATAGTGCTTGCTCTGCTAAGTGATGAGGACATCACTTCTATACATACAATGAATGGACCGATAACACGATCACGTGCATGACAGCTAATTCTCCAGGTACGTTCTACCCTAGTCAATTGTGTTTCAGAGCTTACGCTTGGGACCATGGATGTTTTGATGATTAGGAACCTTGGAGAGGACCAGCAAGGACTTGGGAAAGGCCTAGGTGTTGAGGAGGAGCAGCAAGGGCGCCCACAACAGGAAGGCAATCAAGTCCGACTCGGTTGCGACTCCATCTCGGGTTCCAGGACCAGTCTGCACTAAAATGGACGCCCAAGATGCATCTGGACTCCCATTGCGACGGACTTGATATGGTTGGAAAGATAAAGAGATTATCTAACCAACCCAACTGGTTCCACCCTAAAATTCATCCGGAGTCAACGGGAATCGTCGAAACAATTCAGCGCTCAGATTCTATTTTGGTGCTGCGACACTGTCTGTTGGGCCGCTGGGCCGTGTATCGCGTCGGAGCTCACTAGAGGCGAGTCCAGGGGTCACGCACGCCCTAATACTCTATTTATTCAGCAGCCGCCGCCACATTAGGTTTGGGTTTTGCTTAGATCAATTCTGTCATCGAACAGTATCACCGTTATCGGTTTGTGAGACCCCATCTCGTAATCAATACAATTTTGGTTGTGTTTCTTTCCTGTTCTTGCTTGTGTTCTTGATTGCGCTTGTAGGGATAAGCCTTCGTGGCGAGGTCATTCGTGTGTCACGGGTGATAACCAGTGGAGCCGTGGTGTAGTGATTGCGAGGAACCGTTCGCTTGGAGCCTTGGATCATCAACGTCGAGATCTCCACTAAATCAAGTTATCGTATCTCACGGAAGATCGGGCTGTGTCTACTATCAATTGGTATCAGATTTTCAGGTTGCCTGTGAGATATAATTCTACCTTTAGATTAGTTTTGTTCCGTCCCATAGTCCACAAAAAGCCAAAAAAATATAATTATAATCAGTTTATTCCGACCTAAAACCATCACCTTAGCCTTTGCACAATTCAGTTTTAGAGTCCGCAGTTCTGAGTTCGTGTTCTAGGTTGAGTTTGGTTGCTGGTTTATATTTGTTTTGGTCCAGTTTGATTCTGTCCATCCGCTTCCATCCTACAAAACCGACCCTATCTATAAAACAGATCATATCTCTAAAACCAACCCTATCCACAAAATAGATCCTATCTCTACAACCGACCCTATCCACAAAACAGATCCTATCTCTAAACCCGACCCTATCCACAAAACAGATCATGTATCTAAACCAACCATATCCACAAAACAAATCCTATCTCTAAAACTGACCCTGTGCTCCATAGCCACCGCTACGGTTCCTGCCGATTTGTGCCTTTGAAAACCATAACTTGAGGTACCTTCCATAAAACGGGATAACTTTTCGCTCGGTGCTCCGTTTGAGCTCAATTTTTTACAGCAGATTCCTAACTTTTCGCTCGGTGCTCCGGCCTGTTTGGTTCGGTCAAAAAAATCAAAAAAATCGGGAAGATAATTAAAAAAATTGTTTAAGTGTTTCAGGAATTTTAGAGATCCTTTATGATTTTCTCTAGGTCACAATACAACTCTGTTTCAAGTGAAATTTTGTGTGCTTCCATCCTTTGTGTTTTTGGATCAGTGGTAAAAAATTCAGAATATTTCGAGCTCTTTTGCTGGTACTCCTTTGCAAACGCGCCTTTGTTTTCTACTAGTGCTGAAAAATCTGCTCTATTTACAGAACTGTCATTTCTACTAGATACTTGTACCTCCTTTCTTGTGCTTTGGTCCAACTGTTCTATTATATTTTCTAGGCCAGCAACTAGGACGAGTACTTGGAACACTTATTCAGCATTGCTATTTGTTACTAACTTGTGTGCCACATATATATATATATATATATATTTAGTCAGCCTTCCCAGAACTCCAGCTTTCTCTCGAGCAGAACATGTACTCCTTTGCAATTACACCCACGCTCGTTGGATAGTCACACCGGTCACCGTTTGCCACCTGCAGTGCTGGTAAGAACCTTGTAAGAGCGGGGTAAGACGCTTCATAATTTGTATTCCACCACCACCACCACCCTAAGAGATAGTCGTATGGTTCACATTGTTTCTTGCCTTTTTGTCTCTGTTTTGTGCTAACAATGACAGGACCAAAGAATCAAATGGACAAGGACAAGGGGCCTAAGCTTAACGACGATGAGTGTGTCTCTCAGCTGGAATTGAAGGAGATGATGCACGCGATGACTGAAGCTTTTAAAAAATACCAGAACTCTGCGGCGACATTGAAAGGGAAATGTGCCCTTGGGCCATTTCTAAGTATTTTGGTGATTTAGTGTCCAACACAAGTGCCTAAGTGTCAAATGGTGGACAAAGTACAAATCAAGTATAAAGGTATGTTTCTCAGACTTAGTACATTGTCTTAGAGACTAATGTATTGTGTCTAAGTGCTGGAAACAGGAGAAATCGAATTGGAGAAGAGATGGCCTTGTTCAGCCAAAGCCAGCTCTGTCTAGGTGCCCCGGACAGTGTCCGGTGCGCCAGACTGGCTCAGGCGAACTTGCTGCTCTCGGGAAGAAATTAACGGCGTCCGGCTATAATTCACCGGACTGTTCGGTGTGCATCGGACAGTGTCCGGTGAGCCAACGGTCGCCGGACCAATGATCGGCCGCTTAATCTGGGCGCGACACGTGGCCGAGCCAACGGCTAGAAGGGGGCACCTGACTGTCCGGTGTGCACCGGACAGTGTCCGGTGCGCCAACGGCTCCAAGGCACCAACGATCGACTTTGCCAAATAAGGAAAGAGATCCGCACCGGACAGTGTCCGGTGGTGCACCGGACTGTCCGGTGCGCCAGGTGACAGAAGGCAAGAATTGCCTTCCTGGAATGCACTCAACGGCTCCTAGCTGCCTTAGGGCTATAAAAGGGACCCCTAGGCGCATGGAGGAGCACACCAAGCATTCTCCTAGCATTCCTAAGCACTAAGACATCGATTCCGCGCTTTTGATTCCTTGCAATAGCAATTAGAGCTCTAGTTGAGTTGTGAACTCATTGAGTTGTGTTGTGAGCTCTTGTTGCGACTTGTGTGCGTGGTGTTGCTATGATTTCTTGTCTTGAGTGTGTTGCTCATCCCTCCCTTACTCCGTGCTTCTTTGTGAACTTCAAGTGTAAGGGCGAGAGGCTCCAAAGTGTGGAGATTCCTCGCAAACGGGATATAGTAAAGCAAGCAAAACACTGTGGTATTCAAGTGGGTCTTTGGACCGCTTGAGAGGGGTTGATTGCAACCCTCGTCCGTTGGGACGCCACAACGTGGAGTAGGCAAGCGTTGGTCTTGGCCGAACCACGGGATAAACCACTGTGCCATCTCTGTGATTGATCTCTTGTGGTTATTGTGTTTTGTTGAGACTCCTCTCTAAGCCACTTGGCATTATTGTACTAATGCCTAATCAAGTTTTTGTGGATTAAGTTTCAAGTTTCACAGGATCACCTATTCACCCCCCTCTAGGTGCTCTCAATTGGTATCAGAGCCGTTCTCTTCAAGAAGGGACTAATCGCTCGAAGAGATGGATCCTAAGGGAAAGGGGATGGTGGTCAACAACAACGAGAGGGAGTCTATCTTCAATGAGCCGAAAGATGACAAGCCTACGGACTTGGGCTCGAGCCACAAAAGAAGAGACGGGAAGAAGAAGAAGACAAGGCGCATCAAGGAGATCATCTACTACGACGACAGCGACGAATCCACTTCTTCCCAAAAGGACAACGACGACAACGACTACGACAAAAGAATGACGGTTAATTCGAACTTTTCTTTCGATTACTCTCGTATTCTGCATAGCTCAAATGCACATTTGCTTTCCATCCCTCTTGGCAAACCTCCACACTTTGATGGGGAGGACTACGGATTTTGGAGTCACAAAATGCGTAGTCACTTATTCTCTCTCCATCCAAGTATATGGGAGATTGTTGAGAATGGAATGAAATTTGATAGCTCGGATAGTCCTATATTTATTAATGAACAGATTCATAAAAATGCACAAGCTACTACTGTGTTGTTAGCATCTTTGTGCAGGGACGAGTATCATAAGGTGAGCGGCTTGGACAATGCCAAGCAGATCTGGGACACCCTCAAGATCTCTCATGAGGGGAACGACGTCACCTTGCTCACCAAGATGGAGTTGGTAGAGGGCGAGCTCGGGAGATTTGCAATGATAAGGGGCGAGGAGCCAACCCAAACATACAATCGGCTCAAGACCCTCATCAACAAAATAAGGAGCTACAGAAGCACGCGATGGACGGACCACGACGTCGTTCGCCTAATGCTAAGGTCCTTTACTGTACTTGATCCACATCTGGTGAACAATATTCGTGAAAATCCTAGGTACACCAAGATGTCGCCCGAAGAAGTTCTTGGGAAGTTCGTGAGCGGGCGAATGATGATCAAGGAGGCGAGATACGTGGACGACGCATTGAATGGTCCAATCAATGAACCTCAACCCTTTGCTCTCAAGGCAACAAGAAGCAAGGAGGCGCTACCTAGCAAGGTGGCACAAGTTGAGGCGGCAGGGCTAAATGATGAAGAGATGGCTCTCATCATTAAGCGCTTCAAGACGACGCTAAAGGGTCACAAGGGGCAGCCAAGCAAGACCAAGACAAAGGGGAAGCGCTCATGCTTCAAGTGTGGTAAGATTGGTTATTTTATCGCTAACTGCCCCGATAATGATAGTGACCAGGAACAGGGGAACAAAAGGGAGAAGAAGAAGGCATACAAAAAGGCTAAGGGCGAGGCACACCTTGGCAAAGAATGGGACTCGGATTGTTCGTCATCCGACTCCGACAATGAAGGACTCGCCGCCACCGCCTTCAATAAGTCATCCCTCTTCCCCAACGAGCGTCACACATGCCCCATGGCGAAGGAGAAGAAGGTATGTACTCGAAACAATGCCACTTATGATTCTTCTAGTGATGATGAGTCCAGTGATGAAGAAATAGATTACTCTAGTTTGTTCAAGGGATTGGATAGAACTAAAATAGATAAGATTAATGAATTGATTGATGCCTTGAATGAAAAGGATAGACTTTTAGAGAAACAAGAGGACCTTTTATATGAAGAGCATGACAAATTTGTAGAGGCACAAAAATCTCATGCTTTAGAAGTTAAAAGAAATGAAATGCTTTCTTGTGAACTATCTTCTTGCCATGAGACAATTTCTAGCTTAAGGAGCATAAATGATGATTTGAATACTAAGCTAGAAATAGCTAGTAAATCTAACTCTTGTGTAGAACATGTTATGATTTGCAATAGGTGTAAAGATTTTGACATTGATGCCTATAGTGAACACCTAGTTTCAATTTCCAAATTGAATGATGAATTGGCTAGTCTTAATGACCAACTTAAGACTAGCAAGAATGAATTTGACAAGCTAAAATTTGCAAGGGATGCCTACACGATTGGTAGACACCCCTCAATTAAGGATGGACTTGGCTTCAAGAGGGAAGCCAAGGACTTAACAAGCCATAAGGCTCCCATCTCCATCAAGGAGAAAGGGAAGGCCCCTATGGCAAATAGTGTGCAAAAGAACCATGCTTTCTTATACAATGATAGGAAATATTCTAGGAATGTTCATTGCAATAAAGTTGTTTCATATGCTATGACTGCTTCTAGTTCCCATGTTATGCATGATAGAAATTTAGCGAGGAGAAATGTTATTAATCACATGCCTAGAAGAAATGTTGTTCATGTTTCTAGGAAAACAAGTAGTGAACCTTCTACAATTTATCATGCTTTAAATGCTTCCTTTGCTATTTGTAGAAAGGATAGGAAGATAGTTGCTAGAAAATTAGGGGCAAAATGCAAGGGAGACAAAACTTGCATTTGGGTCCCTAAGGATATTTGTACTAACCTTGTAGGACCCAACATGAGTTGGGTACCTAAGACCCAAGCCTAAATTTGCCTTGCAGGTTTATGCATCCGGGGGCTCTAGCTGGATTATCGACAGCGGATGCACAAACCACATGACGGGGGAAAAGAGGATGTTTTCTTCCTACGTCAAGAACAAGGATCCCCAAGATTCAATCGTATTCGGTGATGGGAACCAAGGCAAGGTGAAAGGGTTAGGAAAAATTGCTATTTCTTCCGAGCACTCTATTTCAAATGTGTTTTTAGTTGAGTCACTTGGATATAATTTGTTATCTGCAAGTCAACTTTGCAATATGGGATATAATTGTCTATTCACTAATGTAGATGTGTCTGTCTTTAGAAGAAGTGATGGTTCATTAGCTTTTAAGGGTGTATTAGACGGCAAACTTTATTTAGTTGATTTTGCAAAAGAGGAGGCCGGTCTAGATGCATGCTTAATTGCTAAGACTAGCATGGGCTGGCTGTGGCATCGCCGCTTAGCACATGTGGGGATGAAGAACCTTCACAAGCTTTTAAAGGGAGAACACGTGATAGGTCTAACTAATGTTACTTTCGAAAAAGATAGACCTTGTGCAGCTTGTCAAGCAGGTAAACAGGTGGGAGGAGCGCATCACAGCAAGAATGTGATGACCACATCAAGACCTCTGGAGCTGCTACATATGGACCTCTTTGGACCCGTCACCTATCTAAGCATAGGAGGAAGTAAGTATGGACTAGTTATTGTTGATGACTTTTCCCGCTTCACTTGGGTATTCTTTTTGCAGGATAAATCTGAAACCCAAGGGACCCTCAAGCGCTTCCTAAGGAGAGCTCAAAACGAGTTTGAGCTTAAGGTGAAGAAGATAAGGAGCGACAATGGGTCCGAGTTCAAGAACCTTCAAGTGGAGGAGTACCTTGAGGAGGAAGGGATCAAGCACGAGTTCTCCGCTCCCTACACACCACAGCAAAATGGTGTGGTAGAAAGGAAGAATAGGACGCTTATAGACATGGCGAGGACGATGCTTGGAGAGTTCAAGACCCCCGAGCGCTTTTGGTCGGAAGCCGTGAACACGGCTTGCCACGCCATCAACAGGGTCTACCTTCATCGCCTCCTCAAGAAGATGTCTTACGAGCTACTAACCGGTAACAAACCCAATGTTTCGTATTTCCGAGTTTTTGGGAGTAAATGCTACAT
Organism: Zea mays; assembly: GCF_902167145.1. Taxonomy (NCBI): domain Eukaryota; kingdom Viridiplantae; phylum Streptophyta; class Magnoliopsida; order Poales; family Poaceae; genus Zea; species Zea mays. The sequence goes on from NC_050105.1 coordinate 66,279,954, forward strand.
TCTAGTGAAGAAGGGTAGGAATTCCAAATTTGCTCCCAAAGCCGTAGAAGGGTTTTTGTTAGGTTATGACTCAAATACAAAGGCGTATAGAGTCTTCAACAAATCATCGGGCTTGGTTGAAGTCTCTAGCGACGTTGTATTTGATGAAACTAATGGCTCTCCAAGAGAGCAAGTTGTTGATTTTGATGATGTAGATGAAGAAGAAGTTCCAACGGTCGCAATACGCACCGTGGCGATTGGAGATGTGCAGCCACATGAACAAGATGAGCGAGATCAACCTTCTTCCTCAACAATGGTGCAAACCTCATCTCAAGATGATGAACAGGAGGCGTGTGATCAAGGGGGAGCACAAGATGATCATGTAATGGAGGAAGAAGCGCAACCGGCACCTCCAACCCAAGTTCGAGCGATGATTCAAAGGGATCATCCCGTCGACCAGATTTTGGGTGACATTAGCAAGGGAGTAACTACTCGGTCTCGATTAGTTAATTTTTGTGAGCATTACTCTTTTGTCTCTTCTATTGAGCCTTTCAGGGTAGAAGAGGCCTTGCTAGATCCGGACTGGGTGTTGGCCATGCAGGAGGAGCTCAACAACTTCAAAAGAAATGAAGTTTGGACACTTGTACCTCGTCCCAAGCAAAATGTTGTGGGAACCAAGTGGGTGTTCCACAACAAACAAGACGAGCACGGGGTGGTGACAAGGAACAAGGCACGACTTGTGGCAAAAGGTTATGCCCAAGTCGCAGGTTTGGACTTTGAGGAGACTTTTGCTCCTGTGGCTAGGCTAGAGTCCATTCGCATTTTGCTAGCATATGCCGCTCACCATTCTTTCAGGTTGTTCCAAATGGATGTGAAGAGCGCTTTCCTCAATGAGCCAATCAAGGAGGAGGTGTACGTGGAGCAACCCCCTGGCTTCGAGGATGAACGGTACCCCGACCACGTGTGTAAGCTCTCTAAGGCGCTCTATGGACTTAAGCAAGCCCCAAGAGCATGGTATGAATGTCTTAGAGACTTTTTAATTGCTAATGCTTTCAAGGTTGGGAAAGCCGATCCAACTCTTTTCACTAAGACATGTGATGGTGATCTTTTTGTATGCCAAATTTATGTCGATGACATAATATTTGGTTCTACTAACCAAATGTCTTGTGAAGAGTTTAGCAGGGTGATGACTCAAAAGTTTGAGATGTCGATGATGGGCGAGTTAAGCTACTTCCTTGGGTTCCAAGTAAGGCAACTCAAGGATGGGACCTTCATCTCCCAAACGAAGTACACGCAAGATTTGATCAAGAGGTTTGGGATCAAGGACGCCAAGCCCACAAAGACTCCAATGGGAACCGACGGACACACCGACCTCAACAAAGGAGGTAAGTCCGTTGATCAAAAGGCATACCGGTCTATGATAGGGTCTTTACTTTATTTATGTGCTAGTAGACCGGATATTATGCTTAGCGTATGCATGTGTGCTAGATTTCAATCCGATCCTAAGGAGTGTCACTTAGTGGCTGTGAAGCGAATTCTTAGATATTTAGTCGCTACACCTTGCTTCGGGATCTGGTATCCAAAGGGGTCTACCTTTGACTTGATTGGATATTCAGATTCCGACTATGCTGGATGTAAGGTCGATAGGAAGAGTACATCGGGGACGTGCCAATTCTTAGGAAGGTCCCTGGTGTCATGGAGTTCTAAGAAACAAACTTCCGTTGCCCTATCCACCGCTGAGGCCGAGTACGTTGCCGCAGGACAGTGTTGCGCGCAACTACTTTGGATGAGGCAAACCCTCAGGGACTTTGGCTACAATCTGAGCAAAGTCCCACTCCTATGTGATAATGAGAGTGCTATCCGCATGGCGGATAATCCTGTTGAACACAGCCGCACAAAGCACATAGACATCCGGCATCACTTTTTGAGAGACCACCAGCAAAAGGGAGATATCGAAGTGTTTCATGTTAGCTCTGAGAACCAGCTAGCCGATATCTTTACCAAGCCTTTAGATGAGCAGACCTTTTGCAAGTTGCATAGTGAGCTAAATGTCTTAGATTCGCGGAACTTGGATTGATTTATAACATACATGTGTTTATGCCTTTGATCATGTTCCTTATGCATTTTGTTGTTTACTTATGGCGCTCAAGTTGTACAAGCACTCCCCGGACCTTACAAGTCCATTTGCAAGTGATGCACAAATTTAGGGGGAGATGTGCTACAACTTGACCGTTTGAGACTAACTGTGTGCTTGAGTTTGCTTAATTTAGTCTCAAAGGTGGTTTGAAAGGGAAAAGGTGGACTTGGACCATGCAAGACTTCCACTGCACTCCGATGAAAGAGTAACTTCTTCCAAGTTCATCTTAGTACTCTTATTGCCTTTTTACTCTTAGTTGAAGATTTTGGTGAGGCAATGGGGTTAAAGGGCCAAAATTGATCCCGTTTTGGTGCTTGATGCCAAAGGGGGAGAAAATAAGGCCAAAGCAATAAATGGATCAGCTACCACTTGTGAATTTTGAAAATAGTAGAGTTAGAGTTTTTGTTTGTCAAAATACTCTTATTTGCTCTTATTGTCAAAAGTTGGTCTCTTGTGGGGAGAATGTTTAATTATGGGAAAAAGGGGGAGTTTTTGAATCCTTGATCAATTTCTCGTGAAATATCTCTCTTTATGTTTCAACATGTGTGTTTGACTTAGAGATAGGAAATTGAGTTTGATTTGCAAAAACAAACCAAGTGGTGGCAAAGAATGATCCATATATGCCAAATTTGATTCAAAACAAAATTGAGTTCTTATTTGAATTGATTTTGCACTTGATCTACTCGCTTTATGTTGTGTTGGCATAAATCACCAAAAAGGGGGAGATTGAAAGGGAAATGCGCCCTTGGGCCATTTCTAAGTATTTTGGTGATTTAGTGTCCAACACAAGTGCCTAAGTGTCAAATGGTGGACAAAGTACAAATCAAGTATAAAGGTATGTTTCTCAGACTTAGTACATTGTCTTAGAGACTAATGTATTGTGTCTAAGTGCTGGAAACAGGAGAAATCGAATTGGAGAAGAGATGGCCTTGTTCAGCCAAAGCCAGCTCTGTCTGGGTGCACCGGACTGTCCGGTGGTGCACCGGACAGTGTCCGGTGTGCCAGACTGGCTCAGGCGAACTTGCTGCTCTCGGGAAGAAATTAACGGCGTACGGCTATAATTCACCGAACTGTCCGGTGTGCACCGGACAGTGTCCGGTGAGCCAACGGTCACTGGACCAACGGTCGACCGCTTAATCCGGGCGCGACGCATGGCCGAGCCAATGGCTAGAAGGGGGCACCAGACTGTCCGGTGTGCACCGGACAGTGTCCGGTGCGCCAACGGCTCCAAGGCGCCAACGGTCGACTTCGCCAAATAAGGAAAGAGATCCGCACCGGACAGTGTCCGGTGGTGCACCGGACTGTCCGGTGCGCCAGGTGACAGAAGGCAAGAATTGCCTTCCTGGAATGCACTCAACGGCTCCTAGCTGCCTTGGGGCTATAAAAGGGACCCCTAGGCGCATGGAGGAGCACACCAAGCATTCTCCTAGCATTCCTAAGCACTAAGACATCGATTCCGCGCTTTTGATTCCTTGCAATAGCAATTAGAGCTCTAGTTGAGTTGTGAACTCATTGAGTTGTGTTGTGAGCTCTTGTTGCGACTTGTGTGCGTGGTGTTGCTGTGATTTCTTGTCTTGAGTGTGTTGCTCATCCCTCCCTTACTCCGTGCTTCTTTGTGAACTTCAAGTGTAAGGGCGAGAGGCTCCAAAGTGTGGAGATTCCTTGCAAACGGGATATAGTAAAGCAAGCAAAACACCGTGGTGTTCAAGTGGGTCTTTGGACCGCTTGAGAGGGGTTGATTGCAACCCTCGTCCGTTGGGACGCCACAACGTGGAGTAGGCAAGCGTTGGTCTTGGCCGAACCACAAGATAAACCACCGTGCCATCTCTGTGATTGATCTCTTGTGATTATTGTGTTTTGTTGAGACTCCTCTCTAAGCCACTTGGCATTATTGTACTAACGCCTATTCAAGTTTTTGTGGATTAAGTTTCAAGTTTCACAGGATCACCTATTCACCCCCTCTAGGTGCTCTCAGACATCCTATGAGCAGCTTGATCGATGAGTTGTTGAACTTGTTACACGCATGGACGTACTGGAGGCTCGTCCCCCCCCACCAACTCTAGCCCCAGCTCACTCTCCTGTGGACGACGACGATGATGACGACGATTTTTATGCACCGTTGCGACAACGCCTCGCACGTAATCGATAAGGTATGGGAGGTAATGGTAGACGTCGTCATCATAATCCTGAACTAGACCATGATCCATTTGCTAAGATTAAGTTCTCTATTCCACCGTTCATGGGTTCTTATGATGCTAAAGCTTACTTAGACTGGGATATGACGGTAGAACAAAAATTTAATTCCCATCTTGTTCCTGAGCAGCATAGGGTTAGACAAGCCACTAGTGAATTTAGAGATTTTGCTATCATTTGGTGGAATGAACTTGTTAACACACGTGCTGCACCACAAACATGGAATGCGTTAAAAGAGGAGATGCGGGCTCACTTTGTTCCCCCTTCTTATAGACGTACGTGATCTTCGAAAAAATTGCAACGCTTAGATCAGGGAGACATGTCGGTATAGGATTACTACCAAGAGCTTCAGAAAGGTATGCTACGATGTGGGGTAGTTGAGGATCCGGAGGATCAAATGGTTAGGTTTTATGGGGGATTGAACCGGGAGATTCAGGATATTGTTGATTATAAAGAATATCATTCTATACAATGCTTGTTCCATCTTTCTATGTTGGTAGAAAAAGAATTGCAGGGTCGTCAACAGCGGAGGAGCAGCACTTTCGCGCCACACCAGCCACCGGTGCCAGCCAAGGCGTCATCCTCTTCGGGCATACGGACGTCCACATCTTCCTCCACCAGCGGCACACGCAGCACCGCACCTTCGGCATCACAGGGACACGACAACAGCAAGTCCTTGGTGCCTTCGAGTGTTGCAGCAAAACCTGCTACGACCACCTCTTCCACAGGCCGCTCCTCCGACATCAAGTGCCACCGCTACCAGGGACTTGGCCATATTCAGCGAGATTGCCCCAGCAAACGGGCATACATTGCTACTGGTGATGGTGGGTATGTTAGTGCTTATGATGTGGAAGATGAAGATACTGTTGGAGCTAACATTGCAGAGACTTATGATGGTGATGAAGAGGTTCTTGGTACAACAACGACCGAGACCTATAAGGCCTTGATTGTGCAACGAGCTTTGAGTGCCACAGCTAGTGACGACGACAACAGACAGCGCCACAACCTCTTCAACATGTTCCTCATCGTCAAGGACTGCCGTGTACATACCATCATTGACGGTGGTAGTTGCAACAACTTGGTAAACGTTGAGGTGGTCAAGAAGCTTGGCTTGACCACACGACAGCATCCCCACCCTTATCACATTCAATGGTTTAACAACAACGGTAAGTTCAAGGTAATAAAACCAGCAAGGGTGCATTTTTCTATTGGCTCTTACCATGACTTTGCTGATTTCGATGTGGTGAGTATGGATGCTTGCTCTCTTTTACTGGGACGTCCTTGGGAGTTTGATACTGATGCTATTCACCATGGTAGATCTAATAAATATACTTTCATGCATAAGGGAAAGAAAATTGTGTTGCTTCCTATGACTCCCACTGAAATGGTCCACTTTGAACATGAGAAAAAGACTAATGCTAAGCAAAAAGGTGTTTTGAACTCTAAAAATCAGCAACCTATTAAGTTAAAAACTCCTACTTTGCTAGCCACTAAATCTGATCTTGATGAGTTACATGCCTCTGTTGGACTTTGCTATGCCTTAGTGTGCAAAAATGTTTTCTATTCCATTGATGATACGTATATTGCTTTGCCACCGACTATTGCTAACCTTTTGCAAGAGTATATGGATGTGTTTCCCTCTGAGATACCCCCTGGATTACCACCTGAGTTGCCTCCAGATTTTCGGGTTAGTTCCACCTTTAACATTTCATATTTGAAGCCATATATGGGTGACGAAGATGAGATCGAGTCGAGGACGACTCCAATTCAAGAGGAGGAGGATGATGAGGACATCACTTCTATACATACAATGAATGGACCCATAACACGATCTCGTGCACGATAGCTAAATCTCCAGGTACGTTCTACCCTAGTCTATTGTGTTTCAGAGCTTACGCTTGGGGCCATGGATGTTTTTATAATTAGGTACCTTGGAGAGGACCAGCAAGGACTTGGGAAAGGCCAAGGTGTTGAGGAGGAGTAGCAAGGACGGCCACAACAGGAAGGAGATCAAGTCCGACTCGGCTGCGATTCCATCTCGGGTTCCAGGACCAGTCTGCACTAAAATGGACGCCCAAGATGCATCCGGACTCCAATTGCAACAGACTTGATAGGAAAGATAAGGAGTTTATCTAACCAACCCAACCGGTTCCACCTTAAAATTCATCCGGAGTCAACGGGAATCATCGAAACAATTCAGCATTCAGATTCTGTTTTGGTACTGCGACACCGTCTGTTGGGCCATGTATCGCGTCGAAGCCCATTAGGGGCGAGTCCACGGGTCACGCACGCCCTAATACTCTATTTATTCAGCAGCCGCTGTCACAGTAGGTTTTGGGTTTTGCTTAGATCAATTCTGTCATCGAACAGTGTTGCCATCATCGGTTTGTGAGACCCCATCCCGTAATCAATATAATTTTGGTTGCGTTTCTTTCCTGTTCTTGCTTGTGTTCTTGATTGCGCTTGCAGGGATAAGCCTTTGTGGCGAGGTCATTCGTGTGTCACGGGGGATAACCAACGGAGCTGTGGTGTAGTGATTGCGAGGAACCGTTCGCTCATAGCCTTGGATCATCAACGTCGAGATCTCCACTCAATCAAGTTATCGTATCTCACGGAAGATCGGGTCGCGTCTTCTATCACACACCCCAGCGCTCGGCCCCATGCCCGCAGCTATAAAGCCAACCCCGACCTCGACCGTATGCCCCGCACGCTCCCAACCCTGCCCGAGCACAAGTTCACCGGCGTTTGCCCTGCGCACGGTGTGCCAGCGGCCGCCCGAGCCCCGGCCACCGTAGACCGGCCACTCCAGCCCTCCTCCACCCCATCTGACCCCTCGGCTAGCTTCCTTGGAGCTCAGTGAAGCTCCTCGAGCCCGCAAACCGAACACCACCTCACCGGAGACACCGGATTGATGCCACCAGACTTCAACCGGTCGCCGTCGCACGTAGACCGAGCTACACGGTAAGCCATTCGTCGATTCCTTCCGCCTACAACATCCTTGACTTCCAGTGAAGCGCCCCGTGCTATTTAATTGAACTCTACCACCGTGAGCAGGCTGGAGCACGTGCCGCCGGCGAGCCCGACCGCCTGTGCACGCGGCCAGCCCTATTCCGGCCATCACCGTCGGTGACCCGCCCCTCGACGTGAGTTGGTCAACATGGCCATCTCTCAGGAGGATTGCATTACAGCCCGTCAGGCAGAGAAGAAGAGAAAGACCCCTATGGCAGGACCATCAGTTCAGCCTCAGCGCTTCAGAATTGTGTCCGATACTCAGAACGCAGGGCCTCAGCAGCAGCAGGGACGATGGGTGATCCAACCACAGCAGCAGCAGCAGGCACCCAACCGCTCTCAACCCCTAGCTTAGAGAAACAACAACCAGCCACATCAGCAGTACCATCAGGGCAATGATAATATGTGTTTCACTTGTGGCAACGCCGAACATTATGCCAAGAATTGTCCTAGGAACCATAAGAGGCAAGGCCAGAATGCAAATCAGAACCAAGGCAAGAGGCAGAGGGTGCAAGTAAGGCAGCGCAGGCTGAACTTTACCACATTGGCTGACATTTCGGAGGGAGCACCCGTCATGACTGGTATCTTTTCTGTTTTAAATTTTCCTGCAGTCATTCTTTTTGATTCTGGTGCATCACACAGCTTCATCAGCGCAAAATTTAGTGCCAAGTGTCAGCTACCTTTTCACCACACAAAGGGGGCTATTATGATTGCAACCCTAGGAGGTAGAGTTGCCACCTATCAACTCAACCGACAAGTACTAATAAAATTTGGTAGTATCATAGTCGGAACCATCCTCCTTATCATGGGATTGGAGAGTGTGGACATCATCTTGGGAACGGACTGGTTGTCATGGCATCTTGTTTTGATTGATGTTGCAGCAAGAGCCATTGAAATACACTCACCAATTTGCGGAGAAATCACCTTGTACCTACCTGACCAAGGCTGTACTCGCTCTTGTGCCTTCACCAAGGTAAAATCACCTATGGAGAGGATTCTAGTGGTTTGTGAGTACCCTGATGTTTTCCCAGACGAGCTGCCAGGGATGCCACCCGATAGGGACATAGAGTTTGCCATAGAGCTGCAACCCGGGACTGCACCTATATCGAAGAGACCCTATAGGATGCCTCCAACAGAGTTGGCAGAACAGAAGAAGCAGTTACAAGAATTGTTGGACAAGGGGTTCATTCGCCCAAGTACTTCACCGTGGGGATGTCCGGCCTTGTTCGTAAAGAAGAAGGATAAGAGCTTAAGGCTATGTGTCGATTACCGCCCTCTCAATGCGGTGACTATTAAAAATAAGTATCCTTTACCTCGCATTGATGTTTTGTTTGACCAGTTGGTCGGAGCCAAGGTGTTTTCCAAGATAGACCTTCGCTCTGGCTATCACCAAATCTAGATTAGGGCCAGTGATATTCCAAAGACGACTTTCTCTACCAGATACATGCTTTACGAGTACTTGGTAATGTCTTTCAGGCTAACCAATGCACCGGCATATTTCAAGTATTTGATGAATTTAGTATTTATGCCCGAACTCGACAAATTTGTGGTGGTCTTCATTGATGATATCCTGGTCTATTCAAAGAGTGAAGACGAACATACAAAGCACTTGCACACAGTACTTCAGCGGCTACGCGATCATCGCTTATATGCCAAACTCTCCAAATGTGATTTCTGGCTAAGGGAAATCAAGTTCGATTCATTCTGGATTTCTCCAGGATTGCTAAACCAATGACTGAATTGTTGAAGAAAGGGGTGAAATTTGATTGGAGTCAGAAATGTGAAGATGCCTTTCATGCATTGAGACAGCATCTGACGACAACACCCGTGTTAGCACAGCCTGACAACACCAAATCATTTGATGTATATTGCAATGCTTCAGGCACTGGACTAAGTTGTGTTTTGATGCAAGACAACCGAGTTATTGCCTACGCATCTAGAGCACTCAGGCCTCATGATAAAAATTATCCCACACATGATCTGGAGTTAGCAGCAGTAGTTCATGCTTTGAAAATATGGAGACATTACCTAATGGGAGCTCATTGTAACATTTATACTGACCACAAGAGTCTCAAGTATATTTTCACTCAGGCTGATCTTAATATGAGGTAGAGGAGATGGTTGGAATTGATCAAGGATTATGACCTCAAGGTACATAACCATCCTGGCAAGGCAAATGTTGTGGCAGATGCCTTGAGTCGAAAGGCCTAGTGCAACTGTATAACCATGGACTCTAAGATCGCCACTCTGTGTGACGAGTTGTGCAAGTTGAATATGGAAGTGGTTTCCCCAGGTACCTTGGATTATATCTCAGTCGAGCCAACCTTACAAAAGCAGATAATCTTGGCACAGATTAGTGACAAGGGTGTTCAAGTCATTAAGGAAATGCTCAATCAAAAAGTGGATAAGTATAAATTCTTTCATCAGGACAGCAAGGGTGTTCTATGGTTTGAAGACCGACTGGTTGTCCCTAAGAATCCAGAACTCAAGAAGAAAATTTTGGACGAAGCTCATCTTTCCAAATTTTCCATGCACCCCGGGAGTAACAAGATGTATCATGATCTCAGATCCTTATATTGGTGGACCAGAATGAAGAGATAAATTGCTAAGTATGTATCTAAGTGCGACACTTGCCAAAGGATTAAAGCAAGCCATTTGAAAGTAGCAGGTACCTTACAGCCACTCCCTATACCATCTTGGAAATGGGAGGACCTCAGCATGGACTTCATTGTGGGATTGCCCAACACCTCCTGGCACCACGATTCTATATGGGTCATTGTGGATAGGCTAACCAAGACAACTCATTTCTTGCCAGTGCATACCACCCACAAGACAGAAAAGTACGCGGAGATCTGTATTGACCAAATAGTGCATTTGCATGGAATTCCGAGGACTATCATGTCTGATAGAGGAGCACTGTTTGTAGCACATTTCTAGGAGCAACTACAAAAGTTACTTGGCACAACTGTGATTAGAAGCTCAGCGTATCATCCCCAAACGTTTGGTCAGACAGAAAGAGTAAATCAGATTCTCGAGGACATGTTGCGAGCGTGTGTGTTACACTATGGCAAGAATTGGGATAAGTGTCTTTCTCTGGCAGAGTTCTCTTACAATAACAGTCACCAATCCAGCCTAAAGATGGCACCTTTCGAGGCCTTGTATGGGAGAAGGTGTAGAACACCGCTAAATTGGTCACAAGCTGGAGAAAGGGAAATATTTGGACGTGACCTAGTACTGGAAGCCGAGAATAAGGTTTGAGTCATTAAGAAGAACTTGGAAGCTGCTCAGGCCAGGCAAAAGAACTATCATGATAAAAGAAGGAAGCCTCTACAATTCGAAGTGGGGGATCATGTGTATCTCAAAGTGTCACCCACCAAAGGTGTTCAGAGATTTGGGATCAAGGGAAAATTAGCTCCTCGCTATATTGGGCCCTATGAGATCAAGGAGACTTGTGGACCCGTAGCATACAAAGTAAAGCTACCACCTCATATGTCAGCAATTCATGATGTGTTCCATGTATCTCAGCTGAAGAAGTGTGTTCGCTTACCAACAGAAGTGCTACCGGAACCTGAATTGGAGATAGAACCAGACTTGTCATATCAAGAGCACCCTGTCAGAATATTAAATTGTAAGGAAAGGTCAACTCGAGCAAAGTCAATCCAAATGTATAAAATCCAGTGGAACCACCATTCAGAAGAAGAAGCTACTGGGAAACAGAGGATTTTCTGCGCTCTCACTACCCCGATTTTCTGCCCTGGGAGATCGGTACGTAAATCGGATCCCAAAACACCCCCACCTGCCCTTTGAATCTAAGTATAAGAGAAATATATTGAATAAGAACTGAGTAAGTTGTGAAACTAAATCTAGAAGGACTTCTTTCTGAAGTTGCAAAGAGGATGACATTCGAAGAGCAGTCTACTAGAGAACCTTGATCAAAGAAACCACACCGCGCGAGCACGCACCTTCTTAAGCACCCCTCTAAAGGATCCCTACCAAATCTCGGGACGAGATTCCTTTAAGGGGGGAGGGCTGTGACACCCCAGGTGTTACCCATGGCCCTGGCTTAATATATGCACTTATGGCCTATTATCACATATGTTTAAGTGGGAAGAGAGGGCACCCAAAGCTTTAGAACCATGGCTTAACTAAGTGATGATCATGATGGGGGATACCCTAGCTTTCATGTATCTTCACCTATGAAAAAGGCTCTAAAACCCTAGTTCCCCCTCTTGAGCCATTAAACCCCCAAGCATTGGATTAGTGAGAAGGGGAAGCAAATGATCATTTCATGACTTGAACCCTTTACTAAAGCTGAAGTACATTAATATATCTACAACATATAGTAAGGGAGCTATTACAAAAAGGTCCTATAAAAACCCCAAATCAAGCCCCCAAGTGGAGAGCACCCTAGAGCCATCCACTTTTCTCTAAGTTAAAGATCAGCCCTAATCTAATGATCAGAAGTGTTCACTTATTTAATGGCGCCAAAACCACATGGTCCAAAATAATAAAAAGTAGCCAAACTACCCAAGGCACACCCCTAAAAAGTTTGAAACCAAACCAGGGTTGTTTGACATGGTTTGGCATCTATTTTGTCACGAGATGAACAGGGCCGACAAACAAGACTTGGCGTCACCATATCTTCCAAGCCAGACTCGATCTCCCCTTGGAACTCACATGAACTAGATAGCTCTAGGTGCAGGGAAGAAATCTTACACAAGTCATATGGCAAGATTCACACATTTGGGTGCTCAGCCGACACAAGAACTTGGGCAGAATAACACGGCCATGTGTTCGACGCGCCCTGGCAATGCCAGAGTACGCCCCGGCGCTTGGCCCCACACCCACGCCCGCGGCTATAAAGCCAACCCCGACCTCGACCGTCCGCCCCCGCGCGCTCCCAACCCTGCCCGAGCATAAGTTCACCGGCGTTTGCCCTGCGCACGGCGTGCCAGCGGCCGCTCGAGCCCCGGCCACCATAGACCGGCCACTCAAGCCCTCCTCCACCCCATCTGACCCCTCGGCTAGCTTCCTCGGAGCTCAGTGAAGCTCCCCGAGCCTGCAAACCGAACACCACCTCACCGGAGACGCCGGATTGACGCCACCAGACTTCAACCGGTCGTCATCGCACGTAGACCGAGCTACATGGTAAGCCATTCGTCGATTCCTTGCGCCTACAACATCCTTGACCTCCAGTGAAGCGCCCCATGCTATTTAATTGAACTCTACCGTCGTGAGCAGGCTGGAGCACGCACCGCGGGCGAGCCCGACCGCCTGCGCACGCGGCCAACCCTATTTTGGCCATCACAGTCGGTGATCCGCCCCTCGACGTGACCACCAGGACCTCCCAGACCTCACCTAGCCCTCCACCGGACTTCTCCCGCCGCCGGTAAGCCGCGCCACCCTTTTTCCTCTCTGCGGCTACTGTTCCGGCGAGGAGGGAGCTCAGGTTAAGAGAGGGAAAAGCCAGGGGGTATTCGTGATGTCAGTGACTTAGTGAAACAGTTCCGCAGGGGCACAATTTAAACGGTTTAAATAAAGAAAACCCCAGGGGCCCCGGTGCAAAGCTGTTTTCCATAAACCTTTAAGATTTATTCTTTTAAATAGGTAGAGAACTTGAAAAATTCATAACCTGAGTTTTATCCAACCAATTTTGGTCAAACCAATTTGCTAGATCCCAAATATTGTGAACTATTCAACAAAAATAATGTCGGCGTTTCGACCCCGGGGGGTCCTTGGACCGACGAGTAAATTGTCACCGCGTGTCCCAGCCCAGATGGGTCGGCGCGGGACGGAGCACGAAGGGGGAAGAAACAGGCAAAGGGGAAACCCGCGACCTTCGTGTTGCCCTGCGCCCAGGTCGGGTGCGCTTGCAGTAGGGGGTTACAAGCGTTCGCGTGGGAGAGAGAGGGAGAGAGCGAGAGCCTTATGCGTCGGCCCGTTCTCCCGCGCGGCCAACCTTCTCGTACGAGAGCCCTGGACCTTCCTTTTATAGGCGTAAGGAGAGGGTCCAGGTGTACAATGGGGGGTGTAGCAGTGTGCTAATGTGTCTAGCAGAGAGGAGCTAGAGCCCTAAGTACATGCCGTCATGGCAGTCGGAGAGGTTTTGGCACCCTGTTCATGTGATGTCGTGGCCGTCGGAGGAGCACTGGAGCCCTGTGGAAGGACAGCTGTCGGGGCTGTCGAATCCTTGCTGACGTCTCCTTGCTTCCGTAAGGGGCTGAGAGCCGCCGTCGTCATGGAGCACACAGGGCGCCATCATTATTTGTTTACCGGGGCGAGCCAGATGGGATGCCGGTCTTGTTCCTCGTAGCCTGAGCTAGCTAGGGGCAGGGTAATGATGGCCCCCTGGTGACGTGGCCGGTCCGGACCCGAGTTTGGGCGAGGTGGCGATTCCTCTGAGGTCGAGGTTGAGTCCGAGCCCTGGGGTCGGGCGAGGCGGAGTCCATCGTCTTTCGGAGCCGAGGCTGAGTCCGAGCCCTGGGGTCAGGCGAGGCAGAGTTCGTCGTCTTCCGGAGGCGAGGCTGAGTCTGAGCCCTGGGGTCGGGCGAGGCAGAGTTCGTCGTCTTCCGGAGCCGAGGCTGAGTCCGAGCCCTGGGGTCGGGCGAGGCAGAGTTCGTCATCGTCCGGAGCCGAGGTTGAGTCTGAGCCCTAGGGTCGGGCGAGGTGAAGTTCGTCGTCTTCCGGAGCCGGGGCTGAGTCCGAGCCCTAGGGTCGGGCGAGGTGGATATCGTCTTCCAAGGCCGAGGCTGAGTCCGAGCCCTAGGGTCGGGCAAGGCGAAGTTCGTCGTCTTCTGGAGCCGGGGCTGTGTCCGAGCCTTGGGGTCGGGCGAGGCGGAGCTTCCTATGGCGCCCGAGGCTGGACTTAGCTGCTGTCAGCCTCACTCTGTCGAGTGGCACAGCAGTCGGAGCGACACAGGCGGCACTGTTTTCTTGTCAGGCCTGTCAGTGGAGCGGCGAAGTGACTGCGGTCACTTCGGCTCTGTCGACTGAAGAGCGCGCGTCAGGATAAGGTGTCAGGCGATCCTTGCATTAAATGCTCCTGCGATACGGTCGGTTGGCATGGCGATCTGGCCAAGGTTGCTTCTCTGCGAAGACTGGGTCTCGGGCGAGCCGAAGGTGTGTCCGTTGCTTGAGGGGGCCCTCGAGCGAGACGTGAATCCTCCGGGGTCGGCTGCCTTTGCCCGAGGTTGGGCTCGGGTGAGGCAACATCGTGTCCCTTGAGTGGACTGAGCCTTGACCTTAATCGCGCCCATCAGGCCTTTGCAGCTTTGTGCTGATGGGGGTTACCAGCTGAGATTAGGAGCCTTGGGGGTACCCCTAATTATGGTCCCCGACAGTAGCCCCCGAGCCTCGAAGGGAGTGTTGATACTCGCTTGGAGGCTTTTGTCGCACTTTTTTTGCAAGGGGACCGACCTTTCTCGGTTGTGTTTCATTCCAGTGGGTGCGCGCGAGCGCACCCGCCGGGTGTAGCCCCCGAGGCCTCGAAGGAGTGGTTTGACTCCTTCGAGGTCTTAGCGTGTTTCGTGATGCTTTGGCCGGTCTGGTTGTTCCCTCATGCGAATAGGCCGTAGCCCGGGTGCATAGTCGAGTCCCAAGTTCTCGGGCTGGTATGTTGACGCTGTCAACGGTTTGGCCGGAGCCGGGTTTGCGAGAGCAGCCCCCGAGCCTCCGCACAGAGCGAGAGGACGGTCAAGGACAGACTCGGCTTTTTTCATATGCCCCTGCGTCGCCTTTCCGCAAGGAGGAGGGGGGGGAAGCGCCATGTTGCCCTCGGAGGGCGCTGAACATGGTGTCTCCAGTGAGTTGCTAACGGGTAATCCGAGTGGACGCCCATGCCCCATTCGTTAGGGGTCGGCTAGTGGCCCGGAGGCGCGCTCCAAAAGTACCTGCGGGTGATTCGCCGGACCCCGTCCCGTTTTGAGGGGTCCGAGGGCTCGATGCCTCCCTCTGGTGGGATTCCGTTACAAAATCATTCCCGTCGGTCTCGGAAATGTCCTAGGGTACCTCAGGAGCGTAGCCCGAGCCTTGGTTATGTATCGAACGTACCAGGGTCATCCCTCGCTCTGCGTGCTCTGAGGCGGCTGTCAGAACCCTTCGGGGGCCAGCCTACGAACCCCTGATCAGTAGTGGGCGCGGAGCCCGAGTGGCCTGAGGCGGCCGTTGAACCCTTCCAAGGGGCCAGCCTTCGAACCTCTGACCAGTAGTGGGCGCGGAGCCCGAGTGCTCTGAGGCGGCTGTTGAACCCTTCCGAGGGGCCAGCCTTCGAACCTCTGATAGTCTGATCAGTAGGGGGCTCGGGGCCCGCTTCCTTCGTGAAGAAGGATCCCTTTCGGAGTATCCCCTTTCCCGGTCCCTATGGCAAGAGAGAGAAAGAGGAAGAGGAAAAGGATACGAAATCGAATGACGTGGCGCACCTTTTTTGACGCGGTCATTATGGCGGAGGTGAAGCGTCACCCGCTTTGCCTGCCAAAGGTGCTGCCTATCCTGCCGTAGAGTTAATGCGACGGGACGAGTGGTTCGCGGGGCAGCCGTTGTGCGTGCGCGAGCTGTTCGAGGAACCGAACACGGGCGCGTCGTCTTCACGCCGTGGGAGAGGGTTCTCTCGCTGTCCCAGGAGGGGACGTGAGCTTGCTGACGACTTGATTGCTGCTTCTGCCCGCCTGCCACCGCCATTACTGTCGGCCCATTTTTGGCCGTATCGACCGTCGCGCCTTCTCCCGTGGCTGACTGACCCGTGACCGATGTGCTCGGTTGGCACTATCGGGTCATGCACAGGGTCGCCTCGAGTCGCGGCACCGGTTCCGCAGTCGAGAAGGCGCAGTACTGGCGCGGGTGGTGGTGCAGTTTCTCGCACGTAGTAACCGGCGCACCGGTTACATGACGTGTGGGCCTGGGCCTCCATGCTGGACGCGTCGAAGTCGAAAGGGTGCGCCCCCTTGGTGTGGTTGCATGCCGCCTGCATGGCGGTCCGCCCTTTCACCCGCTGGTCCAGGCGATAGTGGAGGAATGCTTGTAACCGCTGGGCAGTTGCGCGCACCGCACGCGGCGGTTTGGCTTCTTCTGTCCTAGGCCAGCTTGCATGACGCGTGGGACCCAACCCCCGTGTCGTAGGGGGAGGACCTTGGAGCATGTTGGAGAAGACTCAGTCCGCGACGGCTGAGGACGCAAGTGGAGAGAGTTGCCTTTAAAAGGAGGGTGACCCCCTTGGATGGCGACCATGTCTTCGCACTCCCTTCATGCATCGCATCCTTCCACCTTCCGAGCCCCCGGATGGGGAGCACTCGCGTCGCTTTCGTCTTGCTGTCTTTGGAGGAACGCAACTTCGCGGAAGTTGGTACCTTTCAGCCATCGCTCGGCTTCAAGGATTTTCATCAGGCAGCCCGGCTGCATCCCCTCGTCGGTGGTCACCCAAGACGGTGACCACCAGTTCGAGGGTGGGGAGAAGCAAGCCGGGCTATGGCCTCTGCCCCTCCCTCAGCTTCAAGGATGTTCATCATCAGTGCTGGGGAGGGGAGTGCGCCGAGTTGGGGCCTGTCTCCGCGCGGGCAGCGGCCCGCTCCTTCCCTCAGTGATCGAGGGGAAGAGTGTTCGTCGTTCGTGGCGCTGGCAGCTGCCGCGTGTCTGGCTCTCCGGCCTGAGCGGCTTCGGCGCTGCTTCCGGTGCCACCTCCCACCGAGGCAGCCGGAAGAGGTTTCTCTACCGACGAGATAGTCGGCGCCACCCGCGGACTGACCTCCAACTCTACGACCTTCTGCATGTCCTCGCCCCTCGAGCGGGGACGTGGGCGAGGGCCTTATCGCAGCAGCGTCTACCCTGAGGTCATCACTGCTGCTATTTGGCCGCCCGGAGCGGAGGTCGTTTGTTGCTGCTGCCGGAGTGGGCGGCGGCGAGCCACCTGGGGTTTTGTCGTCCCGCAGGCCCTCCAATGTGGGGGGTTGTTCGTACCTACGGGGGTGGAACCGGAGTTCCATTTGTAATGGCACCTTGAGTGCCGGTGTCTGTTCATTGTGGCTGTCGGGGCCTGAACATGTATGTATTTTTGTCATGAAGCCGTGTTTTTTCCTCATTTCGAGCACTAGGACTCGCCTGTCGGCTAACTGAACCGCTTAACCAAGTGTGAGTTGCCTCGTGCGAAGGTGACGAGTGAGGTATCCGTATCCCGGGGGCGTAGGAGTCCCTCAGCTCGGTCGGCCTTGCCGCCCGAGGCTTCTCTTGCTTAGTTAAAGGAACCCTCGGCCGCTCTACGATGAGCCAGAGCCGGAGGCAGCGGTGTTAGCATGGACAGAGGCAGAGTTGGCTCGAAAAGAAGACTTCGTCGGCCGGAGCCTGGCCGGGCTGTCCACTGGCGGGACCAGCGCCGAAGTCGGGTTGCCGAGGCCATGAGCCGGGCTGGTGTCCTCGGGGGACAGCTGGCTGAGGCTTCGGGGCGGTCGACCGAGCCGTCTGCTCGGGCCGGGTTCCTGGAGGAGACCCTGGCGGCGATGGCCCGGGCGCGGTGCTGACGTCGTCCTTCAGAGCGGAGATCCTTCGCCCGTGTTGCCGTCCGAGGCTCGGTCAGACTTTGCCGAAGGTGGAGTTGACGCCGAGGGTGCTGCTGCTCCCCCTCCATCGACGTCTGAGCCTGTAGGATCGGTTCGCCTGTAGTATGCATATGTTTTTTGTGGCCGCCGAGGCCCAAACATACCGTCATCGCGTTGTAAAGCTGCGTTTCTTTTCCTCTTGTTTCGAGTATCAGGGCTTGCTCGTCGGTAGCAGAATCGTTTATTCGAGCTAGAGTTACTTCTCACGGAAGGTGATGAGTGAGGTATCAGTATCTCGGAGGCGTAGGAATCCCTCGGCTCGGTCGGCCTTGCCGCTTACGTGTACTCTTGCTCGTCCGCGGGATTCTATTATCCACGTAGCCGAGAAAATCCGAAAAGCCGTTTCGGCAGAAAGTCTTTTGAGCGTTAAGGCTTGTTCGGTCAGCAGGATCGCTCATCCGAATGCGAGTTACTTCTCGTAGAAGGCGATGAGTGAGGTATCCGTATCCCGGAGGCGTAGGAGTCCCTCGGCTCGGTCGGCCTTGCCTGCTTACGTGTACTCTGTCGTTTTCATGATCCCACTACCGAAGTAGTCGAAAAGCACGAAAGATATTCCGACAGAAAGACTTTTTCCGAGGAAAATTTTGACGTGGAGGGGGTTTCCCCCTTCTAGCCCCCGAGGGAGGGTCGGGCTTTGCCGAGGCAAGGCTGACCCTTCCTTGATGGTTAGACTTTATTGGCGTATTTAAACAAGGTGTATGAATGACTTGAAAACATCTTAAGGGTAGAAGCGACGTAGCTGTCGGATGTTCCAAGCGTTGCTGTAGACCTCGCCTTGACTGTTGGCCAGCTTGTACGTCCCGGGCTTCAGAACCTTGGCGACGACGAACGACCCTTCCCAGGGAGGCGTGAGCTTATGCCGCCCTCGGGCGTCTTGTCGTAGTCGAAGCACCAAGTTGCCTACCTGGAGGTCTCGGGACCGAACCCCTCGGGCGTGGTAGCGTCGCAGGGACTGCTAATACCGCGCCGAGTGTAGTAGGGCCATGTCCCGAGCCTCTTCCAGCTGATCCAGTGAGTCTTCTCGGTTGGCCTGGTTGCGTCGGTCGTCGTATGCCCTCGTCCTTGGGGAACCGTATTCTAAGTCTGTGGGCAAGATGGCCTCGGCCCCATAGACTAGAAAGAACGGTGTGAACCCCGTGGCTCGGCTCGGCGTTGTCCTCAGACTCCAGACCACCAAGGGGAGTTCCTTCATCCATCGCCTGCCAAACTTGTGGAGGTCGTTGTAGATCCTCGGCTTGAGTCCTTGCAGAATCATGCCGTTGGCACGTTCTACCTGCCCATTCGTCATGGGGTGAGCCACGGCGGCCCAGTCCACCCAGATGTGGTGATCCTCGCAGAAGTACAGGAACTTTCTGCCAGTGAACTGGGTGCCGTTGTCGGTGATGATGGAGTTCGGGACCCCAAAGCTATGGATGATGTTGGTGAAGAACGCCACCGCATGTTCGGACCTGATGCTGTTTAGGGGCCGGACCTCGATCCACTTGGAGAATTTGTCGTTGGCGACCAACAGGTGCGTGTAGCCCCCGGGTGCCTTCTGCAAGGGACCGACGAGGTCCAGACCCCACACAGCAAACGGCCAGGTGATGGGTATTGTTTGCAGAGCCTGAGCGGGCAGGTGCGTCTGCCTTGCGTAGAATTGACACCCTCAGCAGGTGCGGACAATTCTAGTGGCGTTGGCCACCACGGTCGGCCAGTAGAAACCTTGTCGGAAAGCGTTTCCAACAAGGACTCGAGGCGCTGCGTGATGACCGCAAGCCCCCGAGTGTATTTCTTGTAATAACTCCTGACCTTCGGTGATGGATATGCATCGCTGGAGGATGCCGGAGGGGCTGCGGTGGTAGAGCTCCTTCCCGTCACCCAGCAAGACGAATGACTTGGCGCGCCGCGCTAGTCACCGAGCCTCGACTCTGTCGAGGGGTAGCTCTCCTCGGTGGAGATATTGCAGGTACGGGGTCTGCCAGTTTCGATTAGGCGGGACCCCACTCCGCTCTTCCTCGACGTGCAGTGCCTCACCCTCGGGGCCGAGGGTGCCTCGGGTTGAGCCGAGGGCACCTCGGGCTGAGCCAAGGGTGCCTCGGGCTGGGCCGAGGGTGCCTCGGGCAGGGTCGAGACCTTCTCGGGCTCGGGCGTGTCGTCGGTCTTGACTGAGGGTTGATGTAGGTCTCGAGAGAAGACGTCCAGGGGAACCGTTGTTCGCGCCAAAGCTATCTTCGCTAGCTCGTCCATAGTCTCATTGTACCGCCGGGCGACGTGGTTGACCTCGAGCCCGTAGAACTTGTCTTCCAGGCGCCGAACCTCGCCGCAGTAGGCTTCCATCTTCGGGTCGCGGCAGTGGGAGTTCTTCATGACTTGGTCGATGACAAGCTGCGAGTCACCGCGAGCGTCGAGGCATCGGACCCCTAGCTCGATGGCGATGCGCAACCCGTTGACCAGAGCCTCGTACTCAACCATGTTGTTGGACGCCGGGAAATGGAGGCGCAGCACGTAGCGGAGGTGCTTCCCGAGGGGCGAGATGAAGAGCAGGCCCGCGCCTGCCCCTGTTTTCATCAGCGACCCGTCGAAAAACATGGTCCAGAGTTCCGGTTGGATCGGAGCTGCCGAAAGTTGGGTGTCGACCCATTCAGCCACAAAGTCCACCAAGACTTGGGACTTGATGGCCTTCCGAGGGGCAAACGAGATTGTCTCGCCCATGATTTCCACCGCCCACTTTGCAATTCTACCCGAGGCCTCTCGGCACTGGATGATCTCCCCCAGGGGGAAGGATGACACCACAGTCACCGGATGAGACTCGAAGTAGTGTCGCAACTTCTGCCGCGTCAGAATCATCGCGTACAGCAGCTTCTAAATTTGTGGGTAGTGGATCTTGGTCTCGGACAGTACCTCACTGATGAAGTAGACCGACCTCTGGACAGGCAATGCATGCCCTTCTTCTCGTCTCTCAATCACGATCGCGGCGCTGACCACCTGAGTGGTAGCGGCGACATAGATCAAGAGGGCTTCTCCGGCAGCGGGAGGCACCAGGATGGGTGCGTTCGTAAGGAGCACCTTCAGGTTCCCGAGGGCTTCCTCGGCCTCGGGGGTCCAAGTGAAGCACTCGATCTTCCTCAAGAGGCGGTACAGAGGTAGGCCTCTTTCGCCGAGGCGCGAGATGAAGCGGCTCAGAGCCGCAAGGCATCCCATGACCCTCTGTACGCCTTTCAAGTCCCTGATGGGCCCCATGTTGGTGATGGCCGCGATTTTCTCTGGGTTGGCCTCGATGCCCTGCTCGGAGACGATGAACCGCAAGAGCATGCCCCGGGGGACTCCGAAGACGCACTTCTCGGGATTGAGTTTTATGCCTTTCGCCTTGAGACACCGGAATGTCGTTTCAAGGTCGGAGAGGTGGTCGGAGGCTTTCCTCGTCTTGACTACGATGTCATCGACGTAAGCCTCGACCGTCCGACCAATGTGTTCTCCGAACACGTGGTTCATGCACCTTTGGTATGTCGCACCCGCATTCCTCAAACCAAATGGCATAGTAACGTAGCAGTACATGCCAAAGGGCGTGATGAAACAAGTCGCGAGCTGGTCGGACTCTTTCATCCTGATTTGGTGATACCCTGAGTAGGCATCGAGGAAAGACAGGGTTTCGCACCCAGCAGTGGAATCCACGATTTGATCGACGCGAGGCAGAGGGTAGGGAACCTTCGGACATGCTTTGTTTAGACCAGTGTAGTCTACACACATCCGCCATTTCCCTCCTTTCTTTCTCACAAGCACAGGGTTGGCAAGCCATTCGGGATGGAATACCTCTTTGATGAACCCTGTGGCCATCAGCTTGTGGATCTCCTCGCCTATGGCTCTACTCTTTTCTTCGTCGAATCGGCGCAGGGGCTGCTTCACGGGTCGGGATCCAGCTCGGATATCCAGCGAGTGCTCGGCGACATCCCTCGGTATGCCAGGCATGTCCGAGGGACTCCACACAATGACTTCGGCGTTCGCGCGAAGAAAGTCGATGAGCACTACTTCCTATTTGGGGTCGAGCCCGGAGCCGATCCGTATCTGCTTGGAGGCGTCGTTGCTGGGGTCGAGAGGGACGAATTTGACCGTCTCAGCTAGCTCGATGTTGCTGGCGTGGCGCTTCGCATCTGGCGCCTCCTTGGAGAGGCTCTCCAGGTCGGCGATGAGGGCCTCGGATTCGGCGAGGGCCTCGGCGTACTCCACGCACTCCACGTCGCATTCGTACGCGTGTCGGTACGTGGGGCCGACGGTGATGACCCCGTTAGGGCCCTACATCTTGAGCTTGAGGTAGGTGTAGTTGAGGACGGCCATGAACTTGGCATAGCATGGCCTCCCCAGTACTGCGTGGTAGGTTCTTCGGAACCCGACCACCTCGAACGTGAGGATTTCCCTTCAGAAGTTGGAGGGAGTCCCGAAGCAGACAGGCAGATCGATCTGTCCGAGGGGTTGGACGTGTTTCCCGGGGATGATCCCATGAAAAGGCGCCGCGCCTGTCCGGATCGAGGACAGATCGATCTGCAGGAGCCCGAGGGTCTCGGCGTAGATGATGTTGAGGCTGCTTCCTCCGTCCATGAGGACCTTGGTGAGCCTGACGTTGCCGATGACGGGGTCAACAACGAGCGGATATTTCCCCGGGCTCGGCACACGGTCGGGGTGGTCGCCTTGGTCGAAGGTGATGGGCTTGTCGGACCAGTCTAGGTAGACTGGCGCCGCCACCTTTACCGAGCAGACCTCTCGACGCTCTTGCTTGCGGTGCCAAGCCGAGGCGTTCACCACTGGCCCACCGTAGATCATGAAGCAGTCGTGGACCTCGGGGAACTCCTCTGCCTTGTGATCCTCCTTGTCGTGGTTGTGGGCCCTGCCACCTTCCGCAGGTGGCCCGACCTTGTGAAAGTGGCGTCGAAGCATGACGCACTCCTCAAGGGTGTGCTTGACGGGCCCCTGATGATAGGGGCACGACTCCTTGAGCATCTTATCGAAGAGATTGGCACCCCCAGGAGGTTTCCGAGGGTTCTTGTACTCAGCAGCGGCGACAAGATCCGCGTCAGTGGCGTCGCGTTTCGCTTGCGACTTCTTGTGGCGGAACTGCCCGAATTATTTCGACTTAAGTGCCTAAGCCCCGCCTTAGAGGCTAGACCACACTTAAATAGGAATAACCCGTCAATTCCTCGGATCTAGTCCAACGAGGCCACTGACAGGATCAAGTACCACAATCTCACTCGAAGGTGAGTCACAGAGCAAATACAATCAAGCATAAAACCATGCATTAAGGAGTATTAAATTATTACATCACCATCGGAGTTTTGCAAAAGTAGTCATCATTGTTCGAGTGCAGCGGAATAAAACTAACGATAAATAAATGGAGGGATGGGGAAGCCTGTCCCATCACTCCTCATGCTCCTCCTCAGCCGAGGTAGGGTCCCACTCGACAGTCCAACCCGGTGGCAAGATGGACGGACAAGTCACTCCAGCAACCATGTCCTCCAAAGAACCTGTAAAATTATGCCACAAGCAAGGCTGAGTATACTAATACTCAGCTAGACTTACCCGGTGTGAGGAGTCTACTCCTCTACCTCTAGACAAGCAGTTGTTTGGCTGTGGGGTTGGGTTGCCAAAAGCACTAGCTGAGTTTCTAGATCAAGTTTTAACTTTGTCAAATTTAAGTGTGACTCTCTTAAGGCTAAATATGTACTATCTACTCATACATAGTAGAAAACATTTTAGCAATCAACATCTTGTGTCAACTCATCATATTTCCACTTGTTACTCAACGTAGCAGCATGGATCAAGAAGTCTCATTAGCTACGAGAAGCAGACGATTCGAATCGAGTTTTTAAACCTTGCAAGGTAAACCTAAACACACGACGTGGTGAGGCACTCCGTCCCCACACACATCAACCGTCCCCATCGATTCCCCGTCAGCAGATCAGGGCTCACCTTCTTGGCGTATAATGCCTCACTGACCCTGACTGCCGTCGTGCAGTGACCGCACTTGTACCCACCATAACCGGAATGGGAGACCACGTCACAGGTCGCGTGAGGGGTAAAGTCCACTGCCAGGTTCAATCAGGTACTAGGCTTACCGATTTACCATATTTCTCGGCATGTGCTTAGTACGTTCAAACGCTTGACTCACGATACCACACCTTAATCCTTATTCCAATTTTTATCCCATGGACAACCAATCCCCATGGATTGTTGTCCACCAACCAACATCATTGTGATAAGAAGGTAGATACAACCAATTCCTGACCTCGCGCGAGTGCTAGGAAAATCACTCGACTTCTACCGAGATCCTAGTTAATAAAGCAGCTACTTCGACCTAGCATACTAGTATTCATCTCAACAGGATTCCTGAGATCATGCAACTAGGGTTTCAAACAACTCCTACCCCTAAGTGCACAATCAATCCTACAATCATTAAGTATAGTAAAATAGCATAAATAACAGGTTATGCATAAACCGGGGCTTGCCTTCCAAAGCAGTGGCAGGCAGATCCTCTGGTGCAGGCTCTGGTGCTGGATCCGGGGCTACCTCCTGAGCAGCTCCTTGCTCCGGCACGAGGACGTACTCTCCGTCAGCGAGGTTACAGTCTATCAAAATGCAATGAACATGTATGTCATGATTATGCAGGATTTGATAACCTTCTGCTAAAGGAAGAAAAACTAAGTTAATGAGTAACTTAGGGTTTCTTGGTCATACGTGGCTTTTAGTGGTTTATGCTTATCACTCTTGGTTTAGGTTTTGTTAGGGATAGGCATAGTGGGTTGGTGTTTCCTTTATATATTTCAGTGGACAATTTACAGAGGGTTTTAGGATGACACTAATTTCCATTATTCATTTTCCCTTTCTTTATTTTCTATTTATGAAATCTAGTGTAGGTTTGAACTACAACAGTGGATTAATTTTTTCTAAAAATCTTGTAAAAATTATAGTGGCTTGCCTTTCGTCAATATGGCCTATTCTAGGACTTTGAGGTTCAAATTAAAAAGGCTATGCTCTAGACAAAAATAACAAAAGTTGTGTAAATGGGCCACTTTATACTACAACTCTTAACTAGTGTGGTTTCTGTCCTAATGGTTATTTTTGTTGGCATCTAACAGTAATAATAAGCTTCTGTGCCAAAAACCACAGAAAGCTAAGGGATGGTTATTTAGTTGTGATTTTCCAAAGTTTAATGCCAAAAAGGCACTTTCTACTGCCTTGCCATTTGAAAAATGTCAAACAGCAGATTCCATATTTTTCTTAAGTTTTTAATAACAAAACATTAGCTATCCCAAGGGTTGGGATGTTTTCACCTTGGGGTTATTTTTGTAGGGTTTTTCTAAGTTTTCCTTGTTTTCTTAAAATAAAAGGTATCCTATTTATTTTATACTAAACCAGAGTATAATAGATTTTTCTAGTAAACTACACTGGATAAGTACTCTAACAAAAATAGGAGTGCCCCCCTGGTTCATTATTTAAATCACCTCTTCTATTTTTCTTATCCTTAAGCATATTGTAAAACAAATGGCAAAAGCTACCTTAATGGGGTGGACAGAGAGGTTTAGCATTTTTAAACAGGTCAGTAGGTGGACATAAACTTCTCCAAATTTTCTTAACCTTAGTCAAATAGTGCAACTATTTTTCTTCCTATTATTTAGCTTTTGGCCAAAACAATAATTAAATCAGAACCCTAAAGTTTTCTGGAGTACATAGGGATTTTATATTTTTCCTAAGTAGTTTATATTATTTAAGATCTGACAAAATTGGTTTGACTAAATTTGGATGAATAAAACAGAAGTTATGAATTATTCAAGTTCTGTTCAAATTTTAAATCAGATTTAATAATAGGTTTCCTAGAAAACCACTTTGCACCGAGGTCCTTGGGTTATTTCTAAACTAACTCTCTCAGTTATACCCCCGCGCTACTATTCATCCGAGTCACTGACAGTTCAAAAATCCCCTCGACCTTTCCTTCTTCTTCCCCGAGGTCCTTCCCCTAATGCAAACAGTACCCGCGGGAAAGAAAAGGGCGGCGCGGCTTACCGGCGGCGAGAGAGGTCCGGCGAGGGGCGGGGTTGGCTCCGGGAGGCTCTGGCGGTCACAACGGTGTACGGCTCGACGGCGGGGATGGCCGGAACCGCTCGGTCCACGTGCGCAGGCGGGTGCTCTCGTCGGTGGCGGGTGTGCCGGCCAAACCACGGCGACCTGGTTCAATCCACTGGCACGGTGAGCTTCACGGGGTGACGTAGACGCCGTGTGCACAAGGAATCAAAGAATGGCGCAGAGGATTACCCGGTCTACGCTCGCCGGCGGTCGGGTGGAGTCCGGCGACCGTGGACTGGCCTCTCCGGCGAAGCAAACTCCGATTCCTCGCTCGGGGAGCTTCACCGAGGTGTGCTCAGTCTTCTCAGAGGGTCGGACGGGGTTGGGAAGGGCTTGGTTGGCCGGTCTACGGTGACAGGGGCTCGGGTGGCCGCGGACACGCCGTGCACGGGCAAACGCCGGTGAGTTTGAGCTCCGGTGAGGTTGAGCGCGTGCGGAGGGGTACGGTTAAGGTCACTGGGCGTTTTATAGGCGCGGGCGCGGGCCATGGCGTCGGCTGGCCTTTGGCGCGACGCGGGGCACGCGAGGTCGGGCGCGGGCGTGCTCTAGCGCGCGTAGAACGCGTCGAACACGTGGAGGTGTTCATCTGCCCGTGTTCAAACGCTTGCTGAGATCGCAAACGTGCGAATCTTGGCAAAAATCCGGCGCAGACCTCTTCCTGGCACCTATGGCTATCTCTTATATGTGAGTTCCAAGGGAAGATAAGCCCTAGGTCAGAAGATATGCAGACGCCAAATCTGGCTTGTCCCCCTGCCCGCTGCGCGACAAAAATGATGCCAAGACATGTCAAATGTCAAGGTCTCGGTCTCAACTTTTTCCAGGGGGTGCCCTAGGTGGTATGCCACATTTTCGGTATAGAACTTAGGTGGTTTTGGTGCCATCTTCAAGGTGAACACGATGGATCTTTAGATTAGGTGTAGATTTTGACTTAGAGAGAATTAGAGAGCTCTAGCTCTTTCTCTACTTAGGGAATGGATTTGGGGTTTCTTAAGGGGTCTTTTAGCAATGTTTCCTCTCTATATTTGTAGGTTAATAAGTTACTTAACTTTGTGCCAAAGGTTTGGTCATGAATTGCACCTTTGCTTAATCTCTCCCCTTTAACCAAGGTGTTTAGGAGATAGGGTTCAAGAGAGGTCTAGGGTTTACTCCCTTCTTGAACTAGGTGATAAGTGCACACAACTTGGGTAATGCTTTTGGTCATTCACATTTCTTGGTTAAAACCTAGCCCCCAAGGTTCTTATACTCCTTTCCTTAAGTTTCTTCCACATGTGATCACAGCCATTAGTGCATGGATGTGCCCTAGCCATGGTAACACCTGGGGTGTTACAGCCCTCCCCCTTAAAGGAATCTCGTCCCGAGATTTCAGGTAGAGTCCCTTGGAGGGGTGCGTGAAGGTGTGTTGGTGTGCTACTCTTTCTTTTACCCAGGTTTCTCTTGTTACTGCTCTTCGAATGTCATTCTCTTTGCAACTTCAGAAGGAAGCCCTTTTTAAGTTAAATCCACAACTTAGACTATCCTTGTTATCTAAGTTTTTCTTATAATTGCATTCAAAGGGCAGGTGGGGGTGGGGTTTTGGGTTACGTACCGACTCCTTTAGGCAGAAAGTCGGGGAAGCGAGAGCATAGAAAATCCTCAGTCTCCCATGTGGCTTCTTTTGCTAAATGGTGACTCCACAGAACTTTATACATTCTGATCGACCTTGCCCGAGTTAATCTCTCCTTCTGATCCAATACCTTGACGGGGTACTCTTGGTAGGACAGGTATGGTTCTATCTCAATGTCTGGTTCAGGTAGTACTTCAGTGGGTAGGCAAACACACTTCCGCAGCTGAGACACATGGAACACATCATGCACAGCCGACATGCTGGGTGGCAACTTCAATTGATAGGCTACTGGTCCACAAGCCTCCTTGATCTTGTAGGGTCCAATGTAGCGAGGAGCTAACTTGCCCTTGATCCTGAATCTCTGGACACCCTTGGTGGGTGACACCTTAAGATAAACATGGTCTCCCACTTCAAACTGTAGAGGCTTCCGCCTCTTATCATGATAGCTCTTTTGTCTGGCCTGAGCAGCTTCTAAGTTCTTCTTGATGACTCTGACCTTTGCCTCTGCTTCAAGCCTTCAAGTACCAAATCTGGCCCAAAAATTTCCCTCTCTCCTACTTGAGACCAATTCAGCGGGGTTCTGCATCTTCTCCCATACAAGGCTTCAAAAGGTGCCATCTTTAGACTGGACTGGTAGCTGTTATTATAAGAAAACTCTGCCAAGGAAAGACACTTGTCCCAATCTTTTCTGTAGTGTAGTACACATGCCCTTAACATGTCTTCCAAAATCTGGTTTACCCTTTTTGTCTGGCCATCTGTTTGGGGATGGTATGCTGAGCTTCGTATTACATGGGTCCCAAGTGATTCCTGCAATTGTTCCCAAAATCGTGCCACAAATGGTGCTCCTCTATCTGATACTATAGTCCTTGGTATCCCATGCAATCGAACTATCTGGTTAATGTAGATCTCTGCATACTTCTCTGTCCTGTGGGTGGTGTGTGTCACACCCAGTTCCAGGGGGTAGAACCGAGCGCATACCATATGTGTGCCAGGATCCATTTCCACACATATGTTGACGTCACAAGTGTAATATATCAAAAGACAATGCAATAAAGGCGTAAAGAGAGTATAATACTTTATTACATCATCTGAAACATTGTATCTTTAACAAGTATCACATCAAAGTAAAGCGGAAATAAGCAACTGGGCAATCTTCCACAGGAAGTTGACCGGCGCATCGTTAGACTTAGAAATCATCGTCGTCGATAAAATCTCCATCAAAGTCTCCAGCATCACCCTCTGATCAAAATTAAGCAAGGGTGAGCTCACTTATGGTCGGGGCTCAGCAAGTGGGGGAAAAACTAATGCAGGTATAACAAGGTGAGGCTAAGGTTGAGCAGTAAGCATTTTAGTTGGTCAACATTTTATTAACAACACCTGTCTTACTAATAAGTGTGATTCCCAAATATCCCATTTAAACAAAGGAATATGAATATAGCAAAAACACTTAAGTGAAACCACTTAAGCAAATTATTGGCAGATCATCGGATCTCAATTTAATTCCATCTTTAAGTTCAATTATCATGTGAGGAGTCCAGGTCGCTCATAACCGGGAGCACGGCTGATATATCAGTTTTACACTCTGCAGAGGTGGTACAACTTTACCCACAAGCCATGTATCCCATCTAGCCCGGGTTGATCGGACCCTTAGACACTGCCGAGGTGAATGGCTAGGGATCCATTATGAGGCTTTCACAAAATACACTTAATACGAAGCAACCCGCTAAGGTTTCTAAGACGATGGTGGTGGCCCCCTGGGTGAGGTACCTTAGCCAAGAATACGTCCCCATGTTAACGTGGGCTGCCAGCACCTACCGCTCCCCCTCTTGCCCATCTTTCAGGTAAGGTTGCTAGACACTAAGCATATAGAGCTAATTACCAAAGCCAGAGCCATGATAGCACTCGTGGTTGCACTGTTATCCTGGGTGGTCACTCCATGTTCCAATTAAATTTGTAATAAAATTATCTTAACCATCGGGTTAATGTCATAATTGCCAATTAACATTTTTGGAACATTAAAACCAATTAAAGAGTGGCATTAAGAATCATTAAGTTGAGTGGTAGCATGAATCTTGCACAACTTATTTATTTTCCCAGGTTAAACAAGGAATACAGGTAGTAAATCTAGGAAATCCTTAATTAGGTAAATCCCATCAAATTATGCAATATATCAAAAAGGTAAACATTATTATATGCAGTGAATAGGTACAAACAGAATATGCAGAGGGAGAATCCACTTGCCTTGCTCAACAGCGTCTTGCGGGTC
This sequence comes from Zea mays, assembly GCF_902167145.1. Lineage (NCBI taxonomy): Eukaryota > Viridiplantae > Streptophyta > Magnoliopsida > Poales > Poaceae > Zea > Zea mays. The sequence goes on from NC_050105.1 coordinate 66,309,812, forward strand.
GTCCCCGAACGAGTTCGGATTCTCTACCACACAGTCGGCTTCTAATAGAGTCGCATAGCGCACATACAAAAATAAAACATAAACCAATAAACAAACATGCACCATTTCATAAACATACACCAATACGTCATTAAGCACACATTAACACATCACACTAATTATATCTTAATTACGTACTAATCGCGTAAATACTTATTAATTCAATTGTGGCTATTATTGTGAGTCCTAATGGTGAATTTATGGGTGGGTGCAATAAATACGGTTTTAACTAGTATTAATATATTTTAACATCATTAATAACATTAAATGATAATTACCATCTTTTAATACTAATAAATGAATTAATACCTTTTATTATTTCTAACTCAAATTATTTAGTATGACAAAAATGAATCTAATATTCTAAAAATTCATATAAGTTACTAATTGGACTTTTTATAACATAAGCGGGGTTATTTTGACCTAAACAGGTATTTTATTAACTCTAAGAATTTAAGCGCTATACTTGCGAACATGTTTATTTGGCTAGTAAAAATCTATTTTCCATACTACCGGTGATATTTTCTCCTTTCATTATAAAAAGAAAATATTAATAAAATAACCTAGTAATAAATCATCTAAAATCCTATAATGTTTATATGATATGAGTTCTATACCACTTTCTAAATTCATTAAAATGAACCTATGACTATAATCCTCCAAGTAGTTTCTAAAGTTCGTTGTAACCAAATTTAACTACAAAAATTCCTATCTATTGTTTTTATCACCAACGTGCGACTACTAAATTCTCGCCATATTTCTCTAATCCAAAAATCAACGCATCGATTAACATGAATTATCACGGTGCACTAATAATCGTAAATCTCTACCAAAAATTTCATAACGCACATACACATGAATTGCGGATCACACATGTTCATATTACAACAAACTAAATACACAGTTCATGAATCTAATCAAAAGTATTTTGAAAATACACAAATTAATTTGGGGTTGTCTTCAACCTTGGGTTCGCACGTGTGACAGGGATGGCTCGACGGGGTTTCGGCCGGGTGGAGAAGAGCAGGGCTCGGCTTCGGATGACGGGTGGCGTAGCTCCGGCGATGAACGGCGAACTCCGGCGACGAGTCTGGCTGGCAGGCTGCTGGAGCGCAGACGACGCACACAGATGACTTCGCGACAATGAAGTAACGAACTCAGCGCAAGGGAGCAAATATTTGGAGCATGAGAACAACCGGAGCCAGCAGGGGAGAGGAGAACAAGCTCGGCTCAGATTTTATAGGCGGTAGGAGAGGAAGATTCGTGGCCAAATTAATAGGGATTGAAGATGAGAAACGGAGGATTTGAACACCATTGATGGAGGAAACGGCTGGCTCTAATGGGCCAGTAATCCGAGCTATAAAGGAGGAGAAGAGGAGAGAAGGCATATCGCTGCTGGGTGCGCAGTAGTAGGTGGTGCGGCGCGGGCCCGTGGCGTGAACGGCGGCGGTCTGCTTTCCAGCGTACAGTAGGGGCGGCTGTGCGATATGATTTCTGCTATGTTGTGGTGAAGAGGAAACCTCCTACAGGTGGTCCCCACACGTCATGGAAAGGAGATGAGAAAACTTTGATCCACATGCTATTGATGAGAGAGCGTGTGCATGCTGTTTGGCTGGCACGGCCGTTCGGCCAAACGGCCACTGGGCCAAACGTGTTCACGTTTTTTTTTGTTAATTTCGAAATTCATTTTCTTTTATTTTTTTAAATAGGTTATTCATTAATAAATATACTTTAAATATTCCAAAAGTATAATAAATCTAATAATAAAATTCATAGTAAATAATCTTTAGGCAAATTCCTATTATTTATATAAACTAAGCCTCATAAAACAGAATAAATTAAAATAATTTTGTTGTAATTCATTAACAAACAAAAAAAACAATGCACCGAAAAATGAATGCATCAACTATTTGGTAGATTTTAATTATTCACAAAATTTGTTAAACCCAATTATATCACTACTTTAATTATTAAAAAAATCCCTAATGAAAGTGAACTAAATTAGATTGTTTTTAATAGATGGATTTGACGCGTTACAAAACCTACCCCTCTAAAAAGAATCTCGTCCTCGAGATTAGATAACTTCTAAAAATAGCTGAGGGAATTCTGCTCTAAGTTCATCTTCTCTTTCCCAAGACGCTTCATCTTCCGAATGATGACTCCACTGAAATTTGCACATGTTAATAACTTTACTATGTGTAATTCTGCGAGATGTTTCCAAAATTCTGATTGGGTACTCTGAATAAGTCAAATCCTCATTGACATTCAGTTATTCCATGGGTAACTGTTCCTCCGATACTCTTAAAGACTTCTTGAGTTGTGATACGTGAAATACGTCATGGACATCCGATAAACTATCGGGTAGCTCTAACTGGTAGGCTACTTCACCTTTTCTTTCCAAAATCTTGAATGGGCCGATATAGCGAGGAGATAATTTTCCCTTAACTTTAAACCTTTTCATTCCTCTCATCGGTGAAACTTTAAGGTATACGAAGTCTCCTACTTCGAACATCAACCCTCTTCTTCTATTATCAGCATAGCTTTTCTATCTTGACTGTGCTGACTTCAAATTTTCTCTAATAATCTGTACTTGCTTTTCGGCTTCTTGGAGAATTTCTGGACCGAATACTTGACTTTCTCCAGTCTGATTCCAGTAAAGCTGTGTTCTACACTTTCGTCCATAAAGTGCTTCAAATGGTGCCATTTTTAGACTTGCCTGATAACTGTTGTTATACGAGAATTCTGCATAAGGCAAACTTTTATCCCAGCTTCTACCATGCTTTAGAGCGCAAGCTCTTAGCATATCCTCCAACACTTGGTTTGTTCTTTCTATTTGCCCATCCGTTTGCGGATGATAAGCTGAACTAAAGTTTAGCTTGGTATCCATGGACTCATGTAGTCTTTTCCAAAAGCGCGAGGTAAACTGGGTTCCTCGATCTGATACGATCTTTTTCGGTACTCCATGCAGACAAACAATTCTCGACATGTATAACTCTGCTAACTGGGCTCCCGAGTAAGTTGTCTTCACAGGTATAAAATGTGCTACTTTAGTTAACCTGTCTACTACGACCCATATTGAATCATAGCCATCTCGAGTACGGGGTAGTCCAACTATGAAATCCATACCGATTTCTTCCCATTTCCATTCTGGTACCTTGAGAGGTTGTAGCAATCCTGCTGGTCTTTGGTGTTCAGCTTTAACTCGCTGACACACGTCACATAATGCAACATGAGTAGCAACATCTCTTTTCAAACCGTACCCCACCAATACTTTTCCTTAAGATCCTGGTACATCTTTGTACTTCCAGGGTGAATAGAGTAAGCTGAATCATGAGCTTCTCTCAAAATAAGTTGGCACAAGTGCTCGATTTTGGGTACACAGATTCTCTTCTTAAACCATACTGTGCCTTGTTCATCTTCCGTGAAATCTGGGGTTTTTCCCAAACCAATCAAAGCTTTAATTTCCTTAATTTTCTCATCAGACTCTTGTCCTTTACGAATCTCTTCTTCCAAAGTAGATTCAACTTCCATCACCGTTGCTTCTACATTATTGAGAAATCCAAGGTTGAGTTGTTCCATTTCCCAGCACAATTCCTGTGACATCAAATGAGTAGTGATGTTGTTCACTTGACCCTTACGGCTCAAAGCATCAGCTACTACATTTGCTTTTCCTGGGTGATATTGTATTTCCAAATCATAGTCCTTAATCAACTCAAGCCATCTTCTCTGTCTGAGGTTGAGTTCTTTCTGAGTGAATATATATTTCAAGCTTTTGTGATCCGTGAAGATTTTGCACTTGTTTCCAATCATATAGTGTCTCCAAATCTTCAAAGCATGCACTACGGCAGCTAGTTCCAAATCATGCGTAGGATAATTCTTCTCATGCTTCCTCAACTGTCTTGAAGCATAAGCAATCACCTTTCCTTCTTGCATTAGCACACATCCAAGTCCAAGGTGTGATGCATCGCAATACACATCAAATCCCTTGTGGATGTCTAGCATTACCAATATTGGTGCAGTGGTTAACCTTTTCTTGAGTTCTTCAAAACAATTCTGGCAAGCTTCATCCTATTGAACTCTTTACCTTTCTCCAGTAGAGAGGTAAGAGGTTTCACTAACTTGGAAAAACCTTCAATAAATCTTCTATAGTATCCTGCCAATCCAAGAAAACTTCTGATCTTAGACGCATCCTTTAGTTGCTTCCAATCTAGTATCTCACTTATCTTTCATGGGTCCACTTTAATTCAACCATCGGTAACGATATGTCCTAAGAAAGCAACTTCCTTCGACCAAAAATCACACTTCGAGAACTTTGCGTATAGTTGGTTGTCACGAAGCTTTTGTAGGACTAGCCTTAGATGATCTTCATGTGTTTCCTCATTCGGAGAATATATCAGTATGTCGTCAATGAATACGACCACAAAATGATCCAGATATTCCATGAATACTTTATTCATCAAGTTCATGAAGTATGCTGGTGCATTAGTCAGTCCAAACGACATGACCAAAAACTCATATAATCCATATCTTGTCGTGAAGGCTGTCTTCGGTACATCTTCTGCTCGAATCTTTAACTGATGATATCCCGATCTCAGATCTATCTTCGAGAATATCTTAGCTCCTTTCATTTGATCAAATAAGTCTTCAATCCGAGGTAGTGGGTATTTATTCTTGATGGTTACTTCATTCAAACTTCTATAATCAACGCACATTCTCCTCGAACCATCCTTCTTGTTCACAAATAGCACTGGGGCTCCCCAAGGGGATGAACTTGGGCGAATGAAACCTTTTTCTAGTAATTCTTCTATTTGTTTCTTCAGTTCTACTAAATCTTTGACATCCATTCTATAAGGTCTTTTCGAGATCGGTGCGGTTCCGGGTAATAATAAAAAACTCTATATCACGGTCAGGTGGCATACCTGGCAATTCCTCCAGAAATACGTCTGGGTATTCGCACACTACTTTGATATTTTCCAAGGGCTTTTCTTCCAAGTGATTGATCACTGTTTTCCCTTTTTCATCTGTTGACTTGTCTATGTTAACTTGGATTCTTTCACCTTGAGGACTTGTCAACATAATTGTTCTATTGGCACACTGTACCACTCCATTACAACTTTTCAACCAGTTGCATCCAAGAATCACATCGATACCGTTGGATCCTAGGACCACTGGGTTGACTGAAAACTCTATTCCTTGAATCTTGATATTAACATGGGGGCATGAGTGTGTGGCCTTCATGTCACCTCCCGGTGAACTAATGTGTAATATCTTCTTAAGGGGATACTTAGGTATATTGTGTTTTTCCACAAATGACTCAGTTATAAACGAATGTGATGCTCCAGAGTCAAATAAAACTAATGCAGGTATGGAGTTAACAAGGAAATACCATACACTATGTCGGCATCCTCAGGCACTGATTCCGCAGTGACATGATTGACCCTTCCTCTGCTCTGGTTCTGCGGAGTCTTGTTCTGAGCAGATCCACGAGCGGGGGTGTTCTGGTCATTTTTCTGAGTATTGCTCCTTTGGGGTGTTTGCTGGTTGCGCCTTGGGCAGTTGTTGGCATAGTGGCCTAGCTCACCGCACTTGAAACATCCATTGGGTTGGACAGGTGCGTTGTTTCTGGCCTGCGTGTTGTTGGTGCTACCTTGACGGTTCTGGGAATTTCCACCAGACCTCTGGTTGGTCTGGGAGTTGCTCCTTTGCTGGTTCTGGTTTTGATTACTTCTCTGGCTTTGCTGTCCAGAGCGTTGCACTTGATAATTATTTCCACCCTGATTTCCAGAGCGGAACTGCGAACCTTGAGCATTGTTCGGGCGAGTGTTCCTGCTGGACTGACCTTGAAATTTTCTTTTGTGGTCAGATAATTCCTTTCTTTTGCTTTCAAGGCCAATTGCCTTGTTCAGCAGTGTCTGGAAATTGGGGAAGGTATGGCTCTGAAGTTGATAGTTCAGAGGTCCAATCAGTCCTTCCAGGAAACGCTCTTGGCGCTTCTCATCAGTGTCCACTTCCTCAGGGGCATAACGTGAAAGCTGAGTGAAGCGATCACGATACTCGCTGACAGTCATATTCCCTTGAGTAAGGGAAAGGAACTCCTTCTTCAGCTTCATGATTCCAGAGGGGATGTGGTGAGCGTGGAAGTTCTCTTGGAACTCCTGCCAGGTTATGGTATCTGCGTTGGGATGTGCCGCTGTGAAGGCATCCCACCAATCGGACGCAGCTCCCTCGAGTCTTCCCGAGGCGTACAAGACCTTCTCTCGGTCGTTGCACTGAGTGATGTCCAGCTTCTTTCCAATGACCTTGAGCCAGTCATCGGCATCTAGAGGATCAACCGCATGAGAGAATGTTGGCGGGTGATGACTCATGAAGTCCCGGTGCTTATCTCTGGCCCGGGGCGCATACTGCTGCTGCTGGGGTTGTTGATTCTGTTGGTTCTGTTGTAATTGCTGAACCGCAGCAGTGAGTCCTTGCAGAATCTGCATTTGGGCGGCGATGAACTGCTCCATATTGGGATTAGGTGGTGGTGGTGGTGCTTGTTGACCACGCTGGTTCCGATTGTTGTTGGGTCCTTGACGTGGGTTCACCATCTGAGTGGTTAGGAGGTGAAGTCCTTAGAGAAGTGGGGAGTAGAAAAGATTCTAGAGGGAAATTTCTTAAGTTTATGTTTTTTTAATGCTCTTATGGCCATCAGACCATTGCACTCAAACAAAAATCCAACACAAACATATCAAACATCACCATCACATTGTTGTTATTATTATAGTATAACACTATTTTATCGTCTATCGCGTCTAGCTTATTTCAATAAACTATCCTATCAACCTAAAGGAGTATGGTGATAGACTCAGGGGTTTCATAACATAGCCTTCCAAAAAGAATGAGGATAAGGCAGAGAAAGACGCTTCTTCTTCATCATCCAAAGGTGGGGTAGAGGGTGCTGGCCGATCTTGAGCAACATAGTCGATGCTTTTGTAAGCAGTTCTTCTGATAGCAACCTTCTAATAGACGAGAGAAAATCAGACTAGAAGAGTTGAATATAAAGGAGTTGAGTTTTGAGATAAAATAAGTTTTTTTATGGAGGAAAATAACTCAAGTTTTGAAAGACTAACTAGGATTTCCATTTCTAACTAGTCTAACGACCTAGGGTCAGCATAGCTTTGATACCACTTCTGTCACACCCGGTTCCAGGGGGTAGAACCGAGCGCATACCATATGTGTGCCAGGATCCATTTCCACACATATGTTGACGTCACAAGTGTAATATATCAAAAGACAATGCAATAAAGGCGTAAAGAGAGTATAATACTTTATTACATCATCTGAAACATTGTATCTTTAACAAGTATCACATCAAAGTAAAGCGGAAATAAGCAACTGGGCAATCTTCCACAGGAAGTTGACCGGCGCATCGTTAGACTTAGAAATCATCGTCGTCGATAAAATCTCCATCAAAGTCTCCAGCATCACCCTCTGATCAAAATTAAGCAAGGGTGAGCTCACTTATGGTCGGGGCTCAGCAAGTGGGGGAAAAACTAATGCAGGTATAACAAGGTGAGGCTAAGGTTGAGCAGTAAGCATTTTAGTTGGTCAACATTTTATTAACAACACCTGTCTTACTAATAAGTGTGATTCCCAAATATCCCATTTAAACAAAGGAATATGAATATAGCAAAAACACTTAAGTGAAACCACTTAAGCAAATTATTGGCAGATCATCGGATCTCAATTTAATTCCATCTTTAAGTTCAATTATCATGTGAGGAGTCCAGGTCGCTCATAACCGGGAGCACGGCTGATATATCAGTTTTACACTCTGCAGAGGTGGTACAACTTTACCCACAAGCCATGTATCCCATCTAGCCCGGGTTGATCGGACCCTTAGACACTGCCGAGGTGAATGGCTAGGGATCCATTATGAGGCTTTCACAAAATACACTTAATACGAAGCAACCCGCTAAGGTTTCTAAGACGATGGTGGTGGCCCCCTGGGTGAGGTACCTTAGCCAAGAATACGTCCCCATGTTAACGTGGGCTGCCAGCACCTACCGCTCCCCCTCTTGCCCATCTTTCAGGTAAGGTTGCTAGGCACTAAGCATATAGAGCTAATTACCAAAGCCAGAGCCATGATAGCACTCGTGGTTGCACTGTTATCCTGAGTGGTCACTCCATGTTCCAATTAAATTTGTAATAAAATTATCTTAACCATCGGGTTAATGTCATAATTGCCAATTAACATTTTTGGAACATTAAAACCAATTAAAGAGTGACATTAAGAATCATTAAGTTGAGCGGTAGCATGAATCTTGCACAACTTATTTATTTTCCCAGGTTAAACAAGGAATACAGGTAGTAAATCTAGGAAATCCTTAATTAGGTAAATCCCATCAAATTATGCAATATATCAAAAAGGTAAACATTATTATATGCAGTGAATAGGTACAAACAGAATATGCAGAGGGAGAATCCACTTGCCTTGCTCAACAGCGTCTTGCGGGTCGTCCCCGAACGAGTTCGGATTCTCTACCACACAGTCGGCTTCTAATAGAGTCGCATAGCGCACATACAAAAATAAAACATAAACCAATAAACAAACATGCACCATTTCATAAACATACACCAATACGTCATTAAGCACACATTAACACATCACACTAATTATATCTTAATTACGTACTAATCGCGTAAATACTTATTAATTCAATTGTGGCTATTATTGTGAGTCCTAATGGTGAATTTATGGGTGGGTGCAATAAATACGGTTTTAACTAGTATTAATATATTTTAACATCATTAATAACATTAAATGATAATTATCATCTTTTAATACTAATAAATGAATTAATACCTTTTATTATTTCTAACTCAAATTATTTAGTATGACAAAAATGAATCTAATATTCTAAAAATTCATATAAGTTACTAATTGGACTTTTTATAACATAAGCGGGGTTATTTTGACCTAAACAGGTATTTTATTAACTCTAAGAATTTAAGCGCTATACTTGCGAACATGTTTATTTGGCTAGTAAAAATCTATTTTCCATACTACCGGTGATATTTTCTCCTTTCATTATAAAAAGAAAATATTAATAAAATAACCTAGTAATAAATCATCTAAAATCCTATAATGTTTATATGATATGAGTTCTATACCACTTTCTAAATTCATTAAAATGAACCTATGACTATAATCCTCCAAGTAGTTTCTAAAGTTCGTTGTAACCAAATTTAACTACAAAAATTCCTATCTATTGTTTTTATCACCAACGTGCGACTACTAAATTCTCGCCATATTTCTCTAATCCAAAAATCAACGCATCGATTAACATGAATTATCACGGTGCACTAATAATCGTAAATCTCTACCAAAAATTTCATAACGCACATACACATGAATTGCGGATCACACATGTTCATATTACAACAAACTAAATATACAGTTCATGAATCTAATCAAAAGTATTTTGAAAATACACAAATTAATTTGGGGTTGTCTTCAACCTTGGGTTCGCACGTGTGACAGGGATGGCTCGACGGGGTTTCGGCCGGGTGGAGAAGAGCAGGGCTCGGCTTCGGATGACGGGTGGCGTAGCTCCGGCGATGAACGGCGAACTCCGGCGACGAGTCTGGCTGGCAGGCTGCTGGAGCGCAGACGACGCACACAGATGACTTCGCGACAATGAAGTAACGAACTCAGCGCAAGGGAGCAAATATTTGGAGCATGAGAACAACCGGAGCCAGCAGGGGAGAGGAGAACAAGCTCGGCTCAGATTTTATAGGCGGTAGGAGAGGAAGATTCGTGGCCAAATTAATAGGGATTGAAGATGAGAAACGGAGGATTTGAACACCATTGATGGAGGAAACGGCTGGCTCTAATGGGCCAGTAATCCGAGCTATAAAGGAGGAGAAGAGGAGAGAAGGCATATCGCTGCTGGGTGCGCAGTAGTAGGTGGTGCGGCGCGGGCCCGTGGCGTGAACGGCGGCGGTCTGCTTTCCAGCGTACAGTAGGGGCGGCTGTGCGATATGATTTCTGCTATGTTGTGGTGAAGAGGAAACCTCCTACAGGTGGTCCCCACACGTCATGGAAAGGAGATGAGAAAACTTTGATCCACATGCTATTGATGAGAGAGCGTGTGCATGCTGTTTGGCTGGCACGGCCGTTCGGCCAAACGGCCACTGGGCCAAACGTGTTCACGTTTTTTTTTTGTTAATTTCGAAATTCATTTTCTTTTATTTTTTTAAATAGGTTATTCATTAATAAATATACTTTAAATATTCCAAAAGTATAATAAATCTAATAATAAAATTCATAGTAAATAATCTTTAGGCAAATTCCTATTATTTATATAAACTAAGCCTCATAAAACAGAATAAATTAAAATAATTTTGTTGTAATTCATTAACAAACAAAAAAAAACAATGCACCGAAAAATGAATGCATCAACTATTTGGTAGATTTTAATTATTCACAAAATTTGTTAAACCCAATTATATCACTACTTTAATTATTAAAAAAATCCCTAATGAAAGTGAACTAAATTAGATTGTTTTTAATAGATGGATTTGACGCGTTACAGTGTGTACTGGCAAGAAATGAGTGGTCTTGGTCAACCTGTCCACAATAACCCAAATAGAATCATGGTGCCTGGAGGTATTGGGCAATCCCACGATAAAGTCCATGCAAATGTCCTCCCATTTCCAAGATGGTATGGGAAGGGGTTGCAAAGGGCCTGCTGCCTTCAAATGACTGGCTTTAATCCTTTGGCAGGTGTCACACTCGGATATATACTTGGCAATTTCCCTCTTCATCCTGGTCCACCAGTATAAGGATCTGAGATCATGATACATCTTGTTGCTACCAGGGTGCATGGAGAATTTGGAAAGGTGAGCTTCATCCAATATCTTCTTTCTGAGCTCAGGGTCTTTGGGAACAACCAATCGATCTGCAAACCATAAAATTCCCTTGTTGTCCTGACGGAAGCACTTGTATTTCTCTTCCTTCTGCTTGATCATGTCTTTGATAACCTGAACACCCTTATCGTCAATCTGGGCCCTGGCTATTTGCTCTTGTAACGTGGGCTTCACCGAGATATAGTTTAAGTCACCAGAAGAAACAACTTCTAGGTTCAATTTGTACAACTCATCGCACAGGGTGGTAACTCTTGCATCCATGCTCATACAATTGCACTGGGCCTTTCTGCTCAAGGCATCTGCCACAACATTGGCTTTGCCAGGATGGTAATGCACCTCCAAATCATAGTCCTTGATTAATTCTAACCATCTTCTCTGCCTCATGTTCAGATCTGCTTGAGTGAAAATATATTTGAGGCTCTTGTGATTAGTGTAAATGTTACAGTGAGCTCCCATCAAGTAGTGTCTCCATATCTTAAGAGCATGAACCACAGCTGCTAACTCCAGATCATGTGTAGGGTAGTTCTGCTCATGGGGTCTGAGTGCTCAGGAAGCATAAGCAATTACTCTATTATCTTGCATTAAGACACATCCCAATCCAGTACCGGAAGCATCACAATAAACTTCAAATGGCTTGGTGTTGTCAGGTTGAGCCAGCACTGGGGCTGTTGTCAAATGCTGCCTCAAAGTATGAAAGGCATCTTCGCACTTTTGGCTCCAATCATACTTGACTCCCTTCTTTAATAGCTCAGTCATTGGTTTGGCAATTCTGGAGAAATCCGGAATAAATCGTCGATAATACCCTGCCAAACCCAGGAAACTCCGAATCTGCCTCACTGTAGTCGGGGGTTTCCAATCCATCACCTCTTGTACCTTCTCAGGATCAACAGATATCCCATCCTGAGAAATTGTGTGACCCAAGAATTTAATTTCCTTCAGCCAGAATTCACATTTAGACAACTTAGCATAAAGGCGATGATCGCGTAGTCGCTGAAGCACGATGTGAAGATGCTCAGCATGTTCGTCTTCATTCTTGGAATAGACCAGAATATCATTAATGAAAACGACCACAAACTTGTCTAACTCTGGCATGAATACAGAGTTCATTAGGTACATGAAATAAGCCGGGGCATTGGTCAGCCCAAAAGACATCACCAGAAACTCATAAAGCCCATATCTGGTTGAGAAGGCCGTCTTGGGAATATTGCTGGCACGGATCTTGATCTGATGGTAACCCGAACGAAGATCTATTTTGGAGAACACTTTGGCTCCCACTAACTGATCAAACAGAACATCAATGCGGGGCAGTGGGTATTTGTTCTTGATAGTCACCACATTGAGAGGGTGGTAATCAACACACATTCTCAAACTCTCGTCCTTTTTCTTCACAAATAAAGCCGGACATCCCCAAGGCGAAGTACTAGGGCGAATGAACCCTTTGTCCAACAACTCCTGCAATTGCTTTTTCAGTTCTGCTAATTCTACGGGAGGCATCCTATAAAGTCTCTTGGAGATAGGAGCAGTCCCGGGTTGCAATTCAATGGCGAACTCAATGTCTCTATCAGGTGGCATTCCCGGCAATTCATCCGGAAAAACATTTGGGTAGCCACAGACCACTGGGATCTTTTCTACTGGGGATTCTAGCATAACGAAGGCATAGGAACGGGTACAACCTTGGTCGGGCAAATATAGTGTGGTTTCACCACAAGTTGGTGAGTGCACCTCAATGGCCCTAGCTGCAATGTCAATAACTGCCTGATGCCTGGTTAACCAGTCAGTTCCCAATATAATATCCATGCTATCCAAACCCAAAATGAGGAAGGTGGTTTTAATTATTAGACTCCCAAACCTTATGGGCACATGTCTGTTGATTTGATAGGTGGCAACCCTGCCTCCTGGTGTTGAAATTGTAAGGCCCCCATCGGTGTGGTGAAAGGGTAACTGGCACTTGGCACTAAATTTGGCACTGATAAAACTATGCGATGCACCAGAATCAAAAAGAATAATAGCAGGATAATTCAAAACTGTAAAGATACCAGTCATGACGGGTGCTCCCTCTGGAATATCAGCCATGGTGGTGAAGTTCAGCCTGCCCTGCCTCACTTGCACCTTCTGCCTCTTGCCTTGGTTCTGATTAACATTCTGCCCCTGCCTCTGCTAGTTTCTGGGGCAATTCTTGGCATAATGTTCGGTGTTGCCACATGTGAAACACCTGTTGTCATTTGCCTGGCGATATTGCTGCTGCTGTTGATTGTTCCTCTGAGCTTAAAACTGGGTGCGGTTGGGTGCCTGCTGCTGCTGTTGCTGTGGTCGTATCACCCATCGCCCTTGCTGCTGCTGAGGTCCCCTGTTCTGAGGGTCAGACACAATCCTGAAGCGCTGTGGCTGAGCTGAAGGTCCTGCCACAGGGGTCTTCCTTTTCTTTTCTGCCTGACGAGCTGTGATACAGTCCTCCTGGGAGATGGCCATGTTGACCAACTCATTATAGTTGTTGGCCCTGACGGTGTTGAGACGGTCACGGAGCTTAGTGCTGAGCCCCCTCCTGAACCTGTCTCTCTTCTTCTCGTCCGTATCTGCATGATATCCAGCATACTGACACAGGTCATTAAAAGCCTGAGCATACTGCAACACTGTCCTGTTGCCCTGATTGAGTGCCAGAAACTCGTTGAGCTTTCGGTCCATAATTCCGGTTGGTATATGGTGCCCCCTGAAAGCTGCCTTGAACTCCCTCCATTCCACCTCTCGGTCATCTGGCTGCATAGCAAGAAAATGGTCCCACCAAGTCCTTGCGGGTCCGTGAAGCTGCTGGGTGGCGAACCTGACCTTAGTGACCTCTGAGCAAACTCCATGGAGTAGCGGGAATTTGGATTCCACCACTCTCAACCACACATCTGCATCAAGTGGGTCCTCTGCCCTGGTGAACAAAGGAGGCTGGGTACTGAGGAACTCCTAGTAGGTAGCTGCCGCGGGGTGACGTTGATGATCTCCACCACCATAGTGCTGAGGTGGTGGCTGGCGCTGAGCTAGCTGCCGCAAAATCTCATTCTGCTGAGCAATTAGCTCCTGCAGGGTGGGAGGCGGTGGCGGCGGTGGAGGAACGCGCTCATTCTGACCGCGACGCGCTCATTCTGACCGCGACGCGCTCTCCCGGCCATCTGAAAAATCACACATTTTCTTAATAACACATCTTCAAGTTTAAGGTTTACTCGCGGTGAAAGAGTCAAAAGGCGAAATTGATAGATTTTTGCATAATTATATAGGATTTCTTAAGGCATAAACTTTTCTTCCCAAATTAAGACTAACATCATCCATCAACCATGTTTCCAAAAGAGTTTATCATGATTACATCAATGGCCCAAAAGACTCAACTCTATCTAGCCTAGTACCCCAAGGGTGCAAAAGCTAAGCTAGATGTGAGGAGTCCTACCATCACCGACTTCTAACTCTATCCCTGATACCTAGTGAGCGAACGAGGCAACACTCGACTCGGGGGAAGGTGGTCTCCCTGAGCCAGCAGTGTCCAAGCTGGAGGCAGGCTCCTCTCCTCCCTCAATGTCGACGTCCTCGTTGGCCTCCATATCCTGGATCTCCTGGTGATGCATATCCAGGTGCTCATTATCCTTGGCAAGCTGCTGCTGGGTGTTAATAAGCTGATCCTCAAGAATCTCGATGGTGTTCTCCCTGGTCCCCACTAATTCCTCCAGCTCTTGGATCTCATTGGACAGCTGCTCCACCTGCAAGTCCTTTTCCACCATCTCAGTGGACAAATCAACCACAAGCTCCTCTCTGTTGTCCAGGGTGATCTTTGTTGCCTCCAACAGTGCCATCAGATGGGACATTGCTTCACCATGCATCACTTGCAGACGGTACAGGGCATTCATGCACCGCACGATCAAGTGAGCAGTCTGACCTGGGTAGATAGCGCAGATGTCCTTGGCGTGCTCCACCCGATCCTTCCACATTGGGTCGTCCTCCCTTTCGGCGGGGAACAAGCCAATGGGGTGGGTAGACAGCTCCAAGGGATGGAATTCGCAGAAAGTGGTCAACCCGTGCAGAGCAATCACCTCGATCGTGTCCTCAGCCCGGTATCCAAAGGACTCAGAGTCCAGCGAACGCCAGCCTGACTGTAGGGGATGAGGCTCCAGGGTCATCCTCACCCTACAGCGGGGCACTCGGTGCTTCTCGAACTGCTGCACCGCGTACTGAGGAGGTGTCGTGTATCCGGTCCCCTGAAGTACCTCCCACAAAATGCGGGGAAAGCCCTCTCGTGCAAGCCCATCAGTGTGGGACAGTGCATTCCCGTCGTCTGAGGATCCGTGGGAAGTCATCTGTGTACGGTTAAGCGTAAGTAAAATAAAAAGAATTATAAAAAGAAAAAGGAAATACAACTCAGCCTCTCTCTAATTATAAAAATGGTACTGGGGTACTTAGTTGGTCATCATTTTGTAATTAAGTCTTTACTCAATTATCTATTTGTTTATTTAAGAATGCATGCATGCTCGTCCTAAACAACCTCACGTCAATATAAAGGGAATAGGGAAGAACTCCCATCCCTCATAGCAGCCTGTAGGGCTTAAACACTTAGCCACCTAGCTACCCTTCTATCATCCTAAGGCTTCACGTCCTAGGTCTATCCTGATCGTCCTACGATCTATCCAACAGTGTTTCTATCAAGTTTTACTTCGAAAAAGGATGGTATTTATATTTTATTGATTCCTCTGTGGTGGTACAAGCTCCGATACCAGCTGTGGCGGAACTGTCCGAATTATTCCGACTTAAGTGCCTAAGCCCCGCCTTAGAGGCTAGACCACACTTAAATAGGAATAACCCGTCAATCCCTCGGATCTAGTCCGACGAGGCCACTGACAGGATCAAGTACCACAATCTCACTCGAAGGTGAGTCACAGAGCAAATACAATAAAGCATAAAACCATGCATTAAGGAGTATTAAATTATTACATCACCATCGGAGTTTTGCAAAAGTAGTCATCATTGTTCGAGTGCAGCGGAATAAAACTAACGATAAATAAATGGAGGGATGGGGAAGCATGTCCCATCAATCCTCATGCTCCTCCTCAGCCGAGGTAGGTTCCCACTCGACAGTCCAACCCGGTGGCAAGATGGACGGCCAAGTCACTCCAGCAACCATGTCCTCCAAAGAACCTGTAAAATTATGCCACAAGCAAGGCTGAGTATACTAATACTCAGCTAGACTTACCCGGTGTGAGGAGTCTACTCCTCTACCTCTAGACAAGCAGTTGTTTGGCTGTGGGGTTGGGTTGCCAAAAGCACTAGCTGAGTTTCTAGATCAAGTTTTAACTTTGTCAAATTTAAGTGTGACTCTCTTAAGGCTAAATATGTACTATCTACTCATACATAGTAGCAAACATTTTAGCAATCAACATCTTGTGTCAACTCATCATATTTCCACTTGTTACTCAACGTAGCAGCATGGATCAAGAAGTCTCATTAGCTGCGAGAAGCAGACGATTCGAATCGAGTTTTAAACCTTGCAAGGTAAACCTAAACACACGACGTGGCGAGGCACTCCGTCCCCACACACATCAACCGTCCCCATCGATTCCCCGTCAGCAGGTCAGGGCTCACCGCCTTGGCGTATAATGACTCACTGACCCCGACTGTCGTCGTGCAGTGACCGCACTTGTACCCACCATAACCGGAATGGGAGACCACGTCTCAGGTCGCGTGAGGGGTAAAGTCCACTGCCAGGTTCAATTAGGTACTAGGCTTACCGATTTACCATATTTCTCGGCATGTGCTTAGTACGTTCAAACGCTTGACTCACGATACCACACCTTAATCCTTATTCCAATTTTTATCCCATGGACAACCAATCCCCATGGATTGTTGTCCACCAACCAACATCATTGTGATAAGAAGGTAGATACAACCAATTCCTGACCTCGCGTGAGTGCTAGGAAAATCACTCGACTTCTACCGAGATCCTAATTAATAAAGCAGCTACCTCGACCTAGCATACTAGTATTCATCTCAACAGGATTCCTGAGATCATGCAACTAGGGTTTGAAACAACTCCTACACCTAAGTGAACAATCAATCCTACAATCATTAAGTATAGTAAAATAGCATAAATAACAGGTTATGTATAAACCGGGGCTTGCCTTCCAAAGCAGTGACAGGCAGATCCTCTGGTGCAGGCTCTGGTGCTGGATCCGGGGCTACCTCCTGAGCAGCTCCTTGCTCCGGCACGAGGACGTACTCTCCGTCAGCGAGGTTACAGTCTATCGAAATGCAATGAACATGTATGTCATGATTATGCAGGATTTGATAACCTTCTGCTAAAGGAAGAAAAACTAAGTTAATGAGTAACTTAGGGTTTCTTGGTCATACGTGGCTTTTAGTGGTTTATGCTTATCACTCTTGGTTTAGGTTTTGTTAGGGATAGGCATAGTGGGTTGGTGTTTCCTTTATATATTTCAGTGGACAATTTACAGAGGGTTTTAGGATGACACTAATTTCCATTATTCATTTTCCCTTTCTTTATTTTCTATTTATGAAATCTAGTGTAGGTTTGAACTACAACAGTGAATTAATTTTTTCTAAAAATCTTGTAAAAATTATAGTGGCCTGCCTTTCGTCAATATGGCCTATTCTAGGACTTTGAGGTTCAAATTAAAAAGGCAATGCTCTAGACAAAAATAACAAAAGTTGTGTAAATGGGCCACTTTATACCACAACTCTTAACTAGGGTAGTTTCTGTCCTAATGGTTATTTTTGTTGGCATCTAACAGTAATAATAAGCTTCTGTGCCAAAAACCATAGAAAGCTAAGGGATGGATATTTAGTTGTGATTTTTCAAAGTTTAATGCCAAAAAGGCACTTTCTACTGCCTTGCCATTTGAAAAATGTCAAACAGCAGATTCCATATTTTTCTTAAGTTCTTAATAACAAAACATTAGCTATCCCAAGGGTTGGGATGTTTTCACCTTGGGGTTATTTTTGTAGGGTTTTTCTAAGTTTTCCTTGTTTTCTTAAAATAAAAGGTATCCTATTTATTTTATACTAAACCAGAGTATAGTAGATTTTTCTAGTGAACTACACTGGATAAGTACTCTAACAAAAATAGGAGTGCCCCCTGGTTCATTATTTAAATCACATCTTCTATTTTTCTTAACCTTAAGCATATTGTAAAACAAATGGCAAAAGCTACCTTAATGGGGTGGACAGAGAGGTTTAGCATTTTTAAACAGGTCAGTAGGTGGACATAAACTTCTCCAAATTTTATTAACCTTAGTCAAATAGTGCAACTATTTTTCTTCCTATTATTTAGCTTTTGGCCAAAACAATAATTAAATCAGAACCCTAAAGTTTTCTGGAGTACATAGGGGTTTTATATTTTTCCTAAGTAGTTTATATTATTTAAGATCTGACAAAATTGGTTTGACTAAATTTGGATGAATAAAACAGAAGTTATGAATTATTCAAGTTCTGTTCAAATTTTAAATCAGATTTAATAATAGGTTTCCTGGAAAAACACTTTGCACCGAGGTCCTTGGGTTATTTCTAAACTAACTCTCTCAGTTATACCCCCGCGCTACTATTCATCCGAGTCACTGATAGTTCAAAAATCCCCCCGACCTTTCCTTCTTCTTCCCCGAGGTCCTTCCCCTAATGCAAACAGTACCCGCGGGAAAGAAAAGGGCGATGCGGCTTACCGGCGGCGAGAGAGGTCCGGCGAGGGGCAGGGTTGGCTCCGGGAGGCTCTGGCGGTCACAACGGTGTACGGCTCGACGGCGGGGATGGCCGGAACCGCTCGGTCCACGTGCGCAGGCGGGTGCTCTCGTCGGCGGCGGGTGTGCCGGCCAAACCACGGCGACCTGGTTCAATCCACTGGCACGGTGAGCTTCACGGGGTGACGTAGAGGCCATGTGCACAAGGAATCGAAGAATGGCGCAGAGGATTACCCGGTCTACGCTCGCCGACGGTCGGGTGGAGTCCGATGACCGTGGACTGGCCTCTCCGGCGAAGCAAACTCCGATTCCTCGCTCGGGGAGCTTCACCGAGGTGTGCTTAGTCTTCTCAGAGGGTCGGATGGGGTTGGGAAGGGCTTGGTTGGCCGGTCTACGGTGGCAGGGGCTCGGGTGGCCGCGGACACGCCGTGCACGGGCAAACGCCGGTGAGTTTGAGCTCCGGTGAGGTTGAGCGCGTGCGGAGGGGTACGGTTAAGGTCACTGGGCGTTTTATAGGCGCGGGCGCGGGCCATGGCGTCGGCTGGCCTTTGGCGCGACACGGGGCACGCGAGGTCGGGCGCGAGCGTGCTCTGGCGCGCGCAGAACGCGTCGAACACGTGGAGGTGTTCATCTGCCTGTGTTCAAACGCTTGCTGAGATCGCAAACGTGTGAATCTTGGCAAAAATCCGGCGCAGACCTTTTCCTGGCACCTATGGCTATCTCTTATATGTGAGTTCCAAGGGAAGATAAGCCCTAGGTCAGAAGATATGCGGACGCCAAATCTGGCTTGTCCCCCTGCCCGCTGCGCGACAAAAATGATGCCAAGACATGTCAAATGTCAAGGTCTCGGTCTCAACTTTTTCCAGGGGGTGCCCTAGGTGGTATGCCACATTTTCGGTATAGAACTTAGGTGGTTTTGGTGCCACCTTCAAGGTGAACACGATGAATCTTTAAATTAGGTGTAGATGTTGACTTAGAGAGAATTAGAGAGCTCTAGCTCTTTCTCTACTTAGGGAATGGATTTGGGGTTTCTTAAGGGGTCTTTTAGCAATGTTTCCTCTCTATATTTGTAGGTTAATAAGTTACTTAACTTTGTGCCAAAGGTTTGGTCATGAATTGCACCTTTGCTTAATCTCTCCCCTTTAACCAAGGTGTTTAGGAGATAGGGTTCAAGAGAGGTCTAGGGTTTACTCCCTTCTTGAACAAGGTGATAAGTGCACAC
The DNA here is from genome assembly GCF_902167145.1 of Zea mays. Taxonomy (NCBI): domain Eukaryota; kingdom Viridiplantae; phylum Streptophyta; class Magnoliopsida; order Poales; family Poaceae; genus Zea; species Zea mays. The sequence continues at coordinate 66,329,696 of NC_050105.1, forward strand.
AACTTGGGTAATGCTTTTGGTCATTCACATTTCTTGGTTAAAACCTAGCCTCCAAGGTTCTTATACTCCTTTCCTTAAGTTTCTTCCACATGTGATCACAGCCATTAGTGCATGGATGTGCCCTAGCCATGGTAACACCTGGGGTGTTACACTTCTTCTTGTTCTTCTTCTTGGGGTCGTGCTGAGTGGACGCCTCGGGGTCGTCTTCCGGCTGGCGGCCCTGGGGCTGCTTGTCCTTCCGGAAGATGGCCTCAACCGCCTCCTGGCCAGAGGCGAACTTGGTGGCGATGTCCATCAGCTCGCTCGCCCTGGTGGGGGTCTTGCGACCCAGCTTGCTCACCAGGTCGTGGCAGGTGGTGCCGGCGAGGAACGCGCCGATGAGGTCCGAGTCGGTGACGTTGGGCAGCTCGGTGCGCTGCTTCGAGAATCGCCAGATGTAGTCCCAGAGAGACTCTCCCGGCTGCTGGCGGTAGCTTCAAAGATCCTAGGAGTTTCTAGGGCGCACGTACGTGCCCTGGAAGTTGCCGGCGAAGGATTGGACCAGGTCGTCCCAGTTGGAGATCTGCCCCGGAGGCAGATGCTCCAGCCAGGCTCGAGCGGTGTCGGAGAGGAACAAGGGGAGGTTGTGGATGATGAGGTTGTCATCGTCCGTTCCACCCAGCTGGCAGGCCAATCGGTAGTCCGCAAGCCACAGTTCCGGCCTCGTCTCCCCCGAGTACTTTGTGATGGTAGTCGAGGTTCGGAACCGGGTCGGGAACGACGCCCGTCGTATGGCCCGGTTGAAAGCCTGCGGACCTGGTGGTTCGGGCGAGGGACTCCGATCCTCCCCGCTGTCGTAGCGTCCCCCACGCATGGGGTGGTAGCCTCGGCGCACCCTCTCGTCGAGGTGGGCTCGACGATTGCGGTGGTGATGCTCGTTGCCGAGGCGACCCAGGGCCGCAGGCGCCGTGTTGCGCGTGCGCCCGGTGTGGACCGAGGCTTCCCGCATGAACCGGGAAGTCACGGCACGATGCTCCAAGGGGTACCCCTGCCTTTGGGAGGCAGAGCTTTCGACCTGTCGGACCGTGGCATCCTCCAGGAGATTCTTGAGCTCTCCCTGGATACGCCGCCCTTCGGTGGTCGATGGTTCCGGCATCGCATGGAGTAGTATTGCTGCTGTAGCCAGGTTCTGGCCGACCCCACTGGAAGACGGTGGCGGCCTTGCCCTGACGTCGTCGGCAACGCGATACTGGATGCCCTGGGGTAGATGACGCGCTTCTCCGGCCGGAGCTTGGTCTGCCCATTCCTGCCCGATGTTCCGCCGGAACGGCTCAAGTGTTCCTGCTCCCTCGTCGAGCCTGGCCTGCATCTCGCGGATTTGCTCGAGCTGTGCGTCCTGACCCCCCGCAGGGACTGGGACCACAGCTAGCTCCCGAAGGATGTCAACGCGAGGCGCAGGCCTAGGGGGATCGCCGTTTTCCGGCATACCAAGATGGTTGCCTTCGGCGGGACCCCTAGATCGACGTGGAAACATTCACGACATGGGCCGCAGTCCTCATTGTCGAAGCTGCGGCTACCATCGGAACAATCGGAGAGGCAGTAGTCGCATGCGGTCATGAAGTCCCGCATGGCACTGGGGTTACCGAGCCCGGACAAATCCCAACAAAAGTCGGGCTCGTCATGTTCCTCAGAACCCGAGGGTCCGTAGGTCGAGACGGCCGTTAGTCTGTCCCAAGGCGACCGCATATGGTACCCCGGAGGGTTGGTACATGCCTCTATGAAGGCTTCCACCGAAGCGAGGTCGCTTGGTGGGTCGAAGCTGAATCCAAAAGGCACGAGATGGGAATTGGTCGGTACCTCTTGGTCGATGGGCGGTGACGAAGTCGCGTCAGGGGCGACTGCACCGTTGTCTCAGGTACGAGGGCGACGCCCAGCAAGTCCTTCGCGAGCGTGCTAGCGTCGTTCGTCTGCTTGGGGTTGGCGTGTTGCGGGGAAACGTCGCTCTTCTTCGTCTCAGACGCAAGGTCGAAGCCCGACGTGTCCCCCGCTGGGGCGCCAGCGTCGTCGACTTGCTCGACAGCCGACGAGGTGCCGCCTCCTGCTTGGCCATGGTTGCCCCGCCTCCTCCTCCGTCAGCGAGGGAGGTGACGGGACAAACCCGGATGTTGTTCTTCCGCCACGTGGGGAAGACGTCGTTGATTCCGCCGCCAGCAGGCGGGCTGACGGCCGCCATTGTCGCTGTCGCGCGGCGGAGGAAGGAGTATCATGTTGTAGCTGCCGTCGAGGGACATGAACTCAAGACTCCCGAAACGGAGCATCGTCCCGGGTTGGAAAGGTTGCTGGAGACTACCCATCTGGAGCTTGACGGGAAGCTGTTCGTCAACACGCCGCAGGCCCCTACCTGGCGCGCCAACTGTCGGCGTTTCGACCCTGGGGGGTCCCTGGACCGACGAGTAAATTGTCGCCGCGTGTCCCAGCCCAGATGGGTCGGCGCGGGACGGAGAACGAAGGGGGGAAGAAACAGGCAAAGGGGAAACCCACGGCCTTCGTGTTGCCCTGCGCCCAGGTCGGGTGCGCTTGCAGTAGGGGGTTACAAGCGTTCGCGTGGGAGAGAGAGAGGGAGAGAGCGAGAGCCTTATGCGTCGGCCCGTTCTCCCGCGCGGCCAACCTTCTCGTACGAGAGCCCTGGACCTTCCTTTTATAGGCGTAAGGAGAGGGTCCAGGTGTACAATGGGGGGTGTAGCAGTGTGCTAACGTGTCTAGCAGAGAGGAGCTAGAGCCCTAAGTACATGCCGTCGTGGCAGTCAGAGAGGTTTTGGCACCCTGTTCATGTGATGTCGTGGCCGTCGGAGGAGCGCTGGAGCCCTGTGGAAGGACAGCTGTCGGGGCTGTCGAATCCTTGCTGACGTCTCCTTGCTTCCGTAAGGGGCTGAGAGCCGCCGTCGTCATGGAGCACGCGGGGCACCATCATTATTTGTTTACCGGGGTGAGTCAGATGGGACGCCGGTCTTGTTCCCCGTAGCCTGAGCTAGCTAGGGGCAGGGTAATAATGGCCCCCCTGGTGACGTGGCCAGTCCGGACCCGAGTTTGGGCAGGTGGCGATTCCTCCGAGGTCGAGGTTGAGTCCGAGCCCTGGGGTCGGGCAAGGCGGAGTCCATCATCTTCCGGAGCCGAGGCTGAGTCCGAGCCCTGGGGTCAGGCGAGGCGGACTTCGTCGTCTTCCGGAGGCGAGGCTGAGTCCGAGCCCTGGGGTCGGGCGAGGTGGAGTTCGTCGTCTTTCGGAGCCGAGGCTGAGTCCGAGCCCTGGGGTCGGGCGAGGCGGAGTTCGTCATCGTCCGGAGCCGAGGCTGAGTCCGAGCCCTAGGGTTGGGCGAGGCGAAGTTCGTCGTCTTCCGGAGCCAGGGCTGAGTTCGAGCCCTGGGGTCAGGCGAGGCGGAGATCGTCTTCTGAGGCCGAGGCTGAGTCCGAGCCCTAGGGTCGTGCGAGGCGAAGTTCATCGTCTTCCGGAGCCGGGGCTGTGTCCGAGCCCTGGGGTCGGGCGAGGCGGAGCTTCCTATGGCGCCCGAGGCTGGACTTAGCTGCTGTCAGCCTCACTCTGTCGAGTGGCACAGCAGTCGGAGCGACGCAGGCGGCGCTGTTTTCTTGTCAGGCCGGTCAGTGGAGCGGCGAAGTGACTACGGTCACTTCGGCTCTGTCGACTGAAGAGCGCGCGTCAGGATAAGGTGTCAGGCGATCCTTGCATTAAATGCTCCTGCGATACGGTCGGTTGGCGTGGCGATCTGACCAAGGTTGCTTCTCTGCGAAGACTGGGCCTCGGGCGAGCCGAAGGTGTGTCCGTTGCTTGAGGGGGCCCTCGGGCGAGACGTGAATCCTTCAGGGTCGGCTGCCTTTGCCCGAGGCTGGGCTCGGGCGAGGCGAGATCGTGTCCCTTGAGTGGACTGAGCCTTGACCTTAATCACGCCCATCAGGCCTTTGCAGCTTTGTGCGGATGGGAGTTACCAGCTGAGATTAGGAGCCTTGGGGGTACCCCTAATTATAGTCCCCGACAAATAATAAACACTCTGATTCCTGCAATACTTTTAGAGTTTTAATTTAAATAAGTATACTGCCCAAAACTAAATAAATAGAGGAAAAATAGAAATACTTTTGGACTGAGGATATGAAAAATTAGAAACATACTTAACTACTAACTACCCTATTTAAAAATGTTAAACTCCTTAGTATACTAGGTTAAGGAGGGATTAACCATTACAACTTGTATTGGCACCTTAAAAAAATAAAAAGGGGAACTTAAAATAAGAACCAGAGGGCAACCCTATTTTTCCTAGCTTGCTTAGGTGATATAGTTCAAAAGAAAAATTTGTTGAACTCTCTGGTAGTGCAAAGGAAATGCACAACATTTTATTTTATAAAAACAATAAGAACTTAGAAAAATCCTAGAAAAATAACCCTAAAGAGGAACCACCCCAATACTTGGGATAACTACTATTATGCTAGTAGAAATCTAGGAAAAATACAAGTTCTGTTGTTTGATATTTTTCAAATGACAAGTTAGTTATAAGTGCCTTTTTGACATTAAACTTTAGAAAATCACCACTAAATAACCATTAAGTCACCTTCTGTGATTTTTGGCACAGAAGTATTTTATTACCCATAGATGCTAGCAAAAATAATATTAGTATAGAAACCCCCACCTAAATCGAAGTTGTAGTACAAGTGACCATCTACCCTCACTTTTGTTATTTTGCCCAAAGTTTATCTTAATTATTTCTAACCTCAAATTTGTAGAATAAAGTACGGAGACCAATATTTACCCACTGTAATTTTTGCAACATTTTTGGAAAATTCTAAATCACTATGGTAGTTCAAGATCACTCTAAAAAGCATAAATCGAAAGTAGAAAGGGAATTGTGGAAGGAATTAATATTATACAACTAAATCTCTCTAAGTGTCCAATAAAACATAAAGGATATGATTAAAATTCTTAAATTCACTCAAGACCCTAAAATAGGTGTGTATAAAACACTAAGAGCACTATCTGATAAAGAAACCCTAGTTTACCCACTGTTTTAATATTGTTTCACCATACATAGTATTTACTAAATTGACATATCATTAATATACATGTATCTTATTCATTGCATTTGATAGATTGTAATCTCGCTGACGGAGAGTACGTCCTGATTCCGGAGCAAGGAGTTGCTCAGAAGGTAGTCCAGGAGCTAGCACTAGAGCCTGCCAGTGAGGATCTGCCTGCCCCAGCTGTTGAAGGCAAGCCCCCAGTTTTATGCATAACCATTTATATATGCTATTTTACTACACTTAATGTTTGTAGGTTTGTACTGTACACTTAAGTGTAGAAGTTGTCTGAAAACCCTAGTTGCATGAACTCAGGATTCCTTTTGAGATGGATACTAGTATGCTAGGTCGAGTAGCTGCTTTGCTAATTAGGGATCTCGGTAGAAGTCGAGTGATTTTTCTAGCACTCGCGCGAGGTCAGGAATTTGTTGTATCCATTTTGATAACGGAATGATGATGGTCTGTGGACACGGATCCATGGGGATGCGTTGTCTACGAGACAAAATTGGAATAAGGATTAACGTGCGGATACCTATGTCAAGCGTTTGAACGTACTAAACACATGCCGAGAAATATGGTAAATCGGCAAGCCTAGTACCTGAGTGAACCTGCCCGTGGATTGATCTCTTCATGCAACCTGAGACGTGGTCTCCCATTCTGGTTATGGTGGGTACAAGTGCGATCACTGCACGACGACAGTCGGGGTCAGTGAGGCATTGTACGCCAATGCGGTGGGCCTCTTTCTGTTGCCAGGGAATCGATGGGGACGATTGATGTGTGTGGGGACATAGTGCTTCGCTACGTCGTGTGTTTAGGTTTACCTTGCAAGGTTAAAACTCGATTCGAATCGTCTGCTTCTCGCAGCTAATGAGACTGCTTGATCCCTTGTACTGCATTGAGTAATAAGTGGAAATGAGATGACTGGCAAAAGATGTTGATTGATATAATGTTTGATACCATGTATGAATAGCTAGGTACTCATCTAGTTTAAAAAGGATCATACTAAAGCTTGAAAAGCTAAAACTTGATTTTAGACTCAGCTAGTGCTTTTGGCAAACCAAACTCCTCAGCCAAACAGCTGCATGTCTAGAGGTAGAGGAGTAGACTCCTCACACCGGGTAAGTCTAGCTGAGTATTAGTATACTCAGCCTTGCTTGTGGCATAATTTTTACAGGTTCTCTGGAGGATATGGTTGCTGGAGTGACTTGGCCATCCACCTTGCCACCAGGTTGGACAGTCGAGTGGGACCCTACCTCAGCAGGAGAGGAGCATGAGGAGTGATGGGCCAGGCTTCCTCATCCTCCCTTTTATTTACCGTTAGTTAATTTCCGCTGCACTGAGAACAATTGTTATTACTTTTGCAAAACTCCGATGATGTTGTAATAACATTAAGTACTTTTTTAATTTATGGTTTTATGCTTTATTGTATTTGCTCTATGCCTCACCTTCGAGTGAGTACGTGGTACTTGATCTTGTTAGTGGCCTTGTCGGACTAGATCCGAGGGACTGACGGTTTATTCCTATTTAAGTGTGGTCTAGCTTCTACGGTGGGACTTAGGCACTTAAGTCGGAATAATTAGGGCGGTTCCACCACATATCTCTTAAAATCAAAAGATGAAGCTTTGCATTATTTTAAGACCTACAAAGCTAAAGTTGAAAATCAACTCGAGAGGAAAGTTAAACGGTTAATGTCTGATCGTGGTGGAGAATATTTTTTGGGTGATTTTCTGATTTTTATGTGGAACATGGTATTATGCATGAGAGGACACCGCCATACTCACCACAATCCAATGGGGTTGCCGAAACAAAGAACTGTACTCTAACTGATTTGGTTAACGTCGTGTTAGATACTTCGTGGCTATCTAAGGAATGGTGGGTGAGGTGATCTTGACGACATGTCATGCCCAGAATAAAGTTCCCACAAAGAACAAAGAAATCACACCATTCGACGAATGCAAAAAGAAGAAATTAAATATCTCCTATTTGTGCACCTGGGATTGTTTGGCTAAAGTGAGTGTGTCAATTAACAAGAAGCCAAGCACCCGAGAAAACTTCTCGGTCGGTCACCCATCCCAAATTGCGCCAAGTCAAGCACGCTTAACTTGGAGGTTCTTTCGAGATAGGCTTCCGAAAAAGAAGATGCACCTTATTGGTATGGATACTCTATTAATTCTATTAAGCCTTGGGCCAGGATATCACTATCTTAGGGGCCAAGATATCACAATCCACCCCCCTTAGATGACCGACATCTTCGACGGTCAACCCCAATCCAGGAACCTCCCCTCTTAGCCACGTCTATGTGTCTAGTGTCGTCATATGCTATGTCATGTGACCACTCAGGGCCCACATGCGCCATATACACGAACCCCTAACCCACACACGCGCATGAAACCGCGAGGGTCGGCTCTGATACCACTTGTAACACCTGTCCAATTCCTGGACCCGCGGTACTTACTCCTGGCAGCTCTCTAGGATCATATATCGTCCCTACAGACCAACACGAGTATTTTGTGCACACTTTGTCCTCACTCATGCGCACCCAAGAAAACTTCTCGATCGATCACCCATCCCAAATTGCTCCAAGCCAAGCACGCTTAACTTGGAGGTTCTTTCGAGATAGACTTCCGAAAAATAAGATGCACCTTGTTGGTATGGATATTATATTAATTCTATTAAGCCTTGGGCCAGGATATCACCATCCTAGGGGCCAGGATATCACAATTAATTTGTAAAGCCCAAAAAATGTATAAGAGAAAAATAATAGGATAAATAAAAAATATACTTATATGCTAGTGTTTTGGGGATTTCATGATCTCCTATTCTTTGTGCATATTCAATTAATTGAATTAAGGTAGTCAAATAACAAATAAATAAATACAGAAATGTGCATTCCATGCTGAGTTCTTGATTTTTGCATTTGTATCCAAATTTGTGAGACAAGTTTAAGTTTGAAAAATAGAACTTGAAAATAGAAAGAGAAATAAGAAAAGAGAATGAAATAGAAATGGAAAAGAATATACATTACAAAGAAAAATATATATGAATACTTATAATTCATCGTACTAGAACTTTATTTGGGCTTTTAACCTATGTGTGAACTCACGAACAAGTTTGAATTCAAATACTAGAGTTTGAAATTTAGGGAAGAAAATGAAAACAGAAATAAATGAATAAAAAGAAAAACTCCACTTGGCGCCTGGGCCAAGTTCTTTCAGCATTGGTGGGCTTCGCCCTCCGTGGCCCAACTTTCCTGGTGAAGGCACTGGTACACAACCAGGGCGGGCCTGCATCGCAGCCAGCTCGCGCGTGCAAGTTTATCCCCACTACCTCTGGCGCGCGGGTCCCATTAGTCGGCTTCATAGGGCGCATGCCGCATCCGGCTTAGAGATGGCAATGGGTACCCGAAACCCGAAACCCGATGGGTTTTTACCCCATTAGGGTACGGGTTTGGGTCAATTTTCATACCCATGGGTTTGTTAACGGGCATAAATCTGTACCCAGCGGGTTTATGGATACGGGTTTGTTCCTATAGTACCCAAACCCGTGAACCCGTGGGTTTTTTAAACCCGACCAAACCTAGTGCATATTGTCATTTTATTTTATAAACGAACAACAAACTTGTTATTCCTTATTTACTTCATATTTTTTATCAATTGGTGAATGTATCAGTAGTCGGTGAAAGTGTTGCTTGCTTGATATTATAGTTTTTACTAGCGTTATATATGTGGTGGATGGATAACTTAGTGCAATGTCACTTAATTATACAACTTATTATTTGTATTTCATTCTCTCTACTAATAATTTTTATACCAAATCATGAACTCGTTGTTCATTACATAGATTTTGGATCATGATATCATTAATCATTACGATACTTATTGATTATGAGAAGAACAAGTATATTGGAGATGAAACTCGCGGGTAACCCATGGGTACCCGTTAACCCGATGGGTACGGGTTTGGGCAAAATCTCAAACCCGTCATGGGTACGAGTTTTTTAATGGGCATAGATATTTTTCACGGGTACGGGTTTGGGACGGTAAAACCCGTTGCCATCTCTAATCCGGCTTCAGTCACCTACGGGTGGGCCCCATCTGTCTGGTTCGGCACCAACCTCATGAAAGACTCGCAGGAGAGTTGCGGAATCTGCAGATATCAGAGGCAATCTCGGACTTGGGGTTCCTGTGCCGGTGCGTATAAATGAGGCCCCCATGGCAACCCTATCCGTAGCCATGAACAAATCAAAGAGAGTGATGGGGCAGTTGAGCTTGAAGCCACTGCCGTCGTTGTTCGCCTCCGCCGTTGTTGTGCGTCCGATGGGGATGGCCAGGGGGAATTCTCCTAGGAGCGTAGAGCACGGGCGCGCCTTGCTTACAGGAGCAGGTGCGAGTCCCGTCCCGGGTGCACCTCATCGGAGCCGGAGGGGAAAAGGATAGAGACAGGGCGCCGCCATAGTCCGTGTCCAGGAGACGAAGATGACCTGGGGTGCGTCGGATTGGAACTAAGGTTCGGGATTGAAAATGTGAAACACTTCATTCAGTTATACCGTGGTTGTGGATCCTTGATCCAAGGGCTAGTATGTCTTGCAAACATGGGGATCCTCGATCGTCCATTGAAGATCCGATGATCAAGATTTCAGGTTCGATGAGGTTATGATCTAATATGGGCCGTCAAGCTATGATTGGGTGGTTGTGGTGAGTGGATACCTCTTTCGAACGTGCTCTTTTTTAAAAGAGCCCCTGTTTTTATTTATAATCAACCCGCAGTCCATCTTTGCATAAAAACTAGTATATTTGGATCCTGAAATTTGTGTTTTCAACCCCAAGCTCTTGAGAAATATTAACTATAACCCCAAATTCGGTTATTGATATAAAATAAAATTGGGGAATTGATTTTTAGTATAGGAATAAATCTAATAATCTTAGAAAACCCCCTATCTCATCCGTTCAAGTTGCGATAACTTTGTAATAAAATTGCATATACTTTATTAGCCCTAATTGTATCTTATCATATACTTTATAATTATATACATGTTTATCCTATGTTTAGTAGCTTTATCTTACTAACCAAAGTTACTATGTCTATATTATAACCTACATAAAATATGATCCCTAATTTAGATATAACTTGGATTAGAGTGGAATTAAGGTGTTTACTTAGAACATGTTTCTCACATGCTTTATGTTAATCCACATAGAACATAATTTTCATGTTTAATCACATAGATCTTCTAAAAACCATATCTTCGTAACCGTAACTCCGAATTTAGTGGTTCTCAAACCTAGGTTCTCGCTACGTCATGTAGATCATTGTTATGCAATATGTTCTCATGATTGGTGCGATTTTAATTTTGCCTATACCATGTTTGTTTGTATTGCTATGACTAGCAGCAAGGTTACGAGTCACTTGCAGACCAAGTTGGTGAAATACCTAGGAATCTCGAGTCTAAGGCAAGTTGTGCCCTTGATCACTTTTCTCTTTACCTAATAATGTTCCTGTTAACCACGGTGACATGCTCAGGTTAATTTGATGGGACCTAATAGGTTTCCCTAGCATTGTTTCTCCCCCACCTTGCAAACAGATGAACTATTGGGTAGATTTGCTATTGCTCTACCTGGTTTTGGGAAACTAATGTTTTATTATGATCATGTTCCAATTATGTTGTTATTTTAATTATTATTCATGATAAGATCATCGTGTTAGTTGGAACATGGAGAACCACCTAGGAAAACAATGCTACCACAAGGGTGGAATGGGATGCCCTTGGCCAAGTAATTAGGAAAGCTAGGGAGAGATTACCTTACCCAAAAGGGGCAAGCGGGGATGCATCGCTGCTAGAGTATAGGGAGGTTCTCGGGTCGAACTGCTGCGATGGCAGTTCGGACGAGAGATTCCTATGCTTCCTTCGTCCTAAAACCGTAGTGGGTATTCTCGAACTAGTGGAACATTGGAAAGGCCTCGTAGTGCTACCCTGCCTTGCTTCCTCGGTAGAGGTATATGAGGTCTGATCAACCCCGTGGCAAATGGGTAACACGACTTGTGGGTAAAGATATGTAACCTCTGCAGAGTGTAAAACTGGTATATCAGTCGTGCTCACGGTCATGAGAGGCTCAGACACTCACATGATTAATCTATGGAATTAAACTTAATTTGTCATTTGCATTGCTTTGTGGGTGTTGTTATTAATTTTGATCTCTTATCTAATTGGGTTGGTACCTACTTATACCTAGTAACTGCTAATAAAATTTTGACCAACTTTAAAAGTAATGCTCAACTTTAACCATCTCCTTTGGTAAGCCTTACACTTCATATGAACTCCCACCTTTGGTGAGTTCATGCACATTATTCCCCACAACTTGTTGAGCGATGAACGTATGTGAGCTCACCCTTGTTGTACTCACATTCTCCCTAGGTCAAGAACAGGTACCACATGATGAGGCACATGAAGGATGTTGTGATGAGTTCATGAGTGGTCTAGGCCATCGTCTCCCAGTCAACTTTGGGTTGCTGGATCATTTTCTTCGTATGATGTAATTATTTAACTATTTTGTACAGATGTTGGGGGCCTTTGGCTTACGAAGGTCCTCAAAAACAGGATTTAACAATATTTCTGGAGTATAATGTGTGAACAGGTATCTTCGTACTCGAGTCGGTATCACAGTAGGAGAAGCCCAAAATAATACGAAGGTTGATACAGCGCCGAAGATGTGAGCGGGAAAGCTTCGGTGTGGTAGCAGAAAATGAAACCGACTTAAAGATGAAAAGGCTATTCAGACCTCGCTGGATTACTGTAGAATTATTACCAAATGTAAAGGGCATGAATGTAATTTTGTATGGGCTGTGTCCCGTGCCTATAAATAGGTGAACAGTACCCCCGTACTGTTCACGCTGATTTGGCATTTGCTTTTGCGTCACACCTGTACTTTCATCTCCTTCCAAGCTGAAGGTACATTTGTAATTCGATGTAATTTCTGTTTCTCCATAATAATAATGCAAAAATAAGTTGATAATAATATATAATTGCCTATGTTATCCTTCATATTCTTTATGATTCATTCTTCGTCATCGTATGCTGTGTTTATGAAGGTACGTCCTTCATAACCTTCGTCCGAAAATCATTATATCCTAAGGGAAATAATGCTTTGAAGGACGAAGGACTTTACCGATTAACATTTTCTGTGTTGCCTTGTTCTTAACTCATAGCATTTGAGAACAAGTCCCCAACATTGGCGCCCACCTCCGGTGAACTCACTTCCACTCTTTGAGTTTTTGAACACCTTCGGCGATCATAAACCTTTGCTATGGCGCCGAAGAAAGCTTCAGCAACTGGGGCTGCAGCTCTGCAACCGCTGAACCACAATCAGGAGACTGTCTCCCTTCGGGAGGCCCAAAGCCAGAAAAGGAAGGCTGTTAGCCCGACACCGCCAGAGGATGAGATAGACCAAGAAATCAGAGACATGGAGATGCTTCATCAACAGGTGCAGAGGAAGAAGGAAAAGATGGCCAGACTAGCTGAACTGCAAAGGCAGATAGACGAAGCCTCTGAAGAAGTTCGTCATCTTACTCAGGATGAGCAACACCGAAGGCCTCAGCACCAAGACCTTCATCAGGAGGGTTTCCTCAACGAAGATGACTGGTATGACAATTTTCATCATGGGAATTTTGTTTTTGATGATGCTTCTCCTCTGTCCGCTGAGCTGCAGGCTACACCTTGGCCTCCGTCCTACAAGCCGCCTCAGCTTCCCATATTCGATGGCCACTCAGACCCGAAGCAGTTTTTGATGAGCTACGAAGCAACAGTATCTTCGTATGGTGGCAATGCTGCAGTCATGGCCAAATCTTTTGTTATGGCTGTCAGGAGTGTTGCTCAAACCTGGTATTCCTCCCTTCGACCAGGAACGATCACTTCATGGCAAAAGCTGAAGGACTTGTTGTTAACCAGCTTCCAAGGGTTTCAGACGAAGCCGGTCACTGCTCAAGCTCTATTCCAGTGCACCCAGGATCACGAAGAATACCTTCAGGCGTACGTCCGGAGGTTCTTGCGTTTGAGGGCACAGGCACCAACAGTGCCCAATGAAATTGTCATTGAGGCCATGATCAAGGGGCTTCGGCCAGGACCTTCAGCTCAGTACTTCGCTAGGAAGCCTCCTCAAACTTTGGAGAAGCTGCTCCAGAAGATGGACGAATATATTCGGGCCGATAATGATTTTCGTCAAAGAAGGGAGGAGGCTTTCAGGTTTTCTGAAATGACCAGGGGCTTCGGAGGAAGATTCTATCCGAGGCACGTTAGGTCAATCCATAACTCTACTCAAAATGATGATAAGGGGAGCCAGCAGCAAAGGCCACAGTGCTCCTCACAGGCTTCGGGGCAACAACAAGGCTCCTTCCGACCACCAGCTCCAAGAGGCAGAGGCGCTAGGGGCTTCGGCGGAAGATTTGGAGATCAACCAAGAAGAATTTTTTGTTTGTTCTATGGTGAGAACAAGGGCCATACCACCAGGATGTGCCATGTTACCATCCAGAAGCAAAAGGAAATAGCCGAAGCTGCGGCACAACAGGCTCAGCCGAAGCAGGTCATGCACACTGCTTCGTATCATTCGCCTTACATCCCAGAATATGTAGGCAACCACCCTGCAGTTTCTGTTGCTTCGGCGAGTCAACCTCAAGCTTCCTGGCAACAGCCTCCGCCTCCACCACCGCTGCAACAAGGCCAACAGCCAGAAGGGAGCCAATATGCTCCACACCAAAGGGACTTCAGAGAACAGTCCGAAGCTCGCACAGTCAACAGCACTGTGCCAGAGTCGAAGCACATCTATTGACAAATATCCTATCTTGATAGCAGTCTTTTTCATTCAGTTTTATTTTTTGTGTAATAAAGGACATTTTTCAAATTTCATGTAATAGTTTCGTTGTTTGCCACAAGGAAAATATATTTTCTTCACAGGCTTAAGTCATTGAAGCTTAAAGATTTGCGATAACAAGGAGGACCTTCGAATTATCAAAAAATTCTTCGAAGCAACAAAAAGTCGTTCTAAGGAACGCAGAGTAAGTTTGCTGAAGTCACAAAAAGCCGTTCCAAAGGGAACGCAGTGTAAGTTTTCTGCTCCAAAGTCGTTCCAAAGGGAATGCAGAGCTTACAGCGAAAAGTCAACGCTGATACCGCCTAAGTAAAAGGCGAAGCGCGAAAAGTCAACGCGAATACCGCTGAAAGTAAAAAGGCAAAGAAGCTCCTAAGGGAGGCTTACAGCGAAAAATAAACGCTGATTCCGCTGAAGTAAAAGGCGAAGAAGCTCCTAAGGGAGGCTTATAGCAAAAAGTCAACGCTGATTCAAAAAGATTATGTGTTTTATCGCAAGGATGTGTGCGTATCTTCGGAATAAACATCATCTTACATAACATAACATCATCACATCATTTCGCATAGCATAAGCATCATACATCATGCTGCATATGGCACAAGAGGGGGACACAATGTCGATCTTCAGAAGAATGTTTTGGAAAAGGGGGAAAATCATGCTAAGTCGCAAGGAGATACACTATTAATCTTCGGAAGTATAGCTTCGGAAAATATCTTCACGAAGCTTGGATATTATTCATCAGAACACTACGGATATTGTTGTGACAAATAAAAATTCTTCTTCACGAAGCATGAAAAGAAGGGAAGGTGTTTTTTCGTCAAAGACTCAAAAACGGTACGTATGTAAAATTTCATGCATCGTAAAGAATTGAACAATAAAAATAGGTATATTATATTCAAGGTTATAAGATGTTACACATGTTACATTTCAGAAGTTTTTACAATAGTACTTAATCTTCTCTCAGAACAACTTCCGCAGCCTCGTTCAGGAGCCGATTAACAACTTCATCCATGATAGCTTCAGCCATCTTTTTAATTTCGTCGTCTCCTTTCGGGTGAGGGCCCGGAGACGCTTTAGTAGGATCTGAAGGAGGACAGGATACGGCTACATTGCTATTACAAATTGCGAACGAAGTTTAAAACCAAAAATTACAACACAATAAAAAACCATTAGTTAATACCTATTTGCCCTTCGGGCTCTGCGCTCTTCTCAGCAGCCTCAGCCACTTCTCTAGCATCGTGAATGCCCTTCTCGCTTTTTTGGATAATTTCTCGAGCCATTTCTCGACCACCATTGTTCCAGACATCGGTGAAAAATTTTCCACCAACCATGCTAGCTTCGGCTGAAGGATCTCTCGCATCTTCGAATGACAAGGTAGCTTCGGATTGTGCTAAAATCTTTACATGCTCGCAGCCCTTTTTCTCCAAAATGGTGGCAATCCCCCTGGCACCCGAGAAAGCACATATGTCTCCGCGGCTATTTAAAATTTCCTCGAAGGCCTCTGCTTCGTGATTAATCCATTCGATGGGACCTTCGGGGTTGCCTCTTGTAAAGTTTTCTTCGCTCGAGAATGCGCCGACGCTGGCGAAGCTAGCTTTCAGCTTCCTAACACACTCCATAGATTTGTTATAGCATCTTTTCTTGGACGAACGAAGCTCTTCAACAGTTCCCTCTAAATGATTTGCCCATTGGTCGCTAAGTTCTCGCTTCGTTTCTTCAAGTATGCGTTCCTCTTTGGCTCTGGCCAGTTGTTTTCGAAGATCTTCAATTTCACGCTTCTGAGCCTCAGCTTGAACTTTAAAAGTAGCTTCGTCTTCTTTTATTCTATTTATCAATGAATGTAATATTTTATCTTTTTCGAGACCTTCGTTCCTCAGTTCAATTACTTCGGAACGAAGGTTGCTCAGGGCTATAGCGCACCCTTCGTCTTCGGCATCTTTTTGGGCCCTGAGGGCATTGCTAAGTATAAGGCCCTGCAAAGAAAAATGTGTGTGCGTCAATAGATTTAAGCAAACGAAAAATTTTGATCTCAACAAAAAATACAAAGATCTCATTTTTTGCACCTTTAAGCTATTGTATGCCAGGCTGTCGGCCAGTTCGTTTTTCGACAGCACCGAGAGCCCGTCTTCTAGTGTTGGGAATCCGAAGCTCTTGCCCATCTCCCGACAGACAGAAATCTCCTTGCTGTCAGGGAGACAATACAAAAAGTCTTCTTCTCCACTGCCGTTGAATATTAACGCCCCCTTTGGATACTTCAGTTTTTGGGCGTAAAGCTGGGTCTCTTGCTTCTCTTTTTCTGATAATTTTTTCCCCGAAGCATGACGAACAATATAATCAAGGACTTTGGGCGATGCTTCGGGGGCAACAGCACTGATTTCTTCAACAAGAATTGGCTCCGTCATTTTTTCTTCCTCGGTTTCCAAGGATCTTACCTTCGTAGGCTCTGAGGGCCTAGCTTCAGCTTCAGTTTCTTGCTCCGAAGCCTTAGTATCAGAAATTTCTGTTTTCGCTTCAGAAGTTGCAACAGTCTTCTTCGGAGTTGTGCTTGAGGACTTAATTGTTTCCAGAACATCTAACACATTGACCATTCTCTTTCTTTTCGGAGTCACCGCTGGCCCCTTTTGATTTTTTATTGTCTCAACATTTGCTGAAGGACTTAAAACTTCTGATATTTTTGATCCCTCGGTTGATCCTTTTACTTCTTCCATTTTTTCTGTCGATGGCGCTTCGGCCATCTCTTTGGTTTCTGGTAACAAAATCTTTGGTTCTTCCAATTCTATTCTTGTTGGCGCTTCGGCCATTTCTGCGACTTCTGGCAGCAAGGTTGGCTTGGTTGGCTTTTCAGCTTCGGTGGCCGAAGAGGTCTCTCCGGTGAACTCAGGCACCGAGGCTGGTTCAATATAGCGTGGCCGATGTGTGAGGACCTTTATCCTTTTTCTTTTCGGTGCTGGCTCACTAGGAGCAGTTGCAGCTTCTTCTTTCGCAGAGGTTGTGCTTTTTCTTTTCTGCCCTCGAATGGGATAACGATAGTCAGGGTAGACGAACCCGATTGCGTCAAATACCCGGTTCAGTCTTTTCTTTTTTCGGCCTCCGAAGGCTGCTGACAATGCAGTATCTTCGGCCTTCGAGTAAGCCCCAAGCAGTTCATCACTTAAATTTTCAATGCTTTTTAGCCAGTCATCATCTGGCTCAACGAATTTATCTCCGAACTTGAAAGTATACTTCAGCCTGATAAGTCCACCTTCGTCAGCCTCCTTTATGGTTTCTTGCGGCATTTCCCATTTTTCCGCGAGCGGCCATACTCTGAAGGCAATATGCTCTTGTACCAAATCTCTCGTTCCAATAAGAGAACAAATAACACCGAAGGCTCTCTGGCATTCTTCGGCAGCTTCATTCATTTCAACCTTCGGCCTCCGCAGGTCGAAGCTTTGCCAAATAGGGCGCATAATTATACCTTTGATATCTTTCCGTACTTTCAGGTCATTCTTCACATAAAACCATTCTGTCATCCAGTCGCCGGGCCATCTCTTCTGAAAGGTTGGCACGTGACAGCTTGACCCAGACCGAGAAACGAAACTGTAGCAGCCAAAATTATTGTGATACTGTTCCTTACCCCAAGGTTTTGTCTCGTATGATAATTCGTGTATATTGCAGAAACTTTTCGCATCAGGTTCCAGACCTTGGCTTCTCACGGCCCACACGAAGATATTCAGCCTTATGATTGCTTCGGGGGTAAGTTGGTGAAGATAGACTTCGAATATTTTCAGCACCTCTACGACAAAGTTACTCAGGGGAAATCTAAGTCTAGCTTTCAAAAAGCTTCGGTACACTACGACTTCATTTTCTTCAGGGTTCGGACAAGTCTTTTCTCCTTCGTCGGCCCTCACAACGGACAAGTCCCGGAAATACCTTCCTCTCATGTTGACAAGATGATTTTCTTTGATACTTGATTTGCCGAAAACCGCATGACTTGGTCGCCAAGGGCGATCTTCGGAGTCTTCACCACCACTATCCACATCATAACTGTCGCTGTCATCAGTATCTTCAGACAAACCTTCTAAAATCTCTTTGGTGATTTTTTCTGTATTGGTCTTCGACATTGCTATAAGAAACCCCAGATTCTTCTCTTCAGAGAGACTCAGCTTCATCTCGGCAGCAGCCTTCTTATCTTCAGACATCTTCGGAAACACTAAAAAACTGTTTTCAATGCCGAAGCTTCAAAACTTAAAAAGCTAAGCAAATCTTGGTGCGCAAGAGCTAAAAATTGAGTGAGCGAGAGCAGATGGCAAGAGAGCGTGCCAAATGAGCTTGCGGTATGATCTTATTTATACGCCCAGTGCGTTGAAAATTGAAAGACCCCGCCTGTCAGTGAATGTTGCTATTCTAGCAAAGGGAAGGTGTTTTTTCGGACCTTCGGCTTAAAGCCTTCGTCCATGTCGCAATCTAAATTTATTATTTTAACAAATTAATATTGCGAGGGGCTACTGTTGGGGGCCTTCGGCTTACGAAGGTCCTCAAAAACAGGATTTAACAGTATTTCTGGAGTATAATGTGTGAACAGGTATCTTCGGACTCGAGTCGGTATCACAGTAGGAGAAGCCCAAAATAATACGAAGGTTGATACAGCGCCGAAGATGTGAGCGGGAAAGCTTCGGCGTGGTAGCAGAAAATGAAACCGACTTAAAGATGAAAAGGCTATTCAGACCTCGGTGGATTACTGTAGAATTATTACCAAATGTAAAGGGCATGAATGTAATTTTGTATGGGCTGTGTCCCGTGCCTATAAATAGGTGAACAGTACCCCCGTACTGTTCACGCTGATTTGACATTTGCTTTTGCGTCACACCTGTACTTTCATCTCCTTCCAAGCTGAAGGTACATTTGTAATTCGATGTAATTTCTGTTTCTCCATAATAATAATGCAAAAATAAGTTGATAATAATATATAATTGCCTATGTTATCCTTCATATTCTTTATGATTCATTCTTCGTCATCGTATGCTGTGTTTATGAAGGTACGTCCTTCATAACCTTCGTCCGAAAATCATTATATCCTAAGGGAAATAATGCTTTGAAGGACGAAGGACTTTACCGATTAACATTTTCTGTGTTGCCTTGTTCTTAACTCATAGCATTTGAGAACAAGTCCCCAACAACAGAACTTCGATATATATTAAAGATGTGACATTCGTTTATGTACCATGAATCATATTTGTGAGACTTTGATTCTAGCACACATTTGAAATCGCGCTCGGGTTTGACCCCCTCGAATCTGGGTGTGACAGAAGTGGTATCAGAGGAATGTTGATTGTATGACGAAACCTAGATAGAACTGGATAACCCCTTACCTACTTACCTTGCTACTCTGATCCTTTCTAAACTTTTCTCATCTATTGCTGCTTTACTCTGATTACTCTTACCTTTTCACTTCTAAAGACAAAATTGGATTTCACACTTTTAAATCCTATACCTAAAGTGACCATTAGGAATAGGAGACCTAATCTTAGGAAAAAACAAAAGTATTTTTGTAGGTATCTATATGCTTGAATGTTTGTTCTTATGATAACTGTTTGATTTGGTTCTTTGATTGAGTGTGATGAGTTGTGGAGAAATGTCCACAATTGCATCTGCATATACATATAGGCATAAAAAATGTGTTATAAGATAACTAGCCAACCTAGATTATCCCCCATTAAAAAATCTAATATCACATATCTATCTTATCTTAGCAGATTCTATCTTATCCTTATGGATTCATCTTGTCCTAGTAAGCATACTCATCCCACCATAGAGTAACAACCATAAACTAATCCAAAATTAATTAGATCCTATCTAGTCTAATCTAGTTGTACCAATCTAATCTAGACCCCATCTAATCTAATATGAGATACCTAACATGTTAATTAAATGCTGGTAAAATAGATTAGATCCCACTCCTATAAACATGTTTTAATCTAAATTGGTGTCTTAGACCAACTCGGTCATATGCAACTACCTTACCCATCATATTGTTGCATAACCCCTCTGTTTTAACCTAACAGAGATTCTGACCTACCTACACCATATAATCCATCCTACCCTTATATATCTTAACCATGTCACTAACCCGGATAGAAACACCAAGCCTCAAGAAGAAAGACATCAACGTCGACAAGGCAAGAAGGGAGGCAAACCAGATCTCTAAATGAGACAAGACCAATCATTCGTGATAAAAAGCTTTCCTTACCATAATCTTTCTTATCCCAAACTATTCTTGCCCTAACCTACCCATCTTTTATCCTACATAATTAGGTGGCTATACAGATATATACCTATGCTTTCCTAATCACCTGCTAATTTGTGTTATAGAATTGAACAAAAAATCTTTTGGTATTAAAACTAATTAGAAACTGAAAGATAGACTGCAAATCAATCTTTCTTACTAATCTCGAGGATGAGATTATTTTTAAGGGGGGTAGAATTTGTAAAGCCCAAAATCTTTATAAGAGAAAAATAATAGGATAAATAAATAAATATACTTATATGCTAGTGTTTTGGGGATTTCATGATCTCCTTTTCTTTCTGCATGTTCAATTAATGGAATTAAGGTAGTCAAATAACAAATAAATAAATACAGAAATGTGCATTCCATGCTGGGTTCTTGTATTTTTGCATTTGTATCCAAATTTGTGAGGCAAGTTTAAGTTTGAAAAATAGAACTTGAAAATAGAAAGAGAAATAAGGAAAGATAATGAAATAGAAATAAAAAAGAATATACATTACAAAGAAAAATATATATGAATACTTATAATTCTCCATACTAGAACTTTATTTGGGCATTTAACCTGTGTGTGAACTCACAAACAAGTTCGAATTCCAATACTTGAGTTTGAAATTTAGGGAGAAAATGAAAACAAAAATAAATGAATAAAAAGAAAAACTCCACTTGGCGCCTGGCCAAGTTCTTTCAGCCATGGTGGGCTTTGCCCTCCGTGGCCCAACTTTCCCTCGTGAAGGCGCTGGGACACTGCCAGGGCGGGCCTGCATCACAGCGAGCTCGCGCACGCAAGTTTATCCCTGCTACCTCTGGCGCGTGGGTCCCGCTGGTCAGCTTCACAGGGTGCATGCCGCATCCGCCTTTGGTCACCTACGGGTGGGCCCCATCTGTCTGGTTCGGCACCAACCTCGGGAAAGACTCGCAGCAGAGTTGCGGAATCCACAGATATCGAACGCCAATCTCAAACTTGGGGTTCCCGTGCTGGTGCGTATAAATGAGGCCCCCTTGGCAACCCTATCCATAGCCGTGAACAAATCGAAGAGAGTGATGGGGGTTGAGCTTGAAGCCGCTGCCGTCGTTGTTCTCCTTCGCCACTGTTGTGCGTCCGGTGGGGATGGCCGAGGGGAATTCTCCTAGGAGCATAGAACGAGGGTGTGCCTTGCTTACAGGAGCGGGTGTGAGTCCCATCCCGGGTGCACCTCATCGGAGCCGGAGGGGAAAAGGATAGAGACAGGGCGCCACCATCCCGTGTCCAGGGGAGGAAGATGACATAGGGTGCGTCGGATCGGAACGAAGGGTCAAGATTTGAACATGTGAAACACTTTGTTCAGTTAAACCGTGATCGTGGATCCTTGATCTAAGGGCTAGTATGTCTTGCAAACATGGGGTCCTCGTTCATCGATTGAAGATCCGATGATCATGATTTCATACCGATTCGATGAGGTTATGATCTAATCTAGGCCGTCAAGCTATGATCGGGTGGTTGCGGTGATTTCAACCCCGAGCTCTTGAGAAATATTAACTGTAACACCAAATTTGGTTATTGATATAAAATAAAATTGGGTAATTGATTTTTAGTATAGGAATAAATCTAATAATCTTAGAAAAACCCCTATCTCATCCGTTTTACTCCAATTTGATATGTTCAAGTTGCGATAACTTTGTAATAAAATTGCTTATACTTTATTAGCCCTAATTGTATCATATCATATACTTTATAATTAGATACTTGTTTAACCTATGTTTATTAGCTTTATCTTACTAACTGTTGGGGGTATGCTTCGTAGCCGAAGATCCTAAAGAAAGAAATACCTTCGGCAGATCCTCTCAAAAGCAGTGCCGAAGCTATCGCCTATAAAGCTTCAGCATAGTGACATGTCTCAAGACGAAGGGGTGAACCGACTTAAAGATGAAATGACCTAAAGACCCATGGTATTTTGTGTCATTATTGTAGTCGATTGTAAAGGGCATAAATGTAATTATACACAGGCTGCGCCTTATGCCTATAAATAGGTGAACAGTACCCCTATACTGTTCACGCAATCTGGTAACCGCTGACACATTACACTTGGATTATTGCCTCCTGTCAAGTCAAAGGTATAAATGTAATTAAATGTTATGTCTTAATATTTGAGTTTGTATAATAATGTATATGAATAGACTTATGTGTTTTAGTATATCATTCCCTTATGTTTTATATTTTTATATTTCATCTTACATTATTTCATAACCCTAATCACGAAGGTATGATCTTCGTGATATTTTGCTCATGGCCTTCGTCCGAAGTTCATTAAATCCTTGGGGAGATAATGCTTCAATGGACGAAGGACATTAATATTTAACAGTTTATGTTGCCTTGTTCTTAATTCATAGCACTTGAGAACAAGTCCCCAACATTGGCGCCCACCTCCGGTGAACTCACTTCCACTTTTTGAGTCGATGGCTTCGTTCAACAACCAAGCTGAAGCTGCTTCGGCTACGAAGTTGGTACTCCCGATAACAGGCGGTTCATGCTTAGAGCTGGCCAACAAAAAGCAGATGAAGGAGGCTCAGAGAAGGGTACAACATGTTGGGGTGCAGGGACCCTTAATCAAGTCGAAATGGTCCCACATCCCAATTACCTTCTCCCAGGAGGAC
Organism: Zea mays; assembly: GCF_902167145.1. Lineage (NCBI taxonomy): Eukaryota > Viridiplantae > Streptophyta > Magnoliopsida > Poales > Poaceae > Zea > Zea mays. The sequence continues at coordinate 66,352,505 of NC_050105.1, forward strand.
CTTCAGCTCAAGGATTACCCTCACAATGATGCTATGGTTATTTCCTGCGTCATCAAAGGATTTCTGGTCCGCAATGTTCTGGTTGATACAAGCAGTGCGGCGGATATTATATTTGCTAAGGCCTTCAGATAGATGCAAGAGCCAGAGGATAAGATTCATGATGCTACACACCCTCTTTGTGGCTTCGGAGGAAGGCAGATTGTAGCACTCGGCAAGATCACGATGCCAGTGACCTTCGGATTTGTTAACAATACAAGGACTGAGCAAGTTGGGTTTGATATTGTCGACATGGAGTACCCCTACAATGCAATCATTGGTCATGGGACACTCAATGCTTTTGAAGCAATTCTTCATCCAGCATATCTATGCATGAAGATACCTTCAGATCAAGGGCCTATTGCTATTCACGGAAGTCAGGAAGCTGCCAGAAAGGCTGAAGGAAACTGGACAGATTCAAAAGCAATTCATAATATATATGGAGCCGAAGCTTGTGAGCAGTACAAGTACAGAAGGGAGAAGGCTGCTTCGACCGATCAGCCGAAGCCCATGCTTTTATGTGAAGATATAGCAGAGCAGAAGGTATTGCTGGGATCTCAATTGTCTGAGGAACAAGAGAAAACTCTGACAAGGTTTCTGTTCAACAAAAAAGATGTCTTCACATGGTCAGCCAACAATCTCTGTGGTGTCAACAGGGATGTCATTGAACACTCACTCAATGTCGATCCATCCTTCAGACCCAGAAAGCAGAGGCTTCGGAAAATGTCTGACGACAAAGCCGAAGGTGCTCGGAATGAAGTGAAAAGACTTCTTAGTGCTGGAGTCATCAGAGAAGTAAAATACCTAGAATGGCTAGCCAACACTGTTATGGTGAAGAAGGCCAATGGTAAATGGAGAATGTGCATTGATTTTACTGATCTCAACAAGGCTTGTCCAAAGGATGAGTTCCCATTACCAAGAATAGATTCTCTAGTAGATGCAGCAGCTTCGTCAGAGCTCATGAGTTTACTAGATTGTTATTCAGGCTACCATCAAATCTGGATGAAGAAGGAAGATGAGCCAAAAACCAGCTTCATAACCCCCAGCGGTACATATTGTTATCTTCGAATGCCTGAGGGGCTCAAGAATGCCGGAGGAAGCTTCAGTAGAATGACAGCCAAAGTCCTTCATTCTCAGATAGGCAGAAATGTGCTAACATATGTTGATGATATCATAGTAAAAAGCACGAAGCAGGAAAATCACATTACTGATCTGCAGGAAACATTTGCTAATTTTAAGCAAGCTGGCCTGAAATTAAATCCAGAAAAATGTGTCTTCGGAGTAAAGAAGGGAAAATTCCTTGGTTGTCTAGTTTCAACGAAAGGGATCGAAGCTAATCCGAACAAAATCGAAGCTATTCTTTGGATGGAGCCGCCAAGCACAAAGAAGGGGGCTCAACTGCTGATAGGAAGACTGTCATCTTTGAATCGATTCATATCTAGATCAGCAGAGAGAAATTTACCATTCTTTGAAGTGCTAAAGTCAGCCGAAGTCTTTCAATGGGGATCAGCTCAGTAGAAAGCCTTCGAAGAGCTGAAGCAATACCTGATAGATCTAACGACGCTAACTCCACCCACACCAGGGGCTCCTCTACTATTGTATGTGGCAGCTTCGCACTCTGCAGTAAGTGAGGCACTTGTACAGGAGAAGCTTGAAGGACAAAATAAAAAGCAAGTCCAAGTATATTTTGTCTCTGAAGTGTTAAGCTTATCAAAGAAAAATTACACAGAATTGGAGAAAGTGTTGTATGCTGTATTAATGGCCTCCAGGAAGCTTCAGCATTATTTCCAAGCTTACCATATAATTGTTCCCTCGTCACAGCCTCTGAAGGATATTATGAGGAACAGAGAAGCTACTGGAAGGGTTGGAAAGTGGGCCGCGGAGCTCAATGAATTCACCATAGACTACGTGCACAGATCTTCAATTCAATCCCAGGCGCTAGCAGACTTCATCGCTGACTGGATGCCAGGGGCTCACGAAGAAGGGACAAACAAGGATACCGAAGCTTGGACGGTGTTCTGTGATGGTTCGTGGGGAACCTTCGGTGCAGGAGCAGCTGCGGTCCTAGTAGCACCTTCAAAAGTCAAAACATGTTTTGCAGTCAAACTGGATTTCAGTTGCACAAATAATATTGCTGAGTACGAAGCACTTCTATTGGGGCTTCGAAAACTAAGGGCAATGGGAATAAGAAGGGACATCCTAAAGACTGATTCTCAAGTTATTGCTGGTCATGTGGATAAGAGCAGCAAGGCACGAGATCCGAAGCTTGAAAAATATCTGGATGCAGTCCGAAGGTTGGAAGCTTCCTTCGAAGGGTTTTCTGTCAAGAATATTCCAAGAGGTGAAAATGAGCATGCGGATTTGCTAGCCAAATCAGCGGCTCAGGGGCTCCCCTTACCCTCTGAAGTTATTTTTTGAAACAATAAAAGCACATTCGGTTGAGCTCATGGAGAGAGCAGTGCTTACTATTTCTCCAGTGCACAGTGAAGACTGGAGAACTGAAATAATTTCTTTCCTTCAAGGCAATTGCCTTTCAAGTGACGAAGCTTATAACAAAAGAATGGAGGCAAGAACAAGACCATATGTCATAATAGAAGGGGAATTGTATAAACATGGAGTTTGTTCACCACTCCTCAAATGTTTATCAAGAACCGAAGGTATGGAATTAATGAAGGAGATACACGCAGGTCTGTGTGGTTCTCACATCGGATCTAGGACATTACTGGGAAAAGTTTTTCGTCAAGGATTTTATTGGCCGAAGGCAGCTTCAGATGCAGCAGAATTAGTCCAAAAATGTGAAGGCTGTCAGAAATGTGCAAGAGACCAGAAACAACCTTCATCTCTAACTCAGTTAATACAGCCCACTTGGCCGTTGCAAAGGTGGGGCCTCGATTTGTTAGGCCCACTTTCACCAGCACAAGGAAATCTAAAATATGTTGTGGTGGCGGTAGAATATTTTACCAAGTGGATTGAGGCAAAGCCTTTAGCCACAATAACTTCGGTCACTGTCCAGAAATTTTTCTGGCAAAATATTGTTTGTCGCTTCGGAGTGCCGAAGGCTATTACTGTGGACAACGGAACACATTTCGATGCTGAAGCTTTCAAAGAGTTTTGTGAACAAATTGGCACAAAGATTCATTTTGCATCGGTCAGACATCCGGAGTCAAATGGACTTGTTGAAAGAGCTAATGGCATTATAATGACGAGAATAATGAAGTTAATCTTCAATCAGCCCAGAGGAAAGTGGCCAGATGAATTGATCAAAGTGGTGTGGAGCCACAACACAACAATATCAAGGTCAACAGGCTTTACACCATTCAAATTACTGTTTGGTGACGAAGCAATAACCCCAGAAGAAGCTAAAGCAGGATCAATAAGAATAGTGGCTTCGGCAGAGGACGAAGCTGATTGTTCTGTGGCAAAAGATGCTATAGAAGGGATCAGGCTTCAGGCAGTGGAGAACATCAATAAATATCAAGCCAAAACAATAAAGTGGTGTGACAGAAAAGTTCGGCTAAAGAACATTAAGCCAGGGCACTTGGTACTTCAGAGAGTGGCCAACCCAGATACAATAGGCAAGCTACAGCTGAAGTGGGAAGGACCTTTTTTGGTAGTATCTTTGTCAAGACCCGGCTCTTACAGATTGAAGGATATGAGCATCAACGACATTCTTAGATCTTGTAATGCGGATGAGCTTCGGCGATATTATGTTTACCTGATGTAATCTTCTTATTTTCCTATGGCACCCTTTTCCTTTCCGAAGGGGGAGAAAGGTTTTTAATGGGGCCATAGCATGTAATTTCTCTTTTTCTTATTTAGCTCTACGAGAGCAAAATCCCCCAAAAATGTAAATGTAAAACTAGGCATGCACCATCGGGTGCAGGCAAAAAGGAAAAAAATAGGGAGAAGCTCGAAAGTCGTCCCTAAGGGGATGCAGAGCACGACGAAGCTACAAAAAGTCGTTCCTAAGGGAGCGCAGCGTAAGTTTTCTGCTCAAAAGTCGTTCCAAAGGGAATGCAGAGCTTACAGCAAAAAGTCAATGCTGATTCCGCCGAAATATAAGGCGAAGCGTGAAAAGTCAACGCGATACCGCCGAAATAGAAGGCAAAGAAGTTCAAAAGACGTTCCTAAGGGGATGCAGAACTTACAGCGAAAAGTCAGCGCTGATACACTGAAAAATAAGCGGTGAAGCCAAAAAATAAGCGGCAAAGAGACTTCGGTCATTCCCAAGGGAATGAAGGCTATGATTGTGGCTTCGTACGTGAGTTTCGACATTCATTTGCACGACACATTACATCATACATTTGCATTCATAAACATTCATTTAGACATACATAGGATCATCATCATCATAACATACAGACACAGGCGGATGCTTCGGCTCTAATTGTAAGGCTTCGGCAAAAAGAGAAAAAGAAGCAGTTTTATGCTTCGTTGTGTACGAAAAGAAGGGAAGGTGTTTTTCGCCTTCGGCTCAAAAAATGTTAGTTTCGTCCACAGCAAAGCAAATCAATGCAAGTACAAGTGTTGTTCACATCGAAGCACTTCATACGTTGATGGAAAGGTAAAAATATATTACAAGGTATGTGTCGGGGTTTTGGGTCCGACCGCACACCCGGGGTTGCCCCTTGAGGTGTTTTTAGGAGTAGGGCGGTGTCGACGACTGTAGCAAAATGGTTCGTGCCAGATGCACGAGGAAGAGTGGACAATGTTTACAGGTTCGGGCCGCTTAGAGATGCGTAACACCCTACGTCCTGGTGAGTATGCTTGGTGAATGAGGTTACAAGGGAGCTCTCCGAATTGAGAATGCAGAGAGTTGAGGTGGATGGCTGAGTAATAGGGTCGATCGTTCTGAAGGGGTGCCCCCTAGGCCTTATATACTCGACCGTGGGGCAATACACGTGGATATGATAACAACGTGTAGCTAAAAGATAGTGAACTGTTTGAGTTTATCTCCCTGTAGTCCTGCCGACCTATCCTCGCATGGCTCCATTGCATGGGGGCTCCATCACGGGAAAGTCGGATCTCTGTTGTGGTCGCTCGCTCGACGTTGTGGGCCGTCCGGGCTAGCATCAATCCGGCCTCACGTCGATCTGCTTTGCTGATTCTCCCTCCCAGGCCCACGAAAGAATGACCTTATGATTTATTGGGCCCTTGGGCCTTTCGTGAGGTCTTTTACTCTTTTAGTGGACCCGGGGGATATCTGTCCCCCACAAGCCCCCGATCTTTGGGTTAATTTAGAGGTAATCAGCCCAAAGATCCCAGGTCCAGCTTGCAGGCGATTTGAAGAAAACGACTTCTTACTGTCTCCTCCTGCTTTGATCACTCGTAAACCGAAGATTTGTTTCGTGCTTGTGCCTTAGAGGTCGGCATTTCATTTTGTAGGACCCTAAACTTCATTGGGTGTAGCCCCTGAGCTTCGAGTAGATTTTAGAAAATAATCTACTCGAAGGTCTTCACCAGAAATTATTTCCATTTTTACTCCTGTGTTTTGGTTGAGGGCCAGCCTTGTCTTTAACCTTGTCCCATGCCTTAGAAGTCGACACTATCTTGGCTTGGAATGATGATCCATGGGGTGCACCGAAGGTGCACCCAATGGGTGTAGCCCCCCGACCGTCAAGTGGATTTTTGAGGATAATCCATTCGAAGGTCTTCCTTTTGTGTCTTTTTGCTGAAGATTATCCTTTCTGCTTGTAAAAATCGGCATGATGCCATCCGCATTATGCTTTGGAGGTCAGCATTATGTCATCCATATTATGCTTCAGAGGTCAGCATGTATTTTGTCTTTTGCAGCCGAGTTCGCAATCCATCCATATCTTGCTAGGTGGTGTAATTTATTTGCTCTGTGACTGATTGGACATTTGATGGACGTTCTCTGTCTAGTCTTCACGTCGCTTCTGTCGGCCATATTTTGTACTTCACTGGCTATATTTGGCTTTCTTCTGATCCTTACTGATATCTCATTTTTGTCTTGAGGTATTCACTGCATGCCCTGCACAGATGTGACCGTTTTGAAAAATATACTGATAATTCCTGGGCGTCCCCCCCAATGGGTGTGGGCAAGGGACGGCTTGGTACGCTGAGTGTTTTAGCCGGCTGCTTTCTGAGTAGTAATGTGATGTGACGGCGGGTGTAATCATATCCTCCACGCTGTTGACTGGAGTCCCAATGGGTGTTGTGTTGCGTGAAACGGCGTCAGCCGCCTGACGTGTCTTCAGACGGGTTGAAGTGCTTATTGAATGCTTTGCGACTGTTCAGTGACCGCGGTTGGAGGTGAGCGGTTGCCTTCTCCTTCTATAAATAATGCTGTTGTCTCTCCAGCTTTTTCACATCTCTTGCTGTTCTCTGTTGCTTGCTTTTCTTCTCTCCCTTTCGCTTCCACCATGGGCAAGAACAACAAGCGCAAGCGTGAGCCAACTCCTCCATCGGAGGATTTTGGTGACGTACTCAGAGGAGGAGTTCTCCTCTGAGTCTGAGGGGTCTCCGGCTCCCATCCCCCTGCGTGAGTCGTCTAACGACTCAGACGACTCCCAGGGGCTCGCGGCAGAGGTCTGGACGTACATCCGGGCCGTCGAGCGCTCCGGGCTCGAGGGCTCGGATGAGTTGGAGTACTCCTCGGATGAGGAGGACTCGGACGGCGGCGGCGAGGACGAGGACGGTGACGACGACGGCGACGACGAAGAAGGGGGTGGCGGCGGTGACGGTGACGGCAGCGGCAGGGGCGGCAACAGCGGCAGCAAGGACGGTGACGGCGGCGGCAGCAGGGGCGGCAGCAGCAGGGGCAGCAACAGGGGCGGCAGCGGCGGCGGCAGCAACAGGGCCAGTGGCTAGATGCCACTGGTCCTTTAGATGTTAGTATAGTATAGTTAGAATAATGTAGTAGTATTTAGTAGTGTAGAGTAGTATCGTGTAGTGTAGTAGTAGTAGTAATGTAATGTAATGTAGTAGTAGTAGCAGGGAAGTATCAACTCATAATGAGTTGATTTGTAAGTATGATATCTTCCCTTTAATGAAGAAACGATGTTGGCTTCTCTGTGATGATTGCTCGTTGATAACTCAAAGTTCTTGAATCATTCCTCTTCCCACCTTTTTCATGGGGTTGATTCCCTTGTAATAGTAAAAGAATAACTCGGGCATCACATCAATGCTTTTAGAGGTAGCTGCCGAGCGACTTGTAGATGGTGTCAGGGTTTTTAGAGATAACTGCCGAGTGACTTGAAGATGACGTCGACGTGTTAGAGGTAACTGCCGAGTGACTGAACACGATGTCGGAGTTTTAGAGGTAACTACCGAGCGACTTGAGGGCGACATCAGCGTTTTAGAGGTAACGCCGAGTGACTTGAAGACGACGTCGGCATGTTAGAGGTAACTGCCGAGTGACTGAACACGATGTCAGAGTTTTAGAGGTAACTACCGAGCGACTTGAGGGCGACGTCAGCGTTTTAGAGGTAACGCCGAGTGGCTTGAGGACGACGTCAGCGTTTTAGAGGTAACGCCGAGTGACTGAACACGATGTCGGAGTTTTAGAGTCAACTGCCGAGCGACTTGAGGGTGACGTCAGCGTTTTAGAGGTAACGCCGAGCGATAGCGAGCTGTGTGGGCCACTTTGAGGGTAATAGCCGAGTGATGATGTGGCGCATCGGTGTTTTGGAAGTAACTGCCGGGTGATGACGTGGCACGCCGGTGTCTTGGAAATAACCGCCGGGTGCTGACTGGGTGCTTTTTGAAACGGTATCTGGCTCGGGAATATCCCATAAGTGCTGCGCTTTTAGCCGCCTCTGCTTTCCGTGCCCTAGTTCTTGCTTTCTTGCTTCCGAATCCTCTCTGCAATTCGCCTCCCACTCTGCTCGCCGGTAGAATCGAGATGGCGCCCAAGAGGAAGGCCTCGAGTTCGTCTGCCGTGGTGATTCCTCCAATCGACCCCAACAGCCAGTTGCCTTTCGCAGGTAACCACATGTTCGTCATCTCCAAGCCCGAACTTCTCCACCTCGTGTCCATCGGGGTTCTTCCCCCGAGGGAACTCTGTTCTTGGCGGATTTGCCATGGGGTTACTGTCCCGACTGAGGATACCCATGAGTCCGTGATTTATGCTCCTTTCCTTCTCCACGACCTCGGTCTTCCCATTTCTCCCTTTTTCCGCGGCCTCCTTGATTTCTACCATCTTAACTTGACCCATCTGAATCCCAATTCTATCTTGCAAATTTCCATTTTCGTTCACTTATGCGAAGCCTTTCTTGGCACGCTGCCACATTTCGGGTTGTGGAAGTACTTGTATCACTGTCGCCCTGGAATGGCCGGGGGACAACATCAGTTGGTTGGGGGTGCTAGCTTGGAAATGCGCCGCGGGAGGAAGACTGAGTATCTCGAAATCCCTCTCAAAGACAGTATCAAGGGATGGCGCTTGGAATGGTTCATAGTTGAGAATTATGGAAACTCTCTCCCCCCTCGGTCGGGAAGACAGCCGGATGTTCGTACCTCAAGCTGGACCGAGTCCCCCACATATCAGGAGGTAGCTGAGGCAGGTGCTTTGCTGGCTGAAGTTGGATTGCTGAAGGAGAGGGGTCTGACTGCTGAAGCTGTGGTTGCTGATTTTGTCTTCAAGAATATTCAGCCGTTGAAAGACAGGGCATACCCGGCTTATCTGTGTCGAGGCCTAGCCGACTCAACTCGGGTTACCAACAGAAGAATTCCCTCTATGGACTTGGTGAACCGACTTGAGATGATCCTTAGGGGCAAAGTGTCAAATGTTGGTGCCCCAGTGGCATTCTCAGCCTGGAACTTGCCTCCTCCCAAAGCCTTCACTCTTTTTGTGTCGAATCCTCCTATCACTGATGGCAGTTTGGGCCTTAGAGTGCGGCCCTTTGCTGAAGAAGTTAGTGCCTTGGTTGCCTCGCTCGGGGAGATTCTTGATGATGAACGGCAGGTCCATTTTGAGGTGCCCCTGAACCCTAGTGATGCAGAGATAAGCGCTATGCTTGATTTGCTGGCTGAGGACTCTTCTGATGCTGCTCCTGCTGGGGCATTGGTGGTGGCGCCCCTCCCAGAGGCTGATACAACTTTGGATACTCAGAAGCCTGCCAGTACTCGCCCGAGGCGCCCTTGCCGAGCCAGTCAACCTGATCCTTCTGCTGATGAGCAGAAAAAGAAAAAGAGACGCCTCCGGCGAGTATCCAGTTTGGATCAGGATGTTGGTACCTCGGTTCCTGCTGCTGAAGAAGTGCCTGTGACTGAATTTACTGACGCTGACCCCAATGGGTGTGCCCAATCTATTGCTGATCCCAATGTGGGTGCTCCATCTGTTGCTGATCCCAATGGGGGTGCTGCCTGCGTTGCTAATGTGGACGAGGAGGAGGAAGAGGATGAAGTTCCTTTGACTCAGAAAAACAGTCGGCAGTTCATCGCTAGTGGTGAAAGTAGTGGAGTTCCTTCTCCCGCTTTGTCTGCTCTCATTGGTCTGCAAGAACTGTCCCTGGCCAACTTTGATCAGACTCTTGAGGATATGGTTCCAGAGGGTTTGTTATCAGAGCCAGCAGATGATGGTGTGATGGAGGTTTGTGCTGATGTGCTTGATGCTGGGTTGAGGTCATCCCGTGCCTCGTCGACCTTAGAGCGCGATCTCGAGGGTCGAGAGACTGACTTGGATCGTCCTGGTCCCATGGAAGTAACTGAGGGCCCATCAGCCTTAGAGGTGGCTACCGCAGAGAACTTGGACCCCAAGGATGGTGTTGGCACGTGCCCAGCCCCCGAGAATGTTGTCGGGGATGATTTGGTTCGGGTGGGAAGTGCAAGCCACTGCCCAGCCCCCGAGGGTGCTGCCGGGGATGATCCGGCTCAAGTGGGCAGTGCAAACTATGACCCAGCCCCCGAGGATGTCCGAGCGGGGTCTCCCTCTTGTACTTCCATGGACGTTCATGCGGGATCGCCTCCACACTCCGGCTGTATGGTGGTAGCCCAAGCCTTGGACCAGGGAGTCGCTTTAGAGGGTAGCGTCCCCGCTGACCGAGTGTTGGGCTCTGTTGATGGCACCGAGCTGATTCCTGCTGGTTCGTTGCAAGCTGCTTCGGGTGGTGGCCTTACGCCCGGTTATCAATTGATCCTTCCTGATTTGGGGATCCCTTCGTTCTTTTCCAACCTCCAGGTACTGTGATGTATTTTAGCTTGGTTTTTACACTGCATGAGTTGCTGTCATTACACTCATCTGTTCTCCTCATCAGGCTTTGATGGATGGGATGGCTAGCCAGCTGAGGTTACAGGGTGCTTTTGTCCCAGAAGTAGCTTCGTCTCTTGCACGTTGGAATCCAGTGTCACTTCAACATCGTGTCTCTGAATTGGAGGCGACCAACGCTGGTTAGTGCTTTTCGCTTCTCTTTTATCTTCCCTATTAAACTGCTTTACATTCTGACCCCCTTTGTTTGGTTGTCTCCTGCTAGGTATGACTCGGCAGATTTCCGTTCTTGAAGAAAAACATTCTCGAGAACAGGCTGAAATGGTCCAGCGGTGCTCTGACTTTGAAGGAAAGTATTCTCAAAGTCAGATTGAACTAGCTCAGGTCTCTGCTGCCTTAGATGACGCCAATGCACTGAGTTCTTCTCTTCATGCTCAGCTTAATTCTGAAAAGGTGACTTATGAAACCGTGCTTTGCCTTGTCGTGATCCTATTACTTGCTTGATGTTTGAGGGAGTTGACCTCTGTTTGCAGGAAGAAAAACGTATCCTTGCTGCTTCTCGCGACAGTCTTGACAGATTGTATCGTGATTCTAGCAACTCGCTGACTATCCTGGAGAGGAGTCATCGCTTCACCATGGAAGAGTTAGACAACCAACGCTGTAAGCTACAGGAATCAACGGATGAGGCGACCCGGCTCAAGCAGTTGATATCAGCGAAGGACGCTACCATCAAAGAACTCCGAGCTTCCAAGAAATCCATCGCCCAGGAGTTAGAAACAGCTATGCTGGCTGCCAAGGTTGCTGAAGAAACTTCCGTTACCCTCAGAGCCCAGCGTGACAGAGCCATGGACAAGGCTATTCGGGCGGGGCGAATCTTGATGAGGAGACCCGGCGTGGCTGTTCCCGAAGATATAAGGGCTGACGTGAATGCTGCCCCTGATTCCTCGAGTCGTCCTTCCTCATCGATTGCTCCTGAGAAAAATATCACAACATAGAGAAACATTCTGCGTGCTTTGAGTGTGTGGTTAGCTTGGTCGGACATTTGTTAGAGGACGTCATTTCAGTATTTGGACGATATTGTTATTCTCATATTTTTTTAGAATTCATCAGTTCATAGATTTGCTGTAGTAAAATGATGTGCGATAGTTTTGAAATTTGTTTGCGGGATATAGAAGTCATCCTTATATGAGTAATTGTAAGCACGCCAGATCGCCTTAAGTCGCTGCTGACTTAAGTCGATTGCTCTTGTTAACAGGGCGTAGTGCTCACCCTAAATCGTGTAGGCGTGAGCATGTTGCACCGGCTTAAGTCGCTGCTGACTTTAGCCGGTTGTTCTGTTGGCGGGGTATAGTGGTCACCCCGAGTTAAGTAAGCGTGAGCATGTTGCACCGCCTTAAGTCGTTGCCGACTTAAGCCGATTGCTCCGTTAGCAGGGCATAGTGGTCACCCCGAGTTAAGTAAGCGTGAGCATGTTGCACCGCCTTAAGTCGTTGCCGACTTAAGCCAATTGCTCCGTTAGCAGGGCATAGTGGTCACCCCGAGTTAAGTAAGCGTGAGCATGTTGCACCGCCTTAAGTCGTTGCCGACTTAAGCCGATTGCTCCGTTAGCAGGGCATAGTGGTCACCCCGAGTTAAGTAAGCGTGAGCATGTTGCACCGCCTTAAGTCGTTGCCGACTTAAGCCGATTGCTCCGTTAGCAGGGCATAGTGGTCACCCCGAGTTAAGTAAGAATGCAAGTCAATTGTGAACAAACTGAGTATCTTTGAAGCCCTTTTTTATTGATGACATATTTCCATTTCACAGAGTACATCGTCGTCCCGATAGCTTTTGAAATACAGCTAGGGATAAAACTTCCTGAGGTGTTCTATGTTCCAGGAGTTCCCGACTTCTGTGCCGTCCATCTGAGTGAGACGATATGATCCCGGCCGAGTGACTTCTGCTACTATGAAGGGTCCTTCCCATAAGGGTGATAACTTGTGTCGTCCCTCCCCCGTTAGAATTCGGCGGAGGACGAGATCTCCTACTGAGAAGGATCGCTGTCGCACGGCCTTGTCGTGATAGCGCCTTAGAGTCTGTTGGTACCGTGCTGATTGGATTACTGCATTCAGCCGTTCTTCCTCGAGTATATCAATGTCCTCCAGCCTGGTGGCTTCGACTTCTGCTATGTTTTCGAAGATCAACCTTGGCGCCCCGAACTTGAGATCTGTGGGTAACACTGCCTCCGACCCATAGACCATGAAGAAAGGAGTGTTTCCATGCAGAGCTCGGCTAGGTTGGGTTCTTAGGCTCCAAACGACATAAGGCAATTCCCTTATCCACTTTCCTGCGAATTTTTCATTATTATCGAAGACCTTTTTCCTGAGTGCCTCCAGTATCATCCCGTTGGCTCGCTCAACCTGCCCGTTGGCTCTTGGATGTGCTACAGAGGCATACTTGATCTGAATGCTTTTTTGCTCGCAAAAGTCGAAGAACTCTGAACTCGTGAAGTTGGATCCTAGGTCAGTTATGATGCTGTTTGGTATCCCTAATCTGAATATTATGTTTTGTATGAATTCCACGGCCTTAGCTGAGGTTAAAGAAGCAATGGGCTTGAACTCTATCCATTTAGTGAATTTGTCGATTGCTACCAACACATGAGTGTATCCTCCTTGAGCTTTCTTGAAAGGTCCAATCATATCCAGTCCCCAGCATGCGAAGGGCCAAGTTACTGGTATGGTCTGCAGTTGCTGTGCTGGTAGATGTTGTTGTTTTGACAAATACTGGCAAGCTTCGCACCTCTAAACTAACTTGGCTGCATCACTCTTCGCTGTTGGCCAATAGAATCCTGACCTAAAAACCTTCCCGACTAGTGTCTTGGACGCCGCATGTGTTCCACATTGCCCGGCTTGGACCTCCTCCAGAAGTCGCTTCCCAGTAGATGAGAGAATGCACTTCATGAGAACGCCTGATGCACCCCTTCTGTATAATGTCTCTCCAATGAGTGTGTAGTGAGCTGACTGTTTGGCAATGCGCTCGGCTGCATTTTTATCATCTGGTTCCTCTTCATTCTTTATATACCTGATGATTGGCCTTCTCCAGTCATCAGAGTCTGACTCGGGTTGATTTATAATATTACACTCTTCTGCTTGATCCGTTGAGATGCTCGGCTGTAGTATTTCTTGTACAAAGACTCCAGGTGGGACCTGAGTTCGACTGGATCCTAGCTTGGACAATGCATCAGCTGCAGTGTTTCGATCTCTTTCTACATGATGAAATTCCAGACCCTCAAATTTATCTTCTAGCTTTCGGACGGCAGTGCAGTACTTTCCCATTGAATCGCTTGAACAATCCCACTCTTTGTTTATCTGGCTAATGACTACCAGAGAGTCCCCGTACACCATCAGTCTCTTGATGCCCAATGATATGGCGATGTTTAATCCATGGATCAGAGCTTCATACTCGGCTGCATTGTTGGAGGCCGGAAACAGCAACTGGAGGGCATATTTGAGGTGCTCGCCTCTAGGTGCGACGAAGAGAATTCCCGCTCCTGCTCCCTGCAGCTTCAGCGAACCATCAAAATACATTCGCCATACTTCTGCAGTCTCTGGGTTATCTGGTACTTGCTGTTCAGTCCACTTCTATACGAAATCAACCAATGCTTGAGTCTTGATGGCAGTGCGAGGTTGAAATTCGATGTCATGAGATCCCAGCTCACAAGCCCACTTGGCTATTCGGCCAATGGCTTCCTTGTTGTGAAGAATATCTCCTATTGGAAAACCAGTAACCACTATGACTTTGTGGTCATCAAAGTAGTGACGTAGCTTGCGGGCAGTTAGAAGTACTGCATACAATAGCTTCTGAACTTGAGGATACTTTTTCTTCGAGGGACCCAAAACTTCACTGATGAAGTAAACAGGATGTTGCACTGGGTAGGCATGTCCTTCTTCTGCTCGCTCGACTACCAACGCGGTGCTTACCACATGAGTCGTGCAAGAGATATACAATAGCAGATCTTCAGCTGATTGAGTTGATGTGGCTCGCCGTGGCGGCTTTAGTACTGGCGGTGTTGTCAAGAATCTTTTCAGTGCATCTAGAGCTTCATGTGCCTCTGAAGTCCACTAAAACTTATCCACCTTCTTGAGTAGCTTGTAAAATGGTAAACCTTTTTCCCCTAGCCTAGATATAAATCTGCTCAGAGCTGCCATACATCCAGTAAGTCGCTGAACCTTCTTTTGTGACCGAGGTGCTTCCATCTTCATGATAGCCTCAATTTTATCCGGATTAGCCTCAATTCCCTGGTGGCTGACAATAAACCCGAGCAACTTTCCTGCTGGTACCCCAAAAACACATTTCTTGGGGTTAAGCTTCCATCGATACCGCCTCAGACTGTTGAAAACCAGCTGTAAGTCTTCGATGAAGTTTTCCGAGTTCTCCGTTTTGATTACCACATCATCTACGTAGGCCTCCACACGCTTGCCCCAGTGATCGGCTAAGCATGTTTGAATGGCTCTCTGATAAGTCGCTCCAGCATTTTTGAGGCCGAACGGCATGGAGGTATAACAGAAAGCACCTAACGGAGTAATGAACACTGGTTTTTCTTCGTCTTCCTTTGCCAAACTAATCTGGTGGTATCCGGAATAGCAATCCAGGAAAGACAGCACAGAACATCCAGCGGTGGAGTCCACCACCTGATCTATCCTCGGGAGCCCAAAGGGATCCTTCGGACAGTGTTTGTTGAGATCAGTATAGTCGACGCACATGCGCCAATCCACTTTATTCTTTTTGAGTACAAGAACAGGGTTGGCTAACCACTTGGGGTGTAATACTTCTCTAATAAATCCAGCCGCGACCAAGCGAGCTAACTCGGCGCGAATGGCCTCTCTCTTGTCGGGCGTGAAACGTCGTAGTTTTTGCCGGATCGGCCTCGCCTGGGGATAGACTTTCAGTTTGTGCTCGGCCAGTTCTCTTGGGACTCCCGGCATATCCACAGGTTGCCACGCGAATACATCTCGGTTATCTTGCAGAAACTGGACGAGCGCGCTTTCCTATTTGTCGTCCAGGCTGGAGCTGATGATGGCAGTCTTGCGTTCATCAGCGAACCCCAGGTTGATCCTTTTAGTTTCTTCAGTCGGCCGCATAGAGGTCGCGGCCTGAGTTTCATTTGCCAGTACTGCAAGGTCCTCCTCAGGCTTAGAGTTCGCCTGTGTTGAAGAAATCGTCGACGGCTTGGTGGTGAGGGCTGCTTGGATGGCCACTCGGAAACACTCTGCGATGCCTTGGAAGTCGGCGCGCACAGTTATGATTCCTCGTGGTCCTGGCATCTTCAGTATCATGTACGTGTAATGCGGAATGGCCATGAATTTGGCCAATCCCGGCCTCCCGATGATGGCGTTGTACCCGCAGTCAAAGTTCGCCACTTCGAACCTCAGGAACTCGGTTCTGTAGTTATCCGGAGTTCCGAAGGTGACAGGCATGTAGATGTGGCCCAGCGGGTATTCGCCTTCAGTCGGCATGATGCCGAAGAAAGGAGTGTCCGACTCGTGGAGCTCTTTGAGGTGAACTCCCAAGCCTTAGAGTGTTCGGGGGAAGGTGACGTTGATGCTGCTCCCCCCGTCCACTAGCACCTTCTTCACCCAGCTCTCTCGGATCACCGGATCGACGAGGAGCGGGTACTTGCCTGGGTGGTCGAAGTTGAGCCATTGATCCGCCCGAGTGAAAGTGATCGGGTGCTCTGACCACCGGTATGGGGCGGGAGGACCGGTGGTCGCCACCAGTATCTGGCGATCGTTGAGCTTTTGTTGTCTCTTGTTCTCCTGCGACCCGTGTCCGCCGAAGATGACGTTGACCTCCCTGTCAACGCGCGGGAAAGCTCCTCCTCCTCCCTCCTCCTGCTGATGGGGTTGTCATGGTTCATCTAGTCCTCCCCTCGGCGGAGGAGGAGGTAGAGGTTGGAAGGGTCGGCCGTGCCCGACGGAGTGCTTGAAGTCCCGGCAGTTACGAAGAGTGTGGCGCATGTCCTTGTGGTACGGGCACTGGGCGTCGAGGATGTCGTCCAGCGTGCGCTCGCCTCCGCGAGGTCCTCCTCGGGCGCGAGAGGCAGGTGGTCCGGCGGCGTGCACTTCTTCGCGAGGCCTCTTCTCCCAGCGTTTGTCGGGTTGCTGGTTCGTGTCGCATCGTGGTGCCGCCGGTGCGGGCTTTGCCCCTCCGATGAGGTCCTGGGCCCGCTCGTCGGCGGTGATGTAGAGGTCAGCTTCCCGGAACAGCTCCTCGGAAGTAGTCGGTGCCTTCTGTAATATGGCTCGGACGAAGGCCGAGTCATTGGATCCTCTGTAGAAGTCTTCGATCACGGCCGCCTTCGTGACCTCGGGAATACGATTTCTCATGGTCTGGAACCTTTTAAGGTACGACCTGAGAGTTTCGTCCCCCTGGCGCTTGATGGATTTGAGGTCCCATGGTTGTGCCGGTTTGTCGGAGAGGGACTGGAAATTGGCGGTGAAGCGTCGACTGAAGTCGCCCCAATCGTCGATGCAGTGTTGGGGTAGATGTCGTAGCCATTGCAGCATGTCTTGCCCAAGGACAATGGGTAAGTACGCGGTCATCACGTCTTCGGACGCCCCGGCAGCTCGAGCAGCGGTGGTGTAGATGGCTAGCCAGCCCCCTGGATCCTGCTTAGGTTCATATTTGTCGACATTGGATACCTTGAAGTTGGGAGGCCATTGGATGGCCCTAAGGCGCGGAGTAAGAGCAGACACTCCGCATGTGTCCTCCTGTCGTCGGGGATGATGTCTGTCCCGGGGAGGGGAGTAGTTGTTGTGGTTCCTCGACCGTCCCCGGGTAGTTTCGCCAGTTGAGGCCGTTGCCGACTCAGTTCTGGTGGCCTGGCTCCGAGCTGAGATGCCATGATCCCTGTCGTACTCCTCCCGGCGGCGGATCTCGTTCTCATGCCGCCGTTCACGCGAAGCATTGATGGAGCTTCGCGCGTCTCGGCGACTGTTGATGGCGTGTCGTAGATCGTTCGGCGGGTGAGCAAGCGGTAGAAGATGGTTGGCTGCCTGGGTGAACAGTCGTCGGTAGCCCTCGACGTCGGGAGTCCGAGGGAGTCCATCAGCTATCCGAGCTAGTACTCCTCCAACTTCGCTCGGCGTGTTCATGGCTCGGGCGAAGTCGGGATTCAGGTTGCGCCCGAAGAATGGATTCTCCCGGCGTTGCCTTGCATCTTGCTCGGCTTGTTCCTGAGCTCGGCGGCGATCACGTCGTTGGGAGTTCCTTCGTTCTCTGAAGACGCGTTCCTCCGAAGTTTCTCCTATCTCCGAGACCTCGTCCCGCGAGATAGGTTGCTCCGGATCCCGTTCTCCGGCCGTGTGATGTCGTCGAACGTTCCTGCGCCGGTTTCTCCGTCGGCGGGATTCTCGTTGAGGTGGTTCTTCTCCGGGTGCGGTCGGCTCGTCGTCGGAGACGGTAGGCGACTCCACTCTCCCGATGAAGAGGACGTCGGGATAGAATGGTGCTGCTGTTGTGGCGACTTTCTTTCCGTTCTCCTTTGAGGGCGGAGGAACGGAAAGAACAACTCGCTTCCCCTTGGTCTCCCTCTTCCTCGCGATCTGTGTCCATTCTTTTGTCGGGGAAGTAGACAGTGGAGTTCTCCGGGTCAGCGGGCCCTCGGCCCCTGACTTTCCGGAGATGATCTTTTTCCGGAGAGCTAGAGGTTGCGCTTCTCCGACATTTTCGGAGTTTGTTGGAGGAGACTTCTTTTTCGGCGGGTCCGCAATGCGGTGTAGAGTTCCCTCTTCGTCTGCTACGGATGAGATTGTCCCGAAGCAGAATACGGATCCGGGACGGAGGGTGATCTTGCTGTGGAAGGTGACGGCCATTGAGCTAGCTTGGATCATCGACACACCCCCTACCTGGCGCGCCAGCTGTCGGGGTTTTGGGTCCGACCGCACACCCGGGGTTGCCCCTTGAGGTGTTTTTAGGAGTAGGGCGGTGTCGACGACTGTAGCAAAATGGTTCGTGCCAGATGCACGAGGAATAGTGGACAATGTTTACAGGTTTGGGCTGCTTAGAGATGCGTAACACCCTACGTCCTGGTGAGTATGCTTGGTGAATGAGGTTACAAGGGAGCTCTCCGAATTGAGAATGCAGAGAGTTGAGGTGGATGGCTGAGTAATAGGGTCGATCGTTCTGAAGGGGTGCCCCCTAGGCCTTATATACTCGACCGTGGGGCAATACACGTGGATATGATAACAACGTGTAGCTAAAAGATAGTGAACTGTTTGAGTTTATCTCCCTGTAGTCCTGCCGACCTATCCTCGCATGGCTCCGTTGCATGGGGCTCCATCGCGGGAAAGTCGGATCTCTGTTGTGGTCGCTCGCTCGACGTTGTGGGCCGTCCGGGCTGGCATCAATCCGGCATCACGTCGATCTGCTTTGCTGATTCTCCCTCCCAGGCCCACGAAAGAATGACCTTACGATTTATTGGGCCCTTGGGCCTTTCGTGAGGTCTTTTACTCTTTTAGTGGACCCGGGGGATATCTGTTCCCCACAGTATGGACAAAGTTTACAGAGTAAAATCTAATTCTCAAGTTACAATATTCTTGACAAACGTTATTACAAGAATTTTTAGTCTTTTCCATAGCTATCTATTTAAGCTTCATCATTGCCTATTAAGCTTCGGCTTCGCGCTCTTTAGCTTCGTTAACTTGCTCCTCAGCTTCGTCATCCTGTACATATTTAAGTATTGTAAGAATTATTCAAGTTTAAAGGGAAAGGTAAGCACAAGGTATGATTTTGTTACCGGCTTAAGATGACTTCGAGCTTCGTCACCAGCCATGCTTTGTCCGCCCTTTATCCATATTAGTTTTATAAACCTGTTTCCTATGCTTCGGGCAAGATTGGGAATATCAACTAGATCTGCTGGTGACAAACTAAAGTTGGGCCTATTAACAATGTTTCCATGTGTACAACCAGATTTCAGGAAGGCGACAGCTGTGCCCCGAGAAGCTACCAGGGCACAGAAATCACCATGTCCAGCTATAATTTCATCAAGGTCATCAATTTCACCCTCGATATGTTCAAAGGCCCCTGGCAGGTCTTCAGCCGAAGGACTAAATTTTTCGCAGTTGGCTCCAACCGAATTGAAGACCCGCTTCAGCCGTTGTACGCATCGGCTACTAAACTCCAGACATTTGTTTTGAAGATCTGACAATGATTTTTGCAGATTCGAACTTTTCTCGACCTCAGTCTTAAATTTGGCATTTAACTTCTGCTTCTCCTGTTCGAAGCTTTCTGACTTCGAGAGAAGCTCCGTATTTAACTTTGCAATTTTAGCTTCAGCTTCTGCCAATAAACCTTCTGTTGTCTAAAGCTCGAAATCCTTCTTTTCAAGAGCAGCTGCTTGATCTTTTATTTTACTTTCTAAACCCTCAGTTATAACTTCATGTTTTTATCTTCGAGATCTTGTTGCATTCTCAAAGCTTTACTCAGCAGCATACTCTGTGCACAAGCAACCTTCGTTAGAAAACACCTTCGTTGTTCAAAACAATAAAAAGTCGAATAAAAGCTTTTACCTTGAAATTAGAATAGAATAAGCTACCGACAAGATGCTATCGTCGGTAGCGGCTTATGTCGGTCTCAAGCTTCGGGAAACCGATACTCTTTGATAGAGTACCGATAACCTTCGCTCCAGTTTGATCTCGGACGCAGCCTAACTTTTCATCGTCAACACCACCGAAGAGTAGTGCCCCTGGTTAATATCCACAGGATATGGCATATTCTTTTAATTCTTCTTTCTCAGCTTTCGTTAACTCTTGTCCAACTAAGTTTTGAAAGTTGAAAATTACCTCTTCCGAAGCATCTTCAGCTATTTTCTTCCCCTTCTCAGGTACTGTAGCCATGGCTTCTTCAGTGGCTGCGACAGCTTCTTCTGTGGCCATGTCCAGAAGTATCTTATCAATATTTGAAATTGTGCTTTCTAAATGTACATCTTCGGCAGCTGCAGCTTCGACATGTGCAGTTTCGGTCGCTGTTGTACTCTCAACAACTGGTGCCTTCGGAGCCGAAGCTTGCGGTGGTGTCCCTTCAATAACTTCTGTCACAGTAACAATTCTTCGTTTTTTTGGCCTAGCTGTCTTCTTCGTTATCGAGGGCTCCTTTTCCTTCTGAAAAAGCTTCGTCAGATGCGGCCCCAGTGGACTTAGCTTGATAGGCAAAGATTCAGTCATTACCTTTAAGATTTCCTCCACGTCGGTGGCATAAGGTGTTGCAGCAGTTTCTTCTTCTATATCAGTTGCCTTCTGTTTCGGAGCTGTAGCTTTTCTCTTCTTCGAAGCATCTGTCTTCGGCTCAGGCTTCAACTTTTTCTTTTTCAATTTTTCTTCATCATCTTTCATCGATTTAGTATCTTCATTATTCAGAACACTGGCCACTTTCTTTCTCTTCTGCCCTTCGGCATCCTTGTCTAGTCGCTCGTAGTCGGGGTACTCAAAGTCCAGAGCATCCATTACTCGGTTTAACCTTCGCTTCGGACGAGAGCCGAAGGCTGCAGTCATTAGTTGATCTTCTTTTTTAGAGTAATTGCCGAGAATTTCGTTGCACATTACTTCAATCGTGTCTAACCACTCTTGGCAAGGCACTTTGAAATGTTTCTTGAATTTATAATGATAGGGCAACCGAATAAGTTCCCCCTTTTTCTTTTCTCCCTTTAGCTTCAGTATGTCCCACTCTTTCAAAGTAGGGAACACTCTGAAAGCCAAGAATTCTTGCACTAAGTCCCTAGTGCCAATATGCTCCGCAATAACTTGAAATTCAGCCAGAGCAATTTGGCTTGGACTCCCTGGTGTCATGTTGCACTGGGGTCTGGTTTCTCCGAAGATTAATTCTAGCGGACTTTGGACCAGCTTCTCCTTTTCTTCATCAACTTTGACGTAAAACCATTCAGACTTCCTGCCAGCTGGCCACTTGCTACGATAGCTAATAACTGAAAATTTCGTATTCTTGCGATAGGCAAAATTGTAGCAGCCAAAGTTTTCATGCAGCCCATCTCCTCTAGCTTTTGTTTGATAATGAAGCTCGTGCACTCGGCAGAAGCCTTCGGCAAATGGTTCTACCCCCTGGCTTCGGAGGGCCCAGATATAAACGCTAAGCCTAACGATAGCGTTAGGAGTAAGCTGGTGAAGGTAGATCCCAAACTTCTTCAAAACATCAGCAATCATCCCATTTAAAGGAAATCTTAATCCAGCTTTAAAAAAGCTTTTGAAGACCACTACTTCATCCTTTCCTGGCTTCGGGGTAATCTCCTCCCCGCCGAAACGAACCAGCTCCTTCTTTGCTTCACTAAAATACCCCAAATTCATTAGCTTAGACATATCACCTTCGGAAATGGTGGATTTCCCAAACTCCAGGTGGCTGGGTTTAGTTGGCACGGCGCTGTAATCATCTTTAGAATCAATTTCCCCAGCATCAGCCTGTTCGCCTTCAGCGGCAGGTGCATCCTCCGATACTACTAGCCCTGAAAGCTCCATCACTTCAGAGATTGGAGCGGTTTCGACACCTTCGGCTTCCTCTCCGTCGCGAGTAACCCTAGCTGTTGAACGTACTCTAGCCATCTGATAATTGAATTTCTTGTTTTTTCGAACGCAGTTGAAATTTTTTTAACTTTGCCGAAGCTCTTTCTTGTTACGAAGCTTGAGCAAAATAAATAGCTTCAGTTGAGGATGCAGTAAGCAAGCTTCGGATTTGGTCAATATTTTGGCAGCAAAACATCGCAATAGCAATGAATGCTGTGGTAACTTCACACCTACCCGTCTGTTTATATAGTGTCGCAGGTGGGAAGGTGAATAGTCAAGGTCTTCCACACCGGACAAACAGCCACCCGTACTCACTGAACGGTGGGCCATAGAGTCCGAGAAGGTGAATCGCCAGGGCGCGCGTAACTGCTGCAAGATGGGGTCACCTCGCGCTCGGATTATTTTAATCGTTTCTCGGCAACGAGCTCGGGGAATGTGTTTTTTGGATCTTCGGCATCCCGAAGCCTAGAAGATTTTTTCATGGATCAAGCTCGTTACGAAAAACGATCTAGCACCGCGAAGGGGCTACTGTTGGGGGTATGCTTCATAGCCGAAGATCCTAAAGAAAGAAATACCTTCGGCATATCCTCTCAAAAGCAGTGCCGAAGCTATCGCCTATAAAGTTTCGGCACAGTGACATGTCTCAAGACGAAGGGGTGAACCGACTTAAAGATGAAATGACCTAAAGACCCATGGTATTTTGTGTCATTATTGTAGTCGATTGTAAAGGGCATAAATGTAATTACACACAGGCTGCGCCTTGTGCCTATAAATAGGTGAACAGTACCCCTGTACTGTTCACGCAATCTGGTAACCGCTGACACATTACACTTGGATTATTGCCTCCTGTCAAGTCAAAGGTATAAATGTAATTAAATGTTATGTCTTAATATTTGAGTTTGTATAATAATGTATATGAATAGACTTATGTGTTTTAGTATATCATTCCCTTACGTTATATATTTTTTATATTTCTGAGAGCACTTAGAGGGGGGGTGAATAGGTGATCCTGTAAAAACTTGAAACTTAATCCACAAAACTTGATTAGGAGTTAGCACAATTAAGCCAAGTGGCTAGAGAGGAGAGCTTGCACAACACGATAACCACAAAGAGATCAACACAGAGATGGCACAGTGGTTTATCCCGTGGTTCGGCCAAGTCCAACACTTGCCTATTCCACGTTGTGGCGTCCCAAAGGACGAGGGTTGCAATCAACCCCTTTCAAGCGGTCCAAAGACCCACTTGAATACCACGGTGTTTTGCTTTCACTTTACTATATCCCACTTGCGAGGAATCTCCACAACTTGGAGCCTCTCGCCCTTACACTTGATGTTCACAAAGAAGCACAAAGTAAGGAAGGGATGAGCAACACACACAAGACACGAAATCAGAGCGACAACACGCACACAAGTCGCAACAAGAGCTCACAACACAACTCGACGAGTTCACAACTCAACTAGAGCTCTAATTGCTATCACAAAGAATCAAATGCGCGGAGTCGAAGTCTTGGTGCTTAGGAATGCTTAGAGAATGCTTGGTGTACTCCTCCATGTGCCTAGGGGTCCCTTCTATAGCCCCAAGGCAGCTAGGAGTCGTTGAGTGCATTCCAGGAAGACAATTCTTGCCTTCTGTCGCCTGGCGCACCGGACAGTCCGGTGCACCACCGGACACTGTCCGGTGCGGATTTCTTTCCTTCTTTGGCGAAGCCGACCGTTGGCGCTTTGGAGCCGTTGGCGCACCGGACACTGTTCGGTGCACACCGGAAAGTCCGGTGAATTTTAGCCGTACGCCGTTAATCACTTCCCGAGAGCAGCAAGTTCGCCTGAGTCAGCCTGGCGCACCGGACACTGTCCGGTGCACCCAGACAGAGCTGACTTTGGCTGAACAAAGCCATCTTTAATTTTAACTTGATTTTTCCTGTTTCCAGCACTTAGACACAATACATTAGTCTCTAAAACAATGTACTAAGTCTGAGAAACATACCTTTATACTTGATTTGTACTTTGTCCACCATTTAACACTTAGACACTTGTGTTGAACACTAAATCACCAAAATACTTAGAAATGGCCCAAGGACACATTTCCCTTTCAATCTCCCCCTTTTTGGTGATTTATGCCAATACAACACAAAGCAAGTAGAACAAGTGCAAAATCAATTCAAGTAAGAACTCAAGATTGTTTTGATTCAAATTTGGCATATATGGATCATTCTTTGCCACCACTTGGTTTGTTTTTGCAAATCAAACTCAATTTCCTATCTCTAAGTAAAACACATTTGTTGAAACATAAAGAGATATATTTCCAGAGAAATTTATCAAAGAGTTCAAAAACTCCCCCTTTTTCCCATAATTAAGCCTTCTCCCCACAAGAGACCAACTTTTGACAATAAGAGGCAAACAAGAGTATTTTGATAAACAAAACTCTAACTCTACTTTTTCAAAATTCTCTCAAGTGGTAGCTGGTCCATTTGTTTGCTTTGGCCTTATTTTCTCCCCCTTTGGCATCAAGCACCAAAACGGGATCAACCTTGGCCCTCTAACCCCATTGCCTCACCAAAATCTGCAACTAAGAGTAAAAAGGCAATAAGAGTAAAAGGATGAACTTGGTATAAGTTACTCTTTCATCGGAGTGCAGTGGAAGTCTTGCATGGTCCAAGTCCACCTTTTCCCTTCCAAACCTCCTTTGAGACTAAATTAAGCAAACTCAAGCACACAATTAGTCTCAAAGGGTCAAGTTGTAGCACATCTCCCCCTAAATATGTGCATCACATGCAAATGGACTTGTGAGGTCCGGGGAGTGCTTGTACAACTTGAGCACCATAAATAAACAACAGAATTCATTAAGGAACATGATCAAGGCATAAAACACATGTATGCTATAAATCAATCCAGGTTCCGCGAATCTAAGACATTTAGCTCACTACGCAGCCTGCAAAAGGTCGACTCATCTAGAGGCTTGGTTAAGATATCGGCTAGCTGGTTCTCGGTGCTAACATGAAACACTTCGATATCCCCCTTTTGCTGGTGGTCTCTCAAAAAGTGATGCCGGATGTCTATGTGCTTTGTGCGGCTATGTTCAACAGGATTATCCGCTATGCGGATAGCACTCTCATTATCACATAGGAGTGGGACTTTGCTCAGATTGTAGCCAAAGTCCCTGAGGGTTTGCCTCATCCAAAGTAGTTGCGCGCAACACTGTCCTGCGGCAACATACTCGGCCTCAGCGGTGGATAGGGCAACAGAGGTTTGTTTTTTAGAACTCCACGACACCAGGGACCTTCCTAAGAATTGGCACGTCCCCGATGTACTCTTCCTATCGACCTTACATCCAGCATAATCAGAGTCTGAGTATCCAATCAAGTCAAAGGTAGACCCCTTTGGATACCAGATCCCGAAGCAAGGCGTAGCGACTAAGTATCTAAGAATTCGCTTCACCGCCACCAAGTGACATTCCCTTGGATCAGATTGAAATCTAGCACACATGCATACGCTAAGCATAATATCCGGTCTACTAGCACATAAATAAAGTAATGACCCTATCATAGACCGGTATGCTTTTTGATCAACGGACTTACCTCCTTTGTTGAGGTCGGTGTGTCCGTCGGTTCCAATTGGAGTCTTTGCGGGCTTGGCGTCCTTCATCCCAAACCGCTTGATCAAGTCTTGCGTGTACTTTGTTTGGGAGATGAAGGTCCCATCCTTGAGTTGCCTCACTTGGAACCCAAGGAAATAGCTTAACTCACCCATCATCGACATCTCAAACTTTTGAGTCATTACCCTGCTAAACTCTTCACAAGACTTTTGGTTAGTAGAACCAAATATTATGTCATCGACGTAAATTTGGCACACAAAAAGATCACCATCACATGTCTTAGTAAAAAGAGTTGGATCGGCTTTCCCAACCTTGAAAGCATTAGCAATTAAAAAGTCTCTAAGGCATTCATACCATGCTCTTAGGGCTTGCTTAAGTCCATAGAGCGCCTTAGAGAGCTTACACACGTGGTCGGGGTACCGTTCATCCTCAAATCCAGGGGGTTGCTCCACGTACACCTCCTCCTTGATTGGCCCGTTGAGGAAAGCGCTCTTCACATCCATTTGGAACAACCTGAAAGAATGGTGAGCGACATATGCTAGCAAAATACGAATGGACTCTAGCCTAGCCACAGGAGCAAAAGTCTCCTCAAAGTCCAAACCTGCGACTTGGGCATAACCTTTTGCCACAAGTCGTGCCTTGTTCCTTGTCACCACCCCGTGCTCGTCTTGTTTGTTGCAGAACACCCACTTGGTTCCCACAATATTTTGCTTGGGACGAGGCACCAGTGTCCAAACTTCATTTCTTTTGAAGTTATTGAGCTCCTCCTGCATGGCCAACACCCAGTCCGGATCTAGCAAGGCCTCCTCTACCCTAAAAGGCTCAATAGAAGAGACAAAAGAGTAATGCTCACAAAAATTAACTAATCGAGACCGAGTAGTTATTCCCTTGCTAATGTCACCCAAAATCTGGTCGACAGGATGATCCCTTTGAATCATCGCTTGGACTTGAGTTGGAGGTGCTGGTTGTGCTTCTTCCTCCATTAAATGATCATCTTGTGCTCCCCCTTGATCACACGTCTCCTCTTGATGAACCTGTTCATCGTCTTGAGTTGGGGGATGCACCGTTGTTGAGGAAGAAGGTTGATCTCGCGCATTTTGCTCCTGTGGCCGCACATCTCCAATCGCCATGGTGCGTATTGCAGCCGTTGGAACGTCTTCTTCATCTACATCATCAAGATCAACAACTTGCTCTCTTGGAGAGCCATTAGTCTCATCAAATACAACATCGCTAGAGACTTCAACCAAACCCGATGATTTGTTGAAGACCCTATACGCCTTTGTATTTGAGTTATAACCTAACAAAAACCCTTCTACCGCTTTGGGAGCAAATTTGGAATTCCTACCCTTCTTCACTAGAATGTAGCATTTACTCCCAAAAACTCGGAAATACGAAACATTGGGTTTGTTACCGGTTAGTAGCTCATATGAAGTCTTCTTGAGGAGGCGATGAAGGTAGACCCGGTTGATGGCGTGGCAAGCCGTGTTCACGGCTTCCGACCAAAAGCGCTCGGGGGTCTTGAACTCTCCAAGCATCGTCCTCGCCATGTCTATAAGCGTCCTGTTCTTCCTCTCTACCACACCATTTTGCTGTGGTGTGTAGGGAGCGGAGAACTCGTGCTTGATTCCTTCCTCCTCAAGATACTCCTCCACTTGAAGGTTCTTGAACTCGGACCCATTGTTGCTCCTTATCTTCTTCACCTTGAGCACAAACTCGTTTTGAGCTTTCCTTAGGAAGCGCTTGAGGGTCCCTTGGGTTTCAGATTTATCCTGCAAAAAGAATACCCAAGTGAAGCGGGAAAAATCATCAACTATAACAAGACCATACTTACTTCCTCCTATGCTTAGATAGGCGACGGGTCTGAAGAGGTCCATATGAAGTAACTCCAGGGGTCTTGATGTTGTCATCACATTTTTGGCATGATGAGAGCTTCCCACCTGTTTCCCTGCTTGACAAGCTGCACAAGGTCTATCTTTTTCGAAAGTAACATTAGTTAGACCTATCACGTGTTCTCCCTTTAGAAGCTTGTGAAGGTTCTTCATCCCCACATGTGCTAAGCGGCGATGCCACAGCCAGCCCATGCTAGTATTAGCAATTAAGCATGCATCTAGACCGGCCTCCTCTTTTGCAAAATCAACTAAATAGAGTTTGCCGTCTAATACACCCTTAAAAGCTAATGAACCATCACTTCTTCTAAAGACAGACACATCTACATTTGTGAATAGACAATTATATCCCATATTACATAATTGACTTACGGATAACAAATTATATCCAAGGGACTCTACTAAGAATACATTAGAAATAGAGTGCTCATTTGAGATTGCAATCTTCCCTAAGCCTTTAACCTTGCCTTGATTCCCGTCACCGAATATGATTGAATCTTGGGAATCTTTATTCTTGACGTAGGAAGAGAACATCCTCTTTTCCCCCGTCATGTGGTTTGTGCATCCGCTGTCGATAATCCAGCTTGAGCCCCCGGATGCATAAACCTGCAAGGCAATTTAGGCTTGGGTCTTAGGTACCCAACTCTTGTTGGGTCCTACAAGGTTAGTACAAATAGCCTTAGGGACCCAAATGCAAGTTTTATCTCCCTTGCATTTTGCCCCTAATTTTCTAGCAACTATCTTCCTATCCTTTCTACAAATAGCAAAGGAAGTATTTAAAGCATGATAAATTGTAGAAGGTTCACTATTTGTTTTCCTAGGCATATGAACAACATTTCTTCTAGGCATGTGATTAATAGCATTTCTCCTAACTAAATTTCTATCATGCATAATAGAAGAACTAGAAGCAACCATAGCATGAGAATCAAAAACATCATAACTTCTATAAACATTTCTAGAATGTCTCCTATAATGATACATGAAGGCATGGTTCTTTTGAGCACTACTAGCCATAGGGGCCTTCCCTTTCTCCTTGACGGAGATGGAAGCCTTATGGCTTGTTAAGTTCTTGACTTCCCTCTTGAAGCCAAGGCCATCCTTAATTGAGGGGTGTCTACCAATAGTGTAGGCATCCCTTGCAAATTTTAGCTTGTCAAATTCACTCCTGCTAGTCTTAAGTTGGGCATTAAGACTAGCCACTTCATCATTTAATTTAGAAATGCAAGCTAGGTGTTCACTACAAGCATCAACATTAAAATCTTTGCACCTATTGCAAATCATAACATGTTCTACACAAGAGTTAGATTTATTTGCTACTTCTAGTTTAGCATTTAAATCATCATTAACACCTTTTAAAGTAGAAATGGTTTCATGACAAGTAGATAGTTCATAAGAAAGCATTTCATTCCTTTTAACTTCTAGAGCAAGAGAATTTTGTGCACTAACTAATTTATCATGCTCTTCATACAAAAGATCCTCTTGCTTTTCTAATAACCTATTCTTATCATTCAAGGCATCAATTAATTCATTAATTTTATCAACCTTAGTTCTATCTAGGCCCTTGAATAAACATTAATAATCTATTTCATCATCATCACTAGACTCATCCTCACTTGAAGAAGCATAAGTACTAGTATTACGAGTGCTTACCTTCTTTTCCCTTGCCATGAGACAAGTGTGGTGCTCGTTGGGGAAGAGGGATGACTTGTTGAAGGCGGTGGCGGCGAGTCCTTCGTTGTCGGAGTCGGACGAGGAGCAATCCGAATCCCACTCCTTTCCAAGATGTGCCTCGCCCTTCGCCTTCTTGTAGTTCTTCTTCGTTTCCCACTTTCCACTCTTCTTTTCCTGGTCACTATCATTATCGGGACAATTAGCGATAAAATGACCAATCTTACCGCATTTGAAGCAGGAGCGCTTCCCCTTCGTCTTGTTCTTGTTGGGGTGCTCCTTGCGACCCTTTAGCGCCGTCTTGAACCGTTTGATGATGAGGGCCATTTCTTCATCATTAAGCCCGGCTGCCTCAACTTGCGCCACCTTGCTGGGTAGCACCTCCTTGCTCCTCGTTGCCTTGAGAGCAATAGTTTGAGGCTCTTGGATTGGGCCATTTAATGCATCGTCGACGTATCTAGCCTCCTTGATCATCATCCGCCCGCTTACGAACTTTCCAAGTATCTCCTCGGGCGTCATCTTCGTGTACCTAGGATTCTCACGAATATTGTTCACAAGATGTGGATCAAGGACGGTAAAGGACCTTAGCATTAGGCGGACGACGTCGTGGTCCGTCCATCGCGTGCTTCCATAGCTCCTTATCTTGTTAATGAGGGTCTTGAGCCTGTTATACGTCTGGGTTGGCTCCTCCCCTCTTATCATCACGAATCTCCCGAGTTCGCCTTCCACCAACTCCATCTTGGTGAGCATGGTGACGTCGTTCACCTCATGTGAGATCTTGAGGGTATCCCAGATCTGCTTGGCGTTATCCAAGCCGCTCACCTTATGGTATTCGTCCCTACACAAAGAAGCTAGAAGAACAGTAGTAGCTTGTGCATTTTTGTGAATTTGCTCATTAATGAACATGGGACTATCAGTACTATCAAATTTCATTCCATTCTCGACTATCTCCCATATGCTTGGATGGAGAGAGAACAAGTGACTATGCATTTTGTGACTCCAAAATCCGTAGTCCTCTCCATCAAAGTGAGGAGGTTTGCCAAGAGGAATGGAAAGCAAATGTGCATTTGAGCTATGCGGAATACGAGAATAATCAAAAGAGAAGTTTGAGTTAACCGTCTTCTTTTTCTCGTAGTCGTTGTCGTCATCCTTTTGAAAAGAAGAGGACTCGTCGCTGTCGTCGTAGTAGACGATCTCCTTGATGCGCCTCGTCTTTTTCTTCTTTCCATCTTTTCGTTTGTGGCCCGAGCCCGAGTCGGTAGGCTTGTCATCTTTTGGCTCGTTGACGAAGGACTCCTTCTCCTTATCATTGATCACAATCCCCTTGCCCTTAGGATCCATCTCTTCGGGCGATTAGTCCCTTTCTTGAAGAGAACGGCTCTGATACCAATTGAGAGCACCTAGAGGGGGGGGTGAATAGGTGATCCTGTAAAAACTTGAAACTTAATCCACAAAACTTGATTAGGAGTTAGCACAATTAAGCCAAGTGGCTAGAGAGGAGAGCTTGCACAACACGATAACCACAAAGAGATCAACACAGAGATGGCACAGTGGTTTATCCCGTGGTTCGGCCAAGTCCAACACTTGCCTATTCCACGTTGTGGCGTCCCAACGGACGAGGGTTGCAATCAACCCCTTTCAAGCGGTCCAAAGACCCACTTGAATACCACGGTGTTTTGCTTTCACTTTACTATATCCCACTTGCGAGGAATCTCCACAACTTGGAGCCTCTCGCCCTTACACTTGATGTTCACAAAGAAGCACAGAGTAAGGAAGGGATGAGCAACGCACACAGGACACGAAATCAGAGCGACAACACGCACACAAGTCGCAACAAGAGCTCACAACACAACTCGACGAGTTCACAACTCAACTAGAGCTCTAATTGCTATCACAAAGAATCAAATGCGCGGAGTCGAAGTCTTGGTGCTTAGGAATGCTTAGAGAATGCTTGGTGTACTCCTCCATGCGCCTAGGGGTCCCTTTTATAGCCCCAAGGCAGCTAGGAGCCGTTGAGTGCATTCCAGGAAGGCAATTCTTGCCTTCTGTCGCCTGGCGCACCGGACAGTCCGGTGCACCACCGGACACTGTCCGGTGCTGATTTCTTTCCTTCTTTGGCGAAGCCGACCGTTGGCGCACCGGACACTGTCCGGTGCACACCGGACAGTCCGGTGCCCCCTTCCGACCGTTGGCTCGGCCACGTGTCTCGCGCGGATCGCGCGGCCGACCGTTGGCTCACCGGACAGTCCGGTGCACACCGGACAGTTCGGTGAATTTTAGTCGTACACCGTTAATCACTTCCCGAGAGCAGCAAGTTCGCCTGAGTTAGCCTGGCGCACCGGACACTGTCCGGTGCACCACCGGACAGTCCGGTGCACCCAGACAGAGCTGACTTTGGCTGAACAAAGCCATCTTTAATTTCAACTTGATTTTTCCTGTTTCCAGCACTTAGACACAATACATTAGTCTCTAAAACAATGTACTAAGTCTGAGAAACATACCTTTATACTTGATTTGTTCTTTGTCCACCATTTAACACTTAGACACTTGTGTTGAACACTAAATGACCAAAATACTTAGAAATGGCCCAAGGACACATTTCCCTTTCAATTTCATCTTACATTATTTCATAACCCTAATCACGAAGGTATGATCTTCGTGATATTTTGATCATGGCCTTCGTCCGAAGTTCATTAAATCCTTGGGGAGATAATGCTTCAATGGACGAAGGGCATTAATATTTAACAATTTATGTTGCCTTGTTCTTAATTCATAGCACTTGAGAACAAGTCCCCAACACTAACCAAAGTTACTATGTCTATATTATAACCTGACTAAAATATGATCCCTAATTTAGATATAACTTGGATTAGAGTGGAATTAAGGTGTTTACTTAGAATATGTTTCTCACATCCTTTATGTTAATCCACATAGAACATGATTTTCATGTCTAATCACATAGATCTTCTGAAAACCATATCTTCGTAACCGTAACTCCGAATTTAGTGATTCTCGAACCTAGGTTCTCGTTACGTCGCGTAGATCATTGTTATGCGACAAGTTCTCATGGTTGGTGTGATGTTAATTTTGCCTATACCATGTTTGTTTGTATTGCTACGACTAGCAGTGAGATTACGAGTCACTTGAAGACTAGGTGAAATACCTAGGAACCTCGAGTCTAAGGCAAGTTGTGCCCTTGATCACTTTTCTCTTTACCTAATAATGTTTCTGTTAATCATGGTGACATGCTCAAGTTAATTTGATGGGACCTAATAGGTTTTCCTAGCATTGTTTATCCCCCACCTTGCAAACAGATGAACTATTGGGTAGATTTGCTATTGCTCTACTTAGTTTTGGGAAACTAATGTTTTATTATGATCATGTTCCAATTATGTTGTTGTTTAGTTTATTGTTCATGATAAGATCATCATGTTAATTGGAACATGGAGAACCACCCGGGAAAACAGTGCTACCACAAGGGTGGAATGGGACGCCCTTGGCCAAGTAATTAGGAAAGCTAGGGAGAGATAACCTTACCCAGAAGGGGCAAGCGGGGAGGCATTGCTGCTACAGTATAGGGAGATTCTCGGGTCAAACTGCTGCGATGGTAGTTCCGACGAGGGATTCCTATGCTTCCTTCGTCCTAAAACCGAAGTGGGTATTCTCGAACTAGTGGAATTTTGGGAAGGCCTCGTAGTGCTACCCTGCCTCGCTTCCTCGGTAGAGGTGTATGGGGTCCAATCAACCTCGTGGCAAATGGGTAACACGAATTGTGAGTAAAGATGCACAACCTCTGTAGAGTGTAAAACTGGTATATCAGTCGTGCTCACGATCATGAGCGGCTCGAACACTCACATGATTAATCTATGGAATTAAACTTAATTTGTCATTTGCATTGCATTGCATTGTGGGTGTTGTTATTAATTTTGATTTCTTATTTAATTGGGTTGGTATCTACTTATACCTAGTAGCTGCTAATAAAATTTTGACCAACTTTAAAAGCAATGCTTAGCTTTAACCATCTCCTTTGGTAAGCCTTACACTTCACATGAACTCCCACCTTTGGTGAGTTCATGCACATTATTCCCCACAACTTGTTGAGCGATGAACGTATGTGAGCTCACCCTTGCTATACTGAGAGAGAAATGTGCCCTTGGGCTATTTCTATATTGTTTTGGTGATTAGATGCACAACACGCTAGGTGAGAACTAACAAATATTAAGCAAAGGTATATCTAGATGGATCAAGAATAAAGGTAAGTTCTAGACACTTAGTCAATTGTTTTATGTGCTAAACATGCTTGTCTAAGTGATAGGAACTCAATGAAGTCAAATGGAGAAAGAATGGAGGAAAAAGCAATTAGTGTGCTGTTGGCTGGTGCACAGGACAGTGAATAGTAACTGTCTGGTGCACAGTATAGTGAATAGTAACATGTCTGGTGCACATGACAGTGAATAGTAACATGTCCGCTGCACAGGACAATACATAGTAATATGTCCGGTGCACATGACAGTGAATAGTAACATGTCCGGTGCATAGGTCAGTAAATAGTAACCTGTTCGGTGCACAGGACAGCGAATAGTAACCTATCCGGCGCACAGGACAGTGAATAGTAGCTTGTACGGTGCACCAACGGCTAGCTCTTCCAGAGAAGGAAACTGTCAATCAGATCCATTAATGTGCACTGTCCGGTGGTGCACCGGACAGTCCGGTGCACCCTCAGACAAGGAAGGTCGGGAGCTTCCAAATGAAGCTCCAACGGCTCCTAGACCCCTTGGAGCTATAAAAGGGACCCCTAGGCACATGAAGCAGTACACAAAGCCTCCATTGAACATCCTAAGACGCCTAGACTCCGCAAGCATGCATCCAGATCATTGTGTTTGAGATTTGAGCACTTGTTGAGGTGTGAACTTGCTGCGCTGTGTTTGTGTGCTCGTTTCTTGACTTGTGTGCCTGTTGCTGCTGTGACTCTAGCTCTTGTGTGTGTTTCTATTCCCTCCCTTACTATTGTGTATTCATGTTGATCAATATTGTAAGGGTGAGAGGCTCCAACTTATGGAGATTCCTCACAAAGGGAACATCTGCTATAAGGAAGAAAATCATGGTATTCAAGTGGATCATTGGATCGCTTGAAAGGGGTTGAGTGCAACCCTCATCCATTGGGACGCCACAACGTGGAAGTAGGCAAGTGTTCTACTTGGCCGAACCATGGGATAAAATTCGTTGTGTCACCTGTTATTATTCGTGTGCGATTCTCTCACCTTCTACTCACTTGATAATTGCTCTAAGTTTAAATACTCACCTTGTAAAGAGCAATTAAGTGAAGAAGTCATCTCTTTCTCTCTAGACATAGCACCTTGGTTTTGATTCCACTAACATTTCATAAACCAAATTTTGTGCCATTTAGTGTTGATTTTTACAGGATCACCTATTCACCCCCCTCTAGGTGCTCTCAAGTTGTATCGGAGCCGTACTCATCATTAAGGGACTAACCGCTCGAAGAGATGGATCCTAAAGGTAAGGGGATGGTGATCAACGACAAGGAGAAGGAGACCCTCTATGTCAATGAGCCAAAAGGCGACAAGCCCACTGACTTAGGCTCAAGTCATAAGAAGAGGAATGGGAAGAAGAAGAGGCGCATAAAGAAGATCATCTACCACGACAACGACGCCTCCTCCTCTTCACCAAGGGATGATGACAACGAAGACTCTTCGTCGAAAAAGAAAATGGTTAATCAAAACTATTCCTTTGATTATTCTCACATCCCTTATAATTCAAATGCCCATTTATTATCTATTCTAGTCGGAAAACCCCCACACTTTGATAGAGAAGACTATTCATTTTGGAGTCATAAAATGCGTAGTCACTTATTTTCTCTCCATCCAAGTATTTGGGAAATTGTTGAAAATGGAATGCATTTCGATAGCACTGACAATCCTATATTTATTAATGAGCAAATACATAAAAATGCCCAAGCTACTACTATGTTGCTAGCATCTCTATGTAGGGATGAATACAACAAAGTGAGCGGCTTGGACAATGCCAAGCAAATATGGGATACCCTCAAGATCTCTCACGAGGGTAATGATGCCACCATGATTACCAAGATGGAACTGGTGGAAGGCGAGCTGGGGAGATTTGCCATGATAACGGGAGAAGAGCCAACTCAAACTTACAACAGGCTCAAGACCCTGGTCAACAAGATTCGAAGCTATGAGAGTACAAGATGGACGGATCATGACGTTGTGCGACTCATGCTAAGGTATTTTACTGTTATTGATCCCCATCTTGTGAATCTTATCCGTGAGAATCCTAGGTATACCAAGATGACGCCCGAGGAAATTCTCGGAAAATTTGTAAGTGGGTGCATGATGGTGAAGGAAGCAAGATACGTGGACGATGCTGCAAACAGACCGCTTCCTCTCTACGAGACGCAGCCCATTGCTCTCAAAGCAATGAATAGCAAGGAGGCGCTACCTAGCAAGGTAGGACAAGTGGAGGCTGCCGGACTCAATGAGGATGAAATGGCGCTTATAATCAAGCGCTCCAAGACCGTTTTAAAGGGACGCAAGGAATATCCCAACAAGAGCAAGTCTAAGGGAAAGCGCCCCTGCTTCAAGTGTGGTAAGTCTGGTCATTTTATAGCATAATGTCCCGATAATGATAATGACCAGGCACAAGAAAAGAAAGGGAAGAAGGAAAGGAAGAAGAACTATAGGAAGGCAAAGGGCGAGGCGCACATTGGAAAACAATGGGACTCTGACTGTTCTTCATCCGACTCCGATGATGAAGGACTAGGTACCTCAGCCTTCAACAAGTCCCTCCTCTTCCCCAACGAATGCCACACGTGCCTTATGGCTAAGGAGAAGAAGGTACATACACGAGATACACCTAAGTACACTTCTTTTAGTGATGAAGAATCTTCTGACGATGAAGTAGATTATAGTGGTCTATTTAAAGGATTAGATAGATCTAAGGTAGATAAAATAAATGAATTGATTGATGCTCTTAATGAAAAAGATAGGCTTCTGAAAAGCAAGAAGATATTTTTTATGAGGAACATGATAAATTCATTAATGTTCAAAAATCTCTTGCTCTAGAAATTAAGAAAAATGAATTATTGTCTTCTAAGTTGTCTGCTTGCAATGATTCTATCTCTAAGCTTAAGAAGTTAAATGTTGATTTAAATGATAAGTTAGAAGAAGTGAATTTTGCTAGTTCATCTGTAGAGCATGTTGTTATCTGCAATAAGTGCAAAGATACTAACATTGATGCTTGTAATGAACATGTCTCTACTCTTCTTAAGCTAAATAATGATATTGCAAGTCTTAATGCTCAACTTAAGACTTGCAAGGATAATTATGAGAAACTAAAATT
The DNA here is from genome assembly GCF_902167145.1 of Zea mays. Taxonomy (NCBI): domain Eukaryota; kingdom Viridiplantae; phylum Streptophyta; class Magnoliopsida; order Poales; family Poaceae; genus Zea; species Zea mays. The sequence goes on from NC_050105.1 coordinate 66,388,771, forward strand.
TGCTAGGGACGCCTACACCGTTGGTAGACACCCCTCTATTAAGGATGGACTTGGTTTCCAAAAGGAGACCAAGAACTTAACAAGCCAAAGGACTTCCAATCTCAACAAGGAGAAAGGAAAGGCTCCTATGGCCAGTAGCTCTTATTCTTCACATGACCAAAAGAACCATGCTTATCTTTATGCTCATGTCAAGAATATTTCTAGTGCTATTCATCATGATAGGTGTTATAATCATGATGTTTTATCTACTCGTCATGATGCTGCATTTAATTCTCATACCATGTTTGCAACTAGCTCTTCATATACTCATGGTAGAAATAGACCTAGGCGCCATCATGTTGCTTCTCATGCGCCTAGGAAGGCATCCACTGGACCAACTACTCTTTATCAAACATGTGATGCTTCATTTATATTGTTATGTAAAAATGATAAAGTAGTTGCTATAAGTTTGGGACATAAGTGCAAGAGAGACAAAACTTGCATCTGGGTTCCAAAGTCTATTGTCACTAACCTTGTAGGACCCAACAATAGTTGGGTACCTAAGACCCAAGCATAATTACCTTGCAGGTTTATGCATCTGGGGGCTCAAGCTGGATTATTGATAGCGGATGCACAAACTACATGATAGGGGAAAAGAAAATGTTCACCTCCTACATCAAGAACAGGGATTCCCAAGATACTATCATCTTTGGAGATGGGAACCAAGGCAAGGTTAAGGGCTTAGGCAAAACAGCCATCACAGCCGAGCATTCGTTTTCAAATGTGTTTCTAGTAGAATCGCTCGAGTACAATTTGTTGTATGTAAGCCAATTATGTCATATGGGTTATAATTGCTTATTTACAAATATTGATGTATCTGTGTTTAGAAGAAGTGATGGTTCATTAGTTTTTAAGGGTGTATTAGACAACAAGCTCTACTTAGTTGATTTCTCAAGAGAGAATGTCGATCTAGATGCATGCCTAATCGTTAAGACTAATATGGGTTGGCTCTGGCACCACCGTATAGCACATGTTGGGATAAAGAACCTTCATAAACTTCTAAAGGGAGAACATGTGTTAGGACTAACCGATGTCTGTTATGAGAAAGACAAACCTTGTGCAGCATGCTAGGCAGGGAAGCAGGTGGGAAGTAATCATCAAAGCAAGAATGTGATGTCAACATCAAAACCACTAGAACTCCAACATATGGATCTCTTCGGGCCCGTTGCTTATCTTAGTATGGGGGAAGTAAGTATGGTCTTGTCATTGTTGATGATTTTTCCTGCTTCACTTGGGTTTTATTTTTGCAGGATAAAACTGAAACCCAAGGAACATTAAAGTGCTTCTTAAGGAGAGCTCAAAATGAATTTGAGCTAAAGGTGAAAAAGATAAGGAGCGATAATGGATCTGAGTTCAAGAACCTTCAAGTTGAAGAATATCTTGAGGAGGAAGGCATCAAGCACGGGTTCTCCGCTCCCTACACACCACAACAAAATGGTGTGGTAGAGAGGAAGAATAGGACACTAATTGACATGGCAAGGACAATGCTTGGAGAAGACAAGACGCCTGAGCGATTTTGGTCGGAAGCTGTGAATACAACCTGCCATGCCATAAACCGACTCTATCTGCATCACCTCCTCAAGAAGACATCGTACGAACTTCTAAACGGTAACAAACCCAATGTTTCCTATTTTAATGTATTTGGGAGCAAATGCTACATCTTGGTAAAGAAAGGTAGGCATTTGAAGTTTGCTCCCAAAGCTGTAGAAGGGTTTTTACTAGGTTATGACTCAAATACAAAGGCGTATAGGGTCTTCAACAAGTCATCAGGATTAGTTGAAGTCTCTAGCGACATTGTATTTGATGAAACTAATGGCTCTCCAAGAGAGCAAGTTAATCTTGATGATGTAGATGAGGATGAGGTTCCGACGACCGCAATGCGAACAATGGCAATAGGTGACGTGCGACCGCAGGAACAACAAGAGCAAGATCAACCTTATTCCTCTACATTGGTGCATCCCCCAACTCAAGATGAGGAACATGTACCTCAAGATAAAGGGCTGGATCAAGGGGGAGCACATGAAGAACAGGATAAGGAGGAAGAAGTGTCACAAGTTCCTCCAACTCAAGTTCGGTCAACCAACCAAAGAAATCATCTAATGGATCATATTCTAGGTGATATCAGCAAGGGAGTAACAACTCGCTCACGTTTAGCTAATTTTTGTGAGCATTACTCGTTTGTTTCTTCTATTGAGCCTTTCAGGGTAGAAGAAGCCTTGCAGGATCCGGACTGGGTGTTGGCCATGCAGGAAGAGCTCAACAACTTCAAGAGAAATGAAGTTTGGAGTCTGGTGCCACGTACGAAGCAAAATGTTGTGGGAACCAAGTGGGTGTTCCACAACAAGCAAGATGAACACGGTGTGGTGACAAGGAACAAGGCTCGACTTGTGGCAAAAGGTTATGCCCAAGTCGCAAGTTTGGATTTTGAGGAGACTTTTGCTCCTATGGCTAGGCTAGAACCAATTTGAATATTATTGGCGTATGCTGCTCACCACTCTTTTAAGCTGTTTCAAATGGACGTGAAGAGTGCCTTCCTTAATGGACCAATCAAGGAGGAAGTGTATGTGGAACAACCCCCAACTTCGAGGATGACAGGTATCCCGACCACATCTATAAGTTCTCTAAGGCGCTCTATGGACTTAAGCAAGCCCTAAGAGCATGGTATGAATGCCTTAGAGATTTCCTTATTTCTAATGCTTTCAAGGTTGGGAAAGTTGATCCTACTCTCTTTACTAAGACTTGTAATGGTGATCTCTTTGTATGCCAAATATATGTCGATAACATAATATTTGGTTCTACTAATCAAAAGTATTGTGAAGAGTTTAGCAGGGTGATGATGCAGAAATTTGAGATGTCAATGATGGGCGAGTTGAACTACTTCCTTGGATTTCAAGTGAAGCAACTCAAGGAAGGAACCTTCATCTCCCAAACAAATACTCAAGATTTGCTCAAGAGGTTTGGGATGTAGGATGCAAAGCCTGCAAAGACACCGATGGGAACGGACGGACATCTGGACCTCAACAAAGGAGGTAAGACCGTTGATCAAAAGGCATACCGGTCTATGATAATCTTTGCTTTATCTTTGTGCAAGTAGACCGGGTATTATGCTAAGTGTATGCATGTGTGCTAGATTTCAATCCGACCTTAAGGAGCGTCACCTTGTGGCTGTTAAGCGAATTCTTAGATATTTGGTTTCTACGCCTTGCTTCGGGATCTGGTATCCAAAGGGGTCTACCTTTGACTTAATCGGATACTCAGATTCTGACTATGTCGGGTGCAAGGTTGATAGGAAGAGCACATCAGGGACTTATCAGTTTTTGGGAAGGTCCCTGGTGTCTTGGAGCTCTAAGAAACAAACTTCTGTTGCTCTATCCACCGTTGAGGCCAAGTATGTTGCCGCAGGACAGTGTTGCGCGCAACTGCTTTGGATGAGGCAAACCCTCCAGGACTTTGGCTACAATCTGAGCAAAGTCCCACTCCTATGTGATAATGAGAGTGCTATCCGTTTGGCGGATAATCCTATTGAACACAGCCGCACTAAGCACATAGACATCCGGCATCACTTTTTGAGAGACCACCAGCAAAGGGGAGATATCGATATTTACCATATTAGCACCGAGAACCAGCTAGCCGATATCTTCACCAAGCCTTTAGATGAGAAAAGGTTTTGTAGGTTGCATAGTGAGCTAAATGTCTTAGATTCACGCAACTTGGATTGAACCATAGCATACATGTGTTCTATGCCTTTGATCATGTTACTTTAAGCATTAATGTCTTTAATTGCTTATTTTTTATACTCAAGTTGTACAAGTCATCCCCAGACCTCACAAGTCCTTATGCAAATGATGCACATGTTTAGGGGGAGGATGTGCTACAACTTGACTCTTTTGAGACTAACTTGTTTGTTGAGTACTCTTGATATAGTCTCAAAGTTGCATTAAAAGGGAAAAGTGAACTTGGACAAAGAAAGGGCTTCCACTCCATTCCGGTATCGATGTATCTTGTCCTAAGTTCTTCTTTGTGCTCTCATTGTCTTTTGGTAGACATTTTGGTGATGCAATGGGGTTAAAGGGCCAAAAGTTCACCTATTTTGGTGCTTAATGCCAAAGGGGGAGAAATTAAGGCCAAAGCAAATGGATCAGCCAACCACTTGTGAATTTCAAAAATTGTAGAGTTAGAATCTTTGTGTTTGATCAAAACCCTCTTATTGCAAAAATTGTTCTCTTATGGGGGAGAATTTCAATTATGGGAAAAGGGGAAGTTTTTGGCATTTGATCAAATTTACTCTTGAAAGATCTCTCGATTTGCCAAAACAAGCGTGTTGGACTTAGAGATAGGAAAAAGAACTTGTACTGTGAAAATAAACCGAGTGGTGGCAAAAGTGATCCAAATATGCTAAATTCCTTGAAAATCTTATTGGTCTTCAATTTGCATTTTTTAGCTCTTCTAGATATGTTAGTTCGAAACGAGTTGCTTTTTAATGTGTTGGCATAAATCACCAAAAAGGGGAGATTGAAAGAGAAATGTGCCCTTGGGCTATTTCTATATTGTTTTGGTGATTAGATGCACAACACACTAGGTGAGAACTAACAAATGTTAAGCAAAGGTATATCTAGATGGATCAAGAATAAAGGTAAGTTCTAGACACTTAGTCAATTGTTTTATGTGCTAAACATGCTTGTCTAAGTGATAGGAACTCAATGAAGTCAAATGGAGAAAGAATGGAGGAAAAAGCACTTAGTGTGTTGTTGTCCGGTGCACAGGACAGTGAATAGTAACATGTCCGGTGCACAGGACAATGAATAGTAACATGTCTAGTGCACAAGACAGTGAATAGTAACATATCTGGTGCACCAATGTCTAGCTCTTCCAGAGAAGGAAACCGTCAATCAGATCTATTACTGTGTTCTGTCTGGTGGCGCACCGGACAGTCCGGTGCACTCGCAGACAAGGAAGGCTGGGAGCTTCCAAATGAAGCTCCAACGGCTCCTAGGCCCCTTAGGGCTATAAAAGGGACCACTAGACGCATGAAGCAGTACACCAAGCCTCCATTGAACATCCTAAGACGCCTAGACTCCGCAAGCACGCATCCGGATCATTGTGTTTGAGATTTTAGCACTTGTTGAGTTGTGAACTTGCTACGCTGTGTTTGTGTGCTCATTTCTTGACTTGTGTGTGTGTCGCTGCTGTGACTTTAGCTCTTGCGTGTGTTTCTATTCCCTTCCTTACTCTTGTGGTTTTCATTGTGATCAATATTGTAAGGGTGAGAGGCTCCAACTTGTGGAGATTCCTCACAAAGGAACATATGCTATAAGGAAGAAAATCATGGTATTCAAGTGGATCCTTGGATCACTTGAAAGGGGTTGAGTGCAACCCTCGTCCATTGGGACACCACAACATGGAAGTAGGTAAGTGTTCTACTTGGCCGAACCACAAGATAAAAATCGTTGTGTCACCTGTTGTTATTCGTGTGCGATTCTCTCTACTTCTACTCACTTGATAATTGCTCTAAGTTAAAATACTCACCTTGTGAAGAGCAATTAAGTGAAGAAGTCATCTCTTTCTCTCTAGACATAGCACCTTGGTTTTGATTCCACTAACATTTCATAAACCAAGTTTTGTGCCATTTAGTGTTGATTTTTACAGGATCACCTATTCACCCCCCTCTAGGTGCTCTCATGTACTCACATTCCCCCCAGGTTAAGAACATGTACCACAGGATGAGGCACATGAAGGATGATGTGATGAGTTCGTGAGAGATCTAGGTCGTCGTCTACCAGTCAACTTTGGGTTGCTGGATCGTTGTCTTTGTATGATGTAATTATTTAACTATTTTGTACATAACTCTGTTATATATTAAAGATGTGACATTCGTTTATGTACCATGAGTCATCATATGTGTGAGACTTGATCCTAGCACACATTTGAAATCGCGCCCGGGTTTGGCCCCCTCAAATCTGGGTGTGACACCTTGGGTATGCTTTCCACAAGATAGGATATAGGTTCTTAATTATAAACACTGGAGTCCAAAGATGCTATGTTTTGGAGGACGAATTTCCCATGAAAGCTACACATGGTACGTCTAATGATGAACCGACGATACCCCATGAGCATTTTATTCTGGTAGAACACACTGAGGAATCCCATATACATAATCTTGTGGAAGATGACAATGTATCAACCTAAAAGAGTAAGAGACCAAGGATTGTAAAGTCCTTTAGTGATTATTACATTGTATATCTTTGGATGACACACCAAGTATCATTGAAGAGGCATATTCCTCTCCTGATGCCGACTTTTGGAAGGAAGCAATAAGGAGTGAGATGGATTCTATTATGTCTAATGCAACTTGGGAGGTCATTGAACATCCTTATGGGTGTAAGCCTATTGGGAGTAAATGGGTGTTCAAGAAAAAGCTTAGGCCTAATGGTAATATTGAAAGGTACAAGGCGAGGCTTGTAATTAAAGGCTATTCACAGAAGGAAGGTGAGGATTTCTTTGATACTTATTCACCTGTGGCTCGATTGACCACAATTCGTGTGCTACATTCTCTGGCTGCCTCTCATGGTCTTCTCGTCCATCAAATGGATGTTAAGGCAACATTCCTAAATGGAAAGCTAGATGAGGAAATCTACATGCAGCAGCCAACTAGATTTGTAGCAAACGATCAAGAAGGCACAGTGTGTAAATTATTGGAATCTTTATATGGCCTAAAACAAGCACCTAAGCAATATCATGAAAAGTTCAACAAAACTTTGACATCTGTCGGCTTTGTTGTGAACAAAGCAGACAAATGTGTATGTTATTGGTATGATGGGGGTGAGGGCGTAATTTTATGCCTATATGTTGATGGCATTCTAATCTTAGGGACGAGTCTTGATGTGATTAAAGATACAAAAGACTTTCTGTCTAATAAGTTTGAAATAAAAGATTTGGGAGAAGCTGATGTTATTCTTAACATTAAGCTACTGAGAGAAGACGACGGTGGGATCACACTTGTGCAATCCCATTATGTGGAAAAAGTTTTGAGTCGCTTTGGTTATAGCGAATGTGAACCTGCTCCAACACCTTATGATCCTAGTAAGCTATTGAAGAAAAATCAAAGGATATCTAGGGATCAATTGAGATATTCCCAAATAATTGGTTCACTCATGTACTTAGCTAGCGCTACGAGGCCTGACATCTCGTTTGCTGTGAGCAAACTTAGCCAGTTTGTTTCAAATCCGGGAGATGATCACTGGCATGCTCTTGAGAGAGTTCTGCGCTATCTAAAAGATACTATGAGTTTAGACATTCATTATACTGGGTACCCAACAGTACTGGAGGGTTATTGTGATGCAAATTAGATATCTGATGCTGATGAGATATATGCCACAAGTGGATATTTATTTTCACTTGGAGATGGCGGTGTTTCATGGAAGTCTTGCAAGAAGACCATCTTAATGAGGTCGACTATGGAAACAGAACTCACAGCATTAGATACCGCTTCAGTTGAGGCTGAGTGGCTTCATGAACTCCTTATGGATTTACTGGTGGTTGAAGAACCTATGCCGGCCATTTCCATGAACTACGATAATTAGACTGTGATAATTAAGATAAACAGTTCCAAGGATAATATGAAATTGGCAAGGCACATAAAGAGGCATTTGAAATATATTAGGAAATTGAGAAACTCTGGAATAATAGCGTTGGATTATGTCCATACGTCTAAAAATCTGGTAGATCAATTTACTAAGGGGCTATCACGTAGTGTGATAGATAGTGCATCAAGTAAGATGGGCTTGAGACCCAAATAATTGGTTCACTCATGTACTTAGCTAGTGCTACGAGGCCTGACATCTCGTTTGCTGTGAGCAAACTTAGCCAGTTTGTTTCAAATCCGGGAGATGATCACTGGCGTGCTCTTGAGAGAGTTCTGCGCTATCTAAAAGGTACTATGAGTTTAGGCATTCATTATACTGGGTACCCAACAGTACTGGAGGGTTATTGTGATGCAAATTAGATATCTGATGCTAATGAGATATATGCCACAAGTGGATATGTATTTTCACTTGGATATGGCGTTGTTTCATGGAAGTCTTGCAAGCAGACTATCTTAATGAGGTCGACTATGGAAACAGAACTCACAGCATTAGATACCGCTTCAGTTGAGGCTGAGTGGCTTCATGAACTCCTATGGATTTACTGGTGGTTGAAAAACCTGTGCCGGCCATTTCCATGAACTGCGATAATCAGACTGTGATAATTAAGATAAACAGTTCCAAGGATAATATGAAGTCGGCAAGGCACATAAAGAGGCATTTGAAATCTATTAGGAAATTGAGAAACTCTAGAGTAATAGCGTTGGATTATGTCCATACGTCTAAAAATCCGGTAGATCAATTTGCTAAGGGGCTATCACGTAGTGTGATAGATGGTGCATCAAGTGAGAAGGGCTTGAGACCCACCTAAAGTTTATCATAGTGCTAACCTGTTCTATGTGATCGGAGATCCCGTGAATTAGAATGGTGAAACAAGCTAGTGGTAGACTTAGAGGAAAGACCCTTAATAAGGTTTATTTCAGATGCACATCTTTCCTTACTGTAAGGTAGGTTGGTGTTTACACCTTAATATGTTCCAAGTGGCTTTGTGAAGCAAATATGTTATTCTACATAACATCTTCAGAGGAACACACCAATATGGGTTAACTGCTAGTCACAGTTTATGAGATCTCGGTGGTCTCTAGATACCCATGAAAGGCTATGGAGTTTGACTTATATGCTCCAACCAGAGGGGATGCACTCAGCAATCTAGTACTGGTAAAGAGTTTAGATGAAACTTATTTCGCACAAAACTGCCAATATAAGGCCTAGTCCATTGTGAGTTGTGGTTAAGTGTAGTCTAGGTTCTAGGTGGATGTTTAACTTAACAGTCTCCATCGAAACACCTATATATCAAACGTTTGAGATGATGAGAGCATTTTAGTGTGACTTAGCATTTGGTGGGGATTGTTGGATTAATGTGGGCTTGACCCAAATTAATATTCAATAATAGTCAATGCTAAAGGCTCACTTTAATGCTATGGTGTACTAATATTTTAGTACCATACTGGAAGTTCAAGTGAAAAATCAATCAACTTAAATAGGTGGACCATTGGTGCATCTATTGAGAAGTTGAGAAAAGGATGAAGGACTGTGTTGGAGACTTGTTCTCAAATGCTATGAATTAAGAACAAGGCAACACGAAAATAGGTTAATGGTTAATGTCCTTCGTCCTTCGAAGCATTATTTCCCTAAGGATATAACGATCTTTGGACGAAGGTTGTGAAGGACGTACCTTCATCATCATAGCATAAATCAATGAAAGACGAAGCATACGAAACATGGAAAAATAACATGGATAATTATATGACATCATAATGTATCTTTTATTATATGATTATGAATGAGTAAAAACAATATTGAGTTACATTTGTACCTTCAGCTTGACAGAAGGTAAAAGCACAAGCGTGATGCACAAGTGAATACAAATCAGTGTGAACAGTACGGGGGTACTGTTCATCTATTTATAGGCACAGGGCGCAGCCTGTATGGATTTACATTCATGTCCTTTATAACTGGTTACAATCATGACACAGATTATCATAGGCCGATCGGTCTTTTCATCTTTAAGTCGGTGCAACCCTTCGTCTCAAGGCGTGTCACTATGCCGAAGCTCCCTGGATGGTAGCTTCGGTGTTGCTTCTGTGTTGATCTTCTAAAGGTATTTCTTCTTACAGGACCTTCGGCGATGAAGCTGACCCCCAACAGTAGCCCCTTCGCGGTGCTAGATCGTTTTTCGTAATGAGCTTGATCCGTGAAAACTTGTCCTAGGCTTCGGAATGTCGAAGGTTCGAAAAACACCTTCCCTGAGCTCGTTGCCGAGAAACGATTAAAATATTCCAAGCACGAGGTGGCCCCACCATGCGGCGGGTACACGCGATCTGGCGCTTCATCTCCCACGCGCCGTGGTCCACCGTTCAGTGGGTGCGGGTGACTGTTGAGCGAGTGCGGGCGACTTGACGATTCACCTTCACACCTGCAACACTATATAAACAGACGGGTATGTGTGAAGTTACTGAGAGCACCTAGAGGGGGGGGTGAATAGGTGATCCTGTGAAACTTAAACTTATAGCCACAAAAACTTGTTAAGTGTTAGCACAATAATCGCCAAGTGGCTAGAGAGAAGGTCTTGCACAATACGATAATCACAAAGAATTCAACACAGAGAAGACACAGTGATTTATCCCGTGGTTCGGCCAAGTACAAAACTTGCCTACTCCACGTTGTGGCGTCCCAATGGACGAGAGTTGCACTCAACTCCTCTCAAGTGATCCAATGATCAACTTGAATACCACAGTGTTATGCTTTTCTTTTCTTATCCCGTTCGCGAGGAATCTCCACAACTTGGAGCCTCTCGCCCTTACACTTTTGATGTTCACAAAGAATCACGGAGTAAGGAAGGGAAGCAACACACACAAATCCACAGCAAAATGCGCACACACACGGCCAAGAATCGAGCTCAAAAGACTATCTCAAAGTTCTCACTAGAACGGAGCTCGAATCACTGAGAATGACAAATGAATGCGCAAAGACTGAGTGTGGATGATCAAGAATGCTCTAAGGTTGCTTGGTCTACTCCTCCATGCGCCTAGGGGTCCCTTTTATAGCCCCAAGGCAGCTAGGAGCCGTTGAGAGAAAATCTGGAAAGCCATTCTTGCCTTCTGTCATCGGGGGCACCGGACAGTCCGGTGCACACCGGACACTGTCCGGTGCCCGATTTCCTTCCTTAAATAGCGAAGCCGACCGTTGGCAGACTTGGAGCCGTTGGCGCACCGGACATGTCCGGTGCACACCGGACATGTCCGGTGCCATCTTCTAGCCGTTGGCTCAGCCACGTGTCTCGCGCAGATTGCGCGCCCGACCGTTGGCCCGGCCGACCGTTGGCTCACCGGACAGTCCGGTGCACACCGGACAGTCCGGTGAATTTTAGCCGTACGTCGCCGATGAATTCCCGAGAGCGGCCACTTCGCCCGAGCCAGCCTGGCGCACCGGACACTGTCCGGTGCACCACCGGACAGTCCGGTGTGCCAGACAGAGCTGAGTCTTGGCTGTACACAGCCAAGCCTTTTTCACCTCTTTTCTTTTCTTCTTCTTTCTGTTTCTAACACTTAGACAAGTATATTAGTACACAAAACCAATGTACTAAGGCTTAGAAACATACCTTTACTCTTGATTTGCACTTTGTCCATTCATGGGCATAGATTCACATTTAAGCACTTGTGTTGGCACTCAATCACCAAAATACTTAGAAATGGCCCAAGGGCACATTTCCCTTTCAATCTCCCCCTTTTTGGTGATTTATGCCAACACAACATAAAGCAACTAGAACAAGTGCAATATCACTTCAAATAAAAACTCAAATTTATTTTGATTCAATTTGGCATATATGGATCATCCTTTGCCACCACTTGGTTTGTTTTTGCAAATCAAACTCAAAATCCTATCTCTAAGTCAAATCCACTTGTAGAGACATAAAGAGAGGTTTTCCAAAGAAAATTGATTCCAAAAACTCCCCCTTTTTCCCATAATCAACACTTCTCCCCACAAGAGGCCAACTTTTGACAAAAGAGACAATGCAAGAGTTTTGACAAACCAAAAGCTCTATTCTACTGTTTTCAAAGTTTCTCAAGTGGTAGCTGATCCATTTATCGCTTTGGCCTTTATTTTCTCCCCCTTTGGCATCAAGCACCAAAACGGGATCAATCTTGGCCCTTTAACCCCATTGCCTCACCAAAATCTTCAATTAAGAGCAAATAGGCAATAAGAGTTTAAAGATGAACTTGGAATAAGTTACCCTCTCATCGGAGTGCAGTGGAAGTCTTTCACGGTCCAAGTCCACCTTTCCCTTTCAAACCTTCTTTGAGACTAAAACAATCAAACTCAAACAAACGATTAGTCTCAAAGGGTCAAGTTGTAACACATCTCCCCCTAAATATGTGCACTACTGGCACAAGGACTTGTGAGGTCCGGGGAGTGCTTGTACAACTTGAGCACCATAATAAGCAACACAATGCAGAATGAACATGATTAAAGGCATAAACACATGTATGCTATAAATCAATCTAGGTTCCGCGAATCTAAGACATTTAGCTCACTACGCAACCTGCAAAAGGTCTTCTCATCTAGAGGCTTAGTGAAGATATCGGCTAGCTGGTTCTCGGTGCTAACATGAAACACTTCGATATCTCCCTTTTGCTGGTGGTCTCTCAAAAAGTGATGCAGGATGTCAATGTGCTTTGTGCGGCTGTGTTCAACAGGATTTTCCGCCTTGCGGATAGCACTCTCATTGTCACATAGGAGTGGGACTTTGCTCAGATTGTAGCCAAAGTCCCGAAGGGTTTGCCTCATCCAAAGTAGTTGCGCGCAACACTGTCCTGCGGCAACGTACTCGGCCTCAGCGGTGGATAGGGCAACGGAAGTTTGTTTCTTAGAGTTCCATGACACCAGGGACCTTCCTAAGAATTGACACGTCCCTGATGTACTCTTCCTATCGACCTTACATCCAGCATAGTCGGAATCTGAGTATCCAACCAAGTCAAAGGTAGACCCCTTTGGATACCAGAGCCCGAAGCAGGGCGTAGCAACCAAATATCTAAGAATTCGCTTCACCGCCACTAAGTGACACTCCTTAGGATCGGATTGAAATCTAGCACACATGCATACGCTAAGCATAATATCCGGTCTACTAGCACATAAATAAAGTAAAGACCCTATCATTGACCGATATGCTTTTTGATCAACGGACTTACCTCCTTTGTTGAGGTCGGTGTGTCCGTCGGTCCCCATCGGAGTCTTTGCGGGCTTGGCGTCCTTCATCCCAAACCGCTTTAGCAGATCTTGCGTGTACTTCGTTTGGGAGATGAAGGTGCCGTCCTTGAGTTGCTTCACTTGGAACCCAAGGAAGTAGTTCAACTCGCCCATCATCGACATTTCGAATTTCTGCGTCATCACCCTGCTAAACTCTTCACAAGACTTTTGGTTAGTAGAACCAAATATTATGTCATCGACATAAATTTGGCACACAAACAAATCACCATCACATGTCTTAGTTAAAAGAGTTGGATCGGCTTTCCCAACCTTGAAAGCATTAACAATTAGAAAGTCTCTAAGACATTCATACCATGCTCTTGGGGCTTGCTTAAGTCCATAGAGCGCCTTAGAGAGCTTACACACGTGGTCGGGGTACCGTTCATCCTCGAAGCCAGGGGGTTGCTCCACGTACACCTCCTCCTTGATTGGCCCGTTGAGGAAAGCGCTCTTCACATCCATTTGGAACAACCTGAAAGAATGGTGAGCGGCATATGCTAGCAAGATACGAATTGATTCTAGCCTAGCCACAGGAGCAAACGTCTCCTCAAAGTCCAAACCTGCGACTTGGGCATAACCTTTTGCCACAAGTCGAGCCTTGTTCCTCGTCACCACCCCGTGCTCGTCCTGTTTGTTGCGGAATACCCACTTGGTTCCCACAACGTTTTGCTTGGGACGAGGCACCAGTGTCCAAACTTCATTGCGCTTGAAGTTGTTGAGTTCCTCCTGCATGGCTAACACCCAGTCCGGATCTAGCAAGGCCTCTTCTACCCTGAAAGGCTCAATAGAAGAGACAAAGGAGTAATGCTCACAAAAATTAACTAATCGAGATCGAGTAGTTACTCCCTTGCTAATATCACCCAGAATTTGGTCGACGGGATGATCCCTTTGAATCATCGCTCGAACTTGGGTTGGAGGTGCCGGCTGTGCTTCTTCCTCCATTACATGATCATCTTGTGCTCCCCCTTGATCACACTCCTCTTGATAAACCTGTTCATCGTTTTGAGTTGGGGGATGCATCATTGTTGAGGAAGAAGGTTGATCTTGCTCCAATTGTTCCTGTGGTCGCACATCACCAATCGCCATGGTGCGCATAGCGGCCGTTGGAACGTCTTCTTCATCTACATCATCAAGATCAACAACTTGCTCTCTTGGAGAGCCATTAGTCTCATCAAATACAACGTCGCTAGAGACTTCAACCAAACCCGATGATTTGTTGAAGACTCTATACGCCTTTGTATTTGAGTCATAACCTAACAAAAACCCTTCTACAGCTTTGGGAGCAAACTTAGAATTTCTACCCTTCTTTACTAGAATGTAGCACTTGCTCCCAAATACACGAAAGTAAGATACATTGGGTTTGTTACCGGTTAGTAGCTCATATGAAGTCTTCTTGAGGAGGCGATGAAGGTAGACCCTGTTGATGGCGTGGCAAGCCGTGTTCACGGCTTCCGACCAGAAACGCTCGGGGGTCTTGAATTCTCCAAGCATCGTCCTTGCCATATCGATTAGCGTCCTGTTCTTCCTTTCTACCACACCATTTTGCTGTGGTGTGTAGGGAGCGGAGAACTCGTGCTTGATCCCTTCCTCCCCAAGGAACTCCTCCACTTGAAGGTTCTTGAACTCGGACCCGTTGTCGCTCCTTATCTTCTTCACCTTGAGCTCAAACTCATTTTGAGCTCTCCTGAGGAAGCGCTTGAGGGTCCCTTGGGTTTCAGACTTATCCTGCAAAAAGAACACCCAAGTGAAGCGGGAAAAGTCATCAACAATAACTAAACCATACTTACTTCCTCCTATGCTTAGATAGGCGACAGGTCCGAAGAGGTCCATATGTAGCAGCTCCAGGGGTCTTGATGTGGTCATCACATTCTTGCTGTGATGCGCTCCTCCCACCTGTTTACCTGCCTGACAAGCTGCACAAGGTCTATCTTTTTCGAATTGTACGTTAGTCAAACCTATCACGTGTTCTCCCTTTAGAAGCTTGTGAAGGTTCTTCATCCCCACATGTGCTAAGCGGCGATGCCACAGCCAGCCCATGCTAGTCTTAGCAATTAAGCATGCATCTAGACCGGCCTCTTCTTTTGCAAAATCAACTAAGTAAAGCTTGCCGTCTAATACACCCTTAAAGGCTAGTGAACCATCACTTCTTCTAAAGACAGACACATCTACATTTGTAAAAAGACAATTATATCCCATATTGCATAATTGACTAACAGATAACAAATTATATCCAAGAGACTCAACTAAAAACACATTAGAGATAGAGTGCTCATTAGATATTGCAATTTTACCTAACCCTTTTACCTTGCCTTGATTCCCATCACCGAATATTATTGAATCTTGGGAATCCTTATTCTTGACGTAGGAGGTGAACATCTTCTTCTCCCCCGTCATATGGTTTGTGCATCCACTGTCAATAATCCAGCTTGAACCCCCGGATGCATAAACCTGCAAGGCAAATTTAGGCTTGGGTCTTAGGTACCCAACTCATGTTGGGTCCTACAAGGTTAGTGCAAATATCTTTAGGGACCCAAATGCAAGTTTTGTCTCCCTTGCATTTTGCCCCTAACTTCCTAGCAACTATTTTCCTATCCTTTCTACAAATAGCAAAGGAAGCATTTAAAGCATGATAAATTGTAGAGGGTTCATTCATTACTTTCCTAGGAATATTAACAACATTTCTCCTAGGCATATTATGAACAACATTTCTCCTACCAACATTTCTATTATGCATATAAGAAGAACTAGAAGCAAACATGTCATGAGAATCAAAAGCATCATATGCGTTACATCTCCTATAAGCATTTCTAGATTGTCTCCTATCATGGTACATAAAGGCATGGTTCTTTTTAGCACTACTAGCCATAGGAGCCTTCCCTTTTTCCTTGGCGAAGATAGGAGCCTTATGGCTTGTCAAGTCCTTGGCTTCCCTCTTGTAGCCTAGTCCATCCTTAATTGAGGGGTGTCTACCAATTGTGTAGGCATCCCTTGCAAATTTTAGCTTATCAAAATTACTCTTGCTAGTCTTAAGTTGAGCATTAAGACTAGCCAGTTCATCATTAAGTTTGGAAATTGAAACTAGGTGTTCACTACAAGCATCAATGTCAAAATCTTTACACCTATTACAAGTTTCAACAATTTCTACACAAGATGTTGATTTACTAGCTATTTCTAACTTAGCATTTAAATCATCATTAAAACTTTTTAACTTAGCAATAGTTTCATGACAAGAAGATAATTCACTAGAGAGCATTTCATTCCTCTTAATTTCTAGAGCAAGAGATTTCTGAGCTTCTACAAATTTATCATGCTCTTCATACAACAAATCCTCTTGCTTTTCTAGAAGTATATTCCTATCATTCAAGGCATCAATTAATTCATTAATTTTGTCTACCTTGGTTCTATCTAATCCCTTGAATAAGCATGAGTAATCTATCTCATCATCATCACTAGACTCATCCTCACTTGAAGAAGCATAAGTACTAGTATTATGAGTGCTTACTTTCTTCTCCCTTGCCATGAGGCAAGTGTGACGTTCGTTGGGGAAGAGGGATGACTTGTTGAAGGCAGTGGCGGCGAGTCCTTCATTGTCGGAGTCGTACGAAGAGCAGTCTGAATCCCACTCCTTGCCAAGATGAGCCTCGCCATTTGCCTTCTTATAGTTCTTCTTTTTCTCCCTCTTGTTCCCTTGATCCTGATCACTATCATTGTCGGGACAGTTAGCAATAAAATGACCAAGCTTACCGCATTTGAAGCATGAGCGCTTCCCCTTGGCTTTGGTCTTGCTT
The DNA here is from genome assembly GCF_902167145.1 of Zea mays. Classification (NCBI taxonomy): domain Eukaryota; kingdom Viridiplantae; phylum Streptophyta; class Magnoliopsida; order Poales; family Poaceae; genus Zea; species Zea mays. The sequence goes on from NC_050105.1 coordinate 66,405,485, forward strand.
GGCTGTCCCTTGCGACCTTTAAGCACCGTCTTGAATCTTTTGATGATGAGAGCCATCTCTTCATCATTAAGTCCGGCCGCCTCAAACTGTGCCACCTTGCTAGGTAGCGCCTCCTAGCTTGCTTCGTGTTGCCTTGAGAGCAAGGGGTTGCGGCTCGTTGATCGGGCCATTCAAGGCGTCGTCCACGTACCTTGCCTCCTTGATCATCATTCGCCCGCTAACGAATTTCCCAAGAACTTCTTCGGGCGACATCTTGGTGTACCTGGGATTTTCACGAATATTGTTCACCAAATGAGGATCAAGAACGGTAAATGACCTTAGCATTAGGCGGACGACGTCGTGGTCCGTCCATCGCGTGCTCCCGTAGCTCCTTATTTTGTTGATAAGGGTCTTGAGCCTGTTGTATGTTTGTGTCGGCTCCTCGCCCCTTATCATCGCGAACCGTCCAAGTTCGCCCTCCACCAACTCCATTTTGGTGAGCAAGGTGACATCGTTCCCCTCATGAGAGATCTTGAGGGTGTCCCAGATCTGATTGGCATTGTCCAAGCCGCTCACCTTATGGTACTCGTCCCTGCACAAAGAGGCTAGCAACACAGTAGTAGCTTGTGCATTTTTATGAATCTGTTCATTAATAAACATGGGACTATCCGTACTATCAAAGTGCATTCCACTTTCTACAATCTCCCATATGCTAGGATGGAGAGAGAACAAGTGACTACGCATTTTGTGACTCCAAAATCCGTAGTCCTCTCCATCAAAATGAGGAGGTTTACCAAGTGGAATAGATAATAAATGAGCATTAGTACTTTGAGGAATACGAGAGTAATCAAAAGAAAAGTTCGAATTGACCGGTTTCTTTCTCTCGTATTCGTTGTGGTCGTCGTCCTTTTGGGAGGAAGTAGACTCATCGCTGTCATAGTAGACGATCTCCTTGATGCGTCTTGTCTTCTTCTTCTTCCCATCTTTGCGTCTGTGGCCCGAGCCCGAGTCGTTGGACTTGTCATCCCTTGGCTCGTTGACGAAGGACTCCTTCTCCTTGTCGTTGATCACGATTCCCTTCCCTTTAGGATCCATCTCTTCGGGCGGTTAGTCCCTTTGTGAAGAGAACGGCTCTGATACCAATTGAGAGCACCTAGAGGGGGGGTGAATAGGTGATCCTGTGAAACTTAAACTTATAGCCACAAAAACTTGTTAAGTGTTAGCACAATAATCGCCAAGTGGCTAGAGAGAAGGTCTTGCACAATACGATAATCACAAAGAATTCAACACAGAGAAGACACAGTGATTTATCCCGTGGTTCGGCCAAGTACAAAACTTGCCTACTCCACGTTGTGGCGTCCCAATGGACGAGAGTTGCACTCAACTCCTCTCAAGTGATCCAATGATCAACTTGAATACCACAGTGTTATGCTTTTCTTTTCTTATCCCGTTCGCGAGGAATCTCCACAACTTGGAGCCTCTCGCCCTTACACTTTTGATGTTCACAAAGAATCACGGAGTAAGGAAGGGAAGCAACACACACAAATCCACAGCAAAATGCGCACACACACGGCCAAGAATCGAGCTCAAAAGACTATCTCAAAGTTCTCACTAGAACGGAGCTCGAATCACTGAGAATGACAAATGAATGCGCAAAGACTGAGTGTGGATGATCAAGAATGCTCTAAGGTTGCTTGGTCTACTCCTCCATGCGCCTAGGGGTCCCTTTTATAGCCCCAAGGCAGCTAGGAGCCGTTGAGAGAAAATCTGGAAAGCCATTCTTGCCTTCTGTCATCGGGGGCACCGGACAGTCCAGTGCACACCGGACACTGTCCGGTGCCTGATTTCCTTCCTTAAATAGCGAAGCCGACCGTTGGCAGACTTGGAGTCGTTGGCGCACCGGACAGTCCGGTGCCATCTTCTAGCCGTTGGCTCAGCCACGTGTCTCGCGCAGATTGCGCGCCCGACCGTTGGCCCGGCCGACCGTTGGCTCACCGGACAGTCCGGTGCACACCGGACAGTCCGGTGAATTTTAGCCGTACGTCGCCGATGAATTCCCGAGAGCGGCCACTTCGCCCGAGCCAGCCTGGCGCACCGAACACTGTCCGGTGCAACACCGGACACTGTCCGGTGCACCACCGGACAGTCCGGTGTGCCAGACAGAGCTGAGTCTTGGCTGTACACAGCCAAGCCTTTTTCACCTCTTTTCTTTTCTTCTTCTTTCTGTTTCTAACACTTAGACAAGTATATTAGTACACAAAACCAATGTACTAAGGCTTAGAAACATACCTTTACTCTTGATTTGCACTTTGTCCATTCATGGGCATAGATTCACATTTAAGCACTTGTGTTGGCACTCAATCACCAAAATACTTAGAAATGGCCCAAGGGCACATTTCCCTTTTAGTTACCACAACATTTATTGCTATTGCACTGTTGTGCTGCTGAAAAATTTAACCATAGCCAAAGCTTTCTCATCGCATTCTCAAGCAAAGCATCATTTTGATTTAGCTTCGGCATAAGAGGGAGCTTCGTCAAAACTATAAAAATCATCAACATTCGCAAGAACTACAAGAAATTCAACACCTGATGGCCAGAGTATGTTCAACTGCTAGAGTGACCCGTGACGGAGAGGAGGCCGAAGCCACCGAAACAGCCCTAATTTCTGAAGTTATGAAGCAATCTGGATTGCTTGTGACAGAGGGGACTGTTGATGAAGATGTACATACTGCTGAGGCTGAAGAAGCTGACATTGAGGAAGGAAATACTGATGAAGAAGAAGACTACAACACTCTAGTCCCATCAAAGCCCAGCCACTTAGATTTTGAAAAATCTACTGTCTCTGAGGCTGATGTGCCAATGATGATGAAGCTCGGTTACTTCGGGGAGACAGAGAAGAAGCTTCTTCGTTTTGCCGGCGAAGAAACCATCCCAGAGCCAAAAGATGATGAAGTGGTAGTTTTCAAAAGCTTTTTCAAAGCTGGATTGTGGTTTCCGCTTCATGAGATGATTGGGGAAGTTTTGAATAATTATGAAATTTATCTTCATCAGCTGACTCCTAACGCTATCGTTAGGTTCAACATCTTCATTTGGGCCCTTCGAAGCCAGGGAATGGATCCAAATGCTGAAGGCTTCTGCCGAGTACATGAGCTACATTATCAGACGAAGGCCAGAGAAGATGGGCTTCATGAGAATTTTGGCTGTTACAACTTTGCTTACCGTAAGGATATGAAGGCCCCGGTGCTAAGCTACCGCACCAAGTGGCCAACTGGCTGGAAAAGTGAGTGGTTTTATATTAAAGTTGATGAGAAGAAAAGGGAGAAGCTAAAGACGTTAGTACTGAGCCCGCTGAGTTTGAGCTACGGGTTGACTAGGCCCTTGTGCCGTATGTCGTCGTGGTCACCATGCCAACAGGCTGTGGCAAAATTTAGAGTTGTGACTGAGCAGATCGGCACTAGAGATCTGGTGCAAGAATTCTTAGCCTATGGGGTATTTCCAACGTTGAGTGAATGGAATATGTCGAAGCTAAAAGGAGAAAAGAAAAAGAATGAACTTGTTCGATTGCCATATCCCTTCAAGTTCAAGAAATAATTCAAAGAGCCTTGTCAAGAGTGGCTAGAAATGATTGAGGCTATGTGCAATGAGATTTTGGGCAACTATACTAAAAAAGAAGATCAACTAATGACTGCAGCCTTCGGCACCCAACCGAAACGAAGGCTGAATCGAGTAATGGATGCGCTGAACTTTGAATATCCTGACTATGAACGATTAAGCAAGGGTGCCGAAGGGTCAAAGCGAAAAAGGGTTGTCAGTGTTATGAACAGACAGGCTACTAGGATGATAAAAGAAGATGAAAATTTTTTGAAAAAGAAAAAGTCTAGTCCTGAGCCGAAGGTGACAACCTCGAAGAAGAGGAAAACAGCAACTCCAGAGCCGAAGATGGCTGAGATAGAAGAGGGAGCTCCTTCGACACCTTCTGCTACCGAAGTGGAAGAAATTTTAAAGGTAATGACTGAATCCTTACCTATCAAGCTGCTAAGTCCCCTTGGGCCAGAACTGACAAAGCTTTTACAGAAGAAGGACGAGCCTTTGGCAGTGAAGAAGGCGGTTGGGCGAAATAAGCAAATGATTGTTACTGTTATGCAAGCAATTGAAGAAACGCCACCGCCGACCTCAGCGTCAAAAATAACACCAGCTGCCGAAGTTGCTACAGCTACCGAAGCTGCTCCCACCGAAGCTACAACTGCCGAAGCTGCAACGGCCGAAGCCACGAATCTGGAGAGCACATTATCTGATATTGATAGAATACTCTTGGATATAGCCACAAAAGAAGCTGATGCAGCTGCTGAAGAAACCCTGGCCACAGTGCCTGGAAAAGGGAAGGAGATTGCCGAAGATATTTCGAAGGAAAAAGACTTCAATTTTCAAAACATAATTGGTCAAGAGTTATCTAAGGCTAAGAAAGAGGAGCTGCGGGATTATGCTATATCCTGTGGCTATCAGCCAGGAGCGTTACTCTTCGGTGGCATTAACGAAGAAAGCCTAGGATGCATCTGAGATCGAATTGGAGCAAAGGTTATCAGTACTCTATCGAAGAGTGTTGGTTTCCCGAAGCTTGAAGCTGACATCAGTCGCTACTGACGACAATGTCACACCCGGTTTTAGAAGGCAAACCGAATGCGAACCATGTACGTGCCAGGATCAGTTATTCACGTACACAGCAGTTACATAACATGGACATCATCACACGGTGCTCAAAATAGTATTAAGAAGGGAAATAGTAGTCGATTACATCATACGTCTGAGACGTCCATATAGTCCTTACAATAAATCAAAGTGCGGAAAAGAAACGTAGATAACCGCGGCCTTCACAGGCAGCCGACTGGGGGTTGCCGCTAACCCACTCCTAGAACTCGTCATAGTCTTGGAACTCCTGGAAGTCTCCTTCCACAGCTTCATCTTCGCCTGAGCAGTGGTTGCAATGCTGACAACCTGGGGGGGGGGTTTGGTGTGTAGAGCAAGGGTGAGTACACATCAACATACTCAGCAAGTATCCTGTTTGGCTGTAGTGGACTAGCTTTATGTGGGGATAAGTCTAGCAGTTGCTTTTAGTTGGTCAGATTATTATTACTAGTAGAGAAAGCCAAGTTTTAGATTTAACCCACGTTATTAACCCAAACGTACTCCTTTCCAAACGGAAAGAGTACCGCTTACCAGCACCATAGTCATAACCAAAACCATCGATCTCATAGCCACCTGTACCACAATGTCTCTGATCAAGTACCACTAATCATTGGAGCTCCCTTGGCCGCTCATAACCGCGAGCACGGCTGATATATCAGTTTTCAAACACTCTGCAGAGGTTGTGCACTTTACCCACAAGCCGTGATTCCCATTCTGCCTGGAGATCATGACTCTCCATTGATCACTACCAAGGTGACCCAGCAGGGCATCACTACGTAGCCTTTACAAAGATTCCCCGGGGCTGTAGCCACCCGTTAGGTTTCCTAAATGCACCGCACTCCTCCCCAAGGGGCGAACCCAAACTTGGCAGAGCGAGCCGCATACACCGAGCCCCATTGACGGCACGACGGCTAAGTGAACTACACCCCGGATCCTCTAATTATTCAGCCAAGGGCACCCCATTCTACCCTCATGGTTGCACTGTTTTCCCGGGCGGTCATCCATAGAACAGGTCCTTACGGAGAGGCACTCGAGAAACCGCTCGAGCCCCCTTGAAGACCACAAGTATAACATCATAATAAGAGAGGGGAAAACAGCGTATCATAGATAATCTCATCATGTTCATTGATTAGAGTTAAGCAATAGCATAAAGCTAAACAATAATAATCCAACCCAAATCGGTAAACAAGGACATGGATAACCAAAACTAGTCAATCCTTAGGCATAAATATGTAAAGCGGGAGGTGAATTAAATAATGAATAGGACAGAGATAGGTCAAGGGACACTTGCCTCCACCAACCGACTGCTGCTCAGGGGCTTCTCCTGCGAGTTCCTCGGGCTCTTCAACCGGATCGTTCTCTATGCGATTGCAAACATACATACATCCACATATTTTAATACAAAAGACCAGTACACCATACAATAGAAAGCAATAAGTAAACAGACGTTCCACGCGGGCTCGTGAGTACGGTTAAGAGAGAAAGAGGAAAAGACAGTCGAGAAACGATCACGTTACATGATTATAAATTAACCACTCGCTTAATGGAAGGAAATTTAATGTAGACACTATGTTTAGCGTAAAGTAAAGTCATGTTTCATGCCTAATCATTATAAGCAGGTGGAGATAAATAAAAAGAATGGTCGCGCGGCGAGACGCGCGACAAAGCACTCTAAAACAAATTAAGAAGCTAGCGACTCGTCGCGCGACCGAGCACGCAACGAGGCACTTCGCCTTAGTTATGAGGAGACGTTAAACGTCGCGCGACGAAGCGCACGACGGCATACGTCGACTAAACTGAGTCCAAAGTGGAACGTCGCGTGAATGCACACGCGGCGTTACACCTTAAACAACCTGAAACAAAAATGGATCGTCGCGCGACGAAGCGCACGACGCAACACACAGATAGAATCTGAAATTAGACAAATCCGTCGCGCGGCGAAGCGCGCAACGCAGCACGTTAACTAACGAATAATCACCGCGAGCGCGGGCGAACGGGGACACGGTCGGGCGAGGCCGGGACAGGAACGGGCGGCCGAACGGGGGGGCGGTTGAACCGGCCCAGGGGGCGGTTGAGCCGGCCAGGAGCGGCCGAGTCGGCCGGGGCCGCGCCGGGGACGCGCCGGGGGCCAGAGGCCGCGCCGGGGTCGCGCCGGCGAGCAGGGGCCACCGGGGCCGCGCTGCACGCGAGCAGGGGAGGGACGGGGGCGGGCGGACGCCGCCACGGGGCCGGGACGGGCGGGCGCCGCCACGGGGCCGGGACGGGCGGGCGCCGCCGCGGGGAGGGGCGGGGAGCGCCGCCGCGGGAGGGGGCGGGCGGGCGAGGCCGGCCGCGGGCCGGGGGAGGGCGGGCGCCGCCGCCGCGGGCGGGGAAGGGGCGGGCGCCGCCGCGTGCGCGAGGGGAGGGGCGGGGAGCGCCGCCGGGGTCGAGGAGGGGGCGGGCGAGGCCCCGCGGCCGGGCAGGGGCGGGGGGGCGCCGCGCCGCCGGCGAGCAGGGGCGGGCAGGGGACGCGCGCGAGCAGGGGAAGAAGGGGGCGCGCGTGGGGAGAAGAAGAGGAGGGAGAGAGAGAAGAGAAGGGGAGGGGAGGGGAACTCACCTCGGGGTCCAAATTCCGGTGATCGCCGTCTCCAAACCCTAGGGCACCACGGGGAGAGAGAGGTGGGAGAGGGAGAGGGAAGTTGTTGCGCGGGAGATCCAAATGAGAGAGAGAGGGGAGGGGGGAGCGCATGGGGGGTTTGGGCGCCAGGGGCGCGCAGGCCGGGGCGGGCCAGGCCGGCTGAGCTGGGCTGGACTAAGCTGGGCTGGGCCGAACCACTTCGCGGATCAAAAACCCACGACGAGCGCGGACCACTAAATGGAATTAAATCGCGAACCGAAATCCGGAACGGAACAAGACGAACACTCATCATCAGACAAAGAAATGCGCTTCGGCATGATGCAACACCCATGACCCTTAGGTTTTGGTTTATACATGACACGGACACCTGCCACTATACTGGTTTGAAATTGGGAAGAAGGAGCAAACGGGGAAAGAGAAAAGAGAGTAACGCCCGAATTTGGTGAGAGAAAAGAAGAAAAAAATTCTACCCCCAAATTCAGGGCGTTACAAACCTATCCCCCTTAAAAGAATCTCGCCCTCGAGATTCAGGGTCGGCTAGCAAAAAGCTCAGGGTAATTAGCCATCAGATCATCTTCACGCTCCCAGGTTGCTTCTTCCTCAGAGTGATGATTCCATTTGACTTTGCACATTCTGATGGTCTTCCTTCGGGTGACTCTGTCTGCAACCTCAAGGATTTGCACTGGCTTCTCAACGTAGGTCAAGTCCTCCTGGACTTCAAGACCTTCCACTGGCAACTGCTCTTCTGGCACACGCAAGCACTTCTTCAACTGAGACACATGAAAGACATTATGCACAGCAGACAAATTCTCTGGCAGACTGAGCTGATAGGCCACTTCTCCACGTCTTGCAAGAATCTGATATGGACCAATGTAGCGGGGTGCTAGCTTGCCTTTCACTCCGAACCTTCTGACTCCTCTGATCGGTGACACTTTCAGGTAGACAAAGTCTCCGACTTCGAAACTCAGCTCTCTTCTTCTTGTGTCTGCATAGCTTCGCTGCCTCGATTGCGCTATCTTTAGATTCTCTCGAACCATCTTGATGTTCTCTTCGGCTTCAAGCAAAATGTCTGGTCCAAACACTTGCTTTTCTCCAGGCTGATCCCATTGCAACGGAGTTCTACAACTCCTTCCATAGAGCGCCTGAAATGGTGACATCTTCAAACTGGCCTGGTAACTGTTGTTATAGGAAAACTCTGCATAAGGCAATCTCTTATCCCATCCGGACTGATCTTGCAACGCACAGGCTCTCAACATGTCTTCAAGAATTTGATTGGTCCTTTCGGTCTGGCCATCTGTCTGCGGGTGATAAGCTGAACTGAAATTCAGATGCGTGCCCAAAGTTTCATGCAACTGCTGCCAGAAATGAGAGGTGAACTGCGTTCCTCTGTCTGACATTATCTTCTTCGGCACACCATGAAGACAAACGATCCGAGACATATACAGTTCTGCCAACACTGCACTGCTGTAGTTGGTCTTGACAGGTATGAAGTGGGCTGACTTGGTCAAGCGGTCCACTACTACCCAGATGGAATCGTAGCCGGCTCGAGTGCGAGGCAATCCGACTATGAAATCCATACCAATTTCATCCCATTTCCACTGAGGGATCTGCAACGGTTGCAACAATCCAACAGGTCTCTGGTGCTCTGCCTTAATTCTTCGACAACTATCACACATAGCCACATGCTCTGCGATTTCCCTTTTCATTCCGTACCACCAGAATTTCTTTTTCAGATCCTGATACATCTTCTCACTGCCAGGGTGAATCGAATAGGCCGTCTCATGAGCTTCCTTGAGAATCAACTCCCGAATGGACTGGACATTGGGAACACACAAGCGGTCTTTGAACCATATCACGCCTTCTGCATCTTCTCGAAAATCTTTGCCTCTGCCATCTAGAATCAGTCGCCGGATCTCACTGATCTTCTCATCATTCTTCTGCGCTTCTTTAATTTCGCGCTCCAGGGTAGGTTCCAACTCAACTGTGACTCCTCACGAATTGTTCAGAAATCCGAGACTCAACCTGTCAAACTCCTTGGCCAACTCATAAGGCATCGGACGAGCGACCATCAGATTGACTTGACTCTTTCTGCCCAAAGCATCTGCCACTAGTTTGCTTTGCCTGGATGGTAATGAATCTCCAACTCATAGTCTTTGATCAACTCTAACCATCTTCGTTGCCTCATGTTCAACTCTGACTGAGTGAATATGTACTTCAGACTCTTGTGGTCTGTGTAAACATCGCATTTCTGTCCATACAGATAGTGTCTCCATGTCTTCAGTGCGTGAACCACTGCTGCCAACTCTAGATCATGGATTGGGTAATTCTTCTCATGAACCTTCAGCTGTCGGGACGAGTAAGCCACAACTCTTCCCTCTTGCATCAACACACATCCCAAACCTGTGTAACAAGCATCACAATACACCGAGAAGGGCTTGTGCACATCAGGCAAGACTAGGACAGGCGCTGTTGTCAACTTCTCTTTCAGCGCTTCAAAGGCCTCTTGGCATTTCTGGGTCCACTTGAACTCAACTTTGTTGCCTAGCAACGCTGTCATTGGTTTCGCAATCTTCGAAAACCCTTCAATGAATCGCCGATAATATCTGGCCATTCCAATGAAGCTCTTGATTCCTCTAGCATCTGTTGGCGCTTTCCAGTTCAAAATGTCTGCCACTTTCTTCGGATCCACAGCCAATCCTTCTTTGTTGATTATGTGACCCAAGAACAGGACTTCACTGATCCAGAACTCACACTTGCTCAACTTTGCATACAACTGGTGCTCTCGCAATCTCTGCAATACCATCTTCAAATGATCTGCATGCTCTTCTTCGCTTTGGGAATAAATCAGAATGTCATCAATGAATACCACCACAAACTTATCGAGATAATCCATGAATACACTGTTCATCAAGTTCATGAAGAACGCTGGCGCATTGGTCAAACCAAAAGACATCACTGTGAACTCATACAAACCATACTTGGAAATGAATGCCGTCTTCGGAATGTCCGAAGGTCGGATCCTGAGCTGATGATAACCTGACCTCAGATCAATCTTGGAGAACACACTGGCTCCTCTCAACTGGTCAAACAGATCTTCTATTCTGGGCAAGGGATACTTGTTCTTGATTGTGACCTCATTCAAAGCTCGATAATCGATACACATCCTCTTGGTGCCATCTTTCTTCTCCACAAACAAGACAGGGGCGGCCCAAGGCGAGGTGCTTGGCCGGATGTAACCGTTCTCCGACAGCTCATCAATCTGCTCCTTAAGCTCAACCAACTCTGGTCCAGATATTCTGTAAGCTCTCTTAAAGATAGGGGCGGTTCCAGGAAGAAGCTCTATGGCAAACTCAACTTTCCGCTCTGGTGGCATACCCGGTAAGTCCTTTGGAAACACATCTGGGAACTCAGACACAACCTTGATACTCTCAATTGGGTCTGCTTCACTGCTATCAACAGCTAGCTGATAACAACTTCCTTTCTTTGGCTCAGGCGGGACTAGCTCGGTCACCACTTCCTTTCCTACTGGGGACACCAACTTGATTGTCCTCTTATCACAACTGATAACTGCCTGATACTTATCTAGCCAATTCATCCCTAGGATGACATCTATTCTCTGAGTACCCATTACTATAAGGTTGGCGGGAAACGCTATCCCCCTTATTTCCACACTTATGTTCAAACAAATGCTATCGGCTCGAATTCTACCACCGGCTGAGTCAATTTGAATGGGGGTTGACATGGTAGTAATTGGAAGATTATGTGCTTCTACCCATGATGCAGTAATGAAAGAATGCGTTGCTCCAGTATCAAATAACACTTCTGCAATATGGGAGTCGACTGGGAACATACCTACTATCATGCCGGGGGTCTCCTGAACTGCTTCAGCCTCCAAGTGATTCAGCCTTCCATGATTATAGCGCGGCTGAGAACGATTGCCTGCTCCAGGCTGAGGCACATTCTGCTTTGCTAGGGCATTGGGGCCTGACTGCTGCTGGGCTGCCTTCTTCGGACATTGCATCACCCAGTGGCCTTGCTCTCCACAGTGGAAACATGCCCTGTTTCCAACCTGAGCTGGTGCTGCCTGACTGCTCTGCTGGTTTGCTGGGGCAGGAAGACGAGGTGCCTGCTGATTCTGCTTCTGAAACTGACCTCCTGACTGATTGCTCTGACGGTTCTGATACTGATGCTGAGGATACTGCCTTTGGAACTGCTGATGCTGCTGAGGTGGACGCTGGTTCTGCCTGAACTGCTGAGGTTGATTGCCTGAGAAACGAGGACGACTGCTGCTTCCAGGCTGGGGTCCACTGATCTTGCGCTTACGATCCTCCATCTCCTTACGCTTTCTCTCTGTCATGATTGCTCTGTCAATCAGGTGCTGGAATGTTGGGAAGGTGTGATTCATCAGCTGATACTGAAGAGGGTCAACCAAGCCTCTCAGGAAACGGTACTGTCGCTTGGCGTCAGTGTTGACATCTTCAGGAGCATAGTGAGACAGCTGCAGAAATCTATCCCGGTATTCACTGACAGACGATGACCCTTGCTTGAGAGCTAGGAACTCCTCCTTCTTCACAGTCATCAGACCTGCGGGAACATGGTACTGACGGAAGCTACCTCTGAACTCTTCCCAAGTGATGGCGTCAGGGTGGGCATGGGTGGCGAGGTAAGACTCCCACCATGATTGGGCTGCTCCTCTCAACAGACGGGGACCATACAGGACTTTCTCCCTGTCATCGCACTGAGCGGTATGCAACTCCCGCTCCATAGTGCGCAGCCAGTCTTCAGCATCCATGGGGTCAGAAGAATGAGCAAACGTTGGTGGATGGCCTCTCATGAATTCAGCACGCTTGTCTCTGGGCATCTGAGGCTGAGGCTGAGGTGGGGCCTGCTGCTGTTGCTGCTGCTGCTGCTGAATGGCGGCCAAAGTCTGACCGATGGCTTGAACTGCCTGAGTCTGCATCAGAAACATCTGCTCGATGGACATCGGGGGCGGGGGCGGCAGGTGCTGCTGCTGGGGCACCTCATCCTGTTGAGCGGCTCGCTCCTGCTGAGCACGCCTTTCTCCTCTGCGCCTGTTCTCTGACATCTGCAGAATGCAACCACACATCAGAACTGATCTGGCAAATCTTGCAGCATAAGAAAAGAGGATAGAATTCTTCAACAGCACTGAACAGATGAGCATCTTCTCTGATCTCCAACACAGACCACACAGCTTCTCAGATAAAGAGGAAAGTGGAATAAAAGGTTTCCCAACTATATAACTAACTCCATTAACATAATAGGTAAACCAAAATGCAGGCGATACCTACATTCTGGTGACAGTCATTACAAAGATCCAAACCAAACATAGTTCATCAGGACAAACATAGATGCACAGGATATAGCAAACTACCCTGTCTAACTAAGACTAACTAAGACCGAGACTAACGCTAAGGCTGAAGTTTCTATGTATATATATTTTGTATTAATTACAAGATCCAACTCTAACGATCTATGGTTCTAGAGTTATCTTGGTCTTGCAGTCGGGATTGCCATAAGACTGGGATCCACGCCGAGGTGAACGGTACAGGTGCTGAGTCCCGACGGGAGCGGGGGAACCATCCTCCAGGTGACGACGTTCCGCGCGCTCAGCCCGCAGCTGGGCGATCTCAGCACGAGCCCTACTCAGCTCGTCCAATGCATGGTCCAGCTCCGTGTTTAGCACGGCGGCTAGGTTGACTGTGCTGCTCAACCTAGGATTGCCCTCACCGACAGGTGAGACAATCACGCCTCCTGTGCTGCCAGATGGACGGCGGAGGTAATACTTCAGGTCAAGACCGTCAGCTACTCCACCGAAAACCGAGCAGTAGTGCGAAAGCGCACGCCGTGCAGCATCTTGCATGGCTGCCTCAGCTGAGTCCCGCTCAGAGATAGAATAGTGCTCTGAGCAGGCCTCTGCACCCTGGAGACTGTTCTCCGGACGGCGCACCAAGCAAGTCGCCTCCCAGCGGTCTGGGTAGACCCCGCGACTATGCTGGTAGACCACACAGCGATACTCGATGGACCAAGTATGCCGGTTAAATGCCCGACGTAGCAGGGTATCGAGCGCATCGTGGAAATGACACCCGCGAGCAGCGTCGCGAGTGATGGATCGAGCAAACCATCCTTCCAGCTCATGGTTAGCAGAGAAGTCGGTGTCGTGGCTCGAGCTGTCGTCGCCATCTCCATCGTCTGGGTGTCCTCCAGCAGCTACTCCAGAAGCTGGGGCGCCCAGTGGTGGTGCAGGGGGCGCCTCCAGGGGAAGCACGGGGGAGCAGCTCCTCACAGACTATATCTCCTGGTGGAGCGAGAAAGAAGAGCCCTGCTGCTCCTGTCGTCGATGTTCCTGCTCCTCATGCAGGCGGCGGTGCAGTCTCTCCAAGTGGCTGGACTGTCCGGCCACGGGACGGCGAAGCGGACGCTCAGCAAGGCGGGAGGGTAAGAAGGGGATGACTGACTTTCGTGCAGTGTGTCTAAGACGAGCCATCTACAAAAGACAGCGCAAGCAAAAGGGTGAGAACAGAATCAATATGACCAGCAAGTAATGAACCATAAATAAATGAAGGATTAGGATAAAACATGATTTTCAGCAAGGTATAATATATAGTAGAACATAGGTTTGGTCGGTATGACCAACTTTTGAAGAGATATCAAAGTCAAGGCAGAGACAGAGGTCTATAGTCCTTAGAACGACCATTCTACTCTAGGTTAGCGGTCCTACAGTCAGCACGGCTTTGATACCACTTATGTCACACCCGGTTTTAGAAGGCAAACCGAATGCGAACCATGTACGTGCCATGATCAGTTATTCACGTACACAGCAGTTACATAACATGGACATCATCACACGGTGCTCAAAATAGTATTAAGAAGGGAAATAGTAGTCGATTACATCATACGTCTGAGACGTCCATATAGTCCTTACAATAAATCAAAGTGCGGAAAAGAAACGTAGATAACCGCGGCCTTCACAGGCAGCCGACTGGGGGTTGCCGCTAACCCACTCCTAGAACTCGTCATAGTCTTGGAACTCCTGGAAGTCTCCTTCCACAGCTTCATCTTCGCCTGAGTAGTGGTTGCAATGCTGACAACCTGGGGGGGGTTTTGGTGAGTAGAGCAAGCGTGAGTACACATCAACATACTTAGCAAGTATCCTGTTTGGCTGTAGTGGACTAGCTTTATGTGGGGATAAGTCTAGCAGTTGCTTTTAGTTGGTCAGATTATTATTACTAGTAGAGAAAGCCAAGTTTTAGATTTAACCCACGTTATTAACCCAAACGTACTCCTTTCCAAACGGAAAGAGTACCGCTTACCAGCACCATAGTCATAACCAAAACCATCGATCTCATAGCCACCTGTACCACAATGTCTCTGATCAAGTACCACTAATCATTGGAGCTCCCTTGGCCGCTCATAACCGCGAGCACGGCTGATATATCAGTTTTCAAACACTCTGCAGAGGTTGTGCACTTTACCCACAAGCCGTGATTCCCATTCTGCCCGGAGATCATGACTCTCCATTGATCACTACCAAGGTGACCCAGCAGGGCATCACTACGTAGCCTTTACAAAGATTCCCCGGGGCTGTAGCCACCCGTTAGGTTTCCTAAATGCACCGCACTCCTCCCCAAGGGGCGAACCCAAACTTGGCAGAGCGAGCCGCATACACCGAGCCCCATTGACGGCACGACGGCTAAGTGAACTACACCCCGGATCCTCTAATTATTCAGCTAAGGGCACCCCATTCTACCCTCATGGTTGCACTGTTTTCCCGGGCGGTCATCCATAGAACAGGTCCTTACGGAGAGGCACTCGAGAAACCGCTCGAGCCCCCTTGAAGACCACAAGTATAACATCATAATAAGAGAGGGGAAAACAGCGTATCATAGATAATCTCATCATGTTCATTGATTAGAGTTAAGCAATAGCATAAAGCTAAACAATAATAATCCAACCCAAATCGGTAAACAAGGACATGGATAACCAAAACTAGTCAATCCTTAGGCATAAATATGTAAAGCGGGAGGTGAATTAAATAATGAATAGGACAGATATAGGTCAAGGGACACTTGCCTCCACCAACCGACTGCTGCTCAGGGGCTTCTCCTGCGAGTTCCTCGGGCTCTTCAACCGGATCGTTCTCTATGCGATTGCAAACGTACATACATCCACATATTTTAATACAAAAGACCAGTACACCATACAATAGAAAGCAATAAGTAAACAGACGTTCCACGCGGGCTCGTGAGTACGGTTAAGAGAGAAAGAGGAAAAGACAGTCGAGAAACGATCACGTTACATGATTATAAATTAACCACTCGCTTAATGGAAGGAAATTTAATGTAGACACTATGTTTAGCGTAAAGTAAAGTCATGTTTCATGCCTAATCATTATAAGCAGGTGGAGATAAATAAAAAGAATGGTCGCGCGGCGAGACGCGCGACAAAGCACTCTAAAACAAATTAAGAAGCTAGCGACTCGTCGCGCGACCGAGCACGCAACGAGGCACTTCGCCTTAGTTATGAGGAGACGTTAAACGTCGCGCGACGAAGCGCACGACGGCATACGTCGACTAAACTGAGTCCAAAGTGGAACGTCGCGTGAATGCACACGCGACGTTACACCTTAAACAACCTGAAACAAAAATGGATCGTCGCGCGACGAAGCGCACGACGCAACACACAGATAGAATCTGAAATTAGACAAATCCGTCGCGCGGCGAAGTGCGCGACGCAGCACGTTAACTAACGAATAATCACCGCGAGCGCGGGCGAACGGGGACACGGTCGGGCGAGGCCGGGACGGGAACGGGAGGCCGAACGGGGGGGCGGTTGAACCGGCCCAGGGGCGGTTGAGCCGGCCCAGGGGGCGGTTGAGCCGGCCAGGAGCGGCCGAGTCGGCCGGGGCCGCGCCGGGGACGCGCCGGGGGCCGGAGGCCGCGCCGGGGTCGCGCCGGCGAGCAGGGGCCACCGGGGCCGCGCCGGGCCACGCCGGGGGCGCGCCGGGGCCGCGCTGCACGCGAGCAGGGGAGGGACGGGGGCGGGCGGACGCCGCCACGGGGCCGGGACGGGCGGGCGCCGCCGCGGGGCCGGGACGGGCGGGCGCCGCCGCGGGGAGGGGCGGGGAGCGCCGCCGCGGGAGGGGGCGGGCGGGCGAGGCCGGCCGCGGGCCAGGGGAGGGCGGGCGCCGCCGCCGCGGGCGGGGAAGGGGCGGGCGCCGCCGCGCGCGCGAGGGGAGGGGCGGGGAGCGCCGCCGGGGCCGAGGAGGGGGCGGGCGAGGCCGCCGCGGCCGGGCAGGGGCGGGGGGGCGCCGCGCCGCCGGCGAGCAGGGGCGGGCAGGGGACGCGCGCGAGCAGGGGAAGAAGGGGGCGCGCGTGGGGAGAAGAAGAGGAGGGAGAGAGAGAAGAGAAGGGGAGGGGAGGGGAACTCACCTCGGGGTCCAAATTCCGGTGATCGCCGTCTCCAAACCCTAGGGCACCACGGGGAGAGAGAGGTGGGAGAGGGAGAGGGAAGTTGTTGCGCGGGAGATCCAAATGAGAGAGAGAGAGGGGAGGGGGGAGCGCATGGGGGGTTTGGGCGCCAGGGGCGCGCAGGCCGGGGCGGGCCGGGCCGGCTGAGCTGGGCTGGACTAAGCTGGGCTGGGCCGAACCACTTCGCGGATCAAAAACCCACGACGAGCGCGGACCACTAAATGGAATTAAATCGCGAACCGAAATCCGGAACGGAACAAGACGAACACTCATCATCAGACAAAGAAATGCGCTTTGGCATGATGCAACACCCATGACCCTTAGGTTTTGGTTTATACATGACACGGACACCTGCCGCTATACTGGTTTGAAATTGGGAAGAAGGAGCAAACGGGGAAAGAGAAAAGAGAGTAACGCCCGAATTTGGTGAGAGAAAAGAAGAAAAAAATTCTACCCCCAAATTCAGGGCGTTACAGACAACATATCGTCGGTAGTTTATTCTATTCTAATTTCAAGGTAAAATTTTTTCCTTCAGCTTTTCATTGTTTTACGATGAAGGTGATTGCTGATGAAGGTTATTTTGCACAGAGTATGCTACTAATTAAAGCCTTGAGGGTGCAACAGGACCTCGAAGATAAGAAAAATGAGGTTATAATTGAAGGCTTGGAAAGCAAAATTAAAGATCATGAAGCTGCTCTTGAAAAGAAAGATTTTGTTCTTCAAACGATGGAGGGTTCACTGGTAGAGGCCCAAGTCGAGATTGCCAGATTAAACAGTGAACTTCTCCTGAAATCAAAATACTTCGAGCAAGAAAAGAAGAATCTCGATATGAAGCTTAAAGCCAAAGTTGAAAAGAGTTCAAATTTGCAAGAATCCTTGAAAGAGCTTCAAGACAAATGCATAAGCTTCGGCAATCGGTGTGTGCAACGGCTGAAGCAGGTCTTCAACTCAGTTGGAGCAAGTTCTGAAAAATTTGAACCTTTGGTTGAAGACCTGCCAGGCACCTTAGAACATATTGAGGGCGAAGTTGATGCACTTGACGAAGTTATAGCTGGGCATAGTGACTTCTGTGCCCTACTAGCTTCTCGAGGCACAGCTGTTGCTTTCATGAAGACTGGTTGCACGCATGGGAAGATCGTGAATAGGCCAAACTTCAGCCTGTCACCAGCGGATTTAACTGACATCCCTAGTCTAGCCCGAAGCATTGGAAATAGATTCATAACTCAAATCTGGATGAAGGGTGGGCGAGACTTAGCTGGTGACGAAGCTCGAAGTCATCTCAAACCGGTAATACACTTGTACCTATTGCTTACCTTGTGCTTGAGACTTGTGTTTACCTTATACCACTTTGTTATGTACAGGATGCCGAAGCCGAAGAGCAATGATCCGAAGTTTGGCGGATAGTGATGAAGTGATGAAGCTGAAGACACTGCTGCGAAAAAGCTCTAGAGGAATTTTTGAATAAACCTTGTAAAAGACACTGTAATTTAGGAATCAAACATTACTCTGTAAATTTGTCCATACCTTGTAATATATTTTTACCTTTCCATCCATGTATGAACTGCTTTGATGTGGACGAAACTTGTATTTTTTGAGCCGAAGGCGAAAAACACCTTCCCTTCTTTTCGTACACAACGAAGCGTAAATTTGCTTCTTTTGTATTCATCGAAGCCTTGTCATTAGAGCCGAAGCAACTGTCTGTACACTATGATATGATGATGATGATCCTATGAATGTGTCACACCCGGTTTTAGAAGGCAAACCGAATGCGAACCATGTACGTGCCAGGATCAGCAATTCACGTACACAGCAGTTACATAATCGTGGACATCATCACACAGTGCTCAAATAGTATTAAAAGGGAAATAATAGTCGATTACATCATATGTTTGAGACATCCACATAGTCTTTACAATAAATCAAAGTGCGGAAAAGAAACGTAGATAAACGTGGCCTTCACAGGCAGCCGACTGGGGGTTGCCGCTAACCCACGCCTAGAACTCGTCGTAATCTTGGAACTCCTGGAAGTCTCCTTCCACAGCTTCATCTTCGCCTGAGCAGTGGTTGCAATGCTGACAACCTGGGGATGGGGGGGGGTTTGGTGTGTAGAGCAAGGGTGAGTACACATCAACATACTCAGCAAGTATCCTGTTTGGCTGTAGTGGACTAGCCTTATGTGGGGATAAGTCAAGCAGTTGCTTTAGTTGGTCAGATTATTATTTACTAATAGAAAGCGAGGTTTTAGCATTAACCCAAGTTATTAGCCCGATGTACCCTTTCCAAACGGAAAGAATACCACTTACCAGCACCATAGTCATAACCAAAACCATCAGTCTCATTGCCACCTGTAAACCAAAGTGTCTCTGATCAAGTACCACTAATCACTGGAGCTCCCTTGGCCGCTCATAACCGCGAGCACGGCTGATATATCAGTTTTCAAACACTCTGCAGAGGTTGTGCACTTTACCCACAAGCTGTGATTCCCTTTCTGCCCGCAGATCATGACTCTCCATTGATCACTACCAAGGTGACCCAGCAGGGCATCACTACGTAGCCTTTACAAAGATTCCCTGGGGCTGTAGCCACCCGTTAGGTTTCCTAAATGCACCGCACTCCTCCCCAAGGGGCGAACCCAAACTTGGCAGAGCGAGCCGCATACACCGAGCCCCATTGACGGCACAACGGCTAAGCGAACTACACCCCGGATCCTCTAATTATTCAGCTAAGGGCATCCCATTCCACCCTCATGGTTGCACTGTTTTCCCGGGCGGTCATCCATAGAACAGGTCCTTACGGAGAGGCACTCGAGAAACCGCTCGAGCCCCCTTGATGGCCACAAGTAATACATCATAATAAAGGAGGGGAAAACAGCGTATCATAGATAATCTCATCATGTTCATTGATTATAGTTGAGCAATAGCATAAAGCTAAACAATAATAATCCAACCCAAATAGGTAAACAAGGACATGGATAACAAAACTAGTCAATCCTTAGGCATAAATGTGTAATGCGGGAGGTGAATTAAAGAATGAGTAGGACAGAGATAGGTCAAGGGACACTTGCCTCCACCAACCGACTACTGCTCAGGGGCTTCTCCTGCGAGTTCTTCGGGCTCCTCGACCGAATCGTTCTCTATGCGATTGCAAGCATACATACATCCATCCATTCAAATTAGGAAACAAACAGTACACCATACAAGAGAACAAATAAAGTAAATATGCATAGAATATCACATACGATAATGAATTTACCATGGTTAGAAAGAGGCGAGGAAAGGTCTCGCGAGGGTTAAAGCTTATGCTCGAGACGCGTTACGGGTAGGCAAATAACTAGACGTTACGTGCTCTAGTTTCAATTGGTTCTAACAAAAGGATTAGCTACATGCACTAATGTAAACGTGACCACTTTTAGTAAATTAACATTGAATGAGATAGACGATTAGCTATACAAATTAACTAACGTAACCAATTTCCAAATTGAGACTCCTATCTTATTAATATAAACAACGTGATTAGCGCGCATAGGATACGGGGGGGTAGACGGGGCGTCTAGGGGGGTAGACGATCGTGTCGTGGACGCGACAGGGCGCTATGCGTCGCGTCGCGGGCACGATGAGCTACGCCAAGGCGCTGCGCGGGCACACGCACGCGCAAAGCCACGCTTAACGTGCCGCAAACGAGCCGCGCACGCGTCGGGGCCGCGCGCTGGCCGAGCTCGAGGCCGCGCGCCAAAGGCACGCTGGGCCAAGCTCGAGGCTGCGCCGGGGCCATCACGACATGAGCAAGGCACGCCGGCGGCACGCTGGGGCGGGCGGGCGAACACGGGCGACGGCGAGGGCGGCCGGGCCGGGCGCGGGGCTCGCCGGGGACGAGCGCGGCGGGGGCGGCCGAGCCGGGCGCGGGCGCCATGGCCGGGGACGGGCGGGGCGGCTCGCCGGAGAGGCGGCCGAGCACGGGGGCGGGCGGGTCGCGGGGGGCGGCCGAGCCGGGGCACGGGGCGGGCGGGCTCGCCGGGGCACGGCGGGGCCGGCGAGGGGGCGATCGAGGTTGGGGACGGGCTCGCCGGAGGGGGGCGGCCAAACCGAGGGCGGCGCGAGGGCGAGGCGGGTTCGCCGGGGTGGCTGGGCGCGGGCGGGGGCGGGCTCGCCGGGGAGCCGGGCGGACGGGGCGGGGTGGGGAAGGGGCGGCGCGGGGCGGCCGAGCCGGGGCCGGGCGCGGCGAGGGCCGGCCGAGGTCGGGGCGCGGCGGGGCGGCTCGCCGGGGCGCCGAGCGGACGGGGTGAGGCGGGGTGGCCGAACGCGGGGTCGGGGCGGGGGCGGCTCGCCGAGGCGGGGGCGGGCGCGGGCTCGCCGGGGCCGGGGCGGGCTCGCCGGACATGGGGGCGGGGCTCGCCGGGGACGGCCGAGCCGGGCGGTCAGGCGGGCGAGGAAGGAGGAGGGAGAGGGGGGAAAGGAGAAGGGAGGGGGGGCCTCACCACGGCGGGGGAGAGCGGCGCGGCGGCGCGCGGGGGAGGGAGCGGCGGCGGCGGCGCTAGGGCAGGGGAGGGCGGCGGCGGCGCTAGGGTTAGGGAGAGGGAGAGAGAGAGGGAGAATGACGGGCGGGGCCCGCGGGGAGGGAAAATTTTGGGGGGAAGGGGGGAGGGGGCCGCTGGCCCGGCCATGGGCCCAAAGCGGGGGGCGGCGCGCGTGGGTGGGCCGGCCGGGATGGCCCACGGCGGGGGAGGGGAGGGGGAAAGGGGGGCGGCTGGGCCAAAATGGGGAAAGGGGGGAGAGAGAAAAAGAAAAGGTTTTTTCTTTTTCCTATTTTTTCCATTTTCTATATCCCTTATTTCTTATATGCCTAATTCTCCAATTCACCCAACCACAAATAAAAAGGGTGCATAATCCGGCATGATGCAACAACCAAAAATAGTTCTAGGTTTTGCTTACACAAGATGTCGAGCTAATTCTCGCTATAACTTTGGAAAAGATCAAGGTTTAGCGAGGGGAAAAGGGAAAAGGAAAGGGTAACGCCTGAATTTGGTGTGAGAAAAGAAGAAAAAATTCTACCCCCAAATTCAGGGCGTTACAGAATGTCTAAATGAATGTGTATGAATGCAATGAATGATGTGATGTAATGTGCAAATGAATGTCCAAACACACGCTTACGAAGCCACACCCAGACTCTGCATCCCCTTAGGAACGACTTTGGAGTCTTCTTCACCGTTTATTTTTCGGTGTTCACCGTTGACTTTCCGGTGTAAGTTCTACATCCCCTTAGGAACGTCTTTTGAACTTCTTCGCCTTCTATTTCGGCGGTATAAGTTCTGCATCCCCTTAGGAACGTCTTTTGAACTTCTTCGCCTTATATTTTGGCGGTATTTGGCTCTGCATTCCCTTAGGAACGACTTTTGAGCAGAAAACTTACGCTGCGCTCCCTTGGGAATAACTTTTTGTAGCTTTGTCATGCTCTGCACCCCCTTAGGGACGACTTTTAAGCTTCTCCCTGGTTTTTTTTCTGCACTCGATGGTGCATGCTCAGATTTTACATTTTACATTCTTTTGGGGGATTTTGCTCTCGTAGAGCTGAATAAGAAAAGAAAAATTACAAGCTATGGCCCCATTAAAAACCTTTCTCCCCCTTTGGAACGGAAAAGGGTGCCATAGAAAAAAATAAAAAAATTACATCAAATTACACATAATATCGCCGAAGCTCATCCGCATTCCAAGATCTAGGAATGTCGTTTTCGTCCATATCCTTCAATCTGTAAGAACCGGGCCTTGACGAAGATACCACAAGAAAAGGTCCTTCCCACTTCAGTTGTAGTTTGCCTACTGTGTCCGGATTAGCCATTCTCCGAAGCACCAAATGCCCTGGCTTAATATTTTTCAATCGAACTTTTCTATCGTGCCATTTTATTGTTTCGGCTTGATATTTATTGATATTCTCCACAGCCTGAAGTCTGGTCCCTTCTATAGTATCTTTTGCCACGTGATAATCAGCTTCGTCTTCTGCCGAAGCTGCTGTTCTTATTGACCCCGCTTTAGCTTCTTCTGGGGTTATAGCTTCGTCGCCAAATAATAATTTGAACGGTGTAAAACCCGTTGATCTTGATATGGTTGTATTGTGGCTCCACACCACTTTAATCAACTCATCTGGCCACTTCCTCTGGGCTGATTGAAGATTAGCTTCATTATTCCTGTCATTATAATGCCATTTGCTCTTTCGACCAACCCATTTGACTCCGGGTGCCTTACTGATGCAAAATAAATCTTCGTGCCAATCTGATCACAGAAATCCTTGAAAGTTTTGGCATCAAACTGTGTTCCATTGTCCACAGTTATAGCCTTCGGCACGCCGAAGCGACAAACAATATTCTGCCAGAAGAATTTCTGAACTGTAACCGAAGTTATTGTTGCCAAAGGCTTCGCTTCAATCCACTTAGAAAAATATTCTACAGCCACCACAACATATCTCAAATTGCCTTGCGCTGGTGGAAGTGGGACTAGCAAATCCAGGCCCCATCTTTGCAACGGCCAGGTGGGCTATATTAGCTGAGTGAGAGATGAAGGTTGTTTCTGGTCTCTTGCACATTTTTGATAATTTTCACATTTTTGAACTAACTCTGCTGCATCCGAAGCTGCCTTCGGCCAGTAGAATCCTTGTCTAAACACTTTTCCCAGCAATGGCCTAGACCCAATATGAGATCCACACAGACCTGCATGTATCTCCTTCATTAATTCAACACCTTCAGCTCTTGATAAACACTTGAGAAGTGGAGAACAGACTCCATGTTTATATAATTCCCCTTCTATTATCACATACGGTCTTGTCCTTGCCTTCATCCTCTTATTATAAGCTTCGTCATCTGAAAGGCAATTACCTTGGAGGAAAGATATAATTTCAGTCCTCCAATCTTCACTATGTACTAGAGAAATGGCAAGCACTGCTCTCTCCATGAGTTCAACCGAAGGTGCCTTTATTGTTTCAAAAAATACTTCCGAAGGTAGAGGAAGCCCTTGAGCCGCTGATTTGGCTAGCAGATCTGCATGCTCATTTTCACCTCTTGGAATATTCTTGACAGAAAAACCTTCGAAAGAAGCCTCCAACCTTCGAACTGTATCCAGATATGTTTCAAGCTTCGGATCTCTTGCCTTGCTACTTTTGTCTACATGGCCAGAAATGACTTGAGAATCAGTTTTCAGGATGACCCTTCTTATTCTCATTGCCCTTAACTTCTGAAGCCCCAACAGAAGTGCTTCGTACTCAGCAATATTATTTGTGCAACTAAAGTCAAGCTTGGCTGCATAACATGTTTTGACTTTAGAAGGTGCCACTAGGACAACAGCCGCTCCTGCACCGAAGGTTCCCTAGGATCCATCGCAGAACACCGTCCAAGCTTCAGCGTCTTTATTTATTTCTTCTTCCTGAGCCCCTAGCGTCCAATCAACAATGAAGTCTACTAACGCTTGGGACTGAATTGAGGATCTATGCACATAGTCAATGGTGAATTCATTAAGTTCTGCAGCCCATTTCCCAATCCTTCCAGTAGCTTCTCTTTTCCTCATAATGTCCTTCAGAGGCTGTGACGAAGGAACAATTATGCGATATGCTTGAAAATAACGCCGAAGCTTTCTGGAGGCCATTAACACAACATATAGCACCTTCTCCAATTCTGTATAATTTTTCTTTGACAGACTTAAAACTTAAGAGATGAAGTACACTGGAGCTTGCTTTTTTACTTGGCCATCTAGCTTCTCCAGCACAAGTGCCGCACTTACTGTAGAATGCGAAGCTGCAACATATAAGAGCAATGGAGCCCCTAGCAAAGGTGGAGTTAATGTTGTTAAATCAATCAAATATTGCTTCAATTCTTCGAAGGCTTTTTGTTGAGCCGGGCCCCATTGAAATACTTCAGCTGACTTCAGTATTTCAAAGAATGGCAGATTTCTTTCTGCTGATCTGGATATGAATCTGTTTAATGATGCTAATCTGCTTGCTAGCCGTTGAGCCCCTTTCTTTGTACTTGGTGGTTCCATCTGAAGGATAGCTTCAATCTTGCTTGAGTTAGCTTCAATTCCCTTCGTTGATACTAGACAACCAAGGAACTTACCCTTCTTTACCCCAAAAACACACTTTTCTAGATTTAACTTCAAACCAGCTTGCCTGAAATTGGCGAATGTCTCTTACAAATCAGCAATGTGATTTTCTTGCTTCATGCTTTTAACTATGATATCATCAACATAGGTTAGCACATTCCTGCCTATTTGAGAATGAAGGACTTTGGCTGTCATTCTGCTGAAACTTCCTCCAACATTTTTAAGCCCCTCAGGCATCCGGAGATAGCAATATGTACCACTGGGGGTTATGAAGCTAGTCTTCGGCTCATCTTCCTTCTTCATCCAGATTTAGTGGTAGCCTAAGTAACAATCTAGTAGACTCATGAGCTCTGATGAAGCTGCTGCATCTACTAGAGAATCTATTCTTGGCAATGGGAACTCATCCTTTGGACAAGCTTTGTTAAGATCTGTAAAATCAATGCACATTCTCCATTTACCGTTGGCCTTCTTCACCATAACAGTGTTGGCTAACCACTCTGGGTATTTCACCTCTCTGATAACGCCAGCATTAAGAAGCCTCTTTACTTCGTTCCGAGCACCTTCTGCTTTGTCGTCAGACATTTTCTGTAAAGCCCAATTTTTTTGTGTAAGGGAAAAATAATAAGATAAGTAAATAGAAATATTTATAAGTGGGTGTTTTGGGATTATGAAACCTTTGGTGATTATATATTAGAAGGTATTTACTCATAAAATAAAATAAGTAATAAATATTGAAGTTTTGGAATAAACTTCTAATGGACTA
This sequence comes from Zea mays, assembly GCF_902167145.1. Taxonomy (NCBI): domain Eukaryota; kingdom Viridiplantae; phylum Streptophyta; class Magnoliopsida; order Poales; family Poaceae; genus Zea; species Zea mays. The sequence continues at coordinate 66,431,093 of NC_050105.1, forward strand.
CACATTCGAAATCCTTTCATATAATAAATATTATGTGTTGCATATCGAAAACATTGCCTAAAAAATAAGGTAACAAAAAAATAAACTTAATACATGAACTGTGCGTTCATGTTGCAATATATTTCTTTTTGTGTGCAAATTAGAACTTTGTTTGAATTTAAATCTAATTGAAATTTGAAATGGGAAAAGAAAGGAATTAGAAAAGAAAAAGAAAAGGTTACCGCGCATCGGGCCTAAAACCTAAACTTCTCGGCCCAATTGCCTTCTGACCGGCCCACCTCCACCAGCCCGCGCGCACTCACAATTCCCTTCGCTGACATGTGGACCCCACGCGCCAGCACTTGGATTTCTTCTCTGACTGGTGGGGCCATCCCGTCGGACTTGTCCCTATCCTCAGGACATTTCGATGCCACACCACATTTACAGGAGCAGAATCCGCCTGAGATCTTGCCAACTGCTCCTGCACGGACTCCGTATGCCAGGGGTATAAAAATGGTGGCGGAGCTACCCTCTCATCCATCCAGTAAGACACGCCCTCAATGGAACCTAGTGCGGCATCGCAGCGCCCGCCGTGGTAATGTGTTTACCACCGCCGTCGGTGTCAATGGCGAGGTTCCGGGCTAGGAGCGCGGTCTAGGGGCTTCGCGGGGTTCCAGGCGCCGCTGGAGGTGTTCTACAGTGAGTCGAGTGCCGCCACCGCATACCCACGCCACCACTGATTGACCATCATCGATTTAGCTGTTGGGGACGTCATCGTGGGCTGGGGATCCTTCCGTGCTTGGTGGTTGTGCGGGTCTGGTCTCGACCATGGCCAATCGCTCACTGAAATCCCCTCCGTACTGCAGAGTCGTGCCTCGCTTACCTTTTCCCCCTCCATGGTCATCCTCGTCGTCGTCGTGTCACTGACCTCCGTGCTCGGCGTTCTTTGGAGCTCGGTTCACCAGTGGTGCGGTCTATTGGTCTTGCCCCATCGTGTTGTGGGCGGGCCTCGGCGCGGCATCCCAGTGGTGAGTCCTACCTCCCCATGCGCGCGAATAGCCTCTCTGCCCGGCTCTATGCTCCGATGGCCGCTTCACCCGTCGGGAGCTCGGACGCCGCCGCCTAGTGCCTGCGCCACGGGATCCGGTACCAGGGAAGAAGAAGGCACTTGTGCCGTTGGATCCTGATCGGACGTGTGATATCTGGAGCAATTACATTGTTTCGGCTAAGTAAAAAGGGACCACCAGAATGGAATCCAAGGGCATTGGTTAGATCGCGGGAGGGACCGTCGATCGTTGATCGTACGGTCAGGATGGCATACCGGTTAGGATATGCGGACGGTACGATCTGAGCGATCCGATGTTGATCGAACGATCCAGGTAATCTCATACCCCTTCGTCGTGGCAATATTCATAAAGAGCCCTCGGGTTTCAGTGAAATCAACCCGCCGTCCCCTGCGGGATACTTCTGAGTCTAAGGCATTATTATGGAATAGCCCCTGTGTTCGCTGATAATTATGCGCCTGGTCCAGTGACTTAGGAAAGTAAGAAAAACAATATAGAAAATACTTTTCTAGCACAAAAATAATTCTAGAACTTGTGAATTTCATAGTAAATTCATTTTAACTCCAAATTGAGTCATTCCAGTTGCAATAATTTTGTATTAATATTGTTTATCACCTAGTACCTTTGTTTAACCATGAAACTTGAATTAAAATTGTTCAATTAAATTAATCTATTCTAGGTGCTAAATAATTTCAAAAATTCATAACTCAATAACCATAAATCTGTTTTGATCCATTCTAGTTGCATTAGTCTCACAATAATATTTATTATCATCTGGTAACTTTGTTTTGTCATGAGATATAGGTTAAAATGTTGCACTTAGTCTATTATATACTTAACCACGTGGATCTTCGGAAAACCATAACTTCTTAAACGTAACTCCGAATTTAGCGGTTCTCGATCCCACGATCTCGTAGCGACGCGTAGGTTATTAATATGTATTTTGCATATATGTTTGGTGTGATGTTAATTTTTCCTATACACTGTTTGTTTGTATTGCTACGACTAGCGCGAGGTCACGAGTCATTTGAAGAGCAAGTTGGTACCTGGAATCTCAAGTGCCAGGCAAGTTGTGCCCTTGATCACTTCTTTTTACCCACTCATGTTCTAATTAATCATAATGATCTGCATAGGTTAATTTTGATGGGACCCAATAGGTTACCCTAGTTTCTCTATCTTTATACCTTGTTTACCACTGAACTTTTTGGGTAGTACTTGCTAGTGCTTTATGTGGTTTTGGATATGAAGATACATTATTCATGATCACACTTTTATTATCTATTTATTATTACTGTTCATGATAAGATCATTATGTTAATTGGAACATGGAGCGACCACCCGGGAAAACAGTGCTACCACAAGGGTTTATGGATGCCCTTGGCTGATTAATTAGGAAAGCTAGTGGAGGACTACCTTACCCGAAAGGGGCAAGGGAAGTAGGGGAGTGGTTAGTGTAGGGAGGTCCTTGGGATGATTTTGTTGCGATGGCGGTCATGCGAGGGGTCCCTGCATTGGAGCTTCCTATAAACTGTAGCGGGTTTTCTGAAGCTAGTGGAACTTTGTAAAGGCCTCATAGTGTTACCCTGCCTCGCCTCCTCGGTAGAGGTGTATGGGAAGTCACGATCCCTTGGCAAATGGGTAACATGACTTGTGGGTAAAGATGTGCAACCTCTGCAGAGTGTAAAACTGGTATACTAGCCGTGCTCACGGGCATGAGCAGCTCGGACCCTCACATGATTAATTTATGGAACTAAATTCAAATTGTCATATGCATTGCATCGCAGGTGATGTTGTTACTTTTGTTCTACTTCTTAATTGGGTTGGTATTTACTTATACTTAGTAATTGCTAATAAAATTTTAACCAACTTTAAAAGCAATGCTCAGCTCTAACCATTCTCTTTGGTAAGCCTTACACTTCACCTGAGCTCCCACTTTTGGCGAGTTCATGCACATTATTCCCCACAACTTGTTGAGCGATGAACGTATGTGAGCTCACTCTTGTTGTCTCACACCCCCCCACAGGTCAAGAATAGGTACCACAGGATGAGGCGCATGGAGGATGCTGTGACGAGTTCATGAGAGGTCTAGGCCGTCGTCTCCCAGTCAACTTTGGGTTGCTAGACCGTTGTCTCCTTATAATGTAATTATTTATTTTGTATAGAATTCCTGTTAAGTAGTAAAGATGTGACATTCGATCCTGTGCCATGATTCATCATATGTGTGAGACTTGGTCCCAGCACACCTGATGATTATATTCGCGCCCAGGTCTTGGTGCCCCGAAACCCGGGTGTGACATTTTCCGAAGCCTTTGTTTTCTTGGTCTGAAAGATGGATCCACATTGAGCGAATGTTCAATGACATCTCTGTTGACACCACAAAGATCATTGGCTAACCAAGTGAAGACATCTTTGTTGTTGAATAAAAATCTTAGCAAATTCTTCTCCTGCTCTTCAGATAACTGAGACCCCGGCAGTACCTTTTGTTCTGCTATATCCTCACACAGAAGCATAGGCTTCGGCTGATCCGCCGAAGCAGCCTTCTCTCTTTTGTATCTATAATGTCACAGGCTTCAGCTCCATCTATATTATGGATTGCCTTTGAATCTGTCCAGTTTCCTTTGGCCTTTCTGGCAGCTTCTTGACTCCCATGAATAGCAATGGGCCCTTGTTCCAAAGGTATTTTCATGCATAGATATGCTGGATGAAGTATTGCTTCAAAAGCATTAAGTGTCCCACGACCAATGATTGCATTATAGGGGTACTCCATATCAACAATGTCAAATACGACCTGTTCAGTCCTTGTGTTATGAACGAAGCCGAAGGTTACTAGCATTGTGATTTTGCCGAGTGCTACAATCTGCCTTCCTCCGAAGCCACATAGAGGATGTGTAGCATCATGAATCTTATCTTCTGGTTCTTGCATCTGTCTGAAAGACTTAGCAAATATGATATCCGTTGCGCTGCCTGTATCAACCAGAACATTATGGACCAGAAATCCCTTGATGACTAAGATATGACCATAGCATCATTGTGAGGGTAATCTTTGAGCTTAAGGTCATCCTGAGAAAAGGTGATTGGGATATGGGACCATTTTGATTTGATGAAGGGTCCCTGCACCCCAACATGTTGTATCCTTCTCTGTGCTTCTTTCTTCTGCTTCTTGTTAGCTGGCTCTGAACCTGAGCCGCCTATTACTGGAAACACGAGCTTCGTAGCCGAAGGTGCTTCGGCTTGGTTGTTGAACGAAGCCATCAGCTCAAAAGTGGAAGTGAGTTCACCGGAGGTGGGCGCCAATGTTGGAGACTTGTTCTCAAATGCTATGAATTAAGAACAAGGAAACACGAAAATAGGTTAATGGTTAATGTCCTTCGTCCTTCGAAGCATTATTTCCCTAAGGATATAATGATCTTTGGACGAAGGTTGTGAAGGACGTACCTTCATCATCATAGCATAAATCAGTGAAAGACGAAGCATACGAAACATGGAAAAATAACATGGATAATTATATGACATCATAATGTATCTTTTATTATATGATTATGAATGAGTAAAAACAATATTGAGTTACATTTATACCTTCAGCTTGACAGAAGGTAAAAGCACAAGCGTGATGCACAAGTGAATACAAATCAGCGTGAACAGTACAGGGGTACTGTTCATCTATTTATAGGCACAGGGCGCAACCTGTGTGGATTTACATTCATGTCCTTTATAACTGGTTACAATCATGACACAGATTATCATGGGCCGATCGGTCTTTTCATCTTTAAGTTGGTGCAACCCTTCGTCTCAAAGCGTGTCACTATGCCGAAGCTCCCTAGATGGTAGCTTCGGCGTTGCTTCTGTGTTGATCTTCCGAAGGTAATTCTTCTTACAGGACCTTCGGCGATGAAGGTGACCCCCAACAGACTGCCACACGTGCGCGCGCGCCGCCGCTCGGGCCGTGGCCGTGGGCATGGCTCGTGGTAGATTGGACCTTGGTCTAAATATTCCTTCCTAACGGTTGCACATTTTGCCTGGAGTGATGACCATCATGATGACCGTCCATTACCGTTCGTTTCCTGTCTTATGGCTAGTAACAGACGGGCTGTAATGACTATCAGTTTCTGGCTCTTATGGCGACCGTTACTGTCTGTTCCCCTCCCTCTTTGTTGCGTGTATAAATACGGAGGAGACGGAGGAGGTGCAGGTTCTTCTGGTTACACGCGAACTCTCAAACGCATTTCATTCAGCTCATTCCCGTCCCACCTTCTGCGAGCACAAAGAGAGTGGGAGAGCAGGCCTCCAAAATTGCCGTCCGTAGAGCTACACTTGCACGGGTGTGCGGGCGATCAGGTTTTTGGGGAGCATACTCGCGACTGCTCATTCCGTCCGCTCAACCAACACTGATCCGGTTCCTCGTCGTCAATGTCGTTCGAGGGACTGCACTGCATACATCTGCCTGCATCGACTGCGTATGACTACATCGAACATACACATGAGATGTCTCGTGTGAATGGAGCCACTGATGTCTCAAGCATCGGTCCCTCCGTAGGGTACATTCTGTTCTTAGTAATTGTGCATGTTTTACTATTGTTTACTGCTTATGTGAGTCGTCATACACACATGCACATACATATCGTCACATACATCACATTGGTTTTCTGGATTAAATTAAAACTGATAATGCCTAATTCTCTAACAGGTAAGAGTGCTAAGGAGCTTGATGCATACAATGTAGATAATGCTCCCACCTGTAAACTTCAAAGTTCAGAATTTACATTACATTATCATAATGCATAGACAAATCATGTCCTAAGTTCGTCTCAGTGTTATTTCTGGCTCAAAAATAACTTGCACATACATATATGCAAATGTCTCCCAGGTTTGTTTATCCCAATTCATAATATTTGGCACTACCTGGTAGTAATTATGTAATACATAGTAGATATGAATGATTTCATATATTCATAGCATCGAGCATAACTTGGAATTGTTTAACATCTATAGATACCAATCTCTTTTAGTGAAAGCCATTGCCACATTGGTGGTTTATTTGGTTGATTGCATCTGCATTTTGATAGTTCTGAATCATAATCACTTGTTTATCTGAGCCCTACCAGGCTACCACACTTCCCATCTAAGTGCATATTCAATTTCAATTCCTTATTTTGTGTGGGATTCCATTGCTTAGCATACTAGAGTAAAAGAATTGCCTTACATTTTTTTCTTGTATAAGAAGTATTTGGTTTGATACTAAATCTGATCAATTTAGATAAGAATTACTTTTGTCACTGCCTATTTGCAACTTTCTGTTCTTGCTGTCATCAAATGTTTTTCTGAGGTGAGATACTTGCTGTAATTCTCCATACACCTTTGTATGTACTTCTAATATCGTCTCATCCAATCCAAAAAAGCATCGATGTGTGGAATGAATAACAAGTGTTTTCCAGTTGAAAGGAGTAATTCACATCCAGAATTTGATGTGATCGTGTATGATTGTAACAATACTGACAAAATATGGTTGTACTTTATATTGTGGCATATTTGCACAAAACAAGTGCCATTTATGAACATCGTGGTTTATGCATTTTCAAACAAAATTTTACAACATTTTTTATTGTGTTTTACGCTTCCACTAAAAATAGTCTTACTGCGTTTTATGCCAAATTTATGTCACTTTTTGATGTGTTTAACGACAACCTCGTGCAAAGAGACATACACAACAACTTCCCAATTTGTGCAGTTTTTTACGCGCGACTAGTGTACCACATGGCCGCTATAACGTTAGCACTAGTTTACGCTAAGTTATACATAGTTTAACACTTCTTTTGTACCAGTTTTACGCTAAAAAGGATGACCCATGCGAAGTGAGATACATGGCAACTACCCCCAAATCGTGCGCGTATTTTATGTCCAAAAATAATGGATCCCTTGATTGCTATAACGTCGAGAATAGTTTACGCTAAGTTATCATAATTTTACGCTACTTTTGTATCAATTTTACGCCAAAACGGATGACATGTGTGAAGCGAGATACACGACAACTGCTTCAAAATATGCACGTCTTTTACGCTCGAAATAGTGGATCCCTTGTCCGATATAACATCAGCAATAGTTTACGCTAAGTTATACATAATTTTACGCTTTTTATTAATTTTACGCCAAAATGGATGAAACGCGGACCGCCCCTAAACCGGTATCCTAGCTCACGCTGACCAAGTTCGGGCTTCCTGTAACTAATGGAATACACACATACATACCCATATACATAAGCTAGATTGCATAATCCTTGAAGGAAACAAACATGAGCTTATGGATTATATAAGCACTTATTGATGTACTTATGAATTATTATAGTCTAGGTATCTAGATTATGAGTGTGTTTGTTTCTCTCCTAGATTATATAAGTATGATTATGGTGGAAGGGAAGGAGAGTAAAATATCACTCTGGGGTTATAAATAAGCTGAAGTAAACTACCCAATACTAGCTTATTTCAGCTTATTTATGTTTCCAAGTGATATTTTAGCCTCTCAGCCTTCCACCATAATCTAGCTTATATAATCTAGAAGAAAAACAAACATGACCTATATAGTCCACCGTATCTCTCAACTTCTCTAAGTTGGATTATATAATTAGGGGGTAAACAAACAGGGCCTTAGAGCATCTCCAAGAGACTAGCCAAATGGTTCGTCAAGCCAAATTTTGACTATTTAACAGCAAAAGAACTCTTCAACAAATTAGCCAACTAACTCGTCAAGCTATCTGACTCTCTAAATTGACTCCCTCACTAGCCAAACTTAGCTAGCCACTCTGACTAGCCAAACTAGATAAATAGTTTGTTGGAGTGAGATGTTATATAAAGAATGTTAATCTTTATGAAAAGATAAATAAAGAGTTAAATGGAGAGCTAAAAATAAAGGGTTCTTTGAGATGCTCTAAGGATTGTTTAGCCGTTGTTGCGTTGTTGCTAGACCTGGACGTAGAAAGGAGATATAGTGCTATATTTACCGAACCAGACACTTTGGTGGTTATTGTTGGAGACGATCCTTGTCCCGGCGAACCCAATACTAACAAAGAGAGGATTTAATTTTTAGGGACTAAATTTTAGTTCCTTCATTTTATTTCATTTTTATTTCTAAATTCTCAAATATAAAACTTAAATTAATATTTTAGTTTCTATATTTAATAATTTAAAAACTAAAATAAAATGAGAGACTAAAAATTAGTCCCAGCAATCCCTAACTTTTTCTTATTTCAATATTCGTGTCAATTAAATTGCCTCCCTCCTCGTCGAATCAGGGTTTTGGGTCCACAATTCCGCATTGCCATCTAGTCCAGTTCCAGTCCGAGCAGCAGCAAGCGGCGGCGGCGATGGGCTCTGGATCCAACTCCAAGGAGGGAGAGGAGCGGGTGCTGAGCCACGGTGACGTGGTGCTCATCCGCTCCGACCTCGCAATCCTTCGCGGTCCCTGCTTCATCAACGACCGCATCATTGCCTTCTACTTCGCACACCTCTCCGCCAGCCTCCAGGACGACGACCTCCTCCTGCTTCCGCCCTCCATCCCCTACCTCCTCTCCAACCTCCCTGACTCGGCCGCCGTCGCCGCCGTCGCCGAGCCGCTCCGCCTCGCCTCCCGCCGCCTCGTGCTGCTTCCTGTCAACGACAATCCCGATGCCTCCATCGCCGAGGGCGGTTCCCACTGGACCCTCCTCATCCTTGATAACATCACTAGCCCCTCCGTGCCCCGCTTTGTCCACCACGACAGCATCGCTGGAGCGCCCAACCTCCCAATCGCTGCCCGCCTCGCCGACGCACTCCGCCCCCTGCTGTCAGGCAGCAATTCCAAGAGGGATACTGTTCCGCTTATCGAGGGGCCCACCCCAAGGCAGACCAACGGCTATGACTGTGGTGTCTATGTCATGGCCATCGCCAGGGCTCTGTGCGCCTGGTGGAAGAGTGGCCAGGACCAACGAGGAGGCGATTGGTTCCAGGCGGTGAGGAGCGGGGTGGACGCCCACAGCGTCGAGGCCATGAGGACCGACTTGCTGCAGCTAATCAGCACTCTCATCCAAGAGAAGGCCAATGCCAATTCCACACCCATGGGCGACACTGACCCAGGGTCATTAGAATGATAGGCAGTAGATTAGTTGCTGGTGGTGATTTCTCAAATCTGGTACCTCTTCTTGATCTTAATAAGTTATTTCTTGCTGTTTCTGCTTGTTTGGGAAGAGGAGGAACAGATGGAGCATACACACTTCGTGTAAGTACCAAACTTTTAAGGAAAACACGTCTCTTGTGTGAGTCAAGTCTTGGCAAAATCCAGTTGCAACTCTACTATTATTATTGTCTATGATCAAAATGCTGCAATCAATACTGTGCTTCCGTTTGCAAGTTTGTTGAGTATGGATGGATTGGTGCGAGTTGTAAGCCTTTGGAGTTTGAATGCTAGCGCAGTGCAGGTACTTGTTTTCTTTTAATGTTTGTATGGGCAGTATGGCACTTCAGATTTATTTCACAGCAGACAAATGTTTGGCTGTTAATTGAACAGTTTAAGCAAAGTTTCCTGTGAACCTTTGCTCACTGGAATTCAGAATTTAAGAACTACATAACATGTGCTTTGGCTGGATTGGTGCTGAAGTTCTATGCCTTTGGAGTTTGGTTACTAGGCCAATGCATGTACATGTATTTCTTTGTATGTTTGGAATTTAAATTGCCATTTGAGAGTTTAACAAGAGAGAGAAATGGTTGGTCGAGAAGTTCATGTGTGATTTCTTGAAACTTCTTCACTGGAATTTTAGAATTCAAGAGCTATATTACATGTGCTTTCACATGTCCCTCTTACTCAAACGTTTCACCGAATATGATATTTTGTTGAGGAAAAAACATAAGCTGGAAGGAAACTATTATAACTGTGTTATCTGCAATAGCAATGTGAAAGAAATTGCTTTTCACTTGTTCTTCAGCTGCACCCTCAGTCGAGCTTGCTGGCAGCACCTGGGCATCCAATGGAATTTTGCAAGTGATTTCTTCCAGATGTTGATACAAGCCAAGCAACAATTTCTGAATCTTTTTTTAATGGAGATATTCATCTTTGATACTTGGCGGATTTGTAAACAAAGAAATAACTTCACCTTTGATAGGGGTCAAGCTTGCTTAGATTCTTGTAAGCTCAACTTTTACGAGGAAGTTTGACTTCAGGCTCATAGGATACGCGTCCTTAGATTCTTGGAAGCTCAACTTTTGTGAGGAAGTTTGACTTTAGGCTTGGAAGCTCAACTTTTGTGAGGAAGTTTGACTTTAGGCTTGGAAGCTCAACTTTTGTGAGGAAGTTCGACTTTAGGCTCATAGGATACGCGTTAGTGAGCGTCCTGCTTTCTTATTCTATACTAGTTGAGTGCCCGTGTTTGCAACGGTAACATATAATACCAGTATTTCTACGATAACTTATATATAAAATGTATGTTATATTATTATGAGAAAATGTTTCATAATCAATTTGTGATCCTAGCCATACATAAATTTTGTTATTTTAATATAGTTGTTTCACCACTACATTGCAACCATCAGTATCATGCAGACTTCGATATATGCTACGATTTGTATGGTCTCATCATTGGAGAGCACGTTCCATACATGCTTGAAGAAATTTCCTCGTACATCGTTAGTCATCAGACACGCACCACCATACGCTCTTGCTTAAACAAAAAGGTAAGTGTATGTGTTTGCGAAGAGAATTAAAGGCAGGTCGGCACAAAAGCTACCCTGACGGTGGCGAGGATGACGAACTGGTCACTGTTGTCGATCCTCCTCTACGTCACCTCCGACGCTAAGATGACGCCACAATCCTCGATATAGTAGTCGTCGAACGTGCGCGACATGACGAGTACCGATGACTCTTGGTTGGGTTACCAAACGAAGTGCACCCCGGGCTCATCAGCGACTCCACTACATACATCATGTTCGAGGACACTCACACAACATCAGCAACGTCCATCGTCCCAGCACACAAGAATTCATGTCCGTTCAGTAGCGACTTACGTGGTAGGTTGGGCTTTAGGTGGACGATGAGCTAGACAACGTGATGGCGTCGTCGTCGGATGCGGTGTCCAGAACAACCCAAGAGTCGTCAATGTTGGCGACAACCATGAGGCCCCCCTGCTTAACGATGGACAGCGCGGTACAGCTGCTCTGAACCGCGTCCAAGTGGTGGCTTCGCGGGAGCTTGTCGTACACAGCGGCGCATGCGACCACGTAGGACTGCTTCTATAGGTCGAACTGATAGTCGCCAAGCTTCTTCTCGTCATCGATAAGCGACGCCAACGTGAGTGTCTCCTGCTCATGGTGTTTGTTTGGGGTTTCAAGTAAGAAATATGGATTTATGCTTGGCGTTGGTTTATGAAAATGACTCAGAAGTCTGATCTATGGAAAAAATATTACGAAGAAAAATGTCACGCATGCAAAAAAGGGAATTTAAGTATAATACATTATTCAAACAAAAGAAATTGCATGCAAAGCTCTTCTTTAAATAATATTACCTCCATCCAAAAATCTAATTTAAGAATCTCGGTAATACTTATCTACTACTACGCATTGTGCAAGGGTAGCAAGTGAGCTTGGTGAGAGATGTAGTAGATATATTTCGTATCATAGATGTAGACATAAACACATATGTGGTGTAGCGGTAGCTACTCTTGGCCTTTGCTTGAGAGGTCACGGGTTTAAATCCCCTTGAGGACATGTGTTTTTTTTAATTTTAGCTAGACGTGGGCTGTATGGGGGAATGAGAATGGGAATGAGCTCTGCCGGAGGGAATGAGAAAGATAGAATAAAGAATGGGAATGACAGACATGGGAATGGGAACGGTGGCAGGACATGTGTTTTTTTTAAATTTTAGTTAGACGTGGGCTGTACGGGGAATGAGAATGGGAATGAGCTCTGCCGGAGGGAATGAGAAAGACAGAATAAAGAATGGGAATGACAGACATGGGAATGGGAACGGTAGCAGAACGGGAATGGCAGAACAGGAATTGTGGCAGAACACGGGAATGACCGACTACTCTTACAGCCTTAATAGTAGTAGAGATACTAGCCAGTTGCATGTGCTTTACTACGGTTTTTATATATCATATAAATATGTATGAAGATATTTATTTAAATATAATTATTGTTTATTTCTAAACACTAAGATATGTGTGGTTTGGTGGTTAGCCTCAAATTTCTAGCACAAGGGGGCGTAGGTTCAAGTGCTCATTTTACACTATTTTTTGTGTGGTGTGGTAGCAGCGCGGGCAGTGTCGAGTGCCGGGCAGGCGTAGTAGCTGGCTGCGCGGGCGTGGGGGTCCACAGAGCAGTAGCTGAGAGAGCGTTGTGCAGGTGAAGCCGTGGTAGCACTAGGTGTCCACATTATGTTCTTAATACAGTAGTATATATAGATACTCTAACCTAATTTCCTAGCTTCTCTTCTCTCTGGCTTGTCGTTTTTGTTGTTTGCTTGTACACCTTTATGTTTCTTGTACAACTTCTTTTCTTTTTTATAAAATCGAACAGTGGGGGCTTCCCCTGCTGTACTATTGTCCAAAAAAATGCAAGTTTCTAATATGTCATCCAGGAAAACCTAGTGTTCAACTAATGTGCCCCGCCTGCTTTCGAGTTACGTTCTGCGCGTCACCCTTCAGCTGGGTCGTTACAGAGTGGGCGTTGCAGAGTGGACGGTGATGACCCACTAGTGATGGGGGCCAGGGTTTAGAAATTTTCTCGGCCGGGACCATATTTCGATCTTTTTTTAATATAATACCGGGAGAGTGATCTTTCCCTCCTGACCGTGTTTTTTTTATATATTTTAGATTGTAGTTGTTTTGATGTGATAGGCAGATTTGAGCTGCAAAGTGCTGCATGATGGTAGACAATCTAAACCCGTGTTCTTTGTTGAACAGAACAGGCTTACAATGCAGAAAGCAGATATGTATATCCCTTGGTTTGTCTCCATCAAATCCACATACTTTGACTAGCTTCGTCATGATGCTCGTAGATGCATGACTAGCCAACTCGGCTCAGCTGAGAGCAAGTGTCTTTGAATCCATTGAAAGGGAGAATTGGGTGGTAGAGAGTGAGGATTGTGGGAATCCTGCTATGAGGTAGCTGCAATGACCAAGTTAAGAAACTGCATGCTTCACCTTTAGGTTGGCCCTTCAATTGTGCTGGCTAATCAGTTGTTTCAAATCTGCCCGTTATTCAATCTAAGCCTTGTCTCAGATGCCCCATCAAAACAAAAGTAAAAAAAAAACTGAGACCCGGGACGGCGCGCCGGTGAGCAAATGAGGGAGGGAGAGGCCCGACGTGCTCGGGTTGTGCACGGCGGCGGTGGCCCGTGCGGCGGCCGGCTGGAGACTCGGGATGGCACGCCGGCGAGCAGATGAGAGAGGGAGAGGGCTGCCAGGGGTGGGATGGCCGGCGGTGAGGGGGTGGAGATAGAGATAGACCGACGGCTGTGAGCCTGTGAGTGGGAGGAAGAGAGATCTAGTACCATGTCGCAGAATGAAACCTAATCCTAACCGGATTGGGAGTGCATATATATACATAGGCTGATTAATTAGACCAAACCCATTACTGAGAGTATACAAGTAATTATACATGAATCTCAAAATCTTAACAGTACTTTAACACTAAATAAAAAGAAACTTTTAAAAGGAAATAGATCCTAGAATTACTGAATTACTGCTGGTCGTTAAGGCCCTGATCTCCTGTCGCACGCCCCATGGGCCGCTGCTCCCTTTTGTACTGTGTGCTGGTCATAACACATTACCATCACACTGAGATTTGTTTACATGTGTCACACCCGTTTTCAAGGGCAGAGCCGGGTGCATAGCATATGTGTGCCAGGATCTATTTCCACACATATGTTGACGTCACAAGTGTAATATATCAAAAGAACAATGCATAAAAGCGTAAATAACAATTATATTAACATATTACACTTCGAACAGATATAATGTCTTAACCTTTATTCATCAAAGTACAGCGAACATAGACATCCATCCACAAGAAGATGACCGAGGGTATCACTAGACTAGCATCCATGGAGCTCAGCATCATAACTTCATCTGCAAACTTCTAATCAAAATTTAAGCAAGGGTGAGCTCACTTATGGTCGGGGCTCAGCAAGTGGGGAAAAAACTAATGCAAGTTTAACAAGGTGAGGCTAAGGTTGAGCAGTAAGCATTTTAGTTGGTCAACATTTTATTAACAACACCTGTCTTACTAATAAGTGTGAATCCCAAATACTCCCATTAAACAAAATTACAAGAGTATATAAAAACACTTAAGTGAAACCACTTAAGCAAACCATTGGCAGATCATCGGATCTCGATTTATTTCCATCTTCAAGTTCAATTATCATGTGAGCAGTTGATGCTGCTCTTAACCGTGAGCACGGCTGATATATCAGTTTTACACTCTGCAGAGGTGGCGCATCTTTACCCATGAGTCGCGATTCCCTTCTAGCCCGGGTAAGCTAGACTCGTATTCACTTCCGAGGTGAATGGCCAGGGTCTCACTACGAGGCTTCTCCCTAGAGTCCTCATTACGCAAATGTTGGAAATGGTCAACTGCATAAGTTACACCTACCGTAACCAACTTATAGTCCAGTCCACAGGGTAAAGCTTTGGAAACTATGCCTGTATCCAATCTTCCTGAGTCGGTACTATAAGCGCTTGCCAGGTGCCCCCGTTCCTGGTCGACCACGACCAACACCCAACATAAGACTTTCCTAGTTATTTAGCCAAGACCAGAGCCATGATAGTTCTCATGGTAATACTGTTTTCCCGGGTGATCACTTCATGTTCCAATTAAATCATATGATCTTGCTTAATCGTCGGATTAGCAACAATAAAGTAAACTTACCATTTGGAACATTAATATCATAAACAGGAGTGACTGCATAAATTTAAAGTTGTAGCAATAGCATAGCTACTTGATTAGATCATAATCCCAGGTTAAACGAGGAATAAGGTTGGAAAGGTTAGGTGTATCTAAATAGGTAACCCATCAAATTATGCATATATATATCGAAGAATAAACTTTATTAAATGTATTGTTTGGGATCAAACAGAATATGCAGAGGG
The DNA here is from genome assembly GCF_902167145.1 of Zea mays. NCBI lineage: Eukaryota > Viridiplantae > Streptophyta > Magnoliopsida > Poales > Poaceae > Zea > Zea mays. The sequence goes on from NC_050105.1 coordinate 66,446,240, forward strand.
AGAAGTCCACTTGCCTTGCTTATTGAAAACTTGAGACTCTTCCACGGATCTGAATAGATCTTGATTCTTAACTACTAGATCAACCACTGAATATCAGACAAACAAACAAGAAGAACAAACACCACTCAATAACATACAACATTCATCATACGTAAAGCTAAAAGAGAGCCTAACGAAAAGAGCGTTCGCTTTTAAAGAACATCGCAAGTAATGGTTATAATAAGAGGGTATTCTTTTCAAAAATGTGTGATCTATACTTTATAAAAAAGACATGAGCTTAAAAATATCTTAATACAAATATACAAATATTTGGTTCACCAATTTAATCTTTTATAAAACGTCATACGCGATATGTCTAAGATTAAGTGCTTATAAGACGATAAAACACGTTATAACGATATTAAACCTTTTTTACTTTTTAGAAAAGATATATGTTATATATCTAAGGTTAATGGGCTACTAATCATGTTATTAATTTTAGAAGCATTATGGAGCATATTATAAATATTGTTAACCAATCACTTATGACAAATTAAGATATAAGTCTAAATAGATTTTATGTGAAAAGATCATTATTATTAAACACCTATTTATGAAAAGTTATGATATATGCCTTAATGAACTTTTATGTAAGAGACAATGAACAAACAACTATATTTTATTTTTATTAGAAAGTACATGTCCTATATTCTTTGTTAAGAAAGCTATATACAAAACAAATATGTAAACTAACATTTTAATTATAAAAAGGACATGAACACTAATTTTCTTTATTCTTTAGGAAAAACTAAGTGATTCGTATATAATGTGGACTAAATTCTATGAAATCATTAATCATGCCATAAATCTAGTTAAGAACAAATTGATTATATGTTTGATTAATAAATTATGATAAAGGATAAGTAATCTATTAATTATCTGTAATTCTATTGTAGGAACAAATGATCTAAATGATCTAATTCATTAGAAAGGAAATTATGTATAAACTATCATTTTAGTTATGACGGAGTGAGCACTTAATTAAGCCATTATATTATTATTAGAAAAGTTATATGACATATTACTATTTAGTACGACTATACTTAAACATCTATAATGAATCTTATTAAATCAAAATCATGATGTCTATTAAAAGGGTCGTTTTACAATTAGAAACAAATTCTCTAATTCTTTAGTAAGAAACCTATATTTACCAACATAACTATCAATTTTATTAGGAAAGCATGGGCATCTAATTAAGTCATTTTAACGTAATAAAATTCTATTCTTTCGATTTTCTCCTTAAATAGAATTTATACGTATACTAAAAATTGTTTATTTATAATTCTTCTGACATTAATATACTAAGAATTAATGTAAATTACTAAATGAGACTTTTAATAACATAATCATGGTTATTATGACATAAATAAATGTCTTACTAATTCTAAGTACTTAAGTGACATACTTATGAATTCATTTATTATGAATAGTGAAATATATATTTTCATTTGACTAGAAAATACATGACTTGGTGTCTATTTCAATTTCTTCATGCAAATAAGTTTATACTTAAACTACTACTAACAATTATCGTTCCACACACAAAAGCGAAATTAATTATAAACATTTCTAGTATACAAACCACTGAAGTAGTGAATAGTGACCGTGTTCATTTTTAGAATTATAAACTCACACGCATTTTCAAAGTATTGTCGCGGGGGTTCGATTTTGGTTGCACGTATACATCGGAATCTCTAAAATCATACATGAATCGTCAAGTCGCATAATATTACAACGATAATTCACAAATTCATAAATTAATTCAACACATAATTTAAACAATAAATTAATGGGTTGGGGTTGTCTTGAACCTTGGGTTCGCTCATGTGCAGGTGTGAACGTCGACGAGCAAGGAGTGGTCGGTCGGGCAGGGAACGAGCGTGGTCGTCGTGCTGCGCGGTCGCGTCGACGACGGACGGCGTAACTCCGGCGATGCGTTCGAACGGTGGGGCGTGAGTTCCGGTGAAGCTCCACGGATGGCGCACGATCGACGAACGGAGTGGGCACGGCGAGAGCAGAGGAGGGCTTCGTGCGGCGGGTGTGTGGCGCTGCTGCGGGTGCTGAGGTGCTGCACAGACGGGCTCCGACGCGATGGCAAACGGCGAGCAAGGGAGAGAGAGAAAGCGTGAGAGAGGGAGGGCGTTCGGGTAAGGAGAGAGGAGGGATCCGGCGGTCTTATAGAGCGGACGGGGAGAGAGAGACGCCGAGGGGAGGAAATGGACGGTCGGCGGCTCCATCAATGGCGGCTGGGACTTCATGGATGGGAGTAATGGGAGAGAAACGGACGTGTTAAAGCTCTATTAACGCCAAAGAAACGGCTCCATTCACGCGGACGGCGCGGGTGGCGGCTTCGGTCGGGCTTGAGTGCAGGGTGCGGGTCACTGGCCGGTCGGGGTGGAAGTCGCGTGGCGGTTCCTGGGCTCGGCCGCAGCGTGGGAGCTGCGCAGTCGGGTGCGCAGGCTGGTCGGGGCGACACTTCGGTGCGCGGGACGTCCGGTTGCCTAGGCGGTCGGGTCGCGGCGCGGGGTGGGGTCCTCGGCCGATGGAGTCGAGGTCGGCTGGCATCCTGGGGCGGCTGGCTCAGTCGGTGCAGGGCGGCGCGCTCGGTCGTCGGGTCGCGGCACCTGCGGGCGGCTTCCTGTCTTCCTGGTGCGCGCGTGAGAGAGAGCAAGGGGAGGAGAGAGAGAAAGGAGAGAGAATAGGGGGAGGGAGTCCTAGCGGCGGCTTGGAGGAAGACGACAGGGGGCGGCGGCCGGTTAGGTCAGGGGGCGCGGCTAATGGGCCCTAGTGGGCCAGCTAGGGTTAGATTAGGTTTTTTCTATTTTTTCTATTTCCTTTTCTAATTTCGAAATACCTATTCAAATAAACATAAAATTCATAATAATCAAACCAAAATTATTTATAAATAAAATATTAATTCTTGGACTAATATTTATTATATTATTTATGTGAATTTTCATTTAAGAAGAAATGATATTCAATATTCAAAATTAATCATGAGCATTCAAAATTCATTACAAAGGCAAATAAATAACGAACACTTAAGAGAAAATTAATTATCATAAATATCATTAATAACTAAATGTATTATTTTTATTTAATGACTTTTATAGTGTTACAAATCTACCCCTCTTAAAAAGAATCTCGTCCTCGAGATTAAGGAAGGCTAGCATGAAAACAAAGGTGATACATGGTTATTTGTAGGTTCTTAGTTCTCATTGAACTCTTCTAATATCAAGGAACTTCCTTACTTCTTTGCTCCGCAATGAAGACTAATCAGGCGACCTTCATCATCATACTTATAAAATGGTGGGTCTTCTGAACTATTGCTTAAGTCATGCTTGGCAGCTTTCTTCTCTAGTCGGTCTAGACGCTTCTTGGGGCATTCACGAATACTATGACCTTCATTTTTGTAGTAGTAGCAAGCACCTCTTGCTTTGAGTTCTTTGCGAGTCAACTTTGCTTGACCAACAGGGGGTGAGGGTTGATTGGGTGTCTGTATCTCATATAGCTGAGCCTGACTTGATTCTTCTGTTTGGGTATCCATGTGTTTCGTGGCTTTTGCTTGTGGTTGAGGTGGACTAATCATGTATCCAAACATTTTTCTATTCCTTTTGTTGTTCTTCATTCCATTCATCAAATATCTCTATGACTCATTTTTCTCGTTCCTGGTTGTTAAGGTAGGAATATTGTCGTTGGCACCATTTACTTCATTTCCATTGGGGTTCATCATCTAGTCAGAGGGTAAAAGAGTTAGTGAGACAGACTGCATAAGAGGCTTGTATGACATTAAGATATAGAGCGAACACTTTGATTTCTAATATAAGATTAGTTAAGGAACAAGGATGGTTTCAGATTTCCGCCTAGCTTCATCATACTACAAGAGCGTATTATAATCCTTAACATGGATCTTTTGAACTTTATAGATTTCAGAGCATGATATCCAAATCACCTTTCTGATCCAACAATATTTCTTTGAGCACAAATTGGGAGACTTGAGCAGGATTTTAGGGCAACTAGAGTAGAGCATCACATTGTTTGCATATAGCAGATGACACCATACTTTATTCTATTTATAAAGGGGCAAAACACAATAGGTGCGAGAGATTCTCCAAATTTATTCATATATCATTTAGCACAATTACAAATCTTGAAAGGGGCAACACCTTGACATTTTTTTCTTCGTGAGACATACTCCTTCTTCTAGCTAAATGATATATTATTCTTCCTTGTTAGATGTAGCAAACTTCATAGCTGGAGGTCGGTTGTCTTCAACTACTATTCTTTCTCCACATGGAGTTTCCAAATACATGGTTCTCTCAGTAGGTTGGATTACTGCCTTAGTTCTTAGTAACCAATTCTTTCCAAGAATCACATCCTTTTCCATTGATTCTATCACTATAAGATCAGCTGTAAAATATATCCCATTGATTTTAATACTTACATTTGGACATATGTAGTTTACTAACATTTTTCCTTCGGGTGCACTAATGGTCTTCCTTGATCTCAAGGGACACTTAAAGATACCATACTTTGCTGCAAACTGGGCACTGATAAAAGAATGTGTTGTACGAGGATCATACAACACGGTGGCGAGGGGTTGTGTGAATGACTAGTGTTCCAAAAATTACTGCATCATCATATGGAATGGTTCCTGTCACTGCATAACTTATCTTTCCTGTGGTCTCTTTCTGTTGTTTATTCTTTGTTGATGCATGGGTTTGAGGGTGTTGTCTTTTCTTTTGGACCTTATTGATCTCCACATCTTTCTTAGGACAACCATTAACAAGATGGCCGGTATTACCACAGCCAAAGCAAGCACGACTTGATAAGTTACATGGTGGAGTTGTCTTTACGTTGTTGGTAGAAGTTTCTGTGCATTTTTGTTCATATTCCATGTCTGAAGACTGAGATAGCTTCATCTCGGAGGTGATCTGTAGTGAACTCTTCTCAGGACAGTTACGGAAGTAATGACCTTCACGTCCACATTGATAGCAAGCTTTTCTTGAAGTTATTTCTTGACTTTTTCCATGTTTCCCTTTTTGTTTCTTGGACCTGATGCGACGACGAGGCTGAAACTGTGTGCAAGTAATAGTCCATCCATCAATGTAACACTCATGTGTTTCTTCTTTGGGCTGGGCATCCTTGTGATGTTTCCTTTTCGGAATACTTTGCAATTCATCAACTGACAGTGCATTAGGTATGAGAGAATCTGTTATTAGTTGTTCAGGGGGAGACATCTGTCTATTTATACCAGAAAACAAAATTCGGTTCTTCTGTTTTGTAGTTTCACTTTCGTTGGTACTGATCTGGCGACAAGGAATTCCATAGTACTCACAACAACAACATGTTCCAAGGTCACTTGTTTGTTGATTTGGTTGTGCATCTTTTTGTGTCTTGAATGTCTGTTCATCAGCTGTTTTGTTTATAGTGTTGTTTTGACTTGCCAACACACCACATTCTTTGCATTTAGTGACATCACTTGTAGTTGACATTCCAAGGTCTGACATTTGTATGGGTATGGAAGAATGGAAGGGACAAAAGGGTTGAGCAACGACAGATTATAGAGAGCAGAGAAAACCCATCTATCTAAGGTTTTACCTCGATAATTGATGCTATTGTGGACAAAAGTCACACAATACACCAACAATCATTTCAAAGAAGCAAATCAAACATGAACACAAAGGACAACGAACTCAAGCATACCAGCACAACACAATCCAATTCTACTCATTCAACCAAAACAAAAGGTGAGACAAGGTTTGAAATAAGAAAGATATTATAAAGTCAAGGAATCATATTAGAAATATCAAGGAGTTTAGACAAGACATATTTGTTGGTGGCCAAGGGTGAAATAAGATAACCATGAACTATTAAAGTGAGGATAAATGATATAACCAAGGATATGAAGTGAGTTAGGGAGAAAGCATTATCAAGGAGAAAAGTAGAGAGGCAAAGATTTAATATATATCAAGGTAGATATTGCGCAAGGGTGGCAATACAATGGCACGAAAGCAAAAGTATAAGAATTCAATAGGGAGAAAGCATTATCAAGGAGAAAAGTAGAGAGGCAAAAGTTTAATATATCAAGGTAGATATTGCGCAAGGGTGGCAATACAATGGCAAGAAAACAAAAGTATAAGAAGTCAAGGGTTATATAGCAATATTAGAGATTAGAAAACCACTATGATATAATATCGCCCTTACTGAACTAGTCAAAAATCTTAATGCTAAAGAACAATCCTATCACCTTAGCCAATAAGTCAAATAATAGATCCAGGGGATCCATAACAAAACTTCTTGCGATGTGGGGATAAGACAAAGAATAGGGCATCGTCAATAGCTTCGAAAGGGTTTCTTCTGGCAAACTTCGCTTCAAGTTACACAATCCTAGCTTGATCATCTTGCAATGCTTCTCATTAGAACCTTCTGATAGACGAAGAATCAGACAAGAAGAGTTGAAAATAAAAGAGACGAGTTTTGATATAAAGTAAATTTTAATGGAAGAAATTAGACCATGTTTTGAAATACTGACTGGGCTTTCCATTTCTAACTAATCTAACGACCTACGGTCACATTGCTTTGATACCACTTCTGTCACAACCGTCTCCGAGGGCAGAGCCGGGTGCATAGCATATGTGTGTCAGGATCTATTTCCACATATATGTTGACGTCACAAGTGTAATATATCAAAAGAACAATGCATAAAAGCATAAATAACAATTATATTAACATATTACACTTCAAACAGACATAATGTCTTAACCTTTATTCATCAAAGTACAGCGAACATGGACATCCATCCACAAGAAGATGACCGGGGGTATCACTAGACTAGCATCCATGGAGCTCAGCATCATAACTTCATCTGCAAACTTCTGATCAAAATTTAAGCAAGGGTGAGCTCACTTATGGTCGGGGCTCAGCAAGTGGGGGAAAACTAATGCAAGTTTAACAAGGTGAGGCTAAGGTTGAGCAGTAAGCATTTTAGTTGGTCAACATTTTATTAACAACACCTGTCTTACTAATAAGTGTGAATCCCAAGTATTCCCATTAAACAAAGGTACAAGAGTATATAAAAACACTTAAGTGAAACCACTTAAGCAAACCATTGGCAGATCATCGGATCTCGATTTATTTCCATCTTCAAGTTCAATTATCATGTGAGGAGTCGAGGCTGCTCTTAACCGTGAGCATGGCTGATATATCAGTTTTACACTCTACAGAAGTGGCACATCTTTACCCATGAGTCGCGATTCCCTTCTAGCTCGGGTTAGCTAGACCCGTATTCACTTCCGAGGTGAATGGCTAGGGTCTCACTACGAGGCTTCTCCCTAGAGTCCTCATTACGTAAATGTTGGAAATGGTCAACTGCATAAGGTACACCTACCGTAACCAACTTATAGTCCAGTCCACAGGGTAAAGCTTTGGGAACTATGCCCGTATCCAATCTGCCTGAGCCGGTACTATAAGCGCTTGCCAGGTGCCCCCGTTCCTGGTCGACCACGACCAACACCCAACATAAGACTTCCCTAGTTATTTAGCCAAGACCAGAGTTGTAACGCCCCGAATTTCGAGTTGAATTTTTTCTTTTCTCTATCGCTCGCTAAATTCGGGCGTTACCTCTCTTTCCCATTTCTTTTCGCTAAAACCTCATCCGTCTTCAAAACTTTAAGTCATGTGATAATAGTAAACCTAAGGGTTATTTTCTTTGGTCTGCTGCACCATGCCGAACCATGCATTTTTTTTGATTGTTTGAAAATGTGAATGCATTCATCTAGGAAATAGATATTTGAAAAAAGGGAAAATCTTTTCTTTTTCTCCCCTCCCTCCCCTCCCCCTTTTGGCCCAGCCACCCCCCCTTGGCGCGCGGCCCAGCCAGTCGGTCGGCCCAGCCGGCCTTCCCCCTCTCCCCTTCCCCCCTCTCGCGCCGTGGGCCGGCCCAACCGCGCCCCCCCACCCCTGCACCCCAAATTTCTCTCCCCTCCCCTGCGGGCCCCGCCCGTCATTCTCTCCCCCCCAAATCCCTCCCTCTCCCCTGCCCCACCGCCCCAATTTCCCCTGCTCGCCCGAACCGCCGCCGCCGCCGCCGATCTCGCCCGCGGTGAGGCCCTCCCTCCCCCCTCCCCTCTTCTCTCTCCCCTCCCTCCCCCTTCCCCGCCCGCCGACGTTCTCCCGCGGCGTGGCTGCGCGCGCCCGGCCCCGTCCGCCCCCGGCCGCGCCTGGCCGCGTTCGCCCGCCGGCCCCGTCTGCCCCTGCCCCGCGCTCGCCGGCGTCCTGCCCCGGCGCGAGCGCCCCCGACCCTCCCCTCGGAGCGGCCGTCCATGGCGGCCCGGCTTCCTCCAGTGGCACGGCGCGCCCCCGCCCCGCCCACGCGCTCGCCCCCAGCCCGCCCCCGCACTCGTCGGCGACCTCCCCGCCGCGGCCGCGCCCGCCCCGGCGCTCGCCAGCCCCGGCCGCGCCCGGCCCCGTCCGCCCCGTCCGCGCGCGCCCGGCCCCGCCGCCTTGAGCTCGCCGGCCATGGCGCCCGCCCTCCCCGCGCTCGTCTCGGCTCGCCGTCCCCGTGCGCGCCCGCCCTCGGCTCGCCGTCCCCGGCCGCGCCCCGCCCCGGCGCTCGCCAGTCCCGGCGGCGCCCGCGCGGCGTGCCCCGTCCCGCCCGCGCGCGCTTCCCCGCCCGGCCTTGGCCCCGTCCCGGCCATGGCGTGGCCATGGCGGCCCGCCGTGGTCCGCGGCGTCCTCGCTCGCCCGTGCTCGCCCGCCCCGGCGTGTCCTGCTCGCGTCGTGATGGCCCCGGCGCGGCCTCGAGCTCGGCCCAGCGTGCCTTTGGCGCGCGGCCTTGAGCTCGGCCAGCGCGCGGCTCTGACAAGTGCCCGGCTAGTTTGCGGCGCGTGCGTGCGGCCTTGCGCGCGTGCTCGCGTAGTGCGCGGTGCCTTGGCACGACTCGTCGTGCCCTCGTCTGCCCATGGACGTGCCCGTCTACCCCCCCTATATTTTATGCACGCTAATCACGTTATTCATGTTAATAAAATAGGAAACTCAATTTAGAAATTGGTTACGTTAGTTAATTTATATAGTTAATCGTCTATCTCATTTAACGTTGATCTACTAAAAGTGGTTATGTTTCTATTAGTGCATGTAGCTAATCTTGGATCTCGTTTAATGTTGATCAATTGAAAATAGTTATAGTTATATTAGCGCATGTGGCTAATACTTGTTAGTGTAACTCGATGGAATTAAGTCACGTAGCGCTTAGTTATGCATCTACCCGTAATACGTTTCGAGTAAGCTTTAACCCCGCGAGACCTTCCCCCGTTTCCTTCTAACCACGGTAAATGCAATATCGTATGTCATATTTTATGCATGTTTAATCTATTTGTTCTCTTGTATGGTGTACTGTTTGTTTCCTAATTTGAATGGATGGATGTATGTATGTTTGCACTCGCATAAAGAACGATCCGGTTGAAGAGCCCGAAGAACTCGCAGGAGAAGCCCCTGAGCAGCAGTCGGTTGGTGGAGGCAAGTGTCCCTTGACCTATCTCTGTCCTATTCATTCTTTAATTCACCTCCCGCATTACACATTTATACCTAAGGATTGAATAGCTTGCTATCCATGTCCTTGTTTACCTATTTGGGTTGGATTATTATTGCTTAGTCTGATGCTATTGCTCAACTCTAATCAATGAACATGATGAGAATGATCAATGATACGCTGTTTTCCCTCTCCTTATTATGATGTTATGCTTGTGGTCTTCAAGGGGGCTCGAGCGGTTTCTCGAGTGCCTCTCCGTAAGGACCTGTTTGTTGGATGACCACCCGAGAAAACAGTGCAACCATGAGGGTGGAATGGGGTGCCCTTAGCTGAATAATTAGAGGATCCAAGGTGTAGTTTGCTTCGCCGTCGTGCCGTCAATGGGGCTCGGTGTATGCGGCTCTCTCTGCCAAGGTAGATTTGTCCCTTGGGGAGGAGTGCGATACATTTAGGAAACCTAACGGGCGGCTACAGCCCTGGTGAATCTTTCTAAAGGCTACGTAGTGAGACCCTGCCTACTCACCTTGGGAGTGTTCAAGGGTCCGTACAACCCGAGGCAAAAAGGGAATCACGGCTCATGGGTAAAGTGCGCAACCTCTGCAGAGTGTTAGAAAACTGATATATCAGTCGTGCTCGCGGTTATGAGCGGCCAAGGGAGCTCCAGCGATTAGTGGTACTTGATCAGAGATGTTCGGATTGCAGGTGGCAATGGGACTGATGGTTCTTGGTTCTGACTCTGGTAATGGTAAGTGGTACTCTTTCCATTTGGAAAGGAGTACGTTTGGGTTAATAACGTGGGTTAACTCTAAAACTTGGCTTTCTCTACTAGTAATAATAATCTGACCAACTAAAAGCAACTGCTTGACTTATCCCCACATAAAGCTAGTCCACTACAGCCAAACAGGATGCTTGCTGAGTATGTTGATGTGTACTCACCCTTGCTCTACACACCAACCCCCCCCCCCCTTCCCTAGGTTGTCCGCATTGCAACCACTGCTCAGGAGAAGATGAAGCCGTGGAAGGAGACTTCTAGGAGTTCCAAGACTACGACGAGTTCTAGGCGTGGGTTAGTGGCAACCCCCAGTCGGCTGCCTGTGAAGGCCGCGTTTATCTACGTTTCTTTTCCGCACTTTGATTTATTGTAAGGACTATGTGGATGTCTCAGACATATGATGTAATCGACTATTATTTCCCTTTTTAATACTATTTGAGCACTGTGTGATGATGTCCATGTTATGTAACTGCTGTGTACGTGAATTGCTGATCCTGGCACGTACATGGTTCACATTCGGTTTGCCTTCTAAAACCGGGTGTGACATAATTGGTATCAAAGCCGTGCTGACTATAGGACCGCTTACCTAGAGTAGAATGGTCGTTCTAAGGACTATAGACCTCTGTCCCTGCCTTGACTTTGATATCCCTTCAAAAGTTGGTCATACCGACCAAACCTATGTTCTACTATATATTATACCTTGCTGAAAATTATGTTTTATTCTAATCCTTCATTTATTCATGGTTCATTACTTGCTGGTCATATTAATTCTGTTCTCACTCTTTTGCTTGCGGTGTCTTTTGTAGATGGCTCGTCTTAGACACACTGCACGAAAGTCCGTCATCCCCTTCTTACCCTCCCGCCTTGCTGAGCGTCTGCTTCGCCGTCCCGTGGCCGGTCAGTCCAGTCACTTGGAGAGGCTGCACCACCGCCTGCATGAGGAGCAGGAGCGTCGACGACAAGAGCAGCAGGGCTCTTCTTTCTCGCTCCAACAGGAGATAGAGTCCGTGAGGAGCTGCTCCCCTGTGCTTCCTCTGGAGGTGCCCCCTGCACCACCACTGGGCGCCCCAGCCTCTGGAGTAGCTGCTGGAGGGGACCCAGACGACGGAGGTGGCAATGACAGCTCAAGCCACGACACCGACTTCTCTGCTGACCAGGAGCCGGAAGGATGGGTTGCTCGACCCATCACTCGTGACGCTGCTCGCGGGTGTCACTTCCATGATGCGCTCGACACCCTGCTACGTCGGGCACTTGACCGACGTACTTGGTCTATTGAGTATCGCTGTGTGGTCTACCAGCATAGTTGCGGGGTCTACCCGGACCACTAGGAGGCGACCTGCTTGGTGCGCCGTCCAGAGAACAGTCTCTAGGGTGCTGAGGTCTGCTCGGAGCACTATTCCATCTCTGAGCGGGACTCAGCTGAGGCGGCCATGCAAGATGCTGCACGGCGTGCGCTTTTGCACTACTGCTTGGTTCTCGGTGGGGTAGCTGACAGTCTCAACCTGAAGTATTACCCCCGCCGTCCATCTGGCAGCACAGGAGGCGTGATTGTCTCACCTGTTGGTGAGGACAATCCTAGGTTGAGCAGCACAGTCAACCTAGCCGCCGTGCTGAACACGGAGCTGGAGCATGTACTAGACGAGCTGAGTAGGGCTCGTGCTGAGATTGCCCAGCTGCGGGCTGAGCGCGCAGAGCGTCGTCACCTAGATGGTGGTTCCCCCACTCCCGTCGGGACTCAGCACCCGTACCGCTCACCTCGGCGTGGACACCAGTCTTATGGCAATCCCGACTGTAAGACCAAGATAGACTTAGAACCATAGATCGTTAGAGTCGGATCTTGTAATTAATATGAAATATATATACATAGAAGCTACAGTCTTATCGTTAGTCTCGCTCTTAGTTAGTCTTAGTTAGATAGGATAGTTTGTTATATCCTGTGCATTTATGTTTGTCATGATGAACTATGTTTGGTTTGGATCTTTGTAATGACTGTCACCAGAGTGCGGGTATCCCTGAATTTTGGTTTACCTGTTATGTTAATGGAGTTAGTCATCTAGTTGGGAAGCCTTTTATTCCACTTTCCTCTTTATCTGAGAAGTTGTGTTGGTCTGTGTTGGAGATCAGTGAAGATGCTCATCTGTTCAGGGTTGTTGAAGAATTCTATACTCTTCTCTTATGCTGCAAGATTTGCAAGATCAGTTCTGATGTGTGGTTGCATTCTGCAGATGTCAGAGAACAGGCGCAGAGGAGGAAGGCGTGCTCAGCAGGAGCAAGCCGCTCAGCAGGATGAGGTGCCTCAGCAATAGCAACTGCCGCCCCGGCCCCCGATGTCCATCGAGCAGATGTTCCTGATGTAGACTCAGGCAGTTCAAGCCATCGGTCAGACTCTGGCCGCCATTCAGCAGCAGCAGCAGCAACAGCAGCAGGCCCCACCTCAGCCTCAGATGCCTCAGATGCCCAGGGACAAGCGTGCTGAATTCATGAGAGGTCATCCACCAACGTTTGCTCATTCTTCTGACCCCATGGATGCTGAAGACTGGCTACGCACTGTGGAGCGGGAGTTGCATACCGCTCAGTGTGATGACAGGGAGAAAGTCCTTTATGGTCCCCGTCTGTTAAGAGGAGCAGCTCAGTCATGGTGGGAGTCTTATCTCGCCACCCATGCCAACCCCGACACCATCACCTGGGAAGAGTTCAGAGGTAACTTTCGTTAGTACCATGTGCCCGCAGGTCTGATGACAGTGAAGAAGGAGGAGTTCCTGGCCCTCAAGCAAGGGTCATTGTCTGTCAGTGAGTACCGGGACAGGTTTCTGCAGTTGTCTCGCTATGCTCCTTAAGATGTCAACACCGACGCCAAGCGACAGTACCGTTTCCTGAGAGGCTTGGTCGACCCTCTGCAGTACCAACTGATGAATCATACCTTCCCGACATTCCAGCACTTGATTGATAGAGCAATCATGACAGAGAGGAAGCGTAAGGAGATGGAGGATCGTAAGCGCAAGATCAGTGGACCCCAGCCTGGAAGCAGCAATCGTCCTCGTTTCTCAGGCAATCAACCTCGGCAGTTCAGGCAGAACCAGCATCCACCTCAGCAGCAGCAGTTCCAAAGGTAGTATCCTCAGCACCAGTATCAGAATCGTCAGAACAATCAGTCAGGAGGAGGTCAGTTCCAGAGGCAGGATCAGCAGGCACCTCGTCTTCCTGCCCCAGCAACCCAGCAGAACAGTCAGGCAGCACCAGCTCAGGTTGGGAACAGAGCATGTTTCCACTATGGAGAGCAAGGCCACTGGGTGATGCAATGTCCGAAGAAGGCAGCCCAGCAGCAGTCAGGCCCCAATGCCCCAGCGAAGCAGAACGTGTCTCAGCCTGGAGCAGGCAACCGCTCTCAGCCGCGCTATAATCATGCGAGACTGAACCACTTGGAGGCTGAAGCAGTTCAGGAGACCCCCGACATGATAGTAGGTATGTTCCCAGTCGACTCCCATATTGCAGAAGTGTTATTTGATACTAGAGCAACGCATTCTTTCATTACTGCATCATGGGTAGAAGCACATAATCTTCCACTTACTACCATGTCAACCCCCATTCAAATTGACTCAGCCGGTGGTAGAATTCGAGCTGATAGCATTTGTTTGAATGTAAGTGTGGAAATAAGGGGGATAGCGTTTCCCGCTAACCTCATAGTAATGGGTACTCAGGGAATAGATGTCATCCTAGGGATGAATTGGCTAGATAAGTATCAGGCAGTTATCAGTTGTGATAAAAGGACAATCAAGTTGGTGTCCCCACTAGGAGAGGAAGTGGTGACCGAGTTAGTCCCGCCTGAGCCGAAGAAAGATGGCTGTCGATGGCAGTGAAGCGGACCCGATTGAGAGTATCAAGGTTGTGTCCGAGTTCCCAGATGTGTTTCCAAAGGACCTACCAGGTATGCCACTAGAGCGGAAAGTTGAATTTGCCATAGAGCTTCTTCCTGGAACCGCCCCCATCTTTAAGAGAGCTTACAGAATATCTGGACCAGAGTTGGTTGAGCTTAAGAACCAGATTGATGAACTGTCAGAGAAAGGTTACATCCGGCCAAGCACCTCGCCTTGGGCCGTCTCTGTCCTATTTGTGGAAAAGAAAGATGGCACCAAGAGGATGTGTATCGATTATCGAGCTCTAAATGAGGTCACGATCAAGAACAAGTACCCTTTGCCCAGAATAGAAGATATGTTTGACCAGTTGAGAGGAGCCAGTGTGTTCTCCAAGATAGATCTGAGGTCGGGTTACCATCAGCTCAGGATTCGACCTTCGGACATTCCGAAGACGGCATTCATTACCAAGTATGGGTTGTATGAGTTCACAATGATGTCTTTCGGTCTAACAAATGCACCAGCTTTCTTTATGAATCTGATGAACAGTGTATTCATGGATTATCTTGATAAGTTTGTGGTGGTATTCATTGATGACATTCTGATTTATTCTCAAAGCAAAGAAGAGCATGCAGATCATTTGAGGATGGTATTGCAGAGATTGCGAGAGCACCAGTTGTATGCAAAGTTGAGCAAGTGCGAGTTCTGGATCAGTGAAGTCATGTTCTTGGGTCACATAATCAACAAAGAAGGATTGGTTGTGGATCCGAAGAAAGTGACAGACATTCTAAACTAGAAGGCGCCAACAGATGCTCGAGGAATCAAGAGTTTCATTGGAATGGTCGGATATTATCGGCGATTCATTGAAGGGTTTTCAAAGATTGCGAAACCAATGACAGCGTTGCTAGGCAACAAGGTTGAGTTCAAGTGGACCCAGAAATGTCAAGAGGCCTTCGAGGCGCTGAAAGAGAAGTTGACTACAGCGCCTGTTTTAGTCTTGCCTGATGTGCACAGGCCCTTCTCGGTGTATTGTGATGCTTGTTACACTGGTTTGGGATGTGTGTTGATGCAAGAGGGAAGAGTTGTGGCTTACTTGTCCTGACAGCTGAAAGTTCATGAGAAGAATTACCCAATCCATGATCTAGAGTTGGCAGCAGTGGTTCACGCACTGAAGACATGGAGGCACTACCTGTATGGACAGAAATGCGATGTTTACACAGACCACAAGAGTCTAAAGTACATATTCACTCAGTCAGAGTTGAATATGAGGCAGCGAAGATGGTTAGAGCTGATCAAAGACTATGAGTTGGAGATTCATTGCCATCCAGGCAAAGCGAACGTGGTGGCAGATGCTTTGAGCAGGAAGAGTCAGGTCAATCTGATGGTCGCTCATCTGATGCCTTATGATTTGGCCAAGGAGTTTGACAGGTTGAGTCTCGGATTTCTGAATAATTCGCGAGGAGTCACAATTGAGTTGGAACCTACCTTGGAGCGGGAAATCAAAGAAGCGCAGAAGAATGATGAGAAGATCAGTGAGATCCGGCGACTGATTCTAGATGGCATAGGCAAAGATTTTTGGGAAGATGCAGAAGGTGTGATATGGTTCAAAGACCGCTTGTGTGTCCCCAATGTCCAATCTATTCGAGAATTGATTCTCAAGGAAGCTCATGAGACAGCCTATTCGATTCACCCTGGCAGTGAGAAGATGTATCAAGATCTGAAGAAGAAATTCTGGTGGTACAGAATGAAGAGGGAAATCGCAGAGCATGTGGCTATGTGTGATAGTTGTCGACGGATCAAGGTAGAGCATCAGAGACCAGCTGGATTGTTGCAACCGTTGCAAATTCCTCAGTGGAAATGAGATGAAATCGGTATGGATTTCATAGTCGGATTGCCTCGCACTCGAGCCGGCTACGATTCCATTTGGGTAGTAGTGGACCGCTTAACCAAGTCAGCCCACTTCATACCTGTCAAGACCAACTACAGCAGTGCAGTATTGGCAGAATTGTACCTGTCTCGGATCGTTTGTCTTCATGGTGTGCCAAAGAAGATAGTGTCAGACAGAGGAACACAGTTCACCTCTCATTTCTGGCAGCAGTTGCATGAAGCCTTGGGCACACATCTGAATTTCAGTTCAGCTTATCATCCGCAGACAGATGGTCAGATCGAAAGGACCAATCAAATCCTCGAAGACATGTTGAGAGCTTGTGCGTTGCAAGATCAGTCTGGATGGGACAAGCGATTGCCTTATGCAGAGTTTTCCTATAACAACAGTTACTAGGCCAGTTTGAAGATGTCACCATTTCAGGCGCTCTATGGAAGGAGTTGTAGAACTCTGTTGCAATGGGATCAGCCTGTAGAAAAGCAGGTGTTTGGGCCAGACATTCTGCTTGAAGCCGAAGAGAACATCAAGATGGTCCGAGAGAATCTGAAGATAGCGCAGTCAAGACAGTGAAGCTATGCAGACACAAGAAGAAGAGAGCTGAGTTTCGAAGTCGGAGACTTCATCTATCTGAAAGTGTCACCGATCAGAGGAGTCAGAAGGTTCGGAGTCAAAGGCAAGCTAGCACCCCGCTACATCGGTCTGTATCAAATTCTCGCAAGGCATGGAGAAGTGGCCTATCAGCTCAGTCTGCCAGAAAATTTGTCTGTTGTGCATGATGTCTTTCATGTGTCTCAATTGAAGAAGTGCTTGCGTGTGCCAGAAAAGCAATTGCCAGTTGAAGGTCTTGAAGTCCAGGAGGACTTGACCTACGTTGAGAAGCCAACGCAAATCCTTGAGACCACAGACAGAGTCACCCGAAGGAAGACCGTCAGAATGTGCAAAGTCAGGTGGAATCATCATTCAGAGGAAGAAGCAACCTGGGAGCGTGAAGATGATCTGATGGCCAAATACCTTGAGCTCTTTGCTAGCCAACCCTGAATCTCGAGGGCGAGATTCTTTTAAGGGGGATAGGTTTGTAACGCCCCGAATTTCGAGTTGAATTTTTTCTTTTCTCTATCGCTCGCTAAATTCGGGTGTTACCTCTCTTTCCCATTTCTTTTCGCTAAAACCTCATCCGTCTTCAAAACTTTAAGTCATGTGATAATAGTAAACCCTAGGGTTATTTTCTTTGGTCTGCTGCACCATGTCGAACCATGCATTTTTTTGATTGTTTGAAAATGTGAATGCATTCATCTTGGAAATAGATATTAGAAAAAAGGGAAAATCTTTTCTTTTTCTCCTCTCCCTCCCCTCCCCCTTTTGGCCCAGCCACCCCCCTTGGCGCGCGGCCCAGCCCAGCCGGCCTTCCCCCTCTCGCGCCGTGGGCCGGCCCAGCCGCGCCCCCCTCCCCTCCCCCCCAAATTTCTCTCCCCTCCCCTGCGGGCCCCGCCCGTCATTCTCTCCCCCCCAAATCCCTCCCTCTCCCCTGCCCCGCCGCCCCAATTTCCCCTGCTCGCCCGAACCGCCACCGCCGATCTTGCCCGCGGTGAGGCCCTCCCTCCCCCCTCCCCTCTTCTCCCTCCCCTCCCTCCCCCTTCCCCGCCCGCCGGCGTTCTCCCGCGGCGTGGCCGCGCGCGCCCAGCGTCGCGCCGGCCCCGTCCGCCCCCGGCCGCGCCTGGCCGCGTTCGCCCACCGGCCCCGTCCGCCCCTGCCCCGCGCTCGCCGGCGTCCCGCCCCGGCGCGAGCGCCCCCGACCCCGCCCCTCCCCTCGGAGCGGCCGGCCATGGCGGCCCGGCGAGCCCCCGCCCCGCCCGCGCGCTCGCCCCCAACCCGCCCCCGCGCTCGCCGGCGACCTCCCTGCCGCGGCCGCGCCCGGCCCTGTCCGCCCCGTCCGCGCGCGCCCGGCCTTGCCGCCTCGAGCTTGCCGGCCATGGCGCCCGCCCTCCCCACGCCCGTCTCGGCTCACCGTCCCCGTGCGCACCCGCCCTTGGCTCGCCGTCCCCGGCCGCGCCCCTCCCCGGCGCTTGCCAGTCCCAGCGGCGCCCGCCCAGCCCCGCTCGCCCATGGCGCCCGCGCGGCGTGCCCCGTCCCGCCCGCGCGGCGTGCCCCGTCCCGCCCGCGCGCGCTTCCCCGCCCGGCCTTGGCCCCGTCCCGGCCATGGCGCGGTCATGGCGGCCCGCTGTGGTCCGCGGCGTCCTCGCTCGCCCGTGCTCGCCCGGCCCGGCGTGTCCTGCTCGCGTCGTGACGGCCCCGGCGCGGCCTCGAGCTCGGCCCAGCGTGCCTTTGGCGCGCGGCCTTGAGCTCGGCCAGCGCGCGGCCCCGACGTGTGCCCGGCTAGTTCACGGCGCGTGCGTGCGGCCTTGCGCGTGTGCTCGCGTAGTGCGCGGTGCCTTGGCACGACTCGCCGTGCCCTCGTCTGCCCATGGACGTGCCCGTCTACCCCCCTATATTTTATGCGCGCTAATCACGTTGTTCATGTTAATAAAATAGGAAACTCAATTTATAAATTGGTTACGTTAGTTAATTTATATAGTTAATCGTCTATCTCATTTAATGTTGATCTACTAAAAGTGGTTATGTTTCTATTAGTGAATGTAGCTAATCTTGGATCTCGTTTAATGTTGATCAATTGAAAATAGTTATAGTTATATTAGCGCATGTGGCTAATACTTGTTAGTGTAACTCGATGGAATTAAGTCACGTAGCGCTTAGTTATGCATCTACCTGTAATACGTTTCGAGTAAGCTTTAACCCCGCGAGACCTTCCCCCGTTTCCTTCTAACCATGGTAAATGCAATATCGTATGTCATATTTTATGCATGTTTAATCTATTTGTTCTCTTGTATGGTGTACTGTTTGTTTCCTAATTTGAATGGATGGATGTATGTATGTTTGCACTCGCATAGAGAACGATCCGGTTGAAGAGCCCGAAGAACTCGCAGGAGAAGCCCCTGAGCAGCAGTCGGTTGGTGGAGGCAAGTGTCCCTTGACCTATCTTTGTCCTATTCATTCTTTAATTCACCTCCCGCATTACACATTTATACCTAAGGATTGACTAGCTTGCTATCCATGTCCTTGTTTACCTATTTGGGTTGGATTATTATTGCTTAGTCTGATGCTATTGCTCAACTCTAATCAATGAACATGATGAGAATGATCAATGATACGTTGTTTTCCCTGTCCTTATTATGATGTTATGCTTGTGGTCTTCAAGGGGGCTCGAGCGGTTTCTCGAGTGCCTCTCCGTAAGGACCTGTTCGTTGGATGACCATCCGGGAAAACAGTGCAACCATGAGGGTGGAATGGGTGCCCTTAGCTGAATAATTAGAGGATCCGGGGTGTAGTTCGCTTCGCCATCGTGCCGTCAATGGGGCTCGGTGTATGCGGCTCGCTCTGCCAAGGTAGATTTGTCCCTTGGGGAGGAGTGCGGTACATTTAGGAAACCTAACGGGCGGCTATAGCCCCGGGGAATCTTTGTAAAGGCTACATAGTGAGACCCTGCCTACTCACCTTGGGAGTGTTCAAGGGTCCGTACAACCCGAGGCAAAAAGGGAATCACGACTCATGGGTAAAGTGCACAACCTCTGCAGAGTGTTAGAAAACTGATATATCAGCCGTGCTCGCGGTTATGAGTGGCCAAGGGAGCTCCAGTGATTAGTGGTACTTGATCAGAGATGTTCGGATTGCAGGTGGCAATGGGACTGATGGTTCTTGGTTCTGACTCTGTTAATGGTAAGTGGTACTCTTTCCATTTGGAAAGGACTACGTTTGGGTTAATAACGTGGGTTAACTCTAAAACTTGGCTTTCTCTACTAGTAATAATAATCTGACCAACTAAAAGCAACTGCTTGACTTATCCCCACATAAAGCTAGTCCACTACAGCCAAACAGGACGCTTGCTGAGTATGTTGATGTGTACTCACCCTTGCTCTACACACCACCCCCCCTTCCCCAGGTTGTCCGCATTGCAACCACTGCTCAGGAGAAGATGAAGCCATGGAAGGAGACTTCCAGGAGTTCCAAGACTACAACGAGTTCTAGGCGTTGGTTAGCGGCAACCCCCAGTCGGCTGCCTGTGAAAGCCGCGTTTATCTACATTTCTTTTCCGCACTTTGATTTATTGTAAGGACTATGTGGATGTCTCAGACATATGATGTAATCGACTATTATTTCCCTTTTTAATACTATTTGAGCACTGTGTGATGATGTCCATGTTATGTAACTACTGTGTACGTGAATTGCTGATCCTGGCACGTACATGGTTCACATTCGGTTTGCCTTCTAAAACCGGGTGTGACAAGAGCCATGATAGTTCTCATGGTAGCACTGTTTTCCCGGTTGGTCACTCCATGTTCCAATTAATATACAATAATCTTGTTTAACCATCGGGTTAACAACAATAATGTAAACTTACCATTTGGAACATTAATATCATAAACAAGAGTGACTGCATAGAGTTAAGTTGTAGCAATAGCATAGCTACTTGATTAGATCATAATCCCAGGTTAAACAAGGAGTAAGGTTGAAAAGGTTAGGGGTATCTAAATAGGTAACCCATCAAATTATGCATATATATATACAAGAATAAACTTTATTAAATGTATTGTTTGGGATCAAACAGAATATGCAGAGGGAGAAGTCCACTTGCCTTGCTTATTGAAAACTTGAGACTCTTCCACAGATCTGAATAGATCTTGATTCTTAACTACTAGATCAACCACTGAATATCACACAAACAAACAAGAAGAACAAACACCACTCAATAACATACAACATTCACCATACGTAAAGCTAAAAGAGAGCCTAACGAAAAGAGCGTTCGCTTTTAAAGAATATCGCAAGTAATGGTTATAATAAGAGGGTATTCTTTTCAAAAATGTGTGATCTATACTTTATAAAACAAGACATGAGCTTAAAAAATATCTTAATACAAATATACAAATATTTGGTTCACCAATTTAATCTTTTATAAAACGTCATACGCGATATGTCTAAGATTAAGTGCTTATAAGACGATAAAACACGTTATAACGATATTAAACCTTTTTTACTTTTTAGGAAAGATATATGTTATATATCTAAGGTTAATGGGCTACTAATCACGTTATTAATTTTAGAAGCATTATGGAGCATATTATAAATATTGTTAACCAATCACTTATGAAAAATTAAGATATAAGTCTAAATAGGTTTTATGTGAAAAGATCATTATTATTAAACACCTATTTATGGAAAGTTATGATATATGCCTTAATGAACTTTTATGTAAGAGACAATGAACAAACAACTATATTTTATTTTTATTAGAAAGTACATGTCTTATATTCTTTGTTAAGAAAGCTATATACAAAACAAATATGTAAACTAACATTTTAATTATTAAAAGGACATGAACACTAATTTTCTTTATTCTTTAGGAAAAACTAAGTGATTCGTATATAATGTGGACTAAATTCTATGAAATCATTAATCATGCCATAAATCTAGTTAAGAACAAATTGACTATATGTTTGATTAATAAATTATGATAAAGGATAATTAATCTATTAATTATCTGTAATTCTATTTGTCGGCGTTTCGAGACCGGGGGTCCCTAAGCCGACGAGTGAATGTCGCCGCGTGCCCCAGCCCAGATGGGTCGACGCGAGGCCGAGCGCGAAGGGGGGAAATGAGGTGGCCGGAGACAGGCGTGAGAGAGGTGGAAATCCCGCGGCCTTCGTGTTCGTCCCGCGCCCAGGTCGGGTGCGCTTGCAGTAGGGGGTTACAAGCGTCCACGCGGGAGAGGGAGCGAGCGGCTTCAAGCGAGCGCCTGTCTCGTCCTCGTCCCCGCACGGCCAACCCTCTCTAAGAGGGCCCTGGTCCTTCCTTTTATAGGCGTAAGGAGAGGATCTAGGTGTACAATAGGGGGTATAGCAGAGTGCTACGTGTCTAGCGGAGGAGAGCTAGCGCCCTAAGTACATGTCGTCGTGGCAGCCAGAGAGATTTTGGCACCCAGCTGGTGTGATGTCGTGGCCGTCGGAGGAGTGCTGGAGCCTGGCGGAGGGACAGCTGTCGGAGCTGTTGAGTCCTTGCTGACGTCCTCTTGCTTCCGTAAGGGGGCTGAGAGCAGCCGTCGTCACAGAGTATGCAGGACGCCATCATTGCCTATCTGGCGGAGCGAGCCAGATGGGACGCCGGTCTTGTTCCTGAAAGGGAAATGTTCCCTTGGGCCATTTCTAAGTATTTTGGTGATTTAGTGTTCAACACAAGTGCCTAATTGTAAAAAGGTGGACAAAGTACAAATCAAGGTTAAAGGTATGTTTCTCAGACTTAGTACATTGTTTTATGGACTAATGTGTTGTGTCTAAGTGCTGGAAACAGAAAAAATCGAGTTGGAGAAGAGATGGCTCGAGCAGCCAAAGTCTGCCCAGTCTGGGTGCACCGGACTGTCCGGTGGTGGACCGGACAGTGTCCGGTGCGCCAGGCTGGCTCGAGGGAAAAGGCTGCTCTCGGGACTTCGACGGCGGTGTACGGCTATAATTCACCGGACTATCCGGTGGTGCACCGGACTGTCCGGTGGGCCGTTCACAGGCGAACTCGTCGCTCTCGGGAATTCATCGTCGACGTACGGCTATAATTCTCCGGACTGTCCGGTGTGCACCGGACTGTCCGGTGAGCCAACGGTCGGCAGGGCCAATGGTCGGCCGCGCGATCTGCGCGGGACACGTGGCCGAGCCAACGGCTAGAAGGGGGCACCAGACTATCCGGTGTGCACCGGACATGTCCGGTGCGCCAACGGCTCTCAGGTTACCAACGGTCGACTGCGCCATTTTTGGAAGGAAATCGGGCACCAGACAGTGTCCGGTGTGCACCGGACTGTCCGGTGCGCTAGTCGACAGAAGGCAAGATCAGCCTTCCTAGATTGCTCTCAACGGCTCCTAGCTGCCTTGGGGCTATAAAAGGGACCCCTAGGCGCATGGAGGAGAACACCAAGCATTCCTACAACATTCCTAAGCACCAAGACATCGATTTCGCGCATTCTTTTCATTGTGATAGCATATAGAGCTCTAGTGGAGTTGTGAACTCATTGAGTTGTGTTGCGAGCTCTTGTTGCGACTTGTGTGCGTGTTGACACTCTGATTCTTGTGTCTTGTGTGAGTTGCTAATCCCTCCCTTGCTCCGTGTTCTTTGTGAATTTCAAGTGTAAGGGCGAGAGGCTCCAAGTTGTGGAGATTCCTCGCAAACGGGATTGAGAAAAAGCAAGCAAAACATCGTGGTATTCAAGTGGGTCTTTGGACCGCTTGAGAGGGGTTGATTGCAACCCTCGTCCGTTGGGACGCCACAACGTGGAGTAGGCAAGCGTTGGTCTTGGCCGAACCACGGGATAACCACCGTGCCATCTCTGTGATTGATCTTGTTGGTTATTGTGTTTTGTTGAAGATTCCTCTCTAGCCACTTGGCGGTTATTGTGCTAACACTTAACCAAGTTTTTGTGGCTTAAGTTTTTAAGTGTTACAGGATCACCTATTCACCCCCCCCCTCTAGGTGCTCTCAATTGGTATCGGAGCCGTTCTCTTCACAAAGGGACTAACCGCCCGAAGAGATGGATCCTAAGGGGAAGGGTATCGTGATCAACGATAAAGAGAAGGAATCTTTCGTCAACGAGCCGAAGGATGACAAGACTACCGACTCGGGCTCGGGCCATAGATGAAAAGATGGGAAGAAGAAGAAGACAAGGCGCATTAAGGAGATCGTCTACTACGACGACAGTGATGAGTCCACTTCTTCCCACAAGGACAACGACGACAACGACTACGACAAACGAAAGACGGTTAACTCGAACTTTTCTTTCGATTATTCGTGTATTCCTCAAAGTGCAAATGCTCATTTATTATCTATTCCACTTGGTAAACCTCCTCATTTTGATGGAGAGGACTATGGATTTTGGAGTCACAAAATGTGTAGTCACTTGTTCTCTCTCCATCCTAGTATATGGGAGATTGTAGAGAGTGGAATGCACTTTGATAGTACGGATAGTCCCATGTTCATTAATGAGCAAATTCATAAGAATGCACAAGCTACTACTGTTCTTCTAGCTTCATTGTGCAGGGATGAATACCACAAAGTGAGCGGCTTGGATAACGCCAAGCAAATATGGGACACCCTCAAGATTTCTCATGAGGGGAACGACGTCACCTTGCTCACCAAGATGGAGTTGGTGGAGGGCGAGCTTGGACGATTCGCGATGATAAGAGGCGAGGAGCCAACCCAAACATACAACTGGCTCAAGACCCTTATCAATAAAATAAGGAGCTACGGAAGCACGCGATGGACGGACCACGACGTCGTCCGACTGATGCTAAGATCCTTTACCGTTCTTGATCCTCATTTGGTGAATAATATTCGTGAGAATCCCAGGTACACCAAAATGTCGCCCGAAGAAGTCCTTGGAAAATTCGTAAGCGGGCGAATGATGATCAAGGAGGCAAGGTACGTGGACGATGCATTGAATGGTCCAATCAACGAGCCTCAACCCCTTGCTCTCAAGGCAACTAGAAGCAAGGAGGCGCTACCTAGCAAGGTAGCACAAATTGAGGCGGCCGGACTTAATGATGAAGAAATGGCCCTTATCATCAAAAGATTCAAGACGACGCTAAAGGGTCACAAGGGGCAACCAAGAAAGACCAAGACAAAGGGGAAGCGCTCATGCTTCAAATGTGGTAAGCTTGGTCATTTTATTGCTAACTGTCCCGACAATGATAGTGATCAGGATCAAGGGTTCAAGAGGGAGAAAAAGAAGAACTATAAGAAGGCAAAGGGCGAGGCACATCTTGGCAAGGAGTGGGATTCGGATTGCTCTTCGTCCGACTCCGACAATGAAGGACTCGCCGCCACCGCCTTCAACAAGTCATCCCTCTTCCCCAACGAGCGTCACACATGCCTTATGGCAAGGGAGAAGAAGGTATGTACTCGAAACTCTACTTATGCTTCTTCAAGTGAGGACGAATCTAGTGATGAGGATGAAATAGATTACTCTAGCCTGTTCAAGGGATTGGATAGAAATAAAATTGATAAAATCAATGAATTGATTGATGCCTTGAATGAAAAGGATAGGCTTTTAGAAAAGCAAGAGGATTTGTTATATGATGAACATGATAAATTTGTAGAGGCACAAAGATCCTATGCTTTAGAAGTTAAAAGAAATGAAATGCTTTCTTATGAACTATCTACTTGTCATGAAACCATTTCTACTTTACAAGGTGTTAACAATGATTTAAATGCTAAATTAGAAGTAGCAAATAAATCTAATTCTTGTGTAGAACATGTTATAATTTGTACTAGGTGTAAGGATTTTGATATTGATGCTAGTAGTAAACACCTAGTTGCAATTTCTAGATTAAATAATGAAGTAGCTAGTCTTAATGACCAACTTAAGCCTAGCAAAAGTGATTTCGATAAGCTAAAATTTGCAAGGGATGCCTACACGATTGGTAGACACCCCTCAATTAAGGATGGACTTGGCTTTAAGAGGGAAGCCAAGGACTTAACAAGCCATAAGGCTCCCATCTCCACCAAGGAGAAAGGGAAGGCCCCTATGGCTAGTAGTGCTAAAAAGAACCATGCTTTTATGTATCATGACAAGAGACAATATAGAAATGCTTATAGAAGTTATAATGCATATGATGCTTTTGATTCTCATACCATGTTTGCTTCTAGTTCTTCCTATGTGCATGATAGAAATGTTGGTAAGAAAAATATTGTTCACAATATGCCTAGGAGAAATGTTGCTAATGTTCATAGGAAAATTAATGAACCATCTCTAATTTATCATGCTTTAAATGCTTCTTTTGCTATTTGTAGAAAAGATAGGAAGATAGTTGCTAGGAAATTAGGGGCAAAGTGCAAGGGTGATAAAACTTGCATTTGGGTCCCTAAGGCAATTGTAACTAACCTTGTAGGACCCAACAAGAGTTGGGTACCTAAGACCCAAGCCTAAATTTGCCTTGCAGGTTTATGCATCCGGGGGTTCAAGCTGGATTATCGACAGCGGATGCACGAACCATATGACGGGGGAAAAGAAGATGTTCACCTCCTACGTCAAGAATAAGGATTCCCAAGATTCAATCATATTCGGTGATGGGAACCAAGGCAAGGTGAAAGGTTTAGGCAAGATTGCAATATCTAATGAGCACTCTATCTCTAATGTGTTTTTAGTTGAGTCTCTTGGTTATAATTTACTATCTGTTAGTCAATTATGTAATATGGGATATAATTGTCTATTTACAAATGTAGATGTGTCTGTCTTTAGAAGATGTGATGGTTCACTAGCTTTTAAGGGTGTACTAGACGGCAAACTTTATTTGGTTGATTTTGCAAAAGAGGAGGACGGTCTAGATGCATGCTTAATCGCTAAGACTAGCATGGGCTGGCTGTGGCATCGCCGCTTAGCACATGTGGGGATGAAGAACCTTCACAAGCTTCTAAAGGGAGAACACGTGATAGGTTTGACTAACGTGCAATTCGAAAAAGATAGACCTTGTGCAGCTTGTCAAGCAGGTAAACAAGTGGGAGGAGCACATCACAGCAAGAATGTGATGACCACTTCAAGACCTCTGGAGCTGCTGCATATGGACCTCTTCGGACCCGTCGCCTATCTGAGCATAGGAGGAAGTAAGTATGGTCTAGTTATTGTTGATGACTTTTCCCGCTTCACTTGGGTGTTCTTTTTGCAGGATAAGTCTGAAACACAAGGGACCCTCAAGCGCTTCCTCAGGAGAGCTCAAAATGAGTTTGAGCTCAAGGTGAAGAAGATAAGGAGCGACAACGGGTCCGAATTCAAGAATCTTCAAGTGGAGGAGTTCCTTGAGGAGGAGGGGATCAAGCACGAGTTCTCCGCTCCCTACACACCTCAGCAAAATGGTGTAGTAGAGAGGAAGAACAGGATGCTCATTGATATGACGAGGAACAAGGCTCGACTTGTGGCAAAAGGTTATGCCCAAGTCGCAGGTTTGGACTTTCAGGAGACATTCGCTCCTGTGGCTAGGCTAGAATCAATTCGTATCTTGCTAGCATATGCCGCTCACCATTCTTTCAGGTTGTACCAAATGGATGTGAAGAGCGCTTTCCTCAACGGGCCGATCAAGGAGGAGGTGTACGTAGAGCAACCCCCTGGCTTCGAGGATGAACGGTACCCCGATCACGTGTGTAAGCTCTCTAAGGCGCTCTATGGACTTAAGCAAGCCCCAAGAGCATGGTATGAATGCCTTAGAGACTTTTTAATTGCTAATGCTTTCAAGGTTGGGAAAGCCGATCCAACTCTTTTTACTAAGACTTGCGATGGTGATCTTTTTGTATGCCAAATTTATGTTGATGACATAATATTTGGTTCTACTAATCAAAAGTCTTGTGAAGAGTTTAGCAGGGTTATGACGCAGAAATTCGAGATGTCTATGATGGGCGAGTTGAACTACTTCCTTGGGTTCCAAGTGAAGCAACTCAAGGACGGCACTTTCATCTCCCAAACGAAGTACACGCAAGATTTGCTAAAGCGGTTTGGGATGAAGGACATACCGACCTCAACAAAGGAGGTAAGTCCGTTGATCAAAAAGCATACCGGTCCATGATAGGTTCTTTGCTTTATTTATGTGCTAGTAGACCGGATATTATGCTTAGCGTATGCATGTGTGCTAGATTTCAATCCGATCCTAAGGAGTGTCACTTAGTGGCTGTGAAGCGAATTCTTCGATATTTAGTCGCTACGCCTTGCTTCGGGATCTGGTATCCAAAGGGGTCTAACTTTGACTTGATTGGGTACTCAGATTCCGACTATGCTGGATGTAAGGTCGATAGGAAGAGTACATCGGGGACGTGCCAATTCTTAGGAAGGTCCCTGGTGTCATGGAATTCTAAGAAACAAACTTATGTTGCCCTATCCACCGCTGAGGCCGAGTATGTTGCCGCAGGACAATGTTGCGCGCAACTACTTTGGATGAGGCAAACCCTCAGGGACTTTGGCTACAATCTGAGCAAAGTCCCACTCCTATGTGACAATGAGAGTGCTATCCGAATAGCGGAAAATCCTGTTGAGCACAGCCGCACAAAGCACATTGACATCCGGCATCACTTTTTGAGAGACCACCAGCAAAAGGGGGATATCGAAGTGTTTCATGTTAGCACCGAGAACCAGCTAGCCGATATCTTTACCAAGCCTCTAGATGAGAAGACCTTTTGCAGGCTGCGTAGTGAGCTCAATATCTTAGATTCGCGGAACTTGGATTGAGTTGTAGCATACATGTGTGTATGTCTTTGATCATATTCCTCTGCATTTTGTTGCTTACTTGTGGTGCTCAAGTTGTATACTCAATCCCCAGACCTCACAAGTCCTTGTGCAAGTGATGCACATATTTAGGGGGAGTTGTGGTACAACTTGACCCTTTGAGACTAACCATTTGCTTGAGTTTGCTTGAATTTAGTCTCAAAGGAAGTTTGAAAGAGAAATGGTGGACTTGGACCATGCAAGACTTCCACTGCACTCCGATGAAAAGAGTAACTTTTCCAAGTTCATCTTTATACTCTTATTGCCCATTTGCTCTTATTTGAAGATTTTGGTGAGGCAATGGGGTTAAAGGGCCAAGATTGATCCCGTTTTGGTGCTTAATGCCAAAGGGGGAGAAAATAAAGGCCAAAGCGATAAATGGATCAGCTACCACTTGAGAAATTTTGAAAATAGTAGATTAGAGCTTTTGGTTATCAAAACTCTTTTATTGTCTCTTATGTCAAAAGTTGGCCTCTTGTGGGGAGAAGTGTTGATTATGGGAAAAAGGGGGAGTTTTTGAAATCCTTGATCAAATTTCTTTGGAAAACCTCTCTTTATGTCTCTACAAGTGGTTTTGACTTAGAGATAGGAATTTGAGTTTGATTTGCAAAAACAAACCAAGTGGTGGCATAGAGTGATCCATATATGTCAATTTGAATCAAAACAATTTGAGTTCTTATTTGAAGTGATTTTGTACTTGTTCTACTTGCTTTATGTTGTGTTGGCATAAATCACCAAAAAGGGGGAGATTGAAAGGGAAATGTGCCCTTGGGCCATTTCTAAGTATTTTGGTGATTTAGTGTTCAACACAAGTGCCTAATTGTAAAAAGGTGGACAAAGTACAAATCAAGGTTAAAGGTATATTTCTCAGACTTAGTACATTGTTTTATGGACTAATGTGTTGTGTCTAAGTGCTGGAAACAGAAAAAATCGAGTTGGAGAAGAGATGGCTCGAGCAGCCAAAGTCTGCCCAGTCTGGGTGCACCGGACTGTCCGGTGGTGCACCGGACAGTGTCCGGTGCGCCAGGCTGGCTCGAGGGAAAAGGCTGCTCTCGGGACTTCGACGGTGGTGTACGGCTATAATTCACCGGACTGTCCGGTGGTGCACCGGACTGTCCGGTGGGCCGTTCACAGGCGAACTCGTCGCTCTCGGGAATTCATCGTCGACGTACGGCTATAATTCTCCGGACTGTCCGGTGTGCACCGGACTGTCCGGTGAGCCAACGGTCGGCAGGGCCAACGGTCGACCGTGCGATCTGCGCGGGACACGTGGCCGAGCCAACGGCTAGAAGGGAGCACCGGACATGTCCGGTGCGCCAACGGCTCTCAGGTTACCAACGGTCGACTGCGCCATTTTTGGAAGGAAATCGGGCACCGGACAGTGTCCGGTGTGCACCGGACTGTCCGGTGCGCCAGTCGACAGAAGGCAAGATCAGCCTTCCTAGATTGCTCTCAACGGCTCCTAGCTGCCTTGGGGCTATAAAAGGGACCCCTAGGCGCATGGAGGAGAACACCAAGCATTCCTACAACATTCCTAAGCACCAAGACATCGATTTCGCGCATTCTTTTCATTGTGATAGCATATAGAGCTCTAGTGGAGTTGTGAACTCATTGAGTTGTGTTACGAGCTCTTGTTGCGACTTGTGTGCGTGTTGACACTCTGATTCTTGTGTCTTGTGTGAGTTGCTAATCCCTCCCTTGCTCCATGTTCTTTGTGAATTTCAAGTGTAAGGGCGAGAGGCTCCAAGTTGTGGAGATTCCTCGCAAACGGGATTGAGAAAAAGCAAGCAAAACATCGTGGTATTCAAGTGGGTCTTTGGACCGCTTGAGAGGGGTTGATTGCAACCCTCGTCCGTTGGGACGCCACAACGTGGAGTAGGCAAGCGTTGGTCTTGGCCGAACCACGGGATAACCACCGTGCCATCTCTGTGATTGATCTTGTTGGTTATTGTGTTTTGTTGAAGATTCCTCTCTAGCCACTTGGCGGTTATTGTGCTAACACTTAACCAAGTTTTTGTGGCTTAAGTTTTTAAGTGTTACAGGATCACCTATTCACCCCCCCTCTAGGTGCTCTCAGTTCCCCATGGCCCGAGTCAGCTCGGGGTAGGGTGATGATGGCGCCTCCTGTTGACGTGGCTGGTCTGCGCCCTAGGTTGGGCGATGTGGAAGCTCCTCCGAAGCCGAGGTCGAGTCTGTCTTCCGTGGCCGAGGTCGAGTCCGAGCCCCTGGTTCGGGCGAGGCGGAGACCGTCGGCTGAGGCCAGGGCGGAGTCCGAACCCTGGGGTCAGGCGAAGCGGAGTTCGTCGTCTTCTGGGGCTGAGCCCGAGTCCGAGCCCTGGGTCGGGCGGAGCGGAGTTCGCCGTCTTCCGGGGCATAGCCCGAGTCCGAGCCCTGGGTCAGGCGGAGCGGAGTTCGCCGTCTTTCGGGGCTTAGCCCGAGTCCGAGCCCTGGGTCGGGCGGAGCGGAGTTCGCCGTCTTCCGGGGCTTAGCCCGAGTCCGAGCCCTGGGTCGGGCGGAGCGGAGTTCGCCGTCTTCCGGGGCTTAGCCCGAGTCCGAGCCCTGGGTCCGGCAGAGCGGAGTTCGCCGTCTTCCGGGGCTTAGCCCGAGTCCGAGCCCTGGGTCGGGCGAAGCGGAGCTTCCTATGGTGCCTGCGGCCGGGCCTGACTGCCTGTCAGCCTCACTCTGTCAAGTGGCACCGCAGTCGGAGCAGCGCAGGTGGCGCTGTCTTTCTGTCAGGCCGGTCAGTGGAGCGGCGAAGTGACGGCGGTCACTTTGGCTATGTCGGCTGGGGGGCGCGCGTCAGGATAAAGGTGTCAGGCCGCCTTTGCATTAAATGCTCCTGCGATTTGGTCGGTCGGTGCGGCGATTTGGTCAGGGTTGCTTCTTGGCGAAGGCAGGGCCTCGGGCGAGCCGGAAATATGTTCGCCGCTGGAGGGGGGCCTCGGGCGAGACAGAGATCCTCCGGGGTCGGCTGCCCTTGTCCGAGGCTAGGCTCGGGCGAGGCGTGATCGAGTCCCTCGAATGGACTGATCCCTGACTTAATCGCACCCATCAGGCCTTTGCAGCTTTATGCTGATGGGGGTTACCAGCTGAGAATTAGGAGCCTTGAGGGTACCCCTAATTATGGTCCCCGACAGTAGCCCCCGAGCCTCGAAGGGAGTGTTAGCACTCGCTTGGAGGCTTTCGTCGCACTTTTTTGCAAGGGGACCAGCCTTTCTCGGTTGCGTTTTGTTCCGGTGGGTGCGCGCGAGCGCACCCGCCGGGTGTAGCCCCCGAGGCCTCGGAGGAGTGGTTTCACTCCTCCAAGGTCTTAATGCCTCGCGTAATGCTTCGGCTGGTCTGGTCGTCCCTCATGCGAGCTGGCCGTAGCCCGGGTGTACGGTCGGGTCCCAAGTTCTCGGGCTGGTATGTTGACGCTGTCAACGGTTCGGCCGGAGCCGGGTTTGCGAGAGCAGCCCCCGAGCCTCTGCACAGGGCGAGAGGGCGATCAGGGACAGACTCGACTTTTTTACATACGCCCCTGCATCGCCTTTCCGCAAGGAGGAGGGGGGGAAAGCGCCATGTTGCCCTCGATGGGCGCCGAACATGGTGTCTCCGGTAAGCTGCAAGCGGGTAATCCGAGTGGACGTTCGTGCCCCGTTCGTTAGGGGTCGGCTAGGGGCCCAGAGGCACACCCAAAAGTACCTGCGGGTGATCTGCCGGACCCGGTCCCCTGGCGACGGGGTCCGAGGGCTCGATGCCTCCCTCTGATGGGATTCCGTTACAAGATCGTTCCCGCTGGTCTCGGAAATGTCCTAGGGTACCTCGGGAGCGCAGCCCGAGCCTTGGTTATGTATCGAACGTACCCATGGTCATCCCTCGCTCTGTGTCTAAGGCGGCTGTGAACCCTTCGGGGGCCAGCCTTCGAACCCCTGATCAGTAGTGGGTGCGGAGCCCGAGTAGCCTGAGGCGGCCGTGGAACCCTTCCGAGGGGCCGGCCTTCGAACCTCTGACCAGTAGTGGGTGTAGAGCCCACGCGATCTGAGGTGGCTGTCGAACCCTTCCGAGGGGCCAGCCTTCGAACCTCTGATCAGTAGGGAGGCTCGGAGCCTGGTTCCTTCACGGGGAAGGATCCTTTTCGGGGTATCCCCCTTTCCCGGTCCCTGTTGCAAGAGAGAGAAAGAGGAAAAAAGGAAAAGGATACGAAATCGAACGACGCGGCGTACCTTTTTTGACGCGGTCATTATGGCGAAGGCGAAGCGTCGCCCGCTTCTCCTGCCAGAGGCGCCGCCTGTCCCGCCGCGGAGTTAATGCGATGGGGCGAGTGGTTCGCGAGGCGGCCGTTGCGCGTGCGCGAGCCGTTCGAGGAACGGAACATGGGCGCGTTGTCTTCACGCCGTGAGAGAGGGTTCTCTCGTCGCCCCTGGATGGGACGTAGGCTTGGCTGACGACGTGACCGCTGCTCCTGCCCGCCTGCCACCGCCATTACTGCCGGCCCATTTTTGGCCGTATTGACCGTCGCGCCAGGCTGGCGCTGCTGGGTCGTGCGCTGGGTCACCTCGAGTCGCGGTATTGGTTCCGCAGTCGAGGAGGCGCGGTGGTCGCGCAAGTGGCGGTGCAGTTGCATGCACGAAGCATTCGGCGCGCCGGTTGTATGACGCGTGGGTCTGGGCCTCCATGCCGAGCGTGTTGGGAGTCGGAGAAGTGCGCCCACTTGGCGCGGTTGCATGCCGCCTGCATGGTTGCCCGCCCTTTCGCCCGCTGGTCTGGGCAAAAGTGGAGAGCCGCTTGTAACCGCTGGGCGGTTGTACGCATCGCGCACGGCGGTTTGGCTTCTTCTGCTCTGAGCCGGCTTGCATGACGTGTGGGACCCAGCCCCCGCGCCGTAGGGGAAGACCTTGGAGCGTGTTGGAGAAGACTCAGCCTGCGACGGCTGGGGACGCAAGTAGGGAGAGTCACCTTTAAAAGGAGGGTGACCCCCTTGGAAGGCGACCATGTCTTCGCGCTCCTTTATGCATCGTGTCCTTCCACCTTCCAAGCCCCCGGATGGGGGATTCCCGCCGTCTTTCCGCTTCGTCGTTGGAGGAACGCAACTCCGCGGGAGTTGGTACCTTTCAGCCATCGTTCGGCTTCAAGGATTTTCATCATACAGCCCGGTTGCACCCCCCCCCCCCCCGTCGGTGGTCACCCAAAACGGTGACCTCCAGCCCCTGGATGGGGAGAGGCGAACCGGGCTGTGATCTTGATCCCGCCCTCAGCCTCGAGGATGTTCGTCATCCTTGCTGGGGCGGGGGGCGAGGCGAGCCGGGGCTCTACCTCCCGCGCAGGCCGGCTGGCCACCTCTTCTTCCAGCTTCTGGTGGTGGCAACCATCCTCCAGCTCTGCGGAGGAGACGTCCTCCAGCCATGCCGGGGAAGGCGAACTGTTGCTGCCCAGCTAGGATGCAACATTCCACCCTCTTCCTCGCTTTCGTGGCGAGGACGGGAGCGAGGACCTGCCGGTGCGCTTTGGAGCGGCCCGCTCTTTGGCTTTAATAGCTGGTTCACGTCCCTTGAGCGGGAACGCGAACGAGAGCCCTCCGGCGGCCGCGTCCGTCCTGGGACCATGGCTGCTGGTGCAAAGGTCGCTGGCGGGTCCCCCGGTGCTCGTCGCCCCGCAGGCTCCCCGGTGCGGAGGTTGTTCATACCTGCGGGGACGGAACCAGAGTTCCGTCTGTGATGGCACTTCGAATGCCAGTGTTTTTGTTCATTGTGGCTGTCGGGACCTGAACATGTGTGTAATTTCGGCACGGAGCCGTGTTTTTTCCTCATTTTCAAGCACTAAGACTCGCCTGTTGGTTGTCTGAACCGCTTCACCAAGCGTGAGTCGCCCCGTGTAAAGGTGACGAGTGAGGTATCCGTATCCCGGAGGCGTAGGAGTCCCTCGGCTCGGTCAGCCTTGTTGTCCGAGGCTTCTCTTGCTCAGTTAAAGGAACCCCTCGGCCGCTCTTCGATGAGCCGAGCCCAGGGGTAGCGGTGTCAGCGCGAACAGAGGCAGAGTTGGCTCGAGAGGAAGACCTGGTCGGCCGGAGCCTTGCCGGGTCGTCCGTTAGCGGGACCGACGCCGGAATTGACCAGCCGAGGCCTCGGGTCGGGCTGACGTCCTCGGAGGACAGCTGGCCGAGGCCCCGGGGTGACCGGCCGAGCCGCCTGCTCGGGCCGGATTCCCGGAGAAGACCCTGGCGGCGACGGCCCGGGCTTGGTGATGACGCCGTCCTTCAGAGTGGAGGTCTTCGGACCGCGTCACCGTCCGAGGCCAGGTCGGACCTCGCCGAAGGTGTTGTCGACGCCGAGGGTGCTGCTGATTCCTTCAAGCGTCAACATCCGAGCCTTCAGGATCGGATTGTCTTGTAGCGTGTGTTTCCTGCGGCCACCGAGGCCAAAACACACCCTCGTCGTGTTGTAAAGCTGCGTCTTTTTTCCTCTTGTTTCGAGTACCCGGACTTTTTTGTCGGTAGCAGAATTGTTTGTGCGAGCGAGAGTTGCTTCTCACGGAAGGTGATGAGTGAGGTATCCGTATCCCGGAGGCGTAGGAGTCCCTCGGCTCGGTCGGCCTTGCCGCTTACGCGCACTCTTACCCGTCCATGGGGTTCTGTCACCGACGCAGTTGAGGAGGCTCGAAGAATCGCTCCGGCAGAAGAGCTTCCGAGCGTGAAGACTTGTTCGGTCCGCAGAATCACTTATCCGAACGTGAGTTACTTATCGCAGAAGGTGATGAGTGAGGTATCCATATCCCGGAGGCGTAGGAGTCCCTCGGCTCGGTCAGCCTTGGCTGCTTACGTGTACTCCGTCGTTTTCAGGATCCACTTTCGAAGTAGTCAAAAAGCACGAAAGATATTCTGGCAGAAGGGATCTTTTTTCGAGGAAAAAATTCGACGCAGAGGGGGTTCCCCCCTTTTAGCCCCCGAGGGAGGGTCGGGCTTTGCCGAGGCGAGGCCGACCCTTCCTTGATGACTAAACTTTGCGTGGGAGCGAGGTATATGAACAACTTGAAAACATCTTAAGGGTAGAAGCGACGTAGCTGTTGGATGTTCCAAGCGTTGCTGTAGACCTCGCCTTGACTGTTGGCCAGCTTGTACGTTCCGGGCTTCAGAACTTTGGCGATGACGAACGGCCCCTCCCAGGGGGGCGTGAGCTTGTGCCGCCCTCGGGCGTCTTGTCGCAGCCGAAGCACCAGGTCGCCCACCTGGAGGTCTCGGGACCGGACCCCTCGGGCGTGGTAGCGTCGCAGGGACTGCTGGTACCACGCCGAGTGTAGTAAGGCCTTGTCCCGGGCCTCCTCCAGCTGGTCCAACGAGTCCTCTCGACTAGCTTGGTTGCTTTGGTTAGTGTAGGCCCTCGTCCTCGAAGAACCGTATTCTAAGTTTGTGGGCAAGATGGCCTCGGCCCCATAGACTAGAAAGAACGGCGTGAAGCCTGTGGCTCGGCTCGGCGTTGTCCTTAGGCTCCAAACCACCGAGGGGAGTTCCTTCATCCATCGCTTGCCGAACTTGTTGAGGTCGTTGTAGATCCGAGGCTTGAGCCCTTGTAGAATCATGTCGTTGGCACGCTCTACTTGCCCATTTGACATGGGGTGAGCTACGGCGGCACAGTCCACCCGGATGTGGTGATCCTCGCAGAAGTCCAGGAACTTTCTACCGGTGAACTGGGTGCCGTTGTCGGTGATGATGGAGTTCGGGATCCCGAATCGATGGATGATGTTGGTGAAGAACGCCACCGCCTGCTCGGACCTGATGCTGTTTAGGGGTCGGACCTTGATCCACTTGGAGAATTTGTCGATGGCGACCAACAGGTGCGAGTAGCCCCCAGGTGCCTTCTGCAAGGGGCCGACAAGGTCCAGACCCCATACAGCAAAAGGCCAGGTGATGGGTATCGTCTGCAGAGCCTGAGCGGGCAGGTGGGTCTGCCTTGCGTAGAACTGACACCCTTCGCAGGCGCAGACAATTCTAGTGGCGTCGGTCACCGCCGTGGGCCAGTAGAAGCCTTGTCGGAAGGCATTCCCGACAAGGGCTCGACGCGCTGCGTGATGACCGCAAGCCCCCGAGTGTATCTCTCGCAGGAGTTCCTGACCTTCGGCGATGGAGATGCATCGCTGGAGGATGCCAGAGGGGCTGCGGTGGTAGAGCTCCTTCTCATCTCCCAGCAAGACGAACGACTTGGCGCGCCACACCACCCGCCGAGCTTCGGCTCGGTCGGAGGGTAGCTCTCCTCGGTGGAGATATTGCAGGTATGGGGTCCGCCAGTTTTGGATCAGGCGTGACCCCGCTTTGCTCCCCCTCGACGCGCAGCGCCTTGCCCTCGGGGGCCGAGGGTACCTCGGGCCGAACCGAGGGTGCCTCGGGCCGAGCCGAGGGTGCCTCGGACTGTGCCGAGGGTGCCTCAGGCTCGGGCGTGTCGTCGATCTTGACGGAGGGTTGATGCAGATCTCGGGAGAAGACGTCCGGGGGAACCGTTGTTCGCCCCGAGGCTATTTTAGCCAGCTCGTCCGCAGTCTCGTTGTAGCGCCGAGCGATGTGGTTGAGCTCGAGCCCGTAGAACTTGTCTTCCAGGCGCCGAACCTCATCGCAGTAGGCCTCCATCTTCGGGTCGCGGCAGTGGGAGTTCTTCATGACTTGGTCGATGACGAGCTGCGAGTCACCGCGAGCGTCGAGGCGTCGGACCCCTAGCTCGATGGCGATTCGCAACCCGTTGACCAGAGCCTCATACTCGGCCACATTGTTGGACGCCGGGAAATGGAGGCGTAGCACATAGCATATGTGCCTGCCGAGGGGCGAGATGAAGAGTAGGCCTGCGCCGGCTCCTGTCTTCATCAACGACCCGTCGAAGAACATGGTCCAGAGCTCCGGTTGGATCGGCGCCGTTGGTAGCTGGGTGTCGACCCATTCGGCCACGAAGTCTGCCAGGACCTGGGACTTGATGGCCTTCCGAGGGGTGAACGAGATTGCTTAGCCCATGATTTCCACCGCCCACTTTGTGATTCTACCCGAGGCCCCTCGGCACTGGATGATCTCCCCCAGGGGAAGGACGACACCATAGTTACCGGATGAGACTCGAAGTAGTGTCGCAGCTTCCGCCATGTCAGGATCACCGCATACAGCAGCTTCTGGACTTGTGGATAGCGGATCTTGGTTTCGGACAGTACCTCGCTGACGAAGTAGACTGGCCTCTGAACGGGCAATGCATGCCCCTCTTCTTGCCTCTCGACCACAATCGCGGCGCTAACCACCTGAGTGGTCGCGGCGACATAGACCAAGAGGGCTTCTCCGGCAGCTGGGGGCACCAAGATAGGCGCCTTCGTGAGGAGCGCCTTCAGGTTCCCGAGGGCTTCCTCGGCCTCAGGGGTCCAAGTGAAGCACTCGGCCTTCCTTAAGAGGCGGTACAGAGGTAGACCTCTTTCGCCGAGGTGTGAGATGAAGTGGCTCAGAGCCGCGAGACATCCCATGACCCTCTGTACGCCTTTCAAGTCCTTGATGGGCCCCATGCTGGTGATGGCTGCGATCTTCTCCGGGTTGGCTTCGATGCCCCGCTCAGAGACGATGAACCCCAAGAGCATGCCTCGGGGCACCCCGAAGACACACTTCTCGGGATTGAGCTTGACGCCTTTCGCCTTGAGACAACGGAATGTCAC
This sequence comes from Zea mays, assembly GCF_902167145.1. Classification (NCBI taxonomy): domain Eukaryota; kingdom Viridiplantae; phylum Streptophyta; class Magnoliopsida; order Poales; family Poaceae; genus Zea; species Zea mays. The sequence goes on from NC_050105.1 coordinate 66,484,298, forward strand.
TTCAAGGTCGGAAAGGAGGTCGGAGGCTTTCCTCGTCTTGACTACGATGTCATCGACGTAGGCCTCGACCGTGCGGCCAATGTGTTCGCCGAACACATGGTTCATGCACCACTGGTACGTCGCACCCGCATTCCTCAGACCGAACGGCATGGTGACATAGCAGTACATGCCGAAGGGTGTGATGAAAGAAGTCGCGAGCTGGTCGGACTCTTTCATCCTGATTTGGTGATACCCGGAGTAGGCATCAAGGAAAGACAGGGTTTCGCACCCAGCAGTGGAATCCACGATTTGATCGATGCGAGGCAGAGGGTAGGGAACCTTCGGACATGCTTTGTTCAGACCAGTGTAGTCTACACACATCCGCCATTTCCCCCCTTTCTTTCTCACAAGCACAGGGTTGGCAAGCCATTCGGGATGGAATACCTCTTTGATGAACCCTGCCGCCATTAGCTTGTGGATCTCCTCGCCTATGGCTCTGCGCTTCTCCTCGTCGAACCGGCGCAGAGGCTGCTTGACGGGTCGGGCTCCGGCTCGGATGTCCAGCGAGTGCTCGGCGACATCCCTCGGTATGCCGGGCATGTCCGAGGGACTCCACGCGAAGACGTCGGCGTTCGCGCGGAGAAAGTCGACGAGCACTGCTTCCTATTTGGGATCGAGCCCGGAGCCGATCCGGATCTGCTTGGAGGCGTCGCCGCTGAGGTCGAGGGGGACGGCCTTAACCATCTCCGCTGGCTCAAAGTTGCCGGCATGACGCTTCACGTCTGGCACCTCCTTAGAGAGGCTCTCCAGGTCGGCGATGAGGGCCTCGGACTCGGAGAGGGCCTCGGCGTACTCCACGCACTCCACGTCGCATTCGAACGCGTGTTTGTACGTGGGGCCGACGGTGATGACCCCGTTGGGGCCCGGCATCTTGAGCTTCAGGTAGGTGTAGTTGGGGACGGCCATGAACTTCGCGTAGCATGGTCTTCCTAGTACCGCGTGGTAGGTTCCTCGGAACCCGACCACCTCAAACGTCAGGGTCTCCCTTCGGAAGTTGGAGGGTGTTCCGAAGCAGATGGGAAGGTCGAGTTGTCCGAGGGGCTGGACGCGCTTCCCGGGAATGATCCCATGGAAGGGCGCAGCGCCTGCCCGGACAGAGGACAGATCGACACGCAGGAGCCCGAGGGTCTCGGCGTAGATGATGTTGAGGCTGCTGCATCCGTCCATGAGGACCTTGGTGAGCCTGACGTCGCCGATGACGGGGTCGACGACGAGCGGGTATTTCCCCAGGCTCGGCACATGGTCAGGGTGGTCGGCTTGGTCGAAAGTGATGGGCTTGTCGGACCAGTCTAGGTAGACTGGCGCCGCCACCTTCACCGAACAGACCTCCCGGCGCTCTTGCTTGCGGTGCTGAGCTGAGGCATCCACCGCTTGCCCACCGTAGATCATGAAGCAGTTGCGGACCTCGGGGAACTCTCCTGCTTGGTGATCTTCCTTCTTGTCGTCGTCACGGGCCTTGCCACCCTCCGCGGGTGGCCCGGCCCTGTGGAAGTGGCGCCGAAGCATGATGCACTCCTCAAGGGTATGCTTGACGGGCCCCTGGTGATAGGGGCACGGCTCCTTGAGCATCTTGTCGAAGAGGTTGGCACCTCCGGGGGGTTTCCGAGGGTTCTTGTACTTGGCGGCGGCGACAAGGTCCGCATCGGCGGCGTCGCGTTTCGCTTGCGACTTCTTCTTGCCCTTCTTCTTGGCGCCGCGCTGAGTTGACGCCTCGGGGGCATCTTCCGATGGGCGACCCTGGGGCTGCTTGTCCTTCCGGAAGATAGCCTCGACCGCCTCCTGGCCGGAGGCGAACTTGGTGGCGATGTCCATCAGCTCGCTCGCCCTGGTGGGGGTCTTGCGACCCAGCTTGCTCACCAGGTCGCGGCAGGTGGTGCCAGCGAGGAACGCGCCGATGACATCCGAGTCGGTGATGTTGGGCAGCTCGGTGCGCTGCTTCGAGAATCGCCGGATGTAGTCCCGGAGAGACTCTCCCGGCTGCTGTCAGCAGCTTCGGAGGTCCCAGGAATTCCCAGGGCGCACATACGTGCCCTGGAAATTGCCGGCGAAAGCTTGGACTAGGTCGTCCCAGTTGGAGATCTGCCCCGGAGGCAGGTGCTCCAACCAGGCGCGGGCGGTGTCGGAGAGAAACAAGGGGAGGTTACGGATGATGAGGTTGTCATCGTCCGTTCCACCTAGTTGGCAGGCCAGACGGTAGTCCGCGAGCCACAGTTCCGGTCTCGTCTCCCTCGAGTACTTTGTGATAGTAGTCGGGGGTCGGAACCGGGTCGGGAACGGCGCCCGTCGTATGGCCCGGCTGAAGGCCTGTGGACCGGGTGGTTCGGGCGAAGGACTCCGATCCTCCCCGCTGTCGTAGCGTCCCCCACGCCTGGGGTGGTAGCCTCGGCGTACCCTCTCGTCGAGGTGGGCTCGACGGTCGCGGTGATGGTGCTCATTGCCGAGGCGACCCGGGGCCGCAGGTGCTGTGTTGCGCGTGCGCCCGGTGTGGACCGAGGCTTCCCGCATGAATCGGGAAGTCGCGACATGAGGTTCCGAGGGGTACCCCTGCCTTCGGGAGGCGGAGCTCTTGGCCCGTCGGACCGCGGTGCCTTCTAGGAGGTTCTTGAGCTCTCCCTGGATTCGCCGCCCCTCGGTGGTTGATGGCTCCGGCATCGCGCGAAGGAGCATTACTGCTGCAGCTAGGTTCTGGCCGACCCCACTGGATGCGGGTGGCGGCCTGAACCTGACGTCGTCGGCGATGCGGTGCTGGAAGCCCTGGGGTAGATGACGTATTTCTCCGGCCGGAGGTTGGCCCGCCCATGCCTGCCCGACGTCCCGGTGGACCGGCTCAAGCGCTCCTGCTCCCTCGTCGAGCCTGGCCTGCACCCTGCGGATTTGCTCGAGCTGTGGGTCATGACCCCCCCGCCTGAACGGGGACCACAACTAGCTCCCGTGGGATGTCAACGCGAGGCACCGGCCTAGGGAGATCACTGTCCTCCGGCATGCCGAGATGGTTGCCTTCGGGGGGACCCCCTAGATCGACGTGGAAACATTCGCGGCTTGGGCCGTAGCCCTCGTCGCCGAGGCTACGGCTACCGTCGGAACAGTCGGAAAGGCAGTAGTCGCATGCGGTCATGAAGTCCCGCATGGCACTGGGGTTGCCAAGTCCGGAGAAATCCCAACAGAAGTTGGGCTCGTCGTCTTCCTCGGACACAGAGGGCCCGTAGGTCGAGACGTCCGTCAGCCGGTCACAAGGCGACCGCATACGAAACCCCAGAGGGTTTGGACTCGCCTCTACGAGAGCGCCCGCCAAAGCGGAACCGCTAGGCGGGTTGAGGCTGAATCCAAATGACGTGGGATGGGAATCGATCGGTACCTCTTGGTCGACGGGCGGTGATGAAGTCACGTCGGGGACTGACTGCACCGTCGTCTCAGGTACAAGGGTGACACCCAGCAAGCCTTCCGTGAGCGTGCTGGCGTCGTCCGTTTGCTCGGGATTGGCGTGTCGCGGGGAGACGGCGCTCGTCTTCGTCTCAAGCGCGAGGTCGATGCTCGGTGCGCCCCCCGTTGGGGTGCCGGCGCTGTCGACTCGCTCGACAGCCGACGAGGCACTGCCTCCTGCTTGGCCTTGGTTGCCCCACCTTCCCCTCCATCGGCGGGGAAGAGGGCGGGATGAGCTCGAAGGTTGTTCTTCCACCACGCGGGGAAGACGTCGTCGATTCCGCCGCCGGCGGGCGGGCTGTCGGCCGCCATTGCCGCTGTCGCCCGGCGGTGGAATGAGTATCATGTCGTAGCTGCCGTCGAGGGACATGAACTCAAGACTCCCGAAACGGAGCACCGTCCCGGGTTGGAGAGGTTGCTGGAGACTGCCCATCTGGAGCTTGACGGGAAGCTGTTCGTCAATACGCAGCAGGCCCCTACCTGGCGCGCCAACTATCGGCGTTTCGAGACCGGGGGGTCCCTAAGCCGACGAGTGAATGTCGCCGCGTGCCCCAGCCCAGATGGGTCGACGCGAGGCCGAGCGCGAAGGGGGGAAATGAGGTGGCCGGAGACAGGCGTGAGAGAGGTGGAAATCCCGCGGCCTTCGTGTTCGTCCCGCGCCCAGGTCGGGTGCGCTTGCAGTAGGGGGTTACAAGCGTCCACGAGGAAGAGGGAGCGAGCGGCTTCAAGCGAGCGCCTGTCTCGTCCTCGTCCCCGCGCGGCCAACCCTCTCTAAGAGGGCTCTAGTCCTTCCTTTTATAGGCGTAAGGAGAGGATCCAGGTGTACAATGGGGGGTATAGCAGAGTGCTACGTGTCTAGCGGAGGAGAGCTAGCACCCTAAGTACATGCCATCGTGGCAGCCGGAGAGATTTTGGCACCCAGCTGGTGTGATGTCGTGGCCGTCGGAGGAGTGCTGGAGCCTGGCGGAGGGACAACTGTCGGAGCTGTTGAGTCCTTGTTGACGTCCTCTTGCTTCCGTAAGGGGGCTGAGAGCAGCCGTCGTCACAGAGTATGCGGGGTGCCATCATTGCCTATCTGGCGGAGCGAGCCAGATGGGACGCCGGTCTTGTTCCCCATGGCCCGAGTCAGCTCGGGGTAGGGTGATGATGGCGCCTCCTGTTGACGTGGCTGGTCTGCGCCCTAGGTTGGGCGATGTGGAAGCTCCTCCGAAGCCGAGGTCGAGTCTGTCTTCCGTGGCCGAGGTCGAGTTCGAGCCCCTGGTTCGGGCGAGGCGGAGACCGTCGGCTGAGGCCAGGGCGGAGTCCGAGCCCTAGGGTCGGGCGAAGCGGAGTTCGTCGTCTTCTGGGGCTTAGCTCGAGTCCGAGCCCTGGGTCGGGCGGAGCGGAGTTCGCCGTCTTCCGGGGCTTAGCCCGAGTCCGAGCCCTGGGTCGGGCGAAGCGGAGCTTCCTATGGTGCCTGCGGCCGGGCCTGACTGCCTGTCAGCCTCACTCTGTCAAGTGGCACCGCAGTCGGAGCGGCGCAGGTGACGCTGTCTTTCTGTCAGGCCGGTCAGTGGAGCGGCGAAGTGACGGCGGTCACTTCGGCTCTGTCGGCTGGGGGGCGCACGTCAGGATAAAGGTGTCAGGCCGCCTTTGCATTAAATGCTCCTGCGATTTGGTCAGTCGGTGCGGCGATTTGGTCAGGGTTGCTTCTTGGCGAAGACAGGGCCTCGGGCGAGCCGGAAATATGTTCGCCGCTGGAGGGGGGCCTCGGGCGAGACGGAGATCCTCCGGGGTCGGCTGCCCTTGTCCGAGGCTAGGCTCGGGCGAGGCGTGATCGAGTCCCTCGAATGGACTGATCCCTGACTTAATCGCACCCATCAGGCCTTTGCAGCTTTATGTTGATGGGGGTTACCAGCTGAGAATTAGGAGCCTTGAGGGTACCCCTAATTTTGGTCCCCGACACTATTGTAGGAACAAATGATATAAATGATCTAATTCATTAGAAAGGAAATTATGTATAAACTATCATTTTAGTTATGACGGTGTGAGCACTTCATTAAGCCATTATATTATTATTAGAAAAGTTATATGACATATTACTATTTAGTACGGCTATACTTAAACATCTATAATGAATCTTATTAAATCAAAATCATGATGTCTATTAAAAGGATCGTTTTACTGTTAGAAACAAATTCTCTAATTCTTTAGTAAGAAACCTATATTTACCAACATAATTATCAATTTTATTAGGAAAGCATGGGCGTCTAATTAAGTCATTTTAACATAATACAATTCTATTCTTTCGATTTTCTCCTTAAATAGAATTTATATGTATACTAAAAATTGTTTATTTATAATTCTTCTGACATTAATATACTAAAAATTAATGTAAATTACTAAATGAGACTTTTAATAACATAATCATGGTTATTATGACATAAATAAATGTCTTACTAATTCTAAGTACTTAAGTGACATACTTATGAATTCATTTATTATGAATAGTGAAATATATATTTTTATTTGACTAGAAAATACATGACTTGGTGTCTATTTCAATTTCTTCATGCAAATAAGTTTATACTTAAACTACTACTAACAATTATCGTTCCACACGCAAAAGCGAAATTAATTATAAACATTTCTAGTATAAAAACCACTGAAGTAGTGAATAGTGATCGTGTTCATTTTTAGAATTATAAACTCACACGCATTTTCGAAGTATTGTCGCGGGGGTTCGATTTTGGTTGCACGTATACATCAGAATCTCTAAAATCATACATGAATCGTCAAGTCGCATAATATTACAACGATAATTTACAAATTCATAAATTAATTCAACACATAATTTAGACAATAAATTAATGGGTTGGGGTTGTCTTGAACCTTGGGTTCGCTCATCTGCAGGGGTGAACGTCGACGAGCAGGGAGTGGTCGGTCGGGCAGGGAACGAGTGTGGTCGTCGTGCTGCGCGGTCGCGTCGACGACGAACGGTGTAACTCCGGCAATGCGTTCGGACGGTGGGGCATGAGTTCCGGTGAGGCTCCACGGATGGCGGACGAGCGACGAACGGAGTGGGCACGGCGAGAGCAGAGGAGGGCTTCATACGGCAGGTGCGTGGCGCTGCTGCGGGTGCCGGGGTGCTGCACGGACGGGCTCCGGCGCGATGGCGAACGGCGAGCAAGGGAGAGAGAAAGCGTGAGAGAGGGAGGGCGTTCGGGTAAGGAGAGAGGAGGGATTCGGCGGTCTTATAGAGCGGACGGGGAGAGAGAGACGCCGAGGGGAGGAAGTGAACGGTCGGCGGCTCCATCAATGGCGGCCGGGACTTCATGGATGAGAGTAATGGGAGAGAAACGAACATGTTAAAGCTCTATTAACGCCAAAGAAACGGCTCCATTCACGCGGACGGCGCGGGTGGCGGCTTCGGTCGGGCTTGAGTGCAGGGTGCGGGTCGCTGGCCGGTCGGGGTGGAAGTCGCGTGGCGGTTCCTGGGCTCGGCCGCGGCGTGGGAGCTTCGCAGTTGGGTGCGCAGGCTGGTCGGGGCTGCGCTTCGGTGCACGGGACGTCCGGTTGCCTGGGCGGTCAGGTCGCGGCGCAGGGTGGGGTCCTCGGCCGATGGAGTCGAGGTCGGCTGGCGTCCTGTCGCGGCTGGCTTGGTCGATGCAGGGCGGCGCGCTCGGTCGTCGGGTCACGGCACCTGCGGCGGCTTCCTGGAGGAGAGAGAGAAAGGAGAGAGAATAGGGGGAGGGAGTCCTGGCGGCGGCTTGGAGGAAGAAGGCAGGGGGCGGCGGCCGGTTAGGTCAAGGGGCGCGGCTAATGGGCCCTAGTGGGCCGGCTAGGGTTAGATTAGTTTTTTTCTTTTTTTTCTATTTCCTTTTCTAATTTCGAAATACCTATTCAAATAAACATAAAATTCATAATAATTAAACCAAAATTATTTATAAATAAAATATTAATTCTTGGGCTAATATTTATTATATTATTTATGTGAATTTTCATTTAAGAAGAAATGATATTCAATATTCAAAATTAATCATGAGCATTCAAAATTCATTACAAAGGCAAATAAATAACGAACACTTAAGAGAAAATTAATTATCATAAATATTATTAATAACTAAATGTATTATTTTTATTTAATGACTTTTATAGTGTTACAACATGTGATTTGTCAATCTCAACAAACAGTAGCGAAGCTAGCAAATAATTTATCGGGGTCATCAGTATTATCTACTGGATCTTTACTATAGAACTTTTGTTATTAACACCGTTTTTCTATTAGATATTCAAAAAATTATCGGGGTCAGCTGACCCCAAAATAAGGGCTGGCTCCGCCCCTGTCAACAAATCGATGCGAGGACCAGTTATCAAGGTCTCCTTATGATGGCCTGCGGTGCTTGGGCCTTGGGTATGTATGCACTGCATTTGTGCTGCTGTCCGCCTATGAACTTCTGGTCACTGCATATAAGAAATTTGTTTTTTCTTTTTCAGCTTGGGTTTTCAGTGTCCTCGAGCAAGTAAAGTAGCTTTGCATAATTTATTATATGTTTTTTGTTATTAACCTCCAAATATAGTCAATATGCTCTATCATAAAAATTTTAATTTTCCACTGCATGCCTTGATCATCAAAATCTGTTATGTTGTTCAGAGTTTGTCTCAAACAAGGATGGGCAGCAGGAGGATGGGTTCAGAGCCTGATCTATCACTAAATGCTGACCATCCCCTGCTTGGTGCCCATACCTAACAGTCTTACATGCACGTGCCCTAACTACCTCCCTCTTTGTCTTCTGCTCAACATCCTTGTTGGCTTGTTGCCTTTGCAATTGCATTGCTTCCACCAGTACATACAGCTGCAACAGAGTAGAGGACTATGTGAACCCTCCCGTTCTTCCATTACTCTCTTTACTTGCTCAGTTCATTGGCTATGTGAATGCCCTTCCCCGGATTACTATGATTTGTTTGGTTTATTGTGGGAGTTTGTAATTTTCACTAGAAAACAGTTCAGTTTGTATACGAAGTATTGGTCTACTACTCTCTTAAGTTCCATAAATCCCTGGTGCGTTCGTTCTCTCTCTCTATGTCTCTATTTCTCCCCCTACAAACAAGCAAATGAGCTACTGCTATGGTTACAAATTCATGAATTGTCCCCTGTTTTCAGGTTCAGGGAAGATGCAACCTCATGAGAAGGTTGCTGTTCTGAAGCCTGTTGCCTCCAGGCCTTTCTCCAGCTTCTGGCCCTTCCCAAAGTTTCTGCACGACTTCAACGCCACTTGTTCCCCAACAATCACCTTCCCACAGGAGACTGAGCTAATCAGGCCAAAAGCCACTCGGTTGGCATCGCTGCCGGGTGACCTTCCAACACAGATTGCAGCAACGACAGTAAGTCTCACACTGGTTCTCTGCTTTGGAATGATGCTTCATGTATTTTGATGACGGCAATCTTTTTGAGGATTGAATGAATCCTTCTAAATTCAAGTATTTGGCTGTCATATATATATGCGATTACTGAACTATCCAGTGTATCATCGTCATCAGCATCATCAGATCTTGTTTCAATTGCGCTAAACTGAACTTGCAGGATGCCGGGTCGGATACCATGTCTGAGGAGGTGGAAGGGTATGCAAAACATCACACGTATCGTGACCATGCAACAGCGTGCCAAGCTGCGAGGCGGAATGGTGAGCGCAGTCGCCTGTCACTTGACGGGTACAGCTGGAGGAAATACGGGCAAAAGAAAGTGAAAGGCAGCGAGTTCCCGCGGAGCTACTACAAGTGCACTCACCCTAGCTGCCCTGTGAAGAGGAAGGTGGAGACGACGCCAGATGGCCAGGTTGCTGAGATCGTGTATAGTGGTGAGCACAACCACCTGAAGCCGGGCAAGCCTTGTCCCCCGAGGAAGCCATTGCTGTCGACAAGCACAGATGCTGTGATGTGTGACACGCATGGTATTGACGACATGACGCCGCCGGAGTAGAGACGAAGACAACCAGGAGTTCAGATTCTTCGTTCCAGTACTTAAATCTAGCTAAGCTGCTGGTTTCACAATTCCATTAAAGATTGCTGCCTTTACTTTTCTTTATTTTGTTTACAACTCCAAGTCACTCTTACAGTTGTCATACCAGCTGTTTGATTCATCATTCATACACATCAATGGCAATTGCATGCTCTCTGATCCCCTAGCCTAGCCTCGTCTCAGAACCTGACAACTTGCTTTGGCCGGCTTCCATGTTTGCCCAGATGTACTTCAATCAAATATGTTTCCAAAGGCACTTAATTTTTCTCTTTACACATACGGCGATTTCTAGATGAGAGCTTGTCAACAAGATCTAACAACAACCCGACAACAGAATGACATTAACATCACATACTCGTATTTGAGTTTGCCTTCATGCACAAAAGGTCCAAGAGCTAGTCTGTCATTCCTCTACAGTCTCCTGTTTTATGCTGAGTTCACCCACTGATCTGGAGCCAAAACCCTCGCAGCGAAAGATCCTTTGAAAACATATATTGCATTGTGTTAAGTAATTTTCAAACATTTGGGGCAATATCATATAAACAATAGGAATACACCATCTATCAAATAGCCTGTTTTGTCTTAACATGCTGATAATTCCACACTAGTTTCTCAGCATTGCTCACATAAAATGTGCAGTTTACTGTATTAAGCATTTAAAATGTTTGAAGCCGCGTAACAATATAAGTAGAGCAAAACTGTTTCACAAGCAGGGTCTTGTGTACAGACCTTAAAAATGAAATATGAGGTAGCGACAGTGACAGGTCTCTTGGACATTCCACTATATGTCACCATGGTGCCTCCTTGCCTATAGAACAAGAGTTATGTCGATCTGTGGGAGAAAAATGGATTATTCTGGCTTTTTTTTCCAAATTCAGCACATTACTTCAAAAGCTTGAGTATTAGAGAAGCAGCATTTCCTCCAACACATAATGCAGGCTCCGGCAAAGCACCCTAAGAATACAGGAAACAATACATTAACAGATACATGTTGTTTCAAACTTGAAACGCTGCTCTCTTTATAGGTATAAAAACTGTAATTTGTATGCCACAATGCCAATGTCAGGCAGCAATAACACTACAAGGAAAAAAACAACGAACTATACAGTTCTACCGCATTCGAGATTCCGTTTCAATAAACTGAAAACATCTAGGCCTCTGATTGATTTTAGTGATTAATGATAATGTAAGATTACTTGTGACTAACGTGTGTTTTGCAGAGCAAATGATAAGTTAGATCACAATGCAGGAAGTTGCGCTACAACCGTGAAAACAATATCTCAAATGAGAACTTGGGTGTCGTTTGGTTCACGGAATGTAACGTAAATGGTAATGATAACGATTCACACTCGAATACCGGCGGTAACAAATTTGAATAAGGCGGTATCCATTTGTAGTATGGTATCGATTATGGTTGGACTTAAACAAACATGATTTAACGTTATCGGTTACCCATTATGTTACCAATATGAGAACCAAACGACACCTTTAAGTGACAGCTGAAAAAGGTGAATCAAAAGATTAAGGTCTTAATATGCTAAGTAACGAAGGAGTTGTGGGTCACTCGGTATAGAGTTAGGACTTCTATTTTTATTTTAGCCGCACTATAAAGAGGGGTTGTAGATGAGTAGTTTGACCAAGAGAAAACTAGTATAGTGTCGGTGCATGTTCACACTCACAACTAGCGCTAAATGTCACTTTAGAACTCACTCATAAGTTAGAATCGAAAACAGGTTAGAAAATCTCATGAAAAGAAGGTTAGTTGCTGACATAGGGACATCGGACTGTCCGGTGTGCACCGGACTGTCCAGTGGTCTCTCTGGACAGCGGGCCCGAGAGCGCTCGAGAGCTAACCCTGAGTTGAACTAAACTCGAGAGCAAACAATTCACAACAGTCGAATTTTAGCCCGGCACCGGACTATCCGGTGTGCACCGGACATGCACTGTTCAGTGTCCGGTGCAACTCCACAACAATGACTAGTTGTCAGAACTAGCCATTCGGAGTGCACAGTTGGTGCACCGGTGGCGCACCGGACTGTCCAGTGCGCCCATGCGCAGTAGAATTGTGCAACGGCTAATTTTTGTGGATAGGGGTATTTATACCCCCTCCACCAGCCATATTAAGGGTATTGTTGCCCCAACCACCTAGAATTTATTGCTAAAGCATTGCAAGTTCACAAAGCCTAGCGAGGTGATTAGCAAAATCATAATCCTATGTTAGGACCTCATAGTGTGTATGAGAGCCACCTAGAGCACACACCACATGCATCAGGCTTCTCTTGGTCAAGTGAAAGTCTATGGCTTATTGGTCTTGGTGATCGGCATCACCTAGACGGCTTGATGGTGATTGGAGTTCGGTAATCACCCCAGAGGATTTGTTGGTGACCCGACTCGATGGTTGTACGTGGTCGTGAGGGATCCACCGCGCCGGAGATATAGGTGTACATTTGGGCCGCCCGGCCCGGCCCAAGCCCGAAAAGGCTCGTATTATTTGAATTTCGGGTCGGGCCGACCCGTTTGAATTTCGGGCCATGCCGGGCCGGCCCACGGGCCTAGCCCTCGGCCCGGCCCGTAATTGCTTAAACGTGCCGGGCTCATTTCGGACGGCCCGAAATTATAAAAGCCCAAAATTCACATTAGGGCCTGAAATTCAATTTTTGGCCCAAAATTCACTTCAGAGCCCGAAATTCAAATTTTTTTAATAAAACAAATAAAAGATAAGACAAATAAATTTGACCAAAAGCAAACTTAATATTTGTATTAAGTTACTAGAGCTATACAATGACTACCTCGTTTACAAATCATTTTGTTAGAAAGAAAAAGAGTATAATCAGCTCTATATAAAGTTCGTAAGTTCAGTTCATTATCTAATGTTCATAACAAAAATAAAATTACATCACATACTCTAATTCAAAGCTGAAAAACATCTAACTAACATTATCTCTAGCTTTGTGTTCTTTATCAAGTAAATGAAAGTGTGGAATGAAGTGTGATTTTAATAAATATATGGGCCTTTTCGTGCCTCTATATGGGCCATTTCGTGCCTGCCTTAAACGGGCCGTGCTCGTGCCCGCCCATGGGCCGCGACCTCGGCCTAAACCCGGCCCGACACTAAAATATTTCGTGTCGTGCCGTGCTTGGGCCGTGCTTTTTTTCGTGCTTCGGGCCGGTCCATCAGGCCCGGCCCAAATGTACACCTATAGCCGGAGAAGCAAAGGATCATCTCATAGTGAGCACTTGATTCTTGCGAGGACCAAGGGGGGTGCTACCTAGTGCGGGTGCTCCAACAAGGACTAGTGGAGAGTCGACTCTTCGATACCTTGGGAAAAATGGAGGAGTCTTCTTGTCCCTACTTTATTTTTCGCATTTACTTTGAGCATTTTACTTTATGTATTTGCTTTGCTAGTATTTGCCGTAAGGACTTAGGGTTGTTCTCCATTTCATAGCTTTTACTTCTTGCTAGTAGATTGGGTGAAGTTGAGCTCATGTTTAGGGTTAATTTTTTGTAAGAATTTTAGAAAAGCCCAATTCACCCTCTCTTGAGCATCGTGATCCTTTCATAAACCATGACAACTAATCTCTGTAATACGAATCTTGCACCAAAATCAGGCACATGATACTTCCACGTGTTCGTCTGATGAAGATCGGTTTGGGTCTCACGAAGTTTTGCGGCACTCCCCTCCATCGCTCGAGCTTGGGACGTCATTCCCCTCCACTGCTTGAGCTCAAGATGCCTTCCTATCATCTCTATCTCGCCCATCCTCCATACATGTAGAGTCTTCAGCCATCAAGCTCATACACCGCTTGCTGCCCGACACAAAGGCTACCCTATGCCCACGAGTGCTGAGCAAGGCCACTGCTCCCCTGTGAAAGGATCAAGATGCTCAAAATGAGGTTCAATTAGACTCCTCCAAATTTTCTTTTAAAAATAAAATTCTATTAGCAAGCCCAACTTTCCTTTTGCGTCTAGAAGTTTGTTAATCTATCAATCAAAAGTTTGCACCCTATGTTTTAACCCTATATTCCTATGCTAGCATGACAATTCTAGTAATATTAATACTTGATTATAATTGTTTAAATGTAAATGCTCAAAGTAGAGGAAGGATTAGGAACGTCTTGATGTTTTCATGATATCAGTCATCACTTCCCAGTTCCCACTATCAACGCAAGGACCAATGCTCTCTACAAGCTCGTTTTTTGCCTCTGCAACACGGTGAACCGCTCACAATCGTTTACAATTTTGAGGTGGGTCACTCGCAAGCTCTCAAGTGATCATTGAACTCTCGACTGCCACCAAACCGTCTAGTGATGTCGATCATCAAAGAGTAACAAGCAAAAACTCCCACTTGATACGTTCAAAGCTAATGAAAATGGGGATGCACACAAGCTACTCAATGCATTAATGAGACCGCTAATCACGTGATTATCAACTCTCTAGTTTCTCACTAGGTAAACCAGTTTCTTCATACTCCAATGGGTAGCTCATCAAATATGCAAAATCTATTAGCCATTACACTCTAGGCAAAATCTACAACCAATTGACCATCCAACGATGGAGTGTCTGACCATTGGCCTCGGTCCGACAAGACACAACGATCATAATGACATTATTGTGTTAGATATAGCCGTTAAAGTGTATTGCATAGAGTGTATGGTCCATTGCCTCTCATCGGAACAATCTAACGCTCATAAAACCTCTTTGCTCACTTATTGGAGGGCGTCGGACCAGGACACAATGCTCCAACCATCACCCTATTCAGAAGGTACGATGCTCCTATGGGGGTAACCCTAGCTACTACAGTTGCCCCGTTGGTCCAACAACCCCCGTCGGACTAGTTCGACACAACATGGAGCTCTCTTGTTTGTTTTCATAGACTACCAGACCCATAAACATTGGTTCGATAACCCTAATCACATGGCCCGATGATCATGTCTTCACTGACATTCCACATGGAGGAGTCATACCATTAGCATTGGTCCAAAAACCTTTTTTCTCATGGTTCGACGCCTCTAAAAAATACCAAATCACTTTAAATTGAAAAACTTTGTGAATGAGGTTTGCTCCAAACGACTATCTATGTTTGCAAGGCAATTCTGGTTCTCTACCCTAAATCGCTTTGGGCTGCAAACTCTAGTGCCAACAATGAATGATACTTCTTTTTGAAGACTGCTGGAATAGAATTAGTGAGATGGTTGGTGGATAATTGCAAAGAGGTATCAATCCCATCATTATCTTAGGGCTTGAACACTCTAAAACATTGGAACAAATGTGTCTTTGATGTCAATACAACTACTACCTTGCTGCTTGGTAAGGGTGCATCTTTGGGCAATGGTTGGAGCGCAATAGATATTGTTATGACCATCATCATTTATATGCGGTGGGACCGTGCTAGTGGCTAGGTCACACTAGCAGTTAGGGGCAAAATGCCTAGGATTTCTCTTCCTCGGATATTTTGTATTCTTTCCATAAAAATAGATCATGACTAATTCTTGCTAGGAGATTTCTATAAAAATAAGGATCAACTGCTTAGAGGTCAAGTAAGCCTCTCTATATAAGGAGAGAGATATCAATATAATCAGGCAAAGGAATTGTCTTGTCTGTCCTCAAGGGCCATCACCCACGTCTATCGCTCGCCTGCTCTCTATGTGCAACCACAACTCCTGTATGTCTCCAGCGGTACAAGCTTCGACATTGATCTCGTATCCGTACAACCTACACAGCCACTGTAGGATCCCAAATCCTATCAATATGGTATCAGAGATGTCGGGTGACGATTATCCAAGCAACAGTCGCTAATCCCATCACCATCGGACGTTGTTGGTCGTCGATGCCACCTCAAAAGCCCTACAAACATTGCCACGTAGTTGGCCAATCTCACCATCTACATGTCATCTCTGGATCACCAACAGTCCTCCTCTACGAGCGCCATGCACTTAGGGTTTTTCTATGGGATGCCGATGTATGGGGTGACAGTGTTCTCATTCTTCTACAGCACCACCGCTGTGCCACCCTCCAGCACCACCGCAACAACCATTGTTGCCCCGTCTGCCCCACTTCCCATCCATTCGATAAACTTCCCCTCCTTGCCATCCTTGCCGTCAATGTTTTCGTAGGAACCGCTTTTCTCATTTGTGCGAGCACCCTTCACTACAATCTACAGGCATTGTCGACACTTGTTAGTTTGGGCAAATGTATTAAGTCTAATTAATATATGATTAACAAATAATTAATATAGTGTCACATGTGTGAATTGTGAGGCTAATAAGTTCGTATCGTATTTATGGATCAGTTGGACCTGGACCTATCTTTCCTCAGTTTATACAAATAAACCCGTTATGGAGAAGTTTTTTCTATTTTAAAGACTAATTTTTAGTACCTACATTTTATTCTAGTTTAATATATAAATTATCAAATAAGAAAACTAAATTATATTTGGCGACTAAAATATAATAAAATATAGAGATTAAAAATTAGTCCTATATAACAAACACGGGTGAGACAACAAATCACCAGATAGTAGTAATTGTTTAGAAAAAAACGAACCACGATTCACGAGACGTGGCTGCAACGTGCGGGCGGCCACTGCGGTGGTTCCCGCCCCCCACGCGAGGCACGAGGCACTGAGGCAGGATACATCCAGGCCAGCGCAACAGCACGTACACGCGCTGGACCCACCGACGCCCGCGGACAGAACGTCCAGGAACCCGACGCGGACGGGCCGCCGAAACGCGAGGTCGAACCGCCGGACACGGGACGGGCGGGACCCTGCCAAGTCAACAGTCAGACCTAGCCTCCCTTGCCGCGTCCCGCGTGGGCCAGGCTCCTCCAACCCGCCGGCGCCGCCCCGCCCTCTTGCAGTCTTGCTCTAGCTTTGCGTGTACGAGTACTTGCACAAGTATAAAACTCACACGTCGTCCCGACCTCGACCATCCAGTCCCAACTCCCAACTCGCACTCGCCCAACCTCGAATGCCAAGCTAGCAAGAGAGGCCTCGATCGCAGAACCCAGCGGCAAAGCAAGCACGCCCGTGTCTACAGGCAGCTCTTTCCATATGGCGCCCAAGAGGAGCAGCGAGGAGCGCGCGGCGGCGGAGCAGGAGCAGCCGAGGCTCCGCGGCGTGCGGAAGCGGCCGTGGGGCAGGTACGCGGCGGAGATCCGGGACCCCGTGAGGAAGGCGCGCGTGTGGCTCGGCACCTTCGACACGCCCGAGCAGGCCGCTCGTGCCTACGACGCCGCCGCGCGCAGGCTCCGCGGGCCGCGCGCCACCACCAACTACCCCGGCGACGTCGTCCGAGAAGCGCCGTGCACGGCCCCGGCTCTGGCTGCGAGCGCGAGCGGCAGCACCGAGTCGTCGTCGTCGTCGTCGTCAAGGGACGACGGCCACCCGCCACCGCCGCTGCCTACGGCGCCGTCGTCGCTCGGCCTGGGCCTCGGGCTCTTCCCGGCGACGGTGGCCACCCAGCCGTGCCTGTTCCTGGACCCGGCGCCGGTGGAGAGGGAGGAAGGGGAGCGGGAGCGGAGCTGCTGCTCCCGGTCGCCGCCGTCGGTGCTGGCGGGCCTCGGGTTCGACTTCGACCTCAACCTGCCTCCGCCCGCCGAGATGGTCATGTAGCGTTGGAGATAGTAATTCTAGCAAAAAGGGATTGTGTAGTAAATAGGAAGGGCAATCGGTTTGTGTAGTAGTAGTGTAGTACTAGCTAGCCAGTTTGCCTGTGCACTAGCCACTAGCCAATTTGCGACTTCGCAATGCAAATCAAGAAATCGACGGGCAAATATTTTTCTCCTGCAAAAAAATTGCAGTGCCATGCCATCTCCTAAGACTATTCACAGCGGCTTCATCTAAATTTTACCCCTATACCACTTTTTTATGTCACATTATCAACATTTCATCCCCTACTTTTTATCTCTCCCAGCGATTCTCCCTATATTCTCCTCCTATATCCCACAACAAACATAAAATATTATTTTATATACCTACTTTTCATCTATTATCAATTTTTCTCTATCTAATAAATACTCATGTGTATAAAAACCATGCAAGAGAAGCGGCTGGTGTTACCCTGCATCTGGCGAGTCACTGTACATCATATTTGTACTATAGCAGTTGTAGTTGTAGCGGTGAGTGCTGCAGCATGTAGCATTACTCTACAGACGCTAAACCAAGGGGAGGGGGTGCCTGGCGGGATGCCTAAGCCCTCAACTTCAGCTTCCACAAATTCAACACCCCGCTGTGCTCGTTGGTTTTTCCTTTCTGCACAACAGGAGGCACTGAGCGACTGATTGGTTTACTGCATTCACACATCCAGTCTCACGCCAATGTGTAGGTGCAGGTAAATATGTTCAGAATAACTTATTTTGCATCTACTCGTGCAGTCACTAATTCTCGCGTACAAACAACCAAACAGACCCTCACCTAAAATCTACACACGCGATACGTACAAACTAGAGATGCCCAAACGGGCGGCCCGGCCCGGCACGACACGGGCCCGTCAGGCCCGACGGTTAATCGGGCCGGCCACTATAGCAGTTGTAGTTGTAGCGGTGAGTGCTGCAGCATGTAGCATTACTCTACAGACGCTAAACCAAGGGGAGGGGGTGCCTGGCGGGATGCCTAAGCCCTCAACTTCAGCTTCCACAAATTCAACACCCCGCTGTGCTCGTTGGTTTTTCCTTTCTGCACAACAGGAGGCACTGAGCGACTGATTGGTTTACTGCATTCACACATCCAGTCTCACGCCAATGTGTAGGTGTAGGTAAATATGTTCAGAATAACTTATTTTGCATCTACTCGTGCAGTCACTAATTCTCGCGTACAAACAACCAAACAGACCCTCACCTAAAATCTACACACGCGATACGTACAAACTAGAGATGCCCAAACGGGCGGCCCGGCCCGGCACGGCACGGGCCCGTCAGGCCCGACGGTTAATCGGGCCGTGCCCGGCCGGCCCGCGTGCCGCAGCCGCGGCCCAGGCACGGCACGACGGCCTGGTGGTCGTGCCGGGCCGGCCCGTTTAACTGGTCATGTTCTCCCATTAATTGAAGGAAATAACAAAAAATTTGTGTTTTTGTAAGGATTTGAACCCACGACCTCACTCTACCCGACTGAAACGCTTAACTGAAGGACGCTAACCAGTATAAATCAAGTGTGTTTGTTGTAAATAGTTAATATAAAATGTAAATATATATATACTATGTTTTATAAAATAAAAAATATATAATCATGCCGGGCCGGGCCGGCACTGCGGGCCGAGACAGCGGCCCAAGCACGACACGGTTCTCGTACCGAGCCGGGCCCGGCACTATTAAACGGGCCGTGCTTCGGGCCGGCCCGTTAGGCACGGCCCATTTGGCCATCTATAGTACAAACAACCAAACAGACCCTCAGCTAAAGTCTACGCACGTGATGATTCAAAATAAAATGTTGCGGTTAACAATCAGCTGATGAATGACGGAAGCCGTCAGGCCTGCGGTGAACAGCCAGGCAGTTTCCGCCGCCGGGGCCCGGTCAAGTCCGCGTCACGCGAGGTGAACAGCCCAAGACGCGGCGCCGGCGCACGTTCGCCTGTCCTGGCAAGTACTGTACTACACCGAGACTTCGAGGCAACGCACTCGTGTGTCCTATCGGCGTTCGGCACTCGGCAGCCAGCGCCGCGCCGGGACCGAATTGATCAAATAAAAATGAGGACGCGTGGGTGCCGTGCGAGAGGCCACCGTCCAACTCCATCCCCTAGACAGCGGCGTGACGGCTGCTCCCCGCCACGGCGCCACCGCGATGCGCCGACGACTTGTCCGTTCGACCAACCGCCCCCGGATTTAAAAAAAAAATTCCACACGACCCGGCCGGCGCGGCTGTGGGTCGGCGCCGTTCCGTCCGTGAGCGTGCGAATGGGGCCACTCGCAGTCCCCCAGCCAACACCTGCACAATATTCCCTCGCGGTCTCGCGCTGCGTTTTCCCTTTCCCCACGACGGCGCTTTGCCTTTGAGTACAGTGCGGCTGCGCTCTTCTCTTGAACGGTTGAACCCTTCGGCAGATTTTATTTTTTTTCATTTTACCTGTTCGGTTCGGAATCGGAACAACCTGGGCATTGGTAGTTTAAGCATGCACGTCATTGGAAAATACAAAAACACATACATGTCGAGGCCTGTTCGGTTATTTTCAATTTATATGGATTGAAATGAATTGATACGGATTAGAAAATATTTTGGCTTACTAGAGATTGAAACTCACTCAATCCCCCTTAATCCATATAGATTAGGACAGAACCGAACAAGCCTTCATTGGTTGCCTGAATCCAGGCGGGGCCAGGTTGGGTCCCTACTGCAACAACTAGCGTCTCGACATGGAACTCGCGTTCTAGAGCATGTACATTGATGATTAATGTAGAGGCTATTGAGGTGTTTAAAGAGATTATTTGTAAAAAAAGAAAAAATCATGGAGATGTGTCTCTTCGTGAAAAGATATCTCTGGTTCGTCACCCAAGTAGCAGCAGACACCTCATCTCCCACCGTACGAATTTGTCACCTGTTCTATCAATCCGATGTTGTACAAACATATTTACTTATATATTTATTAATAGACTATATTTATAGACACTTTATTGTATAATATAGTCTCTTATTTGTCTCTTGTGCTTGGAGAATCCTTTTGGTGTCTGTCCACTATACATGCTCTTAGGGCATATAAAACCTTATTTAATATGGGGTATCTTGATGGTCTTTAAAGGGCTAAGTGAAAAAAATACAAGAGACAGGCTCTTCGCGACTCTATATACATGTTGTCTTTTAGTTGTATTTATTATCTAGAGTCTCGGAGTTGTATCATGCCCTTTCTTAGTTGTCTCTTGCATTTTGAAAATCGAACCAGAGTCTCGAGGTTGTACATACCCTTAGAACATGTACAACCTAATTTAATTTGAAGTCTCTTAAATGATTTATAGAGGTTAACTGTAAAAATATAAGAGACATCTTTTTTACAAAGAATCCGTCTCTACACGATTCTTCATACACATCGTCTCTTAATTGCATTTATGATTCATAAGTTCATAATTGTATCATATAGTCTCTTAGCTGTCTCTTGTATCTCAAAAACCGATACGTTATGTCAGTGTTCTACATGCTCTTGGCTGCAGCTATGAGCACACCTACGATTAAGGTTCTGCTATCTATACAGAGCAAATAAACACATTCATTACATAAATATAACAATCTGTATATACAACAATTACTTTTTTATGTAAATGCTTTGCCGATGTGGTAAGAAATATATTGATGAAAAAGAAGGAAATAAAGAAACCGTTTCTACATTAGGAAACTTTCTCCACGTGCACCAACACTCGAAGAAATAATGAATACAGCCAGGGATGTTAGAAATTTAGCTAGCAGCCAGCCGCACCGTCTCGATCCATCACCACTTGCAGCGCACGCGGGCCATGGAGCCAGGTTAACCATCCTGTTTTTTCCTTCATTTTTCGGTAATTAGCGGTAAAGACAAACCGCCCTAAATTTGATGGATTTCGGATGTCATGGCCGATTTAATTTTTCAAATTTTAAAACAGGATTCAAATGTACGAAGACCCTCGTACGACAACAATA
This sequence comes from Zea mays, assembly GCF_902167145.1. NCBI lineage: Eukaryota > Viridiplantae > Streptophyta > Magnoliopsida > Poales > Poaceae > Zea > Zea mays. The sequence goes on from NC_050105.1 coordinate 66,505,352, forward strand.
GTGACCACGATGGAGCCAACTAAACAGGTTAGGTTTAGCCACTAAATCATCTTAGAGGGGTGTCGAGCACTAAACGTGCCTCGCGAATGGTCCGATCATGAAGGTGGATGGTCCGGCCGTGAGATTGGATGGTCTACGGTCTGAATGATCCGCCGTAGCAGCACAGAACGTCCGCGCGTGCGCAGAATCAGTTAGAGTTCCAAATTTCTTACGGAATTTATTAGCTAAATCTACAGAATTAACTCGAAAACCGACTTGTAACGGAAACATACCTCCCCTTTATATAGATGAAGGACCGATTGAATCTCCCATAATCGATCAAATCAATTCTAATCATCATTTTTACCTTATACATTAGGAATAACCCTAGTTTAACCTTCCTCTACCTCGAATCTTCGCATCTCTTCGGCTCTACGTCGACTAGAGGTGTCTTAGGTGGCCTGTCGACCCTAAGACACACCCTAGGATCTCTCCTCCCGACGGGGTCCCTCTCGGGAGACGAGATCTAGGTCTGCTGCGAAGCAGACAACCCTCTGCGCCATCACAGAGCGTCTGAGCCTCAGGCGTGGACCGTCCAGACGTACGCAGAGGAGCCGCTCCTACGCCCAGGTCGCGGACCATCCAGCCTAGGGCCGCGGATCGTCTGCGCCTCCGTAGAGAGCACCACCAAGCGGTTCATCTCCCGGTGTTTGACACCTAGATCGGCACCAACACACTTTTTGCGCGACTCCACTGGGGAACATGTGTCTAGATCTACTAAAAATCAGGCTATCAAATGACCGGTTCGAAAGATCACACCGATATCTCCCCAGACAATATCCTAAAGTCGGCTGCTGAAAGCATGTCGGTCGATGAGCAACAACATTACAAAGACTTCATGCGTCAAGCGAAGGATAAATTCTTGTCACAATTCATGGTGGATCGCCACCAGAAAGGTTGTCAAACATGGAGAGACCGAGGTCGCATCTCTTCTACCTTCGCTTCAAATCTCCAATGTGAGTAAACCTGACAACATCCAATATTTTAAACAATATGTAGATCAGCAATAGAATCAAATGAAACAATAGATTCGAGGGTTAGAAGAATCAATTAGAAAATTAACACGTTCGTTGGAGAAGTCTGTTGCTTCGAATTTTCCATCATTTGAAACTAGTAACATGATGTCTATGTCTAATACATCGACAACAAACGGGGATCGCAGCCCAACCATTATATGGTATTTCCGATGAACTCATATCCAGGACAAATACCACCATCGTCATCCCTGCTTGGCTGATCGACGCCCCTGGACACGGTCCGACCATCCGGGCCTTTGCCAAGACAGTCCGGCCCCTCCGTGGACCGTCCGGCTTTTCCGGTCAGATAGTTCGAGGCTGCAATAGGACCACCACATGGCATCCCTATGATAGAGATCACAATCAGACAATCCAAATTTATCATCAAACAGTGCGTCCGGCCATACAAGAGCCTATTGTTGCCCATCACACACCATAGCAGCAGTATGTTCCTCCCTATACATATTTAAACAAAGCATACCATGTGATCACATGTCGATCGACATTCTCGATCGATCACGACAGGAAGGTTGGCATAACATTGCCCGGCCAAATGAGCTCCATAGCCCAAGGTCCGGTGGTCTGCCACTGGGCGTAATGGAGAAAATTAGGGAAAATATGGCTGATTTATTTCGAGATAGGCTCGAAGTTAGTGTAGGCAGAGTAGGACAATAATATCAAAAGCCATATGATCACGGGTTTCATGTTGTCCTATATCTACAAGGGGTAAGGATACCTGAGTTTACCAAGTTTTCTGGTGAAAATGGTAGAAGCACACATGATCATGCATGCCAGTTCATAGCACATCTAGGCGAATTGGTCGATAGGGAAGCCTTTCGTGTTCGTTTATTTTATTTATCCCTTATTGGTACCGCTTTTACATGGTACGTCGCCCTACCTCCTAATTCCATTAAGTCTTAGAATGATTTAGAAAGTAAATTTCATGAGCATTTATTTTCTAGAGAATATGAATTAGGGTTGGCTGATTTAGCCTCAGTCAGACAGGGATGCGAAGAATCAGTTAATGATTATATTCGGAGGTTCCGGGACACAAAAACCAATGCTTTCAAATCCATGTCACAAACAAAGAGCTAGCATGACTGGCTTTTAATGGGTTGCTATCCTACTTAAGAGATAAATTGGATGGCACTCAGTTCTTTTCAATAGCTCAGCTACACCGGCGGGCTTTAGCCTATGAAAGTTGATGTAAAGAGACATCAAAATCGGTCGTTGTCCTATACATCTAGTGGAGCACGATAATTTGAATGACAAATCCATAGATATATGTACCGTTGAACTTATTTGGCCAACAAAGGCCAAACCTTCACCTTGTTGTTCTTTACAGCCGGTTCAAAAGAATCGACAAAAATAAGTTAAATTTACTTTTAATGTTGCTAAATGTGATAAAATATTTGACGAACTAGTGAAAAGTGGCAACATTAAAGTAACTCATACTCTTCCTCCTCTAGATGAATTAAAGAGACGTGCTTACCACAAGTGGCATAATTTTTTTCCCATGCCACCAATGATTGTAACGTTTTTCGTCGACAGGTACAATCGACCATAAATGAGGGCTGATTGAGTTTTCAGGAGATGCAAGTGGATACACAACCATTTCCTGTCAATATAATAGAACTAGCAAGCAAAAAAGTCTTGGTTCGACCAGAAGTGTTTGATAAAGACAAAGGCAAAACATCGTCATTGGTGATCCTCACACGTCGAATATATCACAAGGAGGGATTGCTCAGAAAGATCTGAACAGGAAGATTAATAAGTCTGGAGGCGCCGGGGGCAGGTTTAATCGAGCAGCGGAGCAAAACAGTCTAACTCCAGCATCGTGGATGGTCCAGCACCTACGTGCGGATGGTCCGGTGCTCAAACAGACGGTCCGACTGACTCAGCCGGATAGTTCGCCCATGGCCAGAGGCGTCGGCCTCCACACAAAGCGAAAAGTGGACGCAAGAGCAAAGCACATATAACACACATGGAGTTATATGTTGCTTTGGCTCCCATGTTGGAAGCCAATGCCATCCTTAATGCCAGGGTGTCTCCCATTATAAAGCATATTACGAGAAAATTTAAATTTTTTATTCTCAAGCTCATGCTCAGCAATTTTAGCATTTAATTTAGCTATGTGATCATTTTATTCTTTAATTATAGCAAGGTGATCATTCATAGCATCAATATTAACATCTCTACATCTAGTGCAAATGGTAACATGCTCAATAGTAGATGTAGAGGGTTTGCAAGCATTCAATTCTTCAATCTTAGCAATTAAACTAACATTTTTAGTTCTAAGACAAAAAAATTGAATCATTGCAAATATTTAGCTCTTTAGACAAGTTTTCATATTTTTCAACTTCAAGAGCATAAGCATCTTTTAGCTTAACAAACTTTTTATTTTCCTTAACGAGCAAGTCCTCTTGGCATTCCAAGATCTCATACTTCTCGTTAATGGTTTTTATTAATTCATTAATTTTATTCTTTTGATCCATGGTAAGGTTTGCAAAAAGGGAAGTTAAATCATCATCATTTTCACTAGAGCTACCCTCATTATTGGAAGTAGTGTATTTTGGGGTATCTCTAGAATGTACCTTCTTTTTGCCGTCCTTGGCCATGAGACTTTTGTGGCCGACATTAGGGAAGAGAAGACCTTTGTTGACGGCAATGTTGGCGGTGTCCTCGTTGGAGGAGTCGATGGAGCTCTCGTTGGAGTCTCATTCTCGTCCCATGTGTGCCTCGCCACCCTTCTTATTGTTGTAATATCTCTTCTTTTCCATCTTTTTCCTCCCTTTCTTGTCGTCGTCCCTGTCACTGTCACTTGTATATGGACATTTAGCAATAAAGTGACTGGACTTACCACACCTGTAGAAAACCCTCTTGGAGAGGGGTTTGTAGTCCTTCCCCTTCCTTTGCTTGAGGATTTGCTGGAAGCTCTTGATGATAAGTGCCATCTCCTCATTGTCAAGCTTGGAGGTGTCGATTGGGAGTCTACTTGTTGGTGTAGACTCTTCCTTCTTTTCTTTCGTTGCCTTGAATGCAACGGGTTGCACCTCAGGTGTGGAGGTGGCGCCTTGCTCCAAGTTGACAATATGTTTGGAGTCTTTGATCATAAGTTCAAAGCTCACAAACTTGTCGATCACCTCCTCAGGAGACATCTGTTTATATCTAGGATCTCCACGGATTAGTTGTACTTGAGTGGGATTACGAAAGACAAGTGATCTTAAAATAACCTTGACCATTTCATGGCCATCCCACTTGGTGCTCCCAAGGTTGCGGACTTGGTTCACCATCATCTTGAGCCGGTTGTACATTGCTTGTGGCTCTTCTCCCTTGTTGAGGACGAACCGACCGAGCTCTCCCTCGATCATTTCGCGCTTGGTGATTTTGGTCACCTCGTCTCCTTCATAAGCTGTATTGAGGATGTTGGGGACTTGTTCTCAAATGCTATGAATCAAGAACAAGGCAACATAGAAATTGTTAAATGTTATAGTCCTTCGTCCTTCGAAGCATTATTTCCCTCAGGATATAATGGATTCCGGACGAAGGTTATGAAGGTTATACCTTCATAAACACAACAAATAATGAGGAAGGGTAAAAAATATGTAAAATAATTTAAACACATGATTATTATTATTAACTCATTTCTATTTCATTATTGTAAAAATGATAACAAATTACAAATATACCTTCGGCTCGAAGGAAAGCAAAAATACCAGCGTGAAGCAAAAACAAATGCCCAATGCGTGATTACAGGAGAGCACGTGAACAGTACAGGGGTACTGTTCACCTATTTATAGGCACAGTTCACAGCCTGTATATAATTACATTTATACCCTTTACAATGAACTATAATAATAACACAAAATATCATGGGTCTTTAAGTCATTTCATCTTTAAGTCGGTTCACCCCTTCGTCTTGAGACATGTCACTGTACCGAAGCTTTATAGTTGATAGCTTCGGTGCTGTTTTGGAGAGGATCTACCGAAGGTGTTTATTTCTTTAGGATCTTCGGCTACGAAGCATACCCCCAACAGTAGCCCCTTCGCGGCGCTAGATCGTTTTTCGTAACGAGCTTGATCCGTGAAAAATCTTCTAAGCTTCGGGATGCCGAAGATCCAAAAAACACCTTCCCTGAGCTTGTTGGCGAGAAACGATTAAAATAATCGTCGGACGCGCGACCCATCTTGCACCGATTACACTCTTGCCAGCGATTCACCTTCTCGAGCTATGTGGCCCACCGTTCAGTGAGCGCGGGTGACTATTTGTTCGGTGTTGGAGACCTTGCCGATTCACCTTCCCACCTGTAGCACTATATAAACAAACGGGTAGGTGTGAAGTTACCGCAACATTCATTACTATTGTACTGTTTTGCTGCCAAATTTTTAGTCATAGCCAAAGCTTGATCATTGCGCTCATACAAAATGTGCTTCGGCGCAAGTGTAAGAGCTTCGGAATAGACAAAAAAGCCAATTCAAAAAATTTCAAGTAAGTCATAATCAAATGGCCAGAGTTCGCTCTACTGCAAGAGTCGATCGCGAGGGAGACGAAACCGAAGCTGTGGAAACTGTTCCTATCTCAGAAGCAATGAAGAGATCTAGGTTGATGATACCGGAAGACGTCCCTGCTGCTGAAACAGAGCAAGCAGATATTGAAGAGACCGATTCTGAAGATGATTACAACATCGCAGTGCCGAGCAAGCCTAGCCACCTGGACTTCAGAAAGTCGACCATCTCCAAAGCTGCTTTTCCTAAGATGGTGAAGTCAGGCTACTTTAGCGAAGATAAAAAAGAGCTGATTCGCTTCGGTGGAGAAGAAACTACTCCGAAGCCACAGAAAGATGAAATAGTGATTTTCAAGAGTTTCCTCAAAGCTGGTTTGAGATTTCCTTTGAATAGGATGATTGCCGATGTGCTAAAGAAGTTTGGGATCCACTTTCATCAACTAACTCCTAACACTATTGTTAGGCTTAGTGTTTATATTTGGGCTCTCCGAAGCCAGGGGGTGGAACCATTTGCCGAAGGTTTTTGCCGGGTGCACGAGCTACATTACCAAACCAAGGCCAGAAAGGATGGGCTACATGAAAATTTTGGTTGTTACAATTTTGCCTATCAGAAAACTATAAAATTTCCTATGATCAGCTACCGAAGCAAGTGGCTGGCAGGCTGGAAATCGGAATGGTTCTACGTCAAAGTTGATGATGACAAGGAGAAGCTGGTCCAGAGTCCGCTTGAACTGATCTTCGGAGAAACCAGACCCCAATGCAATATGACACCAGAAGGTCCAACCCAAACTGCGTTGGCTGAATTTAGGATTATCGCAGAGCACATTGGCACTAGAGATTTAGTGCAGGAATTTCTGGCTTACAAAATTTTTCCAACTATGAAGGAATGGGCTATGCCGAAGCTTGAAAAAGAGAAGAAAGAGGGGGAGCTTGTCCGACTGCCCTACCACTATAAGTTCAAAAAATATTTCAAAGTACCCTGCCAAGAATGGCTCGAAACAATCGAAGTAATGTGCACTGAAATTCTTGGGAACTATTCTAAAAAGGAGGATCAATTGATGACAGCAGCCTTCGGCACCCGGCCGAAACAAAGGCTAAACAGAGTGCTTGATGCTATAGGCTTTGAATGTCCTGATTATGAGCGACTCGACAAGGGTGCCGAAGGGCAGAAAAGGAAAAGAGTAGCTGGCACTTTGATCAAAGACAACGAAGATCAATCAAAAAAGAAGAAAGAAAAGTTTGAATCGAAAGTGTTAACTTCGAAGAAAAGAAAGGAATCAATCCCGGAACAAAAATCAATTGATGAAGAAGAGAAGACTTCTGCGACATCTTCTGATGCTGAAATAGAGGAAATTCTAAAGGTAATGACTAAAACTTTGCCTGTCAAACTAAGTCCATTGGGGCTTCATCTGACGAAGTTTTTTCATAATGAAAAGGAGCCCACAAAGACAAAGGCATCTAGGCCAAAAAGACAAAGGATTGTTACCGTGACTGAAGTGATTGAAACAACACCACCAAGAGCTCCAACTCTGAAGATGCCGGCAATTGAAATCATGACAGCTACTGAAGCTGTACCTTCGGAGGCTGCCGCAGAAGAGGCCAGAGCCGAAGGTGCTAACTCCGAAGGTATTAATTTAGAGAGCATAGCCGCTGATATAGATAAAATGCTGCTAAACATGGCCGCTGAAGAAACTGCTGCAGCCACCGAAGAGACCACGACTGCCAAACCCGAGAAAGGAGGAATAACCGAAGATACCTCGGAAGATGAAACTTTTGACTCCCGAAACTTAGTTGGCCAGGAGCTGACTGAAGCTGAAAAAGAGGAATTAAAAGAGTATGCTATATCTTGTGGATATCGACCGGGGGCGCTTCTCTTTGGTGGTATTGATGATGAAGGGTTAGGCTGTATACGAGACCAAACCGGTGCGAAGGTTGTCGGTACCTTATCGAAGAGTATCGGCTTCCCGAAGCTTGAAGCGGATATCAGCCGCTACCGTCGACAGCATATTGTCGGCAGTTTATTCTATTCTAATTTCAAGGTAAACATTTCGTGTCTAACTCTTATTACTTGTGGTACGAAAATATTTTCTAACGAAGGCTATTTGTGCACAGAGCATGCTTTTGAGCAAGGCATTAAAAATGCAACAAGATTTAGAGGATAAAAGGCAAGAAGTTATAATTGAAAATTTAGAAAACAAAATAAAGGAGCAATCTGCTGCCATTGAGAAGAAAGACCTCGAGCTACAAACAGCCGAAGGCTTATTAGTGGATGCTGAAACAAAAATAACAGAATTAAATTCGAAGCTTCTTTCCCAGTCAGAAAATTTTGAACAAGAGAAACTGAAGCTTGATGCAAGGCTTGAAACCGAAACTCAAAGAAACTTGGAATTGAAAGAATCTTTGAAAAATCTTCAAAATAAATGTTTGGAGTTCTGCACTCGATGCATTCATCAGCTAAAGCAAGTGTTCCATTTTGTCGGAGCCAGTAGTGAAGAGTTTACTCCTTCGGCCGAAGATCTGCCTGGTGCCTTCGAACACATTGAAGGTGAAACTAATGATCTTGACGAAGTTATAGCTGGGCATAGCGACTTTTGTGCCCTGACAGCTTCTCGGGGCACAGCTGTTGCTTTTTTGAAGTCTGGCTGTGAACACGGCAAGATTGTTAATAGACCCAACTTCAGCCTGTCACCGGTAGACTTAGATGATGTTCCGAATCTGGCTCGAAGTATTGCAAACAGATTTATAAAGTTAGTATGGACAAAGGGTGGTCGGAGCAAAGCTGGTGACGAAGCTCGGAGTCACCTCAAGCTGGTAACAAAATCATACCTTATTCTTACCTTTTCCTTTGAATTTTTGAATTTGGCTTATAATACTTTCGTACAGATTGACCAGGCCGAAGATGCAGCTGCAGAGTACAAGAATGAAGCTCCAGAGATAGTGTCGAAGCTTGAATGGTCTTGTAAAAGTAGCTCAAAAAACTCCTGTAATAACTTGTATAAAATATGATGTAATCTGAGTTTTACTTTGTAATATAACCTTACTTTTTCGTCCATGTATGAAATGCTTTGGTGTGGACGAAATTAATACTTTTGAGCCATAGGCGAAAAACACCTTCCCTTCTTTGCGTACACAGCGAAGCATAAAATTGCCTTCCTTTTGGGACCGAAGCATGTTTGTACGTTATGCTGATGATGATCCTATGTATGTCTAAGTGAATGTTTATGAATGCAAATGTCATGATGTAATGTATCGTGCAAATGAATGTTCAAATACATATTCAAAGCCATATTCCCTTGAGAATGATTCAAACCTTCTTTACCGCTTACTTTTCGGCTTCACCGTTTATTTTTCGGTGTATCAGCGCTAACTTTTCGCTGTAAGCCTCCCTTAGGAGCTTCTTCGCCTTTTACTTTCGGCGGAATCAGCGTTTATTTTTTGTTGTAAGCCTCCCTTAGGAGCTTCTTCGCCTTTTACTTTCGGCGGAATCAACGTTTATTTTTCGCTGTAAGCTCTGCATTCCCTTAGGAACGACTTTTGAGCTTCTCCCTATTTTCTTTTCTTTTTCCTTTGCACTCGATGGTGCGTTGTCAGCTTTTACATTTACATCTTTGGGGGATATCACTCTTATAGAATTGAAATAAGGAAAAGAAAAATTACATGTTGTGGCCCCATTAAAAACCTTTCTCCCCCTTTGGAAAGGAAAAGGATGCCACAAGAAAGAATAGAAAAAATTACATCAAGCTAAACATAATATCGCCGAAGCTTGTCCGCATTCCATGATCTAGGAATGTCATTGCCGTCCATATCCTTCAACCTGTAGGAACCGGGTCTTGACGAAGATACTACCAGAAAAGGTCCTTCCCACTTCAGCTGTAATTTGCCTACTGTCTCTGGGTTGGCTACTCTTCGAAGCACCAAATATCCTGGTTCGATGTTCTTTAGCCTAACCTTTCTATCACGCCATTTTATTGTTTCAGCTTGGTATTTGTTGATGTTTTCCACAGCTTGAAGCCTGATCCCCTCTATAGCATCTTTTTCCACAGAGTAATCAGCTTCAGCTTCGCCTTCTGCCGAAGCTACTATTCTTATTGATCCTGCTTTGGCTTCTTCCGGAGTTATTGCTTCGTCACCAAACAATAGTTTGAATGGCGTAAAGCCTGTTGATCTTGATATTGTTGTGTTGTGGCTCCACACCACTTTGATTAATTCGTCTGGCCACTTTCCCCTGGGCTGATTGAAGATTAACTTCATTATTCCTGTCATTATGATGCCATTAGCTCTTTCAACAAGTCCATTTGACTCCGGATGTCGAACTGATGCGAAATGGATCTTCGTGCCAATTTGATCACAAAATTCTCTGAAAGCTTCGGAATCAAACTGTGTCCCATTATCTACAGTAATAGCCTTCGGTACTCCAAAACGACAAACAATATTTTGCCAGAAAAACTTTTGAATAGTGACCGAAGTTATTGTGGCTAAAGGCTTTGCCTCAATCCATTTAGAAAAATATTCCACTGCCACTACAACATATCTTAAGTTCTGTTGTGCTGGTGGTAACGGACCTAACAAATCAAGGCCCCACCTTTGCAACGGCCAAGTGGGTTGTATTAACTGAGTTAGAGACGAAGGTTGTTTTTGATCTCTTGCACATTTCTGACAACCTTCGCACTTTTGGACTAATTCCGCTGCATCCGAAGCTGCCTTTGGCCAATAAAATCCTTGACGAAAAACTTTTTCAAGCAAAGGCCTAGATCCAATGTGAGATCCACACAGGCCTGCGTGTATTTCCTTCATCAGTTCTATACCTTCGGCTCTGGATAAACACTTGAGTAACGGAGAACAGACCCCACACTTGTATAGCTCCCCTTCTATTATAACATATGGTCGAGCTCTTGCCTCTATCCTCCTGTTATAAGCTTCGTCGTCTGAAAGAAAGTTACCCTGAAGGAAGGAGATGATCTCAGTTCTCCAGTCTTCACTATAGACAGGGGATATGTTGAGGACTGCTCTTTCAAGAAGCTCAACCGAAGGTGCTTTTATTGTTTCAAAAAATACTTCCGAAGGTAAGGGCAGCCCCTGTGCTGCTGACTTGGCTAATAAATCAGCATATTCATTTTCTCCACGAGGAATATTTTTAACAGAAAACCCCTCAAAGGAAGCCTCAATCCTTCGGATCGTGTCTAAATATTTTTCAAGCTTCAGATCTCTTGCTTTATAACTTTTGTCAATATGACCAGAAATAACCTGGGAATCAGTTTTAAGAACCGCCCTTCTGATTCCCATTGCTTTTAACTCCCGAAGACCCAAGAGCAAAGCTTCGTACTCAGCAATGTTATTTGTGCAACTGAAATCAAGTCTTGTTGTGTAACAAGTTTTAACTTTGGAAGGTGCGACCAACACAGCAGTTGCTCCTGCTCCGAAGGTTCCCCAAGATCCATCGCAAAATACTATCCAAACTTCGGCATCTTTACTCGTTTCTTCTTCCTGAGCCCCTGGCGTCCAGTCAGCAATGAAGTCTGCCAACGCTTGGGACTGAATCGAAGATCTATGCACATAATCAATACAAAATTCATTGAGCTCCGCAACCCATTTTCCAACCCTTCCAGTAGCTTCTCTATTTCTCATAATATCCTTCAACGGTTGTGAAGAATGAACAACTATATTGTATGCTTGAAAGTAGTGCCGAAGCTTCCTGGAGGCCATCAAAACAGCATATAGCACCTTCTCCAATTCTGTATAATTTTTCTTTGATAAACTAAGAACTTCGGATACAAAGTATATTGGGGCTTGCTTTTTGACTTGGCCTTCAAGCTTCTCCTGAACAAGTGCTGCACTCACCGCTAAGTGCGAAGCTGCCACATATAGCAACAGAGGAGCCCCTGGCGTTGGTGGAGTTAGTGTTGTTAGGTCTATCAAATATTGCTTCAGCTCTTCGAAGGCTCTCTGCTGGACTGATCCCCATTGAAAAACTTTGGCTGACTTTAGCACTTCGGCTGATCTAGATATGAATCTGTTGAGAGATGCCAGTCTTCCTGTTAATCTTTGAGCCCCCTTCTTTGTACTTGGTGGTTCCATTCGAAGGATAGCTTCGATTTTATTTGGATTAGCCTCAATCCCTTTTGTTGAAACTAGGCAGCCAAGAAATTTCCCTTTCTTCACTCCGAAGACACATTTTTCTGGATTCAACTTTAAACCGGCCTGTCTAAAATTAGCGAAGGTCTCCTGTAGATCAGTAATGTGATTCTCTTGCCTTGTGCTTTTTACAATGATATCATCAACATAAGTTAGCACATTTCTGCCTATCTAAGATTGAAGAACCTTCGCTGTCATTCTGCTGAAGCTTCCTCCAGCATTCTTGAGCCCCTCAGGCATCCGAAGGTAACAATATGTTCCACTAGGGGTTATGAAGCTGGTCTTCGGCTCATCCTCCTTCTTCATCCAAATTTGATGATAGCCTGAATAACAATCCAGCAGACTCATAAGCTCTGATGAAGCTGCTGCATCAACTAGGGAATCTATCCTTGGCAATGGAAACTCGTCCTTCGGACAGGCCTTGTTGAGATCAGTAAAATCGATACACATCCTCCATTTACCATTGGCCTTCTTTACCATAACAGTGTTAGCCAGCCATTCTGGGTATTTTACCTCTCTGATAACTCCAGCACTGAGGAGTCTTTTCACTTCATTCCAAGCACCTTCGGCCTTATCATCAGACATCTTCCGAAGCCTCTGCTTTCTGGGTCTGAAAGATGGATCAACATTGAGCGAGTGTTCAATAACATCCCTGTTAACTCCGCAAAGATCATTAGCTGACCATGCAAAAACATCTTTGTTGTTGAACAGAAACCTTATCAAGGTTTTCTCCTATTCTTCGGACAGTTGGGATCCCAACAGCACCTTCTGCTCTGCTATGTCCTCGCATAAGAGCATGGGCTTCGGCTGATCGGCCGAAGCAGCTTTCTCCCTTTTGAACTTGTATTGCTCACAAGCTTCAGCTCCATCTATGTTATGGATTGCTTTTGAGTCTGTCCAGTTTCCTTCGGCCCTTCTGGCAGCTTTCTGACTTCCATGAATAGCAATGGGTCCTTGGTCCGAAGGTATCTTCATGCAAAGATATGCTGGATGAAGAATTGCTTCGAAGGCATTGAGAGTACCACGACCAATGATTGCATTGTAAGGGTATTCCATGTCAACAATATCGAATACAACTTGTTCAGTCCTTGTGTTGTTGATAAATCCGAAGGTTACTGGCATTGTGATTTTTCCGAGTGCTACAATCTGCCTTCCTCCGAAGCCACAAAGGGGATGTGTGGCGTCATGGATCTTGTCTTCGGGCTCTTGCATCTGTTTGAAGGCCTTACAAATATGATATCAGCTGCACTGCCTGTATCAATTAAAACATTATGGACCAGAAATCCTTTGATCACACAAGAGATAACCATAGCATCATTGTGTGGGTAATCCTTGAGCTGAAGATCCTCTTGAGAAAAGGTAATTGGGATGTGAGACCATCTTGATTTGATGTAGGGTCCTTGTACCCCTACATGTTGTACTCTTCTCTGTGCCTACTTCTTATGTTTCTTGTTGGCCGGCTCTGAGCATGAACCGCCTGTTATCGGGAGAACCAGCTTCGGAGCCGAAGCAGTTCTAGCTTGATTTTTGATCGAAGCCATCAGCTCAAAAAAGTGGAAGTGAGTTCACCGGAGGTGGGCGCCAATGTTGGGGACTTGTTCTCAAATGCTATGAATCAAGAACAAGGCAACATAGAAATTGTTAAATGTTATAGTCCTTCGTCCTTCGAAGCATTATTTCCCTCAGGATATAATGGATTCCGGATGAAGGTTATGAAGGTTATACCTTCATAAACACAACAAATAATGAGGAAGGGTAAAAAATATGTAAAATAATTTAAACACATGATTATTATTATTAACTCATTTCTGTTTCATTATTGTAAAAATGATAACAAATTACAAATATACATTTGGCTCGAAGGAAAGCAAAAATACCAGCGTGAAGCAAAAACAAATGCCCAATGCGTGATTACAGGAGGGGTACTGTTCACCTATTTATAGGCACAGTTCACAGCCTGTATATAATTACATTTATACCCTTTACAATGAACTATAATAATGACACAGAATATCCTGGGTCTTTAAGTCATTTCATCTTTAAGTCGGTTCACCCCTTCGTCTTGAGACATGTCACTGTACCAAAGCTTTATAGTTGATAGCTTCGACGCTGTTTTGGAGAGGATCTGCCGAAGGTGTTTATTTCTTTAGGATCTTTGGCTACGAAGCATACCCCCAACAGAGGACATCCCAAATTTCTTTAGCACTCTTCAACCCTTGCACCTTGTTGTACTCTTCTCGACACAAGGAAGCGAGGTGTATAGAGGTGGCTTGGGAGTTGAAGTGCCTTAATTGGGCGGCCTCATCGGAGTCGTAGTCCTCGTCGCCCACCTGTGGCACCTGCACTCCAAGCTCAACAATGTTCCATATGCTTTTGTGGAGTGATGTTAGATGGTGCCTCATTTTATCACTCCACATACAATAATCTTCACCACCAAAATATGGTGGTTTGCCTAATGGAACGGAAAGTAAGGGAGCGCGCTTAGAAATATGAGGATAGCAAAGTGGGATCTTACTAAATTTTTTACGCTCTTGGCACTTCGAGGATGTTGACTCGGCGCCGAAGGTTGAGGATGAGGAGGAATCAGTCTCGTAGTAGATCACTTTCTTCATTTTCTTTTTCTTCTTGTCACCCTTCTTATGTGACTTGATGGAGCCAGCGGATTCCTCCTTGTGATCCTTGTGCTTGTCGGTGGCCTCCTTCGATTGAGTCCTTCATTCTTCTTTCCCGAAGATCCGGGCTTTTCCCCGGTGACCATCTCCCTTTTGGCGTGTTCTTCCGACATCACTTCGAGTTGTTAGACTCTAAAGAAGTACCAGGCTCCGATACCAAATGAAAGTCGCCTAGAGGGGGTGAATAGGCGAGACCTGAAAATTATAAACTTTGAACACGCACTTCACCCAGGGTTAGAGTTAGAAATAAATAATAATGAATTCGGAGTGTGGAAGATAGTTATTATTGCAATGAGTTGCTCAATCAATGCAGATTACTTTGGGAGCAAACTCAAACCAATGTGAGCAAGTGAACTTTTAGTGACAGAGAAGAGGGGAGAAACAAATCGAATAGTGAAGATCAACACAAATGGACACGTCGAAATGTTTCCCGAGGTTCGGTTCCAAAGAACCTACTCCCCGTTGAGGAGGCCTCAAAGGCCGGGTCTATTTCAACCCTTTCCCTCTCTCAATCGGTCACCTAGACCGGTTGAGTGCTTCTTCTTAATCTCTCGGGTCACTTAGACCCCGCAAGTATCACCACATAATTAGGTGTCTCTTGCTTGCTTTACAAATCACTTGGAAAGTTTAGAAGGAGAAGAAGAAAGCAACCAAGCAACAAGAGCAACAATTGGAACACAAGTCACCCTCTCTCAAGTCACTAAACACTTTAGATCACTTGACTTGATTTTGGCACTTGGTGAGGATTTGAGGCTTTGAATGTGTCTTTGGAGTGTATTCTTTGCTCTTGTATTGAATGAAGAGAGTGGGATGCTTTTTTTGCTTGAATGGTGGTGGTTGGGGGGTAATTATAGCCCCAACTACTATTCTAGTCATTGGCTAACTTCTATATCGATGGGCACACCGGACAGTCCGGTGGTGCACCAGACACACTACTATTCACTGTCTGGTGCGTGCCACGTCAGCCGACCGTTGGAGTTTGGAGTTGTTGGCCGTTGAAGACTTCTGTCCTTTTGGTGCACCGGACAGTCCGGTGCGACCTGTCGTCGCATACTATCTTCTAACTTCTGACGTTGCAGACTGTCACGCAGTCAACCGCAGTCGACTGTTGGGCGAAGATGACTGTTGCTCGTGGTCGCACCGGACAGTCCGATGGCACATCGGACAGTCCGGTGATTTTTAGTTGACAAGCGCTAAGAAATCCCGAGAGCAGCCAGTTCGCGAAGTGCTCCAGTCTGGGCACTGGACAGTCCGGTGTGCCTCAGGGTGCAGCAAGTCTGTTTTGCTCCAACCTTGTAGAATTTGCCCCAAGGTCATTTTCTTTGTATGTGTATATGAATATTATGCACCTGAGAAAAATATCAACTAGGCAAACTAGTTAGTCCATAAGGTTTGTGATTGTCGTCAAACACCAAAATCAATTATATGGAAATGTTGAGGCCATTTCTCTTTCACCATCACCAGTGGAATAGAATGGTAAGCAAATTGCGGTCCTGATCCCCTCTATGCCACCAACGACGACATGAAAGGGTAAGAAACTATATCTGGCTATCCAAATAGTATAGAAGGAATTAGGATATATGCGATAACAAATATGGTGCTGGACAAAATTTAGTGGCATATAGAAAATTATCCCTTTATATAAATCATATGCAAGCTTCTATACCTATCTACTATATATGACCACTATCCCTTTTCCCAAAAAAACATTCATTGATAAGATTACTTGTATTATCCATTTTTTTCTGGTGGGTAGGCATTCGGGGGTGGACAATCCGACCCAACAATCTTTAGATCCTAGGATGACATTTGTCAACCCAAAGAAAGATACGACCTTGGAATTTAGGGACCTCCACACGGTCAACAGGATCTTAGGGTATGTTCTATGGACTAAAGACTAATCTCTATATTTTAGTCTTATTTAGGCCCTATATTGCCAAACAATGAGACTATGTGTCGGCGTTTCGGACCCGGGGGTCGCTCGACCGAGCCGACCAGTGAATTTATCGCTGCGTGCCCCTGCCCAGATGGGTTGGCGCAAGATGGAACACAAGGGGGGATGCAGCTTGTATTATCTCGCACCAGGGGTGTGCTCATAGTAGGGGTTACAAGCGTCGCGAGAGAGGGAGAGTGAGCCTATTCGTTAGCTCGTCCCCCCGCGCGACCCCCCCCACGCAGGAAGGCCCTGGACCTCCCTTTTATAGATGTAAGGAGAGGGTCCAGATGTACAATGGGGGGTGTAGCTATGCGCTAACGTGTCTGGCAGAGGAGTGCCTGAGCCCTGTATACATGCCAACGTGGCTGTCGGAGAAGTGCTTGAGCCCTGTGTACGCGATAACGTGGCCATCGGAGAAGTGCTTGAGCCCTGTAGAAGCACAGCTGTCGATGCTGCTGGGATCCTGCTGACGTATCCTTGCTTCCGTAGGGGGCTGAGAACCACCGACGTCATGGACGCACGCGGGGAACCATCATTACCTGTTACCGGGGCAAGCCAGATGGGACGCCAGTCTTGTTCCCTCGTAGCCTGAGCTAGCTAGGGTAGGGTAATGATGTATCCCCTGTGGCGCGGTCGGTCCGAGCCCAAGCTCGGGCGAGGCGGAGACTTCTCCTGAGGCCGAGGCCGGGGTCGGGTGAGGACGCGATTCCTCCCGAGGCCGAGGCTGAGCCCTGGGGTCGGGCGAGGCGGAGACCTCCTTCCGAGGCCGAGGCCTAAGGTCGGGCGAGGCAGAGCTTCCTGTTGCACCCAAGGCTGAACTCGGCTGTTGTCAGTCTCACCCTAGTGGGTGGCACAACAGTCGGAGCGGGGCGAGCAACGCTGTTTTCCTGTCAGGGCGGTCAGTGAAAGGGCGAAGTGACCGCGGTCACTTCGACATTGCCGACTGAGGCACGCGTGTCAGGATAAGGTGTCAGGCGATCCCCGCATTAAATGTGCATGCGATACGGTCGGTTGGTGAGGCGATTTGGCCAAGGTTGCTTCACAATGAAGCCTGCCCGAGCTGGGCTTCGGGTGAATTCGTTCGGGACTATTGTTCCCGCCTGAGGCCGGGCTCGGGCGAGGCGAGATTGCGTCCCTTGGTAGACGAGGCCCTGACCTGAACCACGCCCATTAGTCTTTGCGGTTTGTGCTGAGGGTGGTTACCAGCCGTGTTTTAGGAGTGTTGGGGGTACCCCTAATTACGGTACCCGACAGTAGCCCCCGAGCCTCGAAGGGAGTGTTGGTACTCATTTGGAGGCTTTGCCGCATTTTTTGTGAGGGGACCGGCCTTTCTCGGTTATATTTTGTTCCGGTGGGTGCGCGCGAGCGCACCCGCCGGGTGTAGCCCCCGAGGCCTCGGAGGAGTGGTTTGACTCCTCTGAGGTCTTAATGCTTTTCGTGATGCCTCGGCCGGCCTGGTTGTTCCCTCATGCGGCCTGGCCGTAGCCCGGGTGCATGGTCAGGTTCCGAGTTTTTAGGCTGGTTTGTTGACGCTGTCAACAGTTTGGCCGTAGCCGGGTTGCGAGAGCAGCCCCTGAGCCTCTGCATGGAGCGAGAGGACGATCAAGGATTGTCTCAACTTTTATTATATGCCCCTTCGTTGCCTTTCCACAAGGAGGAAGGGGGGAGGGAAAGCGCCATGTTGCCCTCGGAGGGCGCCGAACATGGTGTTTCCAGTGAGTTGCTAACGAGTGATCCGAGTGGACGCCCGTGCCCCGTTCGATAAGGGTTGGCTAGTGGCCCAGAGGCGCGCTCCAAAAGTACCTGCAGGTGATTTGCCGGACCCGGACCCATTCGATAGGGTCCGAGGGCTCGATGCCTCCCTCTGGTGGGATTCCGTTACAAAATCGCTCCTGCTGGTCTCGGAAATGTCCTAGGGTACCTCAGGAGCGTAGCCCGAGCCTCGGCCATGTAACAGACGTACCCAAAGTCGTCCCTCACTCTGCTTGCTCTGGGGCGGCTGTCGAACCCTTCTGATGGGCCAGCCTTCGAACCCCTGATCAGTAGTGGGCGCGGAGCCCGAGTGCTCTGGGGCGGCTGTCGAACCCTTCCGAGGGGCCAGCCTTCGATCCCCTGATCAGTAATGGGCTTGGAGCCTGAGTGCTCTGGGGCGGCTGTCGAACCCTTCCGAGGGGCCAGCCTTCGAACCCCTGATCAGTAGGAGGGCTCGGGGCCCGCTTCCTTCGCTGAGAAGGATCCCTTTCGAAATGTCCCCTTTCCCGGTCCCTGTAGCAAGAGAGAGAAAGGGGAAGAGGAAAAGGATATGAATTTAAATAGCATGACACACCTTTTTTGACGCGGTCATCATGGCGGAGGTGAAACGACGCCCGCTTTGCCTGCCAAAGGTATCGCTCGCCCTGCCGAGGAGTTAATGCGACTGGACGGGCGATTCGTGGGGCGGCCATTGCGCGTGCTCGAGTCGTTCGAGGAACGGGCGTTTCACCTTCGAGTTTGAATTTCGCGGCGAGTTCGGGCGAAGCTTTGAATAGATCTCGCCCGGGCCTTTATATACCCAGAAGAGGGGTCGGCGGTGGTTCTTTACCCTACCATTTGCGCTCGCCTTCTGCTTTGGTTTCTGCAACCTAAGAGAATAGCCAGGGAAAAGAAAACCGCGCACCTCATCCCTTCCGCCTTCACCACCTTCGTTCGGCGATGGCTGACAAGGTGACCGTCGTTCCGCCGTACGACCCGTGGCCTTCCTCCACCGTCGTCGTGGGGGATCTGGAGGCCCTTGTTGCCGATGGTTTGCTCCATCCCCTCTCCGGTGGGCTGCAGCCAGAGTGGATGGTTCCGAGCGAGGCCGACCCGACTTCGCCGCCGGGGTACGTGGTCAGCTTTATCCCCTTCCATGAGCGGGGGTTTGGAGTGCCAGCGAGCCGCTTCATGCGGGCGCTTCTACACTACTACGGGGTGGAGCTGCATAACTTCAACCCCAACTCCATCGCGCAAGCGGCCATCTTTGAGGCGGTTTGCGAGGGTTTCTTGGGTATTGACCCTCACTGGGACCTGTGGACTCATCTCTTCTCCGCGGAGCTCTTTGCCTCGACGATGGAGGCAAAGAAGGTTCGTATGGCGGTGCGGGCCGGGGGCTGCACCCTCCAGCTGAGGCCAGGGCGCATGCAGCAGTACATCCCCGCCACCCTCGTGTCTTCGAACAAGGGGTGGCAACGCCGGTGGTTTTATCTCCAGAACGACGACGGGAGGCTTTCGTTGTTTTCTCAACGAGTGGTGACCGCCGCCGGCACTAACTGGCGCTGGGGGGCCACGCACGAGAAACAGGAGAAGCTCCAGCCTCTTCTAGATGCCTTGCAGAAGTTAAGAGATGACGGACTCACCGCTGCGAGGGTTGTTGCCGCCATCCATCGCCGGAGGGTGCTCCCTTTGGCAGAGCGGCGGTTGCAGCTCTCAAAGATGAAGCCGGGGGTTGATTTGGAGGGCTCGCAGATGTCCTCGGCTTCCCTCTCCGCCGACGACCTCCGCAGGCGGGTAGCGGGTATGGTAGGGAGGCTGGATGCCGGCGCCCTTACCCAGCCCGTGATGCGTCCCGAGCGTGGGTACGTGTCCCTGGTGAGTGTCCGTTCCTTCTCCTGTTTTGCGCCGAGTTACCTTTGATTCTTATCGTTGGGATTTCCGTTCCTCCCCAGGGGTTGAGGGGTTTTAAACTCTCCCTGCCACCGGTCCCGGAGGACGCGGTGGGCCAAGCCACGCGGAGGATCGCCGCGGAGAAGAAAAAGGAGAAGAAGGACACCGAAAAGGCCCGGGCCCGTGAGCGGATGCGGGCTCGGGAAGCCTTGGAGAAGCGTCGTCGGAGACAGGAGAGGGACGGGCTCCCGAGGGAGCCATCGCCGGAGACGCCTGATGACGCTGATGATGATGACGATGACGAGGATGTCGCCATGGTGGCCCGTCTTGGCCTCAGCCCGGATCTGAGGCTGGGCCAGGGGTCGCCGAGCCAGCCACCAAGTGGACCGGCACCATCAGTACCTGGGGGCCGGGACATCAAGGTCCCGGTCCGAGGAGCGGGGGCAGGCCGAGGGGTACTTGACCCCATGGCCGATGTAGTTGAGGTGACTCCGGGGAGTCAGGCCGATCCGCCTGTCCCCCAAGAGCAAGCGCCTGTGCCGGCTGTATAGGAGGTTGATCCTCCGGTCGTCGTGACGACGCCTGGGTAGGCCGCCCCTTCAGCACCTCGGGCGCCCGAAGTGGAGGCGGCGCCGGAGTCGGCAGCGGGGCAACCCTCGGCAGCGCCTACGGGGATCGAGGCCCGAGGGGTCTCCCCGCAGGCACGATTGGCCTTGGTCCACAGCGGGTAAGTATCTGAGGATACTCTCGCTTTGGTTTTTTCTTCGCGTGTCTTGATCTTGTATTCTCTCTTTCTTTCAGCAAGCGGAGACATGGCTCGACTGGTCTGGCCCCTAGGAAGGCCCTTAAGACGTGGCTGGCCTCTGCAGCTGGTGCCGCGGCACACCATGCCAGTTGACTGGCCTCCACACAAAGCTCCCTCGAGCGGGGGGCCCAGGCGGCACGACTTGCCATGGGGCAAGCTCCCCAAGCTGACCCCTCTGTCGAGGCAGCCATCGTGCCGGAGGAGACCGCTGACACGGCCATGGCCCCAAGCCCGCCTGACCTGTTGCTGGCGCCGGCGTCGACTCCCGCCGGGGCCGTCGCTGATTCGCTCGTGGAGCCACCCGTCACTTCCGACGTCGGGATGGTTGAGGTGCCATCGTTCGTGGTCGTCCCCGACCTCCCCGTTCTTGGCCATGAGGAGAGGGCGACCGCCGTCTCTGAGGTTGGTGATCGGGGTCCCACCACCTTAGCCGAGGGGAGGCCCAGTACGTCGACGGCGATGGCGTTCGACGCGTCGACTGCAGGGGGACCCGACGCCTTAGTGGAGGGGTGCGCAGAACCGCGACCCGTCTTGGGGAGCAGCGGCCTTGTCCCCGCGCAGCGCAACCCCAATGAGTGGCGCGGGCAGCCGCTCCAGTTCTGGAGCCGCGGCGCCTCGGAGCTCCTCCTTTTCCTCAACGATGAGCAGGAGTAGTCTCGGAATGAGCTCCGTGAGCATGCTGAGGCAGCAATGAGGTCGCTTCGGTCAACCATGGAGGTCCTTTCCAGGGACGTTCCCAGGGTCTTCCAGGTAAGGATGTGGGCGTACACCTTGCGTGAACAAGGTATTCTTTGTAATGCCCTGCTTTCCTTCTTCAGGAACTCGCGGATATGAGCACCGCCAAGTCGCTGTTCATCCGCCGTGAGAGCGGCGTCTGGGGTTCGCTGCGGTCTCAGAAGGCCGCGCTTGCCGAGGCTAATGAACGCCTCGCCCAACGGAGCACCGAGGTGGCGGACCTTCGGCTGCTCCGTGATGAGCTGAAGTCAGAGGCAGCGGTGGCACGGGCTGAGGCGGCGTCGGCACGGACGGAGCTGCAGCAGCGGCAGCTGGAGCTTGGCCAGGTCATCGGGGAGCGGGACCAATCTCGGAGCCAAGCTGCCGAGGCCATGGGCCGGGCTGAGGCCCTTAGGGGTCAGCTGGCTGAGGCTACGGAGCAGCTAGCCGAGGCGTCTGCTCGGGCTGGGACCCTTACGAAGGACCTGGTCGCGGCCGTCAGATCTGCCCAGTCCGCCCAAGCCGTGGCTTCGCAGCAGCTTGCCTGGGCCGAAGGTACGTTTCAACCGCTTTGTGACTTCGATTCAGCTTCATTCTTCAACTCGTGTCTGAAGAATTTTGTTCGACTTTCTGCAGAGTTCGAGACAGCTCTTAACGAGTCCGTCAAGGCGCTTGCCCAGGCGGCCGAGCAGAAGGAGGCCGACCGCGTGGCTATGTCCGAGGCCATCTCAGACTTTTGTCGGGCCTTTGATCTCGACGACGTCCCCTCGGGTAGCTCCCCCTAGAGTCACCTGCGGGCCTTGGGCGGCCATGTGCGCAACAGACTCCGTGGGGCGCTGCACCACGACGTTAGGCGGGCCTTCGCCGTGCTCGCTTCCCACTACGACATGGATCTGGAGCGGGTCAGCGAGGGGTACTGCCTACCCGACGAAGATGAGGCTGCCTTAGCCGAGGTCCAGAGGCTTGACGCGGCCGTGGCAGGCCCAAGCGCGGTGTTGGCGTCCTCCTTTGAGGTGGAGATCCTTCCGCTCGCGTCGCCGTCTTGGGCCGGGCCAGACCTTGCCGAGGGTGGAGACGACACCGAGGGTGGCCCTGCTAATGTCTGATCCTGCCAGAACAGTTTGGTAGTATGCGTATGTTTTTCGCGGCCGCTGAGGGCTAAACATCTTATTGTCGTGTTATAAAGCTGCATTTCCTTTCCTCCCGTTTCGAGTATCCAGACTTGTTCGTCGGTAGCAGAATCGCTTATCCGAGCGAGAGTTACTTTTCGCGGAAGGTGACGAGTGAGGTATCCGTATCCCAGAGGCGTAGGAGTCCCTCGGCTCGGTCGGCCTTGCCCTTACGTGCACTCTCACTTGTTTGCAGGATTCCGTCATCGATATGTCAGAAAGCACGAAAGTTGTTTTGGTAGAAAACCTTTCTTGGTAGAAAACTTTTCCAAGGAAAATTTTGACGCAGAGGGGGTTTCCCCCTTCTAGCCCCCGAGGGAGGGTCGGGCTTTGCCGAGGCAAGGCTGATCCTTCCTTGACGGTTAGACTTTATTTGCGTATGTAAAGAAAAACGAGGTACATGAACGACTTGAAACATTTTAAGGGTAGAAGCGACGTAGCTGTTGGATGTTCCAAGCGTTGCTGTAGACCTCGCCTTGATCGTTGGCCAGCTTGTATGTCCCAGGCTTCAAAATCTTGGCGATGATGAACGACTCTTCCCAGGGAGGAGTGAGCTTGTGGCGTCCTCGGGCGTCTAGCCGCAGCCGAAGTACCAAGTCTCCCACCTGGAAGCCTCGGGGCCAAACCATTCGGGCGTGGTAGCGTCGCAGAGACTGTTGATACCGTGCCGAGTGGAGTAAGGCCACGTCCCGAGCTTCTTCGAGCTGGTCCAGTGAATCCTCTCAGCTGGTCTGGTTGCTTCGATCGTCGTACGCCTTTGTCCTCGGGGAACCGTATTGTAAGTTCATGGGTAGGACGGCCTCGGCCCCATAGACTAGAAAGAACGGCGAGAAACCTGTGGCTCGGCTTGGCGTCGTCCTCAGACTCCAGACCACCGAGGGTAGCTCTTTCATCCACCGCTTGCCAAACTTGTTGAGGTCGTTGTAGATCCTTGGTTTAAGTCCCTATAAAATCATACCATTGGCACGCTCCACCTGCCCATTCGTCATGGGGTGAGCTACGGCGGCCCAGTCCACATGGATGTGGTGGTCCTCGCAGAAGTCCAGGAACTTCTTCCCAGTGAACTGCGTGCCATTGTCGGTGATGATAGAGTTCGGGACCCCAAAGTGATGGATGATGTTTGTGAAGAATGCCACCGCCTGCTCGGACCTGATGCTGGTTAGGGGTCAGACCTCAATCCACTTGGAGAATTTGTCGATGGCGACCAGCAGGTGCGAGAAGCCCCCGGGTGCCTTCTGCAAGGGACCGACGAGGTCCAGACCCCACACGGCAAACGGCTAGGTGATGGGTATTGTCTGCAGGGTCTGAGCGGGCAGGTGCGTCTGTCTTGCGTAGAATTGACACCTTGGCAGGAGCGTACAATCCTAGTGGCGTCGGCCACCGCGGTTGACCAGTAGAAGCCTTATCAGAAGGCGTTGCCCACGAGGGCTCGAGGTGCTGCATGGTGACCGCAAGCCCCTGAGTGTATTTCTTGCAATAGCTCCTGTCCTTCGGCGACGGATATGCATCGTTGGAGAATGCCTGAGGGGTTGCGGTGGTAGAGCTCCTTTTCATCACCCAGTAAGACGAACGACTTGGCGCGCCGCGCCAGTCGCCGAGCTTCGGCCTTGTCGAGGGGTAGCTCTCCTCGGAGGAGATATTCCAGGTACGAGGCCTGCCAGTTCGGGTTAGGCGTGACCCCATTCCGCTCTCCCTCGACGCGCAGGGCCTCACCCTCGGCGGTCGAGGATACCTCGGGCTGGGCCGAGGCCTCCTCGGGCTGGGCCGAGGCCTCCTTGGGCTGGGGCGTGTCGTCGATCTTGACGGAGGGTTGATGTATGTCTCTGGAGAAGACGT
The DNA here is from genome assembly GCF_902167145.1 of Zea mays. Taxonomy (NCBI): domain Eukaryota; kingdom Viridiplantae; phylum Streptophyta; class Magnoliopsida; order Poales; family Poaceae; genus Zea; species Zea mays. The sequence goes on from NC_050105.1 coordinate 66,529,797, forward strand.
CCGGGGGAACCGTTGTCCGTCACGAGGCTATTTTAGCCAGCTCGTCCGCAGTCTCGTTGTACCGTCGAGCGATATGGTTGAGTTCCAGCCCGTAGAACTTGTCTTCCAGGCGCCGAACTTCGTCGCAGTAGGCCTCCATCTTTCGGTCGCGGCAGTGGGAGTTCTTCATGACTTGGTCAATGACAAGCTGCGAGTCGCCACGAGTGTCGAGGCGCCGAACCCCTAGCTCGATGGCGATGCGCAACCCATTAACCAGAGCCTCGTACTCGGCCACGTTGTTTGACGCTGGAAAATGGAGGCGAGCACGTAGCGCACATGTTTCCCGAGGGGTGAGATGAAGAGCAGGCCAGCACCTGCTCCTGTTTTCATCAGCGACCCATCAAAGTACATGGTCCAAAGTTCGGGCTGGATTGGAGCTGTCGGCAATTGGGTGTCGACCCATTCCGCCAGGAAATCCGCCAAGACTTGGGATTTTATGGCCTTCCGAGGGACGAATGAGAGTGTTTCGCCCATGAGCTCCACTGCCCACTTTGCTATCCTACCCGAGGCCTCTCGGCACTGGATGATCTCCCCTAGGGGAAGGATGACACCACAGTCACCGAATGAGACTCGAAGTAGTGTCGCAACTTTCGCCGCGTCAGAATTATCGCGTACAGTAGCTTCTGAATTTGCGGGTAGTGGATCTTGGTCTCGGATAGTACCTCACTGATGAAGTAGACCAGCCTCTGGACGAGCAGTGCATGCCCTTCTTCTCGTCTCTCAACTACGATCGCGGCGCTGACCACCTGAGTGGTTGTGGCTACGTAGATCAAGAGGGCTTCTCCCGCAGCGGGGGGCACCAAGATGGGCGCGTTGGTAAGGAGTGCCTTTAAGTTTCCGAGGGCTTCCTCGGCCTCGGGGGTCCAAGTGAAGCGCTCGGCCTTCCTTAAGAGGCGGTACAAGGGCAGCCCTCTCTCACCAAGGCGCGAGATGAAGCGACTCAGAGCCGCAAGGCATCCCATGACCCTCTGTACTCCTTTCAAATCTTTGATAGGCCCTGAAAGGGAATTAGGCTTACACCTAGTTGCTAAATAATTTTGGTGGTTGAATTGCCCAACACAAATAATTGGACTAACTAGTTTGCCCAAGTGTATAGATTATACAGGTGTAAAAGGTTCACACTCAGCCAATAAAAAGACCAAGTTTTGGATTCAACAAAGGAGCAAAGGGGCAACCGAAGGCACCCCTGGTCTGGCGCACCGGACTGTCCGGTGTACCACCGGACATGTCCGGTGCACCAGGGGGACTCAGACTCAAACTCGCCACCTTCGGGAATTTCCAGAGGCACTTGCGCTATAATTCACCGGACTGTCCGGTGTACACCGGACAGTGTCCGGTGCGCCATGGAGAAGCGGCCTCAGGAACTCGCCAGCTTCGGGAAACTCCAACGGCTAGTCCGCTAAAATTCACCGGACTGTCCGGTGTGCACCGGACTGTCCGGTGCGACTCCAGTGCAACGGCTATCTCCGCGCCAACGGCTCTCTGCCGCGCATTTAATGCGCGCTCTGCGCGCGCAGAGGTCAGGCGCGCCCATACTGGCACACCGGACAGCAAACAGTACCTGTCCGGTGTGCACCGGACACCCAGGCGGGCCCACAAGTCAGAAGCTCCAACGGTCAGAATCCAACGGTAGTGATGACGTGGCAGGGGGCACCGGACTGTCCGGTGTGCACCGGACTGTCCGGTGCGCCATCGAGCATACAGCCTCCCAACGGCCACTTTTGATGGTTGGGGCTATAAATACCCCAACCACCCCACCATTCATTGCATCCAAGTTTTCACCTTCCAACCACCTTACAAGAGCTAGCTTTCATTGCAAGGCACACCAAAAGAGATCAAATCCTCTCCCAACTTCATTCAAAGCCCTAGTGACTAGAGAGAGTGATTTGTAGTGTTCATTTGAGCTCTTGCGCTTGGATCGCTTCTTTTCTTTCGCATTCTTTCTTGTGATCAAACACTCACTTGTAATTGAGGCAAGAGGCACCAATTGTGTGGTGGCCCTTGCGGGAAGTTTGATTCCCAAGTGATTTGAGAAGAGAAGCTCACTCGGTCCGAGGGACCGATTGAGAGAGGGAAGGGTTGAAAGAGACCCGGCCTTTGTGGCCTCCTCAACGGGGAGTAGGTTTGCAAGAACCGAACCTCGGTAAAACAAATCCGCGTGTCACACTCTTCATTTGCTTGCGATTTGTTTTGCTCCCTCTCTCGCGAACTCGTTTATATTTCTAACGCTAACCCGGCTTGTAGTTGTGATTATTTTTGAGAATTTCAGTTTCGCCCTATTCACCCCCCTCTAGGCGACTTTCAATTGGTATCGGAGCCTGGTGCTTCATTAGAGCCTAACCGCTCGAAGTGATGTCGGGAGATCACGCCAAGAAGGAGATGGAGACCGGCGAAAAGCCCACTACAAGCCACGGGAGCACTTCATCGGAAGAGTCCCGCACCAAGAGGAAGGAGAAGAAGAAGAGCTCCTCCAACAAAGGGAAGGAGAAGAAATCTTCCTCGCACCACAAAGAGAAGAAGGAGAGATCTTCCTCCCACAAGCCACATCGGAGAGGGGACAAGCACAAAAGGATGAGGAAAGTGGTCTACTACGAGACCGACACTTCATCAACATCGACCTCCGACTCCGATGCGCCCTCCGTAACTTCTAAACGCCAAGAGCGTAAGAAGTTTAGTAAGATCCCCCTACATTACCCTCGCATTTCTAAAAATGCACCTTTACTTTTCGTCCCGTTAGGCAAACCACCAACTTTTGATGGTGAAGATTATGCTAGGTGGAGTGATTTAATGCGATTTCATCTAACCTCACTCCACAAAAGTATATGGGATGTTGTTGAGTTTGGTGCACAGGTACCATCCATAGGGGACAAGAATTATGATGAGGATGAGGTGGCCCAAATCGAGCACTTCAACTCTCAAGCGACAACAATACTCCTCGCCTCTTTAAGTAGAGAGGAGTATAACAAAGTTCAAGGGTTGAAGAGCGCCAAGGAGGTTTGGGATGTGCTCAAAACCGCGCACGAAGGAGATGAGCTCACCAAGATCACCAAGCGGGAAACGATCGAGGGGGAGCTCGGTCGGTTCCGGCTTCGCAAAGGGGAGGAGCCACAACACATGTACAACCGGCTCAAGACTTTGGTGAACCAAGTGCGCAACCTCGGGAGCGTCAAGTGGGACGACCACGAAATGGTTAAGGTTATTCTAAGATCTCTCATTTTCCTTAACCCCACTCAAGTTCAATTAATTCGTGGTAATCCTAGATATACTAAAATGACCCCCGAGGAAGTTATCGGGAATTTTGTAAGTTTTGAGTGCATGATCGAAGGCTCAAGGAAGATCAACGAGCTTGATGATCCATCCACATCCGAAGCTCAACCCGTCGCATTCAAGGCGACAGAGGAGAAGAAGGAGGAAGCTACACCAAGTCGACAACCTATAGACGCCTCCAAGCTCGACAATGAGGAAATGGCGCTCGTCATCAAGAGCTTCCGCCAAATCCTCAAGCAAAGGAGAGGGAAAGACTACAAGTCCCGCTCCAAGAAGGTTTGCTACAAATGTGGTAAGCCCGGTCATTTTATTGCTAAATGTCCTATATCAAGTGACAGTGACCGAGGCGACGACAAGAAGGGGAGAAGAAAGGAGAAGAAAAGGTACTACAAGAAGAAGGGCGGCGATGCCCATGTTTGTCGGGAGTGGGACTCCGACGAAAGCTCTAGCGACTCCTCCGACGACGAGGACGCCGCCAACATCGCCGTCACCAAGGGACTCCTCTTCCCCAACGTCGGCCACAAGTGTCTCATGGCAAAGGACAGCAAAAGGAAGAAGGTTAAATCCAACTCCTCCACTAAATATGAATCGTCTAGTGATGATAATGCTAGTGGTGAGGAAGACAATTTGCGTATCCTTTTTGCCAACCTTAACATAGAACAAAAAGAAAAATTAAATGAGCTAATTAGTGCCATCCATGAAAAGGATGATCTCTTGGACTCCCAAGAAGATTGTCTAATTAAAGAAAACAAGAAACATGTTAAGGTTAAAAAGGCTTATGCTCTAGAAGTAGAAAAATGTGAAAAATTATCTAGTGAGCTAAGCACTTGCCGTGAGATGATTGACAACCTTAGGAATGAAAATGCTAGTTTAAATGCTAAGGTTGATTCTCATGTTTGCACTGTTTCAACTTTCAATCCTAAAAATAATAATGATGATTTGCTTGCTAGGATTGAAGAATTGAATATTTCTCTTGCTAGCCTTAGAGTAGAAAATGATAATTTGATTGCTAAGGCTAAAGATTATGATATTTGCAAAGTTACAGTTTCCGATCTTAGAGATAAAAATGATATTCTTCATGCTAAGATTGTTGAACTTAATTCTTGCAAACCCTCTACATCTATTGTTGAGCATGTATCTATTTGTACTAGATGTAGAGATGTTGATGTTAATGCTATTCATGATCATATGGCTTTAATTAGACAACAAAATGATCATATAGCAAAACTAGATGCTAAAATTGCCGAGCACAACTTAGAAAATGAGAAATTTAAATTTGCTCGTAGCATGCTTTATAATGGGAGACGCCCTGGCATTAAGGATGGCATTGGCTTCCAAAAGGGAAACAATGACAAACTTAATGCCCCTCCTAAAAACTTGTCTAACTTTGTTAAGGGCAAGGCTCCCATGCCTCAGGATAACAAGGGCTACATTTTGTACCCTGCCGGCTATCCTGAGAGCAAAATTAGGAGAATTCACTCTAGGAAGTCTCACTCTGGCCCTAATCATGCTTTTATGTATAAGAGTGAGACATCTAGTTCTAGGCAATCAACCCGTGCTAAGTTGCCTAAGAAGAAAATTCCTAATGCATCAAATGATCATGCCATTTCATTTAAAACTTTTGATGCTTCTTATGTGCTTACTAACAAATCCGGCAAGGTAGTTGCCAAGTTTGTTGGGGGCAAACACAAGGGCTCCAAGACTTGTGTTTGGGTACCCAAAGTTCTTGTGTCTAATGCCAAAGGACCCAAAACCGTTTGGGTACCTAAAGTCAAGAACTAAAATTGTCTTGTAGGTTTATGCATCAGGGGGCTCAAGTTGGATACTCGACAGCGGGTGCACAAACCACATGACCGGGGAGAAAAGGATGTTCTCCTCATATGAGAAAAACCAAGATCCCCAACGAGCTATCACATTCGGGGATGGAAATCAAGGTTTGGTCAAAGGACTTGGTAAAATTGCTATATCTCCTGACCATTCTATTTCCAATGTTTTTCTTGTTGATTCCTTAGATTACAATTTGCTTTCCGTGTCCCAATTATGTCAAATGGGCTACAACTGTCTATTCACTGATGTAGGTGTCACTGTCTTTAGAAGAAGTGATAATTCAATAGCATTTAAGGGAGTGTTAGAGGGTCAGCTATACTTAGTAGATTTTGATAGAGCTGAACTCGACACTTGCTTAATTGCTAAGACTAACATGGGTTGGCTCTGGCACCGCCGACTAGCCCATGTTGGAATGAAGAATCTTCATAAGCTTCTAAAGGGAGAACACATTTTAGGATTAACAAATGTTCATTTTGAGAAAGACAGGATCTGTAGCGCGTGCCAGGCAGGGAAGCAAGTTGGAGCTCATCATCCACACAAAAACATCATGACGACCGACAGGCCACTGGAGCTCCTACACATGGACCTATTCGGCCCGATTGCTTATATAAGCATCGGCGGGAGTAAGTACTGTCTAGTTATAGTGGATGATTATTCTCGCTTCACTTGGGTATTCTTTTTACAGGAAAAATCTCAAACCCAAGAGACCTTAAAAGGATTCTTGAGACGGGCTCAAAATGAGTTTGGCTTAAGGATCAAGAAAATAAGAAGCGACAACGGGACGGAGTTCAAGAACTCTCAAATCGAAGGCTTCCTTGAGGAGGAGGGCATCAAGCATGAGTTCTCCTCTCCCTACACGCCACAACAAAATGGTGTAGTGGAGAGGAAGAATCAAACTCTATTGGACATGGCAAGAACCATGCTTGATGAGTACAAGACACCGGACCGGTTTTGGGCCGAAGCGGTCAACACCGCCTGCTACACCATCAACCGGTTATATCTTCACCGAATCCTCAAGAAGACATCATATGAACTCCTAACCGGTAAAAAGCCCAACATTTCATACTTTAGAGTTTTTGGTAGCAAATGCTTTATTCTTGTTAAAAGAGGTAGAAAATCTAAATTTGCTCCTAAAACTGTAGAAGGCTTTTTGCTTGGTTATGACTCAAACACAAGGGCATATAGGATCTTTAACAAGTCCACTGGACTAGTTGAAGTCTCATGTGACGTTGTGTTTGATGAAACTAACGGCTCTCAAGTAGAGCAAGTTGATCTTGATGAGATAGGTAATGAAGAGGCTCCATGCATAGCGCTAAGGAACATGTCCATTGGGGATGTGTGTCCTAAGGAATCCGAAGAGCCTCCAAGTGCACAAGATCAACCATCCTCCACCACGCAAGCATCTCCACCAACTCAAAATGAGGATGAGACTCAAGTTGATGAAGGGCAAAATCAAGAAGATGAGCCACCTCAAGATGATGGCAATGATCAAGGGGGAGATGCAAATAATCAAGAAAAGGAGGATGAGGAAGAACCAAGGCCGCCACACCCAAGAGTCCACCAAGCAATCCAACGAGATCACCCCGTCGACACCATCCTCGGCGACATTCATAAGGGGGTAACTACTAGATCTCGGGTTGCTCATTTTTGTGAACATTACTCTTTTGTTTCCTCTATTGAGCCACACAGGGTAGAGGAAGCTCTCCAAGATTCGGATTGGGTGGTGGCGATGCAAGAGGAGCTGAACAACTTCACTAGAAATGAGGTATGGCATTTGGTTCCACGTCCTAACCAAAATGTTGTAGGAACCAAATGGGTCTTCCGCAACAAGCAAGATGAGCATGGTGTGGTGACAAGGAACAAAGCACGACTTGTGGCCAAGGGATACTCCCAAGTCGAAGGTTTGGATTTCGGTGAAACCTATGCACCCGTAGCTAGGCTTGAGTCAATTCGCATATTATTGGCCTATGCTACTTACCATGGCTTTAAGCTTTATCAAATGGACGTGAAAAGTGCCTTCCTCAACGGACCAATCAAGGAAGAGGTCTATGTTGAGCAACCTCCCGGCTTTGAAGACAGTGAGTATCCTAACCATGTCTATAAGCTCTCTAAGGCGCTTTATGGGCTTAAGCAAGCCCCAAGAGCATGGTATGAATGCCTTAGAGATTTTCTTATTGCTAATGGCTTCAAAGTTGGAAAGGCCGATCCTACACTCTTTACAAAAACTCTTGAAAATGACTTGTTTGTATGCCAAATTTATGTTGATGATATTATATTTGGGTCTACTAACGAGTCTACTTGTGAGGAATTTAGTAGGATCATGACACAGAAATTCGAGATGTCTATGATGGGGGAGTTGAAGTATTTCTTAGGATTCCAAGTAAAGCAACTCCAAGAGGGCACCTTCCTTAGCCAAACGAAGTATACTCAAGATATTCTAAGCAAGTTTGGGATGAAGGATGCCAAGCCCATCAAGACACCCATGGGAACCAATGGGCATCTCGACCTCGACACGGGAGGTAAGTCCGTGGATCAAAAGGTATACCAGTCGATGATTGGTTCATTGCTTTATTTATGTGCATCTCGACCGGACATTATGCTTTCCGTATGCATGTGTGCAAGATTCCAATCCGACCCTAAGGAATCCCACCTTACGGCCGTAAAACGAATCTTGAGATATTTGGCTTATACTCCTAAGTTTGGGCTTTGGTACCCTCGGGGATCCACTTTTGATTTAATTGGTTATTCCGATGCTGATTGGGCGGGGTGTAAGATTAATAGGAAGAGCACATCGGGGACTTGCCAGTTCTTGGGAAGATCCTTGGTGTCTTGGGCTTCAAAGAAGCAAAATTCGGTTGCTCTTTCCACCGCCGAAGCCGAGTACATTGCCGCAGGTCATTGTTGCGCGCAATTGCTTTGGATGAGGCAAACCCTGCGGGACTATGGTTACAAATTAACCAAAGTCCCTTTGCTATGTGATAATGAGAGTGCAATCAAAATGGCCGACAATCCCGTCGAGCATAGCCGCACTAAGCACATAGCCATTCGGTATCATTTTCTTAGGGATCACCAACAAAAGGGAGATATCGAGATTTCTTATATTAACACTAAAGATCAATTAGCCGATATCTTTACCAAGCCTCTTGATGAACAAACTTTTACCAAACTTAGGCATGAGCTCAATATTCTTGATTCACGCAACTTCTTTGGCTAGATTGCACACATAGCTCATTTATATACTTTTGATCATATCTCTTTTATATGCTATGACTAATGTGTTTTCAAGTCTATTTCAAACCAAGTCATAGGTGTATTGAAAGGGAATTGGAGTCTTCGGCAAAGACAAAGGCTTCCACTCCGTAACTCATCCTTCGCCGTCACTCCAAGCCACTCTCCATCTTTGGGGGAGAGAGAGCAAAAGGACTTCATCTTTGGTATAATCTTAACTCATTTGCTTATAACCAAAGGGGGAGAAGTTACTTCGATGGGCTCTAATGATTCCGTTTTTGGCGATTCATGCCAAAGGGGGAGAAAGTATGAGCCCAAAGCAAAAGGACCGCACCACCACCAATTTCAAAAAATTAGTGCTTTCCAAGAGTATTTATCAATTGGTATCCTATTGTGTTCAAAGGAGAAGAAAATTAGTTTTTCAAAAATGTATATCAAAACCCTCTTGAACACTAAGAGGTGGATCTCCTTTAGGGGGAGTTTTGTTAAGTCAAAGGAAAAGCATTTGAAACAGGGGGAGAAAATTTCAAATCTTGAAAATGCTTTGCAAAATCTTACTCATTTACCCTTGACTATTTGCAAAAGAACTTTGAAAAAGATTTACAAAAGAATTTGCAAAACATGTGGTGCAAGCGTGGTCCAAAATGTTATATAAGAAAGAAACAATCCATGCATATCTAGTAAGTATTTATATTGGCTCAATTCCAAGCGACCTTTGCACTTACATTGTACAAACTAGTTCAATTATGCATCTCTATACTTGCTTTGGTTTGTGTTGGCATCAATCACCAAAAAGGGGGAGATTGAAAGGGAATTAGGCTTACACCTAGTTCCTAAATAATTTTGGTGGTTGAATTGCCCAACACAAATAATTGGACTAACTAGTTTGCCCAAGTGTATAGATTATACAGGTGTAAAAGGTTCACACTCAGCCAATAAAAAGACCAAGTTTTGGATTCAACAAAGGAGCAAAGGGGCAACCGAAGGCACCCCTGGTCTGGCGCACCGGACTGTCCGGTGTACCACCGGACATGTCCGGTGCACCAGGGGGACTCAGACTCAAACTCGCCACCTTCGGGAATTTCCAGAGGCACTTGCGCTATAATTCACCGGACTGTTCGGTGTACACCGGACAGTGTCTGGTGCGCCATGGAGAAGCGGCCTCAGGAACTCGCCAGCTTCGGGAAACTCCAACGGCTAGTCCGCTAAAATTCACCGGACTGTCCGGTGTGCACCGGACTGTCCGGTGCGACTCCAGTGCAACGGCTATCTCCGCGCCAACGGCTCTCTGCCGCGCATTTAATGCGCGCTCTGCGCGCGCAGAGGTCAGGCGCGCCCATACTGGCACACCGGACAGCAAACAGTACCTGTCCGGTGTGCACCGGACACCCAGGCGGGCCCACAAGTCAGAAGCTCCAATGGTCAGAATCCAACGGCAGTGATGACGTGGCAGGGGGCACCGGACTGTCCGGTGTGCACCGGACTGTCCGGTGCGCCATCGAGCAGACAGCCTCCCAACGGCCACTTTTGATGGTTGGGGCTATAAATACCCCAACCACCCCACCATTCATTGCATCCAAGTTTTCACCTTCCAACCACCTTACAAGAGCTAGCTTTCATTGCAAGGCACACCAAAAGAGATCAAATCCTCTCCCAACTTCATTCAAAGCCCTAGTGACTAGAGAGAGTGATTTGTAGTGTTCATTTGAGCTCTTGCGCTTGGATCGCTTCTTTTCTTTCGCATTCTTTCTTGTGATCAAACACTCACTTGTAATTGAGGCAAGAGGCACCAATTGTGTGGTGGCCCTTGCGGGAAGTTTGATTCCCAAGTGATTTGAGAAGAGAAGCTCACTCGGTCCGAGGGACCGATTGAGAGAGGGAAGGGTTGAAAGAGACCCGGCCTTTGTGGCCTCCTCAACGGGGAGTAGGTTTGCAAGAACCGAACCTCGGTAAAACAAATCCGCGTGTCACACTCTTCATTTGCTTGCGATTTGTTTTGCTCCCTCTCTCGCGAACTCGTTTATATTTCTAACGCTAACCCGGCTTGTAGTTGTGATTATTTTTGAGAATTTCAGTTTCGCCCTATTCACCCCCCTTTAGGCGACTTTCAGGCCCCATGTCGGTGATGGCCGCGATTTTCTCCGGGTTGGCCTCGATGCCCCGCTCGAAGACGATGAACCCCAGGAGCATGCCTCAGGGAACTCCGAAGACACACTTCTCGGGATTGAGTTTCACGCCTTTCGCTCTCAGACACTTGAACATCGTCTCAAGGTTAGAGAGGAGGTCAGAGGCTTTCCTTGTCTTGACAACGATGTCATCGACGTAAGCCTCGACCGTTCTGCCGATGTGCTCTCCGAACACGTGGTTCATGCACCTTTGGTATGTCGCACCTGCATTCCTCAAGCCAAATGGCATAGTAATATAACAATACATGCCAAAAGGTGTGATGAAAGAAGTCGCGAGCTGGTCGGACTCTTTCATCTTGATTTGGTGATAACCTGAATAGGCGTCGAGGAATGACAGGGTTTCGCACCCAGCAGTGGAATCCATAATTTGATCGATTTGAGGCAGAGGGTAGAGAACCTTCAGACATGCTTTATTCAACCCGGTGTAGTCGACGCACATCCTCCATTTCCCACCTTTCTTTTTCACAAGCACATGGTTAGCTAACCATTCAGGATGGAATACCTCTTTGATGAACCCTGCAGCCATCAGCTTGTGGACCTCCTCGCCTATGGCCCTGTGCTTCTCTTCGTCAAAGCGGCGCAGGTGCTGCTCCACGGGTCGGGCTCCAGCTCGGATATCCAGCAAGTGCTCGGCGACATCCCTCGGTATGCCCGACATGTCCGAGGGACTCCACACAAAATTTCGACATTTGCGCGGAGAAAGCCGACGAGCACTGCATCCTATTTGGGGTCGAGCTCGGAGCCGATTCGGACCTTCTTGTCGGCGTCGTTGCTGGGGTCGAGAGGGACGGACTTAACCGCCTCAGCCGGTTCGAAGTTGCCAGCGTGGCGCTTCGCATCAGGCACCTCCTTGGAGAGGCACTCTAGGTCGGCGATGAGGGCCTCGGACTCGGCGAGGGCCTCAGCGTACTCCACACATTCCACGTCGCATTCGTACGCGTGGCAGTACGTGGATCCGACGGTGATGACCCCGTTGGGGCCTGGCATCTTGAGCTTGAGGTACGTGTAGTTGGGGACGACCATGAACTTGGCGTAGCACGGTCTCCCCAGCACCGCGTGGTAGGTCCCTCAGAACCCGACCACCTCAAACGTGAGGGTTTCCTTTCGGAAGTTGGAGGGAGTTCCGAAGCAGACGAGCAAATCGAGTTGTCCAAGGGGCAAAACACGCTTTCTGGGGACGATCCCGTGAAAGGGCGCCGCACCGGCCCGGATCGTGGACAGATCGATCCCCAAGAGCCCGAGGGTCTCGACGTAGATGATGTCGAGGCTGCTGCCTCTGTCCATGAGGACCTTGGTGAGCCTGGCGTTGCCGATGACGGGGTCGATAACGAGCGGGTACCTTCCTGGGCTCGGCACGCAGTCGGGGTGGTCGCCTTGGTCGAAGGTGATGGGCTTGTCGGACCAGTCTAGGTAGACTGGCACCGCCACCTTCACCGAGCAGACCTCCCGGCGCTCCTACTTGCGGTGCCGAGCCGAGGCGTTCACCACTTGCCCATCGTAGATCATGAAGTAGCCGTGGACCTCGGGGAACTCCTCTGCCTTGTCGCCCTCCTTCTTGTTGTTGTCTTGGCCTTTGCCATTTCCCGCCGGGGACCCGGCTTTATGGAAGTAGCGCCGAAGCATGACACATTCCTCAAGGGTGTGCTTGACGGGACCCTGGTGATAGGGGCACGACTCCTTGAGCATCTTGTCGAATAGGTTGGCCCCTCCGGGAAGCTTCCGAGGGTTCCTGTGCTCGGCAGCAGCGACAAGATCTGCGTCGGCGGCGTCGCGCTTCGCTTGCGACTTCTTCTTGGCCTTCTTCTTCGTGCCACGCTGGGCGAACGCCTCGGGGACGTCTTCCTGCTGCCGTCCCTGAGGCTGCTTGTCCTTCCGGAAGATGGCTTCGACCGCCTCCTGACCAGAGGCGAACTTGGTGGCGATGTCCATCAATTCGCTCGCCTTGGTGGGAGTCTCGCGGCCCAGTTTGCTCACTAGGTCGCGGCAAGTGGTGCCGGCGAGGAATGCCCCGATGACATCCGAGTCGGTGATGTTGGGCAGCTCGGTGCGCTGCTTCGAAAACCGTCGAATATACTCTCACAGGGACTCCCCTGGCTGCTGGCGGCAGCTTCAGAGATCCCACGAGTTCCCAGGGCGTACGTACGTACCTTGGAAGTTTCCAGCGAAGGCCTTGGCTAGGTCTTCCCAGTTGGAGATCTACGCAGGAGGCAGATGCTCCAGCCAGGCCCGGGCGGCGTCGGAGAGGAACAGGGGGAGGTTGCGGATGATGAGGTTGTCGTCGTCCGTCCCTCCCAGCTGGCATGCCAGCCGGTAGTCCGCAAGCCACAACTCCGGCCTTGTTTCCCCCGAGTACTTGGTGATGGTAGTCGGGGCTCGGAACCGAGTCGGGAACGGCGCCCGTCGTATGGCCCAGCTGAAGACCCTCGGCCCTGGCGGTTCGGGCGAGGGGCTCCGGTCCTCCTCGCTGTCGTAGCGTCCCCCGCGCCTGGGGTGGTAGCCTCGGCGCACCTTCTCTTCGAGGCGGGCTCAACGGTCGCGGCGGTGGTGCTCGTCGCCGAGGCGATCCGGGGCTATAGGTGTCCTGTCCCGCGTGCGCCCGGTGTGGACTGAGGCCTCCCGCATGAGTCGGGAAGTCGTTGCGTGATGCTCTGGGGGGCACCCGTGCCTTCGGGAGGCAGAACTTTCGGCCCGTCGGACCGTGGCATCCTCCAGGAGATTCTTGAGTTCTCCCTAGATACGCCGCCCCTCAGTGGTGGATGGCTCCGACATTGCTTGGAGTAGCATTGCTGCTGCAGCTAGATTCTGGCCGACCCCGCTGGAGGCCGGGGGCAGCCTTGCCCTGGCATCGTCAACGATATGGCATTGGACGTCCCAGGCCCGATGACGCGCTTCTCCGGCGAGTGCTCGACCTGCCCCCTCCTGCTTGATGTTTTGCCGGAGCTGTACAAGTTGCCCTGCTTCCTCGTCGAGCTGGGCTTGCATCTCGCGGATTTGCTCGAGCTGTGTGTCCTGAGCCCCCGCGGGGACTGGGACCACAGCTAGCTCCCGCGGGATGTCAACGCGAGACACAGGCCCAGGGGGATCGTCATCCTCCGTCATACCGAGGTGGTTTCCTTCGTCGCGATCCCCCAGATCGATGTGGAAACATTCGCGACTTGGGCCACAACCCTCGTCGTCAAGGTTGTGACCATCACCAGAGCAACCGGAGAGGCAGTAGTCAGATGCGGTCATGAAGTCTCGCACGACACTGGGATCATGGAGCCCGGAGAAATCTCAACCAGAGTCGGGGTCGTCTTCTTCCTTAGAACCCGTGCGCCCGTAGGTTGAGACAGCTGTCAGTCAGTCCCAAGATGACCACATATGGTACCCCGGAAGGTTAAGATATGCCTTTACGAAAGCGCTCACCGAAGCAGAGTCGCTTGGTGGATCGAAGCTGAATCTAAAAGGCACAGGGTGGAAAACGGACGGTACCTTTTGATCGATGGACGGTGGTGAAGTCGCGTCGGGGACGGAATGCACCGTCATCTCAGGTACGAGGTTAACGCCAGCAAGTCCTTCGCGAGAGTGCTGGCATCATCAGTCCGCTCGGGGTTGGCATGTCGCGGGGAAACGACATCCTTTGTTGTCTCAGGTGTGGGGACAGCACCCAACATGTCCCCCGCTGGGGTGCCGGCGTCGTCGACTCGCTCTAGACCGACAGCGGACGAGGTGCCGCCTCCTGCGTGGCCATAGTTGCCCCGTCTCCTCCTCCTGTGGTGAGGAGAGTGGCGGGGCAAACCCGGATGCTGCTCTTCTGCCATGGGGGAAGACGCCGTCGAGCGAGCTGACGACCGTCGTTGATGCTGTCGCGCTGAGGGGGGAGGAGTACCATGTCGTAGCTGCCGTCGAGGGACATGAACTCGAGACTCCCGAAGCGGAGCACCGTCCTAGGCTAAAGAGGTTGCTGAAGACTACCCATCTGGAACTCAACGGGAAGGTGTTCGTTAACACGCAGCAGGCCCCTACCTGGCGTGCCAACTGTCGGCGTTTCGGACCCGGGGGTCCCTCGACCGAGCCGACCAGTGAATTTATCGCTGCGTGCCCCTGCCCAGATGGGTTGGCGCAAGATGGAACACAAGGGGGAATGCGGCTTCTATTATCTCGCACTAGGGGTGTGCTCGTAATAGGGGTTACAAGCGTCACGAGAGAGAGGGTGAGCCTATTCGTTAGCTCGTTCCCCCGCGCGACCCCCCAGTAGGAAGGCCCTAGACCTCCCTTTTACAGATGCAAGGAGAGGGTCCAGGTGTACAATGGGGGTGTAGCTATGCGCTAACGTGTCTGGCAGAGGAGTGCCTGAGCCCTGTGTACATGCCAACGTGGCTGTCGGAGAAGTGCTTGAGCCCTGTGTACGCGATAACGTGGCCGTCGGAGAAGTGCTTAAGCCCTGTAGAAGCACAGCTGTCGATGCTGCTGGGATCCTGCTGACGTCTCCTTGCTTCCGTAGGGGGCTGAGAACCACCGACGTCATGGACGCACACGGGGAACCATCATTACCTTTTACCGGGGCGAGCCAGATGGGACGCCGGTCTTGTTCCCTCGTAGCCTGAGCTAGCTAGGGTAGGGTAATGATGTATCCCCTATGGCGCGGTCGGTCCGAGCCCAAGGTCGGGCGAGGCGGAGACTTCTCCTGAGGCCGAGGTCGGGGTCGGGCGAGGACGCGATTCCTCCCGAGGTCGAGGCTGAGGCCGAGCCCTGGGGTCGGGCGAGGTGGAGACCTCCTTCCGAGGCCGAGGCCTAAGGTCGGGCGAGGCGGAGCTTCCTGTTGCACCCGAGGCTAAACTCGGCTGTTGTCAGTCTCACCCTGGTGGGTGGCACAGCAGTTAGAGCGGGGCGAGTGGCGCTGTTTTCCTGTCAGGTCGGTCAGTGAAAGGGCGAAGTGACTGCGGTCACTTCGACCTTGCCGACTGAGGCACGCGTGTCAGGATAAGGTGTCAGGTGATCCCCGCATTAAATGTGCATGCGATACGGTCGGTTGGTGAGGCGATTTGGCCAAGGTTGCTTCACAACGAAGCCTGCCCGAGCTGGGCTTCGGGCGAGTCGAGGGTGCGCCCACCGCCTGAGGAGGCCCTCAGGCGAGGCGTGAATTCGTCCGGGACTATTGTTCCCGCCTGAGGCCGGGCTCAGGCGAGGCGAGATTGCGTCCCTTGATAGACGAGGCCCTGACCTGAACAGCGCCCATCAGTCTTTGCGGTTTGTGCTGAGGGTGGTTACCAGCCGTGTTTTAGGAGTGTTGGGGGTACCCCTAATTACGGTACCCGACACTATGAACTAAACTGCTTTAGTTTCTAGTCCTTCAAAAGATAACTAAAAGAGACTAAACTATATCAATTCTATTGGTTGACCCTCATTTATTTTCGTTACCGAGAAGCGTACTGACGGGAAAATGGTAAATGGCATTTTTATCTTCTAACAACTCATTTAATGAGTTCTAAAACACTTTGTCCCTGTAACCAGTGTTTTAAAGGTGTCTCCTAGATGACGTCTAGGCGTCTAGGCGCTCGGATAATTCTAGGCGCCTTGCTCGCCTTGCCCGTCTAGGCGTTAAGGCGGTGGTCATGTTTACTTGCTCACCTTACCGCCTTAAAAACAATGTCTGTAACTAAATAGGGTAGATACTAAACTTTATTTCTTAGAGGAACCAAACATGCCCTTACTCGTTCACCAGTTTTGGAAAATTGTTGCATCCTTAGACCCTCACCCCATAGCCATTCTAAAAGCTAAGTACTTTACTAATAACTTAGTTGTGAACTACTCCATCTTATGGCACCAAATCTGTTTTTTTCCTTCCATCTTGAAAATAAAACAACGTCTTCACTAAGGACTTGTTTGGTCCCTCCATTTTAATTTCACTTAGTCTTTAAAGTGTCAAATAGTCGGACTAAAATAGGGACTAAACTGATTGGTCTCTCATTTATTCCGGTTGCACTTATGGCGCGAGAATGTTAAGCAATATTTTGGTCTTTTTATGAATCATATAATACGTTCTGAATATTTTGTCCTTAAAACCAAACAGTGTAGGGAATAAACTTTAGCCCAGACTAAAGAAACCAAACATACCCTAAAATTCCATTCACCAAATTCATAACGTGTCAACAAACATCTAGAGCCAGCCTTGGTTGTCGCACCCGGATTTAAGGAATAAAGCCGGGTGCGTCTCATATGTGCGCCAAAGAAGAACATCATATATAATGACAAAGTGTATAGAGATAAATGTCACAAATATCATTATTACATAGCGGAAGTCTTACAAAAATAAATGAGATTAATAAAGCAAACTAAACATTAATCCTTGGCGCCATAAAGCTGACAGGGAGACGCCACCTAGATGAGCTCGTACTCTTCGTTGTAGGGCTACTTCTGGACCATATGTTCTTCTCCTGTGGGGGGTTATATATCCCAAGGGTGAGCTCACAAAAGATCATAGCTCAACAAGTTGTGGGGAATAATGTGCATGAACTCACCAAAGGTGGGAGTTCATGTGAAGTGTAAGGCTGATGAACAAATGAGGGTTAAAGATGATCATTGCTTTTAATAAGTTGGTCAAAATTTTATTAGCAGTTACTAAATGTAAGTAGATACCAAACCAGAGTAATAATAGGTCAAAAATAATAATAAACCACGATGCGATGCAAATGACAAATTGAATTAAATTCCATAATTAATCATGCGAGAGTCCTAAGCTGTCCATGACCACGAGCATGACTAGTACACCAGTTTTACACTCTGTAGAGGTTGTACCCTGTACCCACAAGTCGTGTATCCTGTCTAGCCAGGGTTTGCAAGGCCCTTAGACACTTACTAGGTGAATGGTTAGGGATCCACTACGAGGCTTTTACAAAGTTCCACTAGCTTTAGAAAACCTGCTACAGTTTCTAGGAAGAGCAATGCAGGAATCCCCCATCTGACCACTATCGCAGCAAAATCAACCTAAGAACCTCCCTACACGCCTACTCCCCTACTGCCCTTTTCCCTTTCGGGTAAGCTAGTCCTATACTAGCTTTCCTAGTTAGTCAGCCAAGGGCGTCCCATTCCACCATTGTGGTGGCACATGTTTCTCAAGTTAAGCTCCATGTTCCAATTAACATAATAGTCTTATCATGAATAGAAATAGAACAATAATAAAGAATGACCATGTGTAATAGTTATCTCAACACCCAAAACCATATATAGCAATAGCAAAGACTACCCAAAAGTTCACGGGTAAACAAGATGTAAAGATGACCAAACTAGGGTGACCTATTGGGTCCCATAAAAATTAAGCTTATGCATGATAAAATGATTATAGAGAACATTATTGGGTAAAAAGTGGTCAAGGGCACAACTTACCTTCAATGAGCTCCTGCTCAACAACTGCTGAACACCTGAATCCTCGGCCACTGGCTCATCTACTCGCCAAAATACAAGCAAAGATGGTACCAGAGAGAAATTAACATCACACCAAACATGAATACAGAATACATAATAATAATCTACGCATCGAAACGAGATCGTAGGAACAAGAACACTAAATTCAGGGTTACGAATCTCAAGTTATGATTTCCCAAAGGTTTTATGTGTTTGGTATGAAAATTGTTAAGTGGTCAATATTAATACCGGTTTCATGCTAAAATAGTGTTACTAAGTGATAAACAATATTAATACAAAATTATAGGAAATGGAATGGATTAAAAGAGTAAAAATGAATTTTCTATGAATTAATTAAGTTCCTGCAATTATTTTTACACAAAAGGTATTTTTTAAATGAATTCATTTGATTTTCTGTTCTCTGGACCGAGCGCACCATTAACAGAAAACTCAGGGGCTACTCCGTAAAAGTCCCCAGACTTAGAACGCAACTGTCGTGGACTGCAGGTTGAATTAGTAAAAATACAGGGTCTCTTATATAAAATGTGCTCGGTGAAGGGGTATGGTGGAATCTCGACTATTGAATCTTGTTTCGAGGGCCTAGATTAGATTGGCTTAGGGTCGATCTGACGTGCGACTACCACCGCACGATTCTATAACCGCGGTCCTGATTTAACGCAGCGGGTGGGTACAACTTGACATCCGCGCCGTTGATCCAAGGATCGACGACTCAACATCAACAATACGAAAGGGTATGTTAACATCTAATCCTAGCCGCCCGACTGCGGATCGACGGCCAGATCGTGTCTTCCTCCTCCGGATGAACGTCAGCGACTAAAAGTGAGGCCGCGGTGGCGCTCCATGGCTAGAATACGGGTGCACGATTGTCCGAGACGCTAGGTGCTAAACGGAGCTAGGACGACGGTGGATCCAGGCAGAAGGTTTGTACTCACGATTGGTTTGGTGACGAGTCTGCCCATGGAGCGGGGCGGCTTCACGGCGGAAGGTGAGGGCCGGCGAGCAATTCCCGCCGTTCTGGTGCTAGTCTCGGTCTGAGCGCGTGTATGGATTCCACACGGTTCAGCGAACACCTCGCCACACCTTCTCGATCCCAGGACATCGACACGACACTAGGTGACGATGGCCAATCCTGGCGCACCAGTCAGGCAACCGGTTGCGACGAGGTATCACGAATTTCACAGTTGGTGGCGAGCGAGGGCAAGGGGAGGGGTTGGTCGCGCATCACCCTCCATATAACAGCCGAGGCTAGGGATCGTGGGGTGGCCAGCTGCCACCGCGGTAATCGCCGCGCGATCCGCGCAGACGGTTAGGCCGGCGAGTGGGGCACTGGTGAGTGGGTCCCAACGGCAGTGAGCCAAACACGAAGGTGAGGAGGAACTGATTGAGACTAAGTCGCGGGGCCCCGACGTCAGCCAGATCCCCACAGCCCACGCGCAACTATGGCTAACCCGTGGGCCCCACAAGTCGGCGCCGTCACTCAGCTATGGGCCGCGCAACTATGGTGACGAGTTCCTGGGCCGAAAATGGTACCCGCGGCCCAAACCAGGTCTTTTTCTCTTTTTCTTTTACAATTTCTGATTTCTTTTCCTTTTCATTTTCTTGATTTCAAATTTGAATTCAAATTTTGTTATGAGTTTCACATTTTAGCTAAATGTACAAATTCAAATTCTAGTGTAAGAAGAATATATATTTATTTATATATTTATTTTCTGTATATAGTATTTTCTCCCTCTTCCTCTTCTCTTTGCCATTTCTCATTTCTATTTACTCAAATCAGGTATTAAATCCCCAATTTGGATATTAATTTATTTCTGTCACTATGATTACTATTATTATTAAATGCACAACCAAATAAACTCCAATATGATGCACAAGTTAGTCATGTGTCATTTGTTAATTATTCACTTTTAGATGTGAGTGTTTACATGTGCTAATAAATAGAAGTCACATGAATATAGAGCTCAACTCTATTCTCGTTATTTAGAATTTGGGTATTACATTGGTGCACCCATCTGGAACCAAATTCACTTCCACCTGAATCTACCGGTCACTAGCCACCCTATTCCTAGAGTGGTGGCAGATCTTTGGAACAACCTTCTACCACTCATGCCTCAATTCCTCCAGAGCGGCAAATTCAGGCATCCACGCCATCTGGCATTGGCATACATGCATGTACAAAACCTACAGGTACCATAATGTTGCTCAGATACATCAAATCAGAATGTTGCTTTTTACAAGATTCCAGTGCAACGCAACAAGATAGCAGATAGACTAGCCAAACAGGCTCGCCAGTCTGCTGTTCCTCAAACATGTCACTTTGTTTGTAAGAATCAGTCTCGTGCTAGCACTTATCAAACAAAAAAAGAAAACTTTCAACCTTCAACCCTGCTATCCAGCTTTCTGTTGCCACTGGATACGCGACGGCAGTATGCAATTTCTGATAGAGTTCTTGTTTTATAAAGGAGAGACGAATGTTATTTGAAGTTGATCCCGTTCATAGCATATCGCTGGTTCCGTACGTGAATGGCAACGGAACTTTATCTTCAATACACACAGGAATTCACACCACACACACGAGTCACTAAAAGCCATAATCCAACTACTACATGTCTACAAGCTTACATAATCTGTATCATCTTTGCATCTTGGGGCGGTATATATATGGTTTTTCTTGGCTCCAGTCCGACGGTATATATTTGATTCCAACGTGTATATATGCACAGAAGAAGAAAAAAAGAACAGCCTGCAGACGCTGAAAACACCCAAACCCAGCATTCTTCTATTCTTTGGTCAATAACCTGTCCAGTCCAATCACCAATCTGATCCTGAGCTGCAAACAGATCCAGACGCTACCAGCTACGATACGGAGGAAACAGTTCTGCTGATGCACACAGGCAGCTTAGGGCAATGGATGAGCTGGATTACCCAAGAGTCAGCATCGAAAACGGATGACAATGCATGAGATATCGTCCTTGCTCATCCTTCCCAGGGCCTCGGACGTCAGTCGCTTCGCCGCTGTTTGCGGGTCCTTGGTTGACTTCACCAGATCAACGGCTTCCTGGTTCTTCATTACCTTCACCAGAAACAGGGTAAAAGAGTGAATATGAACAACGAGAAAAGAGAGAACTAAGAGAAAACGATTCAGATTGGATATCGAAATCTTGAACTATATAGGGAAGGCGACGGCAACGTAAAGTGAAATACGCAAGGAAGACACATACCTTCCATAACCCGTCACTGGCAAGTATGACAAACTCTGTGCTTGAATTTATCTTTATATGCTTAACATCAGGCTCTGAGCTCAAGTGTGCCTTGAGGCTCTGATCACCAAATGCTCTTGCAACCGCAAGTTGGCCGTTTACACGAGGAACGTCACCTATCAGCAACTAGAAAATGCATTGGGACAAATTCCATAGCTATTGGAGAGAACAATGACCTGAGAGCTAGGCAACTAGATGCTTACCGGGGAACGTAGAGACAAAACCACCTTTTTCTTCTATCCTCTTTCGTTCATTAGTGGTATGAGGTTCGTGATCAACAGTAACCTGGCTGGCAGTACCAGTTTCAGACAAAACAGCTCTTGAATCACCTATATTTGCAATCCACATATCTGTACCATCAACTACAATAGCAGTGACTGCTGTTGACCCCCCTGGTCCTAGTTGCCTAGTGTTTTCCAGAATATATTTGTTTGTAGAGCTGTATGCGTTTTTAATTGCTTCTTGAGGGTCTGACCAAAAGAGAGGCTGCAAACACCATAAAAGGAAACTGGATGAGCATTTTTGTAGAGGAAACAATGTAATTAAGATTCCATTAAAATGAAGCTTCATTTGTACATCTCATGTTTTACACAGAAAGTATGGAACAAGTGTAAAGCTTACCTCTTTCAGTATGTTGTCAAAAAGATTAGCTTTCAAATAACTGGCCACACTATCTCCCAGATGTCCATCATAAATAGCAAAAAGACCAAGTTCGTGATCATTTTCATATCTATACTCTGCTACATGGTAGTCTTCCATATCATGGCCAGATCTTCCTTCCACTAAGTGAAATCCGTGTGTTACTTTGTTGCTTGAAAACTTGCTTTGTCCTTTTCCAGTATCAGAAGATGATGAACTGAGACATGCTGCACTCTTTACAGTACATATAGAAATGGAAGAAAAAAGTTGCAACATTAGATCTATTTAAAAACACTAGCACTTGTTAAAGCATTGGCATAACAAAAGAAAAGGATATTCAATCAAAATCATCATGAGGCTACTATTTACGATACAATGAAGTTTACAATGCAAAACGGCTTGATGAAACTGACTTTCTTATTCGTATTTGAAATGCTAATGTTGCACCACCTACGTTGTGGATGCTTTTGTGGGGGAATACACACGCAAGAAGAAGAAACAAGATCACAAACACAAGGCATGGCCAAAACCAGGCTGATTATTTATTTCCTTCCTTATTTTGTTAGTCATTTGGCTTGTTAGCTATTCAGTTGGAGGATTAATTTTCTGTTTCCAGGTTAGCACAATTTGTTAGGACTTAGGAGTCCAGCTCATTATAAAGAGCATTGCATGTTTAGTGAAGGCATGCAAAGAGTTATCCCTAATCTCCACTTAATCAGCATTTTTTTTAACGTAAGCCCCTCGTTGGCTAGACTTTGGTTTTTTCAAAAATAGCTTTGACATTGACTTCTCAGTCTAAGCAGCTTTTCTAGAGAAGCCAAAACCATTACAAAAAATTATTTGGCAATTTTGTGAAGGCACCGGACCTTGTAGCAGTCACCATAGGCCTCGCCGAACTTGAATAGCACAAGGCTCACAAGGCCCACGCGCGCCATCGTTGGCACCATGTCTATTAAATTGCATGCACCAACCAATCCAATCCAAAAGCTTAAGTTGATGAGATGAGGTGGGCAATTCACTTATATTATATTCCAACACTCCCCCTCACGTCAAGACTCTCTTGTGTCTCAGACGTGGAATAGGAGCGAGCTACAATTATTTTATTTTAATTGCCCTAACCAGTATT
This sequence comes from Zea mays, assembly GCF_902167145.1. Taxonomy (NCBI): domain Eukaryota; kingdom Viridiplantae; phylum Streptophyta; class Magnoliopsida; order Poales; family Poaceae; genus Zea; species Zea mays. The sequence continues at coordinate 66,552,773 of NC_050105.1, forward strand.
CGAACTCGAGACCTCTGGTTCTGATACCATATTAAGTTGGATGCACCAACCAATCCAACCCAAAAGCTTAAGCTGATGAGAGGAGGTGGGCAATGCACTTATATTATATTCCAACAATGTCTACAAGTGTCTCGTACCCACACACGTCGTCGTCGCTGCCATACCAAGTGGCGCGCGTCGTCGCTGTCGTACTAGGTGGCACACGTTGTCGCGGAGCCCTATCGCGCGCGCCGGTGTACGCGAATAGCCACTCCACATCATCTAGAACAGCATTAGGGCATGATGTCATGCAGGACATGCCGGAGGGAACCATGGTCGTCGGGGACCTTACCAAGGCAGTCGGGAAGAAGGCGGCGCGCGCGGTGGTGCCTCATGAGCAGCAGCGGTGATGTGTGGAGAAGAGATGGGATTGGTGGAAGGGTCTTTTGCAAAAACTACAGGAGCCAAAGTTGGGTAAACCACTTTTTTGGCTTCACCTATCCAATAGAAAACAAAAAAGTGCTTTCCACCTAAAACCATATGTAAAAACATCGTTTGGTACGGCTTATGAAAAAATAGCGAAGCCGCACAAGAAGCTGTTGGGGAGAAGCCCTGCCAAAAAAGGCCTAAAATGCCAGGAGCTCTACCTCTCTGCCAAAAAATGCAGGGGTAAAGCCTGCCTCAGTTATTTCTTCCCGAGACCACACTCAGTGGAAGCCGCCATCACTTGGTCCGTCCTTTTTATACGGCGGTAGCTCTGCCTTTCAATTAAGATGAAAAGAGTCATACGAACAAGAAGGGGCAAGGTCCCCTAAAAGACACTAGGCTGCAACTGAATCGGCCATTCAGAGCCTCCTTCGAGGGCAAAGTAGCCTCACCTCTTTGCCATCGTTCCTCTAGCTAGCCACTTTGTATCACATATCACTGTCAAGGGCTCACTCTGCTACCATCCTCATTGTAAAGTGATTTTTTTTCACCGTTATACCCCCACCACCCAAAACAAGTCTTCACTTCTTTCATGCTGCAAAATTGCAATCTTCATCATTATATCTTCATCACCATCTACCAGTGGTAAACCTCCACCTAGCAGTCCTATCCAACCAGTCCCCCTACTCCGACCTCCAAGCAGTAGTTCAGCCACTAATAAGGTCATGCATCACTAGTTTTGGAGAAGGAGCTAGATGGAGTTGGCAGGAAAGGCAAATCATTGAAGATATCGTCCAAGGTAGGTCTGGTAATAGTTGGACAAAATGGAAAATGGGAGCTGCAAGTTTCAGAATAGTAAGAACTTCTAATGCAATCCACCCCATTAAAGGTCCATGATATAACCAAAGGAATATGCCAAAAAGAGAGCACACTACTGGAGTACAAGTTCCATTCAATAATCTATAACTGGAGAAAAAAGGACTGGCATGGTCAAAAAACAGATGGCCTTGTGGAAATTTCCCTAGTTCCATATGTAGGCAACACTTAACAAGGAGATCACTACATAGATGCCCTAATCTCTACATACTTAGTCATTCATCATAACCTTAACTAACATTTCGTGACTGTTGGGGTCGTGCTTCGGTGCGCCGAAGGTCTCACACGAAGAAGCAGCTTCGGCTGAAGTCATCTCCAAGAGATGGCCGAAGGTCCCTTTTCATGGAGCTTCGGCGTTTTAAACCGACATAGAGATAGAATGACCTTTTTATACATATAGGTCTGAGTCAATGCTGTAAACTTTCGCAAGGGGCATAATTGTAATTTGTCACAGGCTGCGACCTGTGCCTATAAATAGATGAACAGTACCTCTGTACTGTTCACGTGAACTTGTCATTTGCTTCCGCATCACGCTTGTACTTTTGCCTTCCGCAGGACCGAAGGTACATTTGTAATTCAAAGTCATTTATATTCATTAGTACAAGTAGAGTTAATTCTATGACAATATTTAAATGTCTATTTCATATTCTATGATTTATGTGAATGCTTCATTCTTCGTTGTTATGCTTACGAAGGTATGTCCTTCGTAACCTTCGTCCGAGATGCTTTATATCCCGAAGGGATATATCGTTATGGAGGACGAAGGACCTTAACACTTAACATTTTTTGTGTTGCCTTGTTCTTAATTCTTAGCATTTGAGAACAAGTCCCCAACATTGGCGCCCACCTCCGGTCAACCCACTTCCACCTTTCTGAGCTGATGGCTTCGTTCAACACTCAAGCTGGAGCTGCTTCGGCTTCGAAGCTGGTGCTCCCGATAACAGGCGGTTCTTGCTCAGAGCCAGCTAACAAAAAGCAGAAGAAGGAGGCTCAGAGAAGGGTGCAGCATGTTGGAGTGCAGGGACCCTTCATTAAGTCAAAATGGTCTCACATTCCAATTACCTTCTCTCAGGAAGATCTTCAGCTCAAGGACTATCCCCACAATGATGCTATGGTCATTTCTTGTGTGATCAAAGGGTTTCTGGTTCACAATGTCCTAGTTGACACAGGCAGTGCAGCTGACATTATATTTGCCAAAGCCTTCAGACAGATGCAAGAGCCTGAAGACAAGATTCATGATGCTACGCACCCTCTTTGTGGCTTCGGAGGGCGGCAGATTGTGGCACTCGGGAAGATTACCATGCCGGTAACCTTCGGATTTGTTAATAACACAAGGACTGAGCAAATTGTGTTTGATATTGTTGACATGGAATACCCCTACAACGCCATCATTGGTCGTGGTACCCTAAATGCTTTTGAAGCAATTCTTCACCCAGCTTATCTCTGCATGAAGATACCTTCGGACCAAGGGCCTATTGCTATTCATGGGAGTCAGGAAGCTGCCAGAAGGGCCGAAGGAAGCTGGACTGATTCCAAGGCAATCCATAATATAGATGGAGCTGAAGCTTGTGAACAGTACAAGTTCAGGAGGGAAAAAGCAGCTTCGGCTGATCAGCCGAAGCCCATGCTGCTGTGTGAGGATATAGCAGAGCAGAAGGTGCTATTGGGCTCGCAATTATCTGAAGATCAAGAGAAAACCTTGATAAGGTTTTTATTCAACAATAAAGATGTTTTTGCATGGTCAGCCAATGATCTTTGTGGAGTGAATCGGGATGTTATTGAACATTCGCTCAATATTGACCCATCCTTCAGACCCCGCAAGCAGAGGCTTCGGAAAATGTCTGATGACAAGGCCGAAGGGGCTCGCAACGAAGTAAAAAGACTCCTAAGTGCAGGAGTTATCAGAGAAGTGAAGTATCCAGAATGGCTAGCTAACACTGTTATGGTGAAGAAGGCCAATGGAAAGTGGAGAATGTGTATTGATTTCACAGATCTCAACAAGGCTTGTCCGAAGGATGAGTTCCCGCTGCCAAGGATAGACTCTTTAGTTGATGCAGCAGCTTCTTCGGAACTCATGAGTCTCCTGGATTGTTACTCAGGCTATCATCAAATCTGGATGAAAAAGGAGGATGAGCCGAAGACTAGTTTCATAACCCCAAGTGGTACATATTGCTATCTTCGGATGCCTGAGGGGCTTAAGAATGCTGGAGGGAGTTTCAGCAGGATGACCGCGAAGGTTCTCCAATCTCAGATAGGCAGAAATGTGTTGACCTATGTTGACGACATTATTGTAAAAAGCACGAAGCAAGAAGACCATATTGCTGATCTGCAGGAGACCTTCGCCAGTTTCAGAAAAGCTGGTCTGAAGCTGAATCCAGAAAAATGTGTCTTCGGAGTAAAGAAGGGTAAGTTCCTTGGATGCTTGGTTTCAACAAAGGGAATTGAAGCTAATCCAAATAAAATCGAAGCTATACTTCGAATGGAGCCACCAACCACAAGAAAGGGGGCCCAAAGATTGACAGGAAGACTGGCATCTCTTAACAGATTTATATCCAGATCAGCGGAAAGAAATCTACCCTTCTTCGAGGTGCTAAAATCAGCTGAAGTCTTTCAATGGGGCCCAGCTCAGCAAAAAGCTTTCGAAGAACTCAAGCAATACCTGATAGATCTAACAACATTAACTCCACCAATGCCAGGGGCTCCTCTGTTGTTGTATGTGGCAGCTTCGCACTCAGCAGTAAGTGCGGCACTTGTGCAGGAGAAGTTTGATGGACAAATCAAGAAGCAGGTCCCAGTATATTTTGTATCTGAGGTCCTTAGTGTCTCAAAGAAAAATTATACAGAACTGGAGAAGGTGTTGTATGCCGTCCTAATGGCATCCAGGAAGCTTCGGCATTATTTTCAGGCATATAATATTATTGTTCCTTCTTCGCAGCCGTTGAAAGATATCATGAGAAATAAAGAAGCTACTGGCCGAATTGGAAAATGGGCTGCGGAGCTTAATGAATTTTACATTGATTATGTGCACAGATCCTCGATCCAGTCTCAAGCATTGGCAGATTTTATTGCCGACTGGACGCCAGGGGCTCAGGGCGAAGAAGCGAATAAAGATGCCGAAGCATGGACAGTGTTTTGTGATGGCTCCTGGGGAACCTTCGGAGCAGGAGCAGCTGCTGTTTTGGTTTCACCGTCCAAGGTTAAAACTTGCTATGCAGCAAGACTGGACTTCAGCTGCACAAATAATATTGCTGAGTACGAAGCCTTGCTCCTGGGTCTTCGGAAACTAAAGGCGATGGGGATCAGGAGGGCGATCCTTAAAACTGATTCTCAGATTGTTTCGGGTCATATTGACAAAAGTTGCAAGGCTAAAGACCCGAAGCTTGAAAAATATCTAGACACAGTCCGAAGGATCGAAGCTTCCTTCGAAGGATTTTCTGTTAAGAATATCCCTCGAGGGCAAAATGAACATGCTGATTTGTTAGCCAGGTCTGCAGCACAGGGGCTGCCGCTACCTTCGGATGTATTCTTCGAAACAATAAAGGCACCTTCAGTGGAGTTACTTGAAAGAGCAGTTCTTACTATTTCTCCTGTGTACAGTGAAGATTGGAGAACTGAAATAATTTCTTACCTTCAGGGCAACTTCCTATCAGATGACGAAGCTTATAATAAAAGAATAGAGGCAAGAGCTCGTCCGTATATCATTATAGAAGGGGAGTTATACAAGCATGGAGTTTGTGCCCCGCTGCTCAAGTGCTTGTCTAGAGCCGAAGGTATAGAGTTGATGAAGGAGATACATGCAGGCCTTTGTGGATCCCACATCGGATCCAGGCCGTTACTTGGAAAAGTGTTCCGTCAAGGATTTTATTGGCCGAAGGCAGCTTCGGATGCAGCTGAGTTAGTTCAAAAGTGCGAAGGTTGTCAGAAATGTGCAAGAGATCAAAAACAACCTTCGTCTTTGACACAGCTAATACAACCCATCTGGCCATTGCAAAGGTGGGGCCTCGATTTGCTGGGCCCATTACCACCGGCTCAAGGCAATCTGAAATATGTTGTAGTTGCTGTGGAATATTTTTCCAAGTGGATTGAGGCGAAGCCATTAGCTACAATAACTTCGGCCGCTGTCCAAAAATTTTTCTGGCAGAATATTGTCTGTCGCTTCGGAGTGCCGAAGGCCATAACTGTAGATAATGGAACACAATTTGACTCCGAAGAATTCAGAAATTTTTGTGATCGAATTGGCACGAAGATCCACTTTGCGTCAGTCAGGCACCCGGAGTCGAATGGGCTTGTTGAAAGGGCCAACGGCATCATAATGACAGGAATAATGAAGCTAATCTTTAATCAACCAAGGGGAAAGTGGCCAGATCAGCTTACCAAAGTGGTATGGAGCCATAACACAACAACATCAAGATCTACAGGCTTTACCCCATTTAAGTTGTTATTTGGTGACGAAGCAATAACCCCGGAAGAAGCCAAAGCTGGATCAATAAGAGTGGTAGCTTCGGCAGAATCAGGTCCCGAAGATACTTGTCTCGTGGAAAAAGATGCTTTAGAAGGGATCAGGCTTCAGGCCGTGGAGAATATCAATAAGTACCAGGCTGAAACAGTTAAATGGCGAGATAGAAAGGTCCGGCTAAAAAATATTGAGCCAGGACACTTGGTGCTTCGGAGAGTGGCCAATCCGGATACAGTGGGCAAATTGCAACTGAAATGGGAAGGGCCTTTCTTAGTAGCATCTTCGTCAAGGCCTGGTTCGTACAGACTGAAGGACATGGATGGCAATGAAATTCCAAGATCTTGGAATGCGGATGAGCTTCGGCGGTTTTATGTATAACTCGATGTAATTTTGACTTTTCTTTTCTTTTTCATGGCACCCTTTTCCTTTCTAAAGGGGGAGAAAGGTTTTTAATGGGGCCATCTTATGTAATTTCCTTTTTAGTTTTATAAGAGCAAAATCCCCCAAAGAATGTAAATGTAAAAGCTGAGAGCGCACCATCGAGTGCCGAAACTAAAAAAGAGAAGAAGCTCCAAAGACGTCCCTAAGGGGATGCAGAGCTCACAGCGAAAAGTCAACGCTGATTCCGCCGAAAGTAAAAGGCGAAGAAGCTCCAAAGTCGTTCCTAAGGGAATGCAGAGCTTATACCGTCTAAGTAAAAGACGAAGAAGCTCCAAAGACGTCCCTAGGGGGATGCAGAGCTTACAGCGAAAAGTCAACGCTGATACTGCCTAAGTAAAAGGCAAAGATGCTCCAAAGTCGTTCCTAAGGGAATGCAGAGCTGACGTGTGTTTTGCTCCTAAGAAAATGATGGATGAGTGTGGCTTCGGATATACGCTTCGGACATTCATTTGCACATTACATTACATCATGGCATTTGCATACATAAGCATTCATTCATAGCATTTATGTACCAAAGTGGTTGCTTCGGCAAAAAAGAGAATTGGTTTTTTATGAATCGTTGTGTAAAAGTAAAAGCTTCGGCAGAAAGAGGAAGTAGTCTTTTATGTTTTGCTATGTAAAAGCTTCGGCAGAAAGAGGAAGTAGTCTTTTATGTTTTGCTATGTAAAAGCTTCGGCAGAAAGAAGAAGTAGTTTTTTATGTTTTGCTATATGAAGAAAAGCTTTGGCAAAAAGAGGAAGCGGCCGTTTAGGCTTCGTTGTGTACGAAAAGAAGGGAAGGTGTTTTTTCGCCTTCGGCTCAAAATACTGATTTCGTCCACATCAAAGCGACTCAATCGAAGGGAAAGAATATATTACAAGGTATGTACAAAGTTCCTTGAGAACAGTTCAATTGTATTTACAAAACTTGTTACAAAAGTATCCTGAGTTTTTTCCTATAGTACATTTCTACTGATCTTCATTAAGCTTCAGCTTCGGCGACAGTTTCGGCGACATAACTTAGGCATCATTTTCACCTTCGTCATCCTACATGAATCAAGGAATCGTGAGTAAAAATCAAGTGCAAAGAAAAAGGTAAGTACGAAGTATTATTTCTTACTGGTTTAAGATGACTTCGGGCTTCGTCTCCAGCTTTCTCTCGACCGCCCTTTGTCCATACCATTTTTATAAATCTATTGGAGATACTTCGGGCGAGGTCGGGCATATCATCCAGGATTGATGAAGATAAGGTGAAATTGGGCCTGTTGACAACCTTTCCATGTTCGCAGCCGGCTTTCAGAAATGCAGCAGCGGTACCCTGGGAAGCTACCCAGGCACAGAAGTCGCCGTGTCCGGCTATAACTTCGTCAAGCTCTTCGATTTCAGCTTCAATATGATCGAAGGCCTGGGGTAAATTTTCCGCCGAAGGGTTAAATTTCCCACTGCTGGCTCCAACAGAGTAAAATATCTTCTTTAATCGTCCAATACAATTATTGCCAAAGTTCAAGCATTTGTCTTGAAGGCTTGTTAATGCTTTCTTCAATTCTGAGCTGGTCTGGACTTCGGCTTTAAGCTTCGAATTCAGTTCTAGCTTCTCCTGATCAAATTGTTTTGATTGATTGATAAGCTTCGAATTTAACTCTAATATTTTAGCCTCAGTTTCAGCCAGCAAGCCTTCGGTCGATTGGAGCTCGAAGTTTTTCTTTTCAATGATGGCAGATTGCTCTTTTATTTTGCTTTCCAAGTTTTCAATTATAGCTTCGTGCTTTTTGTCCTCCAAGTCTTGTTGCATCTTCAGAGCTTTGCTCAGTAGCATGCTCTGAACAGAAACAACTTATGCTAAGTAATATTTTCATTGTTAACGGCAATAAAAACCAGAGAAAAAGGTTGTTTACCTTGAAGTTAGAATAAAACAAGCTGCCGACGATATGTTGTCGTCGGTAGCGGCTGATGTCTGTCTCTAGCTTCGGAAAACCGATACTCTTTGATAGAGTACCGATTACCTTAGCTCCAGTCTGGTCTCGAATACAGCCTAGTTTTTCATCATCTACACCCCCAAATAGGAGGGCACCTGACTTGTAGCCGCAAGACTTGGCGTAGTCTTTAAGTTCTTCTATTTCGTCCTTCGTCAGTTTTTGCCCAACTAAGTTCTGGAAAGAGTAGGCTTCGTCGTCCGAAGGGTCTTCGGCTATTTCTTTTCCTTTCTCAGGCACTGTGGCCATGGTTTTTTCAGTAGTAGCACCAGCTTCTTCCGCAGCTATGTCTTCCAAAATCTTGTTGATATTCTTAATCGTGGTTTCTAAGTTTGTATCTTCGGCTGTAGCGGCTTCGGTAGCCGCGACCTCCGAAGCTACGCCTTCGACGATTGCTGTACCTTCGGCAGCTGCCGTTTTTTGGATTGATGCCCTTGGCGGCGTCTTGTCGATAACCTCAGTTACCGCAATAATTCTTTGCCGTTTGGGTTTGTTTATCTTCGATTGATCCGGCTCGTCCACCTTTTCAAAAAGCTTCGTCAGTTGGAGCCCTAATGGACTTAGCTTCGTAGGCATGGGTTCAGTCATTACCTTTAAAATTTCCTCCACGTCGCTGGTAGAAGGCGGTGTGGGGGTCCCCTCTTCTTCGGGTGATTTGCGCTTCGGAGCAGATATTTTTCCTTTTTTGAGAATTTTCTTCTCCTTTGCTGGTCTTTCTTCATCCGTGATCGGAGTTTCGGCTATTCTTTTTCTTTTAAGGCCCTCGGCACCCTTGTTCAATTGTTCATAGTCTGGGTATTCGAAGCCTAGGGCGTCAAGCACTCGGTTCAACCTTCGTTTCGGTCGGGCACCGAAGGCTGCTGTCATTAGTTGATCCTCTTTTTTGGAGTAGTTCCCCAGGATTTCGTTGCACATCACTTCAACAGTCTCTAACCATTCTTTGCAGGGTTTTTTGAAGAACTTCTTGAACTTGAAGTAATAGGGAAGCCGGACAAGCTCCCCCTTCTTCTTCTCTCCCTCCAGCTTCGGCATCTCCCACTCTTTTAGAGTAGGGAAAACTCTGAATGCCAAGAACTCTTGAACTAGATCCCTGGTGCCAATATGTTCTGAGATAATTTCAAATTCACCCAGAGCAGCCCAGGTGGGACCTTTTAGGTCGCCAATGTGGCATTGTGGCCTTGTCTCTCCGAAGGTTAACTCCAGAGGGCTTTGAACCAATTTTTCTTTGTCTTCATCGACTTTTACATAGAACCACTCAGATTTCCAACCTGCTGGCCATTTGCTTCGGTAGCTGATGACAGGACACTTTGTTGTCTTCCGGTAAGCAAAATTATAGCAACCGAAATTATCATGTAGCCCATCTTTTCTGGCCTTTGTTTGGTAATGTAATTCGTGAGCTCGGCAGAAGCTGTCAGCAAATGGTTCCACAGCTTGGCTTCGGAGGGCCCAGATATAAACATTGAGCCTAACGATGGCGTTAGGAGTCAATTGATGAAAGTAGATACCAAACCTCCTTAGTATCTCCGCAACAATACCGTGGAGAGGGAATCTAAGCCCAGCCTTTAAAAAACTCTTGAAAATAACAATCTCATCCTTCCTTGGCTTCGGGGTGGTTTCTTCTTCCCCGAAGCGGAGTAGCTTCTTCTGGTCCTCATTGAAATAACCTGCTTTCACCATCTTCGAAAGGTCAGCTTTTGAAACAGTTGATTTCCCAAAATCCAGGTGACTGGGCTTGCTGGGCGTAGCAAGGTGATAGTCATCTTCGGAGTCAGTCCCTTCAATGTTTTCTTCTCCTTCGGCAGTTGTTGGGCCTGCTTCAGCAGTAGGCATTTCTTCTGTAGTCAGTAGACCGGAACGCTGCATTGCTTCGGAGATGGGCACAGTGTCTGAACCTTCGGCTTCGTCTCCCTCACGTACAACTTTGGCAGTAGATCGTATTCTCGCCATTTGATTCTAAGTTTGGGAAGTCAAAAACTTTTTCCTTTTTTTTCTTTTCTCCGAAGCTCTTCTTTCTGACGAAGCGGACGTTGAGAAGCACCTTCGTTCGATTTTGGGACTTAAGCTTCGGCTATGATAGAAAATTTCGGCAGCAAAACAGTGCAAATAGCAATGAATGCTGTGGTAACTTCACAACTACCTGTCTGTTTATATAGTGCTGCAGGTAGGAAGGCGAAGCGGTGGAACTGTTACACCAGGCGCGCAGTAATTCATACCCGCTGCGCAGTGGACCGCAAGGATCAAACAGTAACTCTGCAAGGTGGGACCGACACACGCTCGGAAGTCGGATCGTTTCTCCGCAACGAGCTCAGGGAAGGTGTTTTTTGGACCTTCGGCTTCCCGAAGCTGAAGAGGCTTTTTTCACGGGTCAAGCTCGTTACGAAGAACGATCTAGCACCGCGAAAGGGGCTACTGTTGGGGTCGTGCTTCGGTGCGCCGAAGGTCTCACACGAAGAAGCAGCTTCGGCTGAAGTCATCTCCAAGAGATGGCCGAAGGTCCCTTTTCATGGAGCTTCGGCGTTTTAAACCGACATAGAGATAGAATGACCTTTTTATACATATAGGTCTGAGTCAATGCTGTAAACTTTCGCAAGGGGCATAATTGTAATTTGTCACAGGCTGCGACCTGTGCCTATAAATAGATGAACAGTACCTCTGTACTGTTCACGTGAACTTGTCATTTGCTTCCGCATCACGCTTGTACTTTTGCCTTCCGCAGGACCGAAGGTACATTTGTAATTCAAAGTCATTTATATTCATTAGTACAAGTAGAGTTAATTCTATGACAATATTTAAATGTCTATTTCATATTCTATGATTTATGTGAATGCTTCATTCTTCGTTGTTATGCTTACGAAGGTATGTCCTTCGTAACCTTCGTCCGAGATGCTTTATATCCCGAAGGGATATATCGTTATGGAGGACGAAGGACCTTAACACTTAACATTTTTTGTGTTGCCTTGTTCTTAATTCTTAGCATTTGAGAACAAGTCCCCAACAGTGGCACTCGTCACAATCCAATTGTCCTATCATAAATTAATGAAATCCGCAAAGGCCCTTACCATTATGATACTCAGTGAGGTGTCATATATCTATGCATAGCACTAAAAGGGCTATATTCCAGCTTCCATTTCAGAACCGCTGCTGGGTAGCAGAAAGTTAGGACTGGAACTAATACAAAACTAACTTCAGCACTCCTTGGCCTGGGTGATCGACACTAAATATCCTTCAAACATCATATGCAGGAAATTCTAGACATGCATCTTGCCCATCTGGGCAAAAATCCCACTTGCATCAACTATCTAACCCTCTTCATCTTCCTCTTCCACGGGACTCATCGATCGCCGGACACCAGGTTACCATTGATCCCCGTCCAAATCCAAAGTTGCACCGTTTACTGGACGCACCGGTCGCTCGGAACCCGCTGATAAATTGCCCCACCACGATTTTGAAAGCTGCTATCCTAAATCGTTTTAGGGAAAAAAGCTACTTTCCAAAATTAACAGCAAGAACGCACAGTAACAGCAGGCACGTTAAAGGTCGTCGCCTCACAACGGCTGGACTGGAGCAGCAAGCCAAGCCGGGCTTGCCGGCGCCGGAGACGCAAAAGGAATAACAGAGACAAGCTTCTTTTAGTTACCATGAGCATGTTGAGGATGTCGGGACGCCTCTTGCTGCGGTGAAGGCGGGAGCCCCCCGTCGACGGGCCTGACGGCGAGGAGGAAGACGAGGACGAGGACGAGCAGGACGCCGGGTGGCTATCCGCTGCCCGCCCGCCGCCGATCATGGCCGTGGCCGGCACCAGCGCAGCGCCGCCGCAAGCACGGGTTGGGTCAGTCTCCTCGGTTTCCTCGTGCTCCCCCGGTCCCCCCTTGTTGGCTTTACGCGTCCGTGCTCGGTTGACCCTGGTACCGTGAATTTCATTTCGCCATTTTTTTATCCCATCTCATTCGGAGATCCTTGTGGTTAACGGGATGGGCACTTTGGGCCGCCGCGAGCATACTATAATTTCTTATTTGGCTGAACTCTTGATTTTTTACTTTTAAAATATAAATATTTTCTACTCCGTATTTGACAATAAATATAAATTTGTACGACCAAGAAAAGAACCAAATTTATATTTAGGATGAAAAAGGTTTATATTTTAGGGGGAAAATCAGTAACTTTACGCGTCAAATAAAAAATATTTTCATATTAATTTCACGAAGACATAATCTTTTATTATTCATATCTCTTGACTGAAGTGTAGGTAACGCAGCATATTTTATTTATTATATACCACTATAAGATACTTATATCCGTATATGTTGCTTATTGCTGCAATGGAGAAAAGAAATATCCTATAATGAAAAGTCTCGGTCTCTAATGAAAACTCTAGAGCTAATAATTAGCTAGCTAATAAATTGTTAGTTAGGTTGAGCCAGATAATAAAATAATTATTAGATATGAGTTGGCTAACAATTAGCTAGAGGTGTTTAGAATCTATTAGTTTAAAGATTCCAAAAGGGCCTTAGGTCATAAGATTATGATCGTGTAAAACTCTGTTTTTATAATGTAGACTATACTGTTTGGAGAGTAGAGTTTAAAATATGAGGTGTTTGGTTGGATTGTGGCTTGAAAAAAGCTGTTGTGGACTGTGAGCTGTGGAAAAAGCTGTTGTGGAATGTGAGCTGTTAAAAAACTAAAGATCGTTTGGTGAAAACCACTAAAATCTACTAAAAGTTATTCTATATTTATTTTCACGGTTCTATCCATAAGCCGCCAAAAGTATGTTCAAAGGTGCTTTCATTTTTACAATGTAAGAAAGTCGGTTTTACAAAAAGCTGCTTGCTAAATCCAACCCTTTGGTTTGACTTTTGCCTTTTAGTGGGCAAAAGCCAAAATCAAACGCCAAACCAAACACATTATAAGACTCCTAGACTTTAGGCATGATGATAAAAGATGAGTAGATGATTAGAAAATCCAACATTATTGGCAGAATGTTGATCAGACCTACATGTTATTTAGGGGTCGTAACGAATCACGATCCAAATATTTCTTCACAATAAGTTAGGGCTCTTAATTATTTTTAGTTCAAAAATAAATAGTAATAGAACCCGATCCTAATCTGATTCGATCCTTAAAATTTATAGTGTAGAATCTAGAGCCCATTAGGCTATTCTCAATAGTAGTTTTATTGTAGTTTCATACATATTTAATTGTGTGTCACATTGGTATTTTAGAGGACATGACATAGCATTTAAGAGGAATAAATTTTATTGGATGAAATTAGTTTCATTGTGATGAAACTATGTCAACTCGTTTCCACGGACTAAAAAACCATGTGAAACCTCAATTGGGAGTGATTTGTTTCATCTTCATATATTTTACTAATTTCTATTGATCATTTACTTGTAGCATTTAATTGGAATGTAGTGTTGGGGACTTGTTCTCAAATGCTATGAGTTAAGAACAAGGCAACATAGAAAATGTTAATCGATTAGGTCCTTCGTCCTTCGAAGCATTATTCCCTTCAAGACATAATGCTTTTCGGACGAAGGTTATGAAGTGCGTACCTTCATAAATACACTATATAGTGACGAAGGATGAATTGTAAGGAATATGAAGGACAACATAAACAATTATATATTATATATAATTATCATGTATAAACAGAAATAACGTTGGATTACAAATGTACCTTCCACTTGAAGGAGATGAAAGTACAAGCGTGACGCAAAAGTGAATGCCAAATCAGCGTGAATAGTACGGGAGTACTGTTCACCTATTTATAGGCACGGGACGCAGCCCGTGTAAAATTACATTGATGCCCTTTACATTTGATAATAATTCTATTGTAATCCGTCGAGGTCTGAATAGCCTTTTCATCTCTAAGTCGGTTCCATTTTGTTGCTATCATGCCGAAGCTTTCCTGCTCAAACCTTCGGCGCTGTATAAACCTTCGTAATATTCTGGTCTGCTGTGATACCGCCTTGAGTCCGAAGATGCCTGTTTACACATTAAACTCCAGAAATACTGTTAAAACCTGTTTTTGAGGACCTTCGTAAGCCGAAGGCCCCCAACAGTAGCCCCTCGCAATATTAATTTATTTAAAATAATAAATTTAAATTGCGATATGGACGAAGGCTTTACGCCGAAGGTCCGAAAAAACACCTTCCCTTTGCTAGAATAGCAACATTCACTGACAAGCGGGGTCTTTCGATTTTCAACGCACTGGGCGTATAAATACGGTCATACCACAAACTCATTTGGCACGCTCTCTGGCTATCTGCTCCCGCTTACTCGATTTTTAGCTCTTGTGCACTAAGATTTGCTGAGTTCTTAATTTTGAAGCTTCGGCTTTGAACACAGTTTTTTAGCGTCTCCGAAGATGTCTGAAGACAAGAAGGCTGCTACCGAGATGAAATTGAGTCTCGACGAAGAGAAAAATCTGGGGTTTCTTATAGCAATGTCGAAGACCAACACAGAAAAAATCACCAAGGAGATTCTAGAAGGTTTATCTGAGGATACTGGTGACAGCGATAGTTATGATGTGGACAGCGGTGGTGAAGACTCCGAAGATCGTCCCTGGCGACCAAGCCATTCAGTTTATGGTAAATCGACTATCAAAGAGAATCATCTTGTCAACATGAGAGGAAGGTATTTCCGGGATTTGTCCGTTGTGAGGGCTGACGAAGGGGAGAAGACTTGCCCACACCCTGAAGAGAATGAAGTCGTAGTGTTCCGAAGCTTTTTGAAAGCTGGACTAAGGTTTCCCCTGAGCAGCTTCGTTGTAGAGGTGCTGAAAATGTTTGAAGTCTATCTTCATCAACTCACCCCCGAAGCAATTATAAGGCTGAATATCTTCGTATGGGCCGTGAGAAGCCAAGGTCTGGAACCTGATGCGAAAAGCTTCTGCAACATACACGAATTATCATACGAGACAAAACCTTGGGGTAAGGAACAGTATCACAATAACTTTGGTTGCTACAATTTTGTTTCTCGGTCTGGGTCAAGCTGTCCCGTGCCAACCTTTCGGAAGAGGTGGCCCGGCGATTGGATGACAGAATGGTTTTATGTGAAAAATGATTTGAAAACACGAGAAGATATCAAAGGTATAATTATGCGCCCTATTTGGCAAAGCTTCGGCCTTCGGAGGCCGAAGGTTGAAATGAATGAAGCTGCCGAAGAATGCCAGAGAGCCTTCGGTGTTATCTGTTCTTTTATTGGAACTAGAGATTTAGTACAAGAGCATATTGCCTTCAGGGTATGGCCGCTCGCGGAGAAGTGGGAAATGCCGCAGGAAACCATAAAGGAGGCCGACGAAAGTGGACTTATCAGGCTAAAGTACACTTTTAAGTTCGGAGATAAATTCGTTGAGCCAGATGATGACTGGTTAAAAAGTATTGAAAATTTAAGTGATGAACTTCTTGGGGCTTATTCGAAGGCCGAAGATACTGCAATGTCAGTAGCCTTCGGAGGCCAAAAAAAGAAGAGGCTGAATCGGGTATTTGATGCAATCGGGTTTGTCTACCCTGACTATTGCTATCCCATTCGAAGGCAGAAGAGAAAAAACACAACCTCTGCAAAAGAAGAAGCTGTAACTGCTCCTAGCGAGCCAGAACCGAAAAGAAAGAAGATAAAGGTCCTCACACATCGGTCGCGCTATATTGAACCAGCTTCGGTGCCTGAGTTTACCGGGGAAACCTCTTCGGCCACCGAAGCTAAAAAACCATCCGAGCCAACCTTGCTGCCAGAAGTCGCAAAAACGGCCAAAGCGCCAACAAGGATAGAATCGGAAGAACCGAAGATTCTGCTACCAGAAACCAAAGAGATGGCCGAAGCGCCATCCACAGAAAAAATGGAGGAAATGAAAAAACCAACTGAAGAAAAAGCATCAGAAGTTTTGAGTCCTGCAGCAAATGTTGAGATAATAAAAAATCAAAAAGTGCCAGCAGTGACTCCGAAGAGAAAGAGAATGACTAATGTGCTAGATGTACTAGGAACAATTAAATCTTCAAGCACACCTCCGAAGAAGGCTGCTGCCATTCCTGAAACAACAACTGAAATTTCTGATACTAAAGCTCCAGAGCAAGAAACTGAAGCCGAAGCTGGGTCCTCAGAGCCCGCGAAGATAAAATCCTTGGAAACTGAGGAAGAAAAAATAACAAAGCCAACTTTTGAAGAAATCGGTGTCATTGCCCCCGAAGCATCCTCCAAAGTCCGTGATTATATTGTTCGTCATGCTTCGGGGAAAAAGCTATCAGAAAAAGAAGAGCAAGAGGCCCAGCGCTACGCCCAAAAACTGAAGTATCCAAAGGGGGCGTTAATATTCAATGGTAGTGGAGAAGAAGACTTTTTGTATTGTCTCCCTGACAGCAAGGAGATTTCTGTCTGCCGGGAGATGAGCAAGAGCTTCGGATTCCCAACTTTAGAAGACGGGCTCTCAGTGCTGTCGAAGAACGATCTGGCCGACAGCCTGGCTTATAATAGCTTAAAGGTGCGACAAATGGGATCCTTATATTTTTTGTTGAGACCAAAATTTTTCGTTTGTTTAAATTTATTAACACACACAAATTTCTCTCTGCAGGGCCTGATACTTAGCAATGCCCTCAGGGCACAGAAGGATGCTAAAGACGAAGGGTGTGCTATAGCCCTGAGCAACCTTCGTTCCGAAGTAATTGAACTGAGGAACGAAGGCCTCGAAAAAGATAAAATATTACACTCATTGATAAATAAAATAAAGGAAGACGAAGCTGCTTTTAAAGGTCAAGCTGAAGCTCAGAAGCGCGAAATGGAAGATCTTCGGAAACAACTGGCCAGAGCCAAGGAAGAACGCATACTTGAAGAAACAAGGCGAGAACTCAGCGACCAATGGGCAGATCACTTAGAAGGAACTGTTGAAGAGCTTCGTTCGTCCAAGAAGAGATGCTATAACAAATCTATAGAGTGTGTTAAGAAATTAAAAGCTAGCTTCGCCAAAGTCAGCGCATTCTCAAGCAAAGAGAACTTCACAAGAGGCAATCCCGAAGGTCCCATCGAATGGATCGACCACGAAGCTGAGGCCTTCGAGGAAATTTTAAATAGTCGTGGAGATATATGCGCTTTCTCGGGTGCCAGAGGGATTGCCACCATTTTAGAGAAAAAGGGCTGCGAACACGTAAAGATTCTAGCGCAATCCGAAGCTGCTTTGTCCTTCGAAGATGCAAAGGATCCTTCGGCCGAAGCTAGCACGATCGGTGGAAAATTTTTCACCGATATCTAGGATAATGGTGGCCGAGAAATGGCCGGAGAAATTATTCGAAAAAGTCAAAAGGGCATTCATGATGCTAGAGAAATAGCTGAGGCTGCTGAGAAGAGCGCAAAGCCCGAAGGTCAATTAGGTATTAACTAATAGTTTTTATTGTGTTGTAATTTTAGGTTTTAAGATTCGTTTGCAATTTGTAATAGCAAAGTAGCCGTATCCTGTCCTACTTCAGATCCTACTAAAGCGTCTTCGGGCCCTCAGCCGAAAGGAGACGACGAAATTAAAAAGATGGCTGAAGGTATTATGGACGAAGTCGTCAATCGGCTCCTGAACGAGGCTGCAGAAGTCGTTTTGAGAGAAGATTAAGTATTTATTGTAACAACTTCTAAAATGTAATATATTGTAACATCTTGTAACCTTGAATGTAATATACCTGTTTTTATTGCTCAATTCTTTACGATGCATGAACCTTTACACGTACCGCTTTTGAGTCTTTGACGAAAAAACACCTTCCCTTCTTTTCATGCTTCGTGAAGAAGAATTTTTCTTTGTCACAACAATATTCAGTGTTCTGATGAATAATATCCAAGCTTCGTGAAGATATTTTCCGAAGCTATACTTCCGAAGATCAATAATGTATCTCCTTGTGACATTATGATTTTTCCCTTTTTTCAAAACGTTCTTCTGTAGATTAATATTGTGTCCACCTCTTGTGCCATATGCAACATGATGTATGATGCTTATGCTATGCGAAATGATGTGATGATGTTATGTTATGTGAGGTAATGTTTACTCCGAAGATGCACACGCATCCCTGCAATAAAACAGTCTTTTTACTATAAGCCTCCCTTAGGAGCTTCTTCGCCTTTTACTTCAGCGGAATCAGCGTTTATTTTTCGCTGTAAGCCTCCCTTAGGAGCTTCTTCGCCTTTTACTTTCAGCGGTATTCGCGTTGACTTTTCGCGCTTCGCCTTTTACTTAGGCGGTATCAGCGTTGACTTTTCGCTGTATGCTCTGCATTCCCTTTGGAACGACTTTGGAGCAGAAAACTTACACTGCGCTCCCTTTGGAACGACTTTTTTGTGACTTCGGCAAACTTACTCTGCGTTCCTTAGAACGACTTTTTGTTGCTTCGAAGAATTTTCGATAGTTCGAAGGTCCTTTTTGTTATCACAAGTCTTTCAACAATTTAAGCCTGTGAAGAAAATATATTTTCCTTGTGGGAATCAACGAAACTATTTACATGAAACCTGAACAATGTCCTTTATTACAGAAAATAAAACTGAATGAAAAAGATTGCTATTGGGGTAGGATATTTGTCAATAGATGTGCTTTGACTCTGGCACAGTGCTGTTGACTGTGCGAGCTTCGGACTGTTCTCTGAAGTCCCTTCGGTGTGGAGCATATTGGCTCCCTTCTGGCTGCTGGCCTTGTTGCAGCGGTGGTGGAGGAGGAGGTTGTTGCCAAGAAGCCTGAGGTTGACTCGCCGAAGCAACAGAAACTGCAGGGTGATTGCCTACATACTCTGGGATGTAAGGCGAATGATACGAAGTAGTGTGCATGACCTGCTTCGGCTGAGCCTGTTGTGCTGCCGCTTCGGCTATTTCTTTTTGCTTCTGGATGGTAACATGGCACATCCTGGTGGTATGACCTTTGTTCTCACCACAGAATAAGCAAAAGATTCTTCTTGATTGATCGCCAAATCTTCCTCCGAAGCCCCTGGCGCCTCTGCCTCTTGGAGCTGGTGGTCGGAAGGAGCCTTGCTGTTGCCCCGAAGCCTGTGAGGAACAGTGTGGCCTTTGCTGTTGGCTCCCTCTATCATCATTTTGTGTAGAGTTATGAATTGATCTAACGTGCCTCGGGTAGAACCTCCCTCCGAAGCCCCTGGTCATTTCAGAAAACCTGAAAGCCTCCTCCCTTCTTTGGCGAAAATCATTATCGGCGCGAATGTATTCGTCCATCTTCTGGAGCAGCTTCTCCAAAGTTTGAGGAGGCTTCCTAGCGAAGTACTGAGCTGACGGTCCTGGCCGAAGCCCCTTGATCATGGCCTCAATGACAATTTCATTGGGCACCGTTGGTGCCTGTGCCCTTAAACGCAAGAACCTCCGGACATACGCCTGAAGGTATTCTTCGTGATCCTGGGTGCACTGGAACAGGGCTTGAGCAGTAACCGGCTTCGTCTGAAACCCTTGGAAGCTAGTTAGCAACAAGTCCTTCAGCTTCTGCCATGAAGTGATTGTTCCTGGTCGAAGGGAGGAATACCAGGTTTGGGCAACACTCCTGACAGCCATAACAAAAGATTTGGCCATGACTGCAGCATTGCCACCATACGAAGATACTGTTGCTTCGTAGCTCATCAAAAACTGCTTCGGGTCTGAGTGGCCATCGAATACGGGAAGCTGAGGCGGCTTGTAGGACGGAGGCCAAGGTGTAGCCTGCAGCTCAGCGGACAGAGGAGAAGCATCATCAAAAACAAAATTCCCATGATGGAAATTGCCATACCAGTCATCTTCGTTGGGAAAACCCTCCTGATGAAGGTCTTGGTGGTGAGGCCTTCGGTGTTGCTCATCCTGGGCAAGATGACGAACTTCTTCAGAGGCTTCGTCTATCTGCCTCTGTAGTTCAGCTAGCCTGGCCATCTTTTCTTTCTTCCTCTGCACTTGTTGATGAAGCATCTCCATATCTCTGATTTCTTGATCTATCTCGTCCTCTGGTGGTGTCGGGCTGACAGCCTTCCTTTTCTGGCTTCGGGCCTCCCGAAGGGAGACTGTCTCCTGATTGTGGTCCAGCGGTTGCAGAGCTGCATCCCCAGTCGCGGAAGCTTTCTTCGGCGCCATAACGAAGGTTTATGATCGCCGAAGGTGTTCAGAAAACTCAAAGAGTGGAAGTGAGTTCACCGGAGGTGGGCGCCAATGTTGGGGACTTGTTCTCAAATGCTATGAGTTAAGAACAAGGCAACATAGAAAATGTTAATCGATTAGGTCCTTCGTCCTTCGAAGCATTATTCCCTTCAAGACATAATGCTTTTCGGACGAAGGTTATGAAGTGCGTACCTTCATAAATACACTATATAGTGACGAAGGATGAATTGTAAGGAATATGAAGGACAACATAAACAATTATATATTATATATAATTATCATGTATAAACAGAAATAACGTTGGATTACAAATGTACCTTCCACTTGAAGGAGATGAAAGTACAAGCGTGACGCAAAAGTGAATGCCAAATCAGCGTGAACAGTACGGGAGTACTGTTCACCTATTTATAGGCACGGGATGCAGCCCGTGTAAAATTACATTGATGCCCTTTACATTTGATAATAATTCTATTGTAATCTGTCGAGGTCTGAATAGCCTTTTCATCTCTAAGTCGGTTCCATTTTGTTGCTATCATGCCGAAGCTTTCCTGCTCACACCTTCGGCGCTGTATAAACCTTCGTAATATTCTGGTCTGCTGTGATACCGCCTTGAGTCCGAAGATGCATGTTTACACATTAAACTCCAGAAATACTGTTAAAACCTGTTTTTGAGGACCTTCGTAAGCCGAAGGCCCCCAACATGTAGTCTATAAAATATCGAAGAGAAATTTTGTATTAAGAGACATTGTTTCATTCTTAATTTCATGACACTCTTAATGATGGCAATGTGGAAAAGAGTGTTATGAAATTACCGTTGAGAATATCCTTACCACCTCAGTATAGGAAAACAGAGAAAAAACGTCGGCCACATTAAGAACGCCGGTCCCGATTTTCTTAAATTAGTTAAGAACGTCGGTTATATTGGGCCAACGAACTTAATCTTAAGAATGTTAGTCGGCTCCAAAACCAACGTTCTTAAAGTAACGTTGGCTTCTCCACGGCCGATGTTCTTATTTAAAATGTAAAATCCACACGCGTACAAGCTCCTCTTCCTCCTTTCTCTATCCCGCTCTAATGTGCGCTCTGGCCTAACCGCCTCCGCCACCACGCACCCATAGCATCGAGCCCCCCCCGCCATCGACCCTGCCCTCAGCCTCCGACCCTCAGCGCCGCGTGCCTGTACCGCTCTGTCTGTGTCCTCCACCATTGAGTCTGTGCTCATGCCGACGTTCTTAGTTGTTTACGTACGTTAGATTTGGCTAGGCCAACGTTCTTAGTTGTTTAAGTACGTTAAGTATTGTATGTCAGTTAAGAACGTGGGCCTATTAGAGTAAGAACATCGGTTCCTGAGAGCACATAGAGGGGGGTGAATAGGTGATCATGTGAAATTAGTTCTAAACAACACAAACTTGGTTTATAAAATGTGTTAGTGAGAACTAAAACCAAGTTAGGATGAGAACAGAGAATAAAAGAGAACTCTTCACTTGATTGCTCCTTTAAGATGAGTCTTAAACTTAGGGGCAATATTGCAAGTGAGAACCCAAGAAAACAGTAATTGCAATAAGTAAAATAGACAAGAGACACAGTGATTTTTACCGTGGTTCGGTCAATGCCTAATCCACGTTGTGGTGACCTTCTATGGTCAAGGGTTGCACTCAACCCCTCTCAAGTGATCCAAAGATAAACTTGAGTGCCATAGTTGTCTTCCTTATATCAATATCCATGTCGGGGGTAATAATTAGGGATACCCGAATTATCCCCCGACCAAACACACTCATAGAAATAAGGATGAAACTCCCGAGGGGTGACAACCTGTAAGTGCAATCAACCCTAATTGAGGGTTTTGGTGATTAAATGACAAAACAAACAGAGATTCTAACAAGTTTGCTCCTAGCATGTACACAATAATTCTACAGACAGGAGAAGCACAGATCTTACGAGCATAAAAATAGAAAGCACAGCGGACTTAAAATTCCACATCAAATGGCGTGCTCCAAGTGCTTAGAAACATCGGCGGTGCTCAATTTATAATTCTTGAGTCATAGGAATCGCCGTACAATTAAGAGGGATCCGCGATGGTTAAGTAAGTTGTGCAATGAGCTAAGTTCAAAATCCCTTGAAAACATCTTCGAGAACATTTTTCCAGATCATGAATGCCCTTGAGAAAAACAAATTTTACTTCCCACAAAAACTCCACTTTTGTTCTCTTCAAAATACTCAAAATTTGGTTTCAGCCCTGAAAACCGGTTCAACCGGTCCTGAAACCGGTTCAACCGGTTTTGGGACTGCTCCTCTGCCATCCCTGCTCTGACCTGTCTGACAGTCAGAGTTGTCAGAAAAGTCGCTGTAGATCTTTTGGGAAAACCGGTTGAACCGGATTTTTCCCTTACTCAACCGGTTTTGAATCCGGTCGAGTCTCCGGCTAAGTAGGTTAGTGAACCGGGATCTCCCTGGTAGAAACCAGTTCAACCGGTCTGAAAACCGGTTCAACCGGTTTTTACTCTTTTTCTCCCAACGGCTGCCAGCTTTTGGGGGATCCTTTATATACCCCCTCACACTCTCTCTCTCATTTACTTCTGCCTCTCCCACGAAATCTTGGCTGACCAAACTCCCAACAAGTGCATTCATTTCACCTTTCACACCCGCAATCGCATCTCCTTCAATCATTTGAAGGACCCTTGGTGTGAGGTGAACTCGATCGAACACGCTGTTAATTTCATCTCGATTCTCCTATTCTCTTTGTTCTTGAGCTCGTTGCAAACTTAACCTTGTGCGGATTTGTTACTCTTGAAACCTCGTGTTCCTTGACGGTTCGAGGTTGCTTGGGAGTCTCCAAATTTGTGGACGACCCCAAGAAGTTTGTATCACCCGCTCTTTGAGCTTTTTTGAGAAGAGATTGCCTTGACCTTTGTGGTCGGCTTGTGGAGAATTAGGGTTGGAAAAGACCCGGCCCTTTGTGGGCTCCTCAACGAGGAGTAGGACACCTTTGTGGTGGTTGCCGAACCTCAGGTTATATTGCGTGTTCTTGTGTGTTGTTGTTAAGCGCTTTAAATTCGTTGGTTGGTTCATATTATCCATTCGAGTAGATTTTGTGTAGGGCAAGTCTTTAGCTATATTCTTCACTACTTCGTATTTGTTTAACAGATTATCTAATCTAAGTTGAGCAGGTTCAAACTTGTTCAGTTGTAATTAAAATCAACTGAACCGGTTTGCACCAGTGCAACTTTAATTTAACCTATCTCGAAGTTTTTAGTGAAAATTTTCAGGTGTAGCCTATTCACCCCCCTCTAGGCTACTTTTAATTGGTATCAGAGCTTCGTACCTCGTTTTACGCTTAACCGCGTGAGGAAACGATCATGTCTACTCAATGGGACCATGTGGAACCTCTCCTCGAGGAAATCCCCATCACATCTTCCGGTGAGGAAGTGGACCCCAAGGTCCTCGATCTCGCCATGAAGATTGCCGAGAAAATGTTCCTCAAAATGAAAGAGGAAGATGCTAAGAAAAAGGCCGAAGAAGAAGAATCAAGAAGAAAGGCCGAAGAAGATAAAGGTAAGGGAAAATTTGATTACAATGACGATCTAGTGGATCTTTTGGTGTCGAAGGTGTTGAGCAAGGTAAGTCTCAACACCGAAGGATCATCTACCAAAAGCAAAGGTAACGAATTTAGTAAAGTTCAATTCGATTACTCTAGAAATTTTATTCCCAACTTCTCTTCCACCCCACTTGGAAAGTTACCAACTCTTAGTGAGTTGAACTATGACGAGTGGGCCGACAAGATGAAGTCACATTTAATCGGTGTGCATCCTAGTCTTTGGGAGATTGTTGATGTAGGTATGTATAAGCCCTCCCAAGGAGAAGAGATGACTCCGGAAATGATGCAAGAGGTTCATCGCAATGCTCAAGCAGTGAGCATAATTAAAGGAAGTCTTTGTCCAGAAGAATACCAGAAAGTTCAAGGAAGAGAAGATGCCCGTGACATTTGGAATATTCTTAAAATGTCACATGAAGGAGATCCCAAAGCTAAGAGACACATAGTTGAAGCTTTGGAGAGTGAGCTTGCAAGATATGATTGGACAAAGGGTGAGTCGCTTCAATCACTCTTTGATCGGTTGATGGTGTTAGTAAACAAAGTAAGAGTGCTTGGAAGTGAAGATTGGAGTGACTCCAAGGTCACAAGATTATTCATGAGAGCATATAAAGAAAAGGATAAGAGTCTAGCAAGGATGATAAGGGATCGTGATGACTATGAGGATATGACGCCTCATCAATTATTTGCAAAGATTCAACAACACGAGTCCGAAGAAGCCCCTATCAAGACAAGAGACTCTCATGCCTTGATCACTAATGAACAAGACACTCCCAAGAAGAACAAAGACCACAAAGCAAAGAAAGTGGTCGAGACATCAAGTGATGAAGATAGCTCAAGTGATGAAGACACAGCTATGTTCATCAAAACATTCAAGAAATTTGTAAGGAAGAATGACAAGTTCCAAAGGAAAGGAAAGAAGAGGGCATGCTATGTGTTGGGGCGAAGGCGAAGACGCCACCCTTCGCTCGATGCCTTCGCTGTAATCGTTGGACCAACGGAGACAAGACAACGGGCAGGCTCACCCTTCGTCCCGTACGTCACCGGACGAACACCTGTGACGAGGTCGTCCCATCTTGCGACCTCGTCCAGCATGGAGGCCCACGTGTGATCCGGCCCATTGTAACAGGCCCTGCGTGGCCGCTGCGCATTACGGGCCTAATTTGTAAAGGCATCCCTGTAATTACGGTCTGTAACCCCGCTTTATGGGAATATTCCGGGGATAACCTAGGTGTCTGAGGGCACATGCGTCCTTAACACAGGACGCTGGGCACTCAGATACCTATAAATACCCCCGCACAGTGCCCTTGTGAGGCTAGATTAACAGAGCTATTGCCATCTCGCGCGAGAACCCTGTTTACGTCACTACACACCCCCATTGGTTCCCCTTGCACTAGAGAGCAAGTTCCAACATTTGGCGCCCACCGTTCGTGCTACGAAAAAATCACCCGCGATGGCACCCAAGAAAGCTAGCTCGAAGGCTGACGAGGCTGCGAAGGCAGCACTGCTGGCCGCAAAAAAGGGCAAGGCCCTCGCACTCACCCACTCCACCCACCAAGAGGCTGCTGAAGACGACGTTCTCCGCACCTGCGAAGACGACGTTCTCCGCACATGCGAAGACGACGCTCTCCGCACCTGCGGCCCTGAAGGACAACCGCAACCTCCCCCAGGCTTCGCCCCACCGGAGGGCGTGGACCTCATCGAGGACGGTGAAGTCCTCAGCGTCTCAGCAGAAGAACAGCTACAGCTGCGCGCCCTGCGCCTCAAGAACCGCAATCTCCAGAGGCAAAAAGAGATACTGGAGGCCAAGCGCCAGCGCGTGTCCGCACTAGCCAAGGTGCGGCAAATGATACGCGACGAAGAGCAGAAGGCCCAGGACCTCGAGCGGGAGATCGCGCTAATGCAGCGCGAAGGCCACCTCGGCCTGCAGCACGGGCCACCCCTACAACAGCGCGCACAACTGGAAGACATACGCGAAGGCCACCTCGGCCTGCAGCACGGGCCACCCCTGCAACAGCGCGCGCAAATGGAAGACCTGCACTTCCCCCAGCGCGACCACGCCTTCCCACACGCCGCGCCATTCCAAGGGGTCAACTACCTCGACGAGCGAAGTCCCCTGGCGCCACACCTTCAAGTGACACCCTGGCCTGCCAACTTCTGGGCAGGGACCTATCCCAAGTACAACGGCAGCACGGACCCAGCACAGTACATCATGAGTTACCAGGTCGCCGTTGCATCTTCCGGAGGGGACGACGCCACGATGGCCAAGTCTTTCATCATCGCCCTCGAAGGCCCAGCTCTCACCTGGTTCACCAGGTTGCCCCCGCTGTCCATTGACTCCTGGAGAAGCCTCCGGGACAAATTCCTGCTCAACTTCCAAGGGTACCGCCCAGACACCGACGCCTTGGCTGAACTCTCACTCTGCAAGCAGCTGGAAAAAGAGACTCTGCGGGAGTATTACCGCAAGTTTCTAACACTCAAGTCACAGCTACCCTCAGTTGATGACCAGATCGCCATCCACTACGCCATCAGTGGCCTTCGCGCCGGCGTCCTTTACAGCCACTGCATCAGGGACCCGCCCAAGAACCTCCAGGAATTATATCAGCTATTTGAAAAATATGCCAAATCCGAAGAGCTCCACCAGCGCAAGGTTGAGTCTCAGAGGAAACCCAAAGATGCTCCATAGTCCAGCCGCACGTGGACAAGGACTCCGCAGCCAGACTCCGGTCGAGACAGCCGCAATCAGCAGCAAGTGCACAACATTGCCAACCAGCACCCCGCAGCGGACGCCCCTCGCCGCCAGGAGTATCCCCCCCAGGGCCGCGGAAACGGAACTCGCGGTAGGGGTCGGGGGCGTGCGCAGCCGCCGCGCCGATTCTACTGTCTTTTTCATGGCGAAGACTGTGCCCACCAAACCAAAGACTGCCCAGAAACGAAGGCCACCAAAGACAGGATGGCACGGGCGCAGCCAGCCGACAACCCCAGAGTTGTCGCGCACACTTATCAGCAACCCCCTCCACCATACATCCACGCCCCCGCCCCGCATCCACCGCACCACGCATACCAACACCACCAGGAAGTACAAATCGTACCTCCCCCACCCCCACCTCCACACCAGCAACATCAGAACATCCCCCACCCCCACGCCCCAAAACAAGAAGACTTCGCCGATCAGCCGTATCGCGGAGTCATTCATATGATCACTGGGGGTCCAGCACCGACTTCGACACAAAGCGGTAGAAGCGGGACCATTACCGCAGCATCAACCACGTCGCCATCACCGGCCCAGTCGTGCAGACAAAGTGGTCCCACGTACCGCTAACCTTCGACGCACGAGACGTCGACCTGCGAGCGCCCCCCACATCGACGCCATGGTTATCAACTGCAGCGTGGCAGGCTGGGACCTGCACAAAGTCCTAGTCGACAATGACAGTCAAGCAGACATCATTTTCCTCCATGCCTTCGACCGCATGGGCATAAGCCACAGCCTGCTCAAGCCTTCGGACAACCCATTGTATGGTTTCGGCGGCAAGGGCACTTTTCCTGTCGGCAAAATAGAGCTGCCTCTCTCCTTCGGTGTAGCACCCAATGCCCGAAGTGAGCAAATAACCTTTGATATCGTCGATATGGTGTATCCGTACAATGCCATCATGGGCCGGGGCTCTATCAACAAGTTTGAGGCAGCCATTCACGGACTGTACCTGTGCATGAAGATACCAGGTCCGTTAGGTGCCATTGCGGTCTACGACAATCAACAGACTGCACGCAACATAGAGCGGGACTTCGTCCCTGGACAAAGAAATGTGCACTGCCTCACGGCCCAGCGCGAAGTCCCTGCGTCCGTCAGCCCAACCGACAAAGAGCACGACAAGGCACAGCTGCAGAGCAACGACGGGACCAAGACTGTTCCCCTCGACCAGGCCACGCCCAAGCAGACAGTCACCATCAGCGAAGGCCTCACTTCGCAGGAAGAGGAAAAACTCCTCTGCTGCTTGTCCAAGAACAAAGATGTCTTCGCTTGGTCAGCCCTCGACCTGGTCGGGGTCAGCCGATCCATAATTGAGCACAGCTTGGGAATCGACCCTTCGGTGAGACCGAAAAAACAGCGGCTTCGCAAAATGTCCGACGAGAAGACAGAGGCCGCCAAGGCAGAGGTACACCGCCTCCTGGAAGCCAAATTTATCGAGACAGTGGCTTACCCCACGTGGCTCTCCAACGTTGTGATGGTGCAGAAAAAGAGCGGCAAGTGGCGAATGTGCATCGACTTCACCAGTCTCAACAAGGCCTGCCCAAAGGACAACTTCCCTTTGCCGCGGATCGACAAAATAGTCGATAGCGCAGCTGGATGCGAAGTCATGTCACTCCTCGACTGCTTCTCCGGTTACCACCAAATATACATGAAGGAGGAAGACAAGGCTAGCAACAGCTTTATAACACCCTTCGGCACATATTGCTTCATCAGAATGCCGGAGGGACTCAAGAACGCCGGGCCCACCTTCTCCCGGCTTACCAAAACAGTGCTCGAGGGGCAAGTTGGCAGAAATATATTCACATATGTGGACGACATCGTCGTCGCCAGCAGGAGCAAGGAGGACCATCTCGCTGACCTCGCCGAGACATTCGCGAACATGCGAGATGCACGACTTCGCCTGAACCCGAGAAAGTGCGTCTTCGGCGTTCGCCAAGGGAAAATATTGGGCTACTTGGTATTACACCGCGGCATCGAGGCCAACCCAACCAAAATTCAGGCCATCATCAACATGACGCCTCCGCAGTCCGCCAGAGACATCCAGTGCCTGACGGGCAGGTTGGCCGCCCTCAACAGATTCATCTCTAAATCTGTTGAGCGGAGTCTCCCTTTCCTCAAAACTCTCCGTGGCGCAAAAGACTTCGCTTGGGGACCAGAGAAGGCAGCGGCCTTCGCCTCATTAAAATAGTACCTGTCGGAGTTGGCAGTCCTTACAAGCCCCGACTCTTCGCTACCCCTGTTGCTCTATGTTGCGGCTTCGCCACACGCGGTCAGCGTGGCACTGGTGCAGGAGCAGACAGTTTAGGGCGTGATCAGGCAGCGCCCAGTCTATTACGTCTCCAAAGTGCTAACACCATCCAAATGTAACATGACAGAACTGGAGAAGATTGCCTATGCAGTTGTTATGTCTTCGCGCAAATTACGCCATTATTTTGAAGCATTCAAGGTCCGAGTCACCTCAGACAGGGGCCTAGGTGAATTGTTCAGAAACCCGGAGGCATCGGTCAGGATTGCCAAGTGGGCGGCCGAACTATCCGGCTACCACATCAACTTTGAGTCCAGGACAGCCATCAAGTCACAAGTCCTGGCAGACTTCGTTGTCGACTGGACTGGGCCAATAACACAGCCGGACTCGTCCGCAGAGAAGGTTTGGACGATTCACTGCGACGGCGCATGGTGCCACGCGGGGGCAGGTGCCGCTGCAGTCATCACCTCACTCGCCGGGGTCAAGCACAGATACGCGGCACGCCTCAGCTTCGCTCTGGAATCTGACAGATGCACAAACAACATAGCAGAATACGAAGCAGTCATCCTCGGCCTCCGCAAGCTGCGGGCCCTTGGTGTCACCACCTGCATTATCAGAACAGACTCCAAGGTAGTTGCCGGCCAAGTCGAGAAAGACTATGCAGCAAAGGACCCCGCACTTATGCAATACCTCGCGGCCATCCGAAGTCTCGAGAGACAATTCAAGGGATTCACCTTGCAACATGTGGACCGAGCCAAGAATGAAGAGGCCGACGCATTGGCCAAGGCTGCCGCCAGAGGCGAGTCCCTGCCCTCCGACGTGTTCTACCATGTCATCGGCACGCCAGCCGTCCGGAGCCCCGAAGGGCTCCAAATAACCAATGACAGCGAGGGCCACCGCATAGTCAACCTTATTATGACCGAAGACTGGCGGGCACCAATAACCCTATTCCTCCAGGGGTACTACCACCCAACTGACATCAACGAGGCCAAGCACCTCAAACATCGAAGCCGGGACTTCGCACTGATTGAGGGCCAACTCTACAAGAAAGGGGTCAGTCAGCCAATGCTTAAATGTGTCACCGAGACCGAAGGCGTCCAAATCCTGCGCGAAGTCCACAGTGGTACTTGCGGCTCTCACGCAGGGCCAAGGGCCCTAGCCGCAAAAGTGATCCGCCAAGGTTTCTACTGGCCCGCAATGATCTGCGCCGCAAACCGGGTTGCAAGGTCCTGCGAAGCCTACCAGAAGTTTTCTCCTCGATCAGGCAGCCCCTCGCAATTCACAAAACTGATCGCCCACACATGGCCTCTCCAGCGCTGGGGCCTGGACATCGTCGGGCCCCTGCCCATGGCTCAGGGGAACCTCAAATTCACCTTCGTCGCTGTCGAATACTTTACCAAATGGATCGAGGCGAGGGCTGTTTCCACAATAACATCAAAGACTGCACAGAAATTCTTTTGGCAAAACATTGTTTGCCGCTTCGGAGTACCGTCCGAACTAACAGTTGACAACAGCAAGCAGTTTGACAGACAAGACTTCAAGGACTTTTGCTTCTCCATTGGCACCAAGCTTGCCTTCGCCTCAGTATATCACCCGCAGTCCAACGGAGTTGTGGAACGTGCCAATGGAAAAATTTTCACAGCTGTCAAAAAGATGCTCCTCGACGAAAAAGGGCAGGTGGGCCGATTTGTTACCCGAGGCGGTCTGGGCGCTAAACACAACTGAATGCAGGGCGACCGGGTTCACCCCTTTCCGCCTTCTATACGGATCGGAGGCCATGACCCCACAAGAAATAAAACATGGGTCCCCGCGAATAGTTCCGTCAGCCGTCCCCGACGTGGACGAGCCCACTTCGAAGGATCTCATCGATGGAGACCGAGTCTTCGCCCTACAGGCTCTAAATAAATACCAAGCCCAGACAAAAGCATGGCGCGACCACGCAGTCATCCCGAGGGAATTCAGCGAAGGGGACCTCGAACTCGTCCGAACAGCTCGGACAGAGTCCAGGGGCAAGCTGGAGCCCAAGTGGGAGGGCCCATACATTGTCAAGACGAAGGCTTCCCCCAGCGCTTACAGGCTCGCAACGCCAAATGGCGAAGTCCTGGAGCACTCCTGGAACATCGACAATCTCCGCAAATTTTTTGTTTGACTCATCAGGGCCGATTCGCCCTTGTAATTCGCAAAAACAATTTTATTCCGGCCCGCACTCTTTTCCTCCCGGGGGTGAGGTTTTTAACGAGGCGGAGTCATGTAATATACAAGTGAAAAATCCCTCGCAAAAACCTGCGTCGAAAAAAGACCGCGCCGACGGTCTTCGACATTCGACCAATACAAAGTCACGGCGAGGCCCAGCGCTGGCCACCCTCGCGTGCGACAACTCCGCGCAAAAGTCGCCTAAGGGCGCAGCCGGACTAGCACAACAAGTGCGAAAAATCGTAGTCTTCCGCGAAGACTATCCGTGCAGAAGTCACCTGTGACACTATAAAAATCATTAAATAAAAATAATACATTTAGTTAATAATGATATTTGTGGTAATTAATTTTCTATTAAGTGTTCGTTATTTACTTGCTTTTGGAATGATTTTTGAATGCTCATGATTGATTTTGAATATGGAATATCATTTCTCTTAAATGAAAATTCACATAAATAATATAATAAATATTAGTCCAAGAATTTATATTTTATTTATAAATAATTTCAGTTTGATTATTATAAATTTTATGATTATTTGAATAGGTATTTCGAAATTAGAAAAAAAAGAAAAAGAAAAAAAAACAAAACCTAATCCTAATCTACCGAGCCGAAGTGGCCCATTAGGCCCATGAAGGCGGCCGCGCCTAACCCTAAGCCGCGCCCACCCTGCTCTATCTCCCAGCCGCCAACACCCAGGCGCCCGACCGCTTGCCACCGCGCCCCTGTGCCACGCGACGCCATGCGACCCGCCCGCGACACTGAGCCCCTGCATGCCAACCGAGCGGCCGCGCCCTTGAAGCTGACCCGCGCCGACCGCGACACGCCAGGAGGACCGACCGTGGCCGAGCCGCGCAACTGCGCTAGCCTGAGCCGCCCGCCCGTGGACGCGCCGCTCGCCGCGACCCCATGCTCCAGAAGCCCGACGCCAATCTCGCCGCGCCAGAACCCGCGCCACGCCGTCACCCGAGCCGTTCTGCGCGCTGTTCGCTCTCCCTCGCGTTATGGAACTTCAATGCCACGGTTACTCCTCCCTTCGTTGATGAATGCCATCAATGGCTATGAAGCACCTGGCGCCCGTTATCCTCTTCCCTCGGCGTCTCTCCCTCTTCCCTTCCTCTTTCTATAAAGTCCGGTCGCAGCATAGAGTTCTCCCTCTCCTATCCGAGCCCTCTCCCTCACTCCTCGTGCTCTCTCTCCCTCGCCGTGCTGCCATCCGCGCCGGTGTTCGCCCGCGCAGCACCCCGTCGACCACGCCCACGCCGCCGCTCTGCTCACGCGCACCCGCTGTCGAGCCAGTGCTTGCGTACCGTACGCCGTTCGCCATCCGTGGAGTGCCTCGCCGGAGTTCATGCTCACTATCCACGTTCCCCGCCGGAGCTTCGCCGTCCGCGCAGCACCCCGTGACCGTGACCACGCCGTTCGTCATCGCGCGTTCGAGCCCGTTCGCCGTTCATCCAAGGTTGGAGACAACCCAAAACAACTTGAGTTTATTTTTATCATGTTTGAAGTTATGAATTTTGTAAATTATTGTTGTAAATTTTAGATGATGTGATTTGGCGATTCACGTGTACGATTTTAGAGAGTTGCGATGTATATGTGTAACCGAAATTGAACCCCGCGATAATATTTTAAATATGTGTATGATTTTATAGTTCTAAAAAAATAAACACGGTCACTAGTCACTACCCCGACGATTTTCATACTAGAAAACGTTTTCAGATTTAAATTCGCTTTAATGTGTGAAGCGATAATCGGTTAGTAATGATATAAGTATAATTTTAGTGATATAAGAAATTGAAATAGGAATTAAGCCACGTATTTTCGGACGAATGAAAAATGTATAGATTTTACTATTCATAATAGATGTATTCATAAGTATAGCACTTAATTACTTAGAATAGTAAATTGCTTATTTATGTCATAATAACCATGAATATGTTATTAAAAGTCTCATTTAGTAAATTGCAATTAATTCTTATTATATTAATGTTAGAAGAAATAAATAAACAATTTTTAGTTATATGTATAAATTCTATTTAGAAAAGAAAAGGAGAAAACCGAAATAGTAGGATTTATAATGTTAAAATGACTTAACTAGGCACTCATACTTTTCTAATAAAGAAAATAATAGTTATGTCGATAAACATAGGTTTCTTACTAAAGAAGTAGATAATTTGTTTCTAATTTTTAAATGATCTTTTTAGTAGATATCATGTTTTTGATTTAATAAGGTTCATTATAGATGTTTAAGTATAGCCGTATTAAATAGAAACTTAAAATAATGTGTAGACATATGTTTCTTAATAAAATATAAAATAAACATATGTCCAATTAATAGATTATTTATATTCTCAATTAAAAGATAACAAGGGTCAGTGCTTTTATAAACTAAAATGATAGTTGATACATAATTTCCTTTCTAATGAATTAGATCATTTAGATCATTTGTTCCTCCAATAGAATTAAAGATAATTAATAGATTAATTATCCTTTGTCATAATTTATTAATCAAACTTATAGTCAATTTGTTCTTAATTAGGTTTATGGCATGATTAATGATTTTATAGAATTTAATGCATAGTATATACGAATCACTTAGTTTTTCCTAAAGGATAAAATAAAGTAATAACTAAAATATTAATTTATATACTGACTTTGAATATAGCTTTCTTAATGATAATATAAGCCATGTGTTTTCTTAATAAAGATAAAGATAATTATTTGTTTCATTATCTTTCCATATAAAACATATTTAGGCTTATATATGAGATTTTCATCAATTAATGTTTAATAATGTGTTTCATAACTCATTAACCTTAGATATATAACATATATCTTTTATAAAAGGTTAAAAAGGTTTAATATCGTTATAACATGTTTTATCGTCTTATAAACCCTTAATCTTAGACATATCACATATGACGTTTTATAAAAGATTAAATTGGTGAACCTAATATTTGTATATTTAATTAATATATTTTTAAGATCATGTCTTGTCTTATAAAGTATAGATCACACATTTTTGAAAAGAATACCTTTTTATTATAACCCTTGCATGTAATGATTTTGAAAAGCGAACGCTCTTTTCGTTAGGCTTTCTTTTAGCTTTACGTATGGTGAATGTTGTCTATTATTGAGTGATGTTTGTTCTTCTTGTCTGTTTGTGTGATATTCAGTGGTTGATCTAGTAGTTAAGAATCAAGATCTATTCCTATCCGTGGAAGAACCTCAAGTTTTCAATAAGCAACAGTAAGCAAGGCAAGTGGACTTCTCCCTCTGCATACTCTGTTTGATCCCAAACAATACATTTAATAAAGTTTATTCTTCGATGAATATATGCATAATTTGATGGGTTACCTATTTAGATAACCTTTCCAACCTTATTCCTTGATCAAACCTGGGAATTATAATTTAATCAAGTAGCTATGCTATTGCTACAACTTAACTTTATGCAGTCACTCCCGCTTATGATATTAATGTTCCAAATGGTAAGTTTACTCTATTGTTGTTAACCCGATGGTTAAACAAGATTATTGCATATTAATTGGAACATGGAGTGACCACCCGGGAAAACAGTGCTACCATGAGAACTATCATGGCTCTGGTCTTGGCTAAATAACTAGGGAAGTCTTATGTTGGGTGCTGGTCGTGGTCGACAGGAACGGGGGCATCTGGCAAGCTCTTATAGTTCCGGCTCAGGCAGATTGGATACGGGCATAGTTCCCAAAGCTTTACCCTGTAGTCTGGACTATAAGTTGGTCACGGTAGGTGTGCCTTATGCAGTTTGACCATTTCCAGCATTTGCGTAATGAGGACTCTAGGGAGAAGCCTCGTAGTGAGACCCTGGCCATTCACCTCGGAAGTGAATACGGGTCTAGCTAACCCGGGCTAGAAGGGAATCACGACTCATGGGTAAAGATGGGCCACCTCTGCAGAGTGTAAAAACTAATATATCAGCCGTGCTCACGGTTATGAGCGGCCTGGACTCCTCACATGATAATTGAACTTGAAGATGGAAATAAATCGAGATCCGATGATCTGCCAATGGTTTGCTTAAGTGGTTTCACTTAAGTGTTTTTGATATACTCTTGTACCTTTGTTTAATGGGAATACTTGGGATTTACACTTATTAGTAAGACAGGTGTTGTTAATAAAATGTTGACCAACTAAAATGCTTACTGCTCAACCTCAGCCTCACCTTGTTAGACCTGCATTAGTTTTTCCCCCACTTGCTGAGCCCCGACCATAAGTGAGCTCACCCTTGCTTAATTTTGATCAGAAGTTTGCAGATGAAGATATGATGCTGAACTCCATGGATGCTAGTCTAGTGATACCCCCGGTCATCTTCCTGTGGATGGATGTCCTTGTTTCGCTGTACTTTGATGAATAAAGGTTAAGACATTATGTCTGTTCTAAGTGTAATATGTTAATAAAACCGTTATTTACGCTTTTATGCATTGTTCTTTTGATATATTACACTTGTGACGTCAACATATGTGTGGAAATAGATCCTGGCACACATATGCTATGCACCCGGCTCTGCCCTTGGGAAACGGGTGTGACAGAAGTGGTATCAAAGCAATGTGACCGTAGGTCGCTAGATTAGTTAGAAATGGAAAGCCCAGTCGGTATTTCAAAACATGGTCTAATTTCTTCCATTAAAACTTACTTTATATCAAAACTCGTCTCTTTTATTTTCAACTCTTCTAGTCTGATTTTGGTCTATCAGAAGACTCTACTCAGAAGCACTACAAGATGGTCAAGTTAGGATTGAGGAACTTGAAGTGAAGTCTACCGGAAGGAACCCTTTCGAAGCTATCAACGATGCCCTATTCTTTGTCTTATCCCCACTCTACAAGAAGTTTTGTTATGGATCCCCTGGATCTATTATTCGACTTCTTGGTTAGGTTTATAGGATAGTTCTACAGTGTTAAGTTTTCGACTAGATCGGTAAAGACGACGTTATATTGTGGTTGTTTTCTAACTCATAATATTGCTATATAACCCTTGATTTCCTCTACTCTTGTTTTCTTGCCATTGTATTGTCGTCCTTGGACAATATCTACCTTGATATATTGAACACTTTGTGTCTCTACTTTTCTCCTTGATAATGCTTTCTCCCTATTGAATTCTTATACTTTTGCTTTTGTGCCATTGTATTGCCACCCTTGCGCAATATCTACCTTGATGTATGGAACCTTTGGCTCTCTACTCCTTGATAATGCTTTCTCCCTAACTCACTTTATATCCTTGGTTGTATCATTTATCCTGACTTTAATAGTTCATGATTATCTTATTTCACTATTGGCCACCGACAAATATGTCTTATCTAACTCCTTGATAATTCCTACCTGACTCCTTGACTTTATAATATATTTCTTATTCCAAACCTTGTCTCACCTTTTGTTTTGGTTGAATGAGTAGAATTGGATTGTGTTGTGCTGGTATGTTTGAATTCATTGTCCCTTGTGTTCATGATTAATTTGTTTTTTTTGAAATGATTGTTGGTGTATTGTGTGACTTTTGTCCACAATGACATCAGTTAGCTAGGTAAAACCTTAGATAGATGGGTTTTCTCTGCTCTCTATAATCTGTCTTTGCTCAACCCTTTCGTCCCTTCCATTCTTCCATACCTATACAGATGTCAGACAATGGAATGTTAACTGCAAGTGATGTCACTAAGTGCAAAGAATACATGGTGTTGGCAACTCCTCCAGCTAAGTCTCAGATAGAACAGTTCAAGAAGGCGCATGCACAGTTTCTGCAAGCAACATCTCAAGTGGTAGCTAGACTCCAACAAGTTGATTTAGCAGAATTTATAGCACATGAGCAGACTACCGACACCCATATGACATCAACCACAACATCACCCTCGATAGTTGACTTAGAAAAGCTGTTACATGCACAAGCTCTTGTAATACAGAATGTATCGCAACTCACCTCCTCATACCAGCAAGTGTTGGCAAGTCGAAACGTCACTAGAAATGAAACAACTGATAAAAAAAGGATGCACACCAACAGACAAACGACCTTGGAACATGTTGTTGTTGTGAGTACTATGGAATTCCTTGTCGCCAGATCAATACAAACGAAAGTGAAACTACAAAACAGAAGAACCGGATTTTATTTTCTGGTATAAAAAGTCAATGGTCTTCCCAAGAACAACTAATATCAGATGCATTGTCAGACGATGAATTGCCAGGTTTTCCAAAAAGGAAACATCACAAGGATGCCCAGCTCCAAAAAGAAGCACATGAGTGTTACATTGATGGATGGACTATCACCTGCACCCAGTTTCAGCCTCATTGTCGCATCAGTTCCAAGAAACAAAAAGGGAAACATGGAAAAAGTCAAGAAATAACTTCAAGAAAAGCTTGCTATCAATGTGGACGTGAAGGTCATTACTTCCGTAACTGTCCTGAGAAGCGTTCACTACCGGACACCCCCGAGATAAAGCTATCTCAGTCTCCAGACATGGAATATGAACAAAAATGTACAGAAACTTCTATCAACATCATGAAGAACAACAAAAGGAATAGGAAAATATTTGGATACATGAGTAGTCCCCCTCAACCACAAGCAAAAGCCCCAAAACACATGGATGCCCAAACAGAAGAATCAAGCCAGACTCAGCTATATGAGATACAGACACCCAATCATCCCTCATCACCTGTTGGTCAAGCAAAGTTGACTCGCAAAGAACTCAAAGCAAGAGGTGCTTGTTTCTACTGCAAAAATGAAGAACATATTATTCGTGAATGCCCTAAGAAGCGTCTAGACCAGCTAAAAAAAAGACGGTGAAGCAAGACCCAAACAATAATCGAGGAGACCAACCAGTTATAAGTACGGTGATGAAGATCGCTTGATTAGTAGTCATTGCGGAGCGAAGAAATGAAGAAGTTCCTTAAGTTTAGAAGAGTTCAATGAGAACTAAGAACCTACAAATAAACTATGTATCTCCTTTGCTTTCATGCTAGCCTTTCTTAATCTCGAGGACGAGATTCTTTTTAAGAGGGGTAGATTTGTGACACTATAAAAATCATTAAATAAAAATAATACATTTAGTTAATAATGATATTTGTGGTAATTAATTTTCTATTAAGTGTTCGTTATTTACTTGCTTTTGGAATGATTTTTGAATGCTCATGATTGATTTTGAATATGGAATATCATTTCTCTTAAATGAAAATTCACATAAATAATATAATAAATATTAGTCCAAGAATTTATATTTTATTTATAAATAATTTTGGTTTGATTATTATAAATTTTATGATTATTTGAATAGGTATTTCGAAATTAGAAAAAAAAGAAAAAGAAAAAAAAACAAAACCTAATCCTAATCTACCGAGCCGAAGCGGCCCATTAGGCCCATGAAGGCGGCCGCGCCTAACCCTAAGTCGCGCCCACCCTGCTCTATCTCCCAGCCGCCAACACCCAGGCGCCCGACCGCTTGCCACCGCGCCCCTGTGCCACGCGACGCCATGCGACCCGCCCGCGACACTGAGCCCCTGCATGCCAACCGAGCGGCCGCGCCCTTGAAGCTAACCCGCGCCGACCGCGACACGCCAGGAGGACCGACCGTGGCCGAGCCGCGCAACTGCACTAGCCTGAGCCGCCCGCCCGTGGACGCGCCGCTCGCCGCGACCCCATGCTCCAGAAGCCCGACGCCAATATCGCCGCGCCAGAACCCGCGCCACGCCGTCACCCGAGCCGTTCTGCGCGCTGTTCGCTCTCCCTCGCGTTATGGAACTTCAATGCCGCGGTTACTCCTCCCTTCGTTGATGAATGCCATCAATGGCTATGAAGCACCTGGCGCCCGTTATCCTCTTCCCTCGGCGTCTCTCCCTCTTCCCTTCCTCTTTCTATAAAGTCTGGTCGCAGCATAGAGTTCTCCCTCCCCTATCCGAGCCCTCTCCCTCACTCCTCGTGCTCTCTCTCCCTCGCCGTGCTGCCATCCGCGCCGGTGTTCGCCCGCGCAGCACCCCGTCGACCACGCCCACGCCGCCGCTCTGCTCACGCGCACCCGCTGTCGAGCCAGTGCTTGCGTACCGTACGCCGTTCGCCATCCGTGGAGTGCCTCGCCGGAGTTCATGCTCACTATCCACGTTCCCCGCCGGAGCTTCGCCGTCCGCGCAGCACCCCGTGACCGTGACCACGCCGTTCGTCATCGCGCGTTCGAGCCCGTTCGCCGTTCATCCAAGGTTGGAGACAACCCAAAACAACTTGAGTTTATTTTTATCATGTTTGAAGTTATGAATTTTGTGAATTATTGTTGTAATTTTTAGATGATGTGATTTGGCGATTCACGTGTACGATTTTAGAGAGTTGCGATGTATATGTGTAACCGAAATTGAACCCCGCGATAATATTTTAAATATGTGTATGATTTTATAGTTCTAAAAAAATGAACACGGTCACTAGTCACTACCCCGACGATTTTCATACTAGAAAACGTTTTCAGATTTAAATTCGCTTTAATGTGTGAAGCGATAATCGGTTAGTAATGATATAAGTATAATTTTAGTGATATAAGAAATTGAAATAGGAATTAAGCCACGTATTTTCGGACGAATGAAAAATGTATAGATTTTACTATTCATAATAGATGTATTCATAAGTATAGCACTTAATTACTTAGAATAGTAAAATGCTTATTTATGTCATAATAACCATGAATATGTTATTAAAAGTCTCATTTAGTAAATTGCAATTAATTCTTATTATATTAATGTTAGAAGAAATAAATAAACAATTTTTAGTTATATGTATAAATTCTATTTAGAAAAGAAAAGGAGAAAACCGAAATAGTAGGATTTATAATGTTAAAATGACTTAACTAGGCACTCATACTTTTCTAATAAAGAAAATAATAGTTATGTCGATAAACATAGGTTTCTTACTAAAGAAGTAGATAATTTGTTTCTAATTTTTAAATGATCTTTTTAGTAGATATCATGTTTTTGATTTAATAAGGTTCATTATAGATGTTTAAGTATAGCCGTATTAAATAGAAACTTAAAATAATGTGTAGACATATGTTTCTTAATAAAATATAAAATAAACATATGTCCAATTAATAGATTATTTATATTCTCAATTAAAAGATAACAAGGGTCAGTGCTTTTATAAACTAAAATGATAGTTGATACATAATTTCCTTTCTAATGAATTAGATCATTTAGATCATTTGTTCCTCCAATAGAATTAAAGATAATTAATAGATTAATTATCCTTTGTCATAATTTATTAATCAAACTTATAGTCAATTTGTTCTTAATTAGGTTTATGGCATGATTAATGATTTTATAGAATTTAATGCATAGTATATACGAATCACTTAGTTTTTCCTAAAGGATAAAATAAAGTAATAACTAAAATGTTAATTTATATACTGACTTTGAATATAGCTTTCTTAACGATAATATAAGCCATGTGTTTTCTTAATAAAGATAAAGATAATTATTTGTTTCATTATCTTTCCATATAAAACATATTTAGGCTTATATATGAGCTTTTCATCAATTAATGTTTAATAATGTGTTTCATAACTCATTAACCTTAGATATATAACATATATCTTTTATAAAAGGTTAAAAAGGTTTAATATCGTTATAACATGTTTTATCGT
The DNA here is from genome assembly GCF_902167145.1 of Zea mays. NCBI lineage: Eukaryota > Viridiplantae > Streptophyta > Magnoliopsida > Poales > Poaceae > Zea > Zea mays. Next base: position 66,593,394 of record NC_050105.1, read on the forward strand.
CTTATAAACCCTTAATCTTAGACATATCACATATGACGTTTTATAAAAGATTAAATTGGTGAACCTAATATTTGTATATTTAATTAATATATTTTTAAGATCATGTCTTGTCTTATAAAGTATAGATCACACATTTTTGAAAAGAATACCTTTTTATTATAACCCTTGCATGTAATGATTTTGAAAAGCGAACGCTCTTTTCGTTAGGCTTTCTTTTAGCTTTACGTATGGTGAATGTTGTCTATTATTGAGTGATGTTTGTTCTTCTTGTCTGTTTGTGTGATATTCAGTGGTTGATCTAGTAGTTAAGAATCAAGATCTATTCCTATCCGTGGAAGAACCTCAAGTTTTCAATAAGCAACAGTAAGCAAGGCAAGTGGACTTCTCCCTCTGCATACTCTGTTTGATCCCAAACAATACATTTAATAAAGTTTATTCTTCGATGAATATATGCATAATTTGATGGGTTACCTATTTAGATAACCTTTCCAACCTTATTCCTTGATCAAACCTGGGAATTATAATTTAATCAAGTAGCTATGCTATTGCTACAACTTAACTTTATGCAGTCACTCCTGCTTATGATATTAATGTTCCAAATGGTAAGTTTACTCTATTGTTGTTAACCCGATGGTTAAACAAGATTATTGCATATTAATTGGAACATGGAGTGACCACCCGGGAAAACAGTGCTACCATGAGAACTATCATGGCTCTGGTCTTGGCTAAATAACTAGGGAAGTCTTATGTTGGGTGCTGGTCGTGGTCGACAGGAATGGGGGCATCTGGCAAGCTCTTATAGTTCCGGCTCAGGCAGATTGGATACGGGCATAGTTCCCAAAGCTTTACCCTGTAGTCTGGACTATAAGTTGGTCACGGTAGGTGTGCCTTATGCAGTTTGACCATTTCCAGCATTTGCGTAATGAGGACTCTAGGGAGAAGCCTCGTAGTGAGACCCTGGCCATTCACCTCGGAAGTGAATACGGGTCTAGCTAACCCGGGCTAGAAGGGAATCACGACTCATGGGTAAAGATGCGCCACCTCTGCAGAGTGTAAAAACTGATATATCAGCCGTGCTCACGGTTATGAGCGGCCTGGACTCCTCACATGATAATTGAACTTGAAGATGGAAATAAATCGAGATCCGATGATCTGCCAATGGTTTGCTTAAGTGGTTTCACTTAAGTGTTTTTGATATACTCTTGTACCTTTGTTTAATGGGAATACTTGGGATTCACACTTATTAGTAAGACAGGTGTTGTTAATAAAATGTTGACCAACTAAAATGCTTACTGCTCAACCTCAGCCTCACCTTGTTAGACCTGCATTAGTTTTTCCCCCACTTGCTGAGCTCCGACCATAAGTGAGCTCACCCTTGCTTAATTTTGATCAGAAGTTTGCAGATGAAGATATGATGCTGAACTCCATGGATGCTAGTCTAGTGATACCCCCGGTCATCTTCCTATGGATGGATGTCCTTGTTTCGCTGTACTTTGATGAATAAAGGTTAAGACATTATGTCTGTTCGAAGTGTAATATGTTAATAAAACCGTTATTTACGCTTTTATGCATTGTTCTTTTGATATATTACACTTGTGACGTCAACATATGTGTGGAAATAGATCCTGGCACACATATGCTATGCACCCGGCTCTGCCCTTGGGAAACGGGTGTGACATCACCTAAGGGTGCAGCCGGGCTAGCACAACAAGTGCGAAAAATCGAAGTCTTCCGCGAAGACTATCCGTGCAAAAGTCACGTAAGGGTGCAGCCGGACTAGCACAACAAGTGCGAAAAATCGAAGTCTTCCGCGAAGACTATCCGCGCAGAAGTCGCCTAAGGGTGCAGTCGGATTAGCACCACAAGTGCGAAAAATCGATGTCTTCCGCGAAGACTATCCGCGCATAAGTCGCCTAAGGGTGCAGCCGGATTAGCACCACAAGTGCGAAAAATCGTATTCTTCCGCGAAGACTATCCGTGCAGAAGTCGCCTAAGGGTGCAGCCGGGCTAGCACAACAAGTGCGAAAAATCGAAGTCTTCCGCGAGGACTATCCGTGCAACAGTCTCCTAAGGGTGCAGCCGGACGAAGCTTAACAAGTGCGAAAACGACTACACCAAACCGTCCGCGCAAAGACCGACTACATGTGCACCAGCGCAACATAACAAACACACCAGACCAAGTACGTAACACCTTCGTGAGCATAGCCGAAGGCACACAACTTCATCATACAAGCTATTACATATGTACAAGCGAGGGCATCACACTTTACATCGGCTCAACCTTCGGAATAATTCCCATCTCCCTATAGTTAAATAGCATTATCCTCAGCTCCTCACCCGCAAAAAGACTTCGCAGCTCCCCCTCACCTGAACTCACAGCGGCCGGCAAGGACAGCAGTTCCTGCCTGCCAGCCCTACTCACACGAAGCCGACCACCGTCCACCTCACTCACTCTACGCTTCGCGACCGCCCTTCGCCGCCTACGCCCAGCACTCGAACCAGGCACAACTTCAGCATCCGCAGCATGCGGCGAAGCCTTCGCCGCTGCCACATCCAAGGCCGCAAAATAGTCCAAGTTCTCATCCGACGACTCTTCGGTCCACTCAACCGAGCTCCCAGAGTCACCAAAATCAGAAAACTTAGATGCAGACTCATCCGATTTATTCCCATCATCCACGGTCGAAGCCGCCAAAAAATTAGCAGTAGCGGTTGCGTGCGCAGGCCCAAAATCTTGAACCTGCGCAGCAACCAAGGTTCAACAACATATCCAAAATTCCCTAACTACCCACACCCACTAAGCCACCTGCGAAGACCCAGCCGTCGCGGGATCCTCCGCTGCCGGCTCCACCGCCATCTTCACAGGATCCTCAGCCCTCGGCGCGGCAGCTGGCGATGGGCCTCCGCTGGCCGCAGTGGTTGCGGGAGCATCGGGAATGCCTTCGACGGTTTCCAGGGGCAGCTCCGGGGGGGTCTCGGACGCAGCCACCATCAGGTTCGACTCTGAGTCAGGCTGCGCGCTGTTCAAAGCCCCGAAGTCATCCACCCTCTCGCCACGCGCCGCCTGAGACACAGCACACAGATTTAGCAAACCCACATATAACCTACATTCAACAAACACCAAACAAAAGCCAAACATTACCTGACCCCTCGCCGTCTCAGCCCGCTCCCTGACCACCTCCCGACCGTGGGGGCCCCACATCCGGTCGTAGAGGGCTCCCACGGATTCCTTCACCACAGGGTCCTCAACCTTGTAAATATCGCGCTCGAAATCCTCATCAGCTTGGTCGAAGACCTCATAGTGCCGGCACCCTTCGCGAGATAGCGCGTTCATCGCCCCCTCGCAAGTGACCAGGGAGGCATAAGACATAAACCCCTCCACGATGGCGGGGAGCGCCAGCAACTCCTCCTGTATCCACTCGAGGCAGCGAAGTCCGGGCTCTCGGTTCGGCACTTCGAAGTCAGCGGTCCGCGCGCCCAGCTCATGGTATGAATCCATAAGCTGTTTGCGTGTCCGCTCAGCCTCCGAGCACGTCGAAGCCTCGACCCTCTCCACACGGGCCTGCAGAGCGTTGAGCCGCCCCTCCAACTCCTCGGCGCGCTGCCTGGCAAGACTGCCCTCCGCCGCGCCAAATTGGCCTCCGCCTGCGCCGACTGCGCCTTGGCGAGGGCCTCATTAGCCTCCTTCCTTTCCTCCGCCAGTTGGCGCCGGAGGTTAGTTCTCTCACCCTCCAGCACGGCCACCTTATTCGCCAGCTTGCGGCACTTGCTGTCAGCGGCCGACTTTTCCCGGACGGCGTCAGCATGTTGCGTCCGAAGTCTCTCGACCTCGGCAGACACAACTGCCGTCAGGGCCCCCGACGCCGCGCGGTCTGCGAAGTCAGCCGCCTACAAAACACACATAAGACCACAGCCCCAACGAAGCCGGTAAAAAACCAAAGTCTAGCTCAGCGCACCTGACTTAGTGCCTCCTTCAGCTCCTTCAGCCGGCGGGACACAGCACCCGCCTCGTCCCTGACGGCAGTGAGTGCCGGAATCTCGCCACCGGCACTAAGAGCACTGCCCTTCGCCCTGGGCACCACGGCAGCCGCCACGGTCGCCACGGCAGGCGGAACAACAACAAGTTGGCCTTCGTCCGACCCTGCGACGTATCAACAGATTAAAAAAAACTCGAGCCAATGACTTACCAACAAGATAATCTTCCACACTAATGTCGGTGGCAAAGTCGGCGACGCGCTTGCCCGGCGGCGGCAACTCTCGGGCCGCCTTCGCAGCTGTAACACCCTGAATTTGGGGTATAAAAATTTCTTTGCTCGTATTCACAAATTCAGGTGTTACTTCTCTCTTCACATCTTCCCCAACCTCCTCCTTCTCCTTTTTATAGAAGAAGAGTGGTTATTTTCAAGTGCAAATTCAAGTATAAACTAATAGGTTAAACCCTAAGGGAACAACGGTTGTTGCATCATGTTGGAAAACATTTATTTTGTTTGCTTGTTGTTTGATGAATGGTTTGCTTGATCTTTCTATTAATCATTTGTTTGTGCATAGAGTTAAACTGAAATAAATAGAAAACAGAAAGAAAAGAGAAAGAAAAAGGAAAAGGAAAAGGAAAAGTAGCCCAGCCCCCCCCCCCTGGCCCAGCTCGGCCAGCCCACCCGCGCCCCCTCCCCCTCTCTTTCTTCCCCCTCGGCCCACCGCGCGAATCCTCTCTCTCGTGGGCCAGCTCCACGTGCGGCCCACCCCAGCCCCAGCGCGCTCAGCAATCCCAGCCCAGCTGCGCCCGCGGCCGCTGGTCAGTGGGGCCCGCGTGCCGGTCCCGCGCGCGCTCGACGGCAGCGCGCCCAGCTCGCGCGCCTGCGTCGCGGCGGCCCAGCTCGCGCGCAATCCCGGCCCAGCCGCACGCCCAGCGCGCCCAGCGCGCCCAGCTCCGCGCGCGTAGAGCGCCGCCGCCGCTGCTCGTAGGCCCGCGCGTAAGGAGCACTGTATATCTTCCCCAAAACGGCTCTACGCAGTTTTCTCGCCCACGACGTCTCCAAAACCGAACCGTCCGAGATTTTTGCGCAGTTTCTCGCCCACCATCGCCTCCCCTCGTCACGACCTTGCCGTGGATCACCGCCGGAGCGCCGCCGTTCGTCCGCCGAGGTGAACTCGCCCCGTCCTCTCTCCCCTTCCCCATTCTCTCTCCCACCGTGTGCGTTCGCTGTGTCCTGGCAGCCCCTCGTCGCGCTCTTCTTCGTTCCCCGGCGAGGCCTCGCCCTGCCATCGTGTCCCGCAGCGCGCAGCAAGTCCATTGCCCCGGCGTGCAGGCCCCGTGCGCACAGCCGCGCCGACGCAGTAGCCGCGCCCCACCTGCGCAGCGTGCCTGGCCCCTGCCTCGTCCTCGCCCCAGCCCCGGCCACCTGCGCGTAGTGCCGCCCTCGTCTCTTCTCCTCTGGCCGCTCGCAGCACGTCCAGCCGCGTGGACATCTAGCGCAGTAGCAGCCGCGTCCCGCTTCACCGACGAACCTCGCCCCTGCGCGTCGCAGCCGAGTTGCTGCGCGCTCGCTGCATGCCCAGCTCGTCCCCATGCCTCTAGTCGCCGGTGCGCTGCGAGCACGGCCGAACCCAGCCCAAATCGGCGAGCCGCCGCGCGTCCAGCACCCCGTGCCCGATTGACCGTGGCCGCCGTGGCTAACTATGGTGACCGAACCGCCGAGCCCGATCCCGCCGGTGTCCCTGCAGCCTGCCCCGTTCGTTCGTCCACCATCGCCGTGCCTCGGACTCACCAACAGCCGTGTCGCGCACGTTAAGTCGCGTGTGCGCAGTGCCTCGCCGTGCTCTCGCAGCCGTCATCGCGCAACTTGTGCGCGCGCTTGCGTTCGCTTGCGCGCAGTGCGTCGATGGGACCCCGTCTACCCCTCCGTCTACCCCTCCGTCTACCCCCCGCCTACCCCTCGTCTACCCCCCCGTATGCTTTCATGTCGTTCGCCATCGCCCGCGTGTCGCGCAATAAGTCGTCGCGTGCTGTCCGCGCGCGTTGTGCGTGCTGTTCACACGTGTCGTTGTGCGTTTTACGCACGCTAATGATTCATTTCACCTAGAATAGCTCGCGCTAAGTAAATATATATATATTTAAGCAACGGTTATTCGAACAGCACACTAATCGGGACTAAGTGGTAATTTTACTCGGCATGTGATTATTTTCTGTTAATATGATTAAGCTGAATTAAATATTATAATTTACATTCGCTTAGTATACATGTGATATCTCTCGACCGTAGTATCAGTCGTATCGGTTCCGTTCTCGCGTAGTCGTAGATGCGAATTCTTTGTCGCGTGCATATTTATTTGATCTATACTGTTGTATGGTGTACTGTTTTCTACCATTTCAAGAATGTTGGATGTATGTTTGCACTCGCGTAGATATCGGGCCGTTCGTGGAGTCTGAGGGAATTGCAGGAGAAGACCCTGAGCAGCAGCATCTTGGTGAAGGCAAGTGTCCTCTGACCCATTATGTCCCATTTATTTTATAATACACTGTCCCGCATACTATGAACAACCTAAGGATTTACTAGCTTTCTATTTACCTTATCCTTGTTTACCTTTGGGTTATCATGGTTAGCATTCTGCTATTGCTTTAACTTAATCAATGAACATGATGAGACTATTTATGATACTGTTATCCTGATGATGTTGATGATCTTGTGATACTCTAGGGGGCTCAGGCTGTTTCCTGAGTACCTCTCCGTAAGGACCTGTTCGTTGAGAGATCACCCGGGATAACAGTGCAACCATGAGGGTGGAATAGGGTGCCCTTAGCTGATTAATTAGATGAACTAGAAGTGTAGTTGCTTCGCCGTCGTGCCGTCAATGGGGTCCAGGCACAGTGCTTGCTCTGCCGAGGCTGGGTGCCGAGGTTCTTTCGTTTTGCTTTTTAGTCGCCCTCCTGCGGGGAGAGGTACTGTGTTTATCAAACTGGAGAAACCTAACGGGCAGCTATGACCTCTAGGGAATCTTTGTAAAGGCTTCGTAGTGAATCCCTGGCCATTCACCTTGGGAGTGAATAAGGGTCTTGCAAGCCCGGGCTAGAGAGGGAATCACGGCTCATGGGTAAAGTGTGCGACCTCTGCAGAGGGTAGTGAAACTGGTATATCAGCCGTGCTCACGGTTAAGAGCAGCCTTGGGATCCTCTTTGATTAGAGATACAGATGGTTCGAGATACAATGATTATGTTTATGGGTTTGGTTCGACTATGTTGATGTTGTTCCTCGATGAGGAAATGGTACGGGTTGTTAAATGCTAAAATCTGGCTTCTACTAATGATAAATACTTGACCAACTAAAAGCAACTGCTGGAGCCTAACCCCACATAAAGCTAGTCCACTTCAGCCAAACGGGACATTTGCTGAGTACGTTGATGTGTACTCATCCTTGCTTTACCACAAAACACCAGGTTGTCCGCATTGTAACCACTGCTCAGGAGAAGGTGAAGCCGTAGAAGGAAACTTCCAGGAGTTCCAGGACTACGACGAATTCTAGGTGTGGGTTGGCGGCAACCCCCAGTCAGCTGCCTGTGGAGGCCTTGTCTTTACTACGTTTCGCTAGTACTTTGATTTACCTGTTAAGTCGATGACTATGTGGATGTCTATGACTCTGTGATGTAATAAGTTAACACTCTTTTATGTTATTATTCGAGCACTGTGCGATGATGTTCATTTATGTAATCGCTGTGTACGTGAGTTCTGATCCTGGCACGTACATAGTTCGCATTCGGTTTACCTTCCAAAACCGGGTGTGACATAAGTGGTATCAGAACCAGGTTGACTGTAGGACCGCTGACCTAGAGTAGCACTGGTCGTACTAAGGACTATTGACCTTCCCTCTCACCTTGACCTCTGATGTTACTTCAAAAGTCGGTCACCTCGACCAACCCTATGTTTTACTACATATATATATACTATATTATACCTTGTTAAAAATTTTTTATTTGTTCTATCTATGGTTTACTCACTTGTCATATTAGTTCTGTTCTTACTCTTATGCTTACGGTGTCTTTTGTAGATGGCTCGACTTAGACACACTGCTCGTAAGTCGGTGATTCCTTTCCTGCCGTCTCGCCTTGCGGAGCGTCCCCTGCGCCGCACTGTGTCCGGTCAGTCGAGTCACCTGGAGAGACTGCACCACCGCCTGCGTGAGGAGCAGGAGCGCCAGCGTCAGCACAGGGAGCAGCAGGGCTCTTCCTCCCCGCCTGAGCAGGAGGTGGAGTCCGTGAGGCGCCGCTCCTCTGTTCCCCAGCTAGAGGCACCCCCTGCCCCACCGCGGGACGCCCCGACTGTTGGAGGAGCTACTGGAGGAGGTCCTGGAGGAGACCCCGACGACGACGACTCAGACCACAGCACAGAGTCCTCTGAGCCGCAGGAGGCGGAAGGATGGGTCGCCCGACCCATCACCCGTGACGCCGCTCGCGGTTGTCACTTCCACGACGCACTCGACACCTTGCTGCGCCAGGCTTTCGACCGGCACACCTGGTCGATCGAGTACCGTTGTGTAGTCTACCAGCACAGTCGCGGGAGGTACCCGGACCGCTGGGAGGCTACCTGCCTAGTTCGCCGTCCGGAGGATGACCTCCGGGGTGCAGAGGCCGTTTCGGAGCACTACTCCATCTCCGAGAGGGACACTGCAGAGGCGGCTATGCAGGATGCAGCACGGCGTGCACTCTCCCAGTACTGTTCCTTGTTCGGTGGGGTGGCCGACGGTCTTAACCTTAGGTACTACCCCCGCCGTCCTACTGGCAGCACAGAGAGTGTGGTTGTCTCACCTGTTGGTGAGGGTAACCCTAGGTTGAGCAGCACAGTCAACCTAGTCGCGGTGCTTAACACCGAGCTGGATCATTCTCTGGACGAGCTGAGCAGGGCTCGAACGGAGATTGCTGAGTTGCGTGCTGAGCTAGCAGAGCGCCGCCACCAGGAGGGTGGTTCTCCCGCTCCTGCTGGGACTCAGCACCCATACCGCTCGCCGCCACGTGGTCACCACACTTATGGTTCCCCTGCCTGTAAGACCAGGATAGATCTGGATCCTTAGATCGTTAGCGTCGGAGTTTGTAATAATTCTTAAGTCGGATGTCTCAGTCTTAGGTAGTCAGTTTAGTTTGCTTACCAGTTGCTTCCATTCAGTTTAGTTTGCTTATTAGTTGCTTACATGCTTGTTATGATGAACTTGTGCTGGATTTGAATCTTTGTAATGACTGTAGCCAACATGTGGGTTTCCCCTGCAGTTTGGCTTAGCTAGTAATGTTAATGAAGTCAGTTGTTTAGTTGGGAAACCATTTACTTCTACTTTCCTTTTCATCTGAGAAGCTGTGTTGAATCATAATGGGGATCAGTGAAGCTCTTTATTCACTCAGTGTCATGAAGAATTCTGTATTCCCTTTTCTTATGCTGAAGGATTGTAAGATCAATGCTGATGTGTGAATGTCTTCCACAGATGTCTGACAACAGGCGCCGATGCAACAGGCGTGCTCAGCAAGAGCAACGTGCCCAGCAGGAGGAACATCAGAGGCAGCCTCCCCCGCCACCCCCGATGACAGTGGAGCAGATGTTCTTGATGCAAACTCAGGCAGTGCAGGCTATTGGGCAGACTCTGGCAGCCATGCAGCAGGCTCAACAGCAACCCAACCCCAGTTGCAAGTGCAGATGCCCCAGATGCCACGGGATAAGCGTGGCGAGTTCATGAGAGGGCACCCTCCTACCTTCGCCCATTCTGCTGACCCCATGGATGCAGAAGACTGGTTGAGTGCAGTGGAAAGGGAACTGCGCACCGCCCAATGCGACGACAGGGAGAAGGTCCTGTATGGTCCCCGCCAGCTAAGGGGAGCAGCCCAGTCCTGGTGGGAGTCCTACCTCGCTACCCATGCTGACCCCGAAGCTATCACTTGGGAGGAATTCAGCGAGAGTTTCCGTCGGTACCATGTTCCAGAGGGACTAATGATCGTGAAGAAAGAGGAGTTCTTGGCTCTGAGGCAGGGACCCCTGTCTGTTAGTGAATACAGGGACAAGTTTCTGCAGCTATCTCGTTATGCACCTGAAGACGTCAACACTGATGCTAAAAGGCAGTACAGGTTCATGAGGGGTTTGGTGGATCCCCTGCATTACCAGCTGATGAACCACACCTTCCCCACCTTCCAGCATCTGATCGATAGGGCAATTATGACCGAGAGGAAGCGCAAGGATATGGAAGATCGGAAGCGCAAGATGAGTGGACCACAGTCCGGGAGCATCAGCCGTCCCCGCTTCTCAGGCAGTTCATCTCAGCAAGGCAGGCCCAGTCACCCACAGGGATATCCGAATCAGAATCAGCGTCCGCATCAGCAGCAGTTTCAGAGGCAGTATCCACAGCAGCAGCAGCAGTATCGTCAGAACAGCCAGCAAGGAGGTAACCAGTATCAGAGGCAGAACAACCAGGCACCTCGCCTTCCTGCCCCAGCAGCAAATCAGAGCAACCAAGCAGCCCCAGCACAAGGTGGAGGCAGAGGATGTTTCCACTGTGGAGAACAAGGCCACTGGGCGATGCATTGCCCAAAGAAGATGGCGCAGCAGCAGACCAACCCCAATGCTCCAACGAGGCAAGGTGTACTGCAGCCGGCAGCAGGTAATCGTGGCCAAGCGTACAACCGTGGGAAGGTGAACCACTTGGAGGCCGAAGCGATCCAGGATGCACCAGATGTGGCAGTAGGTATGTTCTCAATCGAATCTCATTCCGCAAAAGTGCTATTTGATACTGGTGCAACTCATTCATTTGTCACTGCAATATGGGTAGAAATGCATAACATCTCAGTAGAGGCAATGATGCCGCCCATGAGGATTAATTCGGTTGGTGGTAAAGTGCAAGCAGATAGAATATGCTCAAATATAAGGGTGGAAATAAGGGGGATAGGGTTCCCCAGTGACCTAATAGTAATAGACACCCTTGGAGTAGATGTCATCCTAGGGATGAATTGGTTAATGAAATATGAAGCGAATGTTAGCTACGACAAGAGGACCGTAACATTGAAGTCCCCATCCGGAGAGGAGGTAGTGGCTGAGCTAAGGATGCCTAAATCAGCGGAGGGAGATTGTCACCAGATTTCAGTTGATAGTAAGGAGCCCAACCCGCTCGAGGCTATCAAGGTTGTGTCAGACTTTTCGGATGTGTTTCCCGAGGAGCTAACGGGCATGCCACCCGAGAGAAAAGTCGAATTTGCCATAGAGCTTATCCCTGGTACCGCCCCCATTTCCAAAAGAGCCTATCGAGTGTCTGGACCAGAATTGGTGGAACTCAAGAAGCAGATTGATGAGCTGTTAGAAAAGGGTTACATCAGACCAAGCACCTCGCCTTGGGCCGCTCCGGTATTGTTTGTAGAGAAGAAAGATGGTACCAAAAGGATGTGCATAGATTACAGAGCCCTGAATGAAGTCACTATTAAGAACAAGTACCCTCTGCCAAGAATAGAAGATTTGTTTGACCAACTCAGAGGTGCCAGCGTATTCTCGAAGATAGATCTGAGGTCAGGCTACCATCAACTCAGAATCCGACCCTCGGACATACCGAAGACAGCATTCATCACCAAGTATGGGTTATATGAGTATACAGTTATGTCCTTTGGTTTGACAAATGCACCAGCCTTCTTTATGTACCTGATGAACAGTGTGTTCATGGACTACCTAGACAAGTTTGTGGTAGTGTTCATCGACGACATTCTCATATATTCCAAAAGTGAGGAAGATCATGTGGAGCATTTGAAGATGGTATTGCAAAGGCTACGAGAGCATCAGTTGTATGCCAAGCTGAGTAAATGCGAGTTCTGGATTCATGAAGTCTTGTTTCTGGGTCACATCATAAACCAAGATGGGTTAGCTGTGGATCCAAAGAAAGTAGCAGATATCCTGAATTGGAAGGCACCGAAGGATGTTCGTGGGATCAAGAGCTTCATTGGAATGGCCGGATACTATAGGCGTTTCATTGAAGGCTTTTCAAAGATTGCTAGACCAATGACAGCGTTATTAGCGAAGAAAGTTGAGTTTAAGTGGACCCAAAAGTGTCAAGAAGCATTTGAAGAACTGAAGAATAGATTGACCACAGCACCGGTGTTAGTCCTGCCTGATGTTCACAAGCCATTTTCGGTGTACTGCGATGCTTCTTACACCGGATTGGGATGTGTGCTAATGCAAGAAGGAAGAGTTGTAGCATACTCATCTCGACAGCTGAAGATTCATGAGAAAAATTACCCCACTCACGACCTAGAGTTGGCAGCAGTGGTTCATGCTCTGAAGACATGGAGACATTATCTGTATGGACAGAAGTGCGACATCTACACAGATCACAAGAGTCTGAAATACATATTCACCCAGTCAGAGTTAAACATGAGGCAGCGAAGATGGTTGGAATTGATCAAAGACTATGAGTTGGAGATACATTACCATCCAGGCAAAGCCAATGTTGTTGCAGATGCTCTGAGCAGGAAGAGTCAAGTCAATATGTTGGCCACGTACCCAATGCCATATGAGTTAGCCAAGGAGTTCGACAGACTGAGTCTCGGTTTCCTGAACAGCACGCAAGGAGTAATAGTGGAATTAGAGCCCACCCTAGAGCGGGAGATCAAAGAAGGGCAGAAGGATGATGAAAACATCAACAATATCCGACAGCTGATCTTAGAAGGAAGAGGCAAAGACTTTCGAGAGGATGAAGAGGGAGTAATATGGTTCAAGGACCGATTGTGTGTTCCCGACATCAAACCTATTCGGGAGCTGATCCTAAAGGAAGCTCATGAGACAGCCTACTCCATACACCCTGGAAGCGAAAAGATGTATCAGGATTTAAAAAGGAGATTTTGGTGGTATGGCATGAAAAGAGAAATCGCAGAATATGTCGCCATCTGTGATAGCTGTCAAAGGACCAAAGCAGAGCATCAAAGGCCCGCCGGACTGTTGCAGCCGTTGCAGATCCCTCAGTGGAAGTGGGATGAGATCGGGATGGATTTCATAGTTGGCCTACCTCGTACCCGGGCCGGCTATGATTCCATCTGGGTGGTTGTGGACCGCTTAACAAAGGTAGCCCATTTTATACCTGTGAAGACAACGTACACCGGAGCAGTGTTAGCTGAGTTATACATGTCTCGAATAGTCTGCCTTCATGGTGTGCCGAAGAAGATAGTGTCAGATCGAGGAACACAGTTTACCTCTCATTTTTGGCAGCAGCTACAAGAAGCTTTGGGCACGCATTTGAACTTCAGCTCAGCTTATCACCCGCAGACAGACGGTCAGACTGAAAGAACTAATCAGATCCTAGAAGATATGTTGAGAGCCTGTGCGTTGCAAGACAAGTCAGGATGGGACAAAAGGTTACCTTATGCGGAATTCTCCTACAACAATAGTTACCAGGCCAGCTTGAAGATGTCACCGTTTCAGGCGCTCTATGGACGGAGTTGTAGGACTCCGCTGCATTGGGACCAGCCTGGAGAGAGACAGGTGTTTGGCCCCGACATTTTGCTAGAAGCCGAAGAGAATATCAAAATGGTTCGGGAGAATCTGAAGATAGCACAATCAAGGCAGCGAAGCTATGCAGACAGAAGGAGAAGGGAACTGAGTTTCGAAGTGGGAGATCACGTCTATCTGAAGGTGTCACCAATCAGAGGAGTCAGAAGGTTCGGAGTCAAAGGCAAGCTAGCACCCCGGTACGTTGGACCATATCAAATTCAAGCAAAGCGTGGAGAAGTGGCCTACCAGCTCAACTTACCGGGAAGTTTGTCGGCAGTGCACAATGTGTTCCACGTGTCGCAATTGAAGAAGTGTCTGCGAGTGCCAGAAGAACAGTTGCCAGTGGAGGACTTGGAGGTCCAAGAGGATCTGACCTACATAGAGAAGCCAACGCAGATTCTAGAGTTTGCAGACAGAGTCACCCGGAGGAACACCATCAGAATGTGCAAAGTCAGATGGGGCCACCACTCTGAGGAAGAAGCAACCTGGGAGCGAGAAGATGATCTGAAAGCCAAATACCCTGAACTCTTTGCTGACCAACCTTGAATCTCGGGGCGAGATTCTTTTAAGGGGGATAGGTTTGTAACACCCTGAATTTGGGGTATAAAAATTTCTTTGCTCGTATTCACAAATTCAGGTGTTACTTCTCTCTTCACATCTTCCCCAACCTCCTCCTTCTCCTTTTTATAGAAGAAGAGTGGTTATTTTCAAGTGCAAATGCAAGTATAAACTAATAGGTTAAACCCTAAGGGAACAACGGTTGTTGCATCATGTTGGAAAACATTTATTTTGTTTGCTTGTTGTTTGATGAATGGTTTGCTTGATCTTTCTATTAATCATTTGTTTGTGCATAGAGTTAAACTGAAATAAATAGAAAACAGAAAGAAAAGAGAAAGAAAAAGGAAAAGGAAAAGTAGCCCAGCCCCCCCTGGCCCAGCTCGGCCAGCCCACCCGCGCCCCCTCCCCCTCTCTTTCTTCCCCCTCGGCCCACCGCGCGAATCCTCTCTCTCGTGGGCCAGCTCCGCGTGCGGCCCACCCCAGCCCCAGTGCGCCCAGCAATCCCAGCCCAGCTACGCCCGCGGCCACTGGTCAGTGGGGCCCACGTGCCGGTCCCGCGCGCGCTCGACGGCAGCGCGCCCAGCTCGCGCGCCTGCGTCGCGGCGGCCCAGCTCCCGCGTGCCGGCCCAGCTCGCGCGCCTGCGTCGCGGCGGCCCAGCTCGCGCGCAATCCCGGCCCAGCCGCACGCCCAGCGCGCCCAGCGCGCCCAGCTCCGCGCGCGTAGAGCGCCACCGCCGCTGCTCGTAGGCCCGCGCGTAAGGAGCACTGTATATCTTCCCCAAAACGGCTCTACGCAGTTTTCTCGCCCACGACGTCTCCAAAACCGAACCGTCCGGGATTTTTGCGCAGTTTCTCGCCCACCATCGCCTCCCCTCGTCACGACCTCGCCGTGGATCACCGCCGGAGCGCCGCCGTTCGTCCGCCGAGGTGAACTCGCCCCGTCCTCTCTCCCCTTCCCCATTCTCTCTCCCACCGTGTGCGTTCGCTGTGTCCTGGCAGCCCCTCGTCGCGCTCTTCTTCGTTCCCCGGCGAGGCCTCGCCCTGCCATCGTGTCCCGCAGCGCGCAGCAAGTCCATTGCCCCGGCGTGCAGGCCCCGTGCGCACAGCCGCGCCGACGCAGTAGCCGCGCCCCACCTGCGCAGCGTGCCTGGCCCCTGCCTCGTCCTCGCCCCAGCCCCGGCCACCTGCGCGTAGTGCCGCCCTCGTCTCTTCTCCTCTGGCCGCTCGCAGCACGTCCAGCCGCGTGGACATCTAGCGCAGTAGCAGCCGCGTCCCGCTTCACCGACGAACCTCGCCCCTGCGCGTCGCAGCCGAGTTGCTGCGCGCTCGCTGCATGCCCAGCTCGTCCCCATGCCTCTAGTCGCCGGTGCGCTGCGAGCACGGCCGAACCCAGCCCAAATCGGCGAGCCGCCGCGCGTCCAGCACCCCGTGCCCGATTGACCGTGGCCGCCGTGGCTAACTATGGTGACCGAACCGCCGAGCCCGATCCCGCCGGTGTCCCTGCAGCCTGCCCCGTTCGTTCGTCCACCATCGCCGTGCCTCGGACTCACCAACAGCCGTGTCGCGCACGTTAAGTCGCGTGTGCGCAGTGCCTCGCCGTGCTCTCGCAGCCGTCATCGCGCAACTTGTGCGCGCGCTTGCGTTCGCTTGCGCGCAGTGCGTCGATGGGACCCCGTCTACCCCTCCGTCTACCCCTCCGTCTACCCCCCGCCTACCCCTCGTCTACCCCCCCCCCGTATGCTTTCATGTCGTTCGCCATCGCCCGCGTGTCGCGCAATAAGTCGTCGCGTGCTGTCCGCGCGCGTTGTGCGTGCTGTTCACACGTGTCGTTGTGCGTTTTACGCACGCTAATGATTCATTTCACCTAGAATAGCTCGCGCTAAGTAAATATATATATATATTTAAGCAACGGTTATTCGAACAGCACACTAATCGGGACTAAGTGGTAATTTTACTCGGCATGTGATTATTTTCTGTTAATATGATTAAGCTGAATTAAATATTATAATTTACATTCGCTTAGTATACATGTGATATCTCTCGACCGTAGTATCAGTCGTATCGGTTCCGTTTTCGCGTAGTCGTAGATGCGAATTCTTTGTCGCGTGCATATTTATTTGATCTATACTGTTGTATGGTGTACTGTTTTCTACCATTTCAAGAATGTTGGATGTATGTTTGCACTCGCGTAGATATCGGGCCGTTCGTGGAGTCTGAGGGAATTGCAGGAGAAGACCCTGAGCAGCAGCAGCTTGGTGAAGGCAAGTGTCCTCTGACCCATTATGTCCCATTTATTTTATAATATACTGTCCCGCATACTATGAACAACCTAAGGATTTACTAGCTTTCTATTTACCTTATCCTTGTTTACCTTTGGGTTATCATGGTTAGCATTCTGCTATTGCTTTAACTTAATCAATGAACATGATGAGACTATTTATGATACTGTTATCCTGATGATGTTGATGATCTTGTGATACTCTAGGGGGCTCAGGCTGTTTCCTGAGTACCTCTCCGTAAGGACCTGTTCGTTGAGAGACCACCCGGGATAACAGTGCAACCATGAGGGTGGAATGGGGTGCCCTTAGCTGATTAATTAGATGAACTAGAAGTGTAGTTGCTTCGCCGTCGTGCCGTCAATGGGGTCCAGGCACAGTGCTTGCTCTGCCGAGGCTGGGTGCCGAGGTTCTTTCGTTTTGCTTTTTAGTCGCCCTCCTGCGGGGAGAGGTACTGTGTTTATCAAACTGGAGAAACCTAACGGGCAGCTATGACCTCTAGGGAATCTTTGTAAAGGCTTCGTAGTGAATCCCTGGCCATTCACCTTGGGAGTGAATAAGGGTCTTGCAAGCCCGGGCTAGAGAGGGAATCACGGCTCATGGGTAAAGTGTGCGACCTCTGCAGAGGGTAGTGAAACTGGTATATCAGCCGTGCTCACGGTTAAGAGCAGCCTTGGGATCCTCTTTGATTAGAGATACAGATGGTTCGAGATACAATGATTATGTTTATGGGTTTGGTTCGACTATGTTGATGTTGTTCCTCGATGAGGAAATGGTACGGGTTGTTAAATGCTAAAATCTGGCTTCTACTAATGATAAATACTTGACCAACTAAAAGCAACTGCTGGAGCCTAACCCCACATAAAGCTAGTCCACTTCAGCCAAACGGGACATTTGCTGAGTACGTTGATGTGTACTCATCCTTGCTTTACCACAAAACACCAGGTTGTCCGCATTGTAACCACTGCTCAGGAGAAGGTGAAGCCGTAGAAGGAAACTTCCAGGAGTTCCAGGACTACGACGAATTCTAGGTGTGGGTTGGCGGCAACCCCCAGTCAGCTGCCTGTGGAGGCCTTGTCTTTACTACGTTTCGCTAGTACTTTGATTTACCTGTTAAGTCGATGACTATGTGGATGTCTATGACTCTGTGATGTAATAAGTTAACACTCTTTTATGTTATTATTCGAGCACTGTGTGATGATGTTCATTTATGTAATCGCTGCGTACGTGAGTTCTGATCCTGGCACGTACATAGTTCGCATTCGGTTTACCTTCCAAAACCGGGTGTGACAGCAGCCTCCGGCACCCTGCTGGACATAGGGGCGGCCTTCACAGACTTGGAACCACCGGCGGCAGCCGCCTTCGCAGCCTCTGGCGCCCTGCTGGATGCAGGGATGGCCGACTTCACCGCCAGCGGCGGCTGGCTTCCGCTGGGGACAGCAGCTTTCGCAGTCCCCCGCGGCCTCTTCGGCCTGGCCTCATGAAGTCTGACGACCGCCTGGTGCTTCTGTGCAGCTCCCTGACGATCCTTGTCCATCACTGCCGACACAACAGCAGCAATATTTCGCCCGTAAGGAAACACTTTCCAGTCACGAACCATGCGAGATGTAAAAAAGTCTTCGCCGACCGCGCGGGGGATAGGAACATTCTTAGGCCACCAACCACCGGTAACCCTCAGCATCCGCACCGAAGACTCCCGGAGCTCGGGCGAAGACATCCTTCCCCCCGTGGCCGCGCATGTCCTCATCAATTCCCTAGCAAAACCATCAGACACCCCCAGTCCTCCCATAGCAATACCTAGTTTCCTCTTCTTAGAGGATGGGGCGGCCGCCGGCGCGGGGTCATCTCCAGTCTCTACCACCGGCTTCTTCCCGCGACGATCCACATCGTCTTGGCTGGGATAACCTCCATACGGCAGACGGTTCAACTCGAAAACCCTGTTCAAGCGGTCATTAGACCCGCGAATATCCCAGCTACGCTGGCCCTCTGTCTTTGGCACGTACCGACCGACGATCCGCACCGCCCCATCCTCCGCCTCACGCACAAAGGCGGCCGGATCGCGGCTATGCAGATCCAGCGCGAAGGCGGGACTTCGCACCAACTTTCCACCATGGGAAGGCATCTGGCGAGGGCATACTTCGCCCAACGCCCAGCCATGCGCCAAAGGCCACACCCCGTACGCCACAAACTCTTCAACCAAATCGCGCCCGCTGCTCAGGCCGGCGGCGCACCGAAGGGCCCCTTCGTCCGCATCCTCCTCCGCCACTTCAAACAGCGGGTATGCTGAATAATAATGCGAGCACATCTCAGCCAAGGGAGCCCCGGCAGGTCTTCGACTGTGCCCTCCGCAACGTAGAACCAAAACTCATGCCAGTTGCCCCACTTATTGCGGGCGCAAGGAACCAACTCAACTACCTCCATCGAGGTCTTGCCGGTCTTCGGCGTAAATGTACAGGACCCAAACTGGGCAACCTCATTTCCGATCATCCTTTTCTGCCTGTGCAGGCAATAGTACTTCGCGAAGACTTCGACTGATGGCTGTCCGCCGTACGAAGTCGTCGCCCAGACATACTTCGACAGAGCCACCACGGCATTCGGAGTCAGCTGATGAATCTGGACGTTAAATCTGCGAAGGACTTCTCCCACAAATCTGTGCGCAGGCAGGCGAAGACCAGCGGCAAAGAACGCCTCGAACACAACCAACTCGCCTTCCGGCTCGGGGACCTCCTCCGTCCCTGGGACATGAGTGACTCCGCCGCCAAAGTAACCAAGCCGCTGCATATCTTGCACGCGGACCGAGGACATCCGCGACACACCAAAATCCACCGTATCGCCGGCGCGCAACTCCTCCGCCGCCACAGTGCTCAGCGTCTCCTCAGACGACGCGTCGGCCGGCGGCGTAGCGGCAGCAGAAGAAGAAGAGGTCGGCATCGCTACGTACCGTCGGCGGCGGCGGGCGGTCTGCTTCACTCGGGCCAGATCTCCGGCGAACAAGAGCAAGGAGGGCAGACGAGCAGCAAGAAGGTGGAAAAGGCGGCTAGGGTTTTCACGAAGCGCGGAAAGATAAAGTTCAAAACGCGCCGCCCCCCGCCCCCTTTTATACACAGGGTGCGGCGCTTCGGGAAACCCGCAGTCCAACAGTATGGTGTCAATCAACGGTCATGTCAGAAACCCCCGCGGAACCACTTCGAGTGAGGGCAGCGTCTCCGCCATCTAGCGACGTCTTCGGCACCAGATGACTTAGTCAAACTGGTCCCTCGGAGGGCAAATGTTGGGGCGAAGGCGAAGACGCCACCCTTCGCTCGATGCCTTCGCCGTAATCGTTGGACCAACGGAGACAAGACAACGGGCAGGCTCACCCTTCGTCCCGTACGTCACCGGACGAAGACCTGTGACAAGGTCGTCCCATCTTGCGACCTCGTCCAGCATGGAGGCCCACGTGTGATCTGGCCCATTGTAACAGGCCCTGCGTGGCCGCTGCGCATTACGGGCCTAATTTGTAAAGGCATCCCTGTAATTACGGTTTGTAACCCCGCTTTATGGGAATATTCCGGGGATAACCTAGGTGTCTGAGGGCACATGCGTCCTTAACACAGGACGCTGGGCACTCAGATACCTATAAATACCCCCGCACAGTGCCCTTGTGAGGCTAGATTAACAGAGCTATTGCCATCTCGCGCGAGAACCCTGTTTACGTCACTACACACCCCCGTTGGTTCCCCTTGCACCAGAGAGCAAGTTCCAACACTATGAATGTGGCCAAACCGGTCATTTCATAGTGGATTGTCCTAACAAGAAGGAACGAGAAGCCAAGAAGGAATACAAGAAGGACAAGTTCAAAAAGGGAGGCAAGACCAAGGGATACTTCAAGAAGAAGAAATATGGTCAAGCCCATATTGGTGAAGAATGGAACTCCGATGAAGAGAGTTCTAGCTCCGAGGAAGAGGAAGTGGTGGCAAACGTGGCCATCCAATCTACGTCAAGCTCGCAACTCTTCACCAACCTACAAGACGACTCCTACACCCCAACTTGCCTCATGGCAAAAGGAGATAAGGTAACCTTATTTAGTAATAATTTTCCAAATGATGATGATGAAGAACAAATTGCCATGAAAAATAAAATGATTAAAGAATTTGGCTTAAATGGATACAATGTTATCACCAAATTAATGGAGAAGCTAGATAAAAGAAAAGCAACTCTTGATGCTCAAGAAGACTTGCTTATCCTTGAAAAGGAAAGAAACCTAGAGCTTCAAGAATTGCTACACAATAAAGATGAAATGCTAGATGTCTTGACTAAGGAAGTATCTTTAGTCAAGATAACTATAGAGGATAAAGAAAAAGAAGTAATTAATGTGAAAACTTCTATAGCTAATCTTGCAAATGAAAAGAATGCACTTGAATCAAGCATGTTAAGCTTGACTGTTCAAAATCAAGAACTTCAAGTGCAACTTGAAAATTGCAAGAACATCAATGCCTCATACTTAGTGATTGAATCTAAGTCTAGCTCCTCAAATAATAATTTTTGCAAACATTGTGCCAAATATCATGCTTCTTGTTGTCTAACTAACCGTGCAAGGAAGAATAGCCCACAGGTGAAGGTTAAAGGAATATTGAAAAGATGCTCTAGCAATGATGGGTTAAAGAAAGTTGAACCCAAGTACAAGTCCCTAAAGCCCAACAATGGAAGAAGGGGGCTTGGGTTCAACTCATCCAAGGAAAACCCTAGCACAGTGCATAAGGGGTGGAGATCCCCCAAGTTCATAGAGGGAACCACCCTATATGATGCTTTGGGGAGGATTCACTCCTCAAATGACAAGTCACCTCAAGTAAAGGTAAACATGAGTTCCACAAAGAGTAAGATGAAGGAAGTGGGGTCCTCAAGTGGACAACAATTTAATGCTCCCATTTCTCACTCTTATCTTTGTGATTATATGTTGACTTGAGATTTAGGGAAATTGGTTGTCAAATATGTGGGTGCCTACACTAAAAGAAAAGTCATGAAAAGAAGTGTGTGGGTACCCAAGGCTATAACTAACACTGTAGGACCCAATTCAATTTGGGTACCTAAAAGCATAGCCTAAACTTGTTTTGCAGGTATACTCCTCTGGTGGGTCAAGTTGGGTGCTTGACAGTGGATATACAAATCACATGACCGGGGAGAAAGACATGTTTCATTCCTTGCAACTAACTCAAGAAGCACAAGAAATTGTGTTTGGAGATAGTGGCAAGAGTAAGGTGATTGGTATTGGTAAAATTCCTATCTCTGACCAACAATCACTTTCAAATGTTTTATTGGTAGATTCTTTAAGCTACAATTTGTTGTCCGTTTCACAACTTTGTGGAATGGGTTATAATTGTTTATTTTCTGACGTGGATGTAAAGATCCTTAGAAGGGAGGATTCCTCAGTTGCCTTTACGGGTCGCTTGAAGGGCAAGCTTTATCTTGTTGATTTCACAACAAGTAAAGTGACGCCTGAGACTTGTTTAGTGGCAAAGTCCGACAAGGGTTGGCTATGGCATCGCCGGCTAGCTCATGTCGGTATGAGGAATTTGGCCAAACTTCAAAAGGATAATCACATCATTGGACTAACAAATGTTGTATTTGAGAAAGATAGGGTTTGTGGCGCATGCCAAGCAGGAAAGCAACATGGAGTCCCACATCAATCAAAGAATGTGGTCACAACAAAGAGGCCATTGGAGCTTCTTCACATGGACCTCTTCGGACCTGTGGCTTACATTAGCATTGGTGGTAGTAAGTATGGTTTAGTCATTGTTGATAATTTTTCTCGATTTACCTGGGTTTTCTTTTTGAGTGATAAAGGTGAAACTCAAGAAATATTGAAGAAATTCATGAGAAGAGCTCAAAATGAGTTTGAGCTTAAAATCAAGAAAGTGAGAAGTGATAATGGGACGGAATTCAAGAACACAGGTGTCGAAGAATTCTTAGGCGAAGAAGGAATCAAACATGAGTTCTCGGTTCCTTACACTCCACAACAAAATGGTGTTGTGGAAAGAAAGAACCGAACTTTAATTGAAGCAGCTAGAACCATGTTGGATGAGTACAAGACACCTAACAACTTTTGGGCAGAGGCGGTCAACACCGCTTGTCATGCAATCAACCGTCTCTATCTTCACAAGATCTACAAAAAGACTGCTTATGAGCTTCTCACTGGTAACAAACCTAAAGTTGATTATTTTAGAGTATTTGGTTGTAAGTGTTTTATTCTTAACAAGAAAGTCAAGAGCTCAAAGTTTGCTCCTAGAGTGGACAAGGGCTTCTTGCTTGGTTATGCATCAAATGCGCATGGATATCGTGTTTTCAACAATACCACCGGTCTTGTTGAAATAGCGATAGACGTGACATTTGATGAGTCTAATGGCTCGCAAGGGCATGTTTCTAATGACACTATAGGAAATGAAGAACTACCTTGTGAGGCCATAAAGAAACTTGCAATAGGTGAAGTGAGACCTCAAGAAAAGGATGATGAGGAAGGAACTTTGTGGATGACCAATGAGGTTGTTGATGTGGGTGCAAAGGTGGTGGGTGACAAATTCTCCACCCAAGCAAACCCATCAACCTCAAGTCATCCAAGTCTTGAAGAAAATCATCAATCCTAAAGGATGCCAACTGTGGTAGAAGATGAACACGAAAGTGTTGATGGTGAAGTGCCTCTTGATCAAGTGAATGATGAGGAGGAGCAAATACAAAGACAACCATCAGTGCCTCATCCTAGAGTCCATCATACCATTCAAAGGGATCATCCGGTGGACAACATCCTGGGTAGCATCAGGAGATGGGTAACAACTCGATCTCATTTAGATAATTTTTGTGAATTTTACTCGTTTGTTTCCTCTCTTGAGCCACTTAAGGTTGAAGAAGCATTGAGTGATCCGGATTGGATAATTGCCATGCAAGAGGAGTTGAACAACTTCACCCGGAATGAAGTTTGGTCCTTAGTCCAAAGACCCAAACAAAATGTGATTGGGACAAAATGGGTCTTTAGGAACAAACAAGATGAACATGGCATGGTTACAAGAAACAAAGCATGGTTGGTTGCCCAAGGCTACACTCAAGTGGAAGGACTTGATTTTGGTGAAACATATGCACCGGTAGCAAGGTTAGAGTCAATTAGAATATTAATTGCCTATGCTACTAACCATGATTTCAAGCTATATCAAATGGATGTCAAGAGCGCATTTCTAAATGGACCACTACAAGAGAGGGTCTATGTGGAGCAACCACCGGGCTTTGAAGATCCAAAGAAGTCAAACCATGTTTATCTACTTCACAAGGCACTCTACGGGCTTAAACAAGCCCCTAGAGCTTGGTATGACTGCCTTAAAGATTTTTTAATTAAGAATGAGTTTACAATAGGAAAAGCTGACTCTACATTATTTACTCGCAAAGTTGACATTGAATTATTTGTGTGCCAAATATATGTCGATGACATTATATTTGGTAGTACTAATAAAAAATTTTGTGAAGAGTTTAGCAAAGTAATGACGAACAGGATTGAGATGTCTATGATGGGCGAGCTTAAATACTTCCTGGGATTTCAAGTCAAACAGCTCAAGGAAGGTACTTTTCTATGCCAAACCAAATATACACAAGATATGCTCAAGAAGTTTGGCATGGAAAAGGCAAAACACGCCAAGACTCCAATGTCATCAAATGGACATCTCGACCTAAATGAGGAAGGTAAACCTGTAGATCAAAAATTATATAGATCAATGATAGGGTCACTGCTTTACTTATGTGCATCTAGACCTGATATCATGTTGAGTGTTTGCATGTGTGCACGCTTTCAAGCAAACCCTAAAGATTGCCATCTTGTAGCCGTTAAGAGAATTCTAAGATACTTAGTCCACACCCAAAACCTAGGATTATGGTATCCCAAAGGCTCCCTTTTCGATTTACTTGGCTACTCTGACTCAGATTATGCCGGTTGCAAAGTAGATCGAAAAAGCACTACTGAGACTTGCCAATTCCTTGGGCGGTCCTTAGTGTCATGGAGTTCCAAGAAACAAAATTGTGTTGCACTTTTTACTGCAGAAGCTGAGTACATAGCAGCTGGGGCATGTTGTGCACAGTTGTTATAGATGAAGCAAACCCTTAGAGATTTTGGTTGTGAGTTTAACAAGATTCCACTTTTGTGTGATAATGAGAGTGCCATAAAACTTGCAAACAATCCGATGCAACACTCTAGAACTAAACATATTGACATTAGACACCATTTCTTGAGAGACCACGAAGCCAAAGGAGATATCGAATTGTTTCATGTGAGCACCGAAAATCAACTAGCCGATATCTTCACAAAACCCCTCGATGAGACTAGATTTTGCTTTCTTAGGAGTGAGCTAAATATCTTGGATTCTCGAAACGTGTCTTAATAACTAAAATTTTGATCAAGTTTGATGGATGTAAAATTGATTGTTTGCGCAATATGTCATGAGAAATACTATTTTTATCATTAAAATCACTCATGTCATATTTGCTAAGTGCTATTATAGCCCTTCCGGGCAATATCTGGAAACAGGTTGAGTGAATCGGCTGAGTAGGTCACTCAACCGGTTTTCCCCTGGTGGAAACCGGTTGAACCGGTATAAAAACCGGTTGAACCGGTTTTGACCACCTCCGTGTCCGTGCTGTCAGTCAGCGCCGCAGTCTGCGCCGTCAGTCTCGCAGACTGCGCTGTCAGTCTGCCAGAAAATCCGTGCAGTCAATGCCTTTTTCTGCGCGCTTTTACTGTGCAGTCTGATCAGAAACCGATTGAACCGGTTTTATAACCGGTTGAACCGGTTTTCTGTCTTTTGACTGGCCGACGCCTCCCCTATTTCTCTCCCCTTGCTCTCTTCTCTTCTTCTCAGTTTCTCTTTCCAGCCGACGTCGCCCACTCTTTTTCCTCTCTCTCCTTCACACTTTCTCCACTCCAAAACCCACTTGTGCCATCTCATCTTTGGAAGATTTGTTGGAGATCCGTTCATCTCGGCATTCTCCATCATCTCCCTCGATCTTGTTGGGATTTCTTGATTCAAACTCCGGATCGAGGTATTGCCCTATTTCATTTCTTTTTACTCGATCTCACTCGTTCTTGATTATCTAGTGTATCATTCGTTGGGTACATTTTAGTTTAAGTGCTTGCAACACTTAGATTATCTTCATTTGTCACGAACATTGTTAGAGTTTAGCGGTTTGATATTGTTCGTTGTAGTTGAACCGCTCATATGAACGGTTGAAGTGCATGCTCAATATCATACGCGTCTCTACTCAAACGTGTTTGATCCTTGCTCATCATAGGTTCTGTCTTCTCTTTTTAAAGGATGGTGCGTCGGAGGAATCCTTCTGTGGTTGAATCCGACTCCTCTGACGACCAAGAGATTCATGGAGATACTCCCCCACGCTCCAGATCCAAGTGTGGGCGAGGAAGTGGCAACGTCATGCAAGGTGGTGAGGCCTTCGGGTCTCAAGGAGCTCGCGGTCGGACAGCCCGGAATCCCTCCGGTCAGTCCCGACCCGCGACAAATCTGCAGGCGTGGGAAGCAACAAGTGATGATGAGGGCGGGAAAGATGATGAAATTGATCTTCCCCCTGCCCACGCCCCTGTTATTCGAGGGTTGGTCCTCCACCGGGCAGAGGCTCGGCGTGCTGTCAATGAGCCAGTGACTGATTTCACTGCCAGTGGAGGTTCTGCTCTCCTTCAGGATCTCCGTTTCCAAAATCCTGCATTGTGCATTCGTGATGCCAGGATTGATGGGAACCATTTTTGGACGCTCCAGCATGTGGATTTTTACAACTCAGTGATCCTCCCCAAGAAACATCGACCCATACTACATCAACGCTATATCAACTGGGAAGGATGTGAGGCTATTGGGGACCCAGAGATGACATAGGAGTTGAGGGCCTGTGAAAGAAAGAGGATGAAGAATATAATGACATTCCAATATGATTGGAATTATGAAGTCATTGTCTAGTTTTACTCAACTCTGTGGATCAAGCTAGCTGATGAGGAAAGTCCATACAACTATCCTTATCTGAACTTCTACATTGAAGGCAGCTGGTACAAGGTGAGCTACCGTCGGTTTGCTCACATTCTTGGATTCACTGACAATGATATTTCTGGTGATAAGATCAAGATCCATGATTTCCGCCAACCTACCAGAGATGAAGCCAGAGATCTTCATCTCTCTGAGTCCGGGAAATATTGGGAGTGCACCAACATGCACAAGTATTATAGATACATCAACTCCCTCAGCAGGATGACCCTCATTCTTAAAGGGGGTAATCAGATGAATATTCTTGGAGAGAGCAAGGTTTTGCTCTCATTCATGAAGCCCAGCAGCTCAGAGAGTATCAATGTCTTTGATATGATCTGGCAAGAAATCATCCATGCTGCCTGCTTTCCACTGAAGGGATGTCTTCATGCACCTTTTATCATGAAGATGATTGAAGTTGTGACACAGTTTCGATATGATAAAGGTACAAGACATCAATCCTATACCCCTTTCTGGATTGATCCCAACAATCCAGCAGGGCGCTTAAGGAAAGCCCCTTCCAGCTCCCGTGCTCATACCTCTGCTGGTCCGTCTGCTGGTCCTGCTGCTGCTGCCGGTGCCTCACGTCCCTCCCCTGGCCGCGGATCTCCCACACCACGTGGTCGTGGCCGAGGGATGGGTGCCCGCTTGGCCCACGGGATTGCAGCATTTTTCTCTATGTGCCGGAACATTTCTGCTGATGTACATGAGCTGGCAAGGCGTCAGCGGGAGACTGACGACAACCTTCGTCGTCAAGCTTCCACTATGGGTATGCCCTTCGCCCCTCGCTCGCCTGACGTGCCTCTCCATCCTCCTCCCCCGGAGATCAATTAGTGGCACCAGCAGGCCTACGGGGTGCCATTTATGTCAGCAGACGAAGAAGAAGAAGAAGAAGCCTATTTTGATGATCGCGAGCAGTTTGCCCCGCCTCCCTACCATGGGGATCCGGGTCAATCATCCTCTCACCCTCCGCCCCAGGATCCTTCTAGCAGTGCTCCTCTCCCGGATCAGTCTGGGGAAGAACACTTTGCCTCTCACCTGGCGCACCACTTCTTTGCTCCTCATCAGCCTCCTCCTAATTGGTGATCTTTGGATTGGCGGCTCTCTCTCTTTTTGGTTCTTGTTGCCAAAAGGGGAGAAGGTTTCTTAGCCTGGCAGTACCTTCTATTTATGTAACGAACATCGGTTTGTAATAATTATTGGTCTATTGTATGATGCATGCATGGCTCTGAAGCCATAAACTTTTTTATTGATGTGATGAGATGTGACATTATTAATGTAATAGCAGTAGTGACTTTTCATATCATATGCTATGCAATAATGAGCTTGTATGTGTAATTTTACTCTTTCTATCATCACTCTATAATTTTGTTTCATCCCTCATTGTTTTGTGTATGGTGTTGATTGTTCTCTCTCTCTAAATATGTTGCAAATTGACATATCAAGTCAATGTTAATATCACAAAACTCATGCACATATTTAGGGGGAGCTACACGTACACAAATGCTTTTATCTCACAATTACTCGTAATTTTTAATTTTTATCTCTACTCCAGTTTGTTTTGGCATCAATCACCAAAAAGGGGGAGATTGTAAGTGCAATCAACCCTAATTGAGGGTTTTGGTGATTAAATGACAAAACAAACAGAGATTCTAACAAGTTTGCTCCTAGAATGTACACAGTAATTCTACAGACAGGAGAAGCACAGATCTTACGAGCATAAAAATAGAAAGCACAACGGACTTAAAATTCCACATCAAATGGCGTGCTCCAAGTGCTTAGAAACATCGGCGGTGCTCAATTTATAATTCTTGAGTCATAGGAATCGCCGTACAATTAAGAGGGATCCGCGATGGTTAAGTAAGTTGTGCAATGAGCTAAGTTCAAAATCCCTTGAAAACATCTTCGAGAACATTTTTCCAGATCATGAATGCCCTTGAGAAAAACAAATTTTACTTCCCACAAAAACTCCACTTTTGTTCTCTTCAAAATACTCAAAATTTGGTTTCAGCCCTGAAAACTGGTTCAACCGGTCCTAAAACCGGTTCAACCGGTTTTGGGACTGCTCCTCTGCCATCCCTGCTCTGACCTGTCTGACAGTCAGAGTTGTCAGAAAAGTCGCTGTAGATCTTTTGGGAAAACCGGTTGAACCGGATTTTTCCCTTACTCAACCAGTTTTGAATCCGGTCGAGTCTCCGGCTGAGTAGGTTAGTGAACCGGGATCTCCCTGGTAGAAACCGGTTCAACCGGTCTGAAAACCGGTTCAACCAGTTTTTACTCTTTTTCTCCCAACGGCTGCCAGCTTTTGGGGGATCCTTTATATACCCCCTCACACTCTCTCTCTCATTTACTTCTGCCTCTCCCACGAAATCTTGGCTGACCAAACTCCCAACAAGTGCATTCATTTCACCTTTCACACCCACAATCGCATCTCCTTCAATCATTTGAAGGACCCTTGGTGTGAGGTGAACTCGATCGAACACGCTGTTAATTTCATCTCGATTCTCCTATTCTCTTTGTTCTTGAGCTCGTTGCAAACTTAACCTTGTGCGGATTTGTTACTCTTGGAACCTCGTGTTCCTTGACGGTTAGAGGTTGCTTGGGAGTCTCCAAATTTGTGGACGACCCCAAGAAGTTTGTATCACCCGCTCTTTGAGCTTATTTGAGAAGAGATTGCCTTGACCTTTGTGGTCGGCTTGTGGAGGATTAGGGTTGGAAAAGACCCGGCCCTTTGTGGGCTCCTCAACGAGGAGTAGGACACCTTTGTGGTGGTTGCCGAACCTCGGGTTATATTGCATGTTCTTGTGTGTTGTTGTTAAGCGCTTTAAATTCGTTGGTTGGTTCCTATTATCCATTCGAGTAGATTTTGTGTAGGGCAAGTCTTTAGCTATATTCTTCACTACTTCGTATTTGTTTAACAGATTATCTAATCTAAGTTGAGCAGGTTCAAACTTGTTCTGTTGTAATTAAAATCAACTAAACCGGTTTGCACCAGTGCAACTTTAATTTAACCTATCTCGAAGTTTTTAGTGAAAATTTTCAGGTGTAGCCTATTCACCCCCCCTCTAGGCTACTTTCACAACCGGGCTACCTATAAAAACTGAGACATCTCCCCGAGATTCTCCCACCTCGGGCAGGACTCTGCCTCGCCCAAGGTTGCCGCCTCTCCGTCCGTCTCGCCCGAGCCAGCCTCAGGCAGATAAGACAGGGGTGCCCGAAAACAGGATGGGAACATGCACATTTAATGTGTGTGCCAACCCACGCTGCGGCACCAGAGCACAATGACTAACAAAACTACGATCACGTCTGGCGCAATAGCATGATTACGTCTACACTACAGTGTGCGCACGCTGCCTGCCATCCTCCAATGGGACATCTAATACAACAAACAAAGCAGACTGGCCCTCGTGCGCAATCTCTCTGCCTCGCCCGAAGCAGGATTCGGCCCGCGGGTGCAACCTCTCCGCCTTGCCCGACCCCGGGTCCAGCCTTTGGGTGATTTCTCTGCCTCGCCCAACGTCAGGTTCGGCCCTCGGGCGAATTCTCCGCCTCACCCGAGCTCAGCCTCGGCCACCTACTACGCCGCGAATCCCACAGGCGGCCACTCCACCCAACTGTGGTGCACGTCAAGGGACGGCTCGGCTAACACCTCGGGAAGACTTCCGCCTCGACCAAGCAGGGGCTCTGATCTCGATAAGCATAGCAGGGAATCTCGACGTTATCTCGTGACAAGATGCTGACGTACCCCGTAAGCAGCCTTTAGCCCACACCCCGACGCTGTTACAACAACTACGGCATGGACAGCCTCTCCCTCGGGGGCTCAGGCGTACAGACAACCCCTCGATCTTTGCCTCGGCTCTCTACGGGAAATCAGTAGGCGCAAGTCAACAACACAATTCACCATCACATCGGCTTGTAGACGCCAGGACATCTCTCCTTTGGATACAACACTCGGCTTCACTGCGGACGCTCCCCTTCGAGTATAAATAGGGCAGTAGGGTACCTCCAAAGGAACAAGAGACGACAGATGATCCGATCATCGAACACCCAATTCTTCACTTGGCCTACTCGGTCTTAGATATTGGCACTTGCCTCAATCATCTCTAGGGACATGGGGACTTCCCCTCTCCCACAGTGCTTGTAACCCCTCTCCCCGTAAGCTTCATTTCCTCTCTGCTGGAAGTAGGGCCTTGAGTTGCCTGAACTAGGATAATTGCTTGTGTCTTCTCGCACACCATCTGGAGTCCGGCAACACGGCACATTTTACTAGTTGGTTAAGGACCCATGGTCCAAACACCAACAGTTGGCGCACAGGTAGGGGATTGTTGCGTGAAACACTTCTAGTTCTCGCCAGAACTCTAGGTGGTAGGTTTCCACCACCCACTTAGGCTTGGGACGGTGATCAGGTTCGGGAGTCTCGAGTTCATGTCTCTCGACATAGAGTATGACATGATACTCCTCCCACCTGTCCCTCTTGAGCATCAAACTCTCGTCGCCGCCCTTCTCGCCGCAAGAGGCAGAGATGGAGCAATCGTGATCGTGCCACTCATGGCACCCTGTGCACTAGAGGAGCCTTCGGGATGGCTCATGGCATCGACTCCCTCTCGAGGGATCTAGCCAGCGTCAGCATTTGTTTCACCCAGAGCGCCGCCAGCCGCACCTGCACCAACATTCCTGGCACCACCTCCTCCGATGCGGGAGACACCAGTTCCCCACGTCGTTGAGCAAGCGGTGTTAGCTGCACCGGCCCTCCCACCCGCGGGTCGGGAGGAGCCGAACGCTCCTTGGAGAAACATGGCAGGGGTCGGGGGAGAACTGTCCATGTTCAACCCCATCCCCTTCCAACCGAGTTTCGACACCAGCTCCATCACCCAGATGTACGCTGGGCTTCCATTCCCCTCAGGGTGCCTGGACTCCGAGGAGGAATATGGTTCGAGCTTTGCCCTGGACTTCTCCAGGCTGAGAGATCCTGAGTCCATGCTACAGTTTCTGTATGTGTGCGACGAGATGCTCTCTGAAAGCTCGGATGGTTACGACTTCGGTGGTGGGGGCTACGATCTGACCCGGAAATGCTTCCACATCGACTTGGAGATCCCTGAGGAAGGAGATCA
This sequence comes from Zea mays, assembly GCF_902167145.1. Taxonomy (NCBI): domain Eukaryota; kingdom Viridiplantae; phylum Streptophyta; class Magnoliopsida; order Poales; family Poaceae; genus Zea; species Zea mays. The sequence continues at coordinate 66,624,859 of NC_050105.1, forward strand.
CCTCGGCATGCCACGGGAAGGTGACCAGCCTCCACCACATAACCCAGACAAGGCCCAGACTCTTCTAGGGAGCCACGTGGCTCACCTCGTGCAACTCTAGGAGTTACAGAACAAGCTCGGGGAGGAGCAGCAACGCCTGCAGTTGCTGCGACAAGCTCTGGAGGGGGAGGCTACTGGCAAAGCCTTTGACGGAGGCGAGTGGGCGAAGGCGCGAGACATCTAGCGTCACATCGAGGAAGATGTCGACGCCGCCGAGCCCCTCATCTTCAACAGAGCGAGTCAAAGTCTCGTAGCAGCATCACTCTTGCTCTATACCATGCTGGAGCCCTCCACCACCGAGGGACGCCACATCCACGACGAACTTTGAGGACTTCTGGAATGCGTCGGGGTCCAGCAGGCTGAGAGCTTAGCCTCTCGGCTCTGAGAGCCTGCCTCGAGCCATCAGCCAGGGCCCTCTCGCTTCGAGAGGGAAGCCTCGGTGCATCCTGCACATACCAGACCAAGGGCGCCCACAGTGCATGATCGTCTCTGAGACAACCGCTAGCCCTAGGTAGTTCATGACCATCTCGACGGACGCACCCGACAACACGAGACATTCGGCGATCGCCATTGACAGGGCGGGCGCTACAACAGCAGGGAGGACCAAAGTCCTTCCCCCGAGGCGCCAGGTCCCTAGGTCTTCATGAAAGGGAAATAGGGTCAAACCTTTTCCTAAATGATTTTGGTGGTTGAAATGCCCAACACAAATAATTGGACTAACTAGTTTGCTCTAGATTATATATTCTACAGGTGCCAAATATTCAACACAAACCAATAAAAAGATCAAAGTTAGGGTTCAAAAGACAGGAGCAAAAGAAACCGAAGAGAACCCTGGTCTGGCGCACCGGACAGTGTCCGGTGCCCTAGGGACCATACAGGCTGAACTCTTCACCTTTGGGTTTCTGGACAGCTGCTCCGCTATAATTCACCGGACTGTCCGGTGTGCTAGCGGAGCAACGGCTAAGAAGCGCAACGGTCGACTCCAACGGTCGCCTTCAAACGTGAACAATGTGCGGACAGTTCACGCAGAGTCAGAGCAGCGCCAGAAGGCGCACCGGACAGTGAACAGTGCCTGTCCGGTGCGGCACCGGACTATCCGGTGGCCCAAGCTGTCAGAGCTCCAACGGTCGAAACCGTCAGAACCCTAACGGTTGGGTGACGTGTCTGGTGCACCGGACTGTCCGGTGCGCCCATCGACAGCAGCCCTCCCCAACGGCTATTTTGGTGGTTGGGGCTATGAATACCCCCAACCACCACTATTCAAGGCATCCAAGTTTCTAGCATATTGCATTCAATACAAGAGCTCTAGACTTCACTCCAAGACACAAACAAGAGATCAAATCCTCTCCCAAGTCCAAAATCACTCCAAACACTTAGTGACTAGTGAGAGAGAGATTTTTGTGTTTATTTGAGTTCTTGTCGCTTGGATCGCTTTTCTTCTTCCTCCATTCTTGTTCTCAAGACATTTGTAATCAAAGCAAGAGACACCAAGTTGTGGTGGTCCTTGTGAGGGGTCTAAGTGACCCGTTTGATTAAGGAGAAAGCTCACTCGGTCTAGGTGACCGTTTGAGAGAGGGAAAGGGTTGAAAGAGACCCGGTCTTTGTGACCACCTCAACGGGGAGTAGGTTTGCAAGAACCGAACCTCGGTAAAACAAATCATCGTGTCATCCGCTCTATTTCTTTGGTTGATTTGTTTTTGTCGTCTCTTCCGGACTCGGTTTTATTTCTAACGCTAACCCCGGCTTGTAGTTGTGCTTAAAGTTTGTAAAATTTAGATTTGCCTATTCACCCCCCTCTAGGCAACTTTCAATTGGTATCAGAGCCCGGTGCTTCATTAGAGTCTAACCACTCGAAGTGATGTCGGGAGATCACGCCAAGAGGGAGATCATGACCGGCGGCGACAAGTCCGCAAGCTCGGGGAGAACCCACTCGAGGGAGTCCGGCCACAAGCACAAGGAGGAATCCTCTTCCTCCATCAAATCACAATGGAGAGGTGATAAGAAGAAGATGAAGAAAGTGGTCTACTATGAGACCGACTCTTCATCACCCTCCACCTCTGGCTCCGAATCGGCGTCCGTCACTTCTAAGCGCCATGAGCGCAAGAAGTATAGTAAGATGCCCCTCCGCTATCCTCGCATTTCCAAACGCACTCCATTACTTTCCGTTCCCCTATGCAAACCACCATTTTTTGATGGTGAGGATTATTGTATGTGGAGCGACAAAATGAGGCATCACCTAACCTCACTCCACAAAAGCATATGGGATATTGTTGAGTATGGAGCACAGGTACCGAAGGTAGGGGACAAGGACTATGATTTGGACGAGGCCGACCAAATTCGGCACTTTAACTCCCAAGCCACAACTATACTGAAAAGGAATTAGGCTTACACCTATTTCCTAATTGATTTTGGTGGTTGAATTGCCCAACACAAACAATTGGACTAACTAGTTTGCTCTAGTCTATAAGTTCTACAGGTGCCAAAGGTTCACAATAAGCCAATAAAAAGACCAAGAAAAGGGTTCAACAAAGAGAGCAAGGGATAACCGAAGTGTGCCCTGGTCTGGCGCACCGGACAATGTCCGGTGCACCAGGGAACTCGACGCCCAACTGTTCACCTTTGGGAATTTTCAGAGGAGCTCCGCTATAATTCACCAGACTGTCCGGTGCACCACCGGACAGTGTCCGGTGCCCCAAGGGAGAGCAACTCTGAACTCGTCAGCTTCGGGAATCCGCTCCGCTATAATTCACCGGACTGTCCGGTGCACACCGGACTGTCCGGTGTGACAGCGGAGCAATGGCTACTTCGCACGCAACGGTCGACTGCAACGCATTAAATGTGCGCCTGCGCGCAGAGGAGTAGAGCACGCGCGGGTGGCACACCGGACAGCCTACAGGGCCTGTCCGGTGCACCACCGGACAGCCAGGCGGGCCCACAAGTCAGAGCTCCAATGATCGGAACCCAACGGCCAGGTGACGTGGCTGGCGCACCGGACAGTGTCTGGTGGCGCACCGGACTCTCCGGTGCGCCCGTCGACAGCAGCCTCCACCAACGGTCAAGTTTGGTGGTTGGGGCTATAAATACCCCAACCACCCCCACATTCAAGTCATCCAAGTTTTCCACCTTCCAACTACTTACAAGAGCTAGCATTCAATACAAGACACACCAAAGAGATCAAATCCTCTCCCAACTCCACACAAAGCTTTAGTGATTAGAGAGAGTGATTTGTTGTGTTCATTTGAGCTCTTGCGCTTGGATTGCTTCTTTTCTTCCTTCATTCTTGTGATCATACTCAATTGTAACCAAGGCAAGAGACACCAATTGTGTGGTGATCCTTGCGGGAACTTCGTGTTCCGTTTGATTGAGAAGAGAAGCTCACTCGGTCCGAGGGACCGTTTGAGAGAGGGAAAGGGTTGAAAGAGACCCGGTCTTTGTGACCACCTCAACGGGGAATAGGTTTGCGAGAACCGAACCTCGGTAAAACAAATCCTTGTGTCTCACTCTTTATTCGCTTGCGATTTGTTTTCACGCCCTCTCTCGGACTTGTTTATATTTCTAACGCTAACCCGGCTTGTAGTTGTGATTAAGTTTGTAAATTTCAGATTCGCCCTATTCACCCTCCTCTAGGCGACTTTCAATTGGTATCAGAGCCGGTGCTTCATTAGAGCCTAACCGCTCGAAGTGATGTCGGGAGATCACGCCAAGAAGGAGATGGTGACCGGCGAGAAGCCCGCTACAAGCCACGGGAAGGCTCCATCGGGAGAGTCCTACAACAAAGGGAAGGGGAAGGAAAAGGAATCCCCTTCACACAAGTCGCGTCGGAGCGGTGATAAAAAGAAGATGATGAGGAAGGTGGTCTACTACGAGACCGACTCCTCGTCGCCATCCACCTCTGGCTCCGACATGCCGTCCGTAACTTCTAAGCGCCATGAGCGCAAGAAGTTTAGTAAGATCCCCCTACGCTATCCTCGCATTCCTAAACATACGCCTTTACTTTCCGTCCCATTAGGCAAACCACCAACGTTTGATGGTGAAGATTATGCTAGGTGGAGTGATTTGATGAGATATCACCTAACCTCACTCCACAAAAGTATATGGGATGTTATTGAGTTTGATGTACAGGTACCATCCGTAGGGGATGAAGATTATGATGAGGACGAAGTGGCCCAAATCCAACACTTCAACTCCCAAGCCACAACTATACTCCTCGCCTCTCTAAGTCGAGAGGAGTATAATAAGGTGCAAGGGTTGAAAAGTGCTAAGGAGATTTGGGACACGCTAAAGACCGCGCACGAAGGAGACGAGGTGACCAAAATCACCAAGCGGGAAACGATCGAGGGGGAGCTCGGTCGCTTCCGACTTTGCCAAGGGGAGGAGCCACAGGACATGTACAACCGACTCAAAACTTTGGTGAACCAAGTGCGCAACCTCGGGAGCAAAAAGTGGGATGACCACGAAATGGTTAAGGTTATTCTTAGATCACTTGTTTTCCTTAACCCTACTCAAGTTCAATTAATTCGTGCCAATCCTAGATATACACTAATGACTCCCGAGGAAGTAATCGGGAATTTTGTGAGCTTTGAATTGATGATCAAAGGCTCAAAGAAGATCAACGAGCTTGATGGCCCCTCCACGTCCGAAGCACAACCGGTCGCATTCAAAGCGACGGAGGAGAAGGAGGAGTCTACATCAAGTAGACAACCCATCGACGCCTCCAAGCTCGACAATGAGGAAATGGCGCTCATCATCAAGAGCTTTCGCCAAATCCTCAAGCAAAGGAGGGGGAAGGACTACAACTCCCGCTCCAAGAAAGCATGCTACAAATGTGGTAAGCCCGGTCATTTTATTGCAAAATGTCCATTATCTAGTGATAGTGACAGGGGCGACGACAAGAAGGGGAGAAGAAAGGAGAAGAAGAGATACTACAAGAAGAAGGGCGACGATGCCCATGTTTGCAGGGAGTGGGACTCCGACGAGAGCTCCACCGATTCCTCCTCCGACGAGGACGCCGCAAACATCGCCGTCACCAAGGGTCTTCTCTTCCCCAACGTCGGCCACAAGTGCCTCATGGCAAAGGACGACATAAGGAAGAAGATAGAATCAAGATCCTCCACCAAATATGAAACCTCTAGCGATGAGGATAATGCTAGTAATGAGGAGGATAACTTGCGCATTCTTTTTGCCAACCTAAACATGCAACAAAAAGAAAAATTAAATGAATTGATTAGTGCTATTCATGAGAAGGATGATCTCTTGGACACCCAAGAGGACTTCCTTATTAAAGAAAATAAGAAGCATGTTAAGGTTAAGAATGCTTATGCTCTAGAAGTAGAAAAATGTGAAAATTTATCTAGTGAGCTAAGCACTTGCCATGATACTATTGCCAACCTTAGAAATGAAAATGCTAATTTAATTACTAAGGTTGATTCAAATGTTTGTGATGCTTCACTCTCCAATCTTAGAGATGATAATGCTAATTTGCTTGCTAAGATTGAAAAGTTGAATGATTCTCTTGCTAGCCTTAGGATTGAAAATGAAAAATTGCTTGCTGTTGGGGACTTGTTCTCAAATGCTATGAATCAAGAACAAGGCAACATAAAATGTTAAATATCAATGCCCTTCGTCCGCCGAAGCATTATCTCCACAAGGATTTAATGAACTTCGGACGAAGGTCACGTGCATAATATTACGAAGGTTTCACCTTTGTAATTGAACTTATAAAGATAACACAAAGTAAAGTAAAACATGAAACATTAAAGATAAATACATTGAAAATAAATGACATCATTCACATATCTTATTATATGAATTTAAAATATTTGAATACAACGTTTAGGTACATTTATACCTTTGCCTTGACAAATAATAATTCCCGAGTGATGCGTTAGCAATTACAGGAATGCGTGAATAGTAAAGGAATATTGTTCACTATTTATAGGCACAGGACACAGCCTGTGAGGAATTACAATCATGCCCCTCATAAAAGTTTACAACATTGACTCAGACCCTTATGGACTAAAAGGTCATTCTATTTCTAAGTCGGTTCGATCCCTCATCTTCGGACATGTTGTAATACCGAAGCTTCATGAATGATACCTTCGTCATTACGTTCAAGCAGCTTCAGCCGAAGCTGTTTCCTTTCCGCAGGACCTTCGGCGACAAAGTGCCGAAGGTCTCTAGCGAAGAAGATTTCACAAGGGGGAATCCAGAATGTCCGATTGAATGGATCAGCCACGAAACCGAAGCCTTCGAGGAAATCTTGAATAGCCGCGGAGACATATGTACTTTTTCAGGCGCCAGGGGGATTGCTACTGTTTTGGAAAGAAAAGGCTGCGATCATGTGAAATCTTTAGCGCAAACCGAAACTGCCTTGTCTTCCGAAGATATTAAAGACCCCTCGGCCAAAGCAAGCCTGGTTGGTGGAAAATTTTTCACCGACATCTGGGACAATGGCGGCCGAGAAATGGCCCAAGAAATCATTCAAAAAAGTGAAAAAGGCATCCATGATGCTAGGAAGGTAGCAGAAGCTGCTGAGAAAAGCGCAGAGCCCGAAGGGCAAATAGGTATTAATTAGTGACAACTGACTCTTCGTTGTAACTTTTTGATTTCGAACTTGTTCGTTGTTTGTAATAGTAACATATTCGTATCTTCACTTCCCTCAGAACCTGCTGAGCTATCACCAGACCCCCACACGAAGGGGGATGACGAAATTAAACAAATGGCCGAAGTCATCATGGATAGAGTTGTTGATCAGCTTCTGAATGAAGCTGCAGAAGTAGTCTTAAAGGAAGATTAAATGCTGCTATAAAAACATTTAGATTGTAATGCTTGCTGAGTATCATGTGTAATATTGTGTAACTTTGGATATAGCATTTTAACTGTTTATAATTCTATTTTTGACGATGCATGAAACATCACATACGTACCATTTTTGAGCCTTCGGCGAAAAAACACCTTCCCTTCTTTTCATGCTTCGTAAAAATCAATGATCAATCCTTGTAAAATCAATAATCAATAGGTCCTTCCATTTCAGAGTTTGACGATGGTATAACTTTTCAACGGCTATTTTTTTGTGCCTTGTCACTATTTCTTCAAAACAATCTTCGGATACCAATATCGAGACCCCCCCTTCTTGCGTTGTTGATGCACTATGATGTATGATGTTATGCTATGCAAATGATGTAATGTTGTGCAAAATGATATTTGCCGAAGGTTGACATTAATTTTTCTCTGTAAGCCTCCCTTAGGAGCTTCTTCGCCTTTTACTTTCAGCGGAATCAGCGTTTATTTTTCGCTGTAAGCCTCCCTTAGGAGCTTCTTCGCCTTTTACTTTCAGCGGAATCAGCGTTTATTTTTCGCTGTAAGCCTCCCTTAGGAGCTTCTTCGCCTTTTACTTTCAGCGGAATCAACGCTTATTTTTCGCTGTAGGCTCAGAAAAACTTACACTGCGCTCCCTTAGGAACGACTTTTTGCTGCTTCGAAAAAATTGCGTTGCGTTCCTTAGAACAAATTTTTGATAATTCGAAGGTCCTCCTTGCCATCATAAATTCTCATGCTTCGGCTACTTAGGCCTATGGAGAAGATATATTTTCATTATGGTAAAAAGCGAAACTATTACAAGAAATTGAAAGACGATAAAAGACATTTAGACTCTCCATAATTGTTCCTTATTAAAAAGAAAATAATACTGAATGTGAAAATGCGAAAAGCTGCTGTCGAGGTAGGATATTTTCAGTAAATGTGTTTCGACTCTGGCATAGTGCTATTGACTGTGCGAGCTTCGGACTCCTCTTTGAAGTCCCGCTGAAGGTGAGCGTGCTGACTTCCTTCTGGCTGCTGACCTCGTTGTGTTGGTGGTGGCAGTGGAGGTTGTTGCCAAGATGCTTGGGGTTGGCTTGCCGAAGCAACAGAAGCTGCAGAGTGATTGCCTACATATTCTGGAATGTAAGGCGAATGGTACGAAGCAGTATGCATGACCTACTTCGGCTGACTCTGTTGTGCTGCAGCTTCTGCTATCTCCTTTTGCTTCTGGATGGTAACATGGCACATCCTGGTGGTATGGCCCTTGTCTTCACCACAGAATAGGCAGTAGATTTTTCTTGGCTGATCCCCAAATCTTCCCCCGAAGCCCCTGGCGCCTCTGCCCCTTGGCGCTGGCGGCCGAAAAGAGCTTTGCTGCTGCCCCGAAGCTTGCGAGGAGTATTGTGGCATTTGCTGTTGGCCCCCTCTATCATCATTCTGAGTGGAATTATGAATTGACCTGACGTGCCTCGGATGAAATCTTCCTCCGAAGCCCCTGGTCATTTCAGAGAACCTGAATGCTTCCTCCCTTCTTTGGCGGAAGTCGTTGTCAGCTCGGATATACTCGTCCATCTTCTGGAGCAGCTTCTCCAAAGTTTGTGGTGGCTTCCTGGCAAAGTATTGCGCTGAAGGTCCCGGCCGAAGTCCCTTAATCATGGCCTCAATGACAATTTCATTGGGCACTGTTGGCGTCTGTGCCCTCAGACGCAGAAACCTTCGAACATACGCCTGAAGGTATTCTTCGTGGTCCTGGGTACACTGGAATAAAGCTTGAGCAGTAACTGGCTTCGTCTGAAACCCTTGAAAGCTGGTTATCAACATATCCTTCAGCTTCTGCCATGAGGTGATTGTCCCTGGCCGAAGAGAGGAGTACCAGGTTTGAGCGACACTCTTGACGGCCATGACAAAAGACTTTGCCATGACTGCAGTATTGCCACCATACGAAGATATGGTTGCTACATAGCTCATCAAGAATTGCTTCGGGTCTGAATGACCGTCGTACATGGGGAGCTAGGGTGGCTTGTAAGACTGGGGCCATGGTGTAGCCTGCAATTCTGTTGATAGAGGAGAAGCATCATCAAAAGTAAAATTTGCATGATGGAAATCTTCATACCAGTCGTCCTCATTGTAGAAGCCCTCCTGATGAAGCTCTCTACGTGGAGGCCTTCGGTTCTGGTCATCCTGAGCAAGATGACGAACCTCTTCCGAAACTTCATCTATCTGTCTCTGAAGGTCAGCTAGACGAGCCATCTTCTCCTTCTTTCGTTGCACCTGTTGATGGAGCATCTCCATGTTTTGGATTTCCTGGTCCAAGTCGTCCTCCGGAAGCGTTGGACTGGTGGCCTTCCTCTTCTGGCTTCGGACCTCCCTAAGAGAAAGGACGTCCTGATTGGGGTCCAGCGGCTGCAGAGTAGCAGCCCCTGTCGCTGAAGCTTTTTTTGGCGGCATGACGAAGGTGATGCTTGCCGAAGATGCTCAAAGCTCAAGAAATGGAAGTGAGTTCACCGGAGGTGGGCGCCAATGTTGGGGACTTGTTCTCAAATGCTATGAATTAAGAACAAGGCAACATAAAATGTTAAATATCAAAGCCCTTCGTCCTTCGAAGCATTATTTCCCTTTGGATATAATGGATTTTGGACGAAGGTTATGAAGGTCACACCTTCATAATCATAATAAAAGATAAGAGAAATTTATACATAAAACCAGGAAAATAACATGACTACTCTGAACATTATTATTAATTTATTTTCATTTATTTTACTTATATAAACAACAACAAATTACAAATGTACCTTCGGCTTGAAGGAAAGTAAGGGTACAAGCGTGATGCCAATGCCAAGTCAGCGTGAACAGTATGGGAGTACTGTTCATCTATTTATAGGCACGGGACGCAGCCCGTGTAAAATTACATTAATGCCCTTTACTTTTATCAATAGCTCTATGGTAATTCTTCGAGGTCTAATTTGGCTTTTCATCTTTAAGTCGGTTTCCCCTTTCTGCTGTCATGCCGAAGCTCTTCTGCACACAGCTTCGTGATCGTTTCATCCTTCGTCATGATCGTCTTCCATCTCAGTCAAGCTTCATCTTGACCATGCTCTTGTATACCCGCAACCTATTTCCGAAGATACCTGCTCGCATACTTGGAAAACATTGTCAAATCATGTTTTTGAGGACCTTCAGAAGCCGAAGGTCCCCAACAGTAACCGAAGTTATTGTGGCTAAAGGCTTTTCCTCAATCCACTTAGAAAAATATTCCACTGCCACTACAACATATCTTAAGTTCCCCTGTGCTGGTGGTAATGGACCTAGCAAATCAAGGCCCCACCTTTGCAACGACCAAGTGGGTTGTATTAATTGAGTTAAGGACGAAGGTTGTTTTTGATCTCTTGCACATTTCTGACAACCTTCGCACTTTTGAACTAAATCCGCTGCATCCGAAGCTGCTTTTGGCCAATAAAATCCTTGACGAAAAACTTTCTCGAGCAAAGGCCTAGATCCAATGTGAGATCCACACAGGCCTGCGTGTATTTCCTTCATCAATTCTATGCCTTCGGCTCTGGATAAACACTTGAGTAACGGGGAACAAACCCCCCGCTTGTATAATTCCCCTTCTATTATGACATATGGTCGAGCTCTTGCTTCTATCCTCCTGTTATAAGCTTCGTCATCTGAAAGAAAATTACCCTGAAGGAAAGAAATTATCTCAGTTCTCCAATCTTCACTATAGACAGGGGATATGTTGAGGACTGCTCTTTCAAGAAGCTCGATCGAAGGTGCTTTTATTGTTTCGAAAAATACTTCCGAAGGTAAGGGCAGCCCCTGTGCTGCCGACTTGGCTAATAGATCAGCATATTCATTTTCTCCACGAGGGATATTTTTAACAGATAATCCTTCAAAGGAAGCCTCAATCCTTCGGACTGTATCTAAATATTTTTCAAGCTTCGGATCTCTTGCTTTATAGCTCTTGTCAATATGACCAGAAATAACTTGGGAATCAGTTTTAAAAATGGCCCTTCTGATTCCCATTGCCTTTAACTTCTGAAGACCCAAAAGCAGAGCTTCGTACTCAGCAATATTGTTTGTGCAACTGAAATCAAGTCTTGTCGCATAACAAGTTTTAACTTTGGAAGGTGAAACCAACACAGCAGTTGCTCCTGCTCCGAAGGTTCCCCAAGACCCATCACAAAACACTATCCATACTTCGGCATCTTTATTCGTTTCTTCCTCCTGAGCCCCTGGCATCCAGTTAGCAATGAAGTCTGCCAACGCTTGGGACTGAATCGAAGATCTATGCACATAATCAATACAAAATTCATTGAGCTCTGCAGCCCATTTTCCAATCCTTCCAGTAGCTTCTCGATTTCTCATAATATCCTTCAACGGTTGTGAAGAAGGAACAATTATATTGTAAGCTTGAAAATAATGCCGAATCTTCCTGGAGGCCATCAAAACAGCATACAATACTTTCTCCAATTCTGTATAATTTTTCTTTGATAGACTAAGAACTTCTGACACAAAGTATATTGGGGCTTGCTTTTTGATTTGGCCTTCAAGCTTCTCCTGAACAAGTGCTGCACTTACCGCTGAGTGTGAAGCTGCCACATATAACAACAAAGGAGCCCCTAGCGTTGGTGGAGTTAGTGTTGTTAGATCTATCAAGTATTGTTTCAGCTCTTCGAAGGCTCTCTGCTGGACTAGTCCCCATTGAAAAACTTCGGCTGACTTCAGCACTTCGAAAAATGGTAAATTTCTCTCTGCTGATCTAGATATGAATCTGTTGAGAGATGCCAGTCTTCCTATCAATCTTTGAGCCCCCTTCTTTGTACTTGGTGGCTCCATTCGAAGGATAGCTTCGATTTTGTTTGGATTAGCCTCAATTCCTTTTGTTGAGACTAGACAACCAAGAAATTTCCCTTTCTTCACTCCGAAGACACATTTTTCTGGGTTCAACTTTAAACCAGCCTGTCTAAAATTAGCGAAGGTCTCCTGCAGATCAGCAATGTGATTATCTTGCTTCGTGCTTTTTACAATGATATCAACAACATAAGTTAGCACATTCCTGCCTATCTGAGAATGAAGAACCTTCGCTGTCATTCTACTGAAGCTTCCTCCAGCATTCTTAAGCCCCTCAGGCATCCGAAGGTAACAATACGTTCCACTAGGGGTTATAAAGCTGGTTTTCGGCTCATCCTCCTTTTTCATCCAAATTTGGTGATAGCCTGAATAACAATCCAACAGACTCATAAGCTTTGATGAAGCTGCTGCATCAACTAGGGAATCTATCCTTGGCAATGGAAACTCGTCCTTCGGACATGCCTTATTGAGATCAGTAAAATCAATACACATTCTCCATTTACCATTGGCCTTCTTTACCATAACAGTGTTAGCCAACCATTCTGGGTATTTTACCTCTCTGATAACTCCGGCACTGAGGAGTCTTTTCACTTCATTCCGAGCACCTTCGGCCTTGTCATCAGACATCTTCCGAAGCCTCTGCTTTCTGGGTCTGAAGGACGGATCAACATTGAGCGAGTGTTCAATAACATCCCTGTTGACTCTGCAAAGATCATTAGCTGACCAAGCAAAAACATCTTTGTTGTTGAACAAAAACCTTATCAAGGTTTTCTCCTGCTCTTCGGACAGTTGAGATCCCAAGAGCACCTTCTGCTCTGCTATATCCTCACACAAGAGCATGGGCTTCGGCTGATCAGCCGAAGTAGCTTTTTCCCTTCTGAACTTGTATTGCTCACAAGCTTCAGCTCCATCTATATTATGGATTGCTTTTGAGTCTGTCCAATTTTCTTCGGCCCTTCTGGCAGCTTCCTGACTTCCATGAATAGCAATGGGCCCTTGGTCCGAAGGTATCTTCATGCAAAGATAAGCTGGATGAAGAATTGCTTCGAAGGCATTGAGAGTACCACGACCAATGATTGCATTGTAAGGGTATTCCATGTCAACAATATCAAATACAATTTGTTCAGTCCTTGTGTTGTTAATGAATCCGAAGGTTACTGGCATTGTGATTTTTCCAAGTCCTACGATCTGCCTTCCTCCGAAGCCACAAAGGGGATGTGTGACATCATGGATTTTGTCCTCGAGCTCTTGCATCTGTCTAAAGGCCTTAGCATATATGATATCAGCTGCGCTGCCTGTATCAACCAAAACATTATGGACCAGAAATCCTTTGATCACACAAGAGATAACCATAGCATCGTTGTGTGGGTAATCCTTGAGTTGAAGATCCTCTTGAGAGAAGGTAATTGGAATGTGAGACCATCTTGACTTGATGAAGGGTCCTTGCACCCCGACATGTTGTACCCTTCTCTGTGCCTCCTTCTTGTGCTTCTTGTTGGCTGGCTCTGAGCATGAACCGCCTGTTATCGGGAGTACCAGCTTCGGAGCCGAAGCAGCTCCAGCTTGATTGTTGAACGAAGCCATCAGCTCAAAAAAGTGGAAGTGAGTTGACCGGAGGTGGGCGCCAATGTTGGGGACTTGTTCTCAAATGCTATGGATCAAGAACAAGGCAACATAAAATGTTAAATATCAATGCCCTTCGTCCGCCGAAGCATTACCTCCACAAGGATTTAATGAACTTCGGACGAAGGTCACGGGCATAATATTACGAAGGTTTCACCTTCGTAATTGAACTTATAAAGATAACACAAAGTAAAGTAAAACATGAAACATTAAAGATAAATACATTGAAAATAAATGACATCATTCACATATCTTATTATATGAATTTAAAATATTTGAATACAACGTTTAGGTACATTTATACCTTTGCCTTGACAAATAATAATTCTCGAGTGATGCGTTAGCAATTACAGGAATGCGTGAACAGTAAAGGAATACTGTTCACTATTTATAGGCACAGGACACAGCCTGTGAGGAATTACAATCATGCCCCTCAAAAAAGTTTACAACATTGACTCAGACCCTTATGGACTAAAAGGTCATTCTATTTCTAAGTCGGTTCGATCCCTCATCTTCAGACATGCTGTAATACTGAAGCTTCATGAATGATACCTTCGTCATTATGTTCAAGCAGCTTCAGCCGAAGTTGTTTCCTTTCCGCAGGACCTTCGGCGACGAAGCATGGTCCCAACACTTGCTAAGGCTAGAGAATTAGATGTTTGCAATGCTTCCATTTCCGACCTTAGAAGTAAAAATGATATATTGCATGCTAAGGTTGTAGAATTAAAATCTTGCAAACCCTCTACATCTACCGTTGAGCATACTTCCATTTGTACTAGATGTAGAGACATTAATGTTGATGCTATCCATGATCACCTAGCTTTAATTAAGAAACAAAATGATCACATAGCTCAACTTAATGCTAAAATTAATGAGCATGACTTAGAAAATGAAAATTTTAAATTTGCTAGAAGCATGCTCTATAGTGGGAGACGCCCTGGCATCAAGGATGGCATTGGCTTCCAAAAGGGAGACAATGTCAAACTTAATGCCCCTCCTAAAAGATTATCTAATTTTGCTAAGGGCAAGGCTCCCATGCCTCAGGATAACGAGGGTTACATTTTGTACCCTGCCGGTTATCCCGAGAGCAAAATTAGGAGAATTCATTCTAGGAAGTCTCACTCTGGCCCTAATCATGCTTTTATGTATAAGGGTGAGACATCTAGCTCTAGGCAACCAACCCGTGCTAAGTTGCCTAAGAAGAAAACTCCTAGTGCATCAAATGACCATAATATTTCATTTAAGACTTTTGATGCTTCATATGTTTTAACTAACAAATCCGGCAAGATAGTTGCCAAATATGTTGGGGGCAAACACAAGGGATCAAAGACTTGTGTTTGGGTACCCAAAGTTCTTGTGTCTAATGCCAAAGGACCCAAGACCATTTGGGTACCTAAAGTCAAGAACTAAACTTGTTTTGTAGGTTTATGCATCCGGGGGCTCAAGTTGGATCATCGATAGCGGGTGCACAAACCACATGACAGGGGAGAAGAAAATGTTCTCCTCCTACGAGAAAAACCAAGATCCCCAACGAGCTATCACATTCGGGGATGGAAACCAAGGTTTGGTCAAATGATTGGGTAAAATTGCTATATGACCTGACCATTCCATTTCCAATGTTTTTCTTGTAGATTCTTTAGATTACAATTTGCTTTCCGTATCTCAATTATGCAAAATGGGCTACAACTGTCTTTTCACAGATGTAGGTGTTACTGTCTTTAGAAGGAGTGATGATTCAATAGCATTTAAGGGAGTGTTAGAGGGTCAGCTATACTTAGTAGATTTTGATAGAACTGAACTCGACACTTGCTTAATTGCTAAGACTAACATGGGCTGGCTCTAGCATCGTCGACTAGCACATGTTGGAATGAAGAATCTTCACAAACTTCTAAAGGGAGAACACATTTTGGGACTAACAAATGTTCATTTTGAGAAAGACAGGATTTGTAGCGCATGTCAGGCAGGGAAGCAGGTTGGTGTTCATCATCCACATAAGAACATCATGATGACCGATAGGCCACTCGAACTCCTACACATGGATCTTTTCGGCCCGATAGCTTACATAAGCATCGGCGGGAGTAAGTACTGTCTAGTTATTGTGGATGATTATTCTCGCTTCACTTGGGTGTTCTTTTTGCAGGAAAAATCTCATACCCAAGAAACCTTAAAGGGATTCTTGAGACGGGGTCAAAACGAGTTCGGCTTAAGGATCAAGAAAATAAGAAGCGACAACGGGACGGAGTTCAAGAACTCTCAAATTGAAGGCTTTTTTGAGGAGGAGGGCATCAAGCATGAGTTCTCTTCTCCCTACACGCCACAACAAAATGGTGTAGTGGAGAGGAAGAATAGAACTCTATTGGACATGGCAAGAACCATGCTTGATGAGTACAAGACTTCGGATCGGTTTTGGGCCGAGGCGGTCAACACCGCCTGCTACGCCATCAACCAGTTGTATGTACACCGAATCCTCAAGAAGACATCATATGAACTCCTAACCGGTAAAAAGCCCAATATTTCATATTTTAGAGTCTTTGGTAGCAAATGCTTTATTCTTGTTAAAAGAGGTAGAAAATCTAAATTTGCTCCTAAGACAGTAGAAGGCTTTTTAGTAGGATATGATTCAAACACAAGGGCATATAGAGTCTTTAACAAGTCCTCAGGACTAGTTGAAGTTTCTTGTGACGTTGTGTTTGATGAGACTAACGGCTCTCAAGTAGAGCAAGTTGATCTTGATGAGATAGGTGATGAAGAGGCTCCGTGTATCGCGCTAAGGAACATGTCCATTGGGGATGTGTGTCCTAAGGAATCCGAAGAGCCTCCAAATGCACAAGATCAACCATCCTCCTCCACGCAAGCATCTCCACCAACTCAAAATGAGGATGAGGCTCAAGTTGATGAAGGAGAAGATCAAAGAGATGAGCCACCTCAAGATGACGGCAATGATCAAGGGGGAGATGCAATTGATCAAGACAAGGAGGATGAAGAACCAAGACCGCCACACCCAAGAGTCCACCAAGCAATCCAACGAGATCACCCCGTCGACACCATCCTCGGCGACATTCATAAGGGGGTAACCACTAGATCTCGTGTTGCACATTTTTGTGAGCATTACTCTTTTGTTTCCTCTATTGAGCCACACAGGGTAGAGGAAGCACTACAAGATTCCGATTGGGTGGTGGCGATGCAAGAGGAGCTCAACAACTTCACTAGGAATGAGGTATGACATTTAGTTCCACGTCCTAATCAAAATGTTGTAGGAACCAAATGGGTGTTCCGCAACAAGCAAGACGAGCATGGTGTGGTGACAAGGAACAAAGCCCGACTTGTGGCCAAGGGATACTCCCAAGTCGAAGGTTTGGATTTCGGTGAAACCTATGCACCCGTAGCTAGGCTTCAGTCAATTCGTATATTATTGGCCTATGCTACTTACCATGGCTTCAAGCTTTACCAAATGGACGTGAAAAGTGCCTTCTTCAATGGACCAATCAAGGAAGAGGTCTATGTTGAGCAACCTCCCGGCTTTGGAGATAGTGAGTACCCTAACCATGTGTACAAACTCTCTAAGGCGCTTTATGGGCTCAAGCAAGCCCCAAGAGCATGGTATGAATGCCTAAGAGATTTCCTTATCACTAATGGCTTCAAAGTCGGAAAGGCCGATCCTACTCTATTCACTAAAACTCTTGACAATGATTTGTTTGTATGCCAAATTTATGTTGATGACATTATATTTGGGTCTACTAACGAATCTACATGTGAGGAATTTAGTAGGATCATGACAAAGAAATTTGAGATGTCTATGATGGGGGAGTTGAAGTACTTCTTGGGATTTCAAGTGAAGCAACTCCAAGAGGGCACCTTCATTAGCCAAACGAAGTACATTCAAGACATTCTAAACAAGTTTGGGATGAAGGATGCCAAGCCCATCAAGACACCCATGGGAACTAGTGGGCATCTCGACCTCGACACGGGAGGTAAATCCGTCGATCAAAATGTATACCGGTCGATGATAGGTTCTTTACTCTATTTATGTGTATCTCGACCGGACATTATGCTTTCCGTATGCATGTGTGCAAGATTCCAAGCCGACCCTAAGGAAACTCACCTTACGGCCGTAAAACGAATCTTGAGATATTTAGTTCATACTCCTAAGTTTGGGCTTTGGTACCCTTGGGGATCCACATTTGATTTAATTGGTTATTCAGATGCCGATTGGGCGGGGTGTAAAATCAATAGAAAGACCACATCGGGGACTTGCCAGTTCTTGGGAAGATCCTTGGTGTCTTGGGCTTCAAAGAAGCAAAATTCCGTAGCTCTTTCTACTGCCGAAGCCAAGTATATTGCTGCAGGCCATTGTTGCGCGCAATTGCTTTGGATGAGGCAAACCCTTAGGGAATATGGTTACAAATTAACCAAAGTTCCTCTTCTATGTGATAATGAGAGTGCAATCCGCATGGCGGACAATCCCGTTGAGCATAGCCGCACTAAACACATAGCCATTCGGTATCATTTTCTAAGGGATCACCAACAAAAGGGAGATAACGAGATTGCATACATTAACACTAAGGATCAATTAGCCGATATCTTTACCAAGCCACTAGATGAACAATCTTTTAACAAACTTAGGCATGAGCTAAATATTCTTGATTCTAGGAATTTCTTTTGATGTCTTGCACACTTAGCTCACAAGTATACCTTTGACCATGTCTCTTTTATATGCCATGACTAATGTATTTTCAAGTATATTTCAAACCAAATCATAGGTGTATTAAAAGGGAATTGGAGTCTTCGGCGAAGACAAAGGCTTCCACTACACTCCATAACTCATCCTTCGCCGTCGCTCTGAGCAATTCTCCAACTTTGGTATAATCTTCACTCATGTTTTATTTGCCAAAGGGGAGAAAGTAGTTAGATAAGGGCTCTAATGATTCCGTTTTTGGCGATTTATGCCAAAGGGGGAGAGAGCATGAGCCCAAAGCAAAAGGACCGCACCACCACCAATTTCAAAAAATTTAGTCTTTCAATTTGGTTTTAAAGAAATATTTTCAAATTGGTATCTTATTTGTGATATAATTTCAAATTGGTATACCCTCTTCAAAATTAACATCAAAACCCTCTTGAACACTAAGAGGAGGATTTTATCAAGGGGGAGTTTTGTTTAAGTCAAAGGAAAAGCATTTGAAACAGGGGGAGAAAATGTAAAATCCTGAAAATGCTTCTCAAAATCTTACTCATTTACCTTTGACTATTTGCAAAAAGACTTTGAAAAGAATTTACAAAAGAATTTGCAAAAATAAAACATGTGGTGCAAGCGTGGTCCAAAATGTTAAAAATAAAGAAACAATCCATGCATATCCTATGAGAATTTCTATTGGCTCAATTCTAAGTAACCTTTGCACCTACATTATGCAAACTAGTTCAATTATGCACTTCTATATTTGCTTTGGTTTGTGTTGGCATCAATCACCAAAAAGGGGGAGATTGAAAGGGAATTAGGCTTACACCTATTTTCTAATTGATTTTGTTGGTTGAATTGCCTAACACAAACAATTGGACTAACTAGTTTGCTCTAGTCTATAAGTTCTACAGGTGCCAAAGGTTCACAATAAGCCAATAAAAAGACCAAGAAAAGGGTTCAACAAAGAGAGCAAGGGATAACCGAAGTGTGCCCTGGTCTGGCGCATCGGACTGTCCGGTGCACCAGGGAACTCGACGCCCAACTCTTCACCTTCGGGAATTTTCAGAGGAGCTCCGCTATAATTCACCGGATTGTCCGGTGCACCACCGGACAGTGTCCGGTGCCCCAAGGGAGAGCAACTCTGAACTCGCCAGCTTCGGAAATCCGCTCCGCTATAATTCACCAGACTGTCCGGTGAGTCACCGGACAGTGTCCGGTGCACACCGGACTGTCCGGTGTGACAGTGGAGCAACGGCTACTTCACACACAACGGTCGACTGCAACGCATTAAATGCATGCCTGCGCGCGCAGAGGAGCAGAGCACGCGCGGGTGGCACACCGGACAGCCTACAGGGCCTGTCCGGTGCACCACCGGACAGCCTGGCGGTCCCACAAGTCAGAGCTCCAACGGTCAGAACCCAACGACCAGGTGACGTGGCTGGCGCACCGGACAGTGTCCGGTGGCGCACCGGACTGTCCGGTGCGCCCGTCGATAGCAGCCTCCACCAACGGTCAAGTTTGGTGGTTGGGGCTATAAATACCCCAACCACCCCCACATTCAAGTCATCCAAGTTTTCCACCTTCCAACTACTTACAAGAGCTAGCATTCAATACAAGACACACCAAAGAGATCAAATCCTCTCCCAACTCCACACAAAGCTTTATTGATTAGAGAGAGTGATTTGTTGTGTTCATTTGAGCTCTTGCGCTTGGATTGCTTCTTTTCTTCCATCATTCTTGTGATCATACTCAATTGTAACCAAGGCAAGAGATACCAATTGTGTGGTGATCCTTGCGGGAACTTCGTGTTCCGTTTGATTGAGAAGAGAAGCTCACTCGGTCCGAGGGACCGTTTGAGAGAGGGAAAGAGTTGAAAGAGACCCGGTCTTTGTGACCACCTCAACGGGGAATAGGTTTGCGAGAATCGAACCTCGGTAAAACAAATCCTTGTGTCTCACTCTTTATTCGCTTGCGATTAGTTTTCACGCCCTCTCTCAGACTCGTTTATATTTCTAACGCTAACCCGGCTTGTAGTTGTGATTAAGTTT
The DNA here is from genome assembly GCF_902167145.1 of Zea mays. NCBI lineage: Eukaryota > Viridiplantae > Streptophyta > Magnoliopsida > Poales > Poaceae > Zea > Zea mays. The sequence goes on from NC_050105.1 coordinate 66,644,899, forward strand.
GTAAATTTCAGATTCGCCCTATTCACCCCTCCTCTAGGCGACTTTCATATACTCCTCGCCTCCTTGTGTCGAGAGGAGTATAATAAGGTGCAAGGGTTAAAGACGGCCAAAGAAATTTGGGACGTCCTCAAGACGGCACACGAAGGGGACGAGGTGACCAAGATCACCAAGCGAGAGACGATCGAGGGGGAGCTCGGTCGATTCATCCTCAACCAAGGAGAGGAGCCACAAGCCATGTACAACTGGCTCAAGACCTTGGTCAACCAAGTGCGCAACCTCGGGAGCACCAAGTGGGATGACCATGAAATGGTCAAGGATATTCTTAGATCACTTGTTTTTCGTAATCCCACTCAAGTTCAATTAATTCGTGGTGATCCTAGATATAAGTTAATGTCTCCCAAAGAAGTGATATGAAAATTTGTGAGCTTTGAGTTGATGATCAAAGGCTCCAAGCAAATTGTCGAGCAAGGCGGCACCTCCACACCCGAGGTGCAACCCGTCGCATTTAAAGCGACAGAAGAAAAGAAAGAAGAGTCTACATCAAGTAGGCTCCCCATCGACGCCTCCAAGCTCGACAACGAGGAAATGGCGCTCATCATCAAGAGCTTCCGCCAAATCCTCAAGCAAAGGAGGGGGAAAGATTACAAACCCCGCTCCAAGAAGGTTTGCTACAAGTGTGGTAAGCCCGGTCATTTTATTGCTAAATGTCCATTGTCAAGTGATAGTGACAGGGGTGACGACAAGAAGGGAAGGAGGAAGGAAAAGAAGTACTACAAGAAGAAGGGCGGCGATGCCCACGTGTGTCGGGAATGGGACTCCGATGAGAGCTCCACCGACTCCTCCTCCGACGAGGATGCCGCCAACATCGCCGTCACCAAAGGCCACCTCTTCCCAAACGTTGGCCACAAGTGCCTAATGGCAAAGGACGGCAAACAGAAGAAGGTAAAATCTAGAGCCTCCACTAAATATACAACATCTAGTGATGAGGGTAGCTCTACCGATAATGAGGATGATTTACTTGCCCTTTTTGCCAACTTAAACATGCAACAAAAAGAAAAATTGAATGAATTGATAGGTGCCATTCATGAGAAGGATGAACTCTTGGATAGCCAGGAGGAATTCCTTATTAAGGAAAACAAAAAGCTTGTTAAAGTAAAAAATGCCTATGCTCAGGAAGTAGAGAAATGTGAAAAATTAACTAGTGAGCTTAGCATTTGTCATGACACTATCTCAAACCTTAGAATTGAAAATTCCAAATTAATTGCTAAGGTTGAGAAATTAAATGTTTGTGATGATTCTCTTGTGAACCTTAAAAATGATAATGCTAGTTTGATTACTAAGATTGACAAGTTGAATGAATCAATTTCTAGCCTTAAGATTGAGAATGATAAACTAATTTCTAAGGCTAAATTTGTGGGATTTAATTGACTCAATTGTTTTAAGACCTCAAGTTGAAGACAAACATTTCTTCCGTCTAGCTACAAACGGAAAGTTCTCCACTAAGGAAGCATATAGGGGTTTCTTTTTGGGGTCTTCTGAGTTTGAGCCTTTTCATAGAATATGGAAATCTTGGGCTCCTCCAAAAACCAAGTTTTTTATGTGGTTGGTCGCTCACAGGAAGGTTTGGACAGCAGACAGGCTGCAGAAAAGAGGTATGGACCATCCAGAGAGATGTCCACTATGTGACCAGGATCAAGAAACCTTGGACCATATGTTGATCGAATGTGTCTTTGCTCGAGAATTCTGGTTTAAATTGCTTCTTCAAGTGAACCTGCAGTTTCTTGCCCCCCAATCTGAGGATAGTGCTTTTCTTGAATGGTGGAGAATGTTATGTACCAAAGTCTCTGGAATTGCAAGGGACGGCCTCAATTCTCTAGTCATTCTGGGAGTCTGGACCTTATGGAAGCAACGCAACGGCTGTGTTTTTGACAATAAGAACCCCAGTATTGCTGATGCTATTAGAAGAGTTGAGTTGGAGGTTCACCTATGGGAGATGGCTGGTGCAAAAAAAGTTGTCTTTGCTCACCGCCCCCATTCCGGGCATCCCTGCTAGTTAGCTAGCATTGTGGTTATTTGTGTTAGTTTCTTCTTTAGACATGGATGGGTTTCTGTATGCCTGTTACTGGCCGCCATAGGCGCCTCTTTTGTTTTTTCTTCTGTAATTGTCCTTCTTCTTTAATATAATATCGCGCAGTTCTCCTGCGCTTTCGAGAAAAAAAAATCAAAGGCTAAAGATTTAAATGTTTGCAATGTTTCTATTTCTGATCTTAGAGATGAGAATGCCATGTTACATGCTAAGATTGATGAATTAAATGCTTGCAAACCCTCTACATCCACTGTCGATCATGTTTCTATTTGCGTGAGATGTAGAGATATTAATGTTGATGCTATTCATGATCACCTAGCTTTAATTAAAGAACAAAATGATCACATAGCTCAACTAACTGCTAAAATTAATGAGCATGAGATAGAAAATGAAAATTTTAAATTTGCTAGAAGCATGCTCTATAATGGGAGACGCCCTAGAATTAAGGATGGCATTGGCTTCCAACAGGGAGACAATGTCAAGCTTAACGCCCCTAAGAGATTGTCCAATTTTGTTATGGGCAAGGCTCCCATGGCACAGGATAAGGAGGGTTACATTTTATATCCTGCTGGTTATCCTGAGCTTAAAATTAGGAGAATTCATTCTAGGAAGTCTCATTCTGGTTCTCATCATGCTTTTATGTATAAGAATGAGACATCTAGTTCTAGGCATTCTACCTGTTGGGGACTTGTTCTCAAATGCTATGAATTAAGAACAAGGCAACACAGAAAGAAGTTAATGGTTAATGCCCTTTGTCCTTCGAAGCATTATCTCCCTTAGGATATAACGATCTTCAGACGAAGGTCATGAAGGACATACCTTCATCATCACGATTTACATTGATGAAAGAAGAAGCATATGAAACATGAGAAATAACATGAATAGTCACATAACATCATTTATATATCCTTATTACATAATCATGGATGAATAAGAACAATATTGAATTACATTTGTACCTTCGGCTTGACAGAAGGCAAAAATACAAGCGTGACGCACGAGTGAGTACAAGTCAGCATGAACAGTACGGGGGTACTGTTCATCTATTTATAGGCACAGGGCGCGCCTTTGTAAATTTACATTCATGCCCTTCATATTTACTATTGATTTATGGACAACCCAACGAGGACTAGATAGTCTTTTCCCCTTTAAGTCGGTTCCTTTTTCCACCATTGAGCCGAAGCTCCCTTGCGCGTAGCTTTGGAGCAACATCAGTCTTCGTCTCGACCATGCTTTTCGCATCATGTACGGTTTTGATCCGAGTCCGAAGGTATCTGTTGATATGATACACTTGGGAAACATTATTAAATCATGTTTGTGAGGACCTTCGGAAGACGAAGGCTCCCAACAGTAGCCCCTCGCAGTATTAATTTGTTAAGAACGAATTCAGACTGCGACATGGACGAAGGCCTTAAGCCGAAGGTCCAAAAAACACCTTCCCTTTGCTAGAATAGCAATGATCAATGACAGACGGGGCCCTCCAATTTGCAACGCCCTGGGCGTATAAATATGGACTCACACCAGCTACATTTGATACACTGTTTCTTCCATTTGCATTATTTTCTCAATCTTTTAGCTCCTGCTTACTAGCGCTTGTTAGATTTTCAAGCTCTCTGAGCTTCGGTTAAAAAGCGCGTTTTCACCATGTCTAGAGAAAAAATGTCCCAGGAAAAGAAGTTGTGGAGACAAAGTTGACTGAAGAGGCGAAGCTGTTTGAGGAAAACAAGGATGTGGATCCTTATGTTGCTGGATTTGTTGAGTCAATGGCAAAGACAAACACAGAGAAGATTACTAAAGAGATACTGGAAGGTTTATCTGAAGATACTGGTGATAGCGATAGCTATGATGTGGAAAGTGGGGATGAAGATTCTGAAGATCGGCCCTGGCGACCAAGCCATTCTATCTTCGGAAAATCAACCATTAAACAGAGTCATCTTGAGAACATGAGAGGACGGTACTTTCGGAACATGTCCATTGTGAGGGCTGGCGGAGACAACAACGTCCCCGCCCCTGAGGAAAACGAAGTTATAATTTACTGAAGCTTCTTCAAGGCTGGACTTCGGTTCCCTTTGAGCAAGTTTGTAGTTGAAGTGTTGAAAACCTACAAGATCTTCCTCCATCAGATCACCCTCGAAGCCATAATAAGGATGGGGATTTTTGTCTGGGCAGTAAGGAGTCAAGGACTAGAGCCAAGCGCGAAGTGCTTCTGCAATATGCACGAACTTTTATATGAGACGAAGGCCATTGGTAAAGAACAGTACCACAACAACTTTGGTTGTTATGGATTCAACGCAAGCCACCCAGTGTCAACATTTCGGAAGAGATGGCACGGGGCCTGGATGGAAGAGTGGTTTTATGTGAAGAATGATCTAAAGACGAGGGAAGACATAAAAGAAGTCATCATGCGCCCCATCTGGTCCCACTTCGGCCTTCGAAGGCCGAAGGTCGAAATTGATGATGTCGCCGAAGCGTGTCAGAAGGCCTTCAGCACTGTTTGCTCCTTCATTGGCACAAGAGATTTAATTCAAGAACATATAGCCTTCAGGGTATGGCCGCTTGTGGAAAGCTCAGAAATGCCGAAGGAGACCATCACTGACTCTAGCGAAGGTGGTTTGGTCCGGCTGAAGTATACCTTCAGGTTTGGGGATAAGTTTGATGAACCAAATGATGGCTGGCTGAAGTGCATTGAAGCTACTAGCGACGAGTTACTTGGGGCGTATTCCAAGACCGACGACAATGCCTTGTCCGCAGCTTTCGGGGGTCGGAATAAGAAAAGGTTGAACAGGGTATTTGATGCTATTGGCTTCGTATACCCTGACTATTGTTACCCGCTGTGAGGGCAAGGGATAAAAAGAAAGATTGCTGCTTCTGGAAAGGTTGCTGCTTCGACCATCACAGCTGAGCCGAAGGGCAAAAAGATGAAGGTTCTGACTCACTGGCCGCGTTATATTGAACCGGCCGTGATACCTGAATTTGGCGAAGGGGCCTCTTCAGCTGCCGAAACAAAAGAAACGGTTCCATCTGCGCAGAGCACTGAAGAGCCGGCTGTAATGCCGAAGTTATTTTCAGTCAAGCTAGTTGAGACAAAGGCTGATAAGGCTGAAGGGCCAAAAATTGAAGAAATAACGAAAATGCCAGAGATTTTGAGCCCTCCAACAGAGGCAACAGTGCCGAAGGTACAAAAGGGGTCTGCCAAAACTCCTAAGAGGAGAAGGATGGCGAATGTGCTGGATGTTGTGCTAGAAACGACGAAGGTCTTGAGTCCAGTTCTCGTAAAGAAAGTCGTTCCAACCGAAACTAAATCGCAGGCCAAAACCGAAACTAGGCAAGCCGAAGCTGCACAAATTCAAGCTAAAACCAAAGCTGGGCCTATCGTGACATTGCCTGCCGCATCTGAAGAAAAGGCGACAGAGCAAATTGCATCTAAAAAGATCGAAGCTCCTGCTCCCGAAGCTTCGAACAAAGATACTGACTATATCATTCATCATGCTTTGGGAAAAGAACTATCCCAAGAAGAAAAACTAGAAGCACGACACTATGCCCAAAAATTGAAATGTCCGAAGGGGGCATTAGTGTTCAATGGTAGTGGCGAAGAAGTTTTTTGTACTGTCTCCCGGATAACAAAGAAATATCTGTTTGCCAGGAGATAGGTAAAAGCATCGGATTCCCGAAGCTGGAAGACGGTCTTTCGATTTTATCGAAGGACGAACTTGCTGACAGCCTAGCATACAATAGCATAAAGGTATAAAAACTAACACAATTTGAAAATGAGGCATTTTATTTGTCATACTTATTCTTTCCTCCACTTGCCGGGCTTGATTCTTAGAAATGCCTTTAGGGCACAGAAAAATATAGAGGACGAAGGCTATACAATGGCCCTGAACAACCTTCATTCAGAGGTAATTGAACTGAGAAACGAAGGCCTTGAAAAAGACAAAATTTTATTCTCTCTGGTCAACAAAGTCAAAGAAGATGAAGCTAGCTTCAAAGCCCAGGCCGAAGCCCAAAAGATTGAAATTGAAGACCTCCGGAGGCAACTGGCCGAAGCTAAAGAAAAATGCGCACTCGCAGAAGCTAACCAAGAAATCAGCGAATATTGGAAAACTCATTTAGAGAAAAATGTTGAAGAACTTCGCACATCCAAGGAAAGATGCTTTGAAAAATCCTTGGACTGTGTGAGGAAAATAAAAGCTAGTTTCGCCAACGTGGGCGCCTACTCTACCGAAGAAAACTTCATACGAGGCGACCCTGAAGGCGTTATTGAATGGATAAGTGGAGAAGCCGAGAGATTCGAAGAAATTTTGGGTGATCGCGAGGATATTTGCCTGTTTTCTGGTGCACGGGGGATTTCAGCTATCTTGGAGAAGGCGGGATGTGATCACATCAAGACCATGGCCCAGGCCGAAGCTGCCTTCTCCGTAGATGATATAAAGGATCCTTCAGCTGAAGCAAGCTTGATAGGCGGGAGATTTTACAATGATATCTGGGTGAATGGTGGCCGATAGATGGCCCATGAAATTATAAAGAAAAGTGAAAAAGACACCCATGATGCCCTAGTAGAAACGAGACAAGCTGAAGAAGCTGCAACGCGTGAAAAACGTATAGGTATTGTTTCTTTGCTTTTAGCTTCGGCATTTGTTTTTATGGCTTCGGACTGATTAACTTTTTCCTACTTCAGCTGAATTATCTCCGCCGCCGGAACCGTTCGATCCCCTGGCCGATCCAGAAACGAAGGAAGCACTGGAGATCATTAATATGGCTGAATCTATTGTTGATGAAGTCGTCAATAAATTGCTAAATGAAGTTGCGGAGAAAATCCTGAAAGAAGACTAGCACCTATTGTAAAAACATTTTTAAATGGTCAATGTAAGAGACACTAGAATGGACATTATGCTTTTATTGTAACGAAGATGTTATATTTGATGTGTGTAACTTTGGATCGAATATGTAAATTATTGTAATTTATTTCTTTACGATGCATGAAACTTACATACATACCATTTTTGAGCCTTCGGCGAAAAAAACACCTTCCCTTCTTTTCATGCTTTGTAAAGAAAGAAGATCTGTGGTTCGTAAAAATAAAGATATCCAAGCTTCGCAAAGAGAGATCCCTTTTTTGTGTGCAGGCTGACGAAGCTTACTTCGTGTAACTTTGACAATATTTTCCGAAAATCGGCTCCATATTCCATTCTTGTGTCATTGATGCAATATGATGTATGATGTGATGCTATGCGAAATGATGTGATGATATGATGCAAAATGATAATGATGCCGAAGACACATACTCACACTCCCACACTGGAACACACAATCTCTGCATTCCCTTAGGAACGACTGGAATCCCTTTGCCGTTTATTTTTCGGCCTCACCGTTTATTTTTCGGTGTAAGTTCTGCATTCCCTTAGGAACGTCTTTTGAACTTCTTCACCTTCTATTTCGGCGGTATAAGTTTTGCATCCCCTTAGGAACGACTTTTGAACTTCTTCGCCTTATATTTCGGTGGTATTTGGCTCTGCATTCCTTTTGGAACGACTTTTGAGCAGAAAACTTACGTTGCGCTCCCTTAGGAACGACTTTTTTGTAGCTTCGGCAAAACTTACGTTGCGCTCCCTTAGGAACGACTTTTTGTAGCTTCGGTAATTTTTAGCTCTGCATTCCCTTAGGAACGACTTTTGAGCTTCGACAATTTTTGAGTTTCTTAAGTCTGTGTAGAAGATATATTCCATCTCGATAGAAGCAAAATCATTACAAGAAGTTAAAACCAGATTTACATTGTTTGTTCCTTATTAAAAAAACAAAATGACATAGAACATAAAAGTATTTCAGAGGCAGGATATCGCCCAATAAATGTGCTTTGATTCTGGCACAGTACTCTTGACCGTACGAGCTTCGGATTCCTCCCTAAATTCACGTTGTTGTTGGGAGTGTTGGCTCCCTTTTGGCTGCTGGCTTCGGGAATATGTAGGTTGCAGTGGTGGTGGCAGTGGAAGCTGAGGCCAAGAAGCCTGTGAATGGCTAGCCGAAGCAACAGAGGCTACAGGATGATTGCCCACATATTCTGGTATGTAGGGAGAGTGGCACGAAGCAGTGTGTAAGACCTGCTTCGGCTGATTCTGCCGAGCTTCAGCTTCTGCGATCTCCTTTTGCTTCAGAATAGTGATTTGGCACATTCTTTTAGTATGGCCCTTGTCCTCACCACAGAATAGGCAATAGATTTTCCTGGGCTGATCCTCATATCTTCCTCCGAAGCCCCTGGCGCCTCTGCCCCTTGGAGCTGGTGGCCTGAAGGAGCTTTGCTGCTGCCCCGAAGACTATGAGGTGTACTGTGGCCTCTGAAGCTGGCTTCCTTTGTCATCATTCTGACTGGAGCTATGAATTGATCTGACATGCCTAGGATGTATTCTTCCTCCGAAGCCCCTGGTCATCTCAGAGAATCTGTAAGCTTCCTCCCTTCTTTGGCGGAAGTCGTTGTCAGCCCGGATGTACTCATCCATCTTCTGAAGCAGCTTCTCTAGAGTTTGTGGGGGCTTTCTAGCGAAGTATTGAGCCGTAGGTCCTGGCCGAAGACCCTTGATCATGGCCTTAATGATAATTTCATTGGGCACTGTGGGCGCTTGTGCGCTCTGTCGCAAGAACCTTCGGACATACGCCTGAAGGTATTCCTTATGGTCTTGCGTGCACTGGAACAAGGCCTGAGCTGTGACTGACTTCGTTTGAAAGCCTTGGAAACTGGTAACCAGCATGTCCTTGAGCTTTTGCCACAACGTCATTGTCCCTGGCCAAAGGGAAGAATACCATGTTTAGGTTACATTCCGGACTGCCATGACAAAGGACTTTGCCATGACAGCTGCATTGCTCCCGTATGAGGATATTGTTGCCTCATAGCTCATCAAAAATTGCTTTGGGTCCGAGTGCCCATCGTACAGGGTAACTGGGGTGGCTTGTAGGATTGTGGCCATGGGATAGCCTGCAATTCTGCTGCCAAGGGAGAAGCATCATCAAAAGTAAAGGTATCATGATTAAAATCATCATACCATCCATCTTCGTTGAATAAGCCCTCTTGACGAAGCTCCCTATATTGGGGCCTTCGGTCTTGGTCATCTTGAGCAAGATGACACACTTCCTCAGTAGCTTCATCGATCTTCCTTTGAAGATCGGCTAGCCGAGCCATCTTCTCCTTTTTCCTTTGCACTTGTTGATGGATGATTTCCATGTTCCTGATCTCTTGGTCCAACTCCTCCTCCTAGAATGTTGGACTGGTGGCCTTTCTCTTCTGGCTTCTAGCCTCTCGGAGAGAGAGAGTCTCTTGGTTTGTGTCCAGTGGCTGCAGTGTAGCAGCCCCTGGCGCTGTTATCTTCTTCGGCGGCATGACGAAGGTCAGTGCTTTGCCGAAGGTTGTGGAGTGAGTACACAGGAGGTGGGCGCCAATGTTGGGGACTTGTTCTTAAATGCTATGAATTAAGAACAAGGCAACATAGAAAGAAGTTAATGGTTAATGCCCTTCGTCCTTCGAAGCATTATCTCCCTTAGGATATAACGATCTTCGGACGAAGGTCATGAAGGACATACCTTCATCATCACAATTTACATTGATGAAAGAAGAAGCATATGAAACATGAGAAATAACATGAATAGTCACATAACATCATTTATATATCCTTATTACATAATCATGGATGAATAAGAACAATATTGAATTACATTTGTACCTTCGGCTTGACAGAAGACAAAAATACAAGCGTGACACACGAGTGAGTATAAGTCAGCGTGAACAGTACGAGGGTACTGTTCATCTATTTATAGGCACAGGGTGCAGCCTGTGTAAATTCACATTCATGCCCTTCATATTTACTATTGACTTATGGACAACCCAACGAGGACTAGATAGCCTTTTCCCCTTTAAGTCGGTTTTTTTTCCGCCATTGAGCCGAAGCTCCCTTGCGCGTAGCTTCGGAGCAACATCAGTCTTCGTCTCGACCATGCTTTTCACATCGTGTACGGTTTTGATCCGAGTCCGAAGGTACCTATTCATATGATACATGTTGGGGACTCGTTCTCAAATGCTATGAATTAAGAACAAGGCAACATAAAATGTTAAATGTTAATACCCTTCGTCCAATGAAGCATTATTCCTTTAAGGATTAATGAACCTCGGACGAAGGTTAAAAACGATACAATTACGAAGGTTAAATCTTCGTAATTGAACTTCAGTAGGTTATATAAAATAATATGAAATATGAAGCATTAAAGACAAATAAATTATAAGTGAACAACATCACTTTTATATTATCTCCATTTAATGTATTCAAGTATTAAATACATTTATACCTCTGCCTTGACAAAGATTAATTCCCGATTGGCGCGATTGCAATTGTAGGAATGCGTGAACAGTAAAGGAGTACTGTTCACTATTTATAGGCACAGGACACAGCCTGTGAGGAATTACAATCATGCCCCTCATAAAAGTTTACAACAACGACTCAAACATTTATGGGCTAAACGGTCATTCTATTTTTAAGTCGGTTTGTAACTCCGAAGCTTCATGGAAAGGAACCTTCGGTCATCACATGCGGACAGCTTCAGCCGAAGCTGTTTCTTCCTACAGGACCTTCGGCGACGAAGCATGGTCCCAACAGTAGCCCCTTCGCGGTGCTAGATCGTTTTTCGTAACGAGCTTGATCCGTGAAAAAAGTCTCTTAGGCTTCAGGGAGCCGAAGGTCCGAAAAACACCTTCCCTGAGCTCGTTGTCGAGAAACGATTTAGTTTCCGAGCGCGTAGCGGTCCCACCTTGCAGAGTTACTATTTGGTCTCTGCGGTCCACCGCGCAGCGGGTGTAAGCAGCTGTTCGCCTGGTGTAAAAATCCTGACGATTCGCCTTCTTACCTGCAGCACTATATAAACAGACGGGTAGGTGTGAAGTTACCACAACATTCATTGCTATTGCACTGTTTTGCTGCCAAAATTTTTAACCATAGCCGAAGCTTGACTCTCGCAATCAAACGAAGCTTCCAGTTTAAAGCCTACTTCGTCAGAAGAAAAAACTTCGGAAGAAAAAGTTTTTAGTTCCCAAAAAATTCAGAATTAAATGGCCAGAGTGCGCTCTACCGCTAGGGTTGAGCGTGAGGGAGGCAAAGCTGAAGAATCGGAGATTGTTCCTATCTCCGAAGCGATGCAACGATCCGGACTGGTGACCTCGGAAGAAATTCGTACTGCCGAGACAACAGAGCAGACTGTTGCCGAGACAGAACAAGTTGCTGCCGAAGCAGAAGAAGAAAATATTGAGGAGGCTGATCCCGATGATGATTACCATATTGCCGTGCCAAGCAAGCCCAGTCACTTGGACTTCGGAAAGTCGACTGTCTCCAAGGCTGATCTCTCCAAGATGGTGAAGTCGGGTTATTTTAGTGAGAATGAGAAGAAGCTACTTCGCTTCGGGGGGGAAGAAACTACCCCGAAGCCAGGAAAGGATGAAATAGTCATTTTCAAGAGCTTCCTAAAAGCTGGGTTGAGATTTCCCTTAAATAGGATGATCTCTGATGTGCTGCAAAGATTTGGCATCTATTTTCACCAACTGACTCCCAACGCGATTGTCAGGCTCAGCGTCTATATCCAGGCAGTGGAGCCATTTGCCGACAGCTTCTGTCGAGTTCATGAGTTGCATTACCAAACTAAGGCCAGAAAAGATGGATTACATGAAAATTTTGGCTGCTATAATTTTGCTTATCGGAAAACCACGAAGTTTCCCGTGATCAGTTATCGAAGCAAATGGCCGGCAGGCTGGAAATCAGAGTGGTTTTATGTCAAAGTTGACGAAGACAAAGAGAAGCTGGTTCAGAGCCCTCTTGAACTAACCTTCGGAGAAACAAGACCCCGATGCAGTATGGAAGTAGAAGGTCCAACTTGGGCTGCACTGGGCGAATTCAAAATTATTGCAGAACATATTGGCACTAGAGATTTAGTGCAGGAATTCCTGGCCTTCAGGGTTTTTCCAACTATGAAAGAGTGGACAATGCCGAAGCTTGAAGGGGAAAAGAAGAAGGGGGAACTCGTCCGACTGCCCTACCATTATAAATTCAAGAAATTCTTTAAAGTACCCTGTCGAGAATGGCTTGATACAATTGAAATAATGAGCAATGAAATTCTTGGGAATTACTCTAAGAAAGAGGACCAACTGATGACGGCGGCCTTCGGCACTCGGCCGAAACGAAGGCTGAACAGGGTGCTTGATGCCATAGGATTTGAATATGCTGACTACGGTCGACTGGGCGGAAATGCTGGGGGCCCGAAGCGAAAAAGGTTTGCTAGCACTACTGACGAAGAAGTCATCAAGACAGCAAAAAAGAAAAAGAAAGATTCCGATAACATTAGTGCTGAAGAGTTAAATCCTGAGCCGAAGGTGGCTACGGCAAAAAAGAGAAAAAGTGCATCCCCAGAGCCGGAGACGCCGGTCCAAGAAGAAGATACTCCTGCTTCTCCTTCTGCCGTTGAAGAAGAAGAGATTATGAAGGTAATGACTGAACCCTTGCCTATCCGGCTAAGTCCGCTGGCATTGGAACTGACGAAGTTTTTTCAGAGGGACAAAGCAGCTTCGGCAACAAAAAGTCCTGTGAAGCCGAAAAAGCGGAGAATGATTCAAGTAACAGATGTGATCCATCAGACGCCGCCACCGACAACAGTGTCGAAAATTGTTTTTGCTGAAACTGCCGAAGCCGAAGCTTCTGGAATGAAAACCGCTGAAGCTGAAATCGGCGGAGCCGAAGCTACCGGGGCCGAAGCCGAGGCCACCGAAGAGTTGAACCTGGAAACCACAATTGAGGCTATTGACAATATACTCCTAAAAATGGCTGAAGAGGAAGCTACCGTGGCTACAGTGAATACGGCAACTGAGAAGGGGAAAGAGCAAATTAATGAAATTTCAGAAGAAGAAGATTTCAACTTTCAGGATTTGCTCGGACAAGAATTAACAGACGCCGAAAAAGAGGAGTTGAAAAAATATGCCATATCTTGCGGATACAAATCAGGGGCTATGCTATTTGGTGGGGTCAACGAAGGGAAACTAAGATGCCTTCGGAACCGCACCGAGGCCAAAATTGTCAGAACCCTTTCCAAAAGCATTGGCTTGCCGAAGCTGGAAGCGGACTTGTGTCGTTATCAACGACACCACATCGCCGGAAGCTTGCTTTATGCCAACTTCAAGGTAACAAATATTTTTGTTATTTTATTACTATTATTATTATCTTTTGGGTCATGTTCTAACGAAGGTCATTTCGACAGAGTATATTATTAAGCAAGGTTCTGAAGATGCAACAAGATCTGGAGGAAGACAAAAACAAAGCTGTCATTCAAGACTTGGCCGAAAAAGTTGAGAATCACGAAGCCAATCTAAAAAAGAAAGACTTCGCAATTCAAGATCTTGAACTCATGGTCAAAGAGCACGAAGGTGCATTAGAAAAGAAGGATTTTGTTATTCGGACCATGGAAGGCTCATTGGCTGAAGCCCAAATTGAAAATGACAAATTAAAGAATGAACTGCTCCTTCAGTCAGAAAAATTCAAGCAAGAAAAGAAATATTTCGAAGCAAGCCTGAAGGCTGAAGTGGATAAATACTCAAATTTACAGAAATCCTTTACAGAACTTCAGGAGAAATGCTTAAGCTTCGGCATCCGATGTGTGCAGCGGCTGAAGGAGGTGTTTCACTCTGTCGGAGCTAGCTCTTCAAAATTTACACCTTCAGCTGAAAACCTGCCAAAAACATTAGAACATATTGAAGACGAAGTTGATGCCCTCGACGAAGTTATTGGTGGGCACGCTGACTTCTGCGCCCTAGTAGCTTCTCGGGGCACAGCTGCTGCTTTTTTGAAGGCTGACTGCACACATGGAAACATTATGAACAGACCAAACTTCAGCTTGTCAGCTTCAGATTTGTTAGATATCCCAAACTTAGCCAGAAGCATCGGAAACAGATTCATGACCCAGATCTGGGTAAATGGCGGGCGGAAAATGGCAGGCGACGAAGCTCGAAGCCATCTTAAGCCGGTAAAAAACTTATGTTTGTTACTTTTACCTTCTCCTTTGAAATTTGTACCTTTCTTACTGTGCTGTTTGATATATAGGATGACGAAGCTGAAGATTGACAATGCTGAAGTTTGGCAAAACTGAAGACGAAGCCTTAGCTATAGCTTAAAATTGCTTATAATGTGCTTTTCTGCAAAAATTCTTGGAGAAACTCTTGTAATATAGATATGGAGTAACTTATGTAAATTTGTACATACCTTGTAATATATTCTATCTCCTTTAACCGCATCCAGTCTGCTTTGCTGTGGACGAAACTTCTCTTTTGAGCCGAAGGCGAAAAACACCTTCCCTTCTTTTCGTACACAACGAAGCATAGAAAATTTTTCCTTCGAATCTTTTCCTTCCCTCTTTTTTTTCCTGAAGCATCCATCTTTTTTGTGTAGCATGATGATGATTCTATATATGTCTAAATGGATGTTTATGAATGCAAATGACATGATGATATGCTATGTGCAAATGAATATTAGAACACATGCTCAAAAAACCATAAACACAGCTCTTCGTCCCCTCAAGAATGATAAAAATCTTTTTGCCGTTTACTTTTCGGCTTCCCCGTTTACTTTTCGGTGAATCAACGTTGACTTTTCGCTGTAAGCCTCCCTTAGGAGCTTCTTCGCCTTTTACTTTCGGCGGAATCAGCGTTTATTTTTCGCTGTAAGCCTCCCTTAGGAGCTTCTTCGCCTTTTACTTTCGGCGGAATCAGCGTTTATTTTTCGCTGTAAGCTCTGCATTCCCTTAGGAACGACTTTTGAGCTTCTCCCTGTTTTCTTTTCTTTCTCTTTGCACTCGAGGGTGCATTCTCAGCTTTTACATTTACATTTTTTGGGGGATATCGCTCTTATAGAATTGAAATAAGGAAAAGAAAAATTACATGTTGTGGCCCCATTAAAAACCTTTCTCCCCCTTTGGAAAGGAAAAGGGTGCCACAAAAAAGGAATATAAAAAATTACATCAAACTAAACATAATATCTCCGAAGCTCATCCGCATTCCATGATCTAGGAATGTCATTGCCGTCCAAGTCCTTCAACCTGTAGGAACCAGGTCTTGACGAAGATACTACCAAAAAGGGGCCTTCCCACTTCAGCTGTAATTTGCCTACTGTTTCAGGGTTAGCTACTCTTCGAAGTACCAAGTGTCCTGGCTCAATGTTCTTCAACTTGACCTTTCTATCACGCCATTTTATTGTTTCAGCTTGATACTTATTGATGTTTTCCACAGCTTGGAGTCTGATCCCTTCAATAGCATCTTTTTCTACGGAGCAATCAGCTTCGTGTTCGCCTTTTGCCGAAGCTACCGTCCTTATTGATCCTGTTTTAGCCTCTTCTGGGGTTATTGCTTCGTCACCAAACAACAGCTTAAAGGGTGTAAAGCCTGTTGATCTTGAGATGGTTGTGTTATGACTCCACACCACTTTGATTAACTCGTCTGGCCACTTTCCCCTCGGCTGATTGAAGATTGACTTCATTATTCCTGTCATTATGATCCCATTGGCTCTTTCAACAAGTCCATTTGATTCTGGGTGTCGGACTGATGCAAAATGGATCCTCGTGCCGATTTGATTACAAAATTCTCTGAAGGCTTCAGAATCAAACTGTGTCCCATTATCCACAGTGATAGCCTTCGGCACTCCGAAGCGACAAACAATGTTTTGCCAGAAAAACTTTTGAATAGTAAACGAAGTTATTATGGCTAAGGGCTTCGCCTCGATCCATTTGGAAAAATATTCCACTGCCACCACCACGTATCTTAAGTTCCCCTGTGCTGGTGGTAATGGACCTAGCAAATCCAGACCCCACCTTTGCAACGGCCAAGTGGGTTGTATTAACTGAGTTAAAGACGAAGGTTGTTTTTTATCTCTTGCACATTTCTGACAACCTTCGCACTTTTGGACTAAATCCGCTGCATCCGAAGCTGCCTTTGGCCAATAAAATCCTTGACGAAAAACCTTTCCAAGCAAAGGTCTAGAACCAATGTGAGATCCAGACAGACCTGCATGTATATCCTTCATTAATTCTATACCTTCGGATCTGGATAAGCACTTGAGCAGTGGGGAACAGACCCCACGCTTATATAGCTCCCCTTCTATTATGACATATGGTCGAGCTCTTGCTTCTATTCTCCTGTTATAAGATTCGTCGTCTGAAAGAAAATTACCCTGAAGGAAAGAGATAATTTCAGTTCTCCAATCTTCACTATAAACAGGGGATATGTTGAGGATTGCTCTTTCAAGAAGCTCGACCGAAGGTGCTTTTATTGTTTCAAAAAATACATCCAAAGGTATAGGCAGCCCCTGGGCTGCTAACTTAGCCAATAGATCAGCGTATTCATTTTCTCCACGAGGAATATTTTTGACAGAGAAACCTTCGAAGGAAGCCTCAATCCTTCGGACTGTATCTAGATACCTTTCAAGCTTCGGGTCCCTTGCTTTGTAACTTTTGTCAATATGGCCAGAAATAACTTGGGAATCAGTTTTAAGGATGGCCCTTCTGATTCCCATTGCCTTCAATTTCCGAAGACCCAAAAGCAGAGCTTCATACTCGGCAATGTTATTTGTGCAACTAAAATCAAGTTTTGCCGCGTAACAAGTTTTAACTTTGGAAGGTGAAACCAACACAGTAGCCGCTCCCGCTCTGAAGGTTCCCCAAGACCCATCGCAAAACACTGTCCATGCTTCGGCGTCTTTATTTGTTTCTTCCTCCTGAGCCCCTGGCGTCCAATCAGCAATGAAGTCTGCTAACGCCTGGGACTGAATCGAAGATCTATGAACATATTCAATGCAAAATTCATTGAGCTCTGCAGCCCATTTTCCAATCCTTCCAGTAGCTTCTCGGTTCCTCATAATATCCTTCAGAGGTTGTGAAGAAGGAATAATTATGTTGTAAGCTTGAAAATAGTGCCGAAGCTTCCTGGAGGCCATCAAGACAGCATACAGTACCTTCTCCAACTCTGTGTAATTTTTCTTTGATAAACTAAGAACCTCAGATACAAAATATATTGGGGCCTGCCTCTTAACTTGGCCTTCAAGCTTCTCTTGAACAAGTGCTGCACTTGCCGCTGAATGCGAAGCTGCCACATATAATAACAAAGGAGCCCCTGGCGTAGGTGGAGTTAATGTTGTTAGATCTATCAAATACTGTTTCAGCTCTTCAAAGGCCTTCTGCTGGATTGGTCCCCATTGAAAGACTTCGGCTGACTTCAGCACTTCAAAGAATGGTAAGTTTCTCTCTGCTGATCTGGATATGAATCTATTGAGAGATGCCAGCCTTCCTGTCAACCTTTGAGCCCCCTTTTTTGTACTTGGTGGCTCCATTCGAAGTATAGCTTCGATTTTACTTGGGTTGGCCTCAATTCCCTTTGTTGAAACTAGGCAACCAAGGAATTTCCCCTTCTTTACTCCAATGACACATTTTTCTGGATTCAGCTTCAGACCAACCTGTCTAAAATTAGCAAAGGTCTCCTGAAGATCAGCAAAGTGGTTATCCTGCTTCGTGCTCTTTACAATGATATCATCAACATAAGTGAGCACATTCCTGCCTATCTGAGAATGGAGAACCTTTGCTGTCATTCTGCTGAAGCTTCCTCCAGCATTCTTAAGCCCTTCAGGCATCCGAAGGTAACAGTATGTCCCACTAGGGGTTATGAAACTGGTTTTTGGTTCATCTTCCTTCTTCATCCATATTTGATGATAGCCTGAATAGCAATCCAGCAAACTCATGAGCTCTGATGAAGCTGCTGCATCAACTAAGGAATCTATCCTTGGCAATGGAAACTCATCCTTCGGACAGGCTTTATTAAGGTCAGTAAAATCGATACACATTCTCCATTTACCATTGGCCTTCTTCACCATAACAGTGTTAGCCAACCACTCTGGATATTTTACCTCTCTAATAACTCCAGCACTGAGGAGTCTTTTCACTTCATTCCGAGCACCTTCGGCCTTGTCATCAGACATCTTCCGAAGTCTCTGCTTCCTGGGTCTGAAGGATGGGTCAACATTGAGCGAGTGCTCAATAACATCCCTGTTAACTCCGCAAAGATCATTAGCTGACCAAGCAAAAACATCTTTATTGTTGAACAAAAACCTTATCAAGGTTTTCTCCTGCTCTTCGGACAATTGAGATCCCAATAGCACCTTCTGCTCTCCTATATCCCCACATAAGAGCATGGGTTTCGGCTGATCAGCCGAAGCAGCTTTTTCTCTTCTGAACTTGTATTGCTCACAAGCTTCAGTTCCATCTATATTATGGATTGTTTTTGAGTCTGTCCAATTTCCTTCGGTCCTTCTGGCAGCTTCTTGACTTCCATGAATAGCAATGGGCCCTTGGTCCGAAGGTATCTTCATGCAAAGATAAGCTGGATGCAGAATTGCTTCAAAGGCATTAAGAGTACCACGACCAATGATTGCATTGTAAGGGTACTCCATGTCAACGATATCAAACATAACTTGTTCAGTCCTTGTGTTGTTGATGAATCCAAAGGCCACTGACATTGAGATTTTACCGAGTGCTACAATCTGCCTTCCTCCGAAGCCGCAGAGGGGATGTGTGGCATCAAGAATTTTATCTTCGGGCTCTTGCATCTGTTTGAAGGCCTTAGCAAATATGATATCAGCTGCACTGCCTGTATCAACCAAAACATTGTGGACCAGAAATCCTTTGATAACACAAGAGATAACCATAGCATCATTGTGTGGGTAATCCTTGAGCTGAAGGTCCTCTTGGGAGAAGGTGATAGGGATGTGAGACCATCTTGACTTGACGAAGGGTCCTTGCACCCCGACATGTTGTACCCTTCTCTGTGCTTCCTTCTTCTGTTTCTTGTTGGCTGGTTCTGAACATGAACCACCCGTTATCGGGAGTACCAGCTTCGGAACCGAAGCAGCTCCAGCTTGAATATTGAACGAAGCCATCAGCTCAGAGAAGTGGAAGTGAGTTCACCGGAGGTGGGCGCCAATGTTGGGGACTCGTTCTCAAATGCTATGAATTAAGAACAAGGCAACATAAAATGTTAAATGTTAATACCCTTCGTCCAATGAAGCATTATTCCTTTAAGGATTAATGAACCTCGGACGAAGGTTAAAAACGATACAATTACGAAGGTTAAATCTTCGTAATTGAACTTCAGTAGGTTATATAAAATAATACGAAATATGAAGCATTAAAGACAAATAAATTATAAGTGAACAACATCACTTTTATATTATCTCCATTTAATGTATTCAAGTATTAAATACATTTATACCTCTGCCTTGACAAAGATTAATTCCCGATTGGCGCGATTGCAATTGCAGGAATGCGTGAACAGTAAAGGAGTGCTGTTCACTATTTATAGGCACAGGACACAGCCTGTGAGGAATTACAATCATGCCCCTCATAAAAGTTTACAACAACGACTCAAACATTTATGGGCTAAACGGTCATTCTATTTTTAAGTCGGTTTGTAACTCCGAAGCTTCATGGAAAGGAACCTTCGGTCATCACATGCGGACAGCTTCAGCCGAAGCTGTTTCTTCCTACAGGACCTTCGGCGACGAAGCATGGTCCCAACAATACACTTGGGAAACATTGTTAAATCATGTTTTTGAGGACCTTCGGAAGACGAAGGCCCCCAACACTACCCATGTTAAAATGCCTAAAATGAAATATCCTATTGTATCAAATGAACCTA
Source organism: Zea mays (assembly GCF_902167145.1). Taxonomy (NCBI): domain Eukaryota; kingdom Viridiplantae; phylum Streptophyta; class Magnoliopsida; order Poales; family Poaceae; genus Zea; species Zea mays. Next base: position 66,664,728 of record NC_050105.1, read on the forward strand.
ATGTTTCATTTAAGACTTTTGATGCATCTTATGTTTTAACTAACAAATCAGGCAAAGTAGTTGCCAAATATGTTAGGGGTAAACACAAGGGCTCCAAGACTTGTGTTTGGGTACCCAAGGTGCTTGTTTCTAATGTGAAAGGACCCAAGACCGTTTGGGTACCTAAGAACAAGGCCTAAACTTGTTTTGTAGGTTTATGCATCTGGGGGCTCAAGTTGGATTATTGATAGTGGGTGCACAAACCACATGACAGGGGAGAAAAGGATGTTCTCCTCCTACGAGAAAAACGAAGATCCCCAAAGAGCTATCACATTTGGGGATGGAAATCAAGGTTTGGTCAAAGGACTTGGTAAAATTGCTATATCACCTGACCATTCTATTTCCAATGTTTTTCTTATAGATTCTTTAGATTACAATTTGCTTTCTGTTTCTCAATTATGCAAAATGGGTTGCAACTGTCTTTTACGGATATAGGTGTCACTATCTTTAGAAGAAGTGATGATTCAGTAGCATTTAAGGGAGTATTAGAGGGTCAGCTTTACTTAGTTGATTTCAATAGAGCTGAACTCGATACTTGCTTAATTGCTAAGACTAATATGAGTTCGCTCTGGCATCGCTGACTAGCCCATGTTGGGATGAAGAATCTTCACAAGCTTCTAAAGAGAGAACACATTTTGGGACTAACAAATGTTCATTTTGAGAAAGACAGGGTTTGTAGCGCATGTCAAGCAGGGAAGCAAATTGGTACCCATCATCCACATAAGAACATCATGACGACCGACAGGCCGCTTGAGCTACTCCACATGGATATATTCGGCCCAATCGCTTACATAAGCATCGGCGGGAGTAAGTATTGTCTTGTAATTGTGGATGATTATTCTCGCTTCACTTGGGTATTCTTTTTACAAGAAAAATCTCAAACCCAAGAGACCTTAAAGGGATTCTTGAGACGAGCTCAAAACGAGTTTGGATTAAGGATCAATAAGATAGGAAGCGACAACGGAACGGAGTTCAAGAACTCTCAAATAGAAGGCTTTCTTGAGGATGAGGGAATCAAGCATGAGTTCTCTTCTCCCTACACACCACAACAAAATGGTGTAGTGGAGAGGAAGAATAGAACTCTTTTGGATATGGCAAGGACCATGCTTGATGAGTACAAGACACCAGACCGGTTTTGGGCTGAGGCGATTAACACCGCCTGCTACTCCATCAACCGGCTCTACCTTCACCGAATCCTCAAGAAGACATCATATGAACTCCTCACCGGTAAAAAGCCCAATGTTTCATATTTTAGAGTTTTTGGTAGCAAATGTTTTATTCTTGTTAAAAGAGGTAGAAAATCTAAATTTGCTCCTAAGGCTGTAGAAGGCTTTTTACTTGGTTATGACTCAAATACAAGGGCATATAGAGTCTTCAACAAATCCACTGGATTAGTTGAAGTTTCTTGTGACATTGTGTTTAATGAGACTAATGGCTCTCAAGTAGAGCAAGTTGATCTTGATGAGCTAGATGATGAAGAAGCTTCGTGCGTCGCGCTAAGGAACATGTCCATTGGGGATGTGTGTCCTAAGGAATCCAAAGAGCCTCCACAAGCACAAGATCAACCGTCATCTTCCAATCAAGCATCTCCACCAACCCAAGATGAGGATCAGGCTCAAGACAATGAAGAAGATGATCAAGAAGATGAGCCACCTCAAGAGGAGAGCAATGATCAAGGGGGAGATGACCATGACAAAGACAAGGAAGATGATCAAGAAGAACAGGGTCAAAGACCGCCACACCCAAGAGTCCACCAAGCGATTCAAAGAGATCACCTCGTGAACTCCATCCTCGGCGATATTCATAAGGGGGTAACCACTCGATCTCGTGTCACACACTTTTGTGAACATTACTCTTTTGTGTCTTCTATTGAGCCATACAGGGTGGAAGATGCATTAAGGGATTCGGATTGGGTGTTGGCAATGCAAGAGGAGCTCAACAACTTCACGAGGAATGAGGTATAGTATTTAGTTCCACGTCCTAACCAAAATGTTGTAGGAACCAAAGGGTATTTTGCAACAAGCAAGATGAGCATGGTGTGGTGACAAGGAACAAAGCCCGACTTGTGGCCAAAGGATATTCACAAGTTGAAGGTTTGGATTTCGGTGAAACCTATGCACCCGTAGCTAGGCTTGAGTCAATTCGCATATTACTTGCCTATGCTACTTACCATGGCTTTAAGCTTTACCAAATGGACGTGAAAAGTGCCTTCCTCAATGGACCAATCAAGGAAGAGGTCTATATTGAGCAACCTCCCGGCTTTGAAGATAGTGAGTACCCTAACCATGTGTATAAACTCTCAAAGGCGCTTTATGGGCTCAAGCAAGCCCCAAGAGCATGGTATGAATGCCTAAGAGATTTCCTTATCACTAATGGTTTCAAAGTCGGAAAAGTCGATCATACTCTCTTTACTAAAACCATTGCAAATGATTTGTTTGTATGCCAAATTTACGTTGATGATATCATATTTGGGTCTACTAATAAATCTACTTGTGAAGAGTTTAGTAGGATAATGATACAAAAATTCGAGATGTCTATGATGGGGGAGTTGAAGTACTTCTTAGGATTCCAAGTGAAACAACTCCAAGAAGGCACCTTCATTAGCCAAACCAAGTATACTCAAGACATACTCACCAAGTTTGGAATGATGGATGCCAAACCCATCAAGACACCCATGGGAACCAATGGGCATCTCGACCTCGACACGGGAGGTAAATCCGTAGATCAATAGGTATACCGGTCGATGATAGGATCTTTACTCTATTTATGTGCATCTCGACCGGATATTATGCTTTCCGTATGCATGTGTGCAAGATTCCAAGCCGATCCTAAGGAAGTTCACCTTAGGGCCGTGAAAAGAATCTTGAGATATTTAGTTCATACACCTAAGTTTGGACTTTGGTACCCCAAGGGATCCACCTTTGATTTAATAGGATATTCAGATGCTGATTGGGCAGGGTGTAAAATTGATAGAAAGAGCACATCAGGGACTTGTCAATTCTTGGGAAGATCCCTGGTGTCTTGGGCTTCAAAGAAACAAAATTTTGTAGCTCTTTCTACTGCCGAAGATGAGTACATTGCCACATGCCATTGTTGCACGCAATTGCTTTGGATGAGGCAAACCCTTAGGGACTATGGCTACAAATTTAGCAAAGTCCCTCTCCTATGTGATAATGAGAGTGCAATCCGCATGGCGGATAATCCCGTTGAACACAGCTGCACTAAGCACATAGCCATTCAGTATCACTTTTTGAGAGATCACCAACAAAGGGGGGATATCGAGATTGCTTATGTTAGCACCAAAGAACAATTAGTTGATATCTTTACCAAACCACTAGATGAGAAAACCTTTACCAAACTTAGGAATGAGCTAAACATTCTTGATTCTCGTAACTTTGATTAATACTTTGCACACATAGCTCATTTATGTACCTTTGATCATATCTCTTTTATGACTACGACTAATGTGTTTTCAAGTGTATTCCTATGCTAAGTCGTAGATTGAAAGGGAAATGGAGTCCTCGGCGAAGACAAGGCTTCCACTCCACTCTATCCGTATTATTTACCCATCGCCCGTCACTCCACACCGCTCTCCACTTTGGTATAATCTTCACTTATATTTATTTGTACCATTGGGGAGAAAGTAAAGAGGGCTCTCAAATGTCTCCTTTTTTGGCGATTAATGCCAAAGGGGGAGAGAATATTAGCCCAAAGCAAAAGGACCGCACCACCACCAATTTCAAAGTTTAAAAAGAAGTTTTTTTAATTAGTATCTTATGATGAAATATTTAAAAGAGGATTTTTCAATTGGTTAGCATTTTTTCAAATTGATATTAAATAGTTAATCTTCTTTCAATTGGTAAAACCCTCTTGAGCATCAAATTCCTCAGTGGAAATGGGATGAGATCGAAATGGACTTCATAGTCAGGTTGCCTCGCACTCGTGACGGCTACGATTCTATTTGGGTAGTAGTGGACCGCTTGACCAATTCAGCCCACTTTATACCTGTCAAGACCAGCTACAGCAGTGCAGTGTTGGCAGAGTTGTACATGTCCCAGATCGTTTGTCTTCATGGTGTGCCAAAGAAGATAGTGTTAGACCGAGGAACGCAGTTCACCTCTCATTTCTGACAGCAGTTGCATGAAGCTTTGGGCACATATTTGAATATTAGTTCAGCTTATCACCTATAGACATACGGTCAGACTGAAAGAACTAATCAAATCCTCAAAGATATGTTGAGAGCTTGTGTGTTGCAAGATAAGTCTGGATGGGACAAGAGGCTACCTTATGAAGAATTTTCCTACAACAACAGTTACTAGGATAGTTTGAAGATGTCACCGTTCTAGGCACTTTATGGAAGGAGTTGCAGAACTCCGTTGCATTGGGATCAGCCTGGAGAAAAGCAGGTGTTTGGACCTGACATTTTGCTCAAAGCTAAAGAGAATATAAAGATGGTTAGAGAGAATCTGAAGATAGAGCAGTCAAGGCAGCAAAGTTATGCAGACACAAGAAGGGAGCTGAGTTTTGAAGTGGGAGATTTTGTTTACCTGAAGGTATCGCCTATCAGAGGAGTCAAAAGGTTCAGAGTCAATGGCAAGCTAGCACCCCGATATGTTGGCCCGTATAAGATTCTCGCTAAGCGTGGAGAAGTGTCCTATCAGCTCAGTTTGCTAGAAGATTTGTCAGTGGTGCATGATGGCTTTCATGTGTATCAATTGAAGAAGTGTCTGTGCGTGCCACAAGAGCAGTTGCCAATGGAAGGTCTGGAAGTCCAAGAAGACTTGACCTACATAGAGAAGCCAACACAGATTCTATAGACTATAGACAGGGTCACCCGGAGGAACAATATCAGAATGTGCAAAGTCAGATGGGGTCACCACTCTGAGTAAGAAGCAACTTGGGAGCATGAAGATGATCTGATGGCCAAGTATCCTGAGCTCTTTGTTGGCCAACCTTGAATCTCGAGGGCGAGACTCTTTTAAGGGGAATAGGTTTGTAACATCCTAAATTTGGGGGTATAAATTTTCTTCTCCAATATTCACCAAATTCAGGCGTTACTCTCTTTTTCTCTTCCTGTTTCGCTCATTCCCCCTATTTTCAAAGCAATATAGAGACTGGTGTCTGTATCACGTGTAACCAAAACCTAAGTTGATATTGTTATTGCATCATGCCAGAGCATATTTATTTGGTCTGATGTTGTGCCTAGGTGTGCGTCTGTCTAGTTTTGGTTTTCAATTCGCGCATTGATCTCGATTAGAAGCATGCAAGAGCGAGTAGAGGGTAATCAGCCCGGCTCGTGGTGTGGCCCAACCCGGCCCTAGGCACGCGCCCAAGCGCCCCAACTCCCCTATGTGCGCCCCCTCCCCCTCATTCTCCCTTTCCCGCATAGTAACCTCCCTCTCCCTCTCTTCCACCTCTCTCCACCTATCTCCCTGCCCTAGGTTGGATCCCGGTGAGCGGTTGCTGCTCTCCGTCGAGCCCGTGGTGAGCTCCCCTCTCCTCCATCCCCTCTCTCTCCTTCCCCTAGCCGATCCCCTCACCGTGCAGCCCCACCACGGCGTGTGACCCCTGCCTAGCGGCGCGGCGCAGCCCGGGCGTGGCCTCGGCGCGGCTCGGCGCGGCCCTGCCCCGGCGCGTGCAACCCCTGCTCCGTGCTCACAGCCCTAGCGCGCGTAGTAACGTTTTAAATTTAGTTTAATTCATGTGTTGTGTCATGCGCTTCATCATGCGACAATTCGTTTTAAATTCAGTTTAGATTGCGTGTGTTGTCGCGCACTTCATCGCGCTACAATTAGTTTTAAATTCAGTTTATTAGATTGCGTGTGTTGTCGCGTGATTCGCGCGACAATCCATTTTAATTTCAGTTTAGATCGCGTGTGGTGTTGCGTGCTTCGCCGCGCGACAATCTGTTTTAATTTCAGTTTAGATCGCGTTGTGTCGAGCGACAATCCGTTTCTAATTCCGTTTAAATTACGCGTTGTGTCACGCGCTTCGCCTCGTGACAATCCTTTTTAATTCCATTCGAGTAGTGCGTTGTGTCACACGCTTCATCGTGCGTTAATCCTTTTTATTTCCATTTAGACCTTGTGTTGCGTCACGCGCTTCGTCACGCGACAATCCTTTTAAATTTACCTAGGATTGTGTTTAATAATTAAGGTGCGTAGTGTAACGACGACTAATCAAATACCGAACTAATTAGGATCTAGTGCTGATTTTATTTATGCATTGCGTGATTGTTAATTAATATGATTATGTTTAGATAGGTATTTTTAATTCATAGCTACTTAATGTAATTGTCTTTCGGTCGTAGCCTTGACCGTTGTAATTTCTTTCTCACATAGTCGTAGATACGAGTCCTACGCCACACGTCTATTTAATTGTAATATTTATTGTGTGGTGTATTGTTTCTTTCTATGTTAAGATTGCAGAATGTATGTTTGAACTCGTATAGATAACTGCCCGTTGGTAGAGTCCGGATGAGATGTAGGCGAATACCTTGAGCAGCAACTGGTTGGTGAAGGCAAGTGTCCTCTTACCTATTTATGTCCTAATAATTTTATAATTCATCTCCTACATTTACACAATGTATACCTAAGGATTTACTTGCATTCTATTTATCCTGTCCTTGTTCACCTATTTGGGTTGGATCATTTTTGGATTCGCTCTATGCTAGCGATTTACTCTAATCAATGAGCATGATGAGATTATTTATGATACGATGATGATGGCATTGGGATATTTAAGGGGGCTCGAGCGGTTTCTTGAGTGCCTCTCCGTAAGGACTAGTTCATTGGATGACCACCCGGGAAAGCAGTATAGCCATGAGGGTGGTATGGGACGCCCTTAGCCAAATAATTAGAGGAATTGAGGTGTAGTTTGCTTCACCATCATGCCATCAATGGGGCTCGGTGTATGCGGCTCACTCTGTCAAGGGTTGTTTGCCCCTTGGGGAGGAGTGTGGTACATTTAGTAAACCTAACGGATGGCTACAACCTCAGGGAATCTTTGTAAAGGCTACGTTGTGAAACCTTGCCTATTCACCTTGGTAGTGTTTAAGGGTTTGATCGGCCCGAGGCAAAAAGAAATCATGGCTCGTGGGTAAAGTGTGTAACCTCTTTATAGTGTTATGAAACTGATATATCGACCGTGCTCTTGTTTATGAGCGGCCTTGGGAGCTCCATTGATTAGAGATACTATGATTACAAATGATGATGAGGATAATTATGGTTTTGATGATTATGATTATGGTTTATGGTATTCTTTCCGTTTGGAAGGAGTACTTTTGGGCTAATAACTTGGGTTTAATGCTAAAACCTGACTTTCTACTAGTAATAAATATATGACCAACTAAAAGCAACTGCTTGATCTCAACCCCACATAAAGCTAGTCCACCACAACCAAACGGGACAATTGCTGAGTATGTTGATGTGTACTCACCCTTGCTTTACCACACCAAACCCCCTCAGGTTGTCCACGTTGCAACCAGTGCTCAGGAGAAGATGAAGTCGTGGTGGAGGATTTAGAGGAGTTTCAAGATTATGATGAGTTCTAGGCATGGGTTAGCGGTAAACCCCCAGTCGGCTGCTTGTGAAGGTCGTGTTTAGGTACGTTTTGTTTTTTGGACTTTGATCTATGTTAATGACTATGTGGATGTCTCGGGCATCATGATGTAATCAAATTAATATTCTTTTATGTTATTATTTGAGCAATGTGTGATGATGTCTGGTTATGTAACTGCTATGTACATGAATTGTTGCTCCTGGCACGTACATGGTTCGCATTCGATTTGCCTTCCAAAACCGGGTGTGATAATCCCCCTTCTGTTCCACAGTCTGGGACAGGGTCAGAGAGGTCTAAGTCACGACCTCCAGATCCTTCTCAAGACCTGGAAAGTGGACAAAGGCGACAAGCCAAGGCTAAGAAAAAAGACCGAACCCAAAAAGAGATACAAGACTTCAGCAAAATACCTCATATCCGGGTGTTTAGAGCCCAGCCCTCGGACTGTTCATCCTCCAGTGACTTGGAGAGGGAGTCGCGCTCCATCGTCACCGCCTGGAGGCTCTCCTTCGCCTGCTACAGCACCCCCTCGCGGCGGTCTGCCTCCGCCTTCAGACCGAGGACCTCATCCCTTCGTCGCTAGAACCCTTCACAGTTGGCCACACCCTCCTCCTTCAGCCCCTCACACTGGGAAGTTAGGTCAGCCAATTCGGCGCTCCTCCGTGCTAGCTGCTCGTTCGATCGAAGCAGCGCGGTCCGGTGGCGCTGCAACGCTTTCTAGACACCCCGTTCGCGGTGGATGAAGAGGGACATGGACATCGACCTCATCATGAGCTCCTGCAAGGGAAAGAAAACTTTCGTCATCACTCTACTAAGGGACAAGGAATCTCTGCAAAGATATCAACGCCCTTACCTGGCCCAACGCCCTGAACTCGGCCCAGATCTCCCGCTCCTCGATGTCGTCGAGGACAAAGTACGGGTTGCCCTCAGTAGACATCCACACCAGGGCGACTCTCCTCATATTGAGGGGTCTGCCCCGGAGCGAACAAGGACACATGCTAGCCCATATGATAGGGGGCTCGATGATCGTCTCGTCACCGAGCAGGTTCCTGCCGACTATCCTCCCTGGCGACACCGAGGAACTGACCTCCTCTGCGTGTCATGCCCCCGAGCTCGACGCAACTTTGGGGGTGCCAGGGATGGAGAGTTACAGGTTGGAGACCATGGGCGACGCTACGCGCGCCGTAGCGATACCCGCCTCTGCCTCATCCTCGGAGGAGACGACGGTGGCCTCCGCCGGTGACACGGGACGCGCGGGAGCCACCTCGCCCGCAGCCGTGTCGGGCCCAACCGGCGCCCCGGGAGCGGGAACAGCCACTTCAACATCCTGCTGAGATGGCTCCTGAACAAAAGGGTGCGGGATGAGGCCGCCGCAAACGTCCCCGCACCGCGCTTCACCGCTTTGGTGGTAGTAAAGATCGGCGCATTGGCTCGGCGTTTGGAGCCAAGGTCAGAAAAGACAGTTAGAGGAAAAAAGGTACATGAAAAGTGTTCTCGTACTTTGACTACATACCCGGAGACAGACATTGCAGAAGGCCTTGGGCTCCGGATTTCTGACCCTTGCTGCCCTGTCGCCGATGTAGGCGGGGCAGTGGTCACCTCTTCTTCAACCCCCGGTGCGGGTGCCGGGGGCAGAACAATGGTCGTGGCCACTACGGGCCCCGGGACGACTACGTGAGGGGAAGTGAAGGGCCCCTCCACCGTGTCCCCCGCAGTGAGCAGCCGCTAAGGGGACCCAGCCTACGCGCCAGCAGGCGCCATGCCGTCTCCCTCAAGAAGGGGGTGACTTCCCCCTCCACGACATCTGCCTCTTCCACCAAGGCAGAGACAGGGGCAGGCTCGGCTAATGCTCGCGCCCCAGACATGGACGCTGCCGGCCCCTGTGCGAAAGGGACCACGCCGCCAGAGGGGCCCACCAAGGCCAGCGTGGAACTAGGCTCGACCTCGGGGTTGAAGCTCACGCGGACCTCCATCCCCTCATCGTCGTCGTCCTCCTCCTCAGTGCTTGGAGAGGCCTCAAGAGGGAGCCCCTCCCTCGCCTGCGCTCTGCGGCTCTTCTCCAGCGAGTCGCGAGCCACCATCCTCTTGTGGGCCTGCTTCTTCGCCTCGTCCTTCTTCCGCTTCTTCTCCTCGGCCGCTAGCTGGCGCACCTCCCTGGCCATCGCGTTCTCTAGGACCGGAGGTCGGGCGGTCCGGAAGCCCTGGAACACCAATTGAGGAGACGAGAAGGTAAGACTGAGACAGAATGAAGAAAAAACCAAAAACAAAACCAAAAACAGAGGATGCATGTTTTTTAGAATGATTGACTCACTAAATGACTCTTATCTCAGTTATTCCCATGCATGAGAGAGGCTAAAAAGATGAAATGATCGAGTATTTATTAAATGAATGAGTTTGTTCACTTCCTTTCTTGTAATGTTTGTTTTCTATAGAATGATTGACTCACTAAATGACTCATATCTGAGTAATTCTCATGAATGACAGGATCTGAGAGATGGAAGAACTAAGTATTCATAGAATGTTTGACCCTGATCACTACAATGACTGACCCTAATAAAAATATAATGATCGACCCTGATAAAGAACACAATGACCAATTCAAAGATAAATATGTCAAGTGAGATCTAGTTTTGAAATTTTCATCATGACTAACACAATGGTGAATACGATTGTCAATTGGTCGGCTGCATGTGCGTGAGCACAATTGGCCTGTTTTAATGTATATGTGACAATATATAGAGGATGATGTTGAAGTGTAATAAGATATAAAAAAGAGATTTTTAGAGAAGATTATTGTCGGTGTTTCGAACCTCGCTTCGATAAGTAAATTGATTGTACGCATTCTGGGCTTCGGACGATGTGCGTGGTGGGCGCAAGATTTATACTGGTTCGGGCACAACGTCCCTACCATTGATGATCAAAGCTCGTAGAAGGGTGACAAGCAGGTAGGGGTGGAAAGCAGGTGAGAGAGAGATAGAGGGAGGAGAGGCTTCCAAGTCTCTTATTTGTGGTGGAGGTGGTTATAGAATGGAGTCTTAGCTAAGTCTTGGCTTGCCGACGGGGCTCCAGCTCCTGTTTGTCGGTCCTTCTGGGCATCATCTCGTTTGGGTCCGTCCTTACGTACATCGTTTGTCCGAGAGAACTCTCAACCCTCAACCTAGGGCCAATGCCTCCCTTTTATAGGTCGGGAGAGGGGTCGGCTAGCGGTGGCTTCCCTAGGAAGGAGCCATCAGGCAAGGGTAAAACCAAAGGTTCTACCCAGGGTAAAGCCATGCGTGCTTTTAGGGCACGGGATCACCCGACTGTCTCGTATTCTTCATTGCGGATGGCGTGGGCAACGTGGGGCCCGAGTGCCACCATTTGGGCTACGCCACCCCCTGGCTTTCATAACCTAGGGCTCGGTGCGGTTTGTCGTGTTGCGTCCTGCTAGCGGCCCGCGTATTCAGGCCTAGTCCTGATAGGTCATGAGTGTGCCGCTGGCTGGAGATTGCGTCGGCCATAAATGTGCCACGGTCCGAGGGGCTTGTAGGTCATGAGTACTCTGCGGTCCGGGGAGTTTGTAGGTCATGAGTGGGAGGCAGACCTGCGTCTCCGCTGTGGATGGACGTTCGTCGCTGTTAATGCAGCTGATCATTTATGACGGGTCAGTCTCGAACCAGACACGAGATCGACTTGAGTGGTTTCCCTTTGGAGCGCCCTACCCTCCTGTCAGGTTTCTCCACGCCCAGCTCCAAGCTCAGTGGCGTGGGGTTCATCTGGGTGCGGGTTATTCCATGGTAGATGTTACCTATCTCATCCAACTGGTCGGCGGGCCCCAGTGGCCAGTGGCCTTACCTCAGTGTGTTTCCTGACCGATGGGCCTAGGGACCGAGGATCATAACCCCGACAGTAGCCCCTGTGGAGAGAGTGTCTCCCTTCATGGGGCTAATGAAGGGTCAGACGATGTTTTGCCCTTTTGCCTTTTGAGTGATCATATTATTTATTCCCACAGGATTCAGACCGCTTTTGGCGCGGCCTGCTGCCTTTTAGGGAGGAGTCGGGCGCCTTCACCCCCCTTTATAACTTCCGGGCGGTTGTTGTTTCCTTGTTGGTCACCCTCGTCCTCCTCTTTTCCGATCTCTTCTTTGAGCACACATCCGACCAGGTTGTTTGACGGGTCTTGGGTCACTAGGATATCGCACTCCATGGCCATGAGCCGAGGTAAGTTTCCTCCTCTGAGTTCCCTTAACCCCCTTCTTAGGCTTTGATATTTTGCCCTTCTTCTTTCATCATAGGGCGTCCACCGACAATCACACGGTCGTGTTGCCACCCATTGGGCTACTTCAGTCAGGCTCCTTCTTTCCTCTTCCTTTCCCTCAAGCATCTCTAGGGAGTTGGGATGCTTCCAACATGGCGCAAGAGGCCACCGAGGCCGAGGGCGAGCTGCTTCGCACGTAGTTATCCGAAGCTGATGGTCGCGTCGTTGGTAAGGTAGTTGCCCTCCGACCATTTCCTGTCTTCCCTGCCTCTTTTCTTACCTTGTTTGTCACTTCTGGCAGCCTTGGAGGCGAAGCTAGAGAAACTGCGACATCACATGGGCCAACTTCTGGACTACATCGGTGCTCGTGACACCTCCCTCGTCAAGCGTTTGGACAACGCCACGTGCCGCAACCGGGATATCATCGACTTTGATGTTCATCGGTGAGCCGCGGTGGCGCTAATGATGGGGATAATTTACGTTAGTCGCCGTCTTTGGGTCATCATCGGTCCTCCTTCGTCCCTTTCGGATGAAGGACTGTAAGACCTGCTAGAAGGTTACCACGAGGTGGTCAGTCGCGTTGTGCTTAGGGTGTCGACTCATGATATCGTGCGTGACGCGCATTGATCGCGATGTATCGTGCCTCGGTGCTGCTGTCGGAACTTGCTCTCCTGGGCAAGTTGATCCAACGAGGAAGTGGGGAGAATGCTAACAAAGTTTACTCGCGAGATGGCAATTGCTCTGTTAATCTGGCCTCTCAAGGGCACTGTATGGGGGTATTTATAGGTACCCGAGTGTCTATCGTCCCAAGACAAGGACGTTTATGCCCTCGGGTACCCGGATCATCCCCAGAATATTCCCATAAAGGGAGGTTACAGACCGTCATTACAGAAAAGTTATTACAGATGAGGCCCGTAATATGCTTGCCCACGTGGGGCCCGTTACAGTGGGCCTCCAGGCGAGATGGGGACACGAGACTAGCAGACTTTGTCGGAGTCTGGCCTTCGCCTTGCAATGGAGAAGACGAAGGGCAGCCGCGCCGATCGTCTCGCATTCGTTGGTGTAGCGAGGCGACAAAGACTTCGCGCGAAGGGTAGTGTCTTCGCCTTCGCCCCAACATTTGCCCTTCGAGGGACCAGTTCGACTGAGTCATCTGGTGCCGAAGACGTCGCTAGACGGTGGAGATGCTGCCCTCGCTCGATGTGGTCCCGCAGGGGGTTTTGAGGTGACCGTTGATGGGACATGGCACTGTTGGACTGCGGGTTTCCCGAAGCGACATGTCGTGTGTATAAAAAGGGCGGCGCAGCGCGGGCTGACTTCTTACCTTTGCGTGCGCCGGAAAACCCTAAGCTTTTGAAACCGCTCGCCCGCTCGCCTATCCTCCTTGTTCCTCTGCATTGGAGATCTGGCCCGCGTCAAGCAAACCGCACGCCGTCGCCGACGGTACGTAGCGATGTCGTCTTCTTCCTCATCGGCTGCGAAAGCGTTGCCGGCTGATTCATCGTCCGAAGATACCTTGAGCGATTTGGCGGCGGTGGAGTTATAGCCGGGCCACATGGTGGAGTTCGGCGTTTCGAGGATTTCCTCGGTTCATGTGCAGGAGATGCAGCAGTTAGGGTATTTTGGGAACAGTGTTGGGCGCGTCCCGGGGGCGGAAGAGATTCTCGAGCCTGAGGGTGAGTTAGTCGTTTTTGAGGCGTTCTTCATCGCCGGCCTTCGCCTACCCGCACATCATTTCGTGGCAGAGGTTCTGCAGAGGTTTGAGGTCCAGGTCCACCAACTGACACCTAACGCTGTGGTGGCCCTAGCGAAGTATTTCTGGGCGGTGACTTCATACGGCGGTCAGCCTTCCGTAGAGGTCTTCGCCAAGAATTACTGTCTGCATTGGCAAAAGAGAAAGATTGGAAACAAGATTGCACAATTTGGATCGTGCACCAGATTGGAAACAAGATTGCACAATTTGGATCGTGCACCTTCACGTCGAGGACCGGAAAGACTTCGGCGGAAGTCGTGGAGTTAGTTCCCTGTGCTCGCAATAAGTGGGGCAACTGGTGGGATTATTGGTTTTAAGTTTCGGGAAGCGAAGTCGAAGACCTCCCAGGGCTCCTCGCGGCCGTGATGTGCTCCCATTGTTATGTGGCATTCCCACAATTTGAGGTGGCAGAGGATGATGAGGACGAAGGGGCCCTCCGGTGTGCTGCCCGCACGAGCAGCGGGCGTGATTTGGTTGAGGAGTTTATTGGTTATGGAGTGTGGCCCCTGGCGCATGGCTGGGTGCTGGGCGAAGTATACCCTCACCAGATGCCTACTTTGGGCCAGCAGCTGGTCCGAAGTCCGGCCTTCTCTTTGGATCTGCGCGGCCGAGACCCAGCCGCGTTCGTTCGTGAAGTGGAGGACGGGGCTGTGAGGATTGTGGGGCAGTATGCGCCGAGGACGGAGAGTCTGCGGAGTTGGGATATCCGAGGGTCCAATGTTCACTTGAATCGGGTCTTCGAGTTAAACCGTTTGCCATATGGTGGTTACCCTGGAGATGACGCTGCTGCGGCTGTTGACTGCCGCGGGAAAAAACCAGTGGCCGTGGCTGAGGAAGGCCCTTCGCGGGAGGCTGCCCCAGCCACTAAGAAGAGAAAAATAGGTACTGCAGTGGGGGGTTGGGGGTCTCTAACCGATTTGCTATGGAGTTGATGGGGACTTGCACGGCCCTCGGGGGAAGGATGTCTTCGCCCGAGCTCCGAGAGTCTTCGGCGCGAATGCTAAAGGTTACCGGGGGTCGATGGCCAAGGAACGTTCTGATTCCTCGTGCCACCGGCAAGGACATATTTACATCTCGTATGGCCCATGAGTTGAAGATTTTTCCTTATGGACGGAATATTGCTGTTGTTGTATCAGCAGTGATGGACAAGGATAGTCAAGATGCGGCGCGGAAGCGCTGGGCAATCACTAGGGTCGAGGACCCTATGCGCGAGGTGAAGCAGGCACGGGGAGGCGCGAAGTCCACCGCCCCTGGCAGTAGCAAACCACCGCCGGCAGTGAAGCCTGCCATCCCTGGGCCCAACAAGTCTTCGGCGGGTTCGAGGGCTGCCGCTTCTGGCGCGGGCAAGCTGCCCTCGGTAGAGCCCGTGAAGGAGCGAAGGCCGCCGTCGCCGGTGCGCACCGACAAAGCGGCGGCGGGCGGTGCCGACTTTCATACAGACATCTGCGTGGATGATTACCTCATTGTTGAGTTTTTTTAGACTGGGTCTTGAACAAGGTTATGGTGCAGGGTCGGATGCGGGGCAGCTGGCTATTGTCCCATCTCCGGTGTCACTTCGCCTGCGGAGATGGTTGGAGTGAAGGACACTTCGCAGGACTCATGGTCCAACTTCTGTGCCAGCGGCCAGATTTCGTCGGCCGCCGCTGCCAAAGACGTGGCGGGCTCTGTGTCCCAGCAGCTGAGGCATGCGTCGCAGCAGCTGAAGCATGTAAGTCGTCTTGGACTTCGTTAGTTTATTTTTTTTATGTTGTTGCAAGTCTGATGGATGTTTCATGGCAGGCGGCCGCCTTCGTCGACCATGTTGCATCGGGCGCCCTGACTTCGGAGTTCGCTGCCGAGAGGCAACGACTCGAGGGCAGGATCGAGCGCCTCCGGGCGCAGCATACGGATGCTGTTCGAGCAAGTCAGCTGCGGAAAACAAGAGCCGTAGGCTGGTGAAGAGGCTGGCGGCTGCGGAGGCCGAGAAGGAGGATCTCAGGCGTCGGTTGGCGGAGGAGAGGAGGGACACAAACAAAGCTTGTGCTGAGGCACAGTCTACGCAAGCCGAGGCCAAGCTTGCACGGGCGGAGGCTAGTCTCGCCCGCCAATGCACCAAGGAGATGGAGACGATGCTCGGCAGCCTGCGCGACCGCTGGACAAGATGGAGGCCTCGACGCGCGCGGAGATCGAGCGGACGCACACGCAACTTGTGGACGCGTACCGGGAGCTGGGTGCATGGACCGCGCCTTTTGAAGCGTCCGGTCAGGAGGTGGGCCTCCGCTTCCTTGGATGGCTACAGGCTAGAGGTGCTCCCGACCATTGTGACGGGCCTTATGTCCTTCGCCTCCCTCGTCACTTGCGAGGGGGCCGTGAATGCCTTGTCCCGCGAGGGGTGCGGGCACTTCGAGGCCTTCGACCAGTCTGACGAAGGCTTCGAGCGCAAAATCTTTCAGGTCGAGGACCTGGTGCTGAAGCGGTCGGCTGGGGCGCTTTTTGATAGGATGTGGGGCCCTCACGGCCGAGAAACTGTCCGGGAGAGGTCCGACCAGGTGATGGATCAAGTAAAGGTGCATTTGTGTGACTAAATGTGTGGGTGTGTGTGGTTTGCTGAATGAACGTGCTATTGTGTAGATGGCGCATGACGAAGAGGTTGAGGACCTTGGTGATCTGGACAGCACGCTGCCCGAGGCATCGAGGGTGGAGCTGGCGCCGCCATCCGATGCAGGCGAGGGCCCCTCGGCGACCCCTGCGCCGACTGGAGCTAGCGAAGACCCCGCGCCAACCACTACGCTGACGGGTGAGGACGCCTCGAAGGTGGCGGGCGAACCAGCTGTCGAAGCCCCAGCGTCGTCGGCCAGACCTTCGCAGGTGGCGGAATAGGGGCTAGGGATTTAAGTGTAAACTTTTGTTTTTGTGATACCGAACCTCGGTTGCTGCGCAGGTTCCGACGTTTGGGCCTGCGCAAGCAACCGCTGCTGGCATTACTGAGTTTGTGGCGGCCTCAACCGTAGTGCCTGCCGATGATAATTTATTTGGCTCTATATCTGAGTGTTTTGAGTCTGATGGTGAATCTGGGAGTTCGTTTTCCTGGACGGAGGAGTCCTCGGATGAAGGCTTGGATTATTTTGTTGCGTTAGATGTGGCTACAGCGGAGTCTTCGCCGCATGTGGAGGGTGCCGGGGATCTTCCTAGTGCGAGTACTGGTTATAGGCGGCGAAGGGTGGTGTTGAAACATAGTGTGGGTGAGTTTTCGCGAAGTGGTAGGTGCCGTCGTATGGGGATGGAGCGTGGCCGTCTTCGAGTAAACTGGATTGGTAAACGAGAATTGTTGTCCTCGCCGATTGGGGCGAGCATAGGTGAGGGGGATCTGTGAAATCTTTTTGAGGGTGAGGAATTGAGGATAATGCTGTTCAATTATAGGGAGATGGGTATCATCCCGAAGGTTGAGCCGATGTAATATATGATGCCCTCGTCGTGTGTATGTAATTGTAATTTGTATGGTAATGTGGCCTGTTGGCCGTATTCGCACGCCTGTGCTGATCTGGCTGCATCCGTGGGCGACTTTTGCGCAGAGTGTCTTTTAGTGAGAGACTTCGATTAACGCACTTGTGCTATTCCGGCTGCACCCTTAGGCGACTTTTGCGCGGAGTGTCTTTTAAATAAAAGACTTCGATTAACGCACTTGTTGTGCTATTCCGGCTGCACCCTTAGGCGACTTTTGCGCGGAGTGTCTTTTAAATAAAAGACTTCGATTAACGCACTTGTTGTGCTATTCCGGCTGCACCCTTAGGCGAATTTTGCGTGGAGTGTCTTTTAAATAAAAGACTTCGATTAACGCGCTTGTTGTGCTATTCCGGCTGCACCCTTAGGCGACTTTTGCGCGGAGTGTCTTTTAAATAAAAGACTTCGATTAACGCACTTGTTGTGCTATTCCGGCTGCACCCTTAGGCGACTTTTGCGCGGAGTGTCTTTTAAATAAAAGACTTCGATTAACGCACTTGTTGTGCTATTTCGGCTGCGCCCTTAGGCGACTTTTGCGCGGAGTGTCGCACGCGAGGGTAGTCTACGCTGCCTCTCGCGGTGACTTCGGAGTGGTCGAATGCCGAAGACCGTCGATGCGGTCTTTTTCGACATGTTGCATCTCAGTTTTTGTTTTTGCGAGGGCTTTTGTAGGTATATTACATGGCTCCGCCTCGTTAAAAACCTCACCCCCAGGAGGAAAAGAGTGCGGGCCGGAATAGTATTGTTTGGTGGATTACAATGGCACGTGGGCCCTGAAACAAAAAAATTGCGGAGATTATCAATGTTCCAGGAGTGCTTTAAGTCTTCGCCGGAGGGCGTTGATAGCCTGTACGCGCTGGGTGATGCCTTCGTCTTGATGATGAATGGACCCTCCCATTTCGGCTCCAGCTTGCCTCGTGACTTTGTCCGGGTGGTCCGGACGAGTATGAGGTCTCTTTTGTTGAACTCTCTTGGGACGACCGCGTTGTCGTGCCAGGCCATGGTTTGAGCTTGGTATTTGTTGAAGGCCTGCAGGGCGAGGGCGCGGTCTCCGTCGATGAGGTCTTTAGACGTTGGTTTGTCGATGTCGGGGACTACTGATGTGCTTGTTCGAGGCGACCCATGCTTTATCTCCTGCGGCGTCATGGCCTTCGATCCATATAATAGATGAAAAGGTGTGAATCCGGTTGCCCAGCATTCGATCGTGTTTAGGGCCCAGACTACTTCAGGTAGTTGGTCGGCCCATTTACCCTTCTTGTCGTCGAGAAGTATTTTCTTGATGGCAGTGAAAATCTTGCCGTTGGCGAGCTCGACGACGCCGTTGGATTGCGGGTGGTATACCGAGGCAAAGGCAGGCTTGGTGCCGATGGAGAGGCAGAAGTCCCTGAAGTCCTGGCTGTCAAACTGTTTGTCTTTGTCGAATGTGAGCTTGGACGGGACTCCGAATCGGCAAACAATGTTTTGCTAGAAGAACTTCTAGGTAGTCTTCGACGTTATTGTGCATACTACCCTGGCCTCGATCCACTTGGTGAAGTATTTGACGGCGACGAAGGTGAACCTAAGGTTCCCTTGAGCCGTGGGTAGTGGCCCGACAATATCCAGCCCCCAGCGTTGAAGTGGCCATGTGTGGGCGATCAGCTTGGTGAACTGCGAAGGGTTGCCCGAGCGGGGAGAAAACTTCTGGCAAGCTTCGCACGACCTCGTGACTCGATTCGCGGCGCAGATTATCGAGGGCCAGTAAAATCCCTGACGAATCACCTTGGCAGTGATGGCCCTGGGCCCTGAGTGGGAGCCGCAAGTTCCGCTGTGGACTTCGCGAAGGATTTGAATGCCTTCGGTTTTGGTGATGCATTTTAGCATGGGTTGACTGATCCCCTTCTTGTATAGCTGGCCCCAGACTAGTACGAAGTCCCGGCTTCGGTGCTTGAGGCGCTTGGCCTCATTGACATCACTTGGGTGGTAATATCCTTGCAGAAACAGGGTTATTGGGGCCCGCCAATCTTTAGTCATAATGAGGTTGACGATGCGATGGCCTTCGACATCGTTAGTTACTTGTAAGCCCTCTAGGTTGCGAACGGCTGGTGTGCCAATGACGTGGTAGAACACGTCGGAGGGCAAGGTTTCGCCTCTAGCCGCTGCCTTAGCCAACGCGCCGGCCTCTTCGTTCCTAGCACGGTCCACATGCTGTAAGGTGAAGCCCTTGAACTGTCTCTCGAGACTGCGAACAGCCGTGAGATACTGCACGAGTGCGGGGTCTTTTGATAAATATTCTTTTTTGACCTGGCCGGCAACTACTTTGGAATCTATCTTGACTATGCAGGTGGTGACACCGAGCACTCTCAACTTGCGAAGGCCCAGGATGACGGCTTCGTATTCTGCTATGTTGTTTGTTCATCTGTCGGACTCAAAAGCGAAGCTAAGGCGTGTTGTGTATCTGTGCTTGACGCCTGTGGGTGACATGATAATTACAGCTGCGCCTGCCCCCGCATGGCACCATGCGCCGTCACAGTGGATGGTCCACACCTTCTCTAGAGGTTCTTCTTGTTGCTGTGTCGGCCCGGTCCAGTCGACGATGAAGTCTGCTTGGACCTGCGACTTGATTGCTGTCCTGGGTTCGAAGGTGATGTGGTACCCGGAGAGTTCGGCTGCCCATTTGGCAATTTGGACGGATGCCTCAGGGTTTTTGAACAGTTCTCCCAGTCCCCTGTCCGAGGTGACCTGCACCTTGAAGGCCTCGAAGTAGTGACGCAGCTTGCGCGATGCCATGACGACTGCGTAAGAGATTTTTTCCAATTCAGTCATGTTGCACTTGGAGGTCGTGAGGACTTCGGAGACGTAGTAGACTGAACACTACCGGGTCGTGCCCTCTATGTCTTGCTCTTGGACTAGCGCTGCGCTGACTGCATATGGCGAGGCTGCGATGTAGAGCAGCAGAGGCAGCGTGGGGTCTGGACTGGTGAGAATTGCCAAGTCTGACAGGTGTTGCTTGAGTGAAGCGAAGGCTGCCGCCTGTTTTGGTCCCCATGCGAAGTCTTTTGCACCACGCAGTATCTTGAGGAAAGGTAGACTCCGTTCTGTGGGCTTGGAAATAAATCTGTTAAGAGCGGCTAATCTGCCTGTCAGACGCTGGACATCCCTGGTTGACTGTGGAGGTGTCATGTTGATGATTGCTTGAATCTTGGTCGGGTTGGCCTCGATCCCGCGGTGCGACACCAGGTAGCCCAATATCTTCCCCTGGCGAACTCCAAAGATGCACTTCTCGGGGTTGAGGCGAAGTCGTGTGTCCCGCATGTTTGCGAACGTCTCTGCGGGGTCAGCCAGGTGGTCTTCTTTATTTTTTTGCTTGCGACAACGATGTCGTCCACGTACGTGAAAATGTTGCGGCCCACTTGGCTCTCGAGCACCGTCTTGGTGAGGCGAGAGAAGGTTGACCCAGCGTTCTTGAGTCCCTCCGACATCCTGATGAAGCAGTACGTGCTGAAGGGTGTGACAAAACTGGTGCTGGCCTTGTCTTCCTTCTTCATGTATATCTGGTGGTAGCCGGAGAAACAGTCGAGAAGTGACATGACTTCGCATCTGAAAGGGAATTAGGGTCAAACCTTTCCCTAATTGATTTTGGTGGTTGAATTGCCCAACACAAATAATTGGACTAACTAGTTTGTTCAAGATTATATATTCTACAGGTGCCAAAGGTTCAACACAAACCAATCAAAAGAACAAGTTAGGTCTCAAAAGAAAGGAGCAAAAAGGGAACCAAAGGCTGCCCTGGTCTGGCGCACCGGACAGTGTCCGGTGGACCAGGGTGCTTCAGCTTGAACTCTTCACCTTCGGGTTTCCCAAGCGCAGCTCCGCTATAATTCACCGGACTGTCCGGTGCACCACCGGATTGTCCGGTGCACCAGCGGAGCAACGACTATCTGCGCGCAACGGTCGACTCTGCAGAGTAAACAGTGGAATTCAAATGTCAGAGCAGCAAGTCAGAGGGGCACCGGACTGTCCAGTGTGCCACCGGACTGTCCGGTGCCACAAGAGGACAAAGCCTCCAACGGTCGACCTGCTCCAAGCCCTAACGGCAGGGTGACGTGGCGGCGCACCGGACTGTCCGGTGCGCCCTTCGCCAGCACACTTCACCAACGGCTAGATTTTGGTTGGTGGCTATAAATACCACCCCAACCGGCCATTTCAAAAAGAGGGAGCCCAAGCAACATTCCAAGTCATCTAATTGACATACTCGAGCCCTCCCAACCACATATATTCATTGATCCATCCTATACACAAGATTTAGACCACTACAACAAACACAAGTGCCACAAAAGAGAGAGCAAGCAATAGAGAGCTACTCATTTGAGTTTAGCACTAGTGCCTTGTGAGATTCATTGAGAGATAGTGTGTGCTACATCTTTGTGTTCATTTGCGCGTGGAGTTTTGACTCCCATTGAACTTCCTCCAAAGTTTTGGAGGCTTGTAAAAGCTAGCAAGAGACACCAAAGAGTGTGGTGGTCCTTGCGGGATCGAGAGTGATCCTTGAGAAGAAGAAGAGCTCGCCGATCCTTGGGTGATCGGTGGAGAGAGGGAAAGGGTTGAAAAAGACTCGTCCTTAGTGGACTCCTCAACGGGGACTAGGCCTTCGAGGGCCGAACCTCGGTAAAACAAATTACCCATGTCCATTGTGTTTATTGCTTGTGATTTGTTTGATCTCCCTTCCTCTAAGTTTTCTTGCGCTATTCCTTGTCAATATCATTTGGTGTTGCTTCAAGTTAAATTCTCATTTAGTGAAGCAACACATTGCAAGAGAGAACTTGTGTTATTGCTCTTCTTGCCTAAGCCTTCTTGCTTTATTCTCATAGACTTATTAGTAGTATTGATTTATCAATTCCGCATTATTTGAAAGCAATACTCTTTACAAGCAAGGACTTAGTTTTTATACTCCGATAATTCTATCTTGTTCTAACCACTAATCAAGGGATCTAGTTAGGGGATAAAGTTTTAATTTTCTGGTTTCGCCTATCCACCCCCCTCTAGGCGACTTTCAATTGGTATCGGAGCTAGGCACTTCATATTGAGTCTAACAACTCGAAGTGATGGCTCGTAGAAGATCCCAAAAGAACAAGAAGACAACTCCGAAGGAGAACAAGGAGGTAACTCTTGAGATATTGCTTTCCGATTGTTCTAATTATGATTCATGGTCTACTAGAGTGATAAATGCCTTTACAGTCATAGATCCACAATTAGAACAAATTTTAGACAAGAGTATTATTCCTCCTAACTATGCAAGGGAAAATGCCTCCGAAGAAGATTTAAGATGTCTTCGCTTAAACTATCTAGCTTATGACATCTTAAGCAAATCCCTTAGCAAAGAAGTTTATCATGCTTTCATAATAAAATATGATAAACCTATTTGTGATGTACATGATATTTGGACTAGAATTAAAACTAAATTTGATAAGTCCAAACATGATAGTTCATTTTGTGCTTCTACTTCCTTTGGTCTTTGTGATACTAACCCTTGCAAGGAAGAAGAAGAAAATGACCGATGGAGACCAAACGATGAATCCACCTCTCCAAAAGGTTTGTCTTCCCATTTTGATTCCCACATATGTTGTGTGGCTAATGAAAATGATAGCGGAAGCACAAACGAGGATGAGGAGGAAGAAAGAAGCTCCGTGCAACTCTACGCTCGCCTAAGCCAAGAAGATAAGGCGGTCATGCTCAAACTTCTAGAAAGAGCGAAAGAGGAAAGCAAAGCTCGTCAAATGCTAGAAGATATTCTCTCCATCAAAATGCAATACTTTGACGAGTTGACTAAAGAACATGAGGAGCTAAAGTGCTCTCATGTTGATTTGGTCCAAAGGTATGAAACTATTTCAATTGAGCAAGATAACTCTTTACATTGTATCGCTCAATTAGTAAATAGGAATGCCTTGCTCAAGGACCAAGTAGAAAAGCTAAAAGTTGAAAATCTAGCTTTTCAAGATAAGTATGATATGCTCCTAAGTTCTCATGAAAATCTTATAGATGATCATATCATATTAAATATAGCTCATGAGGTTGTGATAGAAAACTTAAAATCTCAAAAACCTCACTTATGCACATGTATTCAAATTGAAACTACATTACAATGTGCTAATGCTTGTTGTCCGTCGACAAGCAAATCTTCCTTTGAGCTAGAATTTGCAGGAACAAAAGATGATAAATATCAAAAGCTCAAAGAATAAAATGAGAGGCTAAAGATGAGCTTGACACAACTAAAAGGGAAGTGCATCGCTCAACCTTCTCAAGATAACCGTGATCTCATGGTGAAGAAGCTTGAGACGGGAACAACCGTGGCATGCACGAAATCCCTTGAAGAAAATGTCAAGGACTTGAGGATTGCCAAGAGGAGGAAGCAAAAGAAGAAAATCAATATCTCCTCCAAAAGCCTCAATCATGCCTCCATAAAAGGTAACATCCAAGGTAATAATCAAGTCACACTTCACACTAAGAAAAATAAGAAGTGTAGTGAATGCTTTGAAAAGGGGCACTTGATTAGGTCATGTCCCTATATTAAAAATGACTTGATTATTAAGGATGATAAACTTTGTTTTAATTGCTCAAACAAGGGACACTTAATTAAGTCTTGTCCCCACTTAAAACAAAAAGGCATGGTGTTAGAAAAGAGAGTTTTCACTAACCATGTAGCAAGCAATAAACAAGGAAAGAAGAAATCTTCAAGACTTGAGAAACGCCTATGCTACACATGCCGAAAGAAGGGACATCAAAGCAAGGATTGTCCCATTGGTAATAATCCCAATCCTAGCTTGTCAATTAATTCTCATGTAACTAGGCAACCCAAAATTGCAACTTGTGCTAGAAAGGTAATGAGTTTACCTAGTGCTAACACAAAGGACTCTTGGGTTCCTAGATCGTTGTTGACTAATCTTGATGGACCCATCAAGAGATGGGTACCAAAATATGCTTGACAAGCTTTACAGGAAAAATAGATGGTATGAAGCTTTGGGGTGCTTGAGAGAGTCAATTCAATTTTTATTAACTCAAGCTATCAATCTACAATGATCTACATATCCAAGATTGTCCCAAGGTTATTTCAAATTATTATGTCTAAAACTCATATCATCTCAGGAAGATATTGATGTTGTAGGAAATAAAGAATTAATCCCATGCCGAAGAGTCAAGACCTACAACATGGAGGAAAGCCAAAGGATGGTAACAATTATGCTTTTAAGTGCAAATATATTAAATTATTATTTCTTATATGTCTTGTGTAGTTACATAGAAAAGGAAGCACTTAAAATATTCTTAAAATTATGTTACCATTCTTTGAAAATATTCCTCCCATATGGTAGATTGTATATTCATCATTCCTATACTATGGCAATCTACATGCTTTAAATTGTTATAAGCAACTCATGGCATGTTTTACACTTATTATCTTATTATTGCCATGATTTTAGATGTAGAGAGATATTCCTAGTTCCTAAAAGAATAGGGTGTCATGTAAGGAATTCAAATCCCTACGACACCTACAAAAGGAAGATTCTCTCTATAACTAGAAAAGTGAGACTAATGCTTTCATCTAAGTAACCCATGTAGTCTCACTATTAAAGAATATGTTTCTCTTTAGGAGATGCGTAATTTAACATAAAAGGAAAAGTCAATCCAATGATTTATGTTGTTTTGCTTCTTGCTTATATTGGATATGATTCTTCTACATATATCGCTCTCCATGTTATGAATTAGATTTATTCCCATAATCTTAAAAGAACTAACTATGCTTGTTCCATAAGATAAAACTGAGCATACTTCTAGGAATAATCTAGTTCATATTATAAAGTTTCCATGCTTTAGTAATCCACTTTTCATTCCTTATCAAAATGATTACAAAAAGGGAAACTAGTGCTTGTGTTACTATTAACATTTCTCTTGAGTTTACTTGTGAAAATCTACAAGAGAGTAAGTGCAAGCTTAATGCCACAAGCCTCAAAGGGTTGATCTTCACCCAAAGGAAGAAAGGTAAAAGCAAAGGTATGGGAACTCATCTTCTTAATCAAATATAGTTCCCATCAATAATTGTTTACTCTAATTATGACTATGTGAAGAATAGATTCTTTATTGGACCAAAGTTGGATAGATGTGCATTCAATCTCATTCTCTCAAAATGCACTTGTTCATTAGAATCTATTTCATGCCTTTGCTATATATGTTCTCATATTGACTTGCCTCCAAGTAATGATTAATAAATTCAATATGAAGAAGTAAATTTCCTGTGATTGATCAAAATGTTTAAAGAGTGCATATTTCTTTTGATGTGCACTAATGTTAAGAAGTTTACTTCATGTATATGTGAACTATGGATGATGAATTGTTCTTATTTTCTATCTAAAGAAACCATCATTCATCATTTACTCCCTTGTGCTATTAACATCTCTCTTAAGTATTTTTCAATAAGTTTGAAAGGAAAAAGGGTCGACTATAAAGGGAGGACACTCAAATGAAAAAGGAAGACATCAAGAGCAACAACACCTACTTGGATAATGAGATCTTCAAAACATTCAACGGTGTGGTTGTAAGCATTCTAAATCTTTTCATTATGAGAATACTAGGCAAAAATTGTTTATTGCAAATCTTTTAAGCCTTGATCAAGATAAATAGTGCTTCTCCCTATTTGCCTTTTTAAGTGGGTGCATTCACCCATTTCTTTCATTCTTGATGCATATCTTTAGAGGGAGCCCATATATATATCTTGATTATATTGAGACTAGCACGTTATCTTAGCAACCTCATATAGTCTCATGTATGAGAACAAGTTTCTCATAAGGCATGCTACTACATTTCAATCCAACTTGGTAAAATAATGTCACCTTTATCAAGGATTATAGCTTTCATTGTTAAAAGTAGCATATTTATTGGATTCTCCTATGTTTGAGCTTGTTTGAAAATCTAAAGCCTATGTTGTTCTTTTGATCACATCTGTTATTTGATCATTGAATAACTTCAATTATCACTTAGGCTTCTTAGTGTCTCATGAAATTTCAATTTGATTTCAATCGACATCTATCTTGATATGCACTAAGTTGAAAGGAGAATTCATGATATACTTATGCAATTTGTGATCTACTTGATATCTAAAAACAATGACTTAAAAAGGATCACTAGTTGTAGAACTCTCTCTTGTGCAAAATATTTCCATACATTGTCTTGAGTACAGGTCTTAGGCGAATTCAATAAGACTAAGGACAAAGCACAATGAAGAGAGCATCACTATGTAAAGGTACAAAAGGGTAAAACTATTCAATCTTATTCATACATATACCTAAATCTTCCTACATTCCTTGCATATCTTGTATAAAAGGAAGAGAAAGCATGTTCATACATTAAACCCTGCTTCATACCTAGTTTAACTTCTCAAACATTCATTCTTCCTTTTTGTTTAAACTGGGTGAAGTAATTTTATTGTCAAAGAGCTTAAAGCTTAACCTTGTAACGAGGATAAGCTGCCTTTGTTCCAAAGGTGGATGGTCCTTAAGCCTCTTTGAAATCCTTAAGGGTAAATGTTTGAGATATTTATAACATGCTTTCATAAGTGCATAAACTGTCATGAGCATCACACTTATACTATGACACAATGCACTTCATATTCTCTATGATATAGACATGATCTCACTAACCTAGTTATGTGCACTTGGCATTTAAGACCAAAAATTCGCATTCCACTCAATGCACATATTTAGGGGGAGCAATCTATATCATATAGAATTGTTTAAGCTTAATTGACATATCCTTTTAATCATATCTCTTTCCCTTGGTACATCTGCATATTTCTTATCTCTATTTGTGCCAAGGCTAAGACTAATATGTTTTCATGAGCATCTCATGTATTAAGTCTTAGATTGAAAGGGAAATGGAGTATTCGGCAAAGACATCGCTTCCACTCAACTCCAATGGTATTATCCTGCCGTCTCTCCAAATTTGGTACAATTTTCACTCATATATTATTTGCCAAAGGGGAGAGAAAGTAGTTAAAAGGGCTTATATCTCACTCAAGTATCCGTTTTTGGCGATTCATGCCAAAGGGGGAGAAAGTATTAGCCCAAAGCAAAAGGACCGCACCACCACTAATTTTAAAAAGAGTTTTTCAATTGGTATGATTTTCAAATTGGTATCTCATTGTGTTCAAAAGGGGGAGAGAGGAGTATTTTCAAAATCATATCTTAAAACCATCTTGAACACTAAGAGGAGGAATTTATTAAGGGGGAGTTTTGTTTAAGTCAAAGGAAAAGCATTTGAAACAGGGGGAGAAAATTTCAAATCTTGAAAATGCTTCTCAAAATCTTATTCATTTACCTTTGACTATATTGCAAAAGGACTTTGAAAAGGATTTACAAAAGAATTTGCAAAAACAAAACAATTGGTGCAAGCATGGTCTAAAACATTAAAAATAAAGAAAAGCATCCATGCATATCTTACGAAATATAGATTGGTTTAATTCCAAGCAACCTTTGCACATTTATTATGCAAACTAGTTCAATTATGCACTTATATATTTGCTTTGGTTTGTGTTGGCATCAATCACCAAAAAGGGGGAGATTGAAAGGGAATTAGGGTCAAACCTTTCCCTAATTGATTTTGGTGGTTGAATTGCCCAACACAAATAATTGGACTAACTAGTTTGTTCAAGATTATATATTCTACAGGTGCCAAAGGTTCAACACAAACAATCAAAAGAACAAGTTAGGTCTCAAAAGAAAGGAGCAAAAAGGGAACCCAAGGCTGCCCTGGTCTGGCGCACCGGACAGTCCGGTGTGCCACCGGACAGTGTCCGGTGGACCAGGGTGCTTCAGCTCGACTGTCCGGTGGACCAGGGTGCTTCAGCTCGAACTCTTCACCTTCGGGTTTCCCAAGCGCAGCTCCGCTATAATTCACCGGACTGTCCGATGCACCACCGGAGCAACGGCTATCTGCGCGCAATGGTCAACTCTGCAGAGTGAACAGTGGAATTCAGATGTCAAAGCAGCAAATTAGAGGGGCACCGGACTGTCCGGTGCCACAAGAGGACAAAGCCTCCAACGGTCGACCTGCTCCAAGCCCTAACGGCAGGGTGACGTGGCAGCACACCGGACACTGTCCGGTGGCGCACCGGACTGTCCGGTGCGCCCTTCGCCAGCACACTTCACCAACGGCTAGATTTTGGTTGGTGGCTATAAATACCACCCCAACCGGCCATTTCAAAAAGAGGGAGCCCAAGCAACATTCCAAGTCATCTAATTGACATACTCAAGCCCTCCCAACCACATATATTCATTGATCCATCCTATACACAAGATTTAGACCACTACAACAAACACAAGTGCCACAAAAGAGAGAGCAAGCAATAGAGAGCTACTCATTTGAGTTTAGCACTAGTGCCTTGTGAGATTCATTGAGAGATAGTGTGTGCTACATCTTTGTGTTCATTTGCGCGTGGAGTTTTGACTCCCATTGAACTTCCTCCAAAGTTTTGGAGGCTTGTAAAAGCTAGCAAGAGACACCAAAGAGTGTGGTGGTCCTTGCGGGATCGAGAGTGATCCTTGAGAAGAAGAAGAGCTCGCCGATCCTTGGGTGATCGATGGAGAGAGGGAAAGGGTTGAAAAAGACTCGTCCTTAGTGGACTCCTCAACGGGGACTAGGCCTTCGAGGGCCGAACCTCGGTAAAACAAATTACCCGTGTACATTGTGTTTATTGCTTGTGATTTGTTTGATCTCCATTCCTATAAGTTTTCTTGCGCTATTCCTTGTCAATATCATTTGGTGTTGCTTCAAGTTAAATTCTCATTTAGTGAAGCAACACATTGCAAGAGAGAACTTGTGTTATTGCTCTTCTTGCCTAAGCCTTCTTGCTTTATTCTCATAGAATTATTAGTAGTATTGATTTATCAATTCCGCATTATTTGAAAGCAATACTCTTTACAAGCAAGGACTTAGTTTTTATACTCCGATAATTATATCTTGTTCTAACCACTAATCAAGGGATCTAGTTGGGGGATAAAGTTTTAATTTTCAGGTTTCGCCTATCCACCCCCCTCTAGGTGACTTTCAGCATCCGGCTGCACTATCGACTATCTTGTCGATCCGTGGTAGCGGGAAATTGTCTTTGGTATAGGCCTTATTGAGGCTGGTGAAGTCAATCCACATGCGCCACTTGCCGCTTTTCTTTTGTACCATGACTACGTTGGCGAGCCACGTAGGGTAGGCGATTGGTTCAATGAAATTGGCCTCTAGCAGGCGGTGCACTTCGGCTTTGGCGGCTTCTGTTTTTTCATCGGACATTTTGCGTAGCCGCTGCTTTTTTGGGCGCACCAAAGGGTCGATGCCCAAACTGTGCTCGATGACGGTGCGGCTGACTCCGACTAGGTTGAGGGCAGACCAGGCGAAGACATCCTTGTTTCTGGAAAGACAGGAGATGAGTTTCTCCTCGTCTTGCGAAGTCAGGTCTTTGTTTATTACGACCGTTTGCTTGGGCATTGCCGGGTTGATGGGAACTATCTTCGTACCGTCGTTGCTCTCCAGCTGTACTTTTACTGTTTTGTCGGTGGTTGGGCGGGTCGCCTCGGATACTTCATGCTGTGTTGTAAGGCAGTGTACGTTCCGTTGACCTGGAATGAAGTCTCTCTCAATGTTGCGCGCAGTCTGCTGGTTACCGTAAACCGTTATCACACCTTGCGGGCCCGGAATTTTCATGCAGAGGTACAATCCGTGAATGGCCGCTTCAAATTTATTGATGGAGCCCCGACCCATTATAGCGTTGTAGGGATAGACCATGTCGACGATGTCGAAGGTGACCTGTTCGCTTCGTGCATTGGGTGCTACGCCGAACGACAGGGGTAGCTCTATCTTGCCCACAGGGAAAGTGCCTTTGCCGCCGAAGCCATATAAGGGGTTGTCCGAAGGCTTGAGTAAGTTGTGGCTGATGCCCATGCGGTCAAAGGCGTGCAGGAAGATGATGTCCGCTTGGCTGCCGTTGTCGACTAGGACTTTGTGCAAGTCCTAGCCTGCTACGTTGCAATTGATCACCATAGCGTCGACGTGGGGTGCGTTGTGCAGATCAACATCTCTGGCGTCGAAGGTTAGTGGCACATGTGACCACTTCGTTTGCACGATTGGGTCGATGAGGGCGACAAGGTTGACACTTCGGTAATGATCCCTCTTTTGCCGCTTCGTCTCGAAGTCGACACTGGACCCTCCGGTGATCATGTGGATGACTCCGCGATACGGCTGATCGGTGAAGTCTTCTTGTTTTGGTGCTTGGGGTGATTTTGGTGGTGTGGGTTTGGTTGATGCGGAGGCGGGAGCGAGGGTGGTACAACTTGTACCTCCTGGTGGTGCTGATATGCGTGGTTGGGCGGATGCTGGGCGTGACCGTTGTTGTATGGTAGTGGGTGGTGGTGGTGATATATGTGCGCGACAACTCTCTGGTTGTCGGCTGGTTGTGCCCGAGACATTCTGTCCCTGGTGGCCTTTGTTTCTAGGCAATCCCTTGTTGGATGCACGCAGTCTTTGCCATGAAACAGGCAGTAATATCTACGCGGTTGCTGCGCCCGTCCCCGGCCCCGGCCTCGCGTGCCATTGCCGTGGCCCTGGGGGGATATTCTTGACGGCGAACGGCCTCGCCGGCGGGGTGCTGGTTGCCTATGTTGTGCACCTGCTGCTGACTGCGGCTGTCCCATCCGGAGTCTGACTGCGAAGGCCTTGTCCAGGTTCGGCTGGACTGTGGAGGGTCCTTGGGCTTTCTCTGAGACTCGACCTTGCGCTGATGGAGCTCTTCGGATTTGGCGTACTTCTCGAACAGCTGATAGAGCTCTTGGAGATTTTTGGGTGGGTCCCTGATGTAGTGACTGTATAGGACGCTAGCCCGAAGGCCACTGATGGCGTAGTGTATGGCAATGTGGTCGTCGACCGAAGGCAGTTGTGACTTGAGAGTCAGGAACTTGCGGTAGTACTCCCATAGGGTTTTCTTCTCTTGCTGTTTGTAGAGTGATAGCTCGGCAAATGCATCGGTGTCGGGTCGGTACCCTTGGAAGTTGAGCAGAAACTTGTCTCAGAGTCCTTTCCAGGAGTCGATGGACAATGGGGGCAACCTGGTGTACCAGGTCAAGGCCGGACCCTCGAGGGCGATGATGAAAGACTTGGCCATTGTGGTGTCGTCCCCTCCAGATGATGCGACGGCGACTTGATAGCTCATGATGTATTGTGCTGGGTCGGTGCTGCCGTTGTACTTGGGATAGGTCCCTGCCCTGAAGTTGGCAGGCCATGGTGACACTTGGAGTTGCGGAGCCAGGGGGCTTCGCTCATCAAGGTAGTTGATGCATTGGAAAGTTGCGGCGTGCGGGATGAAGGGTCCGCGCTAGGGTATGAATAAGTCTCTGGCTAGCGTGCGCTGTTGGAGGGGCGGGTCGTGCTGCAGATCGTGCTGCCCTTCGCTCTGCATGAGCGCAATCTCTTGGTCGAGTTCCCGGGCTCTCTGCTCCTTGTCTCGTATCATCTGGCGCACCTTGGCTTGTGCGGTGACACGTTGGCGCTTGGCCTCGAGGATGTCTTCCTGCTTTTGGAGGTTGCGGTTCTTGATGCGCAGGGCCCGTAGCTGTAGCTGTTCTTCGGCTAAGACACTGATGACTTCGACGTCCTCTATTGCGTCTTCGCCCTCTGGTGGAGCGAAGCCTGGGGGTGGTACTTGTGGTTGTCCTCTGGAGCTGCAGGTGCGTAGGGTGCCTTCGGGAGTGGGTTGTTCGTTGCGCTGTCTCTTGCTGAGAGCTTCGTCTTCGCAGGCTTCTTGGGGGGTGTTGTCTGCGAGGGCCTTGTCCTTTTTCTCGGCTAGCAGCGCTGCCTTTGCTGCTTCGTCGATGGATGGGGCTGCCTTCGAACTAGCTCTCTTGGGTCCATCGCGGGTGGTTTTGTTTGTAGCACGAACGGTGGGCGCCAAATGTCGGAACTTGCTCTCCTAGGCAAGTTGATCCAACGGGGAATTGGGGAGAATGCTAACAAAGTTTACTCGCGAGATGGCAATTGCTCTATTAATTTGGCCTCTCAAGGGCACTGTACGGGGGTATTTATAGGTACCCGAGTGTCTATCGTCCCAAGACAAGGATGTTTATGCCCTTGGGTACCCGGATCGTCCCCAGAATATTCCCATAAAGGGAGGTTACAGACCGTCATTACAGAAAAGTTATTACAGATGAGGCCCGTAATATGCTTGCCCACGCGGGGGCTGTTACAGTGGGCCGAATTCCACGTGGGCCTCCGGGCGAGATGGGGACGCGGGACTAGCAGACTTCATCGGAGTCTGGCCTTCACCTTGCAATGGAGAAGACGAAGGGCAGCCGCGCCGATCGTCTCGCATTCGTTGGTGTAGCGAGGCGACGAAGACTTCGCGCGAAGGGTAGTGTCTTCGCCTTCGCCCCAACAGCTGCTTCCCTAAAGTAATAAAGTGAACTTCATTCCCTGTCTTGTCGTATCATAGGACCCTTGATTCTCTCCTCTCCCCCTCCCTTTTTTCGGTGTGAACCTTTCGAGTACCTTGCCTCTTTTAAAGGCAACAAAGGGGGGAAGTGTGGGCGATCTTGTCCGCGGGTCTCCTTACTAGACGGCGCCTCCTTTCACCCATGGATCGAAGCAGACCTCCAAGGGGCGATTGCTCGAGGAAATGGTTCGACTGACCCAAGCTTATCTTGAGGTTTCCTCCTATCCCTCTTCTGGTTAATTCTCGGTTTCCTCCTCAGGGCGGTGGTCGCCTCTTCCAAGGAGCGAAGGTGTCATGGCCTCATGCCCTAGCCGCCCTCCTCACCGGCCCTTTCAGGGCGAACAACGGATAACCTTCTAAGGGATTTGGGCACAGCTTGCACAACTTTGGAGGCGGCTAACACTAAGGTCCGACATCTTCGAATATGTCTAGCGGTCCTTAATGATCCTAAGGAAGGTAGTCAAATGAATTATAAATTGGGACGGAGAGAATATTATTTAAAGAGTGAAGTTTAAAATAACAGATGTAATCAGAGATAGAATATATAAATTGTTGGAGAGTCTTTATAGTTACGTAGGCATCGTCCTTGTAAGGAAAATTGAACCCTGGGCCATTTGGCTCAATAGGTTTTGGTGTTTGATGATTAACACAACCTATGGACTAATGCGTTTGCTAGTGTTTATGCTTGTAGTTCACACAATGCTAAGGTTACTTGGACTAAGGCAATGAGGAAAGAAACACCTCAAAAGAAGACATTATGAAGATCACAAGTGAAGATCAACAAGTATCAAGCAAGTCCAAGAAACGAAGACAAGTGTTGCCACTGACGGACTATCCGACTGAGAGCACCGGACTGTCCGGTGCCACACGCCGGACTGTCCGGTGCACCAGGGAACAGTAGCCTAATGGCTAGTTCCAGGTGGCACTGGTGGAAAAAGCCACCGGACTGTCCGGTGTAAAAGCCCGCAACGCCAACGGTCACCTGCGGTGTCAGTCCAATAGCTAGGCGCACCGGACAGGGGCAACGGACTGTCCGATTACCCCACCGGACTGTCCGGTGTGCCGCAGAGAGCAGCAACTTTTCTCCAACGGCTAGTTTTGTGTTAGGGTCCATAAATACCACCCCAACTGGCCATTTCAAGGTGTGGGAGCCCAAGCAACATACCAAGGCATAGTATAAAATTTTCCAAGTGCTCATACACCCAAGTGCTTAATAGAATCACTCGGTGATTAGCGTATGTGCTTTGCGAAGTGCTTAGATTAGTTAGACCGCTTTAGCGCTTGCTTTAGGTAAATTCTAGTTAGTTGAGTGAATTTAGAAAAACCACATAACCCCTCGTCTCTTGCGTGAGCCGTTGTAATTGTACCGAGTGGGGCGTGAGTCTTGCGAGACCATGATAACCGAGTTTGTGTCACGACCGCCACCGTGTACCGGAGGAAACGAGGCTCGCGAAGTTTTCGGCCAAAAGCTCGACAGTGGAGACAGCGGGGAGCGTCCAAGAGGAGCCGAAAGCGGAGCACCACTTGCGCGTGGAGAAGACCCGCGACTCTTTACGGAGTTATTCGACCGTGGTGCTTGTCCCTCACATGGGCTTCCCTTTGCATAGGGGCACCAACGAGAATTAGTCAGTACCTTGCGTGGTTCTAGGTACCTCAGTAAAAATACCAACATCATCCAAAAGAGTTTACATCTCTAACTTGCTATTTAGCGTCCACATTTATATTAAACATTTAAGTTACAATCTCGTCTTTACACTTATATTGTTTAGGATTAAAACTTAGCCATTACGATAGAGATAACAACACTTAGACAAAACCTAGTTTGCACATTCTAGTTTGATTATTTACATAGGTTTTGCTCTAGTGATTTATCTGTGGCTTAGTTTAGAGAAAGTTTTAGAAGTCCTAATTCACCCCTATTAGACGTCATCTGTTTCCTTCAGTCCTACCAGGTAACTTTAATCAAAACAGTTTCTACTATTTCTACAAATTGTAGTTGTATCAGTTGGAGCAACTGGGTTTAATCCAAAAACGAACGTGGCAAAAAAAAATGTTGGAGACGACACCTTTATTTTAAGGAAAGGTGGCTGCAAGTGCGTCAGACTGTGCCCACCACAGCCTGCTAGATAGCAGACTCTGCTTTATTTGGCTCCAACTTCTGTTGCTTAATCCAGCACGACAGTACAGCCTCAGCCCTCCCTCGGAGATGCCAAACATGGTATAGGAGCTGTTTGATTGCTTGGATGAGATAGGTCTTGTCAGGCCCATTGTCTCTACCATGTAAAGCAAGGCGGCAGGTGCCAGGAAGAAGAAACGGGTAACTCTACCCATGAGCTGATGCACGGTAACCAGATTCGTTTGTACAGCCTACCAAACAATGACCAATCCTCAACCTCGTTTTGTTTATAGAAAACAAACCCCAACCCAATCGGTCTCAGGCCAGCCATATGAGCCACCCTTGTCAGGGAAACAACACAGGCCCATAAGAGCCACAGCCACCACATCTCCACACCACTACATCGTGCAGCATTTAGGCATGTAGCCTCCAACAACAGGCTAACTTACAACAGCACCCCGGTCTGATATAAACGTTTACGTAACTTTCATATATATAACACAAAAGTGGCCCAGCCGTTGTCGTATACTTTTCCTGACTGCGTACAACCACAACCGTTTCACAAGCGAAATGCACAAGTTGCCTCAGCGACAAAGATTTGGTCCAAAGCAAAGGAAGGACTGCCAAAGGAGTAGCTTCTTGCCAAATCATTCGTCAATATCTTGGACCCATTGCAAACCTGCCATGGCACAACAAACGCGTGCGAGTAAGCAACATTAGGGGGGGGGGGGGATCATAATTCTCCGAACACATCAACTGTTATGTTACACAAAATTGCGTGAAACTGAGCTCACCCAAAAAGGGAATCTCATTATAACCTGGATGTCATCATAACCTCAGAAAGCAAAATTATAAATAAACTTTGGGTGTTTTGACTCATGCGGACGCCCGGTGCAGTGCTAGACCACCAATGTCGCCGGCACAAACAACATCCATACAGGACTTGCCTGCCGTACACCATTGCACTTTCCACCAGCGAATGAGACCCCAACTGCTTCCAGCAGCAGTGAGGTGGAGTGGAGTGATGAGAGGGGTGGTGGCACTAGGGTTAGGCCGCCTGCCCCAGACGCCGAGACTCAATACTAAAGAGGGTGGGTTATTTACTCTGTTTTTCATACAATGACACTAATTTGTGACTGGAGGGAGCAACAGCTAGTAGCATCTATAGTCTGCTGACATTATTTTCTAGCCATGCATGCAAATTCAACACCGGTTGTTAGGAGTGCAGATAAAAGTGCAAGCAGCAGATGGGAATTCTTCTTTGAAAAAGGTAACGCTACAACTGACCTTCGAGTACAGACTCCACTGCAGAATTTGGAATGATAAGCCCAACAAACCGTTTGTTCTCAGTCGTGGTCTCCAAGCGGACCACACGTATTCTCCTGTGAATCTGCCGTGCCTAATTTGCATAAGTAAAATAACTGCCAGTTAGGGAACCCTAGATTAAATACCCTCCACAGCTCTAGTACATGTACATCCCTATTCTATTAACAAATTTTACCGTGCTATACAATATAAATACTTTCACATAATGAACTGGTAATTGCGACAGGTGGCATGTGCTTCTAGTAAGAGAAAGCATCGTTTTTAATATTAGAAAAACAAACCTGCTTAGCCAGTGCCTTTGCTACTGCACCCCATACAGGAAGTATTAGACCACCCAATATATTAATCTCCTGCAACCTTCTACCCACTGTGCAATTGCTTCCGAGTTTGCATTTTGGCCCGTGCATACACTGTAAGTCAAAAGACACCAGATTAATGGATGAAACTAACCCAAGTTGGTTGTGAGTACAGATAATATAGCCGACCATGTCTTCCTAAAAAACAAGCAGTTAGGTTCAGGTAAAAGCAGCATACGAAGTGAAGATTAATCCTGAAACTATACACTATCATGACTTTTTGCCCCCAAGCAAGTTGGGGTAGAGACAAAACAACAACTAAAAGCAACTTCATAAAAAAGAAACAGCTAAAAGCAACTAAATTCAACGACTTACGTCCAAGCATTATTATATTATCCCTTTTTTCTAATGGTAAAAACTTACTTGCCTTCCTTTTCTAATTTGTACCCTCATTGGCAATAACAGATCACTGTAAGCTTTAAAAATAAGTAATCCAGCTTCACATAAGTTTACAGGTAGTTTGACAAGCATCACGGTGAAAGTTGAATGAAGTTATCTAGCTAGAGCATTTACCTGCTTGGATGAAGAGTCGTACTCTTCTTGCCAGCCTTTACTAATTTTGTCAACAGATGAGACCTTCCTGTACTTGCTTTTAAGCTCAACCAAAGACATTTCCCTTAAAACAAGACAGGGATAAGAAAAAAGTTGAGTCTGAAAACGTAAACTAAGCACCATGACATAAGAGAACACAAGTAACATCTGTGCTTTACTACCTCTGTCTGTGACATATACCAGAATGCATGCAGTCAAATATTCTAACTTCGACCAGTTTAGATTTTTTTAAAAAAAAAACTCGACCTGAAGGGGTAATAAGACAGCCCCCGGGCATTATAATAAGACCTTTTCACGCAAGTCAAAAAAACCTCTGAACCTATGCCCCACCCATACACAGCGGCACCGTAGCCCATATGAGAAATGACCACGACCGGGACCGGACCTTAGACTTGTGCTTTGGCGTGGGACAGACGAGGGATTTTTTTAACCACAGGCTAAAATTCGCTCCCACGGGGAGTCGAACCCAGGACTTGAGGAGTGCTACTAAGACCATATAACCAAATCGGCTAGAAGCCCTTTCAAGACCAATTTAGAATTTAGATTGATCGTAAGGTATAGAATGAAAATATACTTTCATAATATAATAGTTTACATGTTTCTATTCTCATGTTCATATAGAATGTTCTGGTCAAAGTTGCACACCGAAGACTGTCATGCATTTATGTACGATTAGAGTACTCAATATGAATAGAAGAAATCAATTCTGTCAAGATTTTAGGTATTCTGAAAGCAGTAATACAAAATAAAATTACTAGGAAAATGATGAAGCAAGTACCTCGAAGCCTCCCCAACAGCTGGCCGAATTACTATGTACAATCCTTCAGCTGAACTGGCACAGCAAAAGCGAGAACAAATACAATAAGGATTCAGGTCGAAAAAAAGCACAATACCAATTACAATGTGGCACTATATTCTTTTAGCAGCCAAGAAAACATTGTAGTCATGATAGATGCATACCGAGCATCTTCTATTACAACAAATATCTCAATATCCATGTACCAAGTATTGTTAAGACATATTTCATCTTTCATGGCAATAATAGAGATATTTTTCTTATATATGTAAAATTCTTCATTGAATTCGTTCTAGAATTCATGAAAACACTGCAAGTTGACAATGTGTTAAACTTGTTGAAGTGCATAAGTGGATTGGCTACCTTGTCCCATCAGCTTAAGCTTTTGGGTTGAACTGGTTAGTACGTCCACTCTAACATGATATCAAAGCCAAAGGTCTCGAGTTTGAATCCTGGCAGAGGCTTTATTTGTACATCACTACATACACCCATTTATTTCCACGTTTGTGCCTTTTTCTCTGCCTGCGTTTGAGCCTTTCTCTGCGGTGTTGAAGTATATAAGTGGATTGGCTGTCTTCTCCCATCAGCTTAAGTTTTTGGGTTGAACTGGTTAGTGCGTCCACTCTAACGAAACTATCCAATACTATAGAAAAATATATCACATGTGCCAAGGATTCCCATCAAAGTAGGGATCTCTTGCTGAAATGCTTCATTTGTCATCAGATATTCAGATGCCACAATAATTGCACCATCTTCTTTTACTTATGGAAGTTTCTAACAAGGTTCGTTCTTACCCATGTTCTAAGAAAGAAATTTACAAGCCTAAACATCTTACAGAAAATAAAAAATAAATAAAGGATGCTCATCAATCATATCTTACCCTTCGAAAGCTAGCAGAAAGTGTCTTCTCCCCGCCCATTCTTTTCTGGACTCATAGAATCCATCACTAGAAGAACCTGCTTTATCTTTCAGCCTTTCTTCAAGTATTGAATTTGCTAACTGAACATTTGCAATTGAAAACATAGAGAACAATGTGCTTATCAAGAGGTGCAGAGTTGCCAAATTTCTATTTTTCCATGCAATTATCTGGGACTGCCACTTTCAAACAAAAAATTGAGGAAAAGTGATCTCATGCAATGGATTGATAAGATAGTGGATCCACTCCCCGGTTGGAAGGCACACTTATTAAACTTGGCAGGAAGGACTGCCATGGTTCGATTTGTGTTGTCAGCTATCCCGGTTTATCTTCTTATTGCATTGAACGTGCCTAAATGGGTGATCAAGAAGATTGA
Source organism: Zea mays (assembly GCF_902167145.1). Classification (NCBI taxonomy): domain Eukaryota; kingdom Viridiplantae; phylum Streptophyta; class Magnoliopsida; order Poales; family Poaceae; genus Zea; species Zea mays. The sequence continues at coordinate 66,703,722 of NC_050105.1, forward strand.
TAAAATCAGAAGAGCTTTCTTGTGGACAGGAAGAAAAGAGACAAACAGGGTTACAGGGGCATTTGTTTGGTAGCTTGGGGAGGTGACCAGACCTATCAATCTGGGCGGGCTTGGTACTCCAAACCTTCAGGTTGCTGGATGGGCTCTCCAAATACGATGGCTTTGGCTGAAAAAAAATAGATGGGTGCAACCTTGGGCCGGAATTGAGATCCCTGTCCATCCTAATTCACGTGCATTGTTCTCCATCTCTTTGATCAGCCAAGTGGGCTATAGCTTGAATACATTCTTTTGGACAGATCGCTGGGTGCATGGATGCGCTTTAGCTGATCTCATGCCTGCAGTTGTTGCTTGTGTACCTAAAAGGTTACAGAGTAGACGGACAGTGGCTGAGGCTATGGTCGACAGGAGTTGGGTGAGAGATATTATTAGGGCCCTATCTATGGATGGCCTGTTGCAGTATTTACAGATCTGGGATGTGGTAGAAAGCAGTATCCTATCTCAAGAACCTGACCATCACCTCTGAAAGCTTGATGCAAGCGGATATTATTCATCCAAATCCTGCTACAAAGCCCTCTTTTTGGGGCCATATCTTTTGAGCCTTGGAAACGACTTTGGAAATCTTGGGCTACGTCCAAATGCAAAAGTTTCCTTTGGTTGGCTATCCGGAACAAGTGTTGGACAGCAGATCGTCTAGCTTTGAGAGGCCACCCTAACTCAAACAGCACCTGCGCCGGAAGGCTTCCAGAGAGATCCCTGTCAAAAAAGTGCTGTTTGAGTTTTTGTTGGTCTGGGATTTACTCCAAGAGGTGCAGCTGCATCCTAAATTCCTAATGTTGAGGACCAGCATCGGTGGATGCCATCTTCCTCGGGGCTGTATTCGGCCAGTTCTGCTTATATGCGCTTCCATGGTGGTGCAACAACCTTTGAGCCTGCTAAAAGAATCTAGAAGACTTGGGGCCCCCGCGTTGCAAGTATTTCATTTGGCTTGCATCTCTCAACCGATGTTGGACGGCTGATCGACTAGCGCGTCATGGCATGGATCACCCAGATAGTTGTCCCTTGTGTGACCAGCAGGACGAGACAGTGCATCACATGCTGGTGGCTTGTGTCTTTACGAGGGAAGTATGATTTAGAATGCTAAGCAGGCTGGGACTACAACATCTTGCTCCCACGTCTGATGCTACAGGGTTTCAGGAATGGTGGAGTGAGGCAGAAAGATTTGTGTCTAAGCATAAGAAAAAAAGTTTCAACTCTATTGTAATTTTAGTAGCTTGGCAGATTTGGAAGCATAGAAATGCGTGTGTGTTTGACAATGCTTCCCCAAACATCCACGCAATTTTGCTGTCCATCCATGATGAGGCTTTGTTATGGGGCCTTGGTGGGGCCGCTGCTCTTAGGCAGGTTTGGCTGTAGTTTGATTTTTGTTTTTTCCCTTGGGTGCTTTCTTGGCACCTTTGTACGGGGTCTTTTCTAGACTTTTTTTTTCTTGTCTTCTTAATATATTGATACGTGGTTCTCCCACGTGTTCGAGTTAAAAGACTGTTTTTTGATGAGTTGATCTGTTGGGAGAAGGCTGGTGCTAAATATCTTGAAAATCTTGGACTCGCAGCTGCTTTAAATAGGGTCTTGGCTAACACTAGTGCTGCAGTCTAGTCTAGTCAGGCCTGCCTGCACCCATGCTTCCGTTTCTTCTCTTGTGTTGCTGTAGAGGAGGCAGGGGTGCTAGTTTAGTATTGCCTTGGTCCAGTTGTTTTCACCCTATGGGTTTTGTACTCTGGTCCATTTTGGACATTTTTTTCCTATCTTAATATAATGATGCGCAGCTCTCCTGCGCGTTCGAGAGAAAAAAACATTCTCACGACCTGCGTTTTTACAAGGCAATTTTGGCACCATTTGTTGCCCCACTGGGGTTGGGTGGTATTTCTCCTAGACAGAACGAGGTCTGTTTCGCGGAATGGTGGAGGAAATCAAGCCGGCGAGTGAAGAAAGATAGAAGGGAAGGTTTTCATTCTTTCGTTATTTTTGGTGCTTGGACCCTTTGGAATAAGAGAAATATTTATGTTTTTGAGGGTGCCTCTCCTTCCCTTTCGGTAGCCCAAAACTTCAGCAGAGAAGAAGTTAGATTGTGGTGTTTGGCTGGAGCTGCTAAGCTCCAGGTTTTAGTGAGTGGGTGGGTGATTTTTGGTCATGGAGGGATGGCTTAACTCTCTCCTTTCTAGAGGTCCCTCTTGTTTGTGTCAGGCGCGGATTCGTCTTTGTTTTTTCTCAACTCCTTTCCTCCCAAGTTGGGGATTGAAGTGGGTTTATTGTTGTTAGACTGTGTGTGTGAGTGTGCCGGCACCACTGTTGGGCTGTCGGCCCATTAGGGTTAGGGTTGTGAGTCTATATATTGTACCCCATCTCCTATCAATATATCAAGCACCTTCATATTCTACATGGTATCAGAGGATTAGGGTTTCTCCCTCTCCACCCACAGCCGCCACCCACCCCACAGTCGTCGCCAGCGGCTGCCCACCAGCTTCCGCACTGCCGCCCCGGGAGGCTCCTCCCCTCCCGAGGGCGGCCCTTCTCCCTCACCGCCGGCAACCCTCCCCTCCCTCTGGCTCCGGCGGCTGCTGGCCCCAGCCCAACCGCCGCGCCGCCGACCTTCCTGCGTGTCGCCCTCCTCGTCGGAGCAGGCATCAGCGGCCCTTCCCCGCCCCTAGCAGCCGGCGGCGGCCTCTGGTTGGGCGTGGCCCTAGCCTCCCCCGCCGCCCGCCGCCCTTCCCCGCCCCTAGCAGCCAAGCCGTCCCCCTCCGTCCTCCAGTGGAGCGGCGGCGGCGGCGGTCGGGCCCGCCTGCCTTCGTGCCCTCCCTTGGAGTAGCGGCGACAGCCGCCGGGCTCGCCTGCCTGCGCACCCTCCAATGGAGCAGCGGCGGCGGCGGCCGGGCTCGCCTGCCTGCGGCTCACGTCCGCCCTCCAGCGCCGCTGCGCTCAGCCGCCGAGGCAGGCCGAGCTCTTCCCCGCCATGGTCGTGGATCTAGCCGTCGGCTCCCTCTCCTGCTCCCCTCTGCTAGCCATCGTCACGCGCACAGGCGCCCGCCCAGCCGCCAGCCTCTTCCCTTTGGCCGTCGCGGTCGACCCCGGTCCTAATCGGCACTGGCGCGCTTCCCCGGTTGCGGCGTGACAGCCCTCCCTGCCGGCCCTCCTCCCCTCCCTGTCGGCCACCCCGCTCCCTCTCCTTCCGCTTCAGCACTATGCAGCGTCAAACTCCCCTTCCAGGTCCGGTGCAGGCCCCTGCCCGGCTAGACCCGCCCTGCCGCGCGCCTCAATTCTTCGCCGCCTTCGTTGGTTCTGTCGCTGCCGCGGCCTTCCCGGCCGAACCCACGTTGCTGCGGCCATCCCGACTAGATCCGCCATCCCTTTGTCTAGATCGTCGTCTTCATGGCTGGATCCATCGCTGTCGTGGCTTTTCCGACCGGATCCGCCGATACCCCTTCTTTTCTGCCGCGGGCGCGACCCACCCTGACTGGCGCAGATGCGTGCGCTGTCGCCGGCCTCCCTGGCGAGGCTCCTCGACGATCGATCGTGGAACGAAGTAAGAAGGCTCTGAGGTTGCTGGTGCTCTTTTGTTGTGTCGCCCTCACCATTCGTTGACGCTCGAACGTCGACCCCTCCCAACGAACAGGCTCATGCTACGTGTCTCCCGACTGCGGCCACCTCGACTTCAACTACCTTGGCATCTACGGGCTATCGTCTCCTTGGAGCACACACCGGTCTCTACTCCAGCCGCAACATTCGCACCCTTACGACGTTGTGACTACAAGGGGATTTCAACCCGTTGGCTCCTACCTTCTGCTTCTACTCTAGTCTCATCATGTGTGGTGCCCCCGTTGCGACTGCGGGGAGATGTTAGATTGTGTGTGTGTGCGTGGGCCGGCACCACTGTTGGGCTGCCGGCCCATTAGGGTTAGGGTTGTGAGTCTATATATTGTACCCCATCTATCAAATATATCAAGCACCTTCATGTTCTACAATTGTAAGGGATTCTTTTCCCCTAATTTTCCTCTTTTATAATATGATGCACAGCTCTCCTGCGTTTCGAGAAAAAAAGGTAATGTAGAACAAAACTGAAATATAAATACATTTCATGTCACACAAGTTCTTAGGAGAAACAGATAATGGCTTCAATATGAAAGTTACCTCCCAAGAAACTCCACGGTCAACTGTAAAAGTATATAATATTGTACTAGCACCGGACACAGTATCAACATGAACAGTCTGCACAAATATAATTCAATTGTAGTTACTAGAACTAGAAGTAGAGCTACAGCAAACTTTTATCTGAAAGAAACACTACCTTTGGTGATTCTTTCATTTCGACACTTTTAGCTTTGATATCAACAATACCAGAATCAAGTTGTCCTTCAATTCGTGCATTCTGAATGACTATATCAAGTATGCTTGTGAAAAGGTCAAATAATCTGTTAAATTAAGTATGTCCATGAGCTATCCTCTAACCAGGTACAAATGTAATTAAAAGAACTTGTGTTCAGATAAAACTTGCCTATTCTGAATGTCTGGAAACAATCCCAGAATACGATTAAGGAAACGGGCAACATCATGCATATCAGAATCAATAATCCTACCAGTAAGCTTTCCACCATTTTTACCATTGCCTGCAACGACAGTTGCCAATCACAAGCTCCAATTTTGAGACTAAATAGTATAGATTTGATTCAAAAATAGCAGAACATTTCTGTTGTGCACTGCATGGTACTCCCTCAGTTCCAAATTATAGTTCATTTTGGCTTATGTCCTAAGTCCAACTTCTATAACATTATGAACTAAATGAGTGCACACATTTTTAATATTGACCAAGTTTCGAATGTTGGCTTATGAACTCAAGACAAAAATATTCTGTTTTGAATTTTTAATATTGTCCCCCTTCCTTTTCTTTTTCTTCTTTCTATTTTCCTTTCTTTTGTAGCTCTTTCTTTTTTGGTTTGTTTTCTTCTTCCTGTACAGCCCCAATTGGCTTCCCCTTTCTTTCATTTTTTATATATATTTATAAATATATACCTGTTATGGTCGCTAGATCGGTGAGGAATTGGAGAGGGAATTCGATGGTTGGAGCTGATGGTGGAGGTGGTGTGGTACTCGCGTTTACTGTTCACAGGGCGCCGGCCGGGGGCCTCTGCCCACGGCCGAGCAAGAGAAGGGTTTATCCTTTCTAATTCTTGCCTACTTTATTTCTCATACATTAATTACATATATAGGTGGCCGCCCCTGTCTAGCTAGAAATTCTTATCTCCTTAAAACTCTCCTAAAAACTCTCAACAAACTACTAACTGATAACCTTACTAGATAACCTCAACTAATTTCCTAAATAATCTCAACTAATCTTCTAATCTTATCTCTATCCTTATCTAATCCCCCTTGGAGGGCCCATGGCTGCTGCTGCCGCAGCCCCTCCATAGGCCTCCTTAGGCCCTGACAATACCACTGTAGGGGCCTCCCCTACAGTTTTCTGGTAAAAAATCGGCCTCTTAAATCTGATCTCCTTCTGATCACACAGCTCCTTGATATCTTCGGTCATGTCACCAGGATCCAATACCAATATTAACAAAAGCTCGGTGACACCGATTCAATGCGGGGGGAGGGGGGTGATTTGGCTGCCATCTCTGAGCTGCTGCCATGTGAGCTCAAGGAGTTCCCTTGTGACTATCTAGGCCTTCCCCTGACACTTCGGAAGCCTGCAAAATCTGACCTGCTGCCTCTCATCTATAAGGTGGCAAGCAAGCTGCCGGCCTGGAAAGCTTCTCTCATGAGCACGGCTGGCCGGCTTGTGACGGTCAAGGTGGTAATATCTTCCATCCATTCTATGCTTGCCTTGGACCTCCCCGAATGGGTGATTAAAGCAATCGATAAAAGTAGAAGAGGTTTTCTATGGAAAGGGCATGAGAAGGCGAATGGAGGAAGTTGTCTTTTTTTCGAAAAACGCAGGAGAACTGCGTCTCATTATATTAAGGAGAAAAAGGTCTAAGAAGACCAGGTACAACAAGACATACTTCCTTACGGAGGTCGAAAAACCAGAAAACCAAAATAATCCATCCGAGAAGAGCAACCTACTACTGGTCTAAACCCCCTCCGAGACTAGCCCTCAAGGAGAGGGGCAGACAGGTAGGAAAGGCCTCTAGCCCCAGTCATTTCCCACATCCATCTTTCCTCCAAAGCCATCCTGATGGCTAAAGACACATTAGCCCTTTCTAACAAGACCTCTGACCAAAGAAGAGGCTTCTTCCCACCAGCTCATGAAGGAGGACAAACCAAGTTGAGGGGCTAGCATTTGAAGGTCGAAAGTCCTCAGCAGCTGAAACCAGAACATCCTTGAGAAAACACAGAAGACCAGGATTGTGTTCAGCGACCTTTGCAGTTCAGAGGCCTTGGTGTTCTTAATTTGGAATTATTCGGCTGGGCTTTGTGTGCTCGCTGGTTGTGGTTGCAGAAGACGGACGCCTCTCGCCCTTGGGCTGGCCTTCCCATCCGAGTGTCGGCCAATGTTCACTTGTTCAGGCCCTATTTGACATGGCTCATGGCTGTTGTTTCCACGGTGGGTAATGGCAAATCAACTAAGTTCTGGACAGACTATTGGCTGCAAGGGCAAGCTGTCGCTAATTTGGCTCCAAATCTGTTACTCTTGATCCCCCAGAAAACTAGAAAACTGAGGACAGTGGTGCAAGGGCTGCAGGATCGGAATTGGGTCCAGTACATTAGGGGCACCTTGTCTGTACAAGTACTCATGGAATACTTGCAGCTTTGGAACCACATCGAAAATATTGAGCTGCTTGATGACACTCCAGATCATCACATTTGGCGCATTTCTAATCATGGTGTTTATTCCAGCAAACTTGCCTATGACGCCTTCGTCTTTGGGTCTGTGGCATTTGCCCCTTTGAAGGGGGTTTGGAAGACCTGGGAACCTTCTAGATGCAAATTTTTCATCTGGTTGGCAATCAAGAACAGGGTTTGGACAGCCGAAAGACTTACTAAAAGTGGGCTGCCTCATCCTGATGCATGCACTATTTGTGATCAGTCCGACAAGACCATCCAACATATCCTTGTCTCTTGTGTTTTCGCCCTTGAAGTCTGGACTTGGACTCTAAGCAAGCTTGGTCTGGTCTCCATTGCCCCCTCAGCCGAATTGCACCCGTTTTCAAGTTGGTGGCGCCAAAGCATCAAAGGTGTTGGTAAAGACATGAGGAAAGGGCTTAACTCCCTAATCATCCTAGTGGCTTGGCAGATATGGAAGCACCGTAATTCTTGTGTTTTTGAAGGTTCTAGGCCTTGTGTTCAAAATGTGGTGCTGGCAGTAGTAGAGGAAGGAAGCGCTTGGTGCTTTGCTGGAGCATCAGCCCTTCAAGACCTACTGCGTCAGCTCGCATCAGGGACTTCACCGCAGTTTCAGTGAATACCCGATGATCGTTTTTTTCCTTGTGTGTGTGGCGCGATGTTACCTTAACCCTGGACTGTAATGGGGACAGACAAGTCTTGTCTCCCCTTGTTAGAGTATATTAGGCAACACCGGATATGGATAGTTTAGTATTGATTGTAATCCCATGATAGCCTTCCTTATCTCTAGGAGAGGTGCATTGCCCTCCAAGCCATGTACTCTTATATAAAGAGCCCGAGGGCTCAAGCAATAATCATCCCACACATTATACGCATTCTCTCCTTCCTTCATGGTATCACGAGTTAGGGTTTCTATCCTAGCCTAGTCTTCCGCTACCGTCGCTGCGCCGCCTCCGGGGAGATCCATCTCCACCGGGGGCAGCGCCCTCGTAGGATGCGCGGCCGGTCCCTCTGATCTGTCGTGGCCATCGTCGTCATCGCGTTAAGTCGAAGTAGCAGCAGATTGGAAAATCACCGTCGGCGCTGCTCAGATCGGCCCCCGTCGACCTGTACCGGCTGGATCCGGCACCTCCACACGTCGTCGTGGTGACGGTTGGGACCAGGTCGAATCCCGTCGTTGGCTAGGTCATGCGCCGCCATGGTGGTGGCTCCGACTCTCGCTGCCGACCGGTTCACCGCCGGTTACATCCCCGGGGCATCAGCTCGCCAATCGGGCCCCGCCGTAGCTGCACGACCAAGTCGTGCCCTCGCATGGGCCCCTCCGCACACCGGAAGGGCGTGGGCTACGACCTCCATCGTCGGGCCTCTCCACCACCAGGTCAAGCCACACCGCCCCTCCGCACCGTTGGCTAGGTCTTCACCCGCGCGGACTCGGCTGGTCAAGCCACGAACTGGGCCGCGCCGTTGAGCCTCCCCAAGCCTCGAAGCTATGCCGCGGCTCCTCGCGGTCGAACCTCTCCACAGTCGGGCCGAGCCGCGTCGCCCCCTTGGTCGCTACGGTGATGATCTGGATCTGCCTTTTCTCTCTTCCCTGTTCTAGAGAACGACGAGACAAGGATGGGGGCTGGTCACCAACTCTGCTATCTTTCTCTGTGACTTGATTCTCTACGCTAGGGGAACAAAGGATTGGTGGAATGGGCTATCGGTACCCCGGATGATGTCCCCAGATTTGTTGCTGCTGCATCTTTTTTGTTTTTTCGGTCAGTGATCGGGTTTGCGTCGCCCACCGCCAATCGACTCGCGCGTCCTCGACATCGACTTCAACAACACCAGCTTCCTCATCTTCTTCGACAGTGCAACTGGTGTGGCCTACGGCATAACCAAAACGCTTGCTTGTGTCGCGCCTCTTCGTATGCACGTCCATCTATGTCGGCTCGTCGTCGCCACCACCGATCGGAAGTCTCCACCATTGACACATCACCATCGTCTTCTCCGCCTCGCACGCCGTCGGCCTGATCAACCGATCGCGGGCGAACCACCGTCCTGAGACAATTGTCGTCCATCACGCGATGCTTCGCCAAGCAAGAGGGTTCGCTGCATCGCATGCTCAGGCAGCAGCATCATCATCTGTCGTCGACCAACATCGTTGCATCTACATCGTCGTCGACTTCGTCGGTGCGTCTCCCGTGCACGGTTTGAGCAAGTTGTTCGACACATGCCAATTGCGCCAGCACACCCGTCGTTCTGCGTTGCGGGTCATCCTGCATGCTGTGTCAACACCTTGCGCTGGTGTTGTGCCTGTCCTAGGTGTGCCAACCACCGTCGCTGGTCTGCACCGCATTTGTCATCGAGTTTTTCGCCGACAAACACCGCCATCTCGCTCCACTGGCGCCATTGAGGCTCATTTCCTATGCAACGTGGCTATCGTTGCCGCGACTCCAGGAACCTCAATGTGTCACCACGCCTACCTCTTCACTTCGTCCAGCACAACCTCGTTACCAGCATCATCGTCTCGTCCTCGACTACTTCGTCTACTCCGCTCTGACAACCGTGTGTTGCGCCGTCACTCCCGTCGTGCTGCACCACAACCATCACGGAGGCCTTCTCTGCTGGTCCCTTGAGATGCTAGCACATATGGTTGGGGACCTCTACCTAGTACGTCCGGTACTAGCACCACCGGCACGTGCATTCATCCATGACGTGTCTCTAGGCTTGGGAAACCTGGAACGCGCATCGTCCATGGCTACTTGACGCGTTGCCCCCGGCATTGACACCCTCATCTGCCTCGACGCATCGCGCCTTCATCTACGGCTGCTTCTCAGCGGCACCGTCACCACGACATCCTCTGGCGTGCTACGCGCGACTTGTGCGGCTTGTCTTCTCTGGCATCCTCGACCACGGCTACCCTACGCACGGCACTTCGACAACGACTCCGCGTCCTCGTCCTTGGCTACCTCGACATTGGCACAAAGGGCTACCGCCTTGCTTGGGCAACCTTGTCAGCTTCCACTCCAACCACAGCATCTGCATCGCATCGACCATTACGTCTGCGGGGGGATGTCAGCTCGACTGCTTCTTCTACAATCTCATCGTCTGCGCCGCTCCCGCTGTGACTGCAGGGGATGTTAGAGTATATTAGGCAACACCGGATATGGATAGTTTAGGATTGATTGTAATCCCATGATAGCATTCCTTATCTCTAGGAGAGGCGCCTTGCCCTCCCAGCCATGTACTCTTATATAAACAGCCTGATGGCTCAAGCAATAATCGACCCACACATTATACGCATTCTCTCCTTCCTTCACCCCGATTGTAATTTTCTCCTTTAGGTTGAAGAATTTACAGGCCAGAAAACTTGTGAAACAAAGCTCCAAAGAAAATGGCTCCCGCTCTCGCCCCCGCCACCGCTCCTGCCTCTGATCCCCGCTCCTCCACTCGTCGTCATGCACCCACCATGCCTCCGACGTCCTCATCGGCTTAGATCCTCTTGCCCCAAGCTCCACGGTGTCCCTTGTCCTCTTCCCTAGGACGGTGGGGGGCTCTCGTCGGGGTTCCTGCTCGATGGCTTACCCATTTAAGTGGGATGACCGGGGCAGATTGTTGGCGAGTGCCTTGGATTGTTCTTCTGGTAAAGCTCTCCAACTTTATGTTCTAAAGAGATTTGACTCCTCGGTTCATCATGTTTCTTCATCGCCTTTGGGGCCCTTTCTTCTGTTCGCGGTGTTCCATCGTTTTACCTTTCGCCTTTCTGCTGAATCTGTTAGTCTTGCTTTACACTCGGTTTTCGGTGATTCTCCGATGGTTTCATGTTGTTGAAGAATAAGAGCACCACTTTCGTTTCTCAGTGGCCTCTAAGAAAGTGGGTTTCATGGTGCTGGATCTAAAGCACATCATCTCTGAGAACTTTGATGTCTATTTCCACCTTTGGAGGAATGGCTGGCCTAATTGGAGGAAGGAGTATGCTCTTTGGTGTAGAGAAGAGGATGATCAATGGATTGTTGTTAAGTGCAGGAAGTCCAATCCTTTGAAACTAGTCTCGTTTGCTAAGAATTTGGTGCAAAAATCACCAATCAAGAAGCATCATCCTTCAGATCATCTTAGGAGGTTGGTCTCAATTCGGCTATAAAGAAGCCGACTCTCTGTGGCATTTCTGATGATAATTGCAACGTTGATTTTGTGCAAATTGGGGATTTCAAATGCTTAGTTACAAACTCTGATTTCTCATCTTTGTCAAATTCAAATTTGAGTCTTCGGTTCAACTCAGTTGTGAACAACGGTGCTCATGCAGAAGCTTTGGTTCCTGTTCTAGCTATCTTCTCTCGGATTTCACGTGATTTGGACACGGTTACATCCCTTGGGGTTCCAAGCAAAACCCTTCCTTCGTCTGCAAGGCGTGTTCTCACGTCGCAATCGCATTCCTCGGTTGTTGTGGCCTCTAGTCTTGGGATTAGAGTCACTCAACAAATTCTGGTACCGATGTTTTTCGAGCTCCCACCTCATCAGGACATGCTCAAGTCTGGTCATATGTCACTGTTGTCTTTTGCTATGCCACTATGAAAAATATTGTAACAATATGCGCACGCAACCTATGACACGACTACACGGGAGACCTAAGGTACATCACATTAATGAATCAGCGGCAAACAGTGACGGTGCTCAAGTTGCTTTAAAAGTTGTTCCCTGTGCGTTTGAACAGCCAGCTATGCCTCCAGCAACCGGCCCCACGCAATCCACCTGTAAAAGTGACTTTTTGCATTCTGATGTTGCCATCTGTTCAGTTCTCCCCTCTGAGAAAACCTCACCAACTTCTCGCCCTCTCCGCCTGAAATGTCCACCGCCTACGATTACTGGGCCCACTGTTTCCCCCAGTTCTATGCCAATTTAAGTTCCTCCAAGTTCTATAATTTAACTTTCAAATCAATCCAACCACCATCAGCTTTCAATTGGATCTGGCAATCCAAAATTTGTAAGAAAATGAAGACTTTGTCTGGCTGGTTTTCAGAGACAGAATTAACTCAGAATCTTCTCAAAAGAAAGGGTTTCCTGACAACTGGCAGTAACCTCAATTGCATTCTCTGTGACCTAAACTACGAAGAGACAACCTACCACCTTTTGTTTGATTGTCCCTTCAGCTCAGAATGCTGGAATTATGTGGGAATTCAGTGGAATCATGATCTGGATTTCTTCTTGACGATTGAGGCTACTAAGGGTTCTTTCGGTCACAGTTTCTTCATGTATATCTTGGCCTTTGTGGTCTGGTGCATCTAGAAGCAGAGAAATGTTTACATCTTCTGGAATATTGCTCCATCTTATTCATCTTGGCAGTGTTGCTTCAACGACATACTGAAGCTGCAAATGCTTAGATTTAGCTCCTCTCTTAAATTCAGGGTGGCTTTATGGCTAAACTCTCGATAGCTTTCCACCCCCACGCCCTTCCGGTTTTTCTATGCTTCGTTATTTTGTCGCTTATGTTACCATCTTTTTGATTAAATAAAATTGTGTTGTAGGGGTTTACCCTACAGCTTTTCACCATAAAAAAATGACACACAACTCTCCAGTGTTTGTTCAAAAAAATAACTCAAGACTACTGCCGAAGTACTGCTTCAAACAAATTAGAAATGAGACATTGACCGAAAACATGAAGTTTGCACACCCATGATTATGAACTGAGAGGTGAAGTTTTTATGATAAATTAGCCAAAAACATAAAGTTTGTGGCTAAGTAGAATATATAGCTTTAAGAAGTGTACCCATGTGATGTTTTTGTTTGTTTAAGATAAGAACAGGTTTTACTAGAAACAGAAGACTAGAATAACTGAAACATGTTAAGTTCAAAAGTGGCACTTGGACAAGGATGATAAAATGTGTCACTAGTTTTAACTTTTGAATAGTAAAACGCAATATTTAGAAGCAGAACAATCAAAACAGAACTTTCTAAAGTCCATATTTCTAATTTTGAGACAATACAAATAAGTTTGTGAAACAAACTTACACATTATAGGGTCCCTAATAATTCCAACTGACACTAAAGCAGCTTTTGCTTTAGTGATGAACTCTTCAAGGGTAGCTTGATTCTCAGAGCATTCGAAAGGCACAACAGGAAAGGCATCCTGGTAACCTTGAAATAAAATGCTTTAGAACAATGCATGCATTTTGAAATGACCCTGTCTTCCTTCCAAATGAAAATCAAATATTAACTATTAACCTGTTCCATTATTCCTCTGTACATCATTGTCAGGGCTTTCTTTCCATAATTACTGTCATAGTTGAAGGCGCTAAGTGATGGTCCAGCCCTACAAAAGTTGGATCACATGATATAAACTAAAGGCATTCCAAGGTTACACTTATCACAGAAAAAAGCTGACTGATATCAGTAGATATAAGAACCTTCGATCTCCTTGCGTTAAAGCTCCAAGAGACTCCAGTCTCTTTGCCACGATTGATGCAAATCGCTTTTCACCACCAAGGTTTGTGAAAAGAAGCCTGGATTGGTGTTTCAAGAATTTTAACTTATGATTCAGAGTCAGATATAGGTAACTTAAAAACAGGGTCGTTTCCCTTCTATCCCTGAGCAACCCGCTTGGCTGAGCATAAGCTAATGAGTGTTCTTGTGCTACATGAGAATAAGAATACTTTCAGGAACAAACAAAAGTTGCATTTTTGTCTCAAATATGCAGGATAGCTGTGTATCTTTATATTAAGAGGGACAAAGGTTAAAATAGCCCATACAAAACCCCACAAAATAACACGAACTTGATGCACTCACATATCTACAAGTAAAATAACAAACAGTTACAGTATAGATGAATAAAAATGTAAAATAACGAACAGTATAGATGAGCAAATTGTAAATTTGTGTCTTCATATAATACCTATATTCAGGTGCAGAAGTTTGATTAGAACGATGGGTTCTCCCAAACTGCTGAATCGCACGGTCTGCACTCCAAGGAAGCTCTAGTGTTATGTGCACTCTTCTCCTCTGGCATGTGCAGTTAAGCAGGATAAGGCGCATTCCTACAGACAACCGTCTTGAACTGCATGGATGAGGAAAAACAGACCTGATTTTTTGCCCTTCGATCAGCATGTAGAGAAACGCCAGCTGATCCTGCTTCTGATATTATGGCAACATTCTTTTCTCCATCCATGAATTGCTGCTTTTCATGCATATTGATCATGTCCAATGCAACTTCTTTCCTAGAAAGGGCATATATTTGAATGAGAATCACTGAACCAAAGAAGATCACATCACAAGAAAGTTCACTCACGTGTTTCGCGCCTGGTAAATAACACCTTTTCCATCTGATGCTCTTATTAGCATACCACGTCGTCCAGTTATTTCTGCAACATTGTCAGGACCACCAAGCTACAGAATACAAAAACAAATGAAATGTCTGGAGGCATTGTTGATGACCAGGTTTTTTTCTCAAACATGCAGGTGAGCTGTGTATAATTCTATTAAAAAGAGATAAGGGGAAGATAACCCCATTACATTACCACACCACACCTTCCTAAGCACCTAAAACAATAGGACAATGATGTTAAAACAATAGGACAGGATCGACCATGGATGTCTTATACATTAAAAACCAATGACACCTTCCTAAGCACCTAAAACTATTTAAAATTTACCCATATAAGGGTGACGTATGAACGAATCCATGGACTGGGGGCGACAAAGACATCGAGCCAGGAAAATGACATGTTGGGCTGATTTTTTTGTACGTAAGATTGAACTCTCCTTTTGAGGCAAGGGCACTGGTGTGATCATTTTTTAATGCACGAAGACCACATCGCATGCACCATTGGTCTTCATTATGTATTGAAAAATTCAATTTAATTATATTACTAAACATAGATGAACAATGCAAATCAGTAGCCAAAAGCCGTTAGAGGGGTGCAATTCCTGCACACATGAAGGTTTAGTTATGTTCTATCGGCGGTAAGGCGAGCAAGTAAACATGACCACCGCCTTAACGCCTAGGCGGGCAAGGCGAGAAAGGCGCCTAGAATTATCCGAGCGCCTGGATGCCTAGGCATCGCCTAGGCGACGCCTTAAAAACACTGTGTTCCACTAAGCTATATATATGCAGTTCTGCTATTAATATCCCATTCTATATTTCCAGTTCACAAGTAGGACTGGCTGGATTGAATTTGGATATCTTAGATCATACATTAAAAACCACTGATCCCTCCAACACAGGGCAGACCTTGTGTAGTTGTGTCAGAGGCTCCCACATGAGTAAGGTCTAGGAATAGGATAAACTGAGGCAAGTTTTCCCTCCGCAAATGCGGAGAGGCTGCTTCGAACCCGTAACCTGGTAAGTCAGTGAGACAGCTCTCACCACTGTGCAAAGTCACACAAAAAATATTCAAATTCAACATTTACCCATATGTTCCTCTGAAGTATAATCTACTTAAGAGTCCTGGGCCTGGAACATGTCTTAACGAGATTTGGGTTCACATCGTCCTCTTGTAGTGTGAGGTTATGACTTATGAATATCAACTGTTGGTCAAAGCTCAATGAAAAATCCATGAGGGTAGTTCAACATTTTCAACTTGAAAGTTCGATTACCTGATCGATGATATCATCTAAAGGATTACTAGGTAAATCCAAGGAACGGATTATGTCAAGAATTTTTGACTTTCTGTCCAATGCAGCATCATACCTGACAATGATTTTTCAACAAGTTCATGAAATGTGCCATACGAGCATGTCAAATTAGTGAATGATTATTGGTTCATAACTTCATATAACAGGCACCTCTTTGAGAGTTCAGTCAAGTAAGCATCTCTTTCTTTTAAGTAGCTTTTTACTTTCTCCTTGCAACCATAACATGACCAATCATCATTCACGATGTCAGTCGAAGGTGGAGTGAGGCAACCAGGGTGAACCCGTGAAGCACAAATACAGCAACAAAACAATGAGTTTTTCTCCTGAAATGACATGCAAATTAAAAGGTTAGACAAACTAAAAAAATAAGCAGATATAGTCATCAAATTCCAAGAGCTCAGTGTTGTTGCAGTATGCTATTGCAAAGCAATGTTGACTTTTTGTGAAGTGCAACAGGACCTGAAGCAGTAGGACTGTATTAACAAATTTCTGGGCCATATTGAACAGTGGGCCAGTAGCACTGATTTCAACAATTGGGGGGTGTTTAGTTTGAAGAATCACTCCATCCAAAATAAAGTGGTGCATCATGAGTCCATTGCTCAAATTTGGTGGGATGACCTCATTCCTCATATTAGTACTAACTAACTAATTATGAAGAATGATGTGGTGATGGATCAACTCATTCCATTCCACAAACCAAACAAACCAAAAATGAGTGAGAAGATGATGGACTAGCTCATTACTCAAACCAAACACCCTATTGGTGTCCGGCTAACTTTTAGAACAATGTTATCTGATCGGGAAATTAATCATGATTAATCGACCTTATCGGACAATTATCCTCGGTTAGGACCCTTCGTTATGATTAGATCAATTAATTTTCTGATCAATTGATTAATCAAGATTAGTATTCGATTAATTAGTCGATTAGGCTGTATGTGTGATTGGTTGGCCGGCCCAACTTGCAGTGCCAGACTTGGGCCAGGGCCTTGGCAATTAGGCTCTTTGTTTGGTGTATTAGGTCTTAGTATATAGAAGAAATTTTCCTCCAGTGCTACCAAGCAGCCTTTCTCTGTTCCGCACAACAGCCGCGAGAAAAATTCTCGTGCGCCTCTGTTGTCGCACGGGGGAGCTACGCTGCGCCTCCGTCGTCGCACGCGGGAGCTGCGCTGCACCTCTGCCTGGAGACTGGAGAATAGAGACGAGCTGTGCCACCTGGAGAGGACCTGCGTTGTCGTGAGAGGACAGAGGAGTCGCCTACTCGCCTGTAGCGGTGTAGCCTAGTGCCTGCTGCGCTGCTGCCTGGAGCTGCTGGCAGCTGCGCTGCTGCCTGAACCTGGAGCACCTTGGCACCACCTGAACCTCATCCTCAACCTCAAGATGACCAAGAGTAATTCCTCATCCTCTGAAGGTTAGTGCACAACTGCACCCACACACGCCTGCAGCAGCGGCGCCCGCGACAGCGGCTCTCGTGCCTGTGCCCGCGGCGGCTCCGGCACGCGCGCGTGTACCATGAAGCAGGGGTGGGTCAGTGGCCATGGTGGTGGTGGCTGCCCAGGTGGGTTTAGGGTTAGTGTTTTCAGTAGAAGACTTCTGATTCCATGTAAGATAAGAGTGCACAATAGAATAGCTGTATTGATAGTATGTGAATACATTTATATGGGGCAGCACTCCTACTGGGCCATGGGCCACATCCTATACAAGGCCTGAGGCCCCGCTCAGCCAACACACACACATAGTCTAACACAAACAGTAGTTTGAAATGGTTCAACCACTCTTTTCTGGAAAGATAGATGGCTGGGAAAGAAGAGGGTTGGTTGACATAGCTCCCAATTTAATGGAAGCCATTCCTATGTGAAGAACTAATAAAAGAACTGTTCAGGAAGCTATTCGGGACAATTTGTGGATTTCTGACATCTGAGGAGCACTCTCTCGGTGGGAGTTCTTGCAGACTTTCTTCATCTTTCGGAGGTGATTGCAGGGACTCAGTTACAGCCAGAGATGGAAGATACTCATGTTTTTAGCCTAGCTGTGAACGGGACATATTCGGCTAAGGCAGACTACTGAAGGTCTATTTACTAGCTCAGTTCAATTTGAACCTCATGAGCATACATGGAAATCCTGGGCTCCCCCAAAGTGTCGATATTTCATTTGGCTCGCTGCTCTAAAGAGATGCTGGACAGCAGATAGACTCGAGAAAGGGAGCTTAGATCATCCTGAAAAGTGCCCACTTTGTGATCAGGAAAGTGAGAACGTGGATCACTTTTTAATCTCCAGTGTCTTGCTAGGTTTGACTACCTGGTCAGATAACATTGTTTTAGAAGTTCAGTTAGATTTGGAGATTGCCAGTAAACTGATACTCACATGTGCAGGGATATTGTTTTTCAAAAGAACAATTTTAAACTTCTGGTGTGATAATAAAATATCACCATGGTAGGTAAAAGTGTTGGGGCCAATTACATCAGAAGTACCAAATTCTTATTGGGCGCGCGTGCGCTGCTAACTGAAGCGGCACACACGTCGCCGGAACTGAAGAATAAGAGGGCGGGCGATGGACGGAACAGCCAGCAGTGAGGTTGTCGCGGCCAGGGCACTGGACAAGGCAGCAGCAGAGGCGCTGGTGGCAGTTAGGGTTTCGGATTTTGCGACCATCCATGGCTGGCAGGCTTAGGAGAGGCCTAGGCCAGCGGTGGTGACGTGTTTAGGGCGGTGAGCGAGGTGGTAGTGGTGGGGTGAGAAGTCAACACCAAACTCCAGGATTGGGATTAGGGAAGGGCAGGTTCGTCAGGCAGGGTGGGAGGTTAGATCGCCAGCAGCCTTGTCGTCGATCAAGGCGGGCAGGGGCGGGGCTGGTCAGCGAACTCCTTGATTGGATTAGGGAAGGATGGGTTCGTCTGGCCACCAACAAGGGTGGTAAGTGGCTCGCATGGTCGCCGGCAGCCAGGGCGGTGGTCGAGACGGGCAGGGGCAGGGCTGGCCGTCTGGGGCTCTTGAGGAAGAAGAAAGTGTGTGCTCATATTTGTGGTGTTAGCGTAACTGTTAGGGTTTCCATGTATACCCCTATTGTAATGGGCTTTGGCCCACATAACTCATTATTAATACATGTCCAACCCTGATTAGGTTAGGGTTTTCTCTCACTCTAACATGGTATCGGAGCCTCATCGGGGCTCTCCAGTACCTCACGTTCACCCGGCCCGACATTGCCTATGCGGTTCAGCAGGTGTGCCTTCACATGCACACCCCACGAGAGCCCGACCTGGCCACCTCACCGCTCTCAAGCGGGTCCTTCACTACCTTCGCGGCTCCCTCGACTTCGGCCTCCTTCGGCCCTCTCCGACTTCTGAGCTGGTGGTCTAAACCAACGCCGATTGGAGTGGCTGCCCCGACACGCATCGGTCCACATCCAATTATGTCGTGTTTCTGGACGCCAACCTTGTCTCCTGGTCCTCGAAGTGGCAGCTCGTCGTCTCCCGCTCCAACACAAAGGTCGAGTATCGCGTTATGGCTAATGGTGTGACCGAGGCCTCCTGGCTCTGCCAGCTCCTTCAGGAGCTCCACAGCCACCTCGCCCGAGCGTGTCGTTGTCGGCAATGGCCGCGTTCTGCGCGTCCTGGCCACTTCACAGTTCATCGACATCTTCACCAACTCCTACTATTTTACTGAGTTCCGTTCCAGTCTCAACACCTATACAAGATAGAGTTGTGACTGGGTTTCCATGTATGCCCCTATTGTAATGGGCTTTGGCCCACATAGCTCATCTATTAATACATGCCCAACCTTGATTAGGGTTAGGGTTTTCGCCCACTCTAACAGGTAGCAGCGTGTGTGCGTCAGATAAGAGGGTTGTCAAAGTTCGGTAAAATTTGCAGTGCTTATTTGAAAAATAAAAGGTCACCTCTTCAGTGTTGCAAATCTGACACATATAGAAGTCCTCATCAGATTCTGTTGATTCATGATCTGAATCTGCTGCAACATTTATAGAATAGATAAATAAGTACGTCAATAAAATATTAGGAAATAGACCATAATTATTATTCAAGCAGTCCATGCAACAATAGCAATCAACTGTTTCAACTTTCCACCAGCACAGTATTATCAGAAGATATTACTTTCACACTACATAGGCCTGTGAAAATATTGGATGCTTTGCTATTTCGATGACATTCATCGCAATTATGTACTCATTCTGTTATTTTTCCTTTTCTAAGGTTCCTAAGGATCTAGAGAAGACTTTAAATTGTGTACCATCAGTTTCTCTTACAATATATCGCTAATCGCTACAAATCAATGTCATATTAACCTATTGATATAACTTTCATTCACTAAGCGTACACATAATCCGACTAGCTATTAGTCAACATTTATGAATTTGACCTTTTCAAATGCTAATACATCATATCTTGGTGTTGAGTTGGCTGTCCAGTGTCCACACTCAGGGATGTGCATCTAAAAGCTTTCCTACATCATATCTTGGTCTCCCCCTGAGCAACAAAAAGCTTAGTGCTGGAGAGCTCGCTCCTTGGATTGAGAAAATTGCTAATAAGCTTCCAGGTTGGAAAGCTGGCCTTCTAAACCTTGCTGGGAGAATCACCCTTGTCAAATCTGTCATGTCTGCTATCCCAGTTTATCTGTTCATTGCCCACAGCTATAGAAGGCTGAGGTAAGCAATCCAGCTATAGAAGGCTGAGCACCATTGAAAACACGTCATTGCGGTGTCCCCACATAATCCAAGCCCCCAGGATCACCAAGGAGTTAAAGCCATCTCTGAGGTCCTTAGAAGTAACCTCAGTCGATCTACTCCACCAAGCTTCAAAATTGATATCTTCCATCCCGGGGGCAAGGGCGGACAAGCCGACACATTGGAGGAGAAGATACCAAAATTGCCTCGCGAGGACACAGGAAACAAGCAAGTGATGAATAGACTCTCCTTCCTGGTCACATAAGGGGCAAGAACTAGGATGGGGAAGACCCCTCTTAGCGAGCCGATCAGCCGTCCAACATTTATTATGTAGGACCAACCAGAGGAAAAACTAACACTTAGGCGGCGCCCAGGTGCTCCACACTCTTTCAAAGCCCGCCAGGGAGGTAGAACCACATAACATTATCTCATAAGTAGATTTGGCCGAATAGATACCATTGGAAGAGAACCTCCAATAATGTTTATCTGGAACTCCCGATTGAAGATCAACGTCAGCCACAACATCTGCCAGCAAAATGAAGTCAGCAGTGACCTCCCATGTTACCACTCCTCTTAAATCCCCAATCCATGATGAGCTACACAGAGCATCAGCCACTATCCTTCGCTTCACCAGCCTTTTAGGAACCAAACTAGAAACATGAGGGGCCAAGTCTGCAATCCTCTGACCCAAGATCCATCTGTCATGCCAAAAAAGAGTGGACTGCGCATCTCCCACTATGGAGGCCATTGCCAAGGAGCACAAGCTATCCAAGAACCGGTTTGATTGGAACGGCAAATCAGTCCACGGTTTGGAAGAATCAGTTTTTTGGAGCCAAATCCATCTTACACGTAGGGCCCTATTTAAGCATTGAAGATCAGAGATACCAAGTCCCCCCAACTCTTTAGGGCGTGTTACCTTGCCCCAGGCCACCAAACAATGGCCACCATTAGCCACTTTACGCCCTCTCCACAAGAACCCGCGGCGGATTTTATCAATTGCTTTAATAGCCCACTTAGGTAAATCCAGAGCCATCATTTGGTAAATAACAGTAGCAGTGAGCACAAATTGCACCTGGGTAGCTCTGCCAGCACGGGTCATCAGGTCAGCTTTCCAAGCCGGTAAGAGATCAGCCACCTTGTCAATAAGAGGTTGAAGCTGAGCTTTAGATAACTTCTTCATGGAGAGAGGGAGACCCAAGTATTTAATTGGAAAAGTTTCAAATTTGTAGGGAAGGAGTTGTTGGACCAAATTCAAATCAGCATGTGCGCAACGGATGGGTACAATACTGCTCTTTGCTATATTAGTTCTCAACCCTGAAGCATTCCCGAACAGATCCAAAATCCTCACAGCAGTGTTTAAGTCCCTGGGCTCTGGTTTTAGGAAGACAGCCACGTCGTCTGCATAGAGCGAGATCCGGTGCTGAAAGGAATTAGAAGAAATGGGCGGCAGCAACCCATGCTCCTCAGCCTTGATAAAAAGCGCAGTGAGGAAGTCCATAACAATTATAAAAAGCAGCGGAGACAAGGGGTCACCTTGCCGCAAGCCCCTTCTATGAGAAATGAACCTTCCAGGCACCCCATTGAGCATGATCTGGGTGGAAGAGGTCATAAGAAAACCACTTATTACATCCCTCCACACGGGACCAAAGCCTAATTTTTCCAGAACTTCAAGAAGGAAAGGCCAAGAGACCGAGTCGAAGGCCTTGGAAATGTCCAGCTTCAAGAGAATTTTGGGCTGATTTTTAGCATGAAGAGATCTTGTCGTCTGTTGTACAAGCATAAAATTGTCTTGTATGAAGCGACCTTTGATGAAGGCGCTTTGAGCTTTAGAGATAAGCCCCTCCATATGGCACCTCAACCTATTTGCAAGAACCTTAGTCACCAACTTGGCGAAACTGTGGATCAAACTAATGGGTCTGAAATCCTTGGCAGCAATAGCATCGTTATGTTTTGGCAGCAGCGTAATGAAAGTTGTGTTAAGAAATCTGAAATTCCTGAAGTCTCTCCCCCAAATAGTTGAAACAGCTGCCAGAATGTCATCTTTTATAATAGGCCAGCAACATTTATAAAACTGCCCGGTGAACCCATCGGGGCCAGGAGCCTTGTCCGAGGGGAGTTGCTTGATAGTGTTCAAGATCTCCTCCTCAGTAATTAAAAACTCAAGAGTCTGAAGATTTTGCTGTCCATCCATGATGAGGCCTTGTTATGGGACCTTGGTGGGGCCGCTGCTCTTAGGCAGGTTTGGCTGTAGTTTGATTTTTGGTTTTTTTTTTCCTTGGGTGCTTTCTTGGCACCTTTGTACTGGGTCTTTTCTATACCTTTTTTTCTTGTCTTCTTAATATATTGATACGTGGTTCTCCCACCTGTTCGAGAAAAAAAAGTCTAAAGATCATGTTGCTGCAATCCTCAGCTTCAAAAATACTTTGCTTGGTGATGGCTGGAGCCAAAAATCTAGGTTCACTAGACCTAGCTAGAGCCCTGAATGTGGTTGGCTCTGTCCCTAATGCTTAGGGCAGTTGTTGGGAGGGTTAGTCTAAGTGACTCTATGGACGGGTTTTTTTTTCGAAAACGCAGGAGAGCTGCGTATCATTATATTAAGAAGAAAATGTGAGGCAAAAAGAAACCTCGTACAACTTCACACAACCCACATACACTAGGTTAGAGGGAGAAAAATAACAGCAAAAGACATCTAGACCCGTGACCATGGAGACTCAAAATAAAGATACCACTTTGATCACTGGAGCATAAGGATGCTAGATAAATCACTGGCTCCAGCCCTACACCAGAGATGAGACTCATCCTTGACCCAATTGATGACCATGCTGGAACTAGGCTGCACACCATTAAAAACACAGTGATTGCGGTCATCCTTGACCCAATGGACGGTTTTTTGTATGCTTGTTTCTGGCCTCCACGAGGATCTTGTATCTGGGTCTTCTATAGACCTTTGTTTCTTCCTTCTTAATATATAATAATGAGGCGCAGTTCTCCTGCGCTTTTCGAGAGAAAAAATACTTTGCTCTACTACAAAGATGCTTCCAAGTGGTACCGATATAAAAAAATATAACTTTTACCACTGCAGTACCATATTTAGCAATCACTGTCAACAACTTTGTCAGAAAACTTACGTGGAGGATACTCATCACCCCCATCTTCACTCACGTCTTCCTTTTTTCCAAGTTTACTAACTCGTCCTTTTAAGGACATGTCAGATCCATAATGCCGCTTGTGCTGAAACTCCTGGACTTTTTCTTCACCTGCAACAGCATATGTAAATAAAGAAGTCAGCAAGCAGGATTGCATAGACTAAAATGATATGCCATCATCATATCTCTTCTAAATCAAAGTCAACGGAGTGCTAAAAGTCACTTTCTTCAATGCAAATGGTTAAAAAACTCAAAGAGGATTTTTTTTGGTAAAAGTTACAGTAGCTTGATATGTGGCCACACAAGGAGAGATCGAGTCCGGAATGATGATATACGAGAGAGCGTAGGAGTGGCGTCAATTGAGGAGAAGCTTATGCAACATCGTTTGAGATGGTTTGGACATATCCAACGAAGACCTGAAGAGGCACCAGTGCATATCGGAATAATTAGGCGTCCCGAGAATGTGAAGAGAGGTAGAGGTCGACCAACCTTGACGTGGACAGAGGCTATGAAGAGGGACCTGAAGGAGTGGAATATTGATAAAGAGCTCGCCGTGGATAGGAAGGGGTGGAAGTGTGCAATTCACGTGCCAGAACCCTGATTTGTAGTTTTGCTTTTCCTCCTTAATCGTTTGACATTTTCTTGTGCCCCTTTAGATCTTGCTGGATCTTGTGGGTTTTATCTCTTTTTATGTGTTTCCCCGTTTCGTCGTTTTTCGGTTCTCATTTGCCTTTGTCTCCCTTTTCTTTTCTTTGGGGGTTGAGCTCTGAGGTTTTCATATGGGGTTTCATCTCTAGCCTACCCCAACGTGCTTGGGACAAAAAGGCTTTGTTGTTGTTGTTGTTGTAAAAGTTACAGCAGCTGACAACATATGAGACATTGAAATTTAGATTAAAAACCACAAGTCCTGATTTTTTTCCCCAGAGAATATGTCTGTGATAGTGGGGGCGCTATGAAACCAATACAGGGAACACTATTGTACTGTTCCAACAGTGGGAAAAAAGTAGATTTAAATGTGATGTGCTACAACAGTTAATTGTGATGTAGAGGTAAGGTATGTGATCTTATATCAGCACAGCAGAATATGGGCTTGGAACTACTAGATAAAAAAGTCACCTTCATCTGCAGCAAGCCAGAAACCAAGAAAACCCAAAGTTCATTAGTTATTTATTGTCTAGTGTACTACATTATCTGAGTATATACAAACACAAAACTCACCATGGTTTGAGCACAAAACTAACAACACCCAGAAAAAATTAAGTGATTACTAATACTAATAACAAAACACCAATTAATTTTTTTTCATGTATTTTTGGAAGAAATAAAAAGGGAGAGTAAATTTTGCAAAACTACAGATACTTCAGCAAACTAATCACAAAACTACAGATACTTTGGCAAACTTATCACAAAACAACAGATTTAAACTGGAGCATAAAGTTTGTGCCAATGCAAACCTTGCTCAAAACAATCAGGCTTTGGAGGCAAAGGATAATTATCTTCTACCAGCTTAAGAAGAAGCTCTCTAGGACCAGAAACGAAATCTTCCAATTCAATGCCCTGCCACATACTTTTAATTTAAGAAACAAAATTTTGTAATGTTAACGCCATACATCAGTTCACCTTCCTAGCCACAGAAATACACTAGATGGGAAGAAAAGAATTAGTAGTCTTAGATGACAAGCGCACATATTTAGCAACAGCTTCCTCTGTTCGAGCTTCTCCAGTGCTCTGAAGACCAATCACCACACATTTTTCTTCTGCTAAGGCTTCTTTTGCCAATCTCACGACAGCAGGTACCTTTGCAGACATACACATATGCCTAAAGAAACGCTGTGAAAAAAGAATAAACATAATGTACTGTTATTAAACTGTTAGCCACATAGGCCATAGAGTTAAGAGTATATGAAGCACATAATCTGCTGTGTCATTATATATTAAGAATAATGCATCAGAATTATCTCTGATCCCATATCTGAGTTGAGAACATCAAAGAGTTATAACTTATATGTCTTTCGGATTGTTATTTGATTTGCAAATGAACGAGAATGCAAGGGCCTGTTTGGTTCCTTTAGTACAAGGACTAAAGTTTAGTTAGGACTTAGGACTAAAGTTTATCCCTACTCTGTTTGTTCTAGGGACTAAAAATACTCAGAACGCATTAAATGAATCATAACAAGTTCAAAATAACCCTTAGCATTCTCCCGCCATTAGTGCAACTGAAATAAACGAGGAGTAAAAAGTGAAATTAATATGATTTAGTCCCTTTTAGTCACCCCTTAAGAGACTAGAGACTAAAGCAGTTTACTCTCTATTTTAGTCTCACCGTTTGGTAATTTAAGGACTAAAATGGAGGGACTAATCTTTAGTCCCTCAAACCAAACGGGGCCTAACTACCAAAACAGTTGTTCCATGTAACAAACTATTTCCACTTCGTAATGCAACACTCGCAGTTCTCATACATGTTTGAGGGAAAAAACACTTTTGGAGAAGCTACGAACACCCCTATTGACCAGTATGTTTTCAGTTGCATAAAATGAAAATGAACCACCTGATGACTTGCCCAGTATAGCCGCCAAATTTGAGCTGAATTGACTTTATCTTCTGCATAATATTCAATGGCTGATAGGAGTTCAACACGCAGTTCAACCCAAAGTGCAGCTGCCTTTCTATACATATTCTGTAACATGAGATTGGAACTACAAATTAAGAAAAGTACTAGACAAAGTTACAACAATAACAACAACAACAACAACAAAGTCTTTCATAACAACAACAGTAAACCGAAGAACTGTTGCTCAGGCTCTTCATAACCAAGCGTGGGTCTCAGACATTGGGGGTGCTCTCACAGTACAACTTTTGGTTGAATACCTTCAGATTTGGGATGTCTTGGAGGGTGTGACCCTTGGAGGGGGGCCAGATCAGCATGTGTGGAAGTTTACTCAATCCGGTTGCTACACTAGCAAATCAGCCTACTCTGCTTTCTTTGAGGGGTCTGTCAAGTTCAGACCTTGGAGATTAATTTGGAGGAGTTGGGCTCCTCTCCGCTGCAAGTTCTTTCTTTGGCTTGCCAAAAATAACCGATGATGGACTGTGGATCGGCTTGCCAAACGAGGCCTTCCTCACCCAGATTCCTGCCCCTTGTGTGACCAGGCCGGTGAGACCCTTCAGCACATTCTAATTGGTTATCTTCTCTAGACAAATCTGAGCCTTGATTTTGCAATCCTTGCATCTGGAGGCCATTACGCCCAATGGGACAGAGTTGGGTTTCTTCTCATGGTGGGCGCGGTCTGTCAAGATGGGTCCCAAGAACATTCGAAAGGGGTCGAAGGCTCTTTGTATTCTGGTAGCCTAGGAAATTTGGAAATTTAGGAACTTGTGTGTGTTTGAAGGCTCCCAACCAAATGTGCAACTCCTACATAGGATACGAAGTGAGGGTCTTCTTTGGTGTGCTGCAGGGTTGCTTGAGCTCCTGTCCCCAGCCTGCTAGGTGCTGGTGGCCTTGGTCGTCAGTTTTTGTTCTTTTGTGTAAAACCTAGCTGTTTGTACTCGGGTTGGGTCGTTTTGACCTTACTCCCTGTCTTTTCCTTTCTTAAATGAAATGACACGCAACTCTCCTGTGTAGTTCGAGAAAAAAACAACCAAGCCTTTTAGTCCCAAACAAGTTAGGGTAGCCTAGAGTTAAAACCCCAACAGAACACACAAGTCAAGGTTTAGCACATGGATAGCTATTTTCCATGTACTCATATTCAACGCTAAATATTTAGGTACATTTCATCCTTACAAGTCACTTTCTACTTAGTGGCGGATCTAAAATTGTAGTATAGAGTATGCCATCTAAAAAATTTTATATTGATTCAATCAAACTATTTCAATTAAACCATTTGACAATTTAGTAACAGTTTTATTTTTTTAATATAATTTAGCATATATACACTAAATTACATAGTAAAATCTTAAATTTAAAGATCAAGTTAAAACGTAGGCGTGGAAGAGAGATTCATTTGAATTTTTAGCTGAGACTTTCTAAGAGACATAATATCTTGATTATATTATCTTTCATTCACTTGAAAACACAATACCAAATGATTAAATAAATTATACGTGCATGAATTGGAATACCTTATTAATTCTAGCAATTCAAGTAGATATGATTTTATTATACAAAAAAAAGAAATTGAATATCACGGTGATCTGATTGATCAACTTCGAGTTTCGTTGTTTGGCCGATAAGGCGCCACACGTGTGCGTAAGGTCCTCTGTGGTCTGCCTTTCGACTCTCGAAAGCTAAAGACCCACCATGAAGTTGTTTGATTATTTCATCATTTTTTAAGTCTACACCTAGCAATCTAGCCTCTAACAGTTATCGTGAGTCACATCCGTCAAAGAATTTGAGCAATCGAGCATTGGGTTGTCGATTTTGTGATCATATCGTTCGTCCAGCAGGGCCATCCTAATTCTAAAGACTTCATCGAATAGGTCCCAAGGCCATAGACCATATTGTATATACGTCGTGTGCGCGGGTATGCCAGGGCATGCCCCCTAGCTATTGCACCTTACCATGTCAACTTTGGTCTTCTTCCACTCATCAGCTTGTTTACTGATTATAGCTTGAAGGTCATAATCTTCAACCATCTTCCATAGCACCTCATTGAATGTTGCCCTCAGCTTACCAACCTCCCTTTTTGTTGGATCCTTTTTTTGAAGTTCAAAGAACTTATTTGGATTTAAAAACAATGCAGCCCCATACAACTTCACCTCCATTTGATCTTGCCACCTCCGATTAATAATGGCAAGCAACTTCCTCTTCATTGCCTCTCTACCTTCAAAACCCGAAGTGATCTTTGCTTTTGCCATATCCATGGCAGCGGCAACCTCTGGCAACACGATGAGTGGTTGTGATGCTCGAATACAATCTTGGACTGAGTTCCAAAAGTTTGTAGAAAGAAGTATCTCTGTGACCTTCTTTCCTGCTTCTATGCTTGATAGCTTGGACCTAGTCCAGTCATCACTAACAAAGAGGCATCTCAAAGATTGCTTATGCTTATATATGGACTGGAGAGTAAGGAAAGATGTAACAAATTTTGTAACTGCAGGTCTCACTAAATCACCCCATATCTTCTCCCTCGTAGCATCAAGAAGCTTGCCATGCATATATATGAAGGTTGTCACTTGGCGAGCATGGGAAATGCATTTCTTGAACTCTCCAATTTTCCCAATGTCCTCAAGCATGAGGTCCAAACAGTGAGCAGCACATGGAGTCCAAAACAAGTGAGGATCTTTCTTTCTAAAAGTCTTCCAGCAGCCTTGAAGTTAGCCCCATTATCTGTAACAATCTGC
The DNA here is from genome assembly GCF_902167145.1 of Zea mays. NCBI lineage: Eukaryota > Viridiplantae > Streptophyta > Magnoliopsida > Poales > Poaceae > Zea > Zea mays. The sequence continues at coordinate 66,732,324 of NC_050105.1, forward strand.
ACTACCTTGTCTCTACCAATGGCATCAATTCTTTTCTCCAGTAGTGCAGCTAACATCTAAGCATCTGCTGTCTCACTTGAGGCATTGACAGACTCCAAGAAAAATGTGACAGCTGAACTATTGACAAGGAAATTGATCGTGTCAACCCCTCCTATCTGTCCAACCATCAGATATAAGTGTGCAACCAAATTCAGTCCAAGCCAACTCATGAGTCTTTTTTATCTCATCTACACTCTTCTTTGCCTTCTCAAGCAATTGCACCCTAACATCATGATATGAAGGTTTCACATACCCAGGACCATATTGCCCAACTGCCTCAAGCATGATCTCAAAGGCCCTTGAGTTGATGACATTAAGTGGTAAACCACACTCATAAATAAAATCAGCAACATACATATCTGTTCTTTCCTTCTCCTCCTTCCTCTTTCGCTGCAATGTAGTTTGAGTGTTTCCCTTGCAATGCCTCTCACGAACCACATCTTCAGGTGCTTTGTGAAGCATGGATGCAATTGACTTAAAAGACTTCGACGCGCGTTGATTGTTTTGGCTTGCTTCAGCTGAGAGCCTTCTCTTTTGGGCTGTTCAGGAACTGGGCTGAACAACTGAATGGGATGCTCTACTTTCCCCTTCTCCAAGTACTCCAACTTCATCATCTTTATCACCATCTTTACCATCATCCAAATCAATAGGCTTCTGTCTAGCATTCTTCTTCAAATAATCACTCATCTCTTTGCTGATTGTCGATGTTGTCTTCAGGCACTTAGCAACATCACCATGACCACCAACAAGGTGCTGCTTCAACCTTCTAACACCTGCATGAACAATTTTGCCACAAAGGATGCACTTCACCACATCTTTTTTGTTCAAATCCGGCCAATAACAATAGTTCCATGCTGGATCCTTCGATTTTGCCTCTCTTAGGATCTTTAGCTGGATCGTATGGTTGCTGGCTTCCAGACTCCCCTTGTGGTCGATCTGCAGATGCATCTTCCATCTCTTCAAGGCCTCCTGCAGATTGATGAGAGGGCGAGGGAGGGTGAGCAGAGGCCGGGCGAGCTTGCTGCGAGGGCGGTAGAGGCGGAGCAGGACTCGCCAAGTCACCAGTCACCAGAGCTTGAGGGGCAGCCTTAGAGAGGCGTGCAGAGGAGGGGTCGTCCAGACTGCAAAGGCGGCCAGCGACGTGCAGAGGAGGGGCGGCCAGTGGCGTGCAGAGGAGGGGCGGCCGGCGGCGTGCAGAGGTGGGCGGCGTGCAGAATGGCTGGAGGCGGCTTCAGGTGTTGGGGGTTAGGGTTTATGTTGTGTAATGGGCCTTTGGGCTGCTTGGGCCGAACTAGGGCACAAGTCGGCCGACTTGCCAGACCAAGTCGACGACTAGTCGACTGAGAATTTCCGGTCGTTGACAAGTCGCCCGACTTGCCAGAAAAGTTGAGCCAGCCCCCCAAGTCGAGCTCCCAGGACCGACCAGACGACTAGTCGCCAACTTGAAAACAGGGACTCTTCCCATTGCTATCACACCTTAGGATCCCACTACGCACTAGTGTTGGACATGTCCAAATCATTTCCCCTGATGTTCGAAAAGCTTTTCTTCAATTTATGTTACCCTTGCTCTATCACGTATATCATCGTTTCGGACTCGATCTCTTTTATAGGGCCATAAATCCAATGTAGCATAAGCATTTCTGCAACACTTATCTGTTGAACATGTTGTCTTTTTGTAGGCCAACATTTTGCACCATACAACATAGCAGGCCTAATCGTCGTCCAATAAAATGTGTCTTTTAGCTTCTGTGGTACCCTCTTGTCATATAGAACGTCAGATGATTGATGCCATTTAATCCACCATGCTTTGATTATATGGCTAACATCTTCATCAATATCCATGTGTCTCTGTAGCATTGATTCTAAATACATAAAGGTGTCCTTCTTAGGCACTACTTGACCTTCCAAACTAACATCTCCTTCCTTATGTGTAGTGCAAAAATCACATCTCGAATAATTTGCTTTAGTTCAACTAATACTAAAACCTTTGGATTCTAGAGTCTCCTGCCAGAACTCTAGCTTCCTATTTACTCCTTCCCAACTTTCATCAACTAGTAATACATCGTCCGCAAAAAACATACACCAAGGGATATCATCTTATATGTCCCTTGTGACCTTATCCATCACCAAGGCAAAAAGGTAAGGGCTCAAAGCTGATCCTTGATGTGGTCATATTCTAATTGAGAAATCATTTGTGTCCCCACCACTTGTTTGAACATTAGTCACAACATTGTTGTACATGCCCATCACATAACATTCCTTAGTATTTTATGATAAGCCTTCTCCAAGTCAATGAAAACCAAGGGTCGATCCTTTTCCCATTCCCTATATTGCTCCATTACTGTCTTATTAAAATAATGGCTTCAATGGTTACCTTCCGGGCATGAAGCCAAATTGGTTCAAAGAGATCCTCGTTATTCCTCTTAGACGATGCTTGATAACTCTCTCCATAACTTCATAGTACAGCTCGTAAATTTAATTCCCTAATAATCAGTACATCTTTGAATATCTCCCTAATTCATATAGATCGATACTAATATATTTCTCCGCTCATCAGACGTCTTGTTCGACCAGAAGATATAGATGAACAACTTGGTTGCCTGAGGCATCTCCATACCTCAATTGAGATACCATCAAGGCCCATCGCCTTACCCCTCTCATCCCTTTCAATGCCTATCTAACCTCAATTTTTTGTGGTGCATCAAAAGAGTCATCCAACTGAAAGGTTGTCTCTATTAGACAAAAAGCCCTAACCCTAACCAGGGTTGGGTACTTGGGTGATATATTTATAATAGAGTTGTTGGGCCTATGGCCATTACACAACCCCATTACAATACAACCATAGTAACTCTAACACCGCCACCCCCCCACCCTGTAGTCGAAACTCTAGCCACGACAGATGTTGAGACTGAACCAAAACTCCTCAAACACCGACGTAGGGAGGCCCTTGGTGAAGATGCCGGCGAACTGAGAAGTGGTCAGGACATGAAAAACTTGCACATCCCTGACAGTGACACGCCCGCGGACGAAGTGGAGGTCGAGCTCGACATGCTTCGTGCACTGATGCTGGACGGGGTTAGTGGAGAGGTACATGGAACTGACATTGTCACAGCAGACAAGGATGCTCTGCGTCAACGGGCTGTGCAGCTCCTGGAGCAGCTGGCGAAGCCACGCTGCCTCGGCGACGCCGTTAGACACAATGTGATACTCGACATCGGCGCTAGAGCGGGAGACGACTGGCTGCCGCTTCAAAGGCCGGGAGACAAGACAGTCAAAAGGAACACAGCGAAGCAGGATGTGGACTGACGTGTGTCTGCACAACCGGCGCAGTCGGCGTCGGTGTAGACGGCGAGGTCGGTGGTCGTTGATCGTCGAAGGAGGCCGAAGTCGGTGGTGCCCCAAAGGTACCGTAGGATCCGCTTCATAGCGATGAGGATGTGGCTCAGGCGAGGCGTGCATATGGAGGAACATCTGTTGGACGGCGTAGGCGATGTTGGGGAGGGTAAAGATGAGGTACTGCAAGGCCCTAGCGAGACTCCGATAGCTGGTCGGATCAGCCACCGAAGGGCCATCGTCGGAGCAAACCTTGCCCTGAGTGTCCACCAGAGTCATGCAGGGATTGCAATCAGCCATGCCAGCGCGCTCGAGGATGTAGACGGTGTACTGACGCTGGTGGAGGAACAGGCCCTAGGGTCAACGCTCGACGGTGATCCCCAGGAAATGGTGCAGCTCACCCAGATCCTTCATCGCAAACTCCTGTTGCAGGGAGGAGATGATGCGTCGCAGAAGGCCGAGGGAGGAGGCCATGAGAACGATGTCGTCGACGTAGAGGAGATACACAGTATCTAGGCTGCGGCCAAAGACGAATAGGGAGGTGTCTGCCTTGGCCTCGACAAAGCCCTGTGAGAGTAAGAAGGTAGCAAAGCAAATGTACCAAGCTCGGGAACGGTTGAGCTTGCAGACCATGTCGAGGTGAGAAGGGTCCACGAAGTCGACGGATGAGTGCAATACACCGTCTCCATCAGAGTGCCATGGAGGAAGGCATTCTTGACGTCGAGGTGATGCACTGGTCAGGCCCATGAGAGAGCCAGAGTCAAAACAGTCCGGATGGTACCAGGCTTCACCACGGTGCTTTAGGTCTCGTCATTGTCCACCCCGGGACGTTGGGTGAAGCCTACAGGACCAGCGAGCCTTGTACCGATCCAAGGAGCCATCCGCCTTTAGCTTGTGCTTGAAGATCTATTTCCTGATGACCACATTGGTACCATAGGGGCATGGCAACAGGTCCCAGGTGTGGTTCGCCTGCAAGGCCTCGTACTCCTCCGTAGCGCGCCACCAATTGGGGTCGGCGACCGCACTACAAACAGAGGACAGCTCGAGGGGAAAGCGCCGGAGAGGACGACATCGAGAGGACCAGACGGTCGACAGGCCGGAGGGCACCAGCGGCCCGTCGCGTAACATCGGGTGGATGTGCCCGAGGTCCTGACACAGAGCAATAGGGTGATACACCAGCAGCTCCGTGCGAGAGAGAGTAAGGCAGCGGACGGGACACGGCACTGGTAGATGTGGATAGGGTCCACAAAGCGCAACGAGGAGGTCGAGTCGGTGGACACTGGATTAGCTTGAGGTGGCGAAGCCGCTCATGGTGGTGCGGGAGAGGTCGGGGTCGCGTGTGGTAGAACACTAAAAAGATCAAGGCCACGTGTGGCAGCGCGAGAGACACTGGGACCGCACATGGCAACGCGGAAGACTCCGAGGTCGCTCATGGTGACGCAGGCGCGGGAGAGGCTGGGGCCGCGCGTGGTGGCGTCAGGGTCGCACGAGGTGGGGCGAGGCCATGCATGGCACGACGGAGGAAGCAAGGGGAGAAACCATAGAGGTCGCCTCGTGGAGGGTGTCATACTCAGAGGAGGAGGCAGCGAAAGAAGAGACAGAGAAGAGAAAGTCATACTCGTCGAAGACGACGTGACGGGAGACGAGAACTCTGTGGGTGGAGAGGTCCAAACACTGATACCCCTTGTGATCAGGGGAGTACCCAAGGAAGACGCAACGGGTGGATCGGGGCGCAAGCTTGTGAGAGGCAGTGGCAGAAAGATTAGGATAGCAAGCACATGCGAACGTGTGGAGGTGATCGTAGGAGGGAGAGGTGTCGAAGAGAGCAAAGTAGGGGGTGGGGTGAGGAACCGCCTTGGTGCCTGGTTGAGCAAATAGGTGGCAGTGGCCAGCCCCTCGGCCCAGTAGCAAGAAAGAAGGCCTAGAACAGCAAGGAGCGCATGATGTTGTTTGTGGTGTGAATCATGCGCTTAGCCCTGTCGTATTGAGAAGTGCAAGGGCACGACATCCTCAAATGAGCGTCGTGGGAGTGGAAGAAGGCACGGGACGTGGAGTTGTCAAACTCCCGCCCGTTGTCACACTGGACAGCCCCGATGGCGCGTCCAAACTAAGTGGAAACCCAAGAGAAGAAGTGAGAGAGGGTGGGGAACATATCAGACTTCAAGCGCAAGGGAAAAGTCCAAAAATAATGAGTAATCATCTAGAAAGAGCAAATAATATCTATTGCCAGAAATGTTGAGTACAGGGGATGTCCAAACATCACAGTGGACAAGATCAAAAATGTTTGTTGCTCTAGAAGCGGAGGAAAAAGGAAGTCTAACATGACGACCTAACTGACAGGCATGACACAAATGCTCAAAAGAACCCCGACTACATGAGATGACAGAACTGCTAGACAGCTTGACATCACATCACGCCTGGGATGGCCTAGGAGGCGGCGGTGCCAAGTGATGGACGAGGTAGCAGCGGTCAGGGCATGCGTGGTGGAGGTCGAGGAAGAGAAGGCAGGCAGGCGAAGAGTGTATAGCGGCTCGAAACTGTCACAGCGCACAAGGGTCCTAGTAGCAAAATCCTTCACAGACAAACCAAAGGGATCAAACTCCATAGAACAAGAGTTATCAGTGGTGAATTAACGTACAGAAAGAAAACTGAAGAACGTCAAGAGCAACAAGGACGTTCTTGAGGCGGAAGGGGCCAAGAAGAACCGCATCACCTACTAAGGTGATGGGGAGGACTGACCCATCGCCGATGACGATGGAGGAAGAGAGGGGTGAGGGGAAAGGGTGGTGGATAAAGTATCGGCGTCAGGGGTGGTGTGGTAGGAGGCACCGGAGTCAGCCACCCAGTCCAACACTAAGGTGGGCGGAGCTAGAGTCATCGTGTTGAAGGACCCAGCAAGAGACTGTGTGTCCCACCCGCCACCCCAAGGGCCCCACGATGGCGCAGGAGGGGAGGGCGAGGGAGGCAGGAGACTCGACTAATGCTGAGGTGGAGCCGTGTGCACCGATAGAGTCGACGAGGTCGGGACCGCGTAGAGGGTCAGCTTTGGGACAGCCAGACACGATGAAGAAGTGCTCGCAGATGATCCAGGCCACATGGAGATGGAGCCGGCCCACGGATTGTAGAAGGATGGCCATGAGCCGTCGCGACAGGCCGCCCGTGGCCCCGTGGCCCACCAGGGCCACTGCCGCGACCACAACTGCCCTGGAGATGGCGACGACCACAACTGCCCTGGAGATGGCGACGACCACCACTGAAGTTGGCAGCCGGGCGAGGAGCGCTAGAGGACAGTGGGGCCGCACTCAGACGAGAGGGCACGCCCCTGGAGGCAGCAGGAGAGGCCTGCTAGGCCTGCCCCCCATGGTTGCCATTGTAGAGGGTTGTCGCATCGTCGACGGTGGTGACAGCCGCAGACGTGAGTTCCTCGAGCAGGAGATCATCGCGAACATGAGCGAAGGACGGGAACGGGGTGATCCATTTGAGGATGGCTCGCAGGTGCGCGTAGCAAGGACTGAGCACACGCAAGAGGTTGAGAACGAGTGTCTCATCCGTGACTAGGGAGCCAAGGTCGTGGAGGGTGTCCGCCATGGTCTTCATCTGCCGGCAGTACTCAGTGACGGAGAGATCTCCCTGGACAAGCTGGCGGAAGGCGGTGTCCAGATGGAGGATCTGGCCCTGGCGGTTTCCGAGGAACTGCGCCTCCATAGCAACCCAGGCCTGGCGAGCGGTCCCCCCACCCCCGCTCGCGAACGACGTCCTGCATCTTGAACGTGAGGGTGCCGAGGATCCATTAGAGGACCACGTTGTCCATCCGACATCAGGCCTACATCGGCACGACCACATCGGTGAGGGCGTGGTCAAGGGCGTAGCGGTGGAGAGTCAGCAGGACCTAGTCGCGCCAACGAGAGTACTAGGCAGAGTCCAGGTTGCGCACGACTGAGACGAGGGCTCGTATGTTGGGGAGTCTTGTCGCTTGTGCATGAAGGCTGACGATAACCGATGCGTCAAGTAAGAGAAGAGTGGCGGCAGCGGCAATGTCATGCACGGAGTGGAAGTCAGCGATCAGCACGCCCCCGAGCGAGTGAACGGGCGCAACGAGCTGGCACTCGAGGGCATCGACAACCGCATGCTCTTGCTCCCAGGCACGAGCAACCGCCTGCGCCCGCTGGCGGGTGGCGACGAGGGCGACAGTAGCACTGATAGGGGCGTGACGCTGATAAGTGGTTATCACGGACGGGTGACTTTATACCGGTGACGAGAGCGAGCCGAGCCCCCCCCATGTGGGTAAAGTGTGGAGCCAGAAGCTTGGCACAATGGCCAGAGCGTCGGGCAGAGGCACATGCGTCGCGGGCGCAGCCTCTCGTAGCGCAGCCATGCAGAGGGCGGCGAGGGAGGCGAGCGCAACCGAGGCACCGATGCCGGTGAAGGGGAGGAGGTCGTTGCGCACGCTACCGAGGGCCGCGGAGAGAGTGGAGTCACTGCTCTAGGGAAGGGTGGCGCCGGCCACTGCTGCGACAAGGTCCGAGGCGGTGAGGGTTATGCCGCCAGACCCGACAACGACAGTGGGCGGAGGCGCTGGATCCACGACAAACGCGACCGACGGCAGCGGTGGCACAGAGACGCCTGGTGGCGGCTGCGGAGCAGAGAACCCGAGCGGCAATGTGTTCATGGTGGAGACACATCTAGCAATGGTCGTCTAGGACGGGATCAACATGGGAGAGGGAGGGGCGCTGCTGGCGGGGGCGCAACGGTGTGCAGGCGCGATGTCTCGACGGCACCTGGATGTGGCGGAGGTCGAGCACGGGCGGGGGAGCGGACTCGTGGCAGGAGGCATTGCCCGCGATGGCACCGGGACACGACGAAGGTCAGGCGCGAACGACGGGGGGAGCCAGCGGACTCGCTTGTCGAGGGCGCGACCTATGGACGACATCGGCGGGGGAGCGACCTGGCGCGTCAAGGGAGCGGCCTGACGCGTCGGGGGTGCGGCCTGCGGGCGAGGCGGGAGGTAGCGCCGGCGAGTTACTGTAGTCGGCGGCTACAGTGGGGGCTGGGGGTGGGGCGGGGAAGAAGACTAAACCTAGCTATAGATACCATATTAGACTGAAAACCCTAACCTTAATCAGGTTGGGTGATATATTTATAATAGAGTTGTTGGGGCTAAACCCATTACACAAAACCCCATTACAATACAACCACATAAACTCTAACAGTTTCATTCTTCCCTTTGAACAATTTATCAAAATACTCTCACCGTCTATGTTTGATCTCATCCTCATTCACTAAGAGGTGCTTTGTTTCATCCTTAATGCCCTTAACTTGGTTAAAGTCCCTTATCTTCCTCTCACAAACCCTAATCATCCTATATATGTTCTCTCCGTTCGTACTGTACTGTAAAGATCCTCATAGGCTCTATCATTTGCCACACTTATAGCTCGCTTTGCAATCTTGTACTTCTTTACGTTGTCCACACTCCTGTCATGGTACAGTCTTTGTAGCATTCTTTCTTCTCCTTAATAGCCCTTTGGACTTCCTCATACCACCATCAACACACCTTTGAGGCCACCTTCCAAATGCAGGTTGTCATCTTCTCCCACATGTTGATTGTGTCATCTTCTTCCTTCCAAATACCCTCTTTGATGGTCATTTCCTTAAAAACGTATACATTGTCTCCTTTCAGTTTCTACCACTTTGTTCTCGCCAAGTTAATTAAATTTAAAAGAATACTACTTCATGTCAATGAGCAATCATACTAACAAAAATATCCTAACAAAATGTTTCAAAGAGAAACAATATTATCACCAAATAAAAAGGAAAAAATAGTATATCAATACCATCATTCTTTCCTCCAGAAGTGATTCTAGGATATCAAAGTTAGCACCCTTGTAACTTAGAGTACGGCAAACATACATTCCCCTGTGAAAGATTTACAAAAGCAGTATTACTGAACAATGATGCGCAAAAGGACTAGATTTGGAATTTAGCAGCAGGATAACTTTGTGGCCTATGTGTGCAGTATACACGGAACATTAGATGATAGATATGGCATCGAAGCATTTGTGTTGTCTATATCAATTAGTGTGCAGTTGTGCACATATTGGGCAGAACTTGGTAATTCAGCAGTTCCACAAACACTAACCTGGCTTTCATGTCCATAGCAACAAGTTCAAGAGCACCCACACCTCCTTTCTCAAGAGCACCTGAAAATTATCCATCGAAGCATGAGCACATCATTGTTATTTCTTTCAAATTCATAGGGTAAGTTTCTGACAGAATCTAATGGAGCATAGTAGTATGGGATACAATGCTTACTATTGTGAATATATATGTGCCTAAAACTGAGAGGTCCATTATTGCTAAGACAAAGGGATATTTCTTTCTCGAACGGCGCAGGAGAACTGCGCATCATTTCATTAAGATACATACACGCCACAGCAAGAACAAAAACGACCAGAAGTTTCAGAGCTTTAAGCTCCGGTAGGCAGCGATCTAAAGTTCTAAACAAGTTCCTGGAGTTTCGAGGTCCATGCCGAGCGCCAAAGGCCTCCCTCCGTGCTAACAGCCCTAAGAACCTCCTGAACATTTGATCTCTTATTGTCAAAGACACAGGTGTTGCGATGCTTCCAAATATCCCATGCCACCAGAATTATCAAGGAATTGAGGCCGGCCTTTACGCGCTTCTTTGGGGGCATATGCAATAGATTTCTTCCACCACCCTGAAAAACGAGTTATAGTAGGTTGCGGTGCCAACTGCAGCTGCCCTAATTGTTGCAAAACTAGATTCCAGACATAGCGAGAGAAGACACAGCCTACTAGCAAATGGTGTATAGTTTCATACTTTCATCCACCTGATCAAGAAAGGGGCAAAACTCTGGATGGGGCAGATTCCTCTTTGTTAACTGATCAGCTGTCCAAACCCTGTTATGAAACACTAACCAGATGAAAAATTTACAACGCTGTGGAGCCCAGGTTTTCCAAATTCTTATCCACAGTCCAAACTTGATGAAACCCACAAAAAAAGGCCGCATAGGCAGACCTATAGTTATCTGGAACCCCAGTTTGCAGAATAAATCCATCCACAAAATCCCAAACGTGGAGGTAAACAAGCAGGACCTCTACTGTAGGAGCTCCCTTAATATCTTGAACCCAACTTCCATTATGCAGTGCTTGAGACACAGTCCTTTTGGCTGTTTGTTTTGGGACTGCTTTACACTAGTACATGGTAATCTATAAACATTTTTGGAACAATCAAATCTCTACTACTTATTAAGGCTGCAATAGTAGTCTGCCATTCCGCGTTCTGTCATTCTCTGTTCTGCCCATTCCGTGTTCTGCCTTTTCGATTCCCTCCTCCCCGTGCACAGTCCATTCTCATGTTCTGCCACCATTCTATATCTATCATTCTCATTCCCCCTCCCCGCAAAGCCCATTCTTATTCTCATTCCCCCGTACAGCCGACGCCTAGCTAAAATTAAAAAAATACACATGGCCCCAAGGGGATTCGAACCCACGACCTCTCAAGTAAATGCTAGCAGTAGCTACCACTACACCACATGTGTGTTTATGTTTATATCTATAACAGAAAACACATCTACTATATCTCTCCCCAAGCCCACCTGCTATCCTTGCACAATGCGTAGTAGTAGATAAGTATCACCGAGATTCTTGAATTATATTTTTGGATGAAAGGAGTAGTATTTAAAGAAGAGCCTTGCATGCAATTTCTTTTGTTTGAATAATGTTTTCAACTTAAATTCTTTTTTTTACATGCGTGACATTTATTCTTCGTAATATTTTTTCCATGGATCTGACTTGTGAGTCATTTTTATAAACCAACGCCAAACATGAATCCATGTTTCTTACTTGAAAACCCCGAACAAACATCATTAGCATGAGGCACTCGCGTTGGGGTCGCTCATCGACGACAAGAAGAAACTTGGCGACTGCCAGTTCGACCTCTAGAAACAGTCGTACGTGGTCGCATGTGCTGCTATGTACGACAAGCTCCGGCGCAGCCGCCGCTTGGACGTGGTGCAGAGTGGCTGCTCCGCGCTATCCATCGTCAAGCAGGGGGACCTCATAGTCATCGCCAACGTCGGCAACTCTCGGGTTGTTCTGGGCACCGCATTCGACGAAGACGTCATCACGTCGTCCAGCTCATCGTCCACCTAAAGCTCAACCTGCCACGTAAGTCACTACTGACTGCCCATGAATTCTTGTGCGCTGAGACGATGACTGTTGCTGACGTTGTATGAGTGTCCTCGAACACGATGTATATAGAGGAGTAGCTCATCCGGTGGTGCAACGGCCAGGGGTACTACCTTGCTGATGAGCCCGGGGTGCACTTCGTTTTACAGCTCAGCCAAGAGTCATCAGTACTCGATATGTCGCGCGCGTTCGACGACTACTATATCGAGGACTGTGGCGTCATCTTGGCGCCAGAGGTGACGCAGAGGAGGACCAGTTCGTCATCCTCGCTACCGTTGGGGTAACTTTTGTGCCGGCTTGTGTTTAATTCTCTTCGCAAACACACACTTGCCTTTTTTTGTTTAAGCAAAAGCGTATGGTGGTACATGTCTGATGACTAACGATGTACGAGGGAATTTCTTTCGGTATGTGTGGAACGTGCTCTCCAATGATGAGACCATGCAAATCATGACATATATCGAAGTCTGCATGATACTGATGGTTGCAATATAGTGGTGAAACAGATAGATTATAAATAACAAAATTTATGTATGGCCAGAATCACAAATTGATTATGAAACATTTTCTCATAACGGTATAACACACATTTTGTATATAAGTTATCGTAGTATACTGGTATTATATATTCCCGTTGCAACGCACGGGCATTCAGCTAGTGAACAGTAAAAGCAAATAGCGATGTCCTATCATTCAAGTAAAGAAAAGTGCAGATCAAGCGCCAGTTCATTTCCTAATTTGGGAAGAAGCCATCTTTAAATGCTAACACCAAAGACATCACATAATACTGAGATTCTCTATCTGATTGCTTCCAAGCCTTATATTGCACAACAAAATGTACAAGTACTGTAAATCTTGCTTTTATATGGAGTATAGACAGCTATAAGTAAACTACTACTCTTTATCATCTGTAGTTATGCTAGAAGCCATGAGAAAAAGTATTGTAATTGTTGTTACGATCAATGGATCAATAATCATTTTGTATGTGAATTCAGACAAAGCTCCCACATGAGTAGGGTCTGGGGAAGGGATGAACATAGACAAGCCTTCCCCTCGCAAATGCATAGAGACTGCTTCGAATCTGCAACCTGGTGACTCAGTGAGACAGCTCTCACCATTGCACCAGGCCTGCCCTTCTGAATTCAGACAAAGCCAAAGGAAAAAATATGCAGGGAAAAAAGGAGAGATAAACGTTAACCTAAAAATTGGTTGAAATTCTCAAACGATGTTCCATCTCCCCAGAGACCAAGCCGAACCATATAACCTAAATTTCGAGGCTCAGATGCACCAGTCGCTGAACAATAAACAACCCGTGCTTGAGGTAACATATCCTGTAATGTTTCATGCCGTTAGTGTATCAACACCTTGTCGGAAAAGTAAATTGTCACAAACAAATAAATCAGCTAGACTGACAGTCAATACGACCACTCCTAGAAAGGATCTTTGTTCCACAGAAAGGGATGTATAATGACATGACCATCAATATTGTTTCATGAAATTACAAAAGTCACAGCAACTGCCATAGTAAGCTTAAGCTATGGTGGCAAAATTAACCTGCCTTGACAAAAATTTTACAAGGTTTATGCTCCCATGGCAGGACAATTCGGGCATATGGTTTTAAACGTATATTTTAGCAGGCAGTAATTTATATACAAAATGTTTGCTTTTAAAAGCCACAGCTCATGTTCAAGAACTTGGACACATAACACCATAGCAGCAGAAATGTTCTATGTTGACAACAATAACAGAACAAGGAAACATCACCAAGCATGAATCTACATGCACCTGAATCTCAAGAACAGCTTTACCAGTGCGGGTGGGCTGGCTCCCTGCCTCAGGAATCAGATTTTTGGCCTTGTGGCACTACAACAGAGATCATTTGAGGACATTAATTAATGCCATCATGCTTGCATAAATAAATGGATGTTTTCTAGGAGATGCCAAATGCATTTAATAGATATTATTCCTTTTGTAGGTGACTCGCAATTCAAGCGAGTCTTGTTTACCTCGTCGAACACCAGAAGACCATCAAACTCAGACCCGCACCACTGTACCAACTGTTGCAAACGGGAACGGTTCTCAGAGGATGCTATCAAGCTGCTATAAGTTACAAAAACAACTCCATCTGTGATCCCAAAGGTTTTAGAGTCTAGCTTAGAATATGGAAGCTTATTTAAAGCGTGCACTGCAGAAAAAGCATATGGTGTCACTGTGTCAGTCACAAATATCAGCAACATACATGAATGGAAAATGGATGTATTTACCAGATAGATGTTAAAATTTGAGTTCTTCATTTCAACTCGATTATTAAACTACCAGACAGGTCATTTGGTCAATGAAATATACTAAGCACTCCCTCCATTATGAAATATAAGTCTATTGGTTTGGTCCTCCGATAGGAAATAGAAGTAATCTTTCCTTTTTACCTGGGACTATGAATATCTAAACTCTATGCACATTGGCAACATAAGGTTGGTATTGCTAGATTCATTATTGAACACTTTCATAATGTAGAACTCTTTTCATTTATGATAATATGATTTTATATGTATTGCCAGTCAAAGTGTCATACTGAAGACCATATTGGTACGAATCATCTTATATTTCAGATCAGATGAAGTATTTAATGATTATTGCTAATCTTGTTTCTGTTGGCAATCAAGCCACCTGCACAGGGTGAGCAATCAGCTCACACACTCTCACAACTGACGGCTACGTGGAAGATGAGCTGAAATTGAGAACAGAGCACACCACAGCACACACGAGTCTGCAGGTGCAGCTAACTGAACTACCTTCTACTGCCAAGCAAACAGGTACGCACGCACGCGCACACACCACATCTACTATTGGGCTGAGATCAGACACTTCTTGGCACTATTGCCGTACTGCTATAGTAGATAGAAGGACAGCAGAGTTGACCTATTGCCTAACTTCTGCTGCAGCAAAATAAGCAAGGACAGCAACAGATTATCTTACAGTTTCTCATCAAGACTGCCATAAAGACATCTGAAAAATGGAAAATAACAAAGCTTCAATACTGTTGATTGTTGAATATCATTGATATTTATCTTTGATTTATAATACTTTCTTATATGCACTCACATAATATTTGACACAAGTATCAGCCTAAATGTTTTCATACAAGCTTTCAACATTGACAACAGGAATCATGACAAAGATCCATCCCATTGGGATGTATTATCTATTCTGGGTCAGAACTTAGCTCTTTTGTTTACCTTCCTGCTCTAGATACGAGAGGTGGGATTCTGGTTGCCTGGCGACAGAATGTTTTCCATGTGGACAGCCATCGAGTTCTTCGTCATTCTGACACTATTAGGCTGCAAGCTGAGGGGGAACAGGTCTGGTGGTTTTCTGGTATATATGGCCCTCATCAAGAGGCTGATAAGGCTGCATTCCTTAATGAGCTTAGAGAAGTAAGAAGTCTTTGTCGTGGACCATGGATGTTGGCGGGCGACTTCAACATGATCTATAGTGTTGAGGATAAAAACAATGACAATGTGAATAGGGCAATGATGGGTAGATTCCGACCTCTTGTGAATGATTTAGAGCTCAAGGAAATACCTCTGATAGGTCGCAGATACACTTGGTCAAATGAGAGAGAATCCCCCACTCTAGTTAAACTGGATAGAGTTTTGTGCACAGGTGATTGGGAGGATATCTGCCCTGAATGTCTCCTCCACAGCCATGCTTCAGAAATTTCAGACCATTGCCCTTTGCTGCTGGGTCTTAAAGATGGGATGAAGAGCAAGAGAAGGTTCCATTTAGAAAGCTTCTGGTCAAAACTCCCAGGGTTCATGGACACGGTCTACATCTCTTGGTCACAACCTGTAAGGAATGTGTGCCCGCTGGAGCGTATCTCTATCAAGTTGAAACGGTTGGCAAAAGCCCTGCAGTCCTGGAGTGCAAAAAATGTTGGCCACGTCAAGACTCAATTAGCTCTTGCTAGAGAGGTCTTGCACAGATTGGAAGTGGCACAGGACTTGAGACAGCTCTCCTAAGATGAAATTTGGTTGAGAATTGAGCTGAATAAACTTTGTCTAAGACTTGCCTCCTTTGAAAGAACCATTGCAAGACTAAGGTCCAGATTTAGATTCCTAAAGGATGGGGATGGGAACACTTCCTTCTTTCACAACAAGCTTCCTTTCGTAAGAGAATAAATACTATCACCAGACTCAAAGTTGGTGAGCGGGTTGTCACTTCTCAAGAGGATAAGCAAGATGTTTAATATGAGTTTTACAATAATCTGATTGGAACCTCTCAGACCAGGCATTTTTCATTGGATTTACAGTATTTCCATAGGGCTGACATGGATCTTTCTCAGTTAGACAGTCCGATAACCGATGAGGAAGTTTGGTCAACTATTAAGGCTCTACCTATGGATAGAGCGCCAGGTCCTGACGGATTTACTGGCAGATTTTACAAGGCATGTTGGACTGTGATTAAGTCTGATTTTATGGCTGATATCATCACCTTGCAGCAAGGAAATGATAGGGGCTGGGTCTTCTAAATGCAGCATATATCACACTGATCCCTAAGAAAAAAGATGCTGAATTGGCTAAGGATTTTAGGCCTATCAGTTCAGTGCACAGTTTTGCTAAACTGATAACCAAAATTCTAGCTAATCGTTTGGCTCCCCTTCTTAACTCTATGATTGCTACAAATCAAAGTGCTTTTATCCGGGGAAGAAGTATGCATGATAATTTCATTCTAGTCCAACAGATTGTGAAAACTTTGCATAAAAGAAAGGTTCCAAGCCTTTTCCTTAAACGGGACATCTCAAAGGCTTTTGATTCTGTTTCGTGGGCATTTCTGTTGGAAGTATTGACACATTTGGGTTTCAGCCTTCCTTGGCGTAACCTGATTTCAAGCTTATTAGCCACCTCAGACTCGTATTTTTTTAAATGGTGAACCAGGTGAGGTCAATTACCATCAACGTGGTCTTAGGCAAGGGGACCCCTTATCCCCTATGCTATTCATAATTGTTATGGATGTCCTCAGCAGCTTGTTTGTAAAGGCAGAAAATGAAGGTCTTCTGCAGCCTTTTGCCAAAGGGGTTCCTGGTCAGAGACCTTCTCTCTATGCTGATGATGTTGCTCTATTCATCACACCAGTGAATGAAGAGCTGCTGATCACTAAAGACATTCTGAGTATCTTTGGAGAAGTCTCAGGCTTGCAGACAAACCTCCACGAGAGTAGTCTCACTTACATCTCTTGTGAGGAAGTTTCTTCAGCTATGTCAAATGATATCCTACCTTGTAAGAGCTTGTTCGGTTATTCCCAATACACATGGATTGGATGGGATTGGAAAAAATTGAGAAGTTTGACTTGTTTGGGATTCAAACCCATCCAATCTCACTCAATCCACATGGATTGAGAGCTCTGTTCTTAAGGCGTCGCCTAGGCGTCCGGACGGTGGTCTAACGCCTAGGCACCTTGCCCGCCTACCTCGCCTAGGTGTCGCCTAGGCGCCGCCTAGGCGTCCAGGCGGTGCTCCAACGCCTTGGACCGCCTTACCGCTTTAAAAACCATGATTGAGAGCTAACCGAACAAGCCCTAACAAGGCTGAATTTCCATGTATTTATTTGGGTTTGCCTCTATCTAACAAGAAGCTTCGAAAGTTTGATCTTATGCCCTGGATTGCGAAGATTGCATATAAGCTACCTTCCTGGAAAGCTTCTCTCATGAACAGGGCTGGGAGGGCCACCATGGCTCGATATGTTTTGTCTGCCATGCCTGTTTATCTGTTAATTGCTATCTCTGCCCCCAAATGGTTCATTAAAGTGATAGATAAAATTAGAAAGGGGTTTTTATGGAAAGGAAAGGAGCAGGGCAAAGGAGGTTGTTGTCTGGTGCCTTGGGAGAAGGTTGCGTGGCCATTGGAGTTGGGGGGTCTTGGAATTCCTAATCTGGAAGTCATGGCTTGGGCTTTGCAATTAAGGTGGCAATGGCACAAAAAGACCAGGGCTGATCGACCTTGGGCAGATTTGGAGCTTCCCTCGCATCCTAATGGTCTCTTTTTGTAGCAGCAGTCAAGACAGTAGTGGGAAATGGAAACAGCACTCTTTTTTGGTCTGATGAGTGGATAAATGGCAGCTCTGTCCTTTACCTTGCTCCCTCAATTTTTGCAAGTGTTTCAACCAGAACCAGGGGTAGAAGAACTGTTGCAGAGGCGCTGGCCAACAATAGCTGGGTTAATGATATTCAGGGTGGGCTTTCTTGGCAGAGTATCATGGAATTTCTTAAGCTATGGGATTGTGTTCAAGATATTGTGTTATCAGAACATGAAGATCAGCACATTTGGAGATTAGAATCAGATGGCTGCTACTCTTCCAAATCAGCATATAGGGCCTTCTTTGAGGAGTCTGCTATCTTTGAACCATTGAAGAGGATCTGGAAATCTTGGGCACCGAACAAATGCAAGATGTTCATGTGGCTGGCTGTCAGAAATAGATGCTGGACATCTGATCGTTTGGCTAGAAGGGGTTTGCCTCATCCAGATAAGTACCCTCTTTGTGATCAAGAAAATGAGACAATCCAACACTTGTTAATTTCTTATGTGGTCGCCAGACAAGTTTGGTTCTCCTTATTCTTCTCTGAACCTCTCAGCCTTAGCCCCCAGACCGCAAGATAGCAATTTTGCAGATTGGTGGAGAAGGTATTTGAGAAGAGTCAGGAAAGAGGATCGAAAGGGAATGAACTCCCTAATTTCTTATCTGGAAGCATAGGAATGCTTGTATTTTCAACGCTGCCTCTCCCTCTGTCAACTTGATTATGAATTCTATTAGGGATGAGCACAGCCTGTGGTGCCTGGCAGGAGCAAAGAAGCTCCAGGGCCTGGGCATGGGAGCAGTTTTTTAGCCCAAAGGTCAGGGTATCTTTGTTTTTAGTTTCCTGAGTTTTGGGTGTGTGCGTTTGTCATGTGGGGTCTCCCCTACACCCGAAGACGGCGGCAGTGACGTTCGACGAGCCGCTGAGCGCGCCACGTCCAGGTCCAACACCCAGGAAGGAAATTAGGAACAAATTATTGGATAGAATAGAAAGAGAAGGAATTAGATCCTAAAGTTTAGGAGGAGTTTGTTAGATCCTAAAGTTTAGGAGTTTGTTTCAGAAACAGATTAGTGGCTAGAATAGAAAGATAAAGAACTAGATCCTAAAGTTTAGGAGAAGTTGTTGCAAGCCAAGGCTATATATATCTGTAACCGGCACTTGAGGGAATTAAGCAAGAATTTAGTCATCCAGTCTTCTTCCTCTTTCCCTATCAAGCCGACGACTAGGGGGTATAAACCTGCCGGCGAAGACGGACCGAGACTACGAGTTGCGGAGTCGAGGGCCAGCTACCTTAGGAACCAACGCTCCTCCCCCCCCCCCCCCTCCTCATACTTGCCCCCGTATGAGAGACTGGGGTTGTATGGGGGCTCTTTTTCTCTCTCTGTTCAATGAATCGCAGCTCTCCTGCGCTTTCTCAAAATGTGTCCCAATTCCATTCATTTGCACGAGATGGCCTCAGAGTGAGTGAATTGCAGTTTCATTTTGCACATGACTCCAAAAAACTGGTGCGTTTGCAGATTCGCACCTTCCACACATTTTGCACCAACATCATCCAGATCTCTGCGAGCGTCATATTTCAGGTCTGAACCAATTGATATCCACCTGAATAAGTTATAACTCATTAAAAATGCAAACAGGCGATAAATAATGCAAGTACAACAAAAAAATGTATAGGGGGTTAGAGAATTCCTTTTCCTTGCTAAGTTCTTACAAAGCTTTATGCCTTCCCTGCTGCCAATTTTCCCAGATCAATCCAGCAACGGTACGTCCTTTACCAACACCAGCCCCATCACCGATGAAGAAACCTGCTCTAGCTCCAGTTGGAAGATGATGATGATGCCTCTGCCATACAAGGATGTAGACTTAGATGAGATGATGCATTATACATACAAAACTTCATGAAAAAGATGATGTCCAACAATGAAAAGGCAACTGACCTGACAAGCATACACTATTGTTTCAATCTGTAAGGAAGATAATGCATTGGTTTCATCCAATTCTTTCATGATAGTCAACTTGTAAGTAGGTTCTGGAGGTTGCACTGCTGACAAGGAGGATGTTTCTACTACAGGGTCAGGATGAGGAAAACCAAAAGATAGCTTGGGAGGTCTCTGGAAATAGAATAGGCATATGTAAATTTCCCAAAGCAACAATAGAGGTGAAAAAAGGAAGGGATCTAGGAAAGCACAAAGGTGCTCTCCCTTTTTCATGAAAATAAATGAAACATAAACCTTACATAATCAATGAAAGTTTCCCCAAAAGTGCCACTTTCATCTTCGTCGCGCTCAACATCAACTGCAACCTACTTAAAACAGATTATGGTTATAAAGCTAGTAGCATATTCCCATCGTCCTAATATATAAGGCATAACATAACCACTTTTTATTCAAGTCACATAATATAAGGCATGCTCTCTCTAGACATGCTACATCGATGAAGTAGTACTAGTGTTGATAGAGAGAATTAAATACATTTCTTGGTCTTTGAACTAGAGGTGGTTACGCCTCATATACTAGGACGAAGGGAGTAACAGGAAGCCATTGCTGCATGAGGTTCTAAATGACAAGACAATTGATAAAATGCTTGGGACTGTTGACTGCTCAGTGTTTACATGCACCATTCAACAACCGAACTTGATTAAAATGAATAAGAAAATGCAAAGTGAAATTAGTGTTTAGCACATGCATAAGCTAAGAGCAACTTCAACAGCGTGACCTATAAAAATGCCGTATAATTTAAAAATGAGTATATTTTACAGGATTTAAGGCACCAACAAAATATTCGGTTCCAAGAGTAAAGCCCCAAATCTAGATTATAGAGCAGCCCAATAAGGTGTAGTACATTTGAGGCACTTGAGATGGTGCTCTATAACTTTTTGACCAATTTTTTTTAAAATAAGGCACCGTTGGAGTAATTTTTTCTGCGTAAAGCCCGATATTTCAATTTGAGACACCAGTTTGAGGCATTGTTGGAGATGCTCTAACTACTGCACCAAATTGTATGTGTTCTACACATGGCTACTATAGCTAAGCGAACTGCTAGTCAGGGTTCTAGATAACTTCAGACAGATAAAAAGACTCCAAATAATTTGCTAGTGTGTGGAAGTATTTTTGACTTGTCTGATTAGCACTGAGGCAGATTATTCCACCAAATAAGCTAATTAAAAAGTGTTAGACTACAGTTAGGGTTTACCTGTATTTCCCTGTCCCCTATTGTAATGGGCTTTGACCCACCTAACTCTTCTATTTAATACACTCCCAACCCAGGATTAGGGTTAGGGTTTCACATATTCCAGCATGGTATCTAGCTAGGTCTCTCTCCTCTCTCCCTCCCTCCCACAGCCGCAGGGCCCCTCACCCCTAGTCGTCGGCCCCTCCCACCCCTGGCCCCTCGCCGCCGCCCGCCCGCCTCGCCGCCACCAACAACCCAGCTATGGACGACACTCCTTCCTCCCTCCTCTCTTTCCCTCCGGCCCTCCCCACCCTCTTCCGCAGCTGGGCGGTCATGGCCTCGCCCGCCGTTGCACCGCTGCCTCCCTCTATCGCGGTCACGCTGCTCGTCGGCGCCCCTCCCTATGTGCCTGCGGCCGTGCTCCACCTTGCGCCACCAACTGGTCACCCTCCCTCCACTGCCTACGCCCTGGCTGCTGAAGCTCCTCCAGAGGCCAATGCGCATGCACTCGCCGCGCCCGTCCTCGCCACACCCGCGGTGGCCAGGTCTACCTACCGACGCCTCCTCCGGCCCCAGCGCCAGCCAACCTTCTCTCCCGCCGGCGACCTCCTCCTAGTTGGCCCGCCCCAACTACCGGCCATGGCCGCCCATACAGCCTCCCCGCCGACGCACAGGACGGTGTGATCGCATCCCAGGCTGACACGGCCGCCCACAAGCTCGTTCGCGACTTGCCGGCGTGCACCACCCTCAGCATGTCCTCGCGCCCCGGCCTGGGCGCCTCCACGCGCCTTGCGCGGCTTGCCGCGTTTGCGGCCTCGTGTCGAGGAGGACTCCCCCTTCTTCTTGTCACCCTGGCAGGCCTCCCACTGCTCCCGAGTGAGATGTAGCTTCCCGCCGATAGTGATAGGCCCAGAGAGAGCCTGTGGTTCGTCGCCGTCGACCACCTTGAGGCGACCAATCGCCTCTTCGATCGTCATCGTGGAGAGGTCTAGCAGAGACTCGATCGAGCGAGCAATCTGCCTGTACTTCTCGGGGATGCAACGGAAGAGCTTCTCAACAGCTCTCTCCTCATCGTAGGTGTCGTCGTCGAACTGCACCATCTTCTGCAACAGAGTGTTGAGGCGGAGAGCAAAGTCATCAACATCCTCACCTGGCTTGAAGGCCAGGTTCTCCCACTCCTTGCGAAGTGCCTGCAGTGTGGTCTTGCGGGCACGATCGCTGCCGATGCGGGTCGCAGCGATGGCGTCCCAGGCCTCCTTGGCAGTCCGCTTCTGGGAAAGCGAAAACTGCATCTCGGGCGGGACTGCAGCAATGAGGGCATCCAGCGCCCGCCGATCCTCGTGGTAGTCGACGTCGTCGTAACGAACTGCTTCTCACATGTGGCGAACCTGGAGCCGTACCCTCATCACCGCGGCCCACTCGACATAGTTGGTCTTGGTGAGGGTAGGCCACCCACCACCGGGACCGATGTCCCTGACAATGGCCTGGGCCATGCGGCGACCATGGTATCGATCCGGGGAGGGAGAACCGCGCCGCCTGTAGAGGCCGCGATCTCCGTCGACTCGGTCGCCGCCGCCGGGAGCACCGCCGGCGCGTCTACGCCCGTCTGGGCTGCCGCCGCGTGCGCCCCCGCCTGGAGCGCCGTCGGCGCGTCGGCGCCTATCCGGGCTGCCGCCACGCGCGCCCCCATGGGGATGCGCGACTGCCCACTGTGCCGCCTGCTCTCACGCTGCTTCCCTCGCCAGCATGAGCTCTTCGTCGGTGTTGTCGTCGACAGAAGCAGAGCTGCCAGCTCTACTGCCGTGCAGAACCTCGAGCTCTGTTGCCGCCGCACGTGCAGCATCCGCCGCCTCCGCTGCTTCTACTTCCGCTCTCGCCGCTGCCAGTTCCGCCGCCGCCAGTTCCGCCGCCGCCAACCGTGCTGCCCTCGCCGCTGTCGCTGCAGCCGCTGCTGCTGCTCGCTCGCGTTCTTGTGCCGCGGCGACCTCGGCCTCCTGCTGGCGCCGCGCACTCGAAGTGGCCGAGCGTAGGGACATGGTGGGCTAGTGAGGGGTCGCTGCGTGTGGAAGAGGCTGTCTCGGACGAAAGGCTGCTCGTCTGAGCAGGGGAGGAAGGAACAGTTGGAGCTCTTGCTGCCGACTGAGTGTGGGGAGAGGCGCGGGAAGGAGATGAGCACGAGATGTTTAGGCTGCAGGATAGTTTGGCTCTGATACCAATTGTAAGTAGAGGGACTCTAACTCTCATCAAGAGGATGACACTAGAGTTGGGGCAATTTTCTGTTTATTTCCTCAAACACTACACACTGCCATACCCTTAGAGGGGTTGGGGACACATATTTATAGCCCTAGGGGCTGCACTACCACACCTTCTCACACACACTACACAACAGGATTGTCCTCTAGATGCTAAAGAGACTACAGAGGACAGTCAAAAGCGACTGTTGTACTCTAGATGCTAAAGCGACTACAGAGGACAGTCAAAAAGTGACTGCTGTCCTCTAGATGCTAAAGAGACTACAGAGGACAGTCAAGCTGTCCTCTAGATGCTAAAGGACTACAGAGGACAGTCAAAAGCAGGTTGTCCTCTAGATGCTCAAGACTTATTCCATCAGGTACTCTACTTTCTTGTGCAACCAAAAAGCTCAACTCTTATCTTATAGAGAAGTTGAACGCTGGACAATGATTTTGGCCCTATTCCAGACAGTGTTGCTTCCACTAGTCTAGGTGCATGCTAACTAATAAGGGTAGCTTTGCGAAGCGAAGTTAAATGTTGGTTGGTTTGTTGAAACTTGATGATGGTAAGGAACATAGAGCTTGAATAGGATAGTGGTTGCCTGTTGGTTGAACCTTGTGTGTTCATTCCAACTTAGCGGGCTTTTGGATGTTTTTAGGGTCTGTTTGGTTCGCTGCCTAACTTGTCACACTTTACCTAACTTTTCTGCCTAAGGTTAGGTCTTCAATTTGAACGACTAACCTGAGGCAAAGTGTGGCGCAGTTAGGCACGAACCAAACTGGCCCTTAGTGATAATGTGGGGTTAAAATTTTGTGATTTCATTGCTTTCAAGTAATGAAATTTGGATTTGTCCGTTGTGGAAAAAATCTTACATAGAAGTCAAGGTCACAAAGGGAACCATCCATCATCATGGATGTATGACGAACAAAATCAAAGGTTAGCTTAGCTAATTCTTGCATCCGTAGACAACTGGAAAAGCAAAAGGAATACATGCCTTCTTGCATGTAAGTTCAGATTCTGATGAACTGAAATGCTCACAAGTGCTGAAGGTGTGTTCCATGTTCCCCCTTGGCATACTATCTATTGGGCTTACAAGGATTTTGGTAATTTGAAGTCCAAATGTTACCTGATAACCAGAATAATAGCATCCAAACATGCACGCAACAAATTCTCATATGATATTGCCTAGTTGAAAAAGGAAAGAAGCTATTTGACTCATAATCAAACCAACTTTGACATTTGACCTTAAATCATGTCAGTCATTGTCGCATCTGAGTTGCAACACGGTAGTCTAACTCACAGCACAGCAATTACTGAATACTGATGAACCAGCAGAGCCGTACCTCATTGATCTCCTCCGGTAGCTCAGCAGGAGAGAGCATCGGCAGCATGGGCAATGGAAGGCGTGGCATCATCGGCAGAAAGGGCAGATGAGGCATTGGCACTGGGGGTTGCGGGGGTGGGGGAGGTGGGAGTGGGGGCGGAAAAAAGCCTGGGCCAGCAGATGCAAGGAAATGGCGGAGCTTGGACAAGTCAACAGCGAGGTCGACGCCGCACTGCGGGCAGCGGAAGCGATCGAGGCCGTGGGGCACGTTGAGGACGGCCTTGCAGCGCGCGCAGGGGAGCTGGATCTTGGTGGGGTCCACGCCCTGCGCCCGGGGAGCGGAGCGGCGGGTCAGAGGGTGCGGCACTGGCTGAGGCGGAGGCGGAGGCGGAGGCGGCAGCGAAGGTGGAGGTGGTGGAGGCGGAGTTGGACCTGAGGGAGGCGGAGTCGGGGAGGCCTTGGGCGGGGAGGGCGGCATGAGCTCCGGCGGGAGGCGCTGCGCCATGCGACACTTGGGGCAGATGAACTCGGTCATGCCGGGAGCCACGGCGAGCACGCCGCGGCAGCCGGCGCAGCGCACCTGGACGGCGGCCGCCGCGGCCGGGGAGGCGCCCCGGCCGGCCATCGCGGAAGGGAGCAAGGGTTTCGGCCGCGAGGACTGGGGACTGGGGAAGTGGGGAGGGAGGAGTTGGGTTTGGGTTTACTGGGGTTCTGGCTTGCTACTCATTAGACTACCTGCAACGGCATCCGGTCTCCCCTTCCGCGTAGGCTAGTTTACAAAACTCGAGGGGTTAAAGATACTAAGGTAGTGTTTGGTTCCAGAGTCTATTTGGATGGAATGGCTCCGTTCCAGATTCTAAGAACAGAATGGCTCCGTTCTGTGTTTGGCAGTTAAAACAGAGTCACTCTATTTTTTTGTTTGGTTCTAGAGTGAAGTAGAATGGAACAACTCATTCTGTGTTCAGTTATAGAGTGGAATAGAATAGATCTTCTCCATATACATACACAAAAATAATAATATTACTAATTCAAACAAAAAAAAATATAATTACAATACGTATATGGTTTTCACGGTCCATAAATGTGGAGATAAAAAAATTATAATACTTTAAGCTATTAAAGACTAATGAGTAATGACTAGATTTGATAGAACAGCCCGCACGATTTACATAGTTTAGAACAGAGACGCTACGACGGGAGGGGAGAGAACAGGGGCACAGCCCCACGCTGCCACTGGAGAACTCGAGCGTATAGGTTCGAGTGTTTTTCTGGAGCCCAGAGATGCAGTATATTGAAGGAATATTCTCTTTTTAGAGCCTATCGATTCTACGTAGAATCAAACCAAACACACTATATACTAGAATAGAGTGGCTCCATGACCCTATACTCTGGAACCAAACGCTACCTAAGTAGTGTTTGGTTGAGGAGAAGTAGAATGGAGCCGTTCTGTCCAAGTTTTGTTGTTGTTTGGTTACAAAATAACTATAACGGAGTGGCTCTAATTAGGAAATATTCTTCTCAGATCTGAAATCATCTCACTTCAAAAAATCAACCGGACGAAGCCGCTCCGTTCCCAGCCTACTCGCACAGTCACGCAACTTAGGTACCTCTCTCCTCACGCGACTCAGTGACTCTTCAACCAAACAAAGGATGGAGTCGCTCTGTTCCAGTTCACCCTGCAACCAAACAAAAAACAGAGCCGCTCCGTTCCATCTTACCAAACATAGAACAGTGCGGCTCTGTTCCTAGAATCAGGGATGGAACGGCTCCGTTCTACTTGGCTCCTCAACCAAACACTACCAATCCCCTCTGTTTTTTGGATTCCCAAATTAGCCCTTAGGTTGATTGCAGCGGCAGCCGCACCGTGCCCCCGCCTCTTGCGCAGCGGCTGCCTCCAAATGGCCCCCTACGCGCTGCAGCGCAAGGGGAGGCCACGCCTGTCCCCTAGATCTAGGGGAGCACTATGGTCCCCTATTTAATAATTGGAAAAAAAATAGTAATAAAAGATGAATGGGTTAGATAATAATATTTTATAGTTGTAATGGGGTAGGTATTTGGGGGAGAATATGAGTGGAACCGCTGCGAAAGATGAAAAAGTAGGGGATGAAATGTTGATGATGTGATGCAAAAAAGTGATATAGTGGTGAAAATTTAGGGGTAATCGACCGTTGCAGACAGTCTTAGACTGTGTTCTACTGTTCTGCTGTGTCCCCCTCTCTATCACGGGTAGCGGCTACGCACACGCTACCTGTTCACCGGTCGCCTCCTCCTCAACCCTAGTGATTCCTTCTCTCTCCCTCTACATGGAGCGTTCACCCCAATGCGAACGACCTCTCGCTAAGATTGAGCCCGCGTCTGGAAGTCTCCAAGGCGAGGGAAGGGGCAATGGAGGCGGACTCGTTTTCGCCGTTGTTGCAACCGTCCGTCGAGATCCGTCTGACTGCCGCCTCGACGACACCTTTGGGGAACCTGTTGGTATCCGCGCGTCCCCTCCGTCGGCAGTAGACCTCGATCGCGGAGGACAGATATTTCACCGGCGGGAGTGCCATCAACGGCGTCGCGACCGTGCTTCTGTCTCGGTGGGGGAACTTTCTCGGGGTAGCTGGCGCAACGGTGTTGAATAATCCCACTATAGATCTGCTTTTCCACGTTCCTCTTCGTTGGATCTCAACGGGTTGAGGTATGAATATTTAAATCTAGGGCTCTACTTCTTGTGATGAAGTGGATTTGGGATTCTTATGTTATTTCATTTCACTGTCAAATATGTGCTCCGAGTCGATTTACGGCTTAGTGAACACTTTACATGTGCAATTATTTGTGTTCCATTTTTCTTAAGCGGTGTTACGTTGCATCCCAAATCCAATCGGATTAGGAACATCTAACAACAGATACGGGTGGTGGGAGTTGAGGGGACCTTCCTTTTGCTATATTTGTCATCGTTTACATACTTAGGGTTACGTTTACTGCAACTGTAATGTAAACCATGCATCTATAGGACTAACCACAGTGTCGGACTAATGTAACTTTTGCTTATACAACTTCAAAACTTAAGTTTATTATTTCACGTGGACTATAACTAATTCAGGTTCTATTTTCTTTTTGCCTTATCTTTCTTGTTGCAAATCCATTACATTTTCAATGAATCCATCTGTTATGTTCCTCACATGATTAACACAGAACTTGTACTTTGTCAACCATTCCAAAACTTGGCACTATTTACCAGTTGTTATGCATGCAACCAATTGTAGTGATTACTTACTTACCATTGCTCAAAGTTCTAAGTCGGTCCACATCTTTGGTATGTTTACAGTTATGTGTTAGTTAGTGCTCATTGTTGTTTGTTCTACTTCACCATCACTAAGGTTGCCCCCTTCAGTGCACCATACACTACTAATTTAATGCATGCACCTTGTCTATCCAAGGAGAAACTCACTGAGCTAGGATTAAAGATGAGCATCAATGATGCCAAAGTTCTTCAAAAATTAGTCCTCACCCTTGGATTATCAGTGGAAAATGGGGCATTCAAAATTGAAGAGTTTTTAAAAGACTTTAATTCACTTGGGTGATGAACACTACCTTCTCAATGCTCTACTAGCCATCCAAAAAGAGGTTGACCTCCTGGAACAGGACGCACTCGAGGCCAAAGCAAGATATGACCCAGAGAAGGAGAGGTTAGATGAAATAATGAAGAATTTGGAACCAGTGCAACCATTCCACCAAAATCCTTTTACTCCCCCGTCCTCTCCCGAGTTGTATGAGGCAAGTGACAATGACTCATACGACTCGGACATGTCCACTAGATATAGCATCTAGAACCTGTAATTATATTTAGTAGTTCTGGCTAAGTGTTAGTATGTCATCCAAATTAGGGATGGCAACGGGTTGGGTTATGATTGGGTACAGCAATACCCAACCCGATATTTTACCAAACCTTCTCCAAATATCCATACCCACCAAGCCAATCGGGCAAGAATCTATAATCGTACTCGTGCCCACCGGGTACCCATCGGGTATCGGGTACCCGGTGGATATACTATTGTAGACTAATAATATGGGTGCAGTCTACTGAAAGTCGCCTAGAGGGGGGTGAATAGGGCGAAACTGAAATTCTCAAAAATAATCACAACTACAAGCCGGGTTAGCGTTAGAAATATAATCGAGTCCGCGAGAGAGGGTGCAAAACAAATCGCAAGCGAATAAGGAGTGTGACACGTGGATTTGTTTTACCGAGGTTCGGTTCTTGCAAACCTACTCCCCGTTGAGGTGGTCACAAAGACCAGGTCTCTTTCAACCCTCTCCCTCTCTCAAACGGTCCCTCGGACCGAGTGAGCTTTTCTTCTCAATCACTTGGAACACAAAGTTCCCACAAGGACCACCACAAGATTGGTGTCTCTTGCCTCAATTACAAGTGAGTTTGATCGCAATGAAGAATCAAAAAAAGAAGAAAGCAATCCAAGCGCAAGAGCTCGAAAGAACACAAGCAAATCTCTCTCACTAATCACTAGGGCGTTGTGTGGAGTTTGGAGAGGATTTGATCACTTGGGTGTGTATAGAATTGAATGCTAGAGCTCTTGTAAGTAGTTGAAGTGGGAAAACTTGGATGACTGAATGTGGGGTGGTTGGGGGTATTTATAGCCCCAACCACCAAACTAGCCGTTTGGTGGGGCTGTCTGTCGCATGGTGCACCGGACAGTCCGGTGCGCCAGCCACGTCACCAGGTCGTTGGGATTCGACCGTTGGAGCTTCTGACTTCTGGGCCCGCCTGGCTGTCCGGTGTACACCGGACATGTACTGTAGATTGTCCGGTGCACCGTCCCGCGCGTGCCTGACTTCTGGGCGCTTCTGGTGCGCATTAAATGCGCCTGCAGGTGACCGTTGGCGCGAAGTAGTCGTTGCTCTACTGGTTCACCGGACAGTCCGGTGTACACCGGACAGTCCGGTGTACACCGGACATGTCCGGTGAATTATAGCGGAGCAAATTCCCGAAGCTGGCGAGTTCCAGAGCCGCTCTTCCCTGGGGCACCGGACACTGTCCGGTGTACACCGGACAGTCCGGTGTACACCAGACAGTCTGGTGAATTATAGCGGAGCGCCTCTGGATTTTCCCGAAGGTGAAGAGTTCAGCGTGAAGTCCCCTGGTGCACCGGACAGTCCGGTGCGCCAGACCAGAGGTGCCTTCGGTTATCCCTTGCTCTCTTTGTTGAACCCCATACTTGGTCTTTTTATTGGCTAAGTGTGAACCTTTGGCACCTGTATAACTTGTACACTAGAGCAAACTAGTTAGTCCAATTATTTGTGTTGGGCAATTCAACCACCAAAATTAATTAGGAAAATAGGTGTAAGCCTAATTCCCTTTCAATCTCCCCCTTTTTGGTGATTGATGCCAACACAAACCAAAGCAAATATAGAAGTGCATAATTGAACTAGTTTGCATAATGTAAGTGCAAAGATTTCTTGGAAATAAGCCAATATAAATACTTATAAGATATGCATGGATTGTTTTCTTCATTTTTAACATTTTGGACCACGCTTGCACCACATGTTTTGTTTTTGCAAATTCTTTTGTAAATCCTATTCAAAGTTCTATTGCAAATAGTCAAAGGTAAATGAATAAGATTTTGCGAAGCATTTTCAAGATTTGAAATTTTCTCCCCCTGTTTCAAAATGCTTTTTCTTTGACTAAACAAAACTCCCCCTAAATGAAATTCTCCTCTTAGTGTTCAAGAGGGTTTTGATATATCAATTTTGAAATACTACTTTTCTCCCCCTTTTGAACACAATAAGATACCAATTTGAAATTTATCAATTGAGAATCATACCAATTGACAAACTCTTTTTAAAGTTAGGTGGTGGTGCGGTCCTTTTGCTTTGGGCTAATACTTTCTCCCCCTTTGGCATGAATCGCCAAAAACGGAGTCATTAGAGCCCTTAGAAATACTTTCTCCCCCTTTGGTCATAAATAAATGAGTGAAGATTATACCAAAGTAGGAGAGTGATCTCTCCCCCAAAGATGGAGAGTTGCTTGGAGCGACGGCGAAGGATGAGTTATGGAGTGGAAGCATTTGTCTTTGCCGAAGACTCCAATTCCCCTTCAATACACCTATGACTTGGTTTGAAATAGACTTGAAAACACATTGGTCATAGCATATGAAAGAGACATGATCAAAGGTATATAAAAGAGCTATGTGTGCAAGTCAACAAAAGAAGTTCCTAGAATCAAGAATATTTAGCTCATGCCTAAGTTTGTTAAAGGTTTGTTCATCAAGAGGCTTGGTAAAGATATCGGCTAATTGATCTTTAGTATTAATGTATGAAATCTCGATATCTCCCTTTTGTTGGTGATCCCTTAAAAGTGATACCAAATGGCTATGTGTTTAGTGCGGCTATGCTCAACGGGATTATCCGCCATGCGGATTGCACTCTCATTATCACGTAGAAGAGGGACTTTGGTTAGTTTGTAACCGTAGTCCCTAATGGTTTGCCTCATCCAAAGCAGTTGCGCGCAACAATGTCCTGCGGCAATGTACTCGGCCTCGGCGGTAGAAAGAGCTACGGAATTTTGCTTCTTTGAAGCCCAAGACACCAAGGATCTTCCCAAGAACTGGCAAGTCCCCGATGTGCTCTTTCTATTGATTTTACACCCCGCCCAATCGGCATCCGAATAACCAATCAAATCAAAAGTGGATCCCCTAGGATACCAAAGCTCAAACTTAGGAGTATAAACTAAATATCTCAAGTTTCATTTTACGGCCGTAAGGTGAACTTCCTTAGGGTCGGCTTGAAATCTTGCACACATGCATACGGAAAGCATAATGTCCGGTCGAGATGCACATAATAGAGTAAAGAGCCTATCATCGACCGGTATACCTTTTGATCCACGGATTTACCTCCCTCGTCGAGGTCGAGATGCCCGTTGGTTCCCATGGGTGTCTTGATGGGTTTAGCATCCTTCATTCCAAACTTGCTTAGAATATCTTGAGTATACTTTGTTTGGCTTAGGAAGGTGCCCTCTTGGAGTTGCTTCACTTGAAATCCTAAGAAGTATTTCAACTCCCCCATCATAGACATCTCGAACTTTTGTGTCATGATCCTAATAAATTCTTCACATGTAGACTCGTTAGTAGACCCAAATATAATATCATCAACATAAATTTGGCATACAAACAAGTCATTTTCAAGAGTTTTAGTGAACAAAGTAGGATCCGCTTTTCCGACTTTGAATCCATTAGTGATAAGGAAATCTCTAAGGCATTCATACCACGCTCTTGGGGCTTGCTTAAGCCCATAAAGCGCCTTAGAGAGTTTATACACATGGTTAAGGTACTCACTATCTTCAAAGCCGGGAGGTTGCTCAACATAGACCTCTTCCTTGATTGGTCCATTGAGGAAGGCACTCTTCACGTCCATTTGATAAAGCTTGAAGCCATGGTAAGTAGCATAGGCTAATAATATGCGAATTGACTCAAGCCTAGCTACGGGTGCATAGGTTTCACCGAAATCCAAACCTTCGACTTGGGAGTATCCTTTGGCCACAAGTCGAGCTTTGTTCGTTGTCACCACACCATGCTCATCTTGCTTGTTTCGGAAGACCCATTTGGTTCCTACAACATTTTGATTAGGACGTGGAACTAAATGTCATACCTCATTCCTAGTGAAGTTGTTGAGCTCCTCTTGCATTGCCACCACCCAATCCGAATCTTGAAGTGCTTTCTCTACCCTATGTGGCTCAATAGAGGAAACAAAAGAGTAATGCTCACAAAAATGTGCAACACGAGATCTAGTGGTTACCCCCTTATGAATGTCGCCGAGGATGGTGTCGACGGGGTGATCTTGTTGGATTGCTTGGTGGACTCTTGGGTGTGGCGGTCTTTGCTCTTCATCCTCCTTGTCTTGATCATTTGCATCTCCCCCTTGATCATTGCCGTCATTTTGAGGTGGCTCATTTGTTTGATCTTCTCCTTCTTCAACTTGAGCCTCATCCTCAATTTGAGTCGGTGGATATGCTTGCGTGGAGGAGGATGGTTGATCTTGTGCATTTGGAGGCTCTTTGGATTCCTTAGGACACACATCCCCAATGGACATGTTCCTTAGCGCGATGCATGGAGCCTCTTCAATACCTATCTCATCAAGATCAACTTGCTCTACTTGAGAGCCGTTAGTCTCATCAAACACAACGTCCCAAGAAACTTCAACTTGTCCAGAGGACTTGTTAAAGACTCTATATGCCCTTGTGTTTGAATCATAACCTAGTAAAAAGCCTTCTACAGTCTTAGGAGCAAACTTAGATTTTCTACCTCTTTTAACAAGTATAAAGCATTTGCTACCAAAGACTCTAAAATATGAAATATTGGGCTTTTTACCGGTCAGGAGTTCGTATAATGTCTTCTTGAGGATTCGGTGTAGATATAACCGGTTGATGGCGTAGCAGGCGGTGTTGACCGCCTCGGCCCAAAACCGATCCAATGTCTTGTACTCATCAAGCATGGTTCTTGCCATGTCCAATAGAGTTCTATTCTTCCTCTCCACTACACCATTTTGTTGTGGCGTGTAGGGAGAAGAGAACTCATGCTTGATGCCCTCCTCCTCAAGGAAGCCTTCGATTTGGGAGTTCTTGAACTCCGTCCCGTTGTCGCTTCTAATTTTCTTGATCCTTAAGCCGAACTCGTTTTGAACCCGTCTCAAGAATCCCTTTAAGGTCTCTTGGGTATGAGATTTTTCCTGCAAAAAGAACACCCAAGTGAAGCGAGAATAATCATCCACAATAACTAGACAGTACTTACTCCCGCCGATGCTTATGTAAGCAATCGGGCCGAATAGATCCATGTGTAGGAGCTCCAGTGGCCTGTCGGTCGTCATTATGTTCTTGTGTGGATGATGAGTGCCAACTTGCTTCCCTCCTTGGCAAGCGCTACAAATCCTATCTTTCTCAAAATGAACATTTGTTAATCCTAAAATCTGTTCTCCCTTTAGAAGCTTATGAAGATTCTTCATCCCAACATGGGCTAATCGGCGGTGCCAGAGCCAACCCATGTTAGTCTTAGCAATTAAGCAAGTGTCGAGTTCAGCTCTTTCAAAATCTACCAAGTATAGCTGACCCTCTAACACTCCCTTAAATGCTATTGAATCATCACTTCTTCTAAAGACAGTGACACCTACATCAGTAAAAAGACAGTTGTAGCCCATTTGACATAATTGAGAAACGGAAACAAATTGTAATCTAAAGAATCAACAAGAAAAACATTGTAAATGGAATGGTCAGGAGATATAGCTATTTTACCAAGACCTTTGACCAAACCTTGATTTCCATCCCCGAATGTGATAGCTCGTTGGGGATCTTGGTTTTTCTCATAGGAGGAGAACATTTTCTTCTCCCCTGCCATGTGGTTTGTGCACCCGCTGTCGATGATCCAACTTGAGCCCCCGGATGCATAAACCTACAAAACATGTTTAGTTCTTGACTTTAGGTACCCAAATGGTTTTGTGTTGGGGACTTGTTCTCAAATGCTATGAATTAAGAACAAGGCAACACCAGAAATGTTAAACGTTAAAGTCCTTCGTCCTTCAAAGCATTATTTCCCTTAGGGCATAATGATTTTCGGACGAAGGTTATGAAGGACATACCTTCATAACTTTAACATATAATAATGAAGAAGGAATCATATAAGACACAAAAGATAGCATCAACCATTATGTATTATTATCAACTCATTTTTGTATTATTATTATAGAAAAGTAGAAATAATATCAAATTACAAATGTACCTTCGGCTTGAAAGAAGGCGAAAGTACAAGCGTGACGCAAAAGCAAATACCAAGTCAGCGTGAGCAGTACGGGGGTACTGTTCACCTATTTATAGGCACGGGACACAGCCCATATAAAATTACATCCATGCCCTTTACATTTGGTAGTAATTCTATAGTAATCCACCGAGGTCTGAATAGCCTTTTCATCTTTAAGTCGGTTTCCTTTTCTGCTACCACGCCGAAGCTTTCCTGCTCACATCTTCGGCGCTGTATCAACCTTCGTATTATTTGGGCTTCTCCTACTGTGATATCGACTCGAGTCCGAAGATACCTGTTCACACATTATACTCTAGAAACACTGTTAAATCTTGTTTTTGAGGACCTTCGGAAGCCGAAGGCCCCCAACAGTAGCCCCTCGCAATATTAATTTGTTAGAATAATAAATTTAGATTGCGACATGGACGAAGGCCTTAAGCCGAAGGTCCGAAAAACACCTTCCCTTTGCTAGAATAGCAACATTCACTGACAAGCGGGGTCTTCCAATTTTCAACACCCCGGGCGTATAAATAAGAGCATACCGCGAGCTCATTTGATACGCTCTCTTGCCATCTGCTCTTGCTCACTCAATTTTTAGCTCTTGCGCACCAAGACTTGCTTAGCTTTTTGAGTTTTTAAGCTTCGGCGTTGAAAACAGTTTTTTAGTGTTTCCGAAGATGTCTGAAGATAAGAAGGCTGCTGTCGAGATGAAGCTGAGTCTCTCTGAAGAGAAAAACCTGGGGTTTCTTATAGCAATGTCGAAGACCAATACAGAAAAAATCACCAAAGAGATCTTAGAAGGTTTGTCTGAAGATACTGATGACAACGACAGTTATGATGTGGATAGTGGTGGTGAAGACTCCGAAGATCGCCCTTGGCGACCAAGCCATGCGGTTTTCGGCAAATCAAGTATCAAAGAAAATCATCTTGTCAACATGAGGGGAAGATATTTCCGGGACTTGTCCGTTATGAGGGCCGACGAAGGAGAAAAGACTTGTCCGAACCCTGAAGAAAATGAAGTCGTAGTGTACCGAAGCTTTTTGAAAGCTGGACTACGATTTCCCCTGAGCAACTTTGTCGTAGAGGTGCTGAAAATATTTGAAGTCTATCTTCACCAACTTACCCCCGAAGCAATCATAAGACTGAATATCTTCGTGTGGGCCGTGAGAAGCCAAGGTCTGGAACCTGATGCGAAAAGTTTCTGCAACATACACGAATTATTATACGAGACAAAACCCTAGGGTAAGGAACAATATCACAATAATTTTGGCTGCTACAGTTTCGTTTCTCGGTCTGGGTCAAGCTGTCCCGTGCCAACCTTTCGGAAGAGATGGCCCGGCGACTGGATGACAGAATGGTTTTATGTGAAGAATGACCTGAAAACACGGGAAGATATTAAAGGTATAGTTATGCGCCCTATTTGGCAAAGCTTCGGCCTGCGGAGGCCGAAGGTTGAAATGAATGAAGCTGCCGAAGAATGCCAGAGAGCCTTCGGAGTTATTTGTTCTTTTATTGGAACGAGAGACTTGGTCCAAGAGCATATTGCCTTCAGAGTATGGCCGCTCGCGGAAAAATGGGAAATGCCACAAGAGACTATAAAGGAGGCTGACGAAGGTGGACTTATCAGGCTGAAGTATACTTTCAAATTCGGAGACAAATTCGTAGAGCCAGATGATGACTGGCTAAAAAGCATTGAAAATGTAAGTGATGAACTACTTGGGGTTTATTCAAAGGCCAAAGATACTGCATTGTCAGCAGCCTTCGGAGGCCGGAAAAAGAAAAGACTGAACCGAGTGTTTGACGCAATTGGGTTCGTGTACCCCGACTACTAGTATCCAACGCGGGGCCAAAAAAGAAAAAACGCAACTTCTGCACAGGAAACTGCTTCAGCCGCTCCCAGCGAGCCAGCGCCGAAGAGACAAAGGGTAAAAGTTCTCACACACCGGCCACGCTACATTGAACCAGCTATAGTGCCTGAGTTCACCGGTGAAACCTCTTCGGCCACCAAAATTAAAGAACTAACTTCAGAGCCGAAGTTCGAAGAAAAAGCTGAAGCACCTTCAGCAGAGAAAGCAGAAGAACCGAGTACTGAAGGAACAAAAATATTGGAAATTTTAAGTCCTTCAGCAAGTGTTGAGACAACAAAAAACCAAAAGGGCCCAACGGTGACCCCAAAAAGAAAAAGAATGGTCACTGTGCTAGATGTTCTGGAGACAATTGAGTCCTCAAGCACGACTCCGAAGAAGACTGTTGAAACTTCCGAAGCGGAAACTGAAATCTTTGATGCTGAAGCTCCAAAGCAACAAACTGAGACTGAAGCTGGGCCTTCAGAGCCCACGAAGGTAAAATCCTTGGAAACCGAGGAAGAAAAAATGACAGAGCCAATTCTTGTTGAAGAAATCAGTGCTGTTGCCCCCGAAGCATCCCCCAAAGTCCTTGATTATATTGTTCGACATGCTTCGGGGAAAAAGTTGTCTGAAAAAGAAAAGCAAGAGGCCCAGTTTTACGCCCAAAAACTGAAATATCCAAAGGGGGTGTTGATATTCAACGGCAGCGGAGAAGAAGACTTCTTGTATTGTCTCCCTGACAGCAAGGAGATTTCTGTCTGTCGGGAGATGAGCAAGAGCTTCGGATTCCCAACACTTGAAGACGGGCTCTCGGTGTTGTCGAAAAACGAGCTGGCCGACAGCTTGGCGTACAATAGCTTAAAGGTGCAAAAAATGAGGTCTTTGTATTTTTTCTTGAAACCAAAATTTTTCGTTTGCTTAAATTTATTGACGCACATACATTTTTCTTTGTAGGGCCTTATACTTAGTAATGCCCTTAGGGCCCAAAAAGATGCCGAAGATGAAGGGTGTGCTATGGCCCTGAGCAACCTTCGTTCCGAAGTAATTGAACTAAGGAACGAAGGTCTCGAAAAAGATAAAATATTGCATTCATTGATAAATAGAATAAAAGAAGACGAAGCTACTTTTAAAGGTCAAGCTGAGGCTTAGAAGCGTGAAATTGAAGATCTTCGAAAACAACTAGCCAGAGCTAAAGAGGAACGCATACTTGAAGAAACGAGGCGAGAACTTAGCGACCAATGGGCAAATCATTTAGAAGGAACTGTTGAAGAGCTTTGTTCGTCCAAGAAAAGATGCTACGACAAATCTATGGAGTGTGTTAAGAAAATGAAAGCTAGTTTCGCCAGCGTTGGCGCATTTTCGAGCGAAGAAAACTTTACAAGAGGCAACCCCGAAGATCCCATCGAATGGATTAATCACGAAGCTGAGGCCTTCGAGGAAATTTTAAATAGCCGTGGGGACATATGTGCTTTTTCGGGTGCCAGGGGGATTGCCACCATTTTGGAGAAAAAGGGCTGCGAGCATGTAAAGATTTTAGCGCAATCCGAAGCTACCTTGTCCTTCGAAGATGCAAAAGATCCTTCAGCCGAAGCTAGCATGGTTGGTGGAAAATTTTTCACTGATGTCTGGGACAATGGTGGTCGAGAAATGGCCCGAGAAATTATCCAAAAAAGCGAAAAGGGCATCCATGATGCTAGAAAAGTAGCAGAGGTTGCTGAGAAAAGCGCAGAGCCCGAAGGGCAAATAGGTATTAACTAATGGTTTTTATTGTGTTGTAATTTTTGATTTTAAACTTCGTTCGCAATTTGCAATAGCAATGTAGCTGTATCCTGTCCTCCCTCAGATCCTACTAAAGCGTCTCCGGGCCCTCCCCCGAAAGATGACGATGAAATTAAAAAGATGGTTGAAGCTATCATGGATCAAGTTGTTAATCAACTCCTGAATGAAGTTGCGGAAGTAGTACTTAGGGAAGACTAGGTGCTATTGTAAAAACATCTGAAATATAATATGTATAATATCTTGTAATCCTGAATGTAATATACTTGTCTTTTTTTTATGGTTCAATTCTTTACGATGCATGAAATTTTACATACGTACCGTTTTTGAGTCTTTGACGAAAAAACACATTCCCTTCTTTTCATGCTTCATGAAGAAGAATTTTCATTTATCACAACAATATCCGTAGTGTTCTGATGAAGAATATCCAAGCTTCGTGAAGATATTTTCTGAAGCTACACTTCCGAAGATCAATAGTGTATCTCCTTGTGACTTAGCATGATTTCCCCCTTTTTCAAAACATTCTTCTGAAGATCGATATTGTGTCCCCTTCTTGTGCCATATGCAGCATGAAGTATGATGCTTATGCCATGCGAAATGATGTGATGATGTTATGCTATGTAAAATGGTATTTATTCCGAAGATACACGCACATCCCTGTAATAAAACACATAATCTTGTTAAATCAACGTTGACTTTTCGCTGTAAGCCTCCCTTAGGAGCTTCTTCGCCTTTTACTTCAGCGGAATCAGCGTTTATTTTTCGCTGTAAGCCTCCCTTAGGAGCTTCTTCGCCTTTTACTTTCAGCGGTATTCGCGTTGACTTTTCGCGCTTCACCTTTTACTTAGGCGGTATCAGCGTTTATTTTTCGCTGTAAGCTCTGCATTCCCTTTGGAACGACTTTGGAGCAGAAAACTTACACTGCGCTCCCTTTGGAACGGCTTTTTGTAACTTCAGCAAACTTACTCTGCGTTCCTTAGAATGACTTTTTGTTGCTTCGAAGAATTTTTGATAATTCGAAGGTCCTCCTTGTTATCGTAAATCTTTAAGCTTCAACAACTTAAGCCTGTGGAGAAAATATATTTTCCTTGTGGCAAACAACGAAACTATTACATGAAATTTAAAAAATGTCCTTTATTACACAGAAAATAAAACTGAACGGAAAAGACTACTATCAAGGTAGGATATTTGTCAATAGATGTGCTTCGACTCTGGCACAGTGCTATTGACTGTGCGAGCTTCGGACTGTTCTCTGAAGTCCCTTTGGTGTTGAGCATATTGGCCCCCTTCTGGCTGCTGGCCTTGTTGCAGCGGTGGTGGAGGCGGAGGCTGTTGCCAGGAAGCTTGAGGTTGACTCGCCGAAGCAACAGAAACTGCAGGGTCGTTGCCTACATATTCTGGGATGTAAGGCGAATGATACGAAGCAGTGTGCATGATTTGCTTCGGCTGAGCCTGTTGTGCTGCAGCTTCGGCTATCTCCTTTTGCTTCTGGATGGTAACATGGCACATCCTGGTGGTATGGCCCTTGTTTTCACCACAGAACAAGCAAAATATTCTCCTTGGTTGATCTCCAAACCTTCCACCGAAGCCCCTGGCGCCTCTGCCTCTTGGAGCTGGCGGCCGGAAGGAGCTTTGCTGTTGCCCCGAAGCCTGTGAGGAGCACTGTGGCCTTTGCTGCTGACTTCCCTTATCATCATTTTGAGTAGAGTTGTGAATTGACCTAACATGCCTCGGGTAAAATCTTCCTCCGAAGCCCCTGGTCATTTCAGAAAACCTGAAAGCCTCCTCCCTTCTTTGACGAAAATCATTGTCGGCACGAATATACTCGTCTATCTTCTGGAGCAGCTTCTCCAAAGTTTGAGGAGGCTTCCTAGCAAAGTACTGAGCTGAAGGTCCTGGCCGAAGTCCCTTGATCATGGCCTCAATGACAATTTCATTGGGCACTGTTGGTGCCTGTGCCCTCAAACGCAAGAACCTCCGGACATACGCCTGAAGGTATTCTTCGTGATCCTGGGTGCACTGGAATAGAGCTTGAGCAGTGACCGGCTTCGTCTGAAACCCTTGGAAGCTGGTTAACAACATGTCCTTCAGCTTTTGCCATGAAGTGATTGTTCCTGGCCAAAGAGAGGAATACCAGGTTTGAGCAACACTCCTGACAGCCATAACAAAAGATTTTGCCATGACTGCAGTATTGCCACCATACGAAGATACTGTTGCTTCGTAGCTCATTAGAAACTGCTTCGGGTCTGAATGGTCGTCGAATATGGGAAGCTGAGGCGGCTTGTAGGACGGAGGCCAAGGTGTAGCCTGCAGCTCAGCGGACAGAGGAGAAGCATCATCAAAAGCAAAATTTCCATGGTGAAAATTCTCATACCAGTCATCTTCGTTGAGGAAATCCTCTTGATGAAGGTCTTTATTCTGAGGCCTTCGGTTCTGCTCATCCTGAGTAAGATGACGAACTTCTTCAGAGGCTTCGTCTATCTGCCTTTGCAGTTCAGCTAGCCTAGCCATCTTTTCCTTCTTCCTCTGCACCTGTTGATGAAGCATCTCCATGTCTCTGATTTCTTGGTCTAGCTCATCCTCTGGCGGTGTCGGGCTGACAGCCTTCCTCTTCTGGCTTCGGGCCTCCCGAAGGGAGAGAGTCTCCTGATTGGGGTCTAGCGGTTGCAGAGCTGCAGCCCTAGTTGCTGAAGCTTTCTTCGGCGCCATAGCGAAGGTTTATGATCGCCGAAGGTGTTCAAAAACTCAAAGAGTGGAAGTGAGTTCCCCCACGGTGGGCGCCAATGTTGGGGACTTGTTCTCAAATGCTATGAATTAAGAACAAGGCAACACCAGAAATGTTAAACGTTAAAGTCCTTCGTCCTTCAAAGCATTATTTCCCTTAGGGCATAATGATTTTCGGACGAAGGTTATGAAGGACATACCTTCATAACTTTAACATATAATAATGAAGAAGGAATCATATAAGACACAAAATATAGCATAAACCATTATGTATTATTATCAACTCATTTTTGTATTATTATTATAGAAAAGTAGAAATAATATCAAATTACAAATGTACCTTCGGCTTGAAAGAAGGCGAAAGTACAAGCGTGACGCAAAAGC
Source organism: Zea mays (assembly GCF_902167145.1). Lineage (NCBI taxonomy): Eukaryota > Viridiplantae > Streptophyta > Magnoliopsida > Poales > Poaceae > Zea > Zea mays. Next base: position 66,773,204 of record NC_050105.1, read on the forward strand.
AAATACCAAGTCAGCGTGAGCAGTACGGGGGTACTGTTCACCTATTTATAGGCACGGGACACAACCCATATAAAATTACATCCATGCCCTTTACATTTGGTAGTAATTCTATAATAATCCACCGAGGTCTGAATAGCCTTTTCATCTTTAAGTCGGTTTCCTTTTCTGCTACCACGCCGAAGCTTTCCTGCTCACATCTTCGGCGCTGTATCAACCTTCGTATTATTTGGGCTTCTCCTACTGTGATATCGACTCGAGTCCGAAGATACCTGTTCACACATTATACTCTAGAAACACTGTTAAATCTTGTTTTTGAGGACCTTCGGAAGCCGAAGGCCCCCAACATTTTGGGTCCTTTGGCATTAGATACAAGAACTTTGGGTACCCAAACACAAGTCTTTGACCCCTTGTGCTTGCCCCAACATATTTGGCAACTACCTTGCCGGATTTGTTAGTCAAAACATAAGATGCATCAAAAGTTTTAAATGAGATGTCATGGTCATTTGATGCACTAGGAGTTTTCTTTTTAGGCAACTTAACATGGGATTGTTGCCTAGAACTAGATGTCTCACTCTTATACATAAAAGCATGATTAGGGCCAGAGTGAGACTTCCTAGAATGAATTCTCCTAATTTTGCTCTCAGGATAACCAGCAGGGTACAAAATGTAACCCTCGTTATCTTGAGGCATGGGAGCCTTGCCCTTAACAAAATTAGATAACTTCTTAGGAGGGGCATTAATTTTGATATTGCCTCCCTGTTGGAAGCCAATGCCATCCTTAATGCCAGGGCGTCTCCCTCTATAGAGCATGCTTCTAGCAAATTTAAATTTTTCATTTTCTAAGTCATGCTCGGCAATCTTAGCATCTAGTTTTGCTATATGATCATTTTGTTGTTTAATTAAAGCCATGTGATCATGAATAGCATTAACATCAACATCTCTACATCTAGTACAAATAGAAGTGTGCTCAATGGTAGATGTAGAGGGTTTGCAAGATTTTAATTCTACAACCTTAGCATGCAATATATCATTTTTAGTTCTAAGGTCGGAAATAGTAGCATTGCAAACATCTAATTCTTTAGCCTTAGCAAGCAATTTTTCATTTTCAATCCTAAGGCTAGCAAGAGACATGTTTAATTCTTCAATCTTAGCAAGCAAATCATCATTATCATTTCTAAGATTGGGAATTGAAACATCACAAATATTTGAATCAACCTTAGCTAATAAATTAGCATTTTCATTTCTAAGGTTGTCGATTGTCTCATGGCAAGTGCTTAGCTCACTAGATAATTTTTCACATTTTTCAACTTCTAGAGCATAAGCATTTTTAATTTTAACATGCTTTTTATTTTCCTTGATTAGGAAGTCCTCTTGGGAGTCCAAGAGATCATCCTTCTCATGGATGGTACTAATTAGTTCATTTAGTTTCTTCTTTTGTTGCATGTTTAAGTTGGCAAAAAGAGTACGTAAATTATCTTCCTCATCACTAGCATTATCATCGCTAGAAGACTCATATCTAGTGGAGGATTTGGATTTAACCTTCTTCCCGTCCTTTGCCATGAGGCACTTGTGGCCGACGTTGGGGAAGAGAAGTCCCTTGGTGATGACGATGTTGGCGGGTCCTCGTCGTCGGAGGAGTAGCTAGAGCTTTCGTCGGAGTCCCACTCGTGACAAACATGGGCATCACCGCCCTTCTTCTTGTAGTACCTCTTCTTCTCCTTTCTTCTCCCTTTCTTGTCGTCGCCCCTGTCACTGTCACTTGATATAGGACATTTTGCAATAAAATGACCGGGCTTACCACACTTGTAGCAAACCTTCTTGGAGCGGGGCTTGTAATCTTTCCCCCTCCTTTGCTTGAGGATTTGGCGAAAGCTTTTGATGACAAGCGCCATCTCCTCGTTGTCGAGCTTGGAGGCATCGATGGGTGTTCTACTCGATGTAGATTCCTCCTTCTCTTCCGTCGCTTTGAATGCGACCGGTTGAGCTTCAGACGTAGAAGGACCGTCAAGCTCGTTGATCTTCCGTGAGCCCTTGATCATAAATTCAAAGCTCACAAAATTCCCAATTACTTCCTCGGGAGTCATTAGTGTATATCTTGGATTGCCACGAATTAATTGTACTTGAGTAGGGTTAAGGAAAATAAGCGATCTTAAAATAACCTTAACCACCTCGTGGTCATCCCACTTTTTGCTCCCGAGGTTGCGCACTTGATTCACCAAGGTTTTGAGCCGGTTGTACATATCTTGTGGCTCCTCCCCTTGGCGAAGACAGAAGCGACCGAGCTCCCCCTCGATCGTTTCCCGCTTGGTGATCTTGGTGAGTTCATCACCCTCGTGCGCCGTCTTGAGCACGTCCCAAACTTCCTTGGTGCTTTTTAGTCCTTGCACCTTGTTGTACTCCTCCCTACTTAGAGAAGCAAGGAGTATGGTTGTGGCTTGGGAGTTGAAGTGCTCGATTTGGGCCACCTCGTCCTCATCATAATCCTCATCCCCTACGGATGGTACCTGTGCTCCAAACTCAACAACATTCCATATACTTTTGTGGAGTGAGGTTAGATGAAATTTCATTAAATCACTCCACCTAGCATAATCTTCACCGTCAAAGGTTGGCGGTTTGCCTAATGGAACGGAAAGTAATGGAGTATGTCTAGAAGTACGAGGATAATGTAAGGGGATCTTACTAAACTTCTTGCGCTCATGGCGCTTAGAAGTTATGGAGGGCGCGTCGGAGCCGGAGGTAGAAGGTGATGAAGTGTCGGTCTCGTAGTAGACCACCTTCCTCATCTTCTTTATTTTGTCGCCACTCCGATGCGATTTGTGAGAAGAAGTCTTCTTTCCCTTCTTCTTCCCCTTCTTCTTCTCCTTGTTGCGGGACTCTCCCGATAGAGCTTTCTCGTTGCTTGTAGTGGGCTTGTCGCCGGTCTCCATCTCCTTCTTGGCGAGTTCTCCCGACATCACTTCGAGCGGTTAGGCTCTAATGAAGCACCGCCTCTGATACCAATTGAAAGTCGCCTAGAGGGGGGGGGGTGAATAGGGCAAAACTGAAATTCTCAAAAATAATCACAACTACAAGCCGGGTTAGCGTTAGAAATATAATCGAGTCCACGAGAGAGGGTGCAAAACAAATCGCAAGCGAATAAGGAGTGTGACACGTGGATTTGTTTTACCGAGGTTCGGTTCTTGCAAACCTACTCCCCGTTGAGGTGGTCACAAAGACCAGGTCTCTTTCAACCCTTTCCCTCTCTCAAACGGTCCCTCGGACCGAGTGAGCTTTTCTTCTCAATCACTTGGAACACAAAGTTCCCACAAGGACCACCACAAGATTGGTGTCTCTTGCCTCAATTACAAGTGAGTTTGATCGCAATGAAGAATCAAAGAAAGAAGAAAGCAATCCAAGCGCAAGAGCTCGAAAGAACACAAGCAAATCTCTCTCACTAATCACTAGGGCGTTGTGTGGAGTTTGGAGAGGATTTGATCACTTGGGTGTGTCTAGAATTGAATGCTAGAGCTCTTGTAAGTAGTTGAAGTGGGAAAACTTGGATGACTTGAATGTGGGGTGGTTGGGGGTATTTATAGCCCCAACCACCAAACTAGCCGTTTGGTGGGGCTGTCTGTCGCATGGTGCACCGGACAGTCCGGTGCACACCAGACATGTCCGGTGCGCCAGCCACGTCATCAGGCCATTGGGATTCGACCGTTGGAGCTTCTGACTTCTGGGCCCGCCTGGCTGTCCGGTGTACACCGAACATGTACTGTAGATTGTCCGGTGCACCGTCCCGCGCGTGCCTGACTTCTGCGCGCTTCTGGCGCGCATTAAATGCACCTGCAGGTGACCGTTGGCGCGAAGTAGTCGTTGCTCTGCTGGTTCACCGGACAGTCCGGTGTACACCAGACATGTCCGGTGAATTATAGCGGAGCAAATTCCCGAAGCTGGCGAGTTCCAGAGCCGCTCTTCCCTGGGGCACCGGACACTGTCCGGTGTACACCGGACAGTCCGGTGAATTATAGCGGAGCGCCTCTGGATTTTTCCGAAGGTGAAGAGTTCAGCGTGAAGTCCCTTGGTGCACCGGACAGTCCAGTGCGCCAGACCAGAGGTGCCTTCGGTTATCCCTTGCTCTCTTTGTTGAACCCCATACTTGGTCTTTTTATTGGCTAAGTGTGAACCTTTGGCACCTGTATAACTTGTACACTAGAGCAAACTAGTTAGTCCAATTATTTGTGTTGGGTAATTCAACCACCAAAATTAATTAGGAAAATAGGTGTAAGCCTAATTCCCTTTCATCTACTACTACCTTTTGAAGATGAAACCGAGCTTGAAGAAATACCTTGGATCGTTGGAGGCTTGGGCAGGGCGGTAAGGAGCTCGGGTGCGCCAATGTTAAGGTCATCGGAGGGTCCTGTCGCGTGTCAGGGGCAAGATTGGGGAATCACCAGAGCCCTAGGCAGGGCAGGGTGGAGCCGGTGGCGTGATGTCGAGCTCAAACCCTAGGCGTGGGCAGAGCCGATTGCGCCGGCATGGATCCTGGGCGAGGGTGCAGTGTGGTGCATCGTGGGGCACTTCTTCGGCGGCTGGCACAAATCTGGGTAGGACTGGGCTGGGGCCTGCACGCCTGGGGCACCAGCGCGACTGAGATTGGGAGAGTGGGGAACGAGGATCGGGTGTGGGAGAGTGGGGATCGGCTGGGTCTAGGAATGGGGATCGTACGTGATGTTGGGCTTCAGTTGATAGGTTTAGGATTTTTTTGGGCTTCGGTTGATGGGCCTCATTCTGATTTCTTAATATGGGCCATACACTAGGTGAATTGATATCTCAGGTATCCAATGGATACCCACGGGTAAAATATGGTATTCATACCCTACCCTATATATTTCAGGTACCCGACCCGACAAGACCCGCAGGTGAATTTCTTTACTCGTATCCATATCCATCGGGTACGAAACCTGCGGGTATCCATACCCACGGGTCCAACTGCCATCCCTAATCCAAATAAAGAATGGCTCAAATGTCTGTGTTGTCGGGGATGGCTATGTCCTGTTCGTAGTCTTGTTTGTTGGCTTACTTTGTGCGTGGTACTTTTGTAAGAACCTTGGTTTGTCATTCACGAACCTACTTATATGCAATACTAATGCTAAGGTCATTTACTGTTCTTGATCCTAATCTTGTAAACTTATTTGTGAGAGTCCCAGGTACACGAAGATGATGCCTGAGGAGATCCTTGGTAAGTTTGTAAGTGGATGCAAGATAGACAAGGAGGCGAGGTACATTAACGACGTCGCTAATGGGAGCCTCCCCCACTACAGCGATCCGCATCCCATCACCCTCAAAGCGATGAAGAGCAAGGAGGCGCTTCCCGACAAGGTGGCTTAAGGTGAGGCGGTCGGCCTCAACGAAGATGAGATGGCACTTGTGATCATGCGCTTCACGACCGCACTCAAGGGGCGGAAGGAATACCCCAACAAGAACAAAGCAAGGGGAAAGTGTGTGCTTCAGTTGTGGTAAGTCTGGTCATTTTATTGCACAATGTCGTGATAATGATGACCAGGCTAAAGACAAGAGCGTCAAGGGTAAGGAGAAGAAGTTCTATACGAATAAGAAGGGTGAGGTGCACATCAACAAGGAGTGGGACTCATTGCTCTTCACCCGACTCCAACGACGAAGGACTAGCCACCTCTGCCTTCAACAAATCAACTCTCATTCCCAACAAGTGCCACACCTGCCTCATGGATAAGGAGAAGAAGGTATTTACCCATGAAACTCCTAAGTATACTTCTTCTAGTGACGAGGATTTGGATGATAATGCAGATTACAGTGATTTGTTTAGGAGATTAGAAAGATCAAAAGTTGATAAAATTAATGAGTTGGTTGATGCTTTGAATGATAAGAATAGATTAATAGAGAAGCAAGAGGATTTGCTTTTTGATGAACAATACAAAGTTATGTTGGGGGGCATTCCTCTTTCGAAGGTCCTCAAAAACTTAACTAACATGTTTTCAGTATAACATAGACTGTTATAGGAGGCTTCGACTTTGAGATGAAGGTGTGCATAGTATGAAGGTGCGGTCTGAAGGAAGGACAAACTAGCTCCAAAGCTGTGGCTGAAGGAGCTTTGACTTAACACGAGGATGATGGTGAAAGATGAAACCGACCTAAAGGAGAAAAGGTTGCTTAGTCCTCGACAACTTGCCTTATGGTCAACAGTAAATGTCAGGGACATGAATGTAATTTTGTGCAGACTACGTCCTGTGCCTATAAATAGATTAACAGTAACACCGTATTGTTCACGCTGAATTGTAATCACTCTGGCGTCACTCCCGCTTTTCCACCTTCTGTCAAGCCGAAGGTACAAATGTAATATAAATATTATTAATGTTTATTCATGTTTATAAAATGAGAATATAAATAAGCTAATGATTTGGAATAATTTTTTATATTCTTTTTGTGTTTTATATGTTCCTATTCACATCTTTGCTCACTAAAATGATGAATGTATGCCCTTCACGACCTTCGACTGAAGATCATTATATCCCAGGGGAGATAATGCTTCGAAGAACGAAGGTCTTTAATCGTTAACAATTGGGTTGCTTTGTTCTTGGTGTATAGCATCCTAGAACAAGGACCAACATTGGCGCCCACCTCCGGTGAACTCATCCGACCACCTTCGACAAGCATCGACCTTCGTCATGCTGCCGAAGAAGACAACAGCGCCAGGGGCTGCACTGCAGCCACTAGACGTTAATCAAGAGATGCTACGCGAAGCTAGGAGCCAGAAGAGGAAGGCTACCAGCCCAACACCTCAGGAGGAGGATCTGGACCAAGAAATCAGGGATCTCAAAGCTATCCATCAACAGGTCCAAAAGAAGAGAGAGAAAATGCTTCAGCTCACCGATCTCCAGAGGAAGATTGATGAGGCCGCCGAAGAAATGCTCCACCTCACCCAGGATGACCAAGACCGAAGGCCCCAGCACAGGGAGCTTCGTCAAGAAAATTCATACAATGATGATGAAAGGTATGGTGATTTTCATCATGGCAATTTTGCTTTTGATGATGCTTCTCCCTTGGCAGTAGAATTGTAGGCTACCCCATGGCCCCCATCATACAAACCACCTCAGCTTCCTATGTATGATGGGCACTTAGACCCGAAGCAGTTCCTGATGAGCTACGAAGCAACCATATCTTCATATGGGGGCAATACTGCAGTTATGGCGAAATCCTTCGTCATGACAGTCAAAAGCGTAGCGCAAACTTGGTACTCTTCTCTTCGGCCAGGGACAATTACGTCCTGATAGAAGCTAAAGGACATGCTGGTCACTAGCTTCCAGGGCTTTCAAACGAAGCCAGTCACCGCTTAAGCTCTGTTCCAATGCACACGGGATCAGGAAGAGTATCTCCAGGCATATGTCCGAAGGTTCCTGCGACTGAGAGCCCAGGCGCCTACAGTGCCTAATGAGATTGTCATCGAGGACATGATCAAGGGGCTCAGACCAGGACCAATGGCACAATATTTTGCAAGGAAGCTGTCGCAAACCTTGGAGAAGCTTCTCCAAAAAATGGATGAATACATCAGAGTTGATAATGATTTCCGACAAAGAAGGGAAGAAGCTTACAGGTACTCTAAGATGGCCAAGGGGTTCGGAGGAAGATCCCACCCCAGGCATGTCAGGTCAATCCATAATGCTAGCCCAAGTGATGATAGGGGAAGCCAACCCCAAAGACAACAGCACATTTCCCAATCATCTGGGCCCCAACAGAGTTCCTTCAGGCCACCAGCTCCAAGAGGCAGAGGGGGCAGAAGCTTCGGAGGAAGATACAGAGATCAGCCAAGGAGACTATTTTGTTTGTTCTGTGGCGAAGACAAAGGCCACACTACAAGAACGTGCCAAGTCACAATTCAGAAGCAGAAAGAGATTGCCGAAGCCGAAGCACGACAAAATCAGCCAAAGCAAGTCCTACATAGTGCTTCATGCTATTCTCCCTATGTCCTAGAGTACGTAGGTAATCAACAGCCTACGACCTATGTCACTTCGGCAAGCCACTCTCAAGATTCCTGGGCCCAGCTCCCACCACCACCACCGCTAGCACCTACTCTAGCCCGAAGCCAGCAGCTAGAAGGGCACCAACACGCTCAGCAGCAGCGCGATTTTCGAGAGGAGTCCGAAGCTCGCACAGTCAATAGCATTGTACCTGAATCCAAGCATATCTGAAAGGGAAATGTGCCCTTGGGCCATTTCTATAATTGTTTTGGTGATTAGATGCCCAACATAAATGTTTTGAACTTGTATGTACTAAGTGAGCAAGAAGTGCAAATCAAGGACAAGGTACGTTACTAGACTTAGTGAATTGTTTTTTAAGTACTAACATGTTTATCCAAGTGCTAGAAACAGAGCAGAGAAAAGAGAAATGAATTTGGAAAAGGATTAGTTGTGAGCAGCCAACATCAGCTCGGGCTTGGCACACCGGACAGTGTCCAGTGCGCCAGGCTGGCCGACGGTGAATCGGCTGCTCTCGGGAAACGACAGAGGTGTACGACTAAAATTCACCGGACTGTTCGGTGAGCCAACTGCGCCAGCGGCCAACGGTCGTCCGCGCGATCAACGCGCGACACGTGGCTAGCTCCAACAGTCGGCTAGGTGCATCGGACTGTCCGATGTGCACCGGACAGTGTCCGGTGCGCCAACCGGTCCCGAGGAGCAACGGTCGGCTGCGGCCGATATGGAAGGAGATCGCGCACCGGACATGAACAGTGGCTGTCCGGTGGTACACCGGACTGTCCGGTGCACCACTCGACAGAAGGCAAGAATCGCCTTCCAAATTGATCTCCAACGACTCCTAGCTGCCTTAGGGCTATAAAAGGGACCCCTAGGCGCATGGAGCAGGACACCAAGCATTATCTAAGCATACTAAGACATCCAGACTCCGCCCTGACGCATTTGATTCGTTGTGTTAGTGATTTGATCTCCGTTCGAGTTGTGAACTCCCTGTGCTGTGCTTTGAGCTCAAGTCTTGGCTTGTGTGCGTGTGTGTGTTGCGGATTGAATCTTGTGTGTGTTATTTTCCCTCCCTTACTCTTGTGCTTCTTGTGATTAAAACTTTGTAAGGGCGAGAGGCTCCAACTTGTGGAGATTCCTCGCAAACGGGAAAAGATCTCAAAGGAAAGATCGTGATATTCAAGTTGATCATCAGATCACTTGAAAGGGGTTGAGTGCAACCCTCGTCCATTAGGACACCACAACGTGGAAGTAGGCAAGTGTTACTTGGCCGAACCATGTGATAAAAATCGTGCGTCTCTTATGTTGCTCCTCTCTGTGATTGCTTGTGTTCGCAAGAGCTCGCTTCATAAACTTGATTAACTCGCACTAACATCTTTATAATCAAGTTTGTGGCTATTTAGTGTTTGATTTTACAGGATCACCTATTCACCCCCTCTAGGTGCTCTCAATTGGTATCAGAGCCGTACTCTTCATCTAAGGGACTAACCACCCGAAGATATGGATCCTAAGGGTAAGGGGATGGTGGTCAACGACAAGGAAAAGGACTCCATCTTCAACGAGCCAAGAGACGACAAGCCCACTGACTTAGGCTCGAGTTATAAGAAGAAGGACGAGAAGAAGAAGAGGTGCATCAAGAAGATCATCTACTACGACAGTGATGCATCATCTTCTTCACCAAGGGACGTCGACGACTCCTTGTCAAAGAAAAAGATAGTCAATCAAAATTATTCGTTTGATTACTCTCGCATTCCCTACAATTGAAATGTGCATTTACTATCAATTCTCCTCGGAAAACCTCCACACTTTGATGGAGAGGACTATTCGTTTTGGAGTCATAAAATGCATAGTCATTTATTTTCTCTCCATAGCATATGAGAAATTGTAGAAAATGGGATGCATTTCGATAGCACTGATAATCCTGTTGTTATAAATGAACAAATTCATAAAAATGGCCAAGCTACTACGGTTTTGCTAGCATCTCTTTGTAGGGATTAGTACAATAAACTAAGTGGCTTGGACAACGCCAAGCAAATCTGGGACACCCTCAAGATATCTCATGAGGGAAACGACGCCACCATGATCACCAAGATGGAACTGTTAGAAGGCGAGTTGGAAAGGTTCGCGATGATCAAGGGAGAGGAGCCAACACAAACCTACAACAGGCTCAAGACCCTGGTCAATAAGATCCAAATCTATGGAAGCACAAGATGGACGGATCATGATGTCGTCCGACTCATGCTAAGGTCATTTACTGTAATTGACCCTCATCTTGTCAACCTTATTTGTGAAAATCCCAGGTACACCAAGATGACGCCCGAGGAGATCCTTGGAAAATTCGTGAGCGGGCGCATGATGGTGTAGGAGGCGCGATACGTGGACGATGCACTAAATGGTCCACTTCACATCTACGAGCCGCAGCCCGTTGCTCTCAGAGCAACAAGCAGCAAGGAGGCGCTACCAAGCAAGGTAGCACAAGTGGAGGCTGCCGGGCTCAACGAGGACGAAATGGCGCTTATCATCAAGTGCTTCAAGACCACGCTTAAAGGACGCAAGGAGTACCCCAACAAGAATAAAACAAGGGGAAAGCGCTCCTGCTTCAAATGCCGTAAGACTGGTCATTTTATTGCTCAATGTCCCGATAATGAAAGTGACTAGGCACAAGAAAGACATGGGAGGAAGGAGAAGAAGAAGAATTACAGGAAGGTAAAAGGCGAGGCACATCTTGGAAAGGAATGGGATTCTGACTGCTCTTCATCTGACTCCGACGATGAAGGACTAGCTGCCTCGGCCTTCGACAAGTCTTCGCTCTTCCCCAATGAACGTCATACATGTCTTATGGCCAAGGAGAAGAAGGTACATATTCAAGATACTCCTAAGTACTCTTCTTCTAGTGATGAGGAATCTTCTAATGATGAAGTAGATTACTCTGAATTATTTAAGGGTTTAGATAGAGCTAAGGTAGAGAAAATTAATGAATTAATTGATGCTCTAAATGAAAAGGATAGACTGCTAGAAAAGCAAGAGGACATTTTGTATGAGGAACATGACAAGTTCGTTAGTGTTCAAAAATCTCTTGCTTTAGAACTTAAAAGAAATGAAATGCTATCCTCTAAGTTGTCTGCGTGTCAGGAATCTATCTCTAGCTTAAAGAATTTAAATGATGAATTAAATGCCAAGCTAGAGGAAGTTAATAAAACTATTTCATGTGTAGAGCATGTTATTATTTGTAATAGATGTAAGGATTTTGATGTTGATGTCTGTGATAAACATCTTGTTTCTATTGCTAAATTGAACAATGAGGTGGCAAGTCTTAATGCTCAACTTAAGACTTGCAAAGTTGATTATGACAAACTAAAATTTGCTAGGGATGCCTACACTGTTGGTAGACACCCCTCAATTAAGGATGGGCTTGGCTTTTGAAAGGAAACCAAGAACTTAACAAGCCAAAGGACTCCCGTTCTCAATAAGGAGAAAGGGAAGGCCCCTATGGCTAGTAGTTCACAAAAGAACCATGCCTACATGTATGATAGGAAATTTACTAGTAGATGCTATGACCATGCTGTTTTACCTGGTCATCATATGTCTCATGCTATGGTTGCTTCTAGCTCTACTTATGCTCATGGTAGAAATAGGACTAGGCATAATCATGTTGTGACTCATGCGCCTAGGAAAGTTTGTAATAGTCCTACTACTATTTACCATGCTTGTAATGCTTCTTTTGTACTTTCATGTAAGAATGCAAAGGTAGTTGCTAGAAAGTTGGGATCTAAATGCAAGGGAGATAAAACTTGCATATGGGTTCCAAAAACTGTTATAACTAACCTTGTAGGACCCAACAAGAGTTGGGTACCTAAAACCCAAGATTAAAATTGCCTTGCAGGTTTATGCATCCGAGGGCTCAAGCTGGATTATCGACAGCGGATGCACAAACCACATGACGGGGGAGAAGAAGATGTTCACCTCCTACGTCAAGAACAAGGATTCCCAGGATGCGATTATCTTTGGAGATGGGAACCAAGGCAAGGTTAAAGGATTGGGAAAAATAGCCATCACATCCGAGCATTCTATATCCAATGTGTTTTTAGTTGAATCGCTCGGGTACAACTTATTGTCTGTGAGTCAATTATGTAACATGGGTTATAATTGCTTATTCACAAATATAGATGTATCTGTCTTTAGAAGGAGTGATGGTTCATTACCTTTTAAGGGTGTATTAGGCGGCAAGCTCTATTTAGTTGATTTTTCGAAAGAGAATGTGAAAGTAGCCTAGAGGGGGGGGGTGAATAGGCTACACCTGAAATTTTCCACTAAAAACTTCGAAATAATGTCAAATTCAAGTTGCACTGGTGCAAACCGGTTCAGTTGATTTTGTTTACAACTGAACAAGTTTGAACCTGGTCAACTTAGATTAGATAAACAGTTAAACAAATGTGACGAAGTAGTGAGAGATTTTGCTAAAGACTTTGCCCTAGAGAAAATCCACTCGAATAGATGACAAATCGGTATGAATTGTTTTCACACGATTTGCACACAATATAATCGAATACTAACTAACCAACAAATTAAAGCGCTTAACAAGAACACACGATTTAACCCGAGGTTCGGCAACCACCACAAAGGTGTCCTACTCCTCGTTGAGGAGCCCACAAAGGGTCAGGTCTTTTCCAACCCTAATCCTCCACAAGCCGACCACTAAGGTCAAGACAATCTCTTCTCAAATTTGCTCAAAGAGCGGGTGATACAAACTTCTTGGGGTCGTTCACAAATTTGGAGACTCCCAAGCAACCTCTAACCGTCAAGGAACACAAGGTTCCAAGAGTAACAAATCCGCACAAGGTTAAGTTTGCAATGAGCTCAAGAATGAATAGAATAGGAGAATCAAGATGAAATCAACAGTGTGTTAGATTGACCTCACCTCACACCAAGGATCCTTCAAATGATTGAAGGGGATGCGATTTCGGGTGTGAGAGGTGAAATGAATGCCTTTGTTTGGAGGTTGGTCAACCAAGAAATCATGGAAGGGCAGAAGTGAATGAAGAGAGAGAGTGTGGGGGGTATTTAAAGGATCCCCCAAAAGCTGGCAGCCATTGGGAGAAGTGGACCAAAAACCGGTTGAACCGGTTCTTAAACCGGTTGAACCGGTTTCCACCACGGAGTTCTCGGTTCACTGAGCTACTCAGCCGGAGACCCGACCGGCCCAGAATTCAGTTGAGCCAGACCCAAATCCGGTTGAACCGGTTTTCGAAAAACTCTGCACATGACTTTTCTAATAGCTTTTGACTGGCAGACTGGTAGGTCAGAGGTGGCAGAAGGAACATTACAGAAACCGGTTGAACCGGTTTCAGGTCCGGTTGAACCGGTTTTTGAAACTGAAGAGCAAGTTTTGATAAAACTGAAGTGAACCAAGGTGGAACTTTTGTGGGGAGTAAGAGTGATTTTTCAAAGGACATTCATGATCTAGAAAAGTATTCTCTTAGAGGATTTGAAGGAATTTGAACTGAGCTCATTACATTACTTACTTAACTTATTGCGGATCCCTCTTAATTGAACGACGATTTCTATAACTCAAGAATTATAAAATGTATACATCCATTGTTTCCAAGCACTTGGAGCACGCTATATGATGTAGAATTTTAATCTGCTGTGCTTTTACATTTTCATACTCATAAGATCTGTGCTTCTCCTGTATGTAGAATAACTGTATACATGCTAGGAGCAAACTTGTTAGAATCTCTGTTTGTTTTGTCATTTAATCACCAAAACCCTCAATTAGGGTTGATTGCACTTACAATCTCCCCCCCTTTGGTGATTGATGCCCAAACAAACTAGAGTAGAGATAAAAATTAAAAAATAAAAGCACTGGCGAGATATAAGTACTTGTGTATGTGCAGCTCCCCCTAAATATGTGCATGAATTTTGTGATATTCATATTGACTTAATATGTCAATTTGCAACATATTTGGAGAGAGTAAAAAACCAACACAATACACACACACACTGAGGGATGCAACACAATTATATAAGATGTGATGATAAAAAAATATTACTCTAACAAATCCATCATTGTATAGCATAAGATATGATGGTACTGGCTATTACAATAAAGGTCATCACATCATTAAAATGTTTGTGGCACTAGGCCATCACCACATGCATCACAATAGTCAGGCGAATAAAGTTATTACAGGCCAGGTGTTCATTACAAAAAGGCCCCTGAGGGCTACCAAGCCAAGCTATCAATCCTTCTCCCCCTTTTTGGCAACTAGCACCAAAAATGGAGAGAACCATCAACCACAAATCACCACTGAGGAGGAGTCGGACCAAAGAATTGAGACACCAAGTTAGATGCAAAGTTTTCTTCCCCAGGCTGAGCTGGGGGAGGATAGCTGTGTGACACCCCATGTGTCTATTTCGCGTTATGTCGGGAGATTTATCCTAATCTCGGATACTCAGTGAAAATTTCTATCTCTTTATCACATTTATCTCCATTTATTAAGTTACTCATGAAAGTTTCACCAAGTTTGGAATTATTTGATCTCAAGAACATCCAAATTTGGAGCCTGTTAGAACTTTTATTTCTCAGAGCAAAGGCAAATTCGAAAGTCAATCTCGTCTCGCAACTCCTGTCTAGACTCATTTATTCGGACTCTCGATAGTTGCTATGTTATCCAATCGGTGTCCGAATCCGCTTTCTCGATAGTTGGTCTACGTCCAAATACTTAATCCGAATCCGCATTCTCCCGCAGAATCTCTTTGTGTCAACCTCTAATTAATTCTTATTCAAATCAACTTGTTATCTCTATATCATCATTCATCTCTATCCATCAAGTGTATTCTAAAGATTTCTAGAAGGTTGAACCAAGTACTCACATAAAAGATGAATCCTATACTTGCTTGAAACTTCTCGTTTAGAAAAATGCAAATTTTGAAACTCAATCAAACCTTTCCATTTTGCTCAAACAACTATATATCAACTCTACAACAAAAGTTATTGAGGGTCCATGCCAAGAAAATGTCGAGAGAATACACCGATTGCCTTAAAAATATAGTTTGAAACTTTATAATGATACTACCTTGACCAAAGTGAAACTTTAATTTATATTCAAGATATGAGGTTTGACCTTTAATAAAAGTTGTAGAACCTGTGTTACACAACAAATATTATATTTAAACCAAGTATTGATTCAATCTCTAAGTATCTCAAACAGTGCCCTCAAGTCATAATAAAAATCTGATTTCAGAATTCAAATTTTTCTAAGTCTGGAATCAGTGTCGTTTGGGTTGACGTCTCGCGTTTCCAAATTTTTGTTGAACAACTCAAGATTTCTCAAATATAAAAGTTGTTAATAACTAATAGAGGCACAACATACTAAAAGATGGCATTCATCCGACCCATTTTGACAAGGTTTGACATCCATTCTTTAGGGAAATTAACCCTCTGACAGTAGCAAATTTGGACTTAATTATCTCTTAATCTAGTTGGTAAATGGCTAAGAACCCTTAATCAAACTTGTAGTGTATTGCGTGGGAAATATCTTTGCTATAGTGACCCATGTCCGAATCCAAGCAGAAGACGCCAAAAAATGCCGCCCAAAGTCGCTACTGTAGCATCTACCACCTGTTCGATGGATTGCTGCAAAGGAGGACGCGTGGCCACTATGCGCAGAGCTTGCATCCGCCATGGCTGCCACTTGTCCACGTTCTTGGCTGCTTCCTCGCCTATAAATGAATGCCCTTGGCCTCCCCAACACTCTCTCCTCTCCTTCCCTTCCCCCACAAGCCACTCCCCCTCCTATCTATTCCAAATGAAGGAGCAGCAGGGAGCAGGCGCCCCTTCCATGGCCGTCGGCCTCCACCAGCAGGCACGCCGCGACGGTCAGTCTTCCACGACAGGACACCGTAGAGCTTCTCAGCTCCTGCCACGGACGCCCAGCCTCTCCCTGTGCTCGCCGGCAAGCCCTGTGCTTGCCCCTTCCTGGACGCGGGCTGCAGACCGCTAGCCCCCTGCTGCTCCCCTAGGCTTGGCTGTTGTTCACGTGAGGTTGAAGAAGCCCCCCTGAGTCTATGACGAGTGGGCCCAAGGCCATAGGTATGGATGCACAAAGTTGCAGATTTTTGTGTTGTGTTCAAAAATTCATATCTCGAGTTTTAGAGCTCTTAAAATCGTGAAATTTGTTTTGTTGGCTTCCTTATTAAATTATCTGACTAGTGGATCTATATGTTGGTATGTTTTAGTGGAAAAGTTTTCGGCAGAAATTCGTATTTAAAAACTGGTTTAGAAAATAAATGAACTTGCTTCTCTCCATAGTTTTATTTATAAAAATCCAAAAATGACGAAACTTGTTTTGTTAATTAGATGTTGTCATATTCCATCTAAGAAAAATATAAAACTTATATGTTGTTCACTGTTTTCTTGGTGTGTTAATGAAAACAAGTTAAATAGAGAAAAGAAGATTGATTTGCTTGTTATTTTTGGATCTGTAGCTCTAGTGCTCCAAATGAATTAAAATTTTTACAGTAGACCCTCTGTGTGATGCTTGGTGACTGGTAAAAATTTCATGAATAGTGGTGCATGTGTAGCTAAGTTAGTGATTTAACTTGTTTGAGACATATTTAGTAGTTTTAAATGGTTTATAAATAAGATATAGATGTAAAAATGGAAAATGGTCTTCCACTGTCCTTTCATGATATTATAGTAGCCTAAGAAAACTTAATATGGTCATGCATTCACAGAAAATAATTAGTTTTAGATTTCACTTGCTCTCACATGCTTTATTGCATTAGTAATTTGTTATTTTTGTAGTAAATCTATACTACTTATTAAGTCTCCAAGGGTAGCCTGCCTTTTCTCGTTCTGCCTTCCAATGATCTCAACCGTCCGTCCATGACTCTGTTTCATCGTCCGTCGGATGCAACCACGTAGCAACCAACGCCGAAACACGCCCACGCCTCGCGCGAGCACCGGCTCCCCCGATCCATCCCTCCTCCCCACGCCCCTCTCTCACCTAACTGCCCCGCTCCGATCCTGTCGACGGCGGCGGCCACCTGTTCGAACCGCGCGCTCCTGCTACCGCCGCCCCTCGCTGCGGCGGTGACCTTGGCATCGACCGCGGGGCGCGGCGGCGGCGGGTACACGTCCGGGGCGCCGACGACGCCGAGGTGGAAACGAAACAGGCCCCATGCCGCCGCGGCGGGCTGCGCGGACCCGGTGCTGCGGCGCGGGCGCGCCGAGCGCAGCCGCGGCGACGGGCTCGGGTGCGCGAAGAACAGGATGCTCAACAGCGAGCGCCGCGGCGGAGGCGCCCCGGCGCCGTGGTCGGAGGAGGCGCTCTTGGACGACTGGCTCCGGCTCACGCACCCGCTGCTGCTGCCGCTCGAGCTCAAGCTCGTGCTGCGGCTGCCGGACCGTGACACCAGGCCCACAGTGGAGGCCACTGACTCCGACCTCGGCAGCGTGGCGACGCTGGCGCCGTCGGCGGCCGCAACCGAGGAGGCGCGGAGCGGGAGGAGCTTGCCCTGGCAGAAGACCTCGTCGGCCACGCACATGTCCGTCCCCGCGCTCTCTCCGGCTGGTACGATGCCGTCGGACAACAGGATGCAGAACTCGAAGTCGTCGGCCGAGTCCGAGGCGCGGCACTCTGCCTCTGCCATGGTCGGATTCTTTTCCTGGTCTAAGGAGAACGGGGAGAAGAAATGGTCAGGTTTTTGTTGTGTTCTGTTCTTCCTTTTGGCTTGTTCGGTTTTATATCTATACTATTATATTAAGAATGTAAGGGTAGCCTGCCTCCATCTGGTTCTGCCTTCAGCGAATCTCGACCGTCCATCTATACCAATCAAATCAGCATCGTCCGTTGTTGCGTCCCGTGCCTCCGCCATCTGATCCGCCAAGACCAACCGTCCTCATCCCAAAGCCCGAACCTAACTCCATCTTTTCCAGCCTCCCGCCCCGTGCGCATCGCCGCCATCCTCATCTGGGATCCGTCACCTCCCTCCGCCGAGGTCACCACCAAGCAAGCAGGTCACCACCGAGCAGGAGAGTGTCGAGTCGTTGCGGTGGTAGAAGGTGACGCCGCGGTACTGCGAGCTACGGGAGCGCGGGCCGTGGTGGCTCTTCTTGGCCGGCGACGGCGTGGCATCCTCGTCCTCGTCCGCGTTGGCCGCGTCACTGTCGCTCCAGATGAGGATGCTGAACTCCAGCACGACCGACGTTGAGCTGGACCCCTCTGCCGGCGCGGGCGCGCCGCCCGCCGACGCCGCTCGCCGACACCGCTTCCGACGCGTTCAGCACCGACGACCCCGAGTCGCTCGCCTCCATCTCCACCGGCGGTGGCACCTCGGCCACGTCCAGATCCAGCTGCATCTCCTGCTCCTGCTCCCCTCCCCTCTCCTCCAAGGTTACAACTCGCAAACGACAGCCAGCCACCGATCCCCAGTCGCAACTGGGCTGCTAGCTACCTGGCGAACTGGTGGTGTACCGGTGTCTACTTCAAGAAGAAGAACCAGAGGAGGAAGAGGTAGAAGCAGGATAGTGCCGAGTCGTTGTTGCGGTACATTTAGGCTCCACGACCGTGAGAGCTGATGCCTCCTCACTCCCGATCCCTGACGACCATCCTGCACGCAACCCTAGAGACGGCAGGGGCGACATGACCCTAGCCACTGTAGTGTCGCTTCACGACTCAAGAACACCGTACCCGAAGTCCCGGACCACCAATCAGTAATCAGATATCCTTTAATTTCTTTCGTTCCTAGCTAGCTAGCAAAGCTAGGGGGTGAAGAGGACGGCCAGTTAGCTAGCTAAGAGCATCACCAACAGACTGGCTAAACAGCATGTGCTCGGTAAAGAAATGGAAAACCTCCAGATATTAGCTTGCAACAGTCTCGCCTTCAAACTCGCCATTGTATCCGGCTCGTCATCTCCTCCCCATCGCTAGCCATATTTGCCTAGCCCTTGAGACTTGCCATCTGTCGATCGTACGCTCTCCTCCCCATGGCTTGCATTGTGTGTAGCTGTTTAAGTCTGACAGGTTTTTGTCCATGCGAATTCAGGGTTGTAGTAGTGGAAAACACATACCATTGCTAATTTTTGGTTACACATATGCATTTGCTGTGTAAAAGCCACTCTGCACTGTTGAAATAGGTGATTAATGCAACTTTTAAGATAGCACATGTAGCTATTCAGTAGAAGGTGTAGTTGTCTACACGTAATTTTCGTAGTTGTATCCTATGTGCTAGGATAATAAATCCAATGTTATTTGTTACGAAGATACAGTCCCTTTCATGACTAAGTACTTTTAGATCTGCTTCCCGCTTGTTGGATAGTTGGGTATATGTTGTTCAGTGGCAGGTGTAGGTTTATGTCCTTGATTGTAGATGGATTAAGTAGCTATCTGTTCACAAAAATAGTACATATAATCTTGTTCCTAGCTGTCAAATGATAGACTGAAATCTTGGTTCTGAAACTTCTTGTGGCCAATAACTCTTATCGATAGGTGGCTATAATATAGTTCATTACTTGGGCTTGATTTGTCAGATCTTTTGAAATGAGATTACATTATTCATGCTAAGTTGAATGAGTTTTCGAAACACAAATGCAGTTGTATTATCAGAGACAACTTCAAATAGGACCCAAAAGCCGAGTGCGAGAGCGGAGCGTGCAATGCAGAAAAATTCAAACATACACAAAAGTCGAGTCAGCGTTTGATTTACATAGTCTGTTGGTAACCATGCTATGTAGAAAGCTATCTATTTTAAAAAGTGCTCTCTAAACTTTAGATTTAGCTAGAATTTTATATAAGTTGTTGGAGTTGCTCTAAAGGCGACGGGTTTTTTTTACAGGAAAGAATGGGGGTCTTTCGGTGCTCCGCTGGCTGGCCGGCCGGCGGTGGCAGTGCGCAACGGAGCCTAGGACACCAAACGCAGTCACAGGAGGGCCTCCAAACGGGGAAGGGGCCTGGGACACCACCCCGAGGGGGACACCGAACAGCGGCGACGACTGAGATGACGCACCTGGAGGACCTCCGAACGGTGGCGGCGGCTGGGACATTACCCCAGGCTGTCCGCCAAAGGGCAGCGAGGCAGAAGCTGACGGCGTCGGCGCCCGCACGAACGGTGGTGCGGGCGGGCTGCCAGGGAAGGCAGGACAGGCAGCGGACGGTGGAGGGCCCGGACGTGCGGCTAAGGTGGGCGGTGCCTGCTGCAGCGTGAGCCCCCACGGGGCGCCAGGCGGCGGGGTCGCGCCGTAGGAGATCTAGAGGTTGGCAAATGCCCCGGGGAGAAACTATTCAAGGAACTTTGCTGCCTGTTGCACCATAATATTTCTTACTTTAAGGACAAAGGTTCTTATGAGGTTGTATTCAAGGCCATGGGGAGGGCTATCAATAAGACTGTCATGGTTGTGGAATTGATTAAGGTACTCCTGATGACTCTGGTGCTTGCTAATATTACTTATCACTTGATTCTAATTGTTACTGTTATTACTGTGAAGAGGAGGATTGTTGGCCTCCATCAGAATACCACCACTGGATCTACTGATATGTGGGAGCCATTGGAAGAATGCCTACTTCTGTAAGTGACTTGTTTCTATTCCAGGATAGAACTATAACTTCACATGAACCCGTAATTTTGGAGTTCAAGATTATATCTCTCTGCAGGCTTGAGACAACAAGACATGTCTCTATGATCACTATAACTCTTTCAAAGAAGGAGGTGGACACATCATCTATCGGGTATGCATACTGCACTCTTTTGTCAACTGCATTTAATGACTTTCTTTGCCAGTTTGTCTTAACAAAATTCTATGGTTTCCTATGCCATGAACTTACATCTCGTTGCGTCAAGTAATCTAATAAGAAATTTGTACTCCCTCTGTTTCTTTTATAAGGTATATAGTAAGATTTGAGAAATCTTTAGAAATGTTCTTTGATCATTAATGGCGCTTACAATATATCATCAATTGCTTCAAAATCAATTTGCATTAAATTACATGTGAAATGTTGTTCTATTGATACAACTTTTATACATGCATGTGTATCATTTGAGTAATTGTTGGTCAAAATCTAAGAAATCTGTCTTGTTTGAATCTTGATATGTCTATATTTTGAGATGGAGGGAGTAGTTCAGGATTCATGTTGGCTTATCAACAGTTGAATTAATTGTTTGGGCAGATATCAATCTCCTTTGCCTGCTGATGAAGTGAAGCCTTTGGTTAAATGTGATACTGATGAAGGTATTGTGCGAGATTCACTTGTGTTATTTATTGTTAACGTTCTAATAATTCTGTATGGCATCATAATTCATTTAATTGATTGTAGATGCACACTCACCTGGTGGCCGTGGAAGGGGTCGTAGTGGTCGAGGCCGTGGGCAGGGCAGGGGCAGAGGTGGACGTGGTGAGGCTGAGTGCTACAGAGTAAACCATCAATTTGTCACATGTTCAATTATTCCTCACATGTTATGTTTCAGGAAATGGGTTCAATGAGTTTGCTGATGCTGGTTGGGAAGACGATCACGCCCCTGCATATATGGGAAATGGATATGCCCGTGGAAGAGGTCGCAGTTTCAGGGGTCGTGGCAGGAGAGGCGGCTACAATAACCAGCCTGAATACCAACAGGACGGAGGTTATTAAGAGGAGGCACCTGTTCATGCTCCAGCTTTAGGTGGGTAACCTCACAGGACACAAATGAAGTGTACAAAATAATTTCAAACAAAATTACATGTCAACAAAATTAAGCAAGGCCTGAAGATAATCTGAAGAGCTTTGTACATGCGATTTTATTCTCACAAGGGAAATGATATGTCAAAGGGTTCATTGATCATTGTCGATCCTGATTCCTGATGCTTTTATTTTTTTCAACAACAGATTTTCACCATTTGTAATGGAACTGAAACCAGCCTCTCATCGAAGTGGAAACCTTTTTTTAGTCGTAAACATTTACATGGTTTATCCAGTGGTATGCTGATGAAAGATGCTATGTTTCGCTTAATATAATGTATATGAAGGTCCTGAGTACCTCAAATTTTGTCCACATTGAACCAGTACGAATGACATCTTCCTTGAAAGTTATAGAAATGCTTCAAAGTTCAAATGTCATTTAGCATGTTCCATGTGCTGCTATTCCAGCACTCATTTCTTGTGCTGGCAATGCATTTCTTGTGCTGGCAATGCAAACTGGAACTGGAAGGGTTTGCTCCTCATCCAATCGAATTGGGCACCGATGGTCAGTCAGACAGTCACCTACTGTACGTACTCTTTCTTTAGGAATGATAGCCTTCGGTTTTTTCAAAGCAACAGATAAATATGGACATGTCCTCTACCTATTCTAGGAAGTGCTGCCAGTAGTCCTGAAGAGATTAAAAATGTTTTAGTGTTCTCCGATGAATGTTGAGATAGAGTCTGGTAAAGGGTTCAGGGATGGATGGAGCAAGCTTTGTCAACCGAAGAAAAAGAGTGTTCTTACCAAAGCGATTGCACAAGCAGTTCCGACGTACTATATATGTCCTGTTTTAAACTCTCACGAGAATTATACAAGATGTTTTTTTGGGCTTGGCACTTGGGATTTTTTCCCGGGCTCAATAAGCGTATCACATGCTGATTGAAAACGAGGCCCGTGATGAGGCATGGGTGGACGAGCGCCAGATACAAAAGCCTACGAGCCAGACTGGTCGGATTTAAAGTATGACAGGTCAAATTCCCATCCAGTATTTGTGTTTTTTCATAGAGACTAGCACGTCACCCTCTGCTAACGGGGGACGACGTTCTCAACTCAAACGCAGGATCATGTCGACACAGAGCACTCATGCTTAATTTTACGTGGAGCGGAGGACTCGTGGAACCATTCTCTAATCGATTGCAACGATTGCAATATGGCTCAGTGCGACAAGAGCCTACCGAGCTTAAAATGCACACGATTGAGGTCCCCAAGAGCGAGTATAATAAGATGACATAGATAGATAGTAAGGGATGCCACGTTAGAATTATTTATGGAAACATAGAGAGAAGAAAAACAGATTGCTCATGAGCACCCAATAAAAATGGGATGCTCACTTACCCTAGATAATTTGTGAAAGAAAGAAGTAGATCAATTATTAAATGCACATATTGTATTATGAAAGTTGTTATATAATTATTTTTTAGTTGACTATCTATACTACTATATTAAGGCTGCAAGAGGGTAGTCTGCCTCCCCTTGTTCTGCCTTCTGTTAATCTGGACCGTCCATCCTATGGCCCCTACCCCACCCGCGTGCGTCGCCCCCAGATCCCCCTCGGTCGTCTCCCCCTCTGCGCGAGCCACAGCTGACCCCTCATCGCTTGCTCTCGCTATTGCTTCGTGGGTGAGCGAGGGGCTGTCGTGCGCGTAGGTGAGGGCCTGCGGGCACTCGTGCTTGAAGAACTCCGAGTACTTGGAGGCGCGGTAGGTGCGCGGGCTGTTGTACATGTTGCGGCATCATAGCTCATCGATGCGGAAGGCCTCGCAGCCGCTCTTGCATGCAAGGATGCTGCCGGCCGGGGAGCGCAACTGCAGCTCGCCGGGGCAGGTCTCGGTGAGGTTCTTGCGGCAGGCGAGGATGGGGTAGTTGCCACGGCCCTCGTGCGGGGTCACGGACAGGCCCACGTTGAAGTCGTCCACCACGCTCACGCCATACGAGGTCTGGTCGTTGCCGTGGTGGAGGTTCACCCACGCCAGCGTTGCGGGCACCGCACCGCCGAGCTCGCTGCACTGGAGCCGCCCGCTGCAATCGTCCGTGGCGCAGTGGAGCTGCGCGCCGGCTCCCGTGCAGCCCGTGTGCGCCCAGATGCTGCCAGACCAGGGGTGGGCCGACGCCGGGAAGGACTTGTGGGAGAGCAGTGGGAGGAAGAACAACTACTGGTGCTTGCTGGTCGATTATCACCACTCCAATAGATACCATCAAGACTCGACTTCAGGTAAATTTAATTGTTCTTCTGAAGGTGTGATTATGTATCTTTGCAGAAACAATTTATGTGGTATTCGTCAATCGTCATGTTTTCTTTTTGCTAGCACCTTATTTCTAGTATAAGGAATCTAGCGTCCCATATTTTTGCTACTAGCTTATTTATTAGACAAGATTTTTGGACTAGGACGATGAATCATTGTGAGTGTTAGAAGATCATAGGGGTTTTCTTAGGTAGTTCTTCCTGAAATTTAGAAGTTGACATGCCTAGGCTATACTTTCTGACTTGTGAAATATCGGTAGCTTTAATATACATGATTTCAACTAGGCTCAAAGCTCCTCAATATACGATGGAGAAGGACAACATGTCCACTATGCTAGGTAGCTTGTGAAATCATGTTTTAGCACTTAACCTGGGTGACACAGGTTTGGTCTCAAGCTTATTGTTCCTCTATGTCAGGTGCCTCGGTTTCACAACCACACCTATTATTCAATTTCAATATGACATTTCAAGGCTGGCACCGCAACATTTTAGTTATGTCATGTGCAAGCGAATGATGTCTACAATACTGTGGTGGTCAATACTGTGATGATCATGTTATACCTTAGGTATGCAGGTTACCTTTGAGTTGGCTGTTTATCATATCACCTTTGTTACATAGGCTATGTACCCGAACTTAAAGTTAGTACAACTAAGTAGTTAACTACGGTCATAGAAGGAACTATTATCATGCATGGTAATTGTGAGAATTCCATCACAGGGTGTTTTATTATTTTCATGTGATTTCAGGTTATGGACAACTATGGTAAGGGTAGGCCTTCAGTCATGAAAATTACCAGGTTGTTGCTTGATGAAGATGGCTGGAGGGGCTTTTATAGAGGTTTTGGACCAAGTTTTCTTAACATGTTTGTTTCTCGCCTAAAAATAATAATAAGATGGGAGTCTGATATAAAACTAGGATGTGAAAAATTGAGATCTATAATAATGTATGCTATTCATTTTTTTGTGCAGTCGTTGTACATTAACATTTTATCGAATTTGTGTGTAATTGCAACACACAGTCATTGTACTATATTTTTAGGTATGTAACTAACAAAAGTATAGAATAACAATAATTGTTTTGCACATCAATGTATTTTATCATAGTGCTTCTACATCTCATTGCATCTTACAAGTACATGTTGACTCCGTAGCAACGCACAGGCATACACCTAGTACAATATAAAACCTGAGAATGTGATATTTATACATTAGTCATAATTTGTTATTACCTATACCTCATAAAAATTTCAGCCCCAAATTAGATAGTTTCATATGGTGCTAAAATGACACACATTTTATAATTATAAGAACAATTGGTGAAAAATTAGAAGTAAACAAAAGCGTGCATATTTTTTTGAAATGCTTAAGTATCTCAATATAAATTGAAACTTGATAACTAAGTCATAATGATTTAAACTTGAGAAATTGGTGGTAGTGTCTCTCCATGATTTTAATTGATGATTGAGTTGAGTGCCATTGTGCTAGCAAACTGAAATTCCTGCACGTACAGTTTTTGTTGTGCGGTTAATCTAGTAAAGTAAAGTGTGTTTTATGTACATATGTTCTATATAAAAGTTGTAACTAACTTGTATATCTAGCTCTTCCAAAAATTTAATGAGCTAAGGATTAATGGTTTAGAAGTTATACTTTTCACAAATTCAGTATGTGAAAATGTCCAATTTCTGAACAGATTTCAGAGATTGCAATGGTTGCTTAAGTTAATGTTGCAATAAGTTATTTGTGGTCACAAGAAAGTTGTAGATAACTTTATTAACTTGCTTGTGTTAAAATTTTACAGTCATAAGTCTGATCGTTTAGAAGTTATGCTTTTCACAAGTTTAGTAACTGAATCTGTCCAATTCCTGTACAGATTTCAGAGATCGCATTGTTTGCTTAAGTTCAGTTTAGAATCAGTCCTTGTCAATTATAAGAAAGTTGTAGATAATTTTATTATATTACTTGTGTTAAATTTTCATGACAATAAACCTGATAGTTTGAGAGTTATAAATTTTATAAGACGATTGCTGTATTCTGTCCACTGTCAGAACAGATTTCTCAAACTGTATTGTTTGATTTAGTTAAATACAGAATCACTTCTTGGTGATTATAAAAGTTATGTAGTAAGTTTTCTAAGATTTCCAAAAAGTCTTGGATCACCCTTTTTGGTGGTCTAAAGATTAAGTTAAGGCGTTTGAAGTGTGAAGTCTGAATCTGTCAAAATCTGGACATCAAAGCCTTCCTAGTGTATTTTTAACCTTGATACAGTTTAAATCAACCTAAGTTGTTTATAAATGATTTGTAGACAACTTAATTATATTTCCATAAAGTCTAAGTTCAAATGAATTGGAGGTCTGAGTCTCTAGTTATGAATTTTTGTAGTCACAACCCTGAATCTGTCTAAATATGAACAGAGTTGCCGTTTGTCACTATTTAACCTTGTTAAGTGTCTAATCACCTTTAGATGACAATACCACAGTTGTAGAGTGTTTCTTATGCTTTCCAAAAAGTATTTGATCACTATTTTTGGATAAATATCTTGGGAGTTATGATTGAAACAAGTAACTGATGTGCTACTGTCTTAGTCATGTTGATTGTGATTGATTACTCTACTCTGTTGTGTTTGTCTTGAGTGTCTGCTTGCTTGTTTTGGTGTTAAGTGCATATGAGTAACAATGATAGTAACTAATATAATTAGGTTATATGTAAGTAACTAGTGCACGTTCCTAAGTAGTAAATTAAATTGTTGAAGTCTAGTAAGTAATCAACTTCAATCAACGTCAATTTAGCAAGTGTCACTATATGGACGAGAAACAAAATTAATGAGATGTTACCATTTCCAATAATTGTGCTGCTAATCTGAGTATTACTAAATAACCAACCTCAATAGATTAGTATAATAAGTAGTGTGATTAAGCTATCACTTTCTTGTGTGCCCTCGGATGTATGCTTGCATTAGAGTGTTGCGAACAATTGTAAAACCAGATTAAGTAACTATTCCTTGTTAACTAAGTCAGTCTATGTGTAAGTCATCGTAAATTATGTGTACTTAACTAGTTTAATCATAAGTAGCCAATGAACGATTAAAGTGAACATGGTAAATGCTTGTACATGTGATGTTGTGTTTGCGTTGGTTAATTATAGGTAGTAATCGTCATATTTCCAGTAATGTTGACTTGTTATGCCCGTTGATGTGTAGATAGATAGCGCTAGTGTGTGTGGTTGTTCACGATGTCTCTCTATTTAGTGTTTAGTTCGCTACCGTCTGTTTTTGCATTGTCTTGTGATATTTTTCACCATATTCATACATGTGCATCCTGCATCTCATTTAGGACCGAGAGATGATCATCGTGCAAGTGATGTGGTGCCAACAACAAGGTGCAGTTGGTGGACGACCTGAAGAATGATGGACATAACCAGTGGGTGCTCGCCAAGCGAATACCTCCCCCCACCAAACACTATCTAAGTGTTAAATTAAAGGCAAGCCCCGGTTTTATGCATAACCGTTTATATATATACTATTTTACTACACTTAATGCTTGTAGGTTTGTACTGTGCACTTAAGTGTAGGAGTTGACTGAAACCTTAGTTGCATGAACTCAGGATTCCTTTTGAGATGGATACTAGTATGCTAGATCGAGTAGCTGTTTTACTAATTAGGGATCTCGGTAGAAGTCGAGTGATTTTTCTAGCACTCGCTCGAGGTCAGGAATTGATTGTATCCATTTTATATTGGAATGATGATGGTCTGTTGACAACGGTCCATGGGGACGCGTTGTCTACAAGACGGAAATTGGAATAAGGATTAAGGTGTGGTACCATGTGTCAAGCGTTTGAACGTACTAAGCACATGCCGAGAAATATGGTAAATCGGTAAGCCTAGTACCTGAGTGAACCTGCCCGCAGATTGCCCTCCTCACGTGACCTGAGACGTGGTCTCCCATTCCGGTTATGGTGGGTACAAGTGCGGTCACTGCACGACGGCAGTCGGGGTCAGTGAGGCATTGTACGCCAAGGCGGTGAGCCCCTTTCTGTTGCCAGGGAATCGATGGGGACGGTTGATGTGTGTGGGGACGGAGTGCCTCGCCACGTCGTGTGTTTAGGTTTACCTTGCAAGGTTTAAAAACTCGATTCGAATCGTCTGCTTCTCGCAGTTAATGAGACTGCTTGATCTATGCTGCTACATTGAGTAATAAGTGGAAATGAGGTGACTGGCAAAAGATGTTGTTTGATAAAAATGTTTGATACCATGTATGATTAGCTAGGTACACATCTAGTTAAAAAGGATCATACTAAAACTTGAAAAGCTAAAACATGATTTTAGACTCAGCTAGTGCTTTTGGCACACCAAACCCCTCAGCCAAACAGCTGCATGTCTAGATGTAGAGGAGTAGACTCCTCACACCGGGTAAGCCTAGATGAGTATTAGTATACTCAGCCTTGCTTGTGGCACAATTTTTGCAGGTACTCCTTAGGATAATTGGTTGCTGGTGTGACTTGGCCTCCATCCCTGCCACCGGGATAGACGGTCGAGTGGGTTACTGCTTCCGCAGGAGAGGACCAGGAGGAGAAGCGTGGCCAGGCTTCGCCATGTTACTCGGTTTTCTCCGTTAGTTATTTCCGCTGCATTAAAATTTATGGTTATTATTTTTGAAACTCCGATAATGTAATCACTAATGATACTTATTAAATTTGTGGTATTATGTTTTATTGTATTTCTCTGTGCCTCACCTTCGTGTGAGCTAGTGGTATTCGATCCTGGTAAGTGGCTTTATTGAACTAGATCCGAGGGACTAATGGGTTATTCCTGTTTAAATGTGTTGCTGCCCTTAAGGGTGCGACTTGGGCACTTAAGCTGGAATAATTCGGGTGGTTCCGCCACAGCTAGTATCGGAGCGAATACCATCACAGAGATGTCAATAAGTCATGATTACCAACTTTTTCTAAAGTAAAACTTGCTTAGAAACCAAGTTGGATAGCTGTCAGGACGATAAGGATAGACCTAGGACGTGAAGCCTTAGGAAAATAGATGGGTAGCTAGGTGGCTATATTTATATAGGCCATAAAGGCTACTACAAATATTAATAGGGATGCTGTAGAAGCACCCGAAAATTAGTGAGGTCTGAGAAGACGACTAGAATGAGCATGCATCATGATTGTCGCATTATAATTGTCTCTTGTGCATCAACACACTTCTCTCACCTTTATTCAATAATAAATTTTTTTTGAATAATGTGCTGTATTGCTATGTTATGAAATATAAGAAATAGTAAGTGAGAGCACCTAGAGGGGAGGAGAGGGGGGGTGAATAGGTGATCCTGTAAAACTTGAAACTTAAGCCACAAAAACTTGGTTAAGCGTTAGCACAAATAATGCCAAGTGGCTAGAGAGGAGTCTCAGCAAAACACAATAACCACAAGATATCAATCACAGAGATGGCACGGTGGTTATCCCGTGGTTCGGCCAAGACCAATGCTTGCCTACTCCACGTTGTGGCGTCCCAACGGACGAGGGTTGCAATCAACCCCTCTCAAGCAGTCCAAAGACCCACTTGAATACCACAGTGTTTTGCTTTGCTTTTCTTAATCCCGTTTGCGAGGAATCTCCACAACTTGGAGTCTCTCGCCCTTACAAAGATGTTCACAAAGAAGCACGGAGTAAGGGAGGGATTAGCAACTCACACAGGACACAAAGATCACAGCAAATACGCACACACAAGACCCAAACTTAAGCTCAAGAGACTAGCACACTAGAACGAAGCTCAAATCACTAGAATGTCGAACAAGTGCGCAGGAATGGAGTGTGAGTGATCAAGAGTGCTCAAGGAATGCTTAGATGTACTCCTCCATGCGCCTAGGGGTCCCTTTTATAGCCCCAAGGCAGCTAGGAGCCGTTGAGGGCAATCTGGGAAGGCAATTCTTGCCTTCTGTCGCCTGGCGCACCGAACAGTCCGGTGCACACCGGACACTATCCGGTGCAGATTTCTTTCCTTAAATGGCGAAGCCGACCGTTGGCAGCCTGAGAGCCGTTGGCGCACCGGACATGTCCGGTGCACACCGGACAGTCCGGTGCCCCCTTCTAGCCGTTGGCTCGGCCACGTGTCCCACGCGGATCGCGCGGCCCACCGTTGGCCCGGCCGACCGTTGGCTCACCGGACAGTCCGGTGAATTATAGCCGTACGTCACCGATGAAATCCCGAGAGCAGCGAGTTCGCACGAGCCAGCCTGGCGCACCGGACACTGTCCGGTGCACCACCGGACAGTCCGGTGTCTTGGCTGCTCGAGCCAAGACATTTCCAATTGTTCTTTTCCTGTTTCCAGCACTTAGACACAATACATTAGTCTTTAAAACAATGTACTAAGTCTGAGAAACATACCTTTTGACATGATTTACACTTTGTCCACCACATTGCATAGATCAACACAAAAGCACTTGCGTTGGCACTCAATCACCAAAATACTTAGAAATGGCCCAAGGGCACATTTCCCTTTCAATCTCCCCTTTTTGGTGATTTATGCCAACACAACATAAAGCAAGTAGAACAAGTGCAATATCAATGCAAATGAAAACACAAAATTGTTTTGATTCATTTTGGCATATATGGATCACTCTTTGCCACCACTTGGTTTGTTTTTCAAATCAAACTCAAATTTCTATCTCTAAGTTAAACACACTTGTTAAGACATGAAGAGAGTCGTTCCAAGAGAAATTGATTCAAGATTTCAAAAACTCCCCTTTTTCCCATAATCAACACTTCTCCCCACAAGAAGCCAACTGTTGACAAAAAGAGCCAATAAGAGTATTTTGACAAAACAAAAGCTCTATTCTATTATTTTCAAAATTCACAAGTGGTAGTTGATCCATTTATTTGCTTTAGCCTTATTTCTCCCCCTTTGGCATCAAGCACCAAAACGGGATCAACTTTGGCCCTTTAACCCCATTGGCTCACCAAAATCTTCAACTAAGAGTAAAAGGCAATAAGATCATAAAGATGAACTTGGAATAAGTTACCCTCTCATCGGAGTGCAGTGGAAGTCTTGCATGGTCCAAGTCCACCTTTTCCCTTTCAATCCTCCTTAGAGACTAAATCAAGCAAACTCAAGCACATAGTTAGTCTCAAAGGGTCAAGTTGTAACACATCTCCCCCTAAATATGTGCATCACTTTGCAACGGACTTGTGAGGTCCGGGGAGTGCTTGTACAACTTGAGCACCATAAATAATCAACAAAATGCATAAGGAACATGATCACAGGCATAAACACATGTATGCTATAAATCAATCCAAGTTCCACGAATCTAAGACATTTAGCTCACTACGCAACCTGCAAAAGGTCTTCTCATCTAGAGGCTTGGTAAAGATATCGGCTAGCTGGTTCTCGGTGCTAACATGAAACACTTCGATATCTCCCTTTTGCTGGTGGTCTCTCAAAAAGTGATGCCGGATGTCTATGTGCTTTGTGCGGCTGTGTTCAACAGGATTTTCCGCCATGCGGATGGCACTCTCATTATCACATAGGAGTGGGACTTTGCTCAGATTGTAGCCAAAGTCCCGGAGGGTTTGCCTCATCCAAAGTAGTTGCGCGCAGCACTGTCCTGCGGCAACATACTCGGCCTCAGCGGTGGATAGGGCAACAGAGGTTTGTTTCTTAGAATTCCATGACACCAGGGACCTTCCTAAGAATTGTCACGTCCCCAATGTACTCTTCCTATCAACCTTACATCCAGCATAGTCAGAATCTGAATATCCAATCAAGTCAAAGGTAGACCCCTTGGGATACCAGAGCCCGAAGCAAGGCATAACAACTAAATATCTAAGGATTCACTTCACTGCCACTAAGTGACATTCCTTAGGATCAGATTGAAATCTAGCACACATGCATACGCTAAGCATAATATCCGGTCTACTAGCACATAAGTAAAGTAATGACCCTATCATTGACCGGTATGCCTTTTGATCAACGGACTTACCTCCTTTGTTGAGGTCGGTGTGTCCGTCGGTCCCCATCGGAGTCTTTGCGGGCTTGGCGTCCTTCATCCCAAACCGCTTCAGCAAGTCTTGCGTGTACTTTGTTTGAGAGATGAAGGTGCCGTCCTTGAGTTGCTTCACTTGGAACCCAAGGAAGTAGTTCAACTCGCCCATCATTGACATCTCGAATTTCTGCGTCATCACCCTGCTAAACTCTTCACAAGACTTTTTATTAGTAGAACCAAATATTATGTCATCGACATAAATTTGGCACACAAAAAGATCACCGTCAAGAGTCTTAGTGAATAGAGTTGGATCGGCTTTCCCAACCTTGAAAGCATTAGCAATTAGAAAGTCTCTAAGGCATTCATACCATGCTCTTGGGGCTTGCTTAAGTCCATAGAGCGCCTTAGAGAGCTTACACACGTGGTCGGGGTACCGTTCATCCTCGAAGCCAGGGGGTTGCTCTACGTACACCTCCTCCTTGATTGGCCCATTGAGGAAAGCGCTCTTCACATCCATTTGGAACAACCTGAAAGAATGGTGAGCGGCATATGCTAGCAAAATACGAATGGACTCTAGCCTAGCCACAGGAGCAAAAGTCTCCTCAAAGTCCAAACCTGCGACTTGGGCATAACCTTTTGCCACAAGTCGAGCCTTGTTCCTTGTCACCACTCCGTGCTCGTCTTGTTTGTTGCGGAACACCCACTTGGTTCCCACAACATTTTGCTTAGGACGAGGCACCAGTGTCCAAACTTCATTCCTCTTGAAGTTGTTGAGCTCCTCTTGCATGGCCAACACCCAGTCCGGATCTAGCAAGGCCTCCTCTACCCTGAAAGGCTCAATAGAGGAGACAAAGGAGTAATGCTCACAAAAATTAACTAATCGAGACCGAGTAGTTACTCCCTTGCTTATGTCACCCAAAATTTGGTCGATGGGATGATCCCTTTGAATCGTCGCTCGGACTTGAGTTGGAGGTGTCAGTTGTGCTTCTTCCTCCAATACTTGATCATCTTGTGCTCCCCCTTGATCATACGCCTCCTTTTGATGAACCTGTTCATCTTCTTGAGTTGGGGGATGCATCATTATCGAGGAAGAAGGTTGATCTTGCTCCTTTTATTCCTGTGGTCGTACATCACCAATCGCCATGGTTCGTATAGCGACCGTCGGAACATCTTCTTCATCTACATCATCAAGATCAACAACTTGCTCTCTTGGAGAGCCATTAGTCTCATCAAATACAACGTCGCTAGAGACTTCAACCAAACCCGATGATTTGTTGAAGACCCTATACGCCTTTGTATTTGAATCATAACCTAACAAAAACCCTTCTACAGCTTTGGGAGCAAACTTAGAATTTCTACCCTTCTTCACTAGAATGTAGCATTTGCTCCCAAATACACGAAAGTAAGATACATTGGGTTTGTTACCGGTTAGAAGCTCATACGAAGTCTTCTTGAGGAGGCGGTGAAGGTAGACCCGGTTGATGGCGTGGCAAGCCGTGTTCACAGCTTCCGACCAAAAGCGCTCGGGGGTCTTGAACTCTCCAAGCATCGTCCTCGCCATATCGATTAGCGTCCTGTTCTTCCTCTCTACCACACCATTTTGCTGTGGTGTGTAGGGAGCGGAGAACTCGTGCTTGATCCCTTCCTCCTCAAGGTACTCCTCTACTTGAAGGTTCTTGAACTCGGACCCATTGTCGCTCCTTATCTTTTTCACCTTGAGCTCAAACTCGTTTTGAGCTCTCCTTAGGAAGCGCTTGAGGGTCCCTTGGGTTTCAGATTTATCCTGCAAAAAGAATACCCAAGTGAAGCGGGAAAAGTCATAAACAATAACTAAACCATACTTACTTCCTCCTATGGTTAGATAGGCGACGGGTTCGAAAATGTCCATATGTAGCAGCTCCAGGGGTCTTGATGTGGTCATCACATTCTTGCTGTGATGTGCTCCTCCCACTTGTTTACCTGCTTGACAAGCTGCACAAGGTCTATCTTTTTCGAATTGCACGTTAGTTAAACCTATCACATGTTCTCCCTTTAGAAGCTTGTGAAGGTTCTTCATCCCCACATGTGCTAAGCGGCGATGCCACATCCAGCACATGCTAGTCTTAGCAATTAAGCATGCATCTAGACCGGCCTCTTCTTTTGCAAAATCAACTAAGTAAAGTTTGTCGTCTAGTACACCGTTAAAAGCTAGTGAACCATCACACCTTCTAAAGACAGACACATCTATGTTTGTGAATAAACAGTTATATCCCATATTGCATAGTTGACTAACAGATAGTAAATTATATCCCAGAGACTCAACTAAAAACACATTAGAAATAGAGTGCTCATTTGAGATTGCAATTTTACCTAACCCTTTTACCTTGCCTTGGTTCCCATCACCGAATATTATTGAATCTTGGGAATCCTTGTTTTTGACGTAGGAGGTGAACATCTTCTTCTCCCCCGTCATATGGTTTGTGCATCCGCTGTCGATAATCCAGCTTGAACCCCCGGATGCATAAACCTGCAAGGCAATTTTAGGCTTGGGTCTTAGGTACCCAACTCATGTTGGGTCCTACAAGGTTAGCACAAATATCCTTAGGGACCCAAATGCAAGTTTTGTCTCCCTTGCATTTTGCCCCTAATTTTATAGCAACTATCTTCCTATCCTTTCTACAAATAGCAAAGGAAGCATTTAAAGCATGATATATTGTAGAAGGTTCATGAACTTTCCTAGGAACATTAACAACATTTCTCCTAGGCATATGATGAACAATGTTTCTTCTAAACACATTTCTACCATGCATATAGGAAGAACTAGAAGCAAACATAGCATGAGAGTCAAAAGCATCATAAGCATTACTACTCTTATAAGACTATCTTCTATCATTGTACATAAAAGCATGGTTCTTTTTAGTACTACTAGCCATAGGGGCCTTTCCTTTCTCCTTGGCGGAGATGGGAGCCTTATGGCTTGTCAAGTTCTTGGCTTCCCTCTTGAAGCCAAGCCCATCCTTAATTGAGGGGTGTCTACCAACCGTGTAGGCATCCCTAGCAAATTTTAGTTTATCAAAATCACTCTTGCTAGTCTTAAGTTGGACATTAAGACTAGCCACCTCGTCATTTAATTTAGAAATGCAAGCTAGGTGTTTACTACAAGCATCAATGTTAATATCTTTACACCTAGTGCAAGTTACAACATTTTCTACACAAGAGTTAGATTTACTAGCGATCTCTAACTTAGCATTCAAATCATCATTAACACTTCTTAAATTAGCGATGGATTCATGACAAGTAGATAATTCACAAGAGAGCATTTCATTCCTCTTAATTTCTAGAGCAAGAGAACTTTGTGCACTAACAAATTTATCATGCTCCTCATATAAAAGATCCTCTTGTTTTTCTAGTAATCTATTCTTGTCATTCAAAGCATCAATCAACTCATTAATCTTATCAATTTTAGATCTATCTAATCCCTTGAATAAGCATGAGTAATCTATCTCATCATCATCACTAGACTCATCCTCACTTGAAGAAGCATAAGTACTAGTATCATGAGTGCTTACCTTCTTCTCCCTTGCCATGAGACAAGTGTGATGCTCATTGGGGAAGAGGGATGACTTGTTGAAGGCGGTGGCGGCGAGTCCTTCATTGTCGGAGTCGGACGTGGAGCAATCCGAATCCCACTCCTTTCCAATATGTGCCTCGCCCTTTGCCTTCTTGTAATTCTTATTCTTTTCCCACTTTCCACTCTTCTTTTCCTGGTCACTATCATTATCGGGACAATTAGCGATAAAGTGACCAATCTTACCACACTTGAAGCATGAGCGCTTCCCCTTCGTCTTGTTCTTGTTTGGATGCTCCTTGCGACCCCTTAGTGCCGTCTTGAAACGCTTGATGATGAGGGCCATTTCTTCATCATTAAGCCCGGCCGCCTCAATTTGTGCCACCTTGCTAGGTAGCGCCTCCTTGCTCCTTGTTGCTTTGAGAGCAATAGTTTGAGGCTCTTGGATTGGGCCATTTAATGCGTCATCCACGTATCTAGCTTCCTTGATCATCATCCGCCCGCTTACAAACTTTCCAAGTATCTCCTCGGGCGTCATCTTGGTGTACCTAGGATTCTCACGAATATTGTTCACAAGATGAGGATCAAGGATAGTAAAAGACCTTAGCATTAGGCGGACGACGTCGTGGTCCGTCCATCGCGTGCTTCCATAGCTTCTTATCTTGTTGACAAGGGTTTTGAGCCGGTTGTATGTTTGGGTTGGCTCTTCTCCCCTTATCATCGCGAATCTCCCGAGTTCGCCCTCCACCAACTCCATCTTGGTGAGCATTGTGACGTCGTTCCCCTCATGAGAGATCTTGAGGGTGTCCCAAATTTGCTTGGCGTTATCCAAGCTGCTCACTTTGTGATATTCATCCCTGCACAATGAAGCTAGAAGAACAGTAGTAGCTTGTGCATTTTTATGAATTTGCTCATTAATGAACATGGGACTATCCATACTATCAAAGTGCATTCCACTCTCTACAATCTCCCATATACTAGGATGGAGAGAGAACAAGTGACTACGCATTTTGTGACTCCAAAATCCGTAGTCCTCTCCATCAAAATGAGGAGGTTTACCAAGTGGAATAGATAATAAATGAGCATTTGTACTTTGAGGAATACGAGAGTAATCAAAAGAAAAGTTCGAATTGACCGTTTTCTTTTTCTCGTAGTCGTCGTCGTCCTTTTGGGAAGAAGAAGATTCGTCGCTGTCGTAGTAGACTATATCCTTGATGCGACTTGTCTTCTTCTTCCTCCCGTCTTTTCTTTTGTGGTTCGAGCCCGAGTCCGTAGGCTTGTCATCTTTCGGCTCATTGAAGATAGACTCCTTCTCGTTGTTGTTGACCACCATCCCCTTTCCCTTAGGATCCATCTCTTCGGGCGATTAGTCCCTTCTTGAAGAGAACGGCTCCGATACCAATTGAGAGCACCTAGAGGGGGGGGGGGGTGAATAGGTGATCCTGTAAAACTTGAAAATTAAGCCACAAAAACTTGGTTAAGCGTTAGCACAAATAATGCCAAGTGGCTAGAGAGGAGTCTCAGCAAAACACAATAACCACAAGATATCAATCACAGAGATGGCACAGTGGTTATCCCGTGGTTCGGCCAAGACC
The DNA here is from genome assembly GCF_902167145.1 of Zea mays. Lineage (NCBI taxonomy): Eukaryota > Viridiplantae > Streptophyta > Magnoliopsida > Poales > Poaceae > Zea > Zea mays. The sequence continues at coordinate 66,810,257 of NC_050105.1, forward strand.
AACGCTTGCCTACTCCACGTTGTGGCGTCCCAACGGACGAGGGTTGCAATCAACCCCTCTCAAGCGGTCCAAAGACCCACTTGAATACCACGATGTTTTGCTTTGCTTTTCTTAATCCCGTTTGCGAGGAATCTCCACAACTTGGAGTCTCTCGCCCTTACAAAGATGTTCACAAAGAAGCACGGAGTAAGGGAGGGATTAGCAACTCACACAGGACACAAAGATCACAGCAAATACGCACACACAAGACCCAAACTTAAGCTCAAGAGACTAGCACACTAGAACGGAGCTCAAATCACTAGAATGTCGAACAAGTGCGCAGGAATGGAGTGTGAGTGATCAAGAGTGCTCAAGGAATGCTTAGATGTACTCCTCCATGCGCCTAGGGGTCCCTTTTATAGCCCCAAGGCAGCTAGGAGCCGTTGAGGGCAATCTGGGAAGGCAATTCTTGCCTTCTGTCGCCTGGCGCACCGGACAGTCCGGTGCACACCGGACACTGTCCGGTGCGGATTTCTTTCCTTAAATGGCGAAGCCGACCGTTGGCAGCCTGAGAGCCGTTGGCGCACCGGACATGTCCGGTGCACACCGGACAGTCCGGTGCCCCCTTCTAGCCGTTGGCTCGGCCACGTGTCCCGCGCGGATCGCGCGGCCGACCGTTGGCCCGGCCGACCGTTGGCTCACCGGACAGTCCGGTGAATTATAGCCGTACGTCGCCGATGAAATCCTGAGAGCAGCGAGTTCGCACGAGCCAGCCTGGCGCACCGGACACTGTCCGGTGTCTTGGCTGCTCGAGCCAAGACATTTCCAATTGTTCTTTTCCTGTTTCCAGCACTTAGACACAATACATTAGTCTTTAAAACAATGTACTAAGTCTGAGAAACATACCTTTTGACATGATTTGCACTTTGTCCACTACATTGCATAGATCAACACAAAAGCATTTGCGTTGGCACTCAATCACCAAAATACTTAGAAATGGCCCAAGGGCACATTTCCCTTTCAGTAAGTCTCGCTAGGTTGTGTTATGTGTTTCTCTTGCCTTGTTATCTAGGTGGTATTGTAAATGTTCAAACCTTTTTGCAAAAAAATGTTATCCATCCTGCTCATGAGAAGATCCCCCCAACAACCTTGAGCTTAGCAAGTGAAACCTTTTAAAAAAATTCATGTGCTTGTTTTGATGTTTCTAGCCCTTGTGTGTTTTACACTTGAATTTACACCTGCACAGTTTATAGAACCTCATAGCTTGACCGCTAGACCAACCCAAGTCTCCTTGTGCACTTAAAAAAATTTGTTGTTGGGTCTAGTTGCGCAAACCATATGCCAGCCATGTTTCTTTCCGTAAATCCTTAATCCAAAAACTTCATAGCATTTCTGTTGATCATCCTAGCAAATCTTGTTTTCCTACTTCTCCTTTGTCCGAATCTGGTAATCTTTTTCCTTGTGAATCATGTTGTGGCCTTATCTTCCAAATCTCTGGATCCTTTAATGATTCTGCCCTATTATCTGGTTATCTGCTATAACCCGTTCTCAAGTATCGGATGTTAATTTACCTAAATCTCTCATTTGCAGTCTTTCTGATGCTCATTCTCTAGGCATCATGACGTCGTTTTATCCATTTTATCTGTCAACAGTGTATCCCTTTGGTTCAATGGATTATGCTGTTGACTTTAGTTCTCTCATGTCTCGGCAAGTTGCCAATCTTGATCTCATGGTTGGTTCCCCTCACATCCACTCTCGTATAAATCTCTGACCTGATAATCTCCATGTTGATCATAAAATAGTTCTCTGAGTTGAAGAAAATTCTCATGTGATGCTCTTTCACCAGCAATCTCTATTTCAACTCCGGTCACATTCTTATTTTCTGAGCCATACTCTCATGGGCTCCATCTATCTGTGCTATGTGGATTTCTCATTGGTTGCGTTTGGTAATGATGTCATGGCTAACAACTGATGGCGCCGCAACGAAACCGAGAGCCTCCTGTGGGCGCGCACACATGGTTGAGCTACTCGGCACGCGCTGGTAGCACGGTTAATAGTCGTGATCCATTACGAGACTATACTAATGTGCTATCTTTTGTGAACATTCTCTCAAAGTGATCGCTGCATTTTATCTCAACATGTCGTGATATTATATCCGAATCTATCGACAGTATCTTATCTATCGACAGTATCTTGTCAGATCCCATCTCATGAATTTGCATCTATCTCCAACCTGGGAGTTACATGCTTCTCCACCCTTGAAGATCCTCATTCGAATCTCGGGACGAGATTCTTTTAAGGGGGGAAGGCTGTGACACCCCATGTTCAACCTCTAATTAATTCTTATTCAAATCAACTTGTTATCTCTATATCATCATTCATCTATATCCATCAAGTGTATTCTAAAAATTTCTAGAAGGTTGAACCAAGTACTCACATAAAAGATGAATCCTATACTTGCTTGAAACTTCTCGTTTAGAAAAATCCAAATTTTGAAACTCAATCAAACCTTGCCATTTTGCTCAAACAACTATATATCAACTCTACAACAAAAGTTATTGAGGGTCCATGCCAAGAAAATGTCGAGAGAATACACCGATTGCCTTAAAAATATAGTTTGAAACTTTATAATGATACTACATTGACCAAAGTGAAACTTTAATTTTGTCGGGGACCATAATTAGGGGTACCCCCAAGACTCCTAATCTCAGCTGGTAACCCCCATCAGCACAAAGCTGCAAAGGCCTGATGGGTGCGATTAAGTCGAGGCTCGATCCACTTAAGGACACGATCTCACCTCGCCCGAGCCCAGCCTCGGGCAAGGGCAGGCGACCCCGGAGGATCTACGTTTCACCCGAGGGCCCCCTCAAGCAGCGGACACACCTTCGGCTCGCCCGAGGCCCGGTCTTCGCCAAGAAGCAACCCTGGCCAAATCACCACGACGACCGACCGTATCGCAGGAGCATTTAATGCGAAGATGGCCTGACACCTTATCCTGACGCGCGCCCTTCAGTCAAAAGAGCCGAAGTGACTGTAGTCACTTCGCCGCTCCACTAACCGGCCTGACAAGAGGACAGCGCCGCCTGTGCCGCTTCGACTGCTGTGCCACTCGACAGAGTGAGGCTGACAGCAGCCAAGTCCGGCCTCGGGCGCCATAGGAAGCTCCGCCTCGCCCGATCTCAGGGCTCGGACTCGGCCTCGGCCCCGGAAGACGACGAACTCTGCCTCGCCCGACCCCAGGGCTCGGACTCGGCCTCGACCCCGGAAGACGACGAACTCCGCTTCGCCCGACCCTAGGGCTCGGACTCGGCCTCGGCCCCGGAAGACGACGAACTCCGCCTCGCCCGACCCCAGGGCTCAGACTCAGCCTTGGCCTCAACCGACGGTCTCCGCCTCGCCCGACCCAGGGGCTCGGACTTGACCTCGACCTCGGAAGACAGACTCGACCTTGACCTCGGAGGAGCCTTCGCCTCGCCCAACCTAGGGCTCGGACCGACCACGCCACAGGAGGGGCCATCATTACCCTACCCCTAGCTAGCTCTGGCTACGGGGGACAAGACCGGCGTCCTATCTGGCTCGCCCCGGTAAAACAAGTAATGATGGCGCCCCGCGTGCTCCATGACGACGGCAGCTCTCAGCCCCCTTACGGAAGCAAGGAGACGTCAGCAAGGACTCGACAGCCCCGACAGCTGTCCTTCCGCAAGGCTCCAGCGCTCCTCCGACGGCCACGACATTACACGAACAGGGTGCCAAAACCTCTCCGGCTGCCACGACGGCATGTACTTAGGGCACTAGCTCCTCTCTGCTAGACACGTTAGCACGCTGCTACATCTCCCATTGTACACCTGGACCCTCTCCTTACGCCTATAAAAGGAAGGTCCAGGGCCCTCTTATAGAGGGTTGGCCGCGCGGGGGAACGGGACGGCGCGCATAAGCCTTCTCGCTCTCCCCCACGCGGACGCTTGTAACCCCCTACTGCAAGCGCACCCGACCTGGGCGCGGGACAAACATGAAGGCCGCGGGTTTCCCCTTTTACGCCTGTCTCCCTCCGGCTTCTCCCCCCTTCGCGCTCTGTCTCGCGCCGACCCATCTGGGCTGGGGCACGAGGCGACAATTTACTCGTCGATCTAGGGACCCCCCGGGGTCGAAACGCCGACCGTTGGCGCGCCAGATAGGGGCCTGCTGCGTGTTGATGAACAACTTCCCGTCAAGCTCCAGATGGGCAGTCTCCAGCAACCTTTCCAGCCCAGGACGGAGCTCCGTTTCGGGAGTCTTGAGTTCATGTCCCTCGACGGCAGCTACGACATGATACTCCTTCCCCCGCCGCGCGACAGCGACAATGGCGGCCGACGACCCGCCCGCTGGCGGCGGAATCGACGACGTCTTCCCCACATGGCGGTAGAACAACATTCGGGTTTGTCCCGTCGTCTCCCCCACCGACAGAGGAGGAGGCGGGGCAACCAAGGCCAAGCAGGAGGCGGCACCTCGTTGGCTGTCGAGCGAGTTGACGACGCCGGCGCCCCAACGGGGGACACGTCGGGCATCGACTTCGTGTCTGAGACGAAGACGAGCGCCGTTTCCCCGCAACACGCCAACTCCAAGCGGACAGACGACGCCAGCACGCTCGCAAAAGACTTGCTGGGCGTCACCCTCGTACATGAGACGACGGTGCAGTCTGCCCCTGACGTAACTTCGTCACCGCCCGTCGACCAAGAGGTACCGACCGATTCCCATCTCGTGCCTTTTGGATTCAGCCTCGACCCACCAAGCGACTTCGCTTCGGTGAACGCTTTCATAGAGGCGAGTCCAAATCCTCCGGGGTACGGTATGCGGTCACCCTAGGACTGGCTGAGAGCCGTCTCGACCTACGGGCCCTCGGGTTCCTAGGAAGATGACGAGCCCGACCTTTGTTGGGATTTCTCCGGACTTGGTAACCCCAGTGCCATGCGGGACTTCATGACCGCATGCGACTACTGCCTCTCCGATTGTTCCGATGGTAGCCGCAGCTTCGGCGACGAGGACTGCGGCCCAAGTCGTGAATGTTTCCACGTCGATCTAGGGGGTCCTGGTGATGGCAACCATCTTGGTATACCGGAGAACGGTGATCCCCCTAGGCCTGCGCCTCGCGTTGACATCCTTCAGGAGCTAGCTGTGGTCCCAGTCCCTGCGGGGGGTCAGGACCCACAGCTCGAGCAAATCCGCGAGATGCAGGCCAGGCTCGACGAGGGAGCAGGAACACTTGAGCCGTTCCGCCGGGATATCGGGCAGGAATGGGCAGGCCAACCTCCGGCCGGAGAAGCGCGTCATCTACCCTAGGGCATCCAACACCGCATCGCCGACGATGTCAGGGCAAGGCCGCCACCGGCTTCCAGTGGGGTCGGCCATAACCTGGCTGCAGCGGCAATACTTCTCCGCGCGATGCCGAAACCATCAACCACCGAGGGGCGGCGTATCCAAGGAGAGCTCAAGAATCTCTTGGAGGATGCCGCGGTCCGACGAGCAGAAAGCTCTGCCTCCCGAAGGCAGGGGTACCCCTCGGAACATCGCGCCGCGACTTCCCGATTCATGCGGGAAGCCTCGGTCCACACCGGGCGCACGCGCAACACAGCGCCTGCGGCCCCGGGTCGCCTCGGCAACGAGCACCATCACCGCAACCGTCGAGCCCACCTCGACGAGAAGGTGCGCCGAGGCTACCACCCCAGGCGTGGGGGACGCTACGACAACGGGGAAGATCAGAGTCCCTCGCCCGAACCACCCGGTCCACAGGCTTTCAACCGGGCTATACGACGAGCGCCGTTCCCGACCCGGTTCCGAACCCCGACTACTATCACAAAGTACTCGGGGGAGACGAGGCCGGAACTGTGGCTCGCGGACTACCGGCTGGCCTGCCACCTGGGTGGAACGGACCATGACAACCTCATCATCCGCAACCTCCCCCTGTTCCTCTCCGACACCGCTCGAGCCTGGTTGGAGCACCTGCCTCCGGGGCAGATCTCCAACTGGGACGACCTGGTCCAAGCCTTCGCCGGCAACTTCCAGGGCACGTACGTGCACCCTGGGAACTCCTGGGATCTCCGAAGCTGCCGCCAGCAGCCGGGAGAGTCTCTCCGGGACTACATCCGGCGATTCTCAAAGCAGTGCACCGAGCTGCCCAACGTCACCGACTCGGATGTCATCGGCGCGTTCCTCGCCGGCACCACCTGCCGTGACCTGGTGAGCAAGCTAGGTCGCAAGACCCCCACCAGGGCGAGCGAGCTGATGGACATCGCCACCAAGTTCGCCTCTGGCCAGGAGACGGTTGAGGCCATCTTTCGGAAGGATAAGCAGCCCCAGGGCTGCCAGCCGGAAGATGTCCCCGAGGCGTCCACTCAGTGCGGCACCAAGAAGAAAGGCAAGAAGAAGTCGCACGTGAAACGTGACGCCGCCGACGCGGACCTTGTCGCCGCCGCTGAGTACAAGAACCCTCGGAAACCTCCCGAAGGTGCCAATCTCTTCGACAAGATGCTCAAGGAGCCGTGCCCCTATCATCAGGGGCCCGTCAAGCACACCCTTGAGGAGTGCGCCATGCTTCGGTGCCACTTTCACAAGGCCGGGCCACCTGCGGAGGGTGGCAGGGCCCGCGACGACGATAAGAAGGAAGATCACAAGGCAGGGGAGTTCCCCGAGGTCCACGACTGCTTCATGATCTACGGTGGGCAAGTGGCGAACGCCTCGGCTCGGCACCGCAAGCAAGAGCATCGGGAGGTCTGCTCGGTAAAGGTGGCGGTGCCAGTCTACCTAGACTGGTCCGATAAGCCCATCACCTACGACCAGGGCGACCATCTCGACCGCGTGCCGAGCCCGGGGAAATACCCGCTCGTTGTCGACCCCGTCATCAGCAACGTCAGGCTCACCAAGGTCCTCATGGACGGAGGCAGCAGCCTCAACATCATCTACGCCGAGACCCTCGGGCTCCTGCGGATCGATCTGTCCCCGGTCCAGGCAGGCGCGGCGCCTTTCCACGGGATCATCCCCGGGAAACGCGTCCAGCCCCTCGGACAACTCGATCTACCCGTCTGCTTCGGGACTCCCTCCAACTTCCGAAGGGAAACCCTCACGTTCGAGGTGGTCGGGTTCCGAGGAACCTACCACGCGGTGTTGGGGAGGCCATGCTACGCCAAGTTCATGGCCATCCCCAACTACACCTACCTCAAGCTCAAGATGCCGGGCCCCAATGGGGTCATCACCGTCGGCCCCACGTATCGACACGCGTACGAATGCGATATGGAGTGCGTGGAGTACGCCGAGGCCCTCGCCGAATCCGAGGCCCTCATCGCCGACTTGGAGAGCCTCTCCAAGGAGGCGCCAGACGTGAAACGCCATGCGGCAACTTCGAGCCAGCGGAGACGGTTAAGTCTGTCCCTCTCGACCCCAGCAACGACACCTCCAAGCAGATCCGGATCGGCTCCGAGCTCAATCCCAAATAGGAAGCAGTGCTCATCGACTTTCTCCGCGCAAACGCCGATGTTTTCGCGTGGAGTCCCTCAGACATGCTCGACATACCGAGGGATGTCGCCGAGCACTCGCTGGATATCCGAGCTGGAGCCCGACCCGTGAAGCAGCCTCTGCGCCGATTCGACGAAGAAAAGCGCAGAGCCATAGGCGAGGAGATCCACAAGCTAATGGCGGCAGGGTTCATCAAAGAGGTATTCCATCCCGAATGGCTTGCCAACCCTGTGCTTGTGAGAAAGAAAGGAGGGAAATGGCGGATGTGTGTAGACTACACTGGTCTAAACAAAGCATGTCCAAAAGTTCCCTACCCTCTACCTCGCATCGATCAAATCATGGATTCCACTACTAGGTGCGAAACCATGTCTTTCCTCGATGCCTACTCAGGGTATCACCAAATCAGGATGAAAGAGTCCGACCAGCTTGCGACTTCTTTCATCACACCTTTCGGCATGTACTGCTATGTTACCATGCCGTTCGGTTTGAGGAATGCGGGTGTGACATACCAAAGGTGCATGAACCACGTGTTCGGCGAACACATTGGTCGAACGGTCGAGGCCTACGTCGATGACATCATAGTCAAGACGAGGAAAGCCTCCGACCTCCTTTCCGACCTTGAAGCGACATTCCGGTGTCTCAAGGCGAAAGGCGTAAAGCTCAATCCCGAGAAGTGCGTCTTCGAGGTCCCCCGAGGCATGCTCTTGGGGTTCATCGTCTCCGAGCGGGGCATCAAGGCCAACCTGGAGAAAATCGCGGCCATCACCAACATGGGGCCCATCAAGGACTTGAAAGGCGTGCAGAGGGTCATGGGATGCCTTGCGGCTCTGAGTCGTTTCATCTCGCGCCTCGGCGAAAGAGGCCTGCCTCTGTACCGCCTCTTAAGAAAGTCCGAGTGCTTCACTTGGACCCCTGAGGCCGAGGAAGCCCTCGGGAACCTGAAGGCGCTCCTCACGAACGCGCCCATCTTGGTGCCCCCCGCGGCCGGAGAAGCCCTCTTGATCTACGTCGCCGCTACCACTCAGGTGGTCAGCGCCGCGATCGTGGTTGAGAGACAAGAAGAGGGGCATGCATTGCCCGTCCAGAGGCCCGTCTACTTCATCAGTGAGGTACTGTCCGAGACCAAGATCCGCTACCCACAAATTCAGAAGCTGCTGTACGCGGTGATCCTGACGCGGCGGAAGTTGCGACACTACTTCGAGTCTCATCTGGTGACTGTGGTGTCATCCTTCCCCCTGGGGGAGATCATCCAGTGCCGAGAGGCCTCGGGTAGGATTGCAAAGTGGGCGGTGGAAATCATGGGCGAGACAATCTCGTTCGCCCCTCGGAAGGCCATCAAGTCCCAAGTCTTGGCGGACTTTGTGGCTGAATGGGTCGATACCCAGCTCCCAACAGCTCCGATCCAACCGGAACTCTGGACCATGTTTTTCGACGGGTCGCTGATGAAGACAGGGGCAGGCGCGGGCCTGCTCTTCATCTCGCCCCTCGGGAAGCACCTACGCTACGTGCTACGCCTCCACTTCCCGGCATCCAACAATGTGGCTGAGTACGAGGCTCTGGTCAACGGGTTGCACATCACCATCGAGCTAGGGGTCCGACGCCTCAACGCTCGCGGTGACTCGCAGCTCGTCATCGACCAAGTCATGAAGAACTCCCACTGCCGCGACCCGAAGATGGAGGCCTACTGCGATGAGGTTCGGCGCCTGGAAGACAAGTTCTACGGGCTCGAGCTCAACCACATCGCCCGACGATACAACGAAACTGCGGACGAGCTGGCTAAGATAGCCTCGGGGCGGACAACGGTTCCCCCCGGACGTCTTCTCCCGAGACCTGCATCAACCCTCCGTCAAGACCGACGACGCGCCCGAGCTCGAGGCACCCTCGGCTCAGCCCGAGGTACCCTCGGCTCAGCCCGAGGCACCCTCGGCTCGGCCCGAGGCACCCTTGGCCCCCGAGGGTGAGGCACTGCGCATCGAGGAGGAGCGGAGCGGGGTCACGCCTAATCGAAACTGGCAGACCCCGTACCTGCAATATCTCCACCGAGGAGAGCTACCCCTCGACCGAGCCGAAGCTCGGCGGTTGGCACGGCGCGCCAAGTCGTTCGTCTTGCTGGGGGACGGGAAGGAGCTCTACCACCGCAGCCCCTCGGGCATCCTCCAGCGATGCATATCCATCGCCGAAGGCCAGGAGCTCTTACAAGAAATACACTCGGGGGCTTGCGGTCATCACGCAGCGCCTCGAGCCCTTGTTGGAAACGCCTTCCGACAAGGTTTCTACTGGCCGACCGCGGTGGCCGACGCCACTAGAATTGTCCGCACCTGCCAAGGGTGTCAGTTCTATGCGAGGCATACACACTTGCCTGCTCAGGCCCTGCAGACGATACCCATCACCTGGCCGTTTGCTGTGTGGGGCTGGACCTCGTCGGCCCCTTGCAGAAGGCACCCGAGGGCTACACGCACCTGCTGGTCGCCATCGACAAATTCTCCAAGTAGATCGAGGTCTGACCCCTAAACAACATCAGGTTCGAACAGGCGGTGGCGTTCTTCACCAACATCATCCATCGTTTTGGGGTCCCGAACTCCATCATCACCGACAACGGCACCCAGTTCACCGGCAGAAAGTTCCTGGACTGCTGCGAGGATCACCACATCCGGGTGGACTGGGCCGCCGTGGATCACCCCATGACGAATGGGCAAGTAGAGCGTGCCAACGACATGATTCTGCAAGGGCTCAAGCCGCGGATCTACAACGACCTCAACAAATTCGGTAAGCGATGGATGAAGGAGCTTCCCTCGGTGGTCTGGAGTCTGAGGACAACGCCGAGCCGAGCCACGGGCTTCACACCGTTCTTTCTAGTCTATGGGGCCGAGGCCATCTTGCCCACAGACTTAGAATACGGTTCCCCGAGGACGAGGGCCTACGACGACCAAAGCAATCGAGCTAACCGAGAAGACTCACTGGACCAGTTGGAAGAGGCTCGGGACATGGCCTTACTACACTCGGCGCGGTACCAGCAGTCCCTGCGACGCTACCACGCCCGAGGGGTTTGGTCCCGAGACCTCCAGGTGGGCGACTTGGTGCTTCGGCTGCGACAAGGCGCCCGAGGGCGACACAAGCTCACGCCTCCCTGGGAAGGGCCGTTCGTCATCGCCAAAGTTCTAAAGCCCGGGACGTACAAGCTGGCGAACAGTCAAGGCGAAGTCTACAACAACGCTTGGAACATCCGACAGCTACGTCGCTTCTACCCTTAAGATGCTTTCAAGTCGTTTGTACACCTCGTTCACACACAAAGTCTAATCATCAAGGAAGGGTCAGCCTTGCCTCGGCAAAGCCCGACCCTCCCTCGGGGGCTAGAAGGGGGGAACCCCCTCTCGACAAAATTTTCCTCGAAAAAAGTCTTCCATCAAAAAGGTTTCCGCGTCTCCCGGCTATATCAGTAACAGGACCCCAAGAAACGAATAAGGGCGCATGTAAGTGGCAAGGCCGACTGAGCCAAGGGACTCCTACACCTCTGGGATACGGATACCTCACTCGTCACCTACCACAAGAAATGACTCTTACTTGGGCAAGCTACCCTGCTACTGACGAACGGGTCCGGATACGCAAAACGGAAGGAAAAGGAGCACAACCTTATATTACGATAATAAAGTGTTCGGGCCTCGGCGGCCGCAAAAGACACATATGCATTCAAAGAAGACTGCTCCGGCAGAGTCAGGCGTCGCCCAGAGAAGGAGCCGCGCCCTCGGCTTCGTCCCCACCTTCGGCAAGGTCCGCCCCGGCCTCGGACGACAGCGCAGGAGGGAGGACCTCTGCCTCGAAGATGGATGCCAGCACCGCGCTTGGGCCCACGGCGGCCGCGTTGAGCCTCTGGACTTCGGCCAGAGCGGCTTCATCTTCGTCGGGGAGGCAATACCCCTCGCTGACTCGCTCCAGATCCACGACATAGTGGGAAGCAAGCACGGCGAAGGCCCGCCTGACGCCGTGATGCAGAGCCTCGCGGAGTCTACCACGCGCATGGTCGCCCAAGGCCTGCAGGCGAATTTGAGGGGAGCTTCCCGAGGGGACGTCGTCAAAGCCAAAGACTCGGCAGAAGGCCGAGATGGCCTCAGACATGGCCGCGTGGTCGGCCTCCCTCTGCTCGGCCGCCTAAGCAAGCGCCTTGGTAGACTTACCAAGGGCAGACTCGAGCTCTGCGAACAGCCAAAGCGGAAGACCTCAAACACAAGTTGAGGAACCGAGCTGAAACAAAAACTTAAAACAGCCAAGACATACCTCCGGCTCGGGAACGCTGCTCCGAGGATGCGTCTTGGGCCACGGCTAGGTCTGCTGCAAGGGCTCCGGCCCGAGCAGACGCCTCGGCTAACTGGACTCCAAGAGCCTCAGCCCAGCTTTCAGCCTCGGCGGCCCGGCCCCGAGATTGGTCCCGCTCGCCGGTGACCTGGTCAAGCTCCGACTGCTGCCGCTGCTGCTTCTGCTCCCAGATCGACACAGAGCAACCGAAGGTCCGCCACCTTGGTGTTCTGTTGGGAGAGGCACGCCGTAGCCCTGGCAAGCGTGGTCCTCAGGGACCGCAGCGAATCCCAGACATCGACCTCGCGGCGGATGAACGACGACTTGGCGGCGCTCAGATCCGTCAGATCCTGAGGGAAGGAAGCGGGGCGTCACAAAGAACGCCTCGATCACGAGAAAGGTATGCCTGAAATTATTACCTGGAGGAACTTGGGAACGTCCCTGCAAAGGACCTTCAAGGTCGACCGGAGCGACCCCACCGTTGCCTCGGCACACTCGTGAAGCCCGTCCCAAGACTGCTCTTCCCGCTCATCATCGAGAACGAAGAGGGGATCCGAGGCCCCACGGGTCCGGAACCGAAGCAACTGGCGCCGCCCCTCGGGACTGCGCCGCGCGGGGACAAGGCTGTCGCTCGACGGGACAGGTCACGGTCTCGCTCCCCCCTCCTCCGAGGCACCAAGTAGTGACGCCTCGGCCATCTCAGCATCGACGGCGACGAGTGGCTCCACGGCCAGAACGGCAACGACCTCGGCAGCAGCCGGCGCCAGCGCCGACAGCATGTCTGGTGGGCCCGAGGCCATGGCCGCGCCAGCAGCCTCCCCCGGCGCGACGGCCGCCTCGACAGAAGAGCCAGCCTCGGGAGCTCGCTCCACGGCAACTGGTGCCGCCTGAGCCCCCCGCTGTGGGGCGTCTTGCGAGGAGGTCAGCTGGTCGGTGAGGCCCGGCGCGGCACTAGCTGCGGAAGCCGACGCCATCTTGAGGACCTTCCGGGGAGCCAGATCGGTCGGACCGTGACTCCGCTTGCTAAGGAGAAAAGGAAAATCAGGGTCGGGACATATGAAGGAGGAGCCAGGACGAAGATATCCTAAGATACTTACCCACTCCAGGCCATAATCAACCGTGCCTGTGGGGAGGTCTCTCGAACCTCGACCCCCGAAGGTACCACCGAGGTCTGCCTCGCTGCCAACTTCGGTACCATCCTCGCCTTGGGCGCCCGAGGCACCCGAGGGATGGACTGCTCAGAAGCAGCCACAACGACCCGAGGATCGCCCTCCTGCGCAGCCGGGACAGGCGACGGTTCTCGGGGAACAGGCAGCCCGGTCTGACTCCCCGGGGTCACCTCAACTTCCCTGGCCGAGGGGTCAAGTACCCCCTCGGTCTGCCCCCGCTCTTCGGACCGGGACCCCGACGTCCTGGCCCCGGATACCGACGGCATCAGCCCGCTCGGGGGCTGGCTTGACGACCCTGGCCCAGCCTCAGATCCGGCCTGAGGCCAAGGCGGGCAGCCATATCGTCGTCTTCATTGTCGTCTTCATCGTCGTCGTCGTCATCAGGCGTCTCCGGTGACGGCTCCCTCGGGAGCCCATCCCTCTCCTGCCGACGACGGAGCTTTTCCAAGGCGCCCCGAGCCCGCATCCGCTCGCGGGCCCGAGCCTTCTTCGTGTCCTTTTTCTCCTTCCTCTTCTCCGCGGCAACCCTCTGCGCAGCTCGGTCCATCGCGTCCTCCGAGACCGGTGGCGGGAAAGGCTTGTGATGCTCTACCTCCTGGAGACAGACAAAAAGTCTCGGCTGCGAGAACCAAGGGCAATCCGACGCAAGGAGAAAGAAGGAGCGGACACTCACCAGGGACACAAACCCGCGGTCAGGACGCATCAAGGGCTGGGAAAGGGCGTCGGCGTCCGGCTTCCCCAACGTGACGGCTACCCGCTTGTGGAGGTCGTCGACGGGAAGGGGATCCGAGGACATCCGCAAACCTTTCAAGTCGGCCTCTGGCGTCATCTCCCAAAGCGGCAGCCGCCGCTCCATCAAGGGAAGCACCCTCCGGCGATGAATGGCGGCAACCACTCCCGCAGCGGTGAGCCCTCCTTTCCGCAACTCCCCCAGGGCCTTCAGAAGGGGCTGGAGATTCTTCTGTCTGTCGTGTGGGGTCCCGTAGCGCCAGTTATTGGCGGCGGCGGTCACCACTCGCTGAGAAAACGACGGGAGCCTCCCGTCGTCGTTTCGGAGATAGAACCACCGGCGCTGCCACCCTTTGTTCGAGGACGCAAGGATGGCGGGGATATACTGCGGCGCCCGCGACTGCATCAGCTGGAGGATACAGCCGCCAGCCCACACTACCGTGCGGACCCTTCTCTCCCCCGTCGGCAAGGCAAAAAGCTCCGCGGAGAAGAGATGAGTCCACAGGTCCCAGTGAGGGTCAATCCCCAAGTATCCTTCACAAACCGCCGCGAAGATGACGGCTTGCGAGATGGAGTTAGGACTGAGGTTGTGCAGCTCCACCCCGTAGACGTGCAGAATCGCCCGCATAAAACGGCTTGCCGGCACTCCGAACCCCCGCTCGTGAAAGGAGACGAAGCTCACGACATACCCCGGCGGCGGGGATGGGGCGGCTCCGCTCAGGGGGGGGGGCATCCACTCCGGCTGCGGGTCACCGGAGAGAGGGCGAAGTAAACCCTCAGCAACGAGGTCCTCCAGGTCATCCGCCGTGACGGTGGAGAAAGGCCACGGGTCGCGCGACGGAACAATGGTCACCCGGTCGGCCATCACCAAGCAGAGGAGGTGGCGGCGGAAAGGACTGGGTGAGCGGTTTCCTTTCTCTGGCTATTCCCTCGGGTTGCAAAAACCTAAGAAGGAGGCAAGTAGCAGAGCAAAGAACCGTCACCGGTCCCTCTCCCGAATATATAAAGGCCCAGGCGAGACCCATTCAACACTTCACCCGAACCCGCCGCGGGATTCAAAACTCAAAGCGAAACACCCGTTCCTCGAACGGCTCGCGCACGCAACGGCCGCCCCGTGAACCACTCGTCCCATCGCATTAACTCTGTGGCAGGACGGGCGACACCTTTGGCGGGCGAAGCAGGCGACGCTTCGCTTCCACCATAATGACCGCGTCAAAAAAGGTGCGCCACGTCATTCGATTTCGTATCCTTTTCCTCTTCCTCTTTCTCTCTCTTACAACAGGGACCAGGAAAGGGGATACCCCGAAAGGGATCCTTCTCCACGAAGGAAACGGGCCCCGAGCCCCCCTACTGATCAGAGGTTCGAAGGCTGCCCCTCGGAGGGGTTCAACAGCCGCCTCAGAGCGCTCGGGCTCCGCGCCCACTACTGGTTAGAGGTTCGAAGGCCGGTCCCTCGGAAGGGTTCAACGGCCACCTCAGGCCACTCGGGCTCCGCGCCCACTACTGATCAGGGGTTCGTAGGCTGGCCCTCGAAAGGGTTCGACAGCCACCTCAGACGCAGAGCGAGGGATGACCCTGGGTACGTTCGATACATAACCAAGGCTCGGGCTACGCTCCCGAGGTACCCTAGGACATTTCCGAGACCAACGGGAACAATTTTTGTAACGGAATCCCATCAGAGGGAGGCATCGAGCCCTCGGACCCCGTCAAAAGGGAACCGGGTCCGGCAAATCACCCGCAGGTACTTTTGGAGCGCGCCTCCGGGCCACTAGCCGACCCCTAACAAATGGGGCACGGGCGTCCACTCGGATTACCCGTTAGCAGCTCACTGGAGACACCATGTTCGGCGCCCTCCAAGGGCAACATGGCGCTTCCCCCCCTCCTCCTTGTGGAAAGGCGACGCAGGGGCGTATGTAAAAAAGTCGAGTCTGTCCTTGACCGCCCTCTCGCTCTGTGCGGAGGCTCGGGGGCTGCTCTCGCAAACCCGGCTCCGGCCAAACCGTTGATAGCGTCAACATACCAGCCCGAGAACTTGGGACCCGACCGTGCACCCGGGCTACGACCAGCTCGCATGAGGGAACAACCAGACCGGCCGAAGCATCGCGAAACGCATTAAGACCTCGAAGGAGTCAAACCATTCCTCCGAGGCCTCGGGGGCTACACCCGGCGGGTGCGCTCGCGCGCACCCACCGGAACAAAACGCAACCGAGAAAGGCCGGTCCCCTTGCAAAAAAGTGCGACAAAAGCCTCCAAGCGAGTATTAACACTCCCTTTGAGGCTCGGGGGCTACTGTCGAGGACCATAATTAGGGGTACCCCCAAGACTCCTAATCTCAGCTGGTAACCCCCATCAGCACAAAGCTGCAAAGGCCTGATGGGTGCGATTAAGTCGAGGCTCGGTCCACTCAAGGACACGATCTTGCCTCGCTCGAGCCCAGCCTCGGGCAAGGGCAGCTGACCCCAGAGGATCTACGTCTCGCCCGAGGGCCCCCTCAAGCAGCGGACACACCTTCGGCTCGCCCGAGGCCCGGTCTTCGCCAAGAAGCAACCCTGGCCAAATCGCCACGACGACCGACCGTATCGCAGGAGCATTTAATGCAAAGATGGCCTGACACCTTATCCTGACGCGCGCCCTTCAATCGATAGAGCCGAAGTGACCGCAGTCACTTCGCCACTCCACTGACCGGCCTGACAAGAGGACAGCGCCGCCTGCGCCGCTCCGACTGCTGTGCCACTCGACACAGTGAGGCTGACAGCAGCCAAGTCCGGCCTCGGGTGCCATAGGAAGCTCCGCCTCGCCCGATCCTAGGGCTCGGACTTGGCCTCGGCCCCGGAAGACGACGAACTCCGCCTCGCCCAACCCCAGGGCTCGGACTTGGCCTCGACCCCGGAAGACGACGAACTCCGCCTCGCCCGACCCCAGGGCTCGGCCTCGGCCCCGGAAGACGACGAACTCCGCCTCGCCCGACCCCAGGGCTCGGACTCGGCCTCGGCCCCGAAAGACGACGAACTCTGCCTCGCCCGACCCCAGGGCTTGGCCTCAGCCTTGGCCTCAGCCGACGGTCTCCGCCTCGCCCGACCCAGGGGCTCGGACTCGACCTCGACCTTAGAAGACAGACTCGACCTCGACCTTGGAGGAGCCTCCGCCTCGCCCAACCTAAGGCTCGGACCGACCATGCCACAGGAGGGGCCATCATTACCCTACCCCTAGCTAGCTCTGGCTACGGGGGACAAGACCAGTGTCCTATCTGGCTCGCCCCGGTAAAACAAGTAATGATGGCGCCCCGTGTGCTCCATGACGACGGCAGCTCTCAGTCCCCTTACGGAAGCAAGGAGACGTCAGCAAGGACTCGACAGCCCCGACAGCTGTCCTTCCGCAAGGCTCCAGCGCTCCTCCGACGGCCACGACATTACACGAACAGGGTGCCAAAACCTCTCCGGCTGCCACGACGGCATGTACTTAGGGCACTAGCTCCTCTCTGCTAGACACGTTAGCACGCTGCTACATCTCCCATTGTACACCTGGACCCTCTCCTTACGCCTATAAAAGGAAGGTCCAGGGCCCTCTTACAGAGGGTTGGCCGCGCGGGGGAATGGGACGACGCGCATAAGCCTTCTCGCTCTCCCCCACACGGACGCTTGTAACCCCCTACTGCAAGCGCACCCGACCTGGGCGCGGGACAAACACGAAGGCCGCGGGTTTCCCCTTTTACGCCTGTCTCCCTCCGGCTTCTCCCCCTTCGCGCTCCGTCTCGCGCCGACCCATCTGGGCTGGGGCACGCGGCGACAATTTACTCGTCGGTCCAGGGACCCCTCGGGGTCGAAACGCCGACAAATTTATATTCAAGATATGAGGTTTGACCTTTAATAAAAGTTGTAGAACCTGTGTTACACAACAAATATTATATTTAAACCAAGTATTGATTCAATCTCTAAGTATCTCAAACAGTGTCCTCAAGACATAATAAACATCTGATTTCAGAATTCGAATTTTTCTAAGTCTGGAATCAGTGTCGTTTGGGTTGACGTCTCGCGTTTCCAAATTTTTGTTGAACAACTCAAGATTCCCCAAATATAAAAGTTGTTAATAACTAATAGAGGCACAACATACTAAAAGATGGCATTCATCTGACCCATTTTGACAAGGTTTGACATCCATTCTTTAGGGAAATTAACCCTCTGACAGTAGCAAATTTGGACTTAATTATCTCTTAATCTAGTTGGTAAATGGCAGAGAACCCTTAATCAAACTTGTAGTGTATTGTGTGGGAAATATCTTTGCTATAGTGACCCATGTCCGAATCCAAGCAGAAGACACCAAAAAATGCCGCCCAAAGTCGCTACTGTAGCATCCACCACCTGTTCGATGGATTGCTGCAAAGGAGGACGTGTGGCCACTATGCGCAGAGCTTGCATCCGCCATGGCTGCCACTTGTCCACGTTCTTGGCTGCTTCCTCGCCTATAAATGAATGCCCTTGGCCTCCCCAACACTCTCTCCTCTCCTTCCCTTCCCCCACAAGCCACTCCTCCTCCTATCTATTCCAAATGAAGGAGCAGCAGGGAGCAGGCGCCCCTTCCATGGCCGTCGGCCTCCACCAGCAGGCACGCCGCGACGGTCAGTCTTCCACGACAGGACACCGTAGAGCTTCTCAGCTTCTGCCACAGACGCCCAGCCTCTCCCTGTGCTCGCCGGCAAGCCCTGTGCTCGCCCCTTCCTGGACGCGGGCTGCAGACCGCTAGCCCCCTGCCGCTCCCCTGGGCTTGGCTGTTGTTCACGTGAGGTTGAAGAAGCCCCCCTGAGTCTATGACGAGTGGGCCCAAGGCCATAGGTATGGATGCACAAAGTTGCAGATTTTTGTGTTGTGTTCAAAAATTCATATCTCGAGTTTTAGAGCTCCTAAAATCGTGAAATTTGTTTTGTTGGCTTCCTTATTAAATTATTTGACTAGTGGATCTATATGTTGGTATGTTTTAGTGGAAAAGTTTTCGGCAGAAATTCGTATTTAAAAAAACTGGTTTAGAAAATAAATGAACTTGCTTCTCTCCATAGTTTTATTTATAAAACTCCAAAAATGACGAAACTTGTTTTGTTAGTTAGATGTTGTCATACTCCATCTAAGAAAAATATAAAACTTATATGTTGTTCACTGTTTTCTTGGTGTGTTAATTAAAACAAGTTAAATAGAGAAAAGAAGATTGATTTACTTGTTATTTTTGGATCTGTAGCTCTAGTGCTCCAAATGAATTAAAAATTTTACAGTAGACCCTCTGTGTGATGCTTGGTGACTGGTAAAAAGTTCATCAATAGTGGTGCATGTGTAGCTGA
The DNA here is from genome assembly GCF_902167145.1 of Zea mays. Lineage (NCBI taxonomy): Eukaryota > Viridiplantae > Streptophyta > Magnoliopsida > Poales > Poaceae > Zea > Zea mays. The sequence goes on from NC_050105.1 coordinate 66,829,235, forward strand.
GTTAGTGATTTAACTTGTTTGAGACATATTAAGTAGTTTTAAATGGTTTATAAATAAGATATAGATGTAAAAATGGAAAATGGTCTTCCACTGTCGTTTCACGATATTATAGTAGCCTAAGAAAACTTAATATGGTCATGCATTCACAGAAAATAATTAGTTTTAGATTTCACTTGCTCTCACATGCTTTATTGCATTAGTAATTTGTTATTTTTGTAGTAAATACAATATAAAACCTGAGAATGTGAAATTTATACATTAGTCATAATTTGTTATTACCTATACCTCATAAAAATTTCAGCCCCAAATTAGATAGTTTCATTTGGTGCTAAAATGACACACATTTTATAATTATAAGAACAATTAGTGAAAAATTAGAAGTAAACAAAAGCGTGCATGTTTTTTTGAAATGCTTAAGTATCTCAATATAAATTGAAACTTGATAACTAAGTCATAATGATTTAAACTTGAGAAATTGGTGGTAGTGTCTCTCCATGATTTTAATTGATGATTGAGTTGAGTGCTATTGTGCTAGTAAACTGAAATTCCTGCACGTACAGTTTTTGTTGTGCTTAATCTAGTAAATTAAAGTGTGTTTTATGTACATATGTTCTATATAAAAGTTGTAATTAACTTGTGTATCTAGCTCTTCCAAAAATTTAATGAGCTATGGATTAATGGTTTAGAAGTTATACTTTTCACAAATTCAGTATGTGAATCTGTCCAATTTCTGAACAGATTTCAGAGATTGCAATGGTTGCTTAAGTTAATGTTGCAATCAGTTATTTGTGGTCACAAGAAAGTCGTAGATAACTTTATTAACTTGCTTGTGTTAAAATTTTACAGTCATAAGTCTGATCGTTTAGAAGTTATGCTTTTCACAAGTTTAGTAACTGAATCTGTCCAATTCCTGTACAGATTTCAGAGATCACATTGTTTGCTTAAGTTAAGTTTAGAATCAGTCCTTGTTAATTATAAAAAAGTTGTAGATAATTTTATTATATTACTTGTGTTAAATTTTCATGACAATAAACCTGATAGTTTGAGAGTTATAAATTTTATAAGAGGATTGCTGTATTCTGTCTACTGTCAGAACAGATTTCTCAAACTGTATTGTTTGATTTAGTTAAATACAGAATCACTTCTTGGTGATTATAAAAGTTATGTAGTAAGTTTTCTAAGCTTTCCAAAAAGTCTTGGATCACCCTTTTTGGTGGTCTAAAGATTAAGTTAAGGCGTTTGAAGTGTGTAGTCTGAATCTGTCCAAATCTGGACAACAAAGCCTTCCTAGTGTATTTTTAACCTTGATACAGTTTAAATCAACCTGAGTTGTTTATAAATGATTTGTAGACAATTTAATTATATTTCCATAAAGTCTAAGTTCAAATGAATTGGAGGTCTGAGTCTCTAGTTATGAATTTTTGTAGTCACAACCCTGAATCTGTCTAAATATGAACAGAGTTACCGTTTGTCACTATTTAACCTTGTTAAGTGTCTAATCACCTTTAGATGACAATACCACAGTTGTAGAGTGTTTGTTATGCTTTCCAAAAAGTATTTGATCACTATTTTTAGATAAATATCTTGTGAGTTATGACTGATACAAGTAACTGATGTGCTACTGTCTTAGTCATGTTGATTGTGATTGATTACTCTACTCTGTTGTGTTTGTCTTGAGTGTCTGCTTGCTTGTTTTGGTGTTAAGTGCATATGAGTAACAATGATAGTAACTAATATAATTAGGTTATATGTAAGTAACTAGTGCACGTTCCTAAGTAGTAAATTAAATTGTTGAAGTCTAGTAAGTAATCATCTTCAATCAACGTCAATTTAGCAAGTGTCACTATATGGACGAGAAACAAAATTAATGAGATGTTACCATTTCCAATAATTGTGCTGCTAATCTGAGTATTACTAAATAACCAACCTCAATAGATTAGTATAATAAGCAGTGTGATTAATCTATCACTTTCTTGTGTGCCCTTGGATGTATGCTTGCATTAGAGTATTGCGAACAATTGTAAAACCAGATTAAATAACTATTCCTTGTTAACTAAGTCAGTCTATGTGTAAGTCATCGTAAATTATGTGTACTTAACTAGTTTAATCATAAGTAGCCAATGAACGATTAAAGTGAACATGGTAAATGCTTGTACATGTGATGATGTGTTTGCGTTGGTTAATTATAGGTAGTAATCGTCATATTTCCAGTAATGTTGACTTGTTATGCCCGTTGATGTGTAGATAGATAGCGCTAGTGTGTGTGGTTGTTCACGATGTCTCTCTATTTAGTGTTTAGTTCGCTACCGTCTATTTTTGCATTGTCTTATGATATTTTTCACCATATTCATACATGTGCATCCTGCATCTCATTTAGGACCGAGAGATGATCATCGTGCAAGTGATGTGGTGCCAACAACAAGGTGCAGTTGGTGGACGACATGAAGAATGATGGACATAACCAGTGGGTGCTCGCCAAGCGAATACCTCCCCCCACCAAACACTATCTAAGTGTTAAATTAAAGGCAAGCCCCGGTTTTATGCATAACCGTTTATATATATACTATTTTACTACACTTAATGCTTGTAGGTTTGTATTGTGCACTTAAGTGTAGGAGTTGACTGAAACCTTAGTTGCATGAACTCAGGATTCCTTTTGAGATGGATACTAGTATGCTAGATCGAGTAGCTGTTTTACTAATTAGGGATCTCGGTAGAAGTCGAGTGATTTTTCTAGCACTCGCGCGAGGTCAGGAATTGATTGTATCCATTTTATATTGGAATAATGATGGTCTGTTGACAACGGTCCATGGGGACGCGTTGTCTACAAGACGAAAATTGGAATAAGGATTAAGGTGTGGTACCGTGTGTCAAGCCTTTGAACGTATTAAGCACATGCCGAGAAATATGGTAAATCGGTAAGCCTAGTACCTGAGTGAACCTACCCGCAGATTGCCCTCCTCACGCGACCTGAGACGTGGTCTCCCATTCCGGTTATGGTGGGTACAAGTGCGGTCACTGCACGACGGCAGTCGGGGTCAGTGAGGCATTGTACGCCAAGGCGGTGAGCCCCTTTCTGTTGCCAAGGAATCAACGGGGACGGTTGATGTGTGTGGGGACAGAGTGCCTCACCACGTCGTGTGTTTAGGTTTACCTTGCAAGGTTTAAAAACTCGATTCGAATCGTCTGCTTCTCGCAGCTAATGAGACTGCTTGATCTATGCTGCTACATTGAGTAATAAGTGGAAATGAGGTGACTGGCAAAAGATGTTGTTTGATAAAAATGTTTGATACCATGTATGATTAGCTAGGTACACATCTAGTTAAAAAGGATCATACTAAAACTTGAAAAGCTAAAACATGATTTTAGACTCAGCTAGTGCTTTTGGCAAACCAAACCCCTCAACCAAACTAGGGATGGCAATGGGTATGGGTATGGGTATATAACCGCGGATAATTATCGATTGGATATGGGTATGATGGAATTTGGTATCCGCGGGTACGGTTATGGATATAATAAGGTATCCACGGATAAGTTTTTCGCGGGTATGGATATCCAGTATCTATACCTGTTACCCAATGGATATCTGACATGTGGGCCATCCGGATTTAATATATTATCCTAAACTCTATTTTTTCAATTTTTATCTATGACATGTTGATTGGTGCTGAAATTATCATTTGATGATAATTGAATGATAATTGTTTTTGAAATGTGATAAAATTGTTGTTTGATGTTTAATGCTAACATTGTAGTGGGCGGGCGGGTAACGGGTATCCGCCGGATAACGGATACCCGGCGGGTACGGGTATGGGTACAGATCCATATCCACGAACGTTTATGGGTACGTGTATGTGTTGAGTTTTGTCTCGCGGGTATGGATTCACGAACTATATATCCGCGTACTACCCACCCGATTGCCATCCCTAAGCCAAACAGCTGCATGTCTAGAGGTAGAGGAGTAGACTCCTCACACCGGGTAAGTCTAGCTGAATATTAGTATACTCAGCCTTGCTTGTGGCACAATTTTTGCAGGTACTCCTTAGGATGATTGGTTGTTGGTGTGACTTGGCCTCCATCCCTGCCACCGGGATAGACGGTCGAGTGGGTTACTGCTTCCGCAGGAGAGGACCAGGAGGAGTAGCGTGGCCAGGCTTCGCCATGTTACTCGGTTTTCTCCTTTAGTTATTTCCGCTGCATTAAAATTTATGGTTATTATTTCTGAAACTCCGATAATGTAATCAGTAATGATACTTATTAAATTTATGGTATTATGTTTTATTGTATTTCTCTGTGCCTCACCTTCGTGTGAGCTAGTGGTATTCGATCCTGGTAAGTGGCTTTATCGGACTAGATCTGAGGGGCTGACGGTTTATTCCTGTTTAAGTGTGTTGCTGCCCTTAAGGGTGTGACTTGGGCACTTAAGCTGGAATAATTCGGGCGGTTCCGCCACAAGCTGCCCGATGGATCCTGGGGTGGAGGATATGAAGAGGATTGACCCAGATCCCCCTGGTGGGGAGGCGGGGCATACTGCTCACGATCATCAAATTATTCTTCCTCTTCTTCTACATCTTCAACTGTCATGAAGGGCACCCCATAGGCCTGCTGGTGCCATTCATTGATTTCTGGTGGAGGAGGATGAAGAGGCACATCAGGCGAGTGGGGAGCAAATGACATGCCCATGGAAGAGGCTTGACGACGAAGGTTGTCGTCAGTCTCCCGCTGACGCCTCGCCAGCTCATTGTGGCGGAACTGCTCGAATTATTCCAACTTAAGTGCCCAAGCCCCGCCTTAGAGGCTAGACCACACTTAAGGGCTTGTTCGTTTTGGAGCGGATTGAGGGGGATTGGAGGGGATTAAATCCCCTCCTATACAAATTTGTATAGGAGGGGATTTAATCCCCTCCAATCCCCTCAATCCACTCCAAAACGAACAAGCCCTAAATGGGAATAACCCGTCAATCCCTCGGATCTAGTCCGACACGGCCACTGACAGGATCAAGTACCACAATCTCACTCGAAGGTGAGTCACAGAGCAAATACAATAAAGCATAAAACCATACATGTCAGAATATTAAATTATTACATCACCATCATCATCATCGGAGTTTTTGCAAAAGTAACCATCATTGTTCGAAGTGCAGCGGAATAAAACTAACGGTAATTAAACAGAGAGATGGGGAAGCCTGTCCCCTCACTCCTCATGCTCCTCCTCAGCTGAGGCAGGGTCCCACTCAACAGTCCAACCCGGTGGCAAGGTGGACGGCCAAGTTATCCCAGCAACCATCTCCTCCAGAGAACCTGTAAAAAATTATGCCACAAGCAAGGCTGAGTATACTAATACTCAGCTAGACTTACCCGGTGTGAGGAGTCTACTCCTCTACCTCTAGACATGCAGCTGTTTGGCTGTGGGGTTTGGTTGCCAAAAGCACTAGCTGAGTTTCTAAATCAAGATTTTAACTTAGTCAAAGTTAAGTGTGACTCTCTTAAGGCTAAAAGTGGACTATCTACTCATACATGGTAGCAAGCATTATTAACAATCAACATCTTATCTCATCTCATCATACCTTCACTTATTACTCAATGCAGTACAATGGATCAAGCAGTCTCATTAGCTGCGAGAAGCAGACGATTCGAATCGAGTTTTTATCCTTGCAAGGTAAACCTAAACACACGACATGCAGGGGCACTCCGTCCCCACACATATCAACCGTCCCCATCGATTCCCTGGCAACAGAAAGGGGCTCACCGCCTTGGCGTACAATGCCTCACTGACCCCGACTGGCCGTCGTGCAGTGACCGCACTTGTACCCACCATAACCGGAATGGGAGACCTCGTCTCAGGTCGCGTGAGGAGGGCAATCTGCGGGCAGGTTCACTCAGGTACTAGGCTTACCGATTTACCATATTTCTCGGTATGTGTTTAGTACGTTCAAACGCTTGACACAGGTATCCGCACGTTAATCCTTATTCCATTTTCCCATCTCGTAAACAACCAATCCCCATGGATTGTTGTCCACCAACTGATATCATGACAGCGTGAAAGTGGGTACAATCAATTTCCTGATCTCGCGCGAGTGCTAGAAAAATCACTCGTCTTCTACCGAGATCCTAATTAAGTAAAGCAACTACTCGACCTGTCATACTAGTATTCATCTCAAAAGGATTCCTGAGATCATGCAACTAGGGTTTCAAACAATTCCTATACCTAAGTGCACAATCAATCCTACAATCATTAAGTGAAGTAAAATAGCATAAATAATAGGTTATGCATAAAACCGGGGCTTGCCTTCCAAAGCAGTGGCAGGCAGGTCCTCTGGTGCAGGCTCGGGTGCTGGATCTGGGGCTACCTCCTGAGCAGCTCCTTGCTCCGACACGAGGATGTACTCTCCGTCAGCAAGATTACAGTCTATCGAAATGCAATGAACATGTATGTCATGATTATGCAAGATTTAAGAACATTAAACTAAAGAAACTAAGTCAAGAATTAACTTAGTGGTTTCCTGGTTCTGTGGGGCTTCTAGTGGTATACATAGATATAGACTTATTACCTTTTAAGCTCAGGTTTTCTTTTAGAATAACATAGTGGATTGGTATTGTCTTGATACATTTTAGTGGACAGATTACAAGGGTTTTAGGATAACATTAATTCACATTATTCATTTTCCTTTCCTTAATTTCTATTTAGGGTTTCTAGGGTAGGTTTGAACTACGACAGTGTTTTAATAATTTCCAAAAATTCTGCAAAAATTACAGTGGGTTGTCACTTGCTATTCTAGCTTGTTTTAAGAATATGAGGCTTAAAGTATAAAAGCTAGGCTTTAAACAAAAATGACAAGAGTTATGCAAAATGGGCCATTTTACACTACACCTCTTAGTTAGGGATAGGTTCTGCCCTAAAGGTTATTTTTATTGGCATCCCATAGTAATAATAGGTCTCTGTGCTAAAAATCACAGAAAACTAAGGGGTGGTTATTTAGTTATGATTTTCTTAAGTTTAAGGTCAAAAAGGCTCTTTCTACTACATTATTATTTGAAAAATGTCAAACAGCAGATTTCATATTTTTCCTAAGTTCTCTCTAATAAAACAATAGTTATCCCAAGGGTGGGGGTGCTTTTACCTTGGGGTTATTTTTGTAGAGTTTTCCTAAGTTTTACTTGTTTTATTAAAACAAAAGGGATCCTACTCATTTTACACTAAAACAGGGTATGATATATTTTTCCAGTGAACTATATTGAATAAGTAACCTAACAAAAATAGAGGTACTCTCTGGTTCATTAATTTAATTACATTTTCTATTTTTCTTATCCTTAAGCATATTATAGAATAAGGGGTAAAACTAATTTAAATGGAGTAGACATAGAGGTTTAACATTTTTACTTGGTCTAGTAGGTAGATATAAGCTTCTCAAAATTTTTCTAACCCTGGTCAAACAATATTCCTATTTTTCCTCCTAATATTGAGTTTTGAGTAGTTTTCTTATTTAATTCAAAACTTCAGAAAGAAATACAGAAGCCATGGGTTCTATTATTTTTATCTAATAGTTCATGAATTCCAGAATCTAGCAAAATTGGTTTGAACATTTTTGGATGAATATTCTTCAAGTTATGCATTTATTTAGCTATCTGTTATAACAAAAAGAAAAGAAATTCGAAAATGGAAAAGAAAACAGGTTTACGCTGAGGCCCCTGGGGTTTTTCCTTTTCTTTTCTCACAGAACATCCCTTGGTCCACTATTGGCTTGGGTCACTGACATTGCGCAAAGCCCCCTGGACTTAACTGAAATCCAACCCGCGCTCCCTGGCCGGCCTAAACAGTACCCGCGGCATAGTTTACGGCGGTGGGGCTTACCGGCGGCAGTAGAGCTCCGGCGGGGTGGTCAGTGACGTCCGGGAGGTCGCGACGGTCACGTCGGTGTGCGGGTCGGTGTCGGAGGTGGTCGGAGCTACCCTGGCCACGAGCACAGGCGGCGGGGGTCGTCGGCGGCTCCTGCTCCGGCCAAACCACGGCGGTATAGTTCAATTAGGGTGCACGAGGAGCTTCACGGGATGACACAGAGGCCATGCGCGCAAGGAATTGGAAAACGGTGCAGGGGCTTACCCGGTCCACGTGCGCCGGCGGGTTCTTGAACTCCAGTGAGCACGATTGGGCTATTCCGGTGACGCGGGTCCCCGGGTCAAGCTTGAGCAAGTCTCACGGCTTCACCAGGAAGCTAACTGAGGGCTTGGATCGAACAGAGGAGGACGGGAGAGGGGCTGGCCGCGGTGGTTGCCCTCGGGCGGCACTAGCGGGTCGCGGGGAGGTCGCCGGAGCTAATGGCTGGCTCGGGCAAGTCCGGCGAGGTACGGAGGAGGTAACGGGGAAGGCAGCCAAGTACTGGGGCGGGCTTTATAGCCGTAGCGCGGGCGTGATCACGGGCGGCCGCGGGCGCGCGGGGGTTCGCGCACGGGCGTGCTCTGAGCGCGCCCCCGGATGTCAGCTCGCGTCGAACACGTGGAAGCTTGCTTCTGCCATGGTTCAACGGCCGATTAGAGTGCCATAGCGTGCGTATCTTGGCAAAGTCACTGTGTACGGTCGCTTCTCTGCTCCAAATCCTATCTTTTTGCTGTGAGTTCCAAGTCGAGATATGGTCGGGGTAGGGAGATAGAGAGGGGAGAAGTTTGCTGTGTCAGCCAAGCCCGAGCCGAGACAAAAGGGGTGTCAAGTCGTGTCTAGCGCCCTAGGGTAGGTGTCATCTCTTTCCAGGGTGTTCTAGGGTTAATTTGGCGCCATTTTGTCAATTGGGTCGAAAGGTTTTGAAAAGGGGATTAGGGTGAACATGTGGAGTCTTTGTGCAAGGGTTAGTTTTTGTACTTAGGCAAAAACTGAATTCCCCCTTGTGCTAAATCTTAGGTGAACTGTTTAGGGCTTTTCTGAAAACTTTTTGGGGGTACTTCCTTACTATTAATTGTAGGTTATTAAGTATATTACAACTTTTATATTTGGCCCAAACCATGATCATAAGGTTTACATGCTCTTTTGATCATGGCTTCAATTAGGGTTCCCATTGCCTATGGGGGTTTTGATTTAGGGTTTTGGGAGATCCCCACTTAGATGTGCATGACAAGCTAGGGCATGACATCCAAGGTGGGTTACACTTGCTTAGGACCTAGAATTCCAAGTTTGGTATACTTTGCCCAATTCAATCTTCATGTGATAATGGGTAAAAAAAAGGGTAACCCTGGGGTGGTCACCCTGAGTAACACCTGGGGTGTTACACTCATGCACATGGAAAAGAAGGCTGCAATACCATGGGCCAGTCGAGCTCCCATCCCACGACCACGACCTCGACCACGACCACGTGGTGTGGGAGATCCACGACCAGGAGAGGGATGCGAGGGGCTGGCAGCAGCATGTCCACGAGAGCTGGAGGGGGCTTTCCTCAGACGCCCTGCTGGATTGTTTGGATCAATCCAGAAGGGGGTGTAAGAGAGATGTCTTATTCCTTTCTCAAAGCAAAACTGAGTCACCACTTCAATCATCTTCATGATGAAGGGGGCGTGAAGACATCCCTTGAGAGGGAAGCAGGCAGCATGAATGATTTCTTGCCAAATCATATCAAATACATTGATACTTTCAGAACTATTTGGCTTCATAAATGAGAGCAAGACTTTTCTCTCTCCCAAGATATTCATTTGATTACCCTCTCTGGGGATGAGAGTCATTCTGCAGAGAGAATTTATGTATCTGTAGAACTTGTGCAGATTGGTAGACTCCCAATATTTATCAGTCTCAGAGATATGAAGATCCCTGGCTTCATCCTTGGTGGGAGGACGAAAGTCATGAATCTTAATTTTGTCGCCTGAAATATCTCCATCAGAAAATCCCAGGATGTGAGCAAACCTCTGGTAGCTCACCTTATACCAGCTGCCTTCAATATAGAAATTGAGATAAGGAAAGTTGTAAGGACTTTCCTCATCAGCCAGCTTGATCCAAAGGGTAGAATAGAATTGAGCAATCACTTGATCATTACAATCGTATTGAAATGTCATTATGTTCTTCATCCTCTTCCTCTCACAGGCCCTCAATGCCTATGTCATCTCTAGATCACCAATTGCTTCACATCCTTCCGAGTTAATATACCGCTGATGCAGGATTGGCTGGTGCTTCTTGGGAAGAATCACGGAATTATAAAAATCAACATGTTGAAGGGTCCAGAACCGATTACCATCGATCCTAACATCACGAACACGTAATGTAGGATTTTGGAAGCGGATGTCCTGGAGAAGGGCAGACCCTCCGTTGGCAGTGAAATCAGTGACTGGCTCATTTGTAGATCGACAGGCCTCTGCCCGGTGAAGAACCAACCCCCGGATAATGGGTGTGTTGGCAGAAGGGAGATCAACTTCATCATCTTTGCCTCCGTCATCATCACTGGTTGTCTCCCAGGCTTGTGGATTGGCCACGGGTCGAGACTGACCGGAGGGATTCCGGGCCGTTCGACCGCGAGCCCATGAGACCCTGAGGCCTCACCACCTTGCATCACATTGCCAGATCCGCGCCCGCGCTTGGATCTGGACCGTGGAGGAGTTTCTTCATGAATCTCTTGAGCGTCGTCATCGGAGTCGGACTCAACTACAGACGGATTTCTACGACGCACCATCCTTAAGATAAAAAGGAGGAACATATGGTGAGACAGGTAATCGATGTTCAAGGATTTTAACGAACATGTTTGAGTAAAGACTCGTATGATATTGAGCATTCACTTCAACCGTTCATGTGAGCGGTTTAACTACAACGAACAATATCAAACTACTTAATTCAAACAATGTTCGAGACAAATGAAAACAGTTTAAGTGTGCCAAGCACCTAAATTACACAGTATCTTTGAAAAGTACACAAGATAATCAAGAACGGTGTTGGGTCGAGTCAAAAAAATGGGAAAAAGACAATACCTCGATATGATGATTCAACCACAAAAATCCCAACGAAGAGGAAGGAGTTGATGGAGGAGGCTAAGGGGAACAACTCTCCAACAAACTCCATAAGGATTTGATGGCTCGAGAGGGATTTGTCGTGTGGTGTGTTGAGAGAGAGAGAGAAAAAGTGAAGGCGACGTCGGCTGTAACAAATGAAATGGTAAAGAGAGAAAGAGGGAAGGGGCGGAGAGAAAAGAGGAGGCGGCGGCTGGTCAAGCTGACCAAAACCGATTCAACCGGTTCTGAAACCGGTTCAACCGGTTCTGAAACCGGTTCAACCGGTTCTGAAACCGGTTCAACCGGTTTTGCTGCAGTGTGAACAGTAAAACGCGCAGAAAACAACGTTGACTGCGCAGAAAACCTGCCACACTGACAGCACAGTCTGCAAGATTGACGGCGCAGACTGTGGAGCTGACAGACAACGCGGACACCGACGCGACGAAAATCGGTTCAACCGGTTTTTATACCGGTTCAACCGGTTCTTACCAGAGAAAATCTGGTTGAGTGGCCTACTCAGCCGGTTTACTCAACCAGTTTTTAGATATAGCCCGGTAAGGCCTAAAATACAATCAATATTTATGACATGAGTAATTTTGGCAATAAAAAATAGGATTTCACATGTCATTTTGTGCATAAAACAATTTTATATCAATCAATAATGATTCAAATTTTAGTTCTTAAGACACGTTTCGAGAATCCAAGATATTTAGTTCACTTCTAAGAAAACAAAACCTAGTCTCATCAAGGGGTTTGGTGAAGATATCGGCTAGTTGATTTTCAGTGCTCACATGAAATAATTTGATATCTCCTTTGGCTTCATGGTCTCTCAAGAAATGATGTCTAATATCAATATGTTTGGTTCTAGAGTGTTGCACAGGATTGTTTGCATGTTTAATGGCACTCTCATTGTCACACAATAGTGGAATTTTTTAAACTCACAACCAAAGTCTCTAAGGGTTTGCTTCATCCATAGCAACTGTGCACAACATGCACCAGCTGCTATGTACTCAGCTTCTACATTGGAAAGTGAAACACAATTTTGTTTCTTGGAACTCCATGACACTAAGGACCGCCCAAGAAATTGGCAAGTCCCAGTAGTGCTTTTTCGATCTACTTTGCAACCGGCATAGTCTGAGTCAGGGTAGCCAAGTAAATCGAAAAGGGAGCCTTTAGGACACCATAATCCTAGGTTTTGGGTGTGGACTAAGTATATTAAGATTCTCTTAACGACAACAAGATGACAATCTTTAGGATTAGCTTGAAAACATGCACACATGCAAACACTTAACATGATATCAGGTCTAGATGCACATAAGTAAAGCAGTGAACCTATCATTGATCTATATAATTTTTGGTCTACCGGTTTACCTTCTTCATTAAGGTCGAGATGTCCATTTGATGACATTGGTGTCTTGGCGTGCTTTGCCTTTTCCATGCCAAACTTCTTTAGCATGTCTTGTGTATACTTGGTTTGACATAGAAAGGTGCCTTCCTTCAGTTGTTTGACTTGAAATCCCAAGAAGTATTTGAGCTCGCCCATCATAGACATCTCAAACCTGTTCATCATCACCTTGCTAAATTCTTCACAAAATTTTTCGTTAGTACAACCAAATATAATGTCATCGACATATATTTGGCACACAAATAACTCATTATCAACTTTGCAAGTGAATAATGTAGAGTCAGCTTTTCCTATTGTAAATCCAGTCTTAATTAAAAAATATTGAAGACAATCATACCAAGCTCTAGGGGCTTGTTTAAGCCTGTAGAGCGCTTTGTGAAGTAGATAGACATGGTTGGGCTTTCTTGGATCTTCAAAGCCCGGTGGTTGCTCCACATAGACCCTCTCTTGTAGTGGTCCATTTAGAAATGCGCTCTTGACGTCCATTTGGTACAACTTGAAATCATGGTTAGTAGCATAGGCAATTAATATTCTAATTGACTCTAACCTTGCTACCGGTGCATATGTTTCACCAAAATCAAGTCCCTCCACTTGAGTGTAGCCTTGGGCAACCAACCGTGCTTTGTTTCTTGTAACAACGCCATGTTCATCTTGTTTGTTCCTAAAGACCCATTTTGTCCCAATCACATTTTGCTTGGGTCTTTGGACTAAGGACCAGACTTCATTCCGGGTGAAGTTGTTCAACTCCTCTTGCATGGCAATTATCCAATCTGGATCACCCAACGCTTCTTCAACCTTAAGTGGCTCAAGAGAGGAGACAAACGAGTAAAATACACAAAAATTTGCTAAACGAGATCGAGTTGTTATCCCTCTCCTGATGCTACCCAGGATGTTGTCCACAGGATGATCTCTTTGGATGGTATGGTGGACTCGAGGATGGGGCACTGATGGTTGTCTTTGAATTTGCTCCTCCTCATCATCCACTTGATCAAGAGGCACTTCAACATCAACACTTTCATGTTCACCTTCCACCACGGTTGGCATCCTGTGGGGTTGATGACCTTCTTCAAGACTTGGATGACTTGAGGTTGATGGGTTTGCTTGGGTGGAGGATTTATCACCCACCACCTTTGTGCCCACATCAAAAACCTCATTAGTCATCCACAAGGTTCCTTCCTCATCATCCTTTTCTTGAGGTCTTACTTCACCTATTGCAAGCTTCTTTATGGCCTCACAAGGTGGTTCTTCATTTCCTGCAATGTCATTAGAAACATGCCCTTGTGAGCCATTAGACTCATCAAATGTCACGTCTATCGCTATTTCAACAAGACCGGTGGTATTGTTGAAAACACGATATCCATGCGCATTTGATGCATAACCAAGCAAGAAGCCCTCGTCCACTCTAGGAGCAAACTTCGAGCTCTTGACTTTCTTGTTAAGAATAAAGCATTTACAACCAAATACTCTAAAGTAATCAACTCTAGGTTTGTTACCAGTGAGAAGCTCGTAGGCAGTCTTCTTGTAAATCTTGTGAAGATAAAGGCGGTTGATTGCATGACAGGCGGTGTTGACCGCCTCTGCCCAAAAATTGTCAGGGGTCTTGTACTCATCCAACATGGTTCTAGCGGCTTCAATTAGTGTTCGGTTCTTCCTTTCCACAACACCATTTTGTTGTGGAGTGTAGGGGACCGAGAACTCATGTTTGATTCCTTCTTCGCCTAAGAATTCTTCAACACCTGTATTCTTGAACTCTGTCCCATTGTCACTTCTCACTTTCTTGATTTTAAGCTCAAACTCATTTTGAGCTCTTCTCATGAATTTGTTCAAGGTCTCTTGGGTTTCACCTTTGTCACTCAAAAAGAAAACCCAGGTGAAGCGAGAAAAATCATCTACAATAACTAAACCATACTTACTACCACCAATACTAATGTAGGCCACAGGTCCGAAGAGGTCCATATGCAGAAGCTCCAAAGGCCTCTTTGTTGTGACCACATTCTTTGATTGATGTGGGACTCCATGTTGCTTTCTTGCTTAGCATGCGCCACAAACCCTATCTTTCTCAAACACAACATTTGTTAGTCCAATGATGTGACTATCCTTTTGAAGTTTGGCCAAATTCCTCATGCCGACATGAGCTAGCCGGCGATGCCATAGCCAACCCTTGTCAGATTTTGCCACTAAACAAGTCTCAGGCGTCACCTTACTTGTTGTGAAATCAACAAGATAAAGTTTGCCCTTCAAGCGACCCGTAAAGGCAACTGAGGAATCCTCCCTTCTAAGGATCTTCACATCGACATCAGAAAATAGACAATTATATCCCATTCCACAAAGTTGTGAAACAGGCATCAAATTGTAGCTTAAAGAATCTACTAATAAAACATTTGAAAGTGATTGTTGGTCAGAGATAGGAATTTTACCAATACCAATCACTTTACTCTTGCCACTATCTCCAAACATAATTTCTTGTGCTTCTTGAGTTAGTTGCAAGGAGTGAAACATGTCTTTCTCCCCGGTCATGTGATTTGTACATCCACTGTCAAGCACCCAGCTTGACCCACCAGAGGAGTAGACCTGCAAAACAAATTTAGGCTATGCTTTTAGGTACCCAAATTGAATTGGGTCCTACAGTGTTAGTTATAGCCTTGGGTACCCACACACTTCTTTTCATGACTTTTCTTTTAGTGTAGGCACCCACATATTTCACAACCAATTTCCCTGAATCCCAAGTCAACATATAATCACAAAGATAAGAATGAGAAATGGGAGCAATAAATTTTTCTCCACTTGTGGATCCCGCTTCCTTCATCTTATTCTTTGTGGAACTCAAGTTTACCTTTACTTGAGTTGACTTGTCATTTGAGGAGTGAATCCTCCCCAAGGCATCATATAGGATGGTTCCCTCTATGTACTTGGGGGATCTCCACCCCTTATGCACTATGCTAGGGTTTTCCTTACATGAGTTGAACCCAAGCCCCCTTTTTCCATTGTTGGGCTTCAAGGACTTGTATTTGGGTTCAACTTTCTTTAACCCATCATTGCTAGTGCATCTCTTCAATATTTCTTTGACCTTAACCTATGGGCTTTTCTTCCTTAGATGGTTAGTCAAACAACAAGAAGCATGATATTTTACACAATGTTTACAAACGGTATATTTGAGGAGCTAGACTTGGATTCAATCAATAAAGATGAAGCATTGAGGTTCTTGCAATTTTCAAGTTGCACCTGAAGTTCTTGATTTTGGAATGTCAAGCTTAACATGCTTGATTCAAGTGCATCCTTTTCATTTGCAATATTAACTATAAAGGTTTTCATATTTGTCATTTCTTTCTCCTTATCCTCTATAGTTATCTTGACTAAAGAGACTTTCTTAGTCAAGGCTTCTAACATTTCATCTTTATTGAGTAGCAATTCTTAAAGCTCTAGGCTTCTCTCCTTTTCAAGGATGAGCAAGTCTTCTTGAGCGTCAAAAGTTGCTTTTCTTTTATCTAGCTTCTCCATTAATTTAGTGATAACATTATATCCATTTAAACCAAATTCTTTAATCATTTTGTTTTTCATGGCAAGTTGTTCATTATCATCATTTTCAAAATCTTCACTAAATAAAGTTACCTTATCTCCTTTTGCCATGAGGCAAGTTGGAGTGTAGGAGTCGTCATGGAGGTTGGTGAAGAGTTGCGAGCTTGAAGTAGATTGGATGGCGATGTTTGCCACCACTTCCTCTTCTTTGGAGCTAGAACTTTCTTCATCGGAGTTCCATTCTTCACCAATGTGGGTTTGACCATATTTCTTCTTGAAATATCCCTTGTTCTTGCCCCCTTTTTGAACTTGTCCTTTTTGTATTCCTTCTTTGCTTCTTGTTCCTTTTTGTTAGAACAATCCGCTATGAAATGACCGGTTTGGCCACATTCATAGCATGCCCTCTTCTTTCCTTTCCTTTGAAACTTATCATTTTTCCTCACAAACTTCTTGAAGGTTTTGATGAACATAGCTGTGTCTTCATCACTTGAACTATCTTCATCACTTGATGTTTCGACCACTTTCTTTGCCTTGTGGTCTTTGTTCTTCTGGGGGGTGTCTTGTTCATTTGAGATCAAGGCATGAGAGTCTCTTGTCTTGATTGGGGCTTCTTCAGATTCATGTTGTTGAATTTTTGCAAATAGTTGGTGAGGCGTCATTTCCTCATAGTCATCACGTCCCTTATCATCCTTGCTAGACTCTTGTCCTTTGCTTTGTATGCTCTCATGAATAGTCTAGTGACCTTGGAGTCACTCCAATCTTCACTTCCAAGCACTCTTATTTTGTTTACCAACACCATTAACCGATCAAAGAGTGATTGAAGTGACTCACCCTTAGTCCAATCATATCTAGCAAGCTCACTCTCCAAAGCTTCAATTCTATGTCTCTTAGCTTTGGGGTCTCCTTCATGTGACATTTTAAGAATGTTCCAAATGTCACGAGCATCCTCTCTTCCTTGGACTTTCCAGTATTCTTCCGGACAAAGACTTCCTTTTATTATGCTCACCACTTGAGCATTGCGGTGAACTTCTTGCATCATTTTCAGAGTCATCTCTTCTCCTTGGGCGGGCTTATACATACCTATATTAACAATCTCCCAAAGACTAGGATGTACACCGATTAAATGCGACTTCATCTTATCGGCCCACTCATCATAGTTCAACTCACTAAGAGTTGGTAACTTTCCAAGTGGGGCGGAAAAGAAGTTGGGGATAAAATTTCTAGAATAAACAAATTGAACTTTGTCGAACTCGTTACCTTTACTTTTGGTAGATGATCCTTCGATGTTGAGACTTACCTTGCTCATCACCCTAGACACCAAAAGTTCCACTAGGTCGTCATTGTATTCAATTTTTCCCTTTCCTTTGTCTTCTTCGGCCTTTCTTCTTGATTCTTCTTCTTCTTCCCTTTTCTTAGCATCTTCCTCTTTCATTTTGAGGAACATCTTCTCGGCAATCTTCATGGCGAGGTCGAGGACCTTGGGGTCTATTTCCTCACCGGAAGATGTGATGGGGATTTCCTCAAGGAGAGGATCCACATGGTCCCTTTGAGTAGACATGATCGTTTCCTCACGCGGTTAAGCGTAAAACGAGGTACGAAGCTCTGATACCAATTGAAAGTAGGCTAGAGGGGGGTGAATAGGATACACCTGAAATTTTCCACTAAAAACTTCGAAATAGTGTCAAATTCAAGTTGCACTGGTGCAAACCGGTTCAGTTGATTTTGTTTACAACTGAACAAGTTTGAACCTGCTCAACTTAGATTAGATAAACAATTAAACAAATGTGAAAAAGTAGTGAGAGATTTTGCTAAAGACTTTGCCCTAGAGAAAATCCACTCGAATAGATGACAAATTGGTATGAATTGTTTTCACACGATTTGCACACAATATAATCGAATACTAACTAACCAACAAATTAAAGCGCTTAACAAGAACACACAAGAACACACGATTTAACCCGAGGTTCGGCAACCACCACAAAGGTGTCCTACTCCTCGTTGAGGAGCCCACAAAGGGCTGGGTCTTTTCCAACCCTAATCCTCCACAAGCCGACCACTAAGGTCAAGGCAATCTCTTCTCAAATTTGCGCAAAGAGCGGGTGATACAAACTTCTTGGGGTCATCCACAAATTTGGAGACTCCCAAGCAACCTCTAACCGTCAAGGAACGCAAGGTTCCAAGAGTAACAAATCCGCACAAGGTTAAGTTTGCAATGATCTCAAGAATGAAGAGAATAGGAGAATCAAGATGAAATCAACAGTGTGTTAGATCGACTTCACCTCACACCAAGGATCCTTCAAACGATTGAAGGGGATGCGATTTCGGGTGTGAGAGGTGAAATGAATGCCTTTGTTTGGAGGTTGGTTAGCCAAGAAATCATGGAAGGGCAAAAGTGAATGAAGAGAGAGAGAGAGTGTGGGGGGTATTTAAAGGATCCTCCAAAAGCTGGCAGCCGTTGGGAGAAGTGGACCAAAAACCGGTTGAACCGGTTTCCACCAGGGAGTTCTCGGTTCACTGAGCTACTCAGTCGGAGACCCGACCGACCCAGAATTCGGTTGAGCCGGACCCAAATCCGGTTGAATCGGTTTTCGAAAAACTCTGCACACGACTTTTCTGACAGCTTTTGACTGGCAGACTAGCAGGTCAGAGGTGGCAGAAGGAACAGTACAGAAACCGGTTGAACCGGTTTTAGGTCCGGTTGAACCGGTTTTTGAAACTGAAGAGCAAGTTTTGATAAAACTGAAGTGAACCAAGGTGGAACTTTTGTGGGGAGTAAGAGTGGTTTTTCCAAAGACATTCATGATCTAGAAAAGTATTCTCTTAGAGGATTTGAAGGATTTTGAACTGAGCTCATTGTATTACTTACTTAACTTATTGTGGATCCCTCTTAATTGAACGGCCGTTGTTTCCAAGCACTTGGAGCACGCTATATGATGTAGAATTTTAATCCGCTGTGCTTTTACATTTGCATACTCATAAGATCTGTGCTTCTCCTATCTATAGAATAATTGTATACATGCTAGGAGCAAACTTGTTAGAATCTCTGTTTGTTTTGTCATTTAATCACCAAAACCCTCAATTAGTGTTGATTGCACTTACAGAATGCCGATCTAGATGCATGCTTAATGGCTAAGACTAATATGTGCTGGCTTTGGCATCGCCGTCTAGCACATGTTGGGATGAAGAACGTTCATAAGCTTCTAAAGGGAGATCATGTGTTAGGTTTAACCGATGTCTGTTTTGAGAAAGACAGACCTTGTGCAGCATGTCAGGCAGTGAAATAGGTGGGAAGAACTCATCACAGCAAGAATTTGATGACAACATCAAGACCACTGGAGCTCCTTTTTGGGCCCGTTGCTTATCTAAGCATCGGGGGAAGTAAGTATGGTCTCGTAATTGTTGATGATTTTTCCCGCTTCACTTGGGTGTTCTTTTTACTGGATAAGTCAGAAACCCAAGGGACCCTAAAGCGCTTCTTAAAGAGAGTTCAAAATGAGTTTGAGCTTAAGGTGAAGAAGATAAGAAGCGACAATGGGTCCGAGTTCAAGAATCTACAAGTTGAAGAATTTCTTGAGGAGGAAGGCATCAAGCATGAGTTCTTCGCTCCCTACACACCACAGCAAAATAGTGTGGTAGAGAGGAAGAACATGACGCTAATCGACATGACGAGAATGATGCTTGGAGAGTTCAAGACGCCTGAGCGGTTTTGGTCGGAAGCTGTGAAGACAGCCTGCCACGCCATAAACCGGCTTTATCTGCATCGCCTACTCAAGAAGACCTCCTATGAACTTCTTACCGGTAACAAACCTAATGTCTCTTACTTTCGTGTATTTGGAAGCAAATGCTACATTCTGGTGAAGAAAGGTAGACATTCTAAGTGTGCTCCCAAGGCTGTAGAAGGGTTTTTACTAGGGTATTACTCAAATAGAAAGGCGTATAGAGTCTTCAACAAATCATCAGGATTAGTTGAAGTCTCTAGTGACGTTGTATTTGATGAGACTAATGGCTCTCCAAGAGAGCAAGTTGATCTTGATGACATAGATGAGGATGAAGTTCCGACGGCCGCAATGCGCACGATGGCGATAGGCGATGTGCGACCACAAGAACCACATGAAGAAAATCAACCATCTTCCTCAACAATGGTGCATCCCCCAACTCAAGACAATGTACAGATACCTCAAGAAGAAGGGCAGGATCAAGGGGGAGCAAAGGAAGATCAAGTTATGGAGGAAGAAGCACCACGGGCCCCTCCAACTCAAGTCCGAGCGTCGATCCAAAGACATCACCCCGTCGATCAAATTATGGGTGACATCAGCAAGGGAGTAACTACTCGCTCACAATTAGCTAATTTTTGTGAGCATTACTCGTTTGTCTCTTTTTATTGAGCCTTTCAGGGTAGAAGAGGCCTTGCAGGATCCGGACTGGGTGTTGGCCATGCAGGAAGAGCTAAACAACTTCAAAAGAAATGAAGTCTGGAGCCTGGTGCCACGTCCAAAGCAAAACGTTGTGGGAACCAAGTGGGTGTTCCGCAACAAGCAAGACGAGCACGGGGTGGTGACAGGATACAAGGCTCGACTTGTGGCAAAAGGTTATGCCCAAGTCGCAGGGTTGGATTTCGAGGAGACTTTTGCTCCTGTGGCTAGGTTAGAGTCAATTCGAATTTTGTTAGCCTATGCCGCTCACCATTCCTTTAGGCTATTTCAAATGGACGTGAAGAGCGCTTTCCTCAATGGGCCAATGAAGGAGGAGGTATACGTGGAACAACCCCCTGGCTTTGAGAATGACAGGTATCCCGACCATGTGTATCACACCCGGTTTTGAAGGTAAACCGAATGTGAACCATGTACGTGCCAGGATCAGTAATTCATGTACACAACGATTACATAAATGACTCATCATAGCACAATGCTTCGAATTACAATAAAGAGTAAGTAATAATATTACAGACTAGAGCCATTTACATAATATAAATCAAAGTACACAGAATCAAAACGTAGCCAATGTAAATAAACCCACCACAGGCAGCTGACTGGGGGAGGTCGCTTGCCTAATCCTCGAACTCATCGAAGTCCTGAAACTCCTGGAGATCCGCCTCGACACCTTCTTCTTTACCTGAGCATAGATTGCACCAAAGGCAACCTGGTGTTTTGTGAAAGCAAGGGTGAGTACACATCAACGTACTCAACAAATGTCCCGTTTGGCTGAAGTGTACTAGCTTTATGTGGGGTTAAGGTCAAGCAGTTGCTTTTAGTTGGTCAGGTAATTATTAATAGTAGAGAGCCAGGTTTTAACATTAACCCAAGTTGTTAACCCAAAAGTACTCTTTCCAAATGGAAAGAATACCAGAAACCATAAGCATAATCATAATCATAAAAAACATCATTATCCTTGTCATCATCTGTAACCAAACATCTCTAATCAATGTGTCTCTAATCAATGGAGCTCCCTTGGCTGCTCATAACCGCGAGCACGGCTGATATATCAGTTTCATAACACTCTGTAGAGGTTGCGCACTTTACCCACAAGTCGTGATTTCCTCTCTAGCCCGGGCTTGCAAGACCCTTATTCACTCCCGAGGTGAATGGCCAGGGATTCACTACGAAGCCTTTACAAAGATTCCCTGAGGCTGTAGCCGCCCGTTAGGTTTCCTAAATGCACCGCTCTCCTCGCCAAGGGGCGAACCAACCTTGACAGAGCGAGCCGCATACACCGAGCTCCATTAACGGTACGACGGTGAAGCGAACTACACCCCAGTTCTCTAATTATTCAGCTAAGGGTGTCCCATTCCACCCTCATGGTTGCACTGTTTTCCCGGGCGGTCATCCAACGAACCAGTCCTTACGGAGAGGCACTCGAGAAACAGCTCGAGTCCCCTTAAATGCCACAAGTATATCATCATATCCAGAATAAAACCATAGTATCATCATTGTATCTCATCATGTTCATTGATTAAAGTAAAGCGCTAGCATGAAGCTAACCATAGTAATGTCGGCGTTTTGACCCCGGGGGTCCCTGGACCGATGAGTAAATTGTCGCTACGTGCCCCAGCCCAGATGGGTTGGCGCGAGACGGAACACAAAGAGGGGAAAACCGCGGCTTCGTGTTGTCCTGCACCAGAGTGGATGCGCTTGCAGTAGGGGGTTACAAGCGTTCGCGAGGGAGAGAGAGAGAGTCCCGCGCGACCACCCTCCTCGTACGAGGGCCCTAGACCTTCCTTTTATAGATGTAAGGAGAGGGTCCAGGTGTACAATGGGGGGTGTAGCAATATGCTAACGTGTCCGGCAGAGAGGAGCCAGAGCCCTATGTACATGCCAACGTGGCTGTCGGAGAGGTGCTAGAGCCCTGTGCATGCAATGTCGTGGCCGTCGGAGGAGCGCTTGAGCCCTGTAGAAGCATAGCTGTCGGGGCTGTCGGGACCTTGCTGACGTCTCCTTGCTTCCGTAAGGGGCTGAGAGCCGCCGTCGTCATGGGCGCACGCGGGGAGCCATCATTACTTATCACCGAGGCGAGCCTGGATGGGACGCCGGTCTTGTTCCCTCGTAGCCTGAGCTAGCTAGGTGTAGGGCAATGATGTACCCCCTGCAGTGTGGTCGGTCCGAGCCCATGGTCGGGCGAGGCGGAGACTCCTCCTGAGGCCGAGGCCGGGGTCGAGTAAGGACATGATTCCTCCCGAGGTCGAGGTTGAGTCCGAGCCCTGGGGTCGGGCGAGGCGGAGACCGCCTTCCGAGGTCGAGGTTGAGGCCGAGCCTTGGGGTCAGGCGAGGCGGAGACCACCTTCTGAGGCCGAGGCGGGGGCCGAGCCCTGGGGTTGGGTGAGGCGGAGCTTCCTGTGGTGCCTGAGGCTGGACTCGGCTGCTGTCAGCCTCACCCTGGCGGGTGGCACAGCAGTCGGAGCAAGGCAGGCGGCGCTGTTTTCCTGTCAGGTCAGTCAGTGGAGGGGCGAAGTGACTGCGGTCACTTCGGCCCTGTCGACTGAGGAACGCGCGTCAGGATAAGGTGTCAGACGATCCTTGCATTGAATGCTTCTGCGATACGGTCGGTTGGCGAGGCGATCTAGCCAAGGTTGCTTCACTGCGAAGCCTGCCCGAGTTGGGCCTCGGGCGAGTCGAGGGTGTGCCCGTTGCTTGAGGAGGCCCTCGGGCGAGGCGTGAATCCGCCTGGGTCTACTGTTCCTACCCGAGGCTGGGCTCGAGTGAGGCGAGATCGCGTCCCTTGAGTGGACGGAGCCTTGACCTGAATTGCGCCCATCAGGCTCTGCAGCTTGTGCTGATGGTGATTACTAGTCGAGTTTAAGAGTGTTGGGGGTACCCCTAATTATGGTCCCCGATAGTAGCCCCCGAGCCTCAAAAGGAGTGTTGGTACTCACTTGGAGGCTTTGTCGCACTTTTTTGCAAGGGGACCGGCCTTTCTCGGTTACATCTCGTTCCGGTGGGTGCGCGCGAGCGCACCCGCCGGGTGTAGCCCCCGAGGCCTCGGAGGAGTGGTTTGACTCCTCTGAGGTCTTAATGCCTTTCATGATGCCTCGGTCGGTCTGGTTGTTCCCTCATGCGATCTGATTGTAGCCCGGGTGCATGGTCAGGTTCCAAGTTCTCGGGCTGGTATGTTGACGCTGTCAACGGTTTGGCCAGAGCCGGGTTTGCGAGAGCAGCCCCCGAGCCTCTGCACAGAGCGAGAGGACGGTCAAGGACTGACTCGGCTTTTATCATACGCCCCTTCGTCGCCTTTCCGCAAGGAGGAGGGGGGAAAGCACCATGTTGCCCTCGGAGGGCGCCGAACATGGTGTCTCCAGTGAGTTGCTAACGGGTGATCCGAGTGGACGCCCGTGCCTCGTTCGATAAGGGTCGGCTAGTGGCCCTGCAGGTGATTTGCCGGACCCGGTCCTGTTCGATAGGGTCCGAGGGTCGATGCCTCCCTCTAATGGGATTCCGTTATAGAATCGCTCCTGCTGGTCTCGGAAATGTCCTAGGGTACCTCGGGAGCATAGCCCGAGCCTCGGCCATGTATCGGACGTACCTAGAGTCATCCCTCGCTCTGCGTGTTCTGGGGCGGCTGTTGAACCCTTCGAGGGGCCAGCCTTCGAACCCCTGATCAGTAGTGGGCGCGGAGCCCGAGTGGTCTGAGGCGGCTGTCGAACCCTTCTGAGGGGCCAGCCTTCGAACCTCTGATCAGTAATGAGCCTGAAGCCCGATTGCTCTGGGGCGGCTGTCGAACCCTTCCGAGGGGCCAGCCTTCGAACCCCTGATCAGTAGGAGGGCTCGGGGCCCGCTTCCTTCGCGGAGAAGGATCACTTTCGAAATATCCCCTTTCCGGTCCCTGTAGCAAGAGAGAGAAAGAGGAAGAGGAAAAGGATACGCAATTAAACGATGTGGCACACCTTTTTGACGCGGTTATCATGGCGGAGGTGAAACGTCGCCCGCTTCGCCTGCCAAAGGTGTCGCCTGCCCTACCGCGGAGTTAATCCGATGGGATGGGTGGTTCGTGGGGCAGCCGTTGTGCGTGCGTGAGTCGTTCGAGGAACGGGCGTTTCGCCTTCGAGTTTGAATTTCGCGGTGGGTTTGGGCGAAGTGTTGAACGGGTCTTGCCCGGGCCTTTATATACCTAAAAGAGGGACCGGTAGTGGTTTTTACTCTGCTGCTCGCCTCCTGCTTTGGTTTCCGCGACCCAAGGGAATAGCCAGAGAAAGAAAACCACGCACCTAGTCCGCTCCGCCGCCGCCCCCTTCATTTGGCGATGGCCGACCGGGTAACCGTCGTTCCGCCGCGCGACCCGTGGCCTTTCTCCACCGTCACGGTGGACGATCTGGAGGCCCTTGTCACCGATGGTTTGCTCCGTCCCCTCTCCGGTGACCCACAGCCGGAGTGGATGGTCCCTCCGAGTGGGGCCGGCCCGACCCCCCGCCGGGGTACGTGCTGAGTTTCGTCTCCTTCCATGAGCGGGGGTTTGGAGTGCCAGCAAGCCGTTTCATGTGGGCGCTCCTTCATTACTACGGGGTGGAGCTGCACAATCTCAACCCCAACTCCATTGCGCAAGCGGCCATCTTCGCGGCGGTTTGCGAGGGTTTTTTGTGGAATGACCCCCACTGGGATCTATGGACCCATCTCTTCACCGCGGAGCCTTTTGCCTTGACGATGGGGGAAAAGAAGGTTCGCATGGCGGTGCGAGCTGGTGGCTGCATCCTCCAGTTGAGGCAAGCGCGCGCGCAACAGTACATCCCCGCCATCCTTGTGTCTTCAAACAAGGGGTGGCAGCGCCGGTGGTTTTACCTATGGAATGACGACGGGAGGCTCCTGTCGTTTTCTCAACGAGTGGTGACTACCGCCGGCAGCAACTGGCGCTATGGGGCCGCATGCGAGAAACAGGAGAAACTCTAGCCCCTTCTGGAGGCCTTGCAGGAGCTACGAGACGGGGGGCTTACCGCCGCGGGGGTGGTTGCCGCCATCCATCGCTGGAGGGTGCTTCCCTTGGCAGAGCGGCGGTTGCCACTTTCGGAGATGATGCCGGGGGTCGACTTGGAGGGTTCGCAGATGTCCTCGGTCCCCCTCTCCGCCGATGACCTCCGCAGGCGGGTAGCGGGCACGGTAGGGACGCTGGACGCCGACGCCCTTACCCAGCCCTTGATGCGTCCCGAGCGTGGGTGCGTGTCCCTGGTGAGTGTCCGCTCCTTCTCCTTTCTTGTGTCAGGTTGCCCTTGATTCTCACGGTCAGGATTTCTGTTCGTCTCCAGGAGTTGGGGTGTTACAAGCCTTCCCTGCCACCGGTCCTGGAGGACGCGGTGGACCGAGCCGCGCGGAGGGTCACCGCGGAGAAGAAGGAGAAGAAGGACGCGAAAAAGGCTCGGGCTCGCGAGCGGATGCAGGCTCGGGACGCCTTGGAGAGGCGCTGTCGGAGGCAGGAGAGGGACGGGCTCCCGAGGGAGCCATCGCCGGAGACGCCTGACGACGATGATGACGAGGACGACGACATGGTGGCCCGCCTTGGCCTCAGCCCGGATCTGAGGCTAGGCCAGGGGTCGTCGAGCCAGCCCCCGAGCGGGCTGGTGCTATCGGTATCTGAGGCCGGGACATCGGGGTCCCGGTCCGAAGAGCAGGGGCAGGCTGAGGGGGTACTTGACCCCTTGGGCAAGGTAGTTGAGGTGACCCCGGGGGGTCAGGCCGACCCGCCTGTCCCCCAAGAGCAGCCACTCGTGCCGGTCGTACAGGAGGTTGATCCTCAGGTCGTCGTGACGTCGCATGGGCAGGCCGTCCCTTCGGCGCCCCGGGCGCCCAAAGTGGGAACGACGTTGAAGCCGGCAGCGGGGCGAACCTCGGCGGCGCCTGCGAGGACCGAGGGGCCTCCATGCAGGCACGATTGGACTTGGTCCGGAGCGGGTAAGTATCTGAGGATACCTATGTCCTAGCTCTTTCTTCGTGTGTCCTGATCCTGCTTTACCTTTTCCTCCCAGCAAACGGAGGTACAGTTTGGCCGATCTAACTCCCAGGAAGGCCCTTAAGACGGTGCTGGCTTTTGCAGCCAGTGCCGCACCGCACCACGTCGGTTGGCTGGCCTCCGCACAAGATGCCCCCAAGCGGGGGGCCCAGGCGGCGCGAGTTGCCATGGGGCGAGCTCCCCAGGCTGACCCCTCCGTCGAGGCGGCCGTCGTGTTGGGGGAGACTGCTGGCGCGGCCGTGGCCTTGAGCCCACCTGACGTGTTGCCGACACCGGCACCAGCTTCTATCAAGGCTGTTGCCGTTCTACCCGTGGAGCCACCCGTCACCGCTGATGCTGAGATGGCTGAGGTGCCGCTGCTTGAGGTCGGTGATTGGAAGCCCGCCTCCTTAGCCGAGGGGGTACCCGATGCGTCGACTGCAGGGGTTTCCGACGCCTTGGAGGAGGGGGGCGCAGAACCGCGACTCGTCTTGGGGAGCGGCGACCTCATCCCCGCGCGGCGCGATTCCAATGAGCGACGTGGACAGGCGCTCCGGTTCTGGACCCGCGGCGCCTCAAAACCCCTCTTCGTCCTTGACGATGAGCGGGAGGAGTAGTCTCGGGATGAGCTCCGTGAGTACGCCGAGGCAGCGATGGGGTCGCTTCGGTCGACCATGGAGATCCTTTCCAGGGACGTTCCCAGGATCCTCCAGGTAAGGATTTCAGGCATACCTTTCGCATGACCAGGGCATTCTTTGTGACGCCCTGCTTGCCTTCCTCAGGATCTGATGGATCTGAGCGCCACCAAGTCGTTGTTCATCCGCCGCGAGGCCGACGTCTGGGGTTCGCTGTGGTTCCTGAGGGCCGCGCTTACCGAGGCTATCGAACGCCTCGCCCAACGGAGCACCGAGGCGGCGGACCTTCGGTTGCTCTGTGATGAGCTGGGGGTGGAGGCAGCGGTGGCACGCGCAGAGGCGCAGCAGCGGCAGCTGGAGCTTGGCTAGGTCATCGGCGAGCGGGACCAATCTCGGAACCAGGCTACCGAGGCTGAAAGCCGGGCTGAGGCCCTTGGGGGCCAGCTAGCCGAGGTGTCTGCTCGGGCCGGAGCCCTTGCGGAGGACCTGGCCGTGGCCGTCGGGTCTGCCCAGTCCGCCCAAGCCGCAGCTTCGGTGATTTCGATTCAGCTTCATTCTTCAACTCGTGTCTGAGGAATTCTGTTTGGCTGTTTGCAGAGTTTGAGTTAGCCCTCAATGAGTTCGCCAAGGCACTTGCCCAGGCAGCTGAGCAGAAGGAGGCCGACTGCGTGGCCATGTCTGAAGCTATCTCGACCTGGTCTCGACGACGTCCCCTCGGAAAGCTCCCCCCAGAGTCGCCTGCAGGCCTTGGGCGGCCATGCGCACAGCAGACTCTGCGAGGCGCTGCATCACGGCGTTAGGCGGGCCTTCGCCGTGCTCGCTTCCCACTACAACGTGGACCTGGAGCGGGTCAGTGAGGGGTACTGTCTACCCGACAAAGATGAAGCTGCCTTAGCCGAGGTTCAGAGGCTCGACGTGGTCGTCGTGGGCCCAAGCGCGGTGCTGGCGTCCTTTTTCGAGGTGGAGATCCTTCCGCTTGCGTCGCCGTCCAGGGCCGGGGCGGACCTCGCCGAGGGTGGAGACGACGCTGAGGGTGGAGACGAAGCCGAGGGTGCCGCTCCTCCCCCGGGCGATGCCTGATTCTGCCGGAGCAGTTTGTTTGGAACATGCATGTGTCTTTCGCGGCCGCCGAGGCCTAAACACTTTGCCGTCATGTTATAAAGCTGCGTTTCTTTTCCTCTTGTTTCGAGTATCCGGACTTGTTCGTCAGTAGCAGAATCGCTTATCTGAGTAAGAGTTGTTTTTCGTGGAAGGTGACGAGTGAGGTATCTGTATCCCGGAGGCGTAGGAGTCCCTCGGCTCGGTCGGCCTTGCTGCTTACATGCGCTCTTATTCGTTTTGCGGGGTTCTGTTACCGATATAGTCGAGAAACACGAAAGTCGTTTTGGTAGTCAAACATTTCCGAGGAAAATTTTGACGCAGAGGGGGTTCCCCCCTTCTAGCCCCCGAGGGAGGGCCGGGCTTTGCCGAGGCAAGGCTGACCCTTCCTTGATGGTTAGACTTTATTTGTGCATGTAAAGAAAACGAGGTATATGAACGACTTGAAAACATCTTAAGGGTAAAAGCGACGTAGCTGTCGGATGTTCCAAGCGTTGCTGTAGACCTCACCCTGACTGTTGGTCAGCTTGTATGTTCCGGGCTTCAAAATCTTAGCGATGATGAACGGCCCTTCCCAGGGAGGAGTGAGCTTGTGGCGCCCTCGGGCGTCTTGTCGTAGCCGAAGTACCAAGTCCCCCACCTGGAGGTCTCAGGACCAAACCCCTCGGGCGTGGTAGCGTCACAGAGACTGCTGATACCATGCCGAGTGTAGTAAGGCCATGTCCCGAGCCTCTTCCAGCTGGTCCAGTGAGTCTTCTCGGCTGTTCTGGTTGCTTCGGTCGTCGTACGCCTTCGTCCTCGGGGAACCATATTCTAAGTCTGTGGGCAAGATAGCCTCGGCCCCATAGACTAGAAAGAACGGCGAGAAGCTCGTGGCTCGGCTTGGCGTCGTCCTCAGACTCCAGACCACCGAGGGTAGTTCCTTCATCCATCGCTTGCCGAACTTGTTGAGGTCGTTGTAGATCCTCGGCTTTAGTCCTTGCAGGAGCATACCGTTGGCACGCTCTACCTGCCCATTCGTCATGGGGTGAGCTACGGCGGCCCAGTCCACATGTATGTGGTGGTCCTCGCAGAAGTCCAGGAACTTCTTGCCAGTGAACTGGGTGCCTTTGTCGGTGATGATGGAGTTTTTTGGGACCCCAAAGCGATGGATGATGTTGGTGAAGAACACCACTGCCTGCTCGGACCTGATGCTGTTTAGGGGTCAGACCTCGATCCACTTCGAGAATTTGTCGATAGCGACCAGCAGGTGCGTGAAGCCCCCGGGTGCCTTTTGCAAGGGACCGACGAGGTCCAGACCCCACACAGCAAATGACCAGGTGATGGGTATTGTTTGCAGGGCCTGAGCGGACTGCCTTGCGTAGAATTGACACCCTTGGCAGGTGCGTACAATCCTAGTGGCGTCAGCCACCGCGGTTGGCTAGTAGAAACCTTGTCGGAAGTCGTTTCCAACAAGGGCTCGAGGTGCTGCATGGTGATCGCAAGCCCCCGAGTGTATTTCTTGCAATAGCTCTTGACCTTCGGCGATGGATATGCATCGTTGGAGGATGCTTGAGGGGCTGTGGTGGTAGAGCTCCTTCTCGTCACCCAATAAGACGAACGACTTGGCGTGCCGCGCTAGTCGCCGAGCTTCGGCTCTGTCGAGGGGTAGCTCTCCTCAGTGGAGATATTGCAGGTACGGGGTCTGCCAGTTTTGATTAGTCATGACCCCATTCCGCTCTTCCTCGACACGCAGTGCCTCACCCTTGGCGGCCGAGGGTGCCTCGGGCTGGGCCGAGGCCTCCTTAGGCTCGGGCGTGTCGTCGGTCTTGACAGAGGGTTTATGTAGGTCTCGGGATAAGACGTCCGGGGGAACCGTTGTCCGCCCTGAGGCTATTTTAGCCAGCTCATCCGCAGTCTCGTTGTACCGTCGAGCGATGTGGTTGAGCTCGAGCCCGTAGAACTTGTCTTCCAGGCGCCGAACCTCGTCGCAGTAGGCCTCCATCTTCGGGTCGCGGCAGTGGGAGTTCTTCATGACTTGGTCGATGACAAGCTGCGAGTCGCCACGAGCATCGAGGCACCGAACCCCTAGCTCGATGGCGATGCGCAACCCGTTAACTAGAGCCTCGTACTCGACCACGTTGTTTGACGCCGGGAAATGGAGGCATAGCACATAGCGGAGGTGCTTCCCGAGGGGTGAGATGAAGATCAGGCCCACACCTGCTCCTGATTTCATCAGCGACCCATCGAAATACATGGTCCAGAGTTCCGGCTGGATTGGAGCTGTCGGAAGCTGGGTGTCGACCCATTCAGCCACAAAGTCCGCCAAGACTTGGGACTTGATGGCCTTCTGAGGAGCGAACGAGATTGTCTCGCCCATGATCTCCACCGCCCACTTTGCAATCCTACCTGAGGCAGCTCGGCACTGGGTGATCTCCCCCAGGGGGAAGGATGACACCACAGTCACCGGATGAGACTCGAAGTAGTGTCGCAACTTTCGCCGCGTCAGAATTACCGTGTACAGTAGCTTCTGAATTTGCGGGTAGCAGATTTTGGTCTCAGATAGTACTTCACTGATGAAGTAGACCGGCCTCTGGACGAGCAGTGCATGCCCTTCCTCTCGTCTCTCGACCATGATCGCGGCGCTGACCACCTGAGTGGTTGCGACTACGTAGATCAAGAGGGCTTCTCCCGCAGCGGGGGGCACCAAGATGGGCGCGCTTGTAAGGAGCGCCTTTAAGTTCCCGAGGGCTTCCTCGGCCTCGGGGGTCCAAGTGAAGCGCTCGGTCTTCCTTAAGAGGCGGTACAGGGGTAGGCCTCTTTCGCCGAGACGCGAAATGAAGCGGCTCAGAGCCGCAAGGCATCCCATGACCCTCTGTACTCCTTTCAAGTCTTTGATAGGCCCCATGTTGGTGACGACCGCGATTTTCTTCGGGTTGGCGTCGATGCCCTGCTTGGAGACGATGAACCCCAGGAGCATGCCTCGGGGGACTCCGAAGACACACTTCTCGAGATTGAGTTTCACGCCCTTCGCCCTCAGACACTTGAAGGTCATTTCAAGGTCGGAGAGGAGGTCAGAGGCTTTCCTCGTCTTGACTACGATGTCATCGATGTAAGCCTCGACCGTTCGGCCGATGTGCTCTCCGAAAACGTGGTTCATGCACCTTTGCTATGTCGCGCCTGCATTCCTCAAACCAAATGGCATAGTAATATAGCAGTACATGCCAAAGGGTGTGATGAAAGAGGTCGCGAGCTGGTCGGACTCTTTCATCCTGATTTGGTGATACCCTGAGTAGGCATCGAGGAATGACAGGGTTTCGCACCCAGCAGTGGAATCCACGATTTGATCGATGCGAGGTAGAGGGTAGGGAACCTTCGAACATGCTTTGTTTAGACCAGTGTAGTCTACACACATCCTCCATTTCCCACCTTTCTTTTTCACAAGCACAGGGTTGGCTAACCATTCGGGATGGAATACCTCTTTGATGAACCTTGCGGCCATCAGCTTGTGGATCTCCTCGCCTATGGCTCTGCGCTTTTCTTCGTCGAATCGGCGCAGAGGCTGCTTCACGGGTCAGGCTCCAGCTCGGATATCCAGCAAGTGCTCGGCGACATCCCTTGGTATGCCAGGCATGTCCGAGGGACTCCACACAAAAACCTCGGCGTTCACGCGGATAAAGTCGATGAGCACTGCTTCCTATTTGGGGTCGAGCTCGGAGCCGATCCGGACTTGCTTGGAGGCGTCGTTGCTGGGGTCGAGAGGGACAGACTTAACCGCCTCTGCTGGTTCGAAGTTGCCGGCGTGGCGCTTCGCATCTGGCACCTCCTTGGAGAGGCACTCCAGGTCGGTGATGAGGGCCTCGGATTCGGCGAGGGCCTCAGCGTACTCCACGCACTCCACGTCGCATTCGTACGCGTGTCGGTACGTGGATCCGACGATGATGACCCCGTTGGGGCCCGGCATCTTGAGCTTGAGGTAGGTGTAGTTGGGGACGACCATGAACTTGGCGTAGCATGGTCTCCCCAGCACTCCGTGGTAGGTTCCTCAGAACCCGACCACGTCGAACGTGAGGGTTTCCTTTCGGAAGTTGGAGGGAGTCCCGAAGCAGACGGGCAGATCAAGTTGTCCAAGGGGCTGGACGCGCTTCCCGGGGATGATCCCGTGAAAGGGCGCCGCACCGGCCCGGATCGTGGACAGATCGATCTGCAAGAGCCCGAAGGTCTCGGCGTAGATGATGTTGAGGCTGCTGCCTCCGTCCATGAGGACCTTGGTGAGCCTGACGTTGCCGATGATGGGGTCGACAACGAGCGTACTTTCCTGGGCTCAGCACGCGGTCGGGGTGGTCGCCCTGGTCGAAGGTGATGGGCTTGTCAGACCAGTCTCGGTAGACTGGCGCCGCCACCTTCACCGAGCAGACCTCCCGGCGCTCCTGCTTGCGGTGCCGAGCCGAGGCGTTCGCCACTTGCCCACCATAAATCATGAAACAGTCGTGAACCTCGGGGAACTCCTCTGCCTTGTTGCCCTCCTTCTTGTCGTTGTCGAGGCCTCTGCCACCTTCTGCCGGGGGCCCGGCCTTATGGAAGTAGCGCCGAAGCATGAAACATTCCTCAAGGGTGTGCTTGACGGGACCCTGATGATAGGGGCACGACTCCTTGAGCATCTTGTCGAACAGGTTGGCCCCTCCGGGAGGCTTCCGAGGGTTCCTGTGCTCGGTGGCGGCGACAAGATCTGCGTTGGCGGCGTCGCGTTTCGCTTGCGACTTCTTCTTGGCCTTCTTCTTCGTGCCGCGCTGGGCGGACGCCTCGGGGACGTCTTCCTGCTGGCGTCCCTGAGGCTGCTTGTCCTTCCTGAAGATGGCCTTGACCGCCTCCTGACCAGAGGCGAACTTGGTGGCGATGTCCATCAACTCGCTCGCCCTGGTGGGAGTCTTGCGACCCAGCTTGCTCACTAGGTCGCGGCAAGTGGTGCCGGCGAGGAACGCGCCGATGACATCTGAGTCGGTGATGTTGGGCAGCTCGGTGCGCTGCTTCGAAAATCGCCGGATGTAGTCCCGCAGGGGTTCTCCTGGCTGCTGGCGGCAGCTTCAGAGATCCCAGGAGTTCCCAGGGCGCACGTATGTGCCCTGGAAGTTTCTAGCGAAGGCTTTGACCAGGTCGTCCCAGCTGTAGATCTGCGCAGGAGGCAGATGCTCCAACCAGGCCCGGGGCAGCGTCGAAGAGGAACAAGGGGAGGTTACAGATGATGAGGTTGTCATCGTCCGTTCCACTCAGCTGGCAGGCCAGCCGGTAGTCCGCAAGCCACAGTTCCGGCCTTGTTTCCCCCGAGTACTTGGTGATGGTAGTCGGGGCTCGGAACTGGGTCGGGAACGGCGCCCGTCGTATGGCCCGGCTAAAGGCTTGCGGACCAGGCGGTTCGGGCGAGGGGCTCCGATCTTCCCCGCTGTCGTAGCGTCCACCACGCCTAGGGTGGTAGCCTCGGCGCACCTTCTCATCGAGGTAGGCTCGACGGTCACAACGGTGGTGCTCGTTGCCGAGGTGACCCGGGGCCACAGGCGTCGCGTCCCGCGTGCGCCCGGTGTGGACCGAGGCTTCCCACATGAATCGAGAAGTCGCGGCGCGATGCTCCGGGGGGTACCCTTGCCTTTGGGAGGCAGAGCTCTCGGCTCGTCGGACCGCGACATCCTCCAGGAGATTCTTGAGGTCTCTCTGGATACGCCGCCCCTTGGTGGTGGATGGCTCCGGCATCGCTCGGAGTAGTATTGCCGCTGCAGCCAGGTTCTGGCCGACCCCACTGGAAGCCGGGGGCAGCCTTGCCCTGACATCGTCAGCGATGCGGTACTAGACGTCCTGGGCCAGATGACGCGCTTCTCCGGCTAGTGCTCGGCCTGCCCACTCCTGCCCGATGTTCTGCAGGAGCTGCACAAGTTGTCCTGCTTCCTCGTCGAGCTTGGCCTGCATCTCGCGGATTTGCTCGAGCTGTGTGTCCTGACCCCCCGCAGGGACTGGGACCACAGCTAGCTCCCGTAGGATGTCAACGTGAGGCGCAGGCCTTGGGGGATCATCGTCCTCTGGCATACCAAGGTGGTTGCCTTCGTCGTGACCCCCCAGATCGACGTGGAAACATTTGCGACTTGGGCCACAACCTTCATCGTCAAGGTTGTGGCCATCATCGGAGCAATCGGAGAGGCAGTAGTCACATGCGTTCATGATGTCTCGCATGGCGCTAGGATTACCGAGCCCGGAGAAATCCCAATCAGAGTTGGGCTCGTCGTCTTCCTCGGAGCCCGGGGCCCCGTAGGTCGAGACAGCCGTCAGTCGGTCCTAGGTTGACCACATATGGTACCCCGGAAGGTTAGGATATGCCTTTATGAAAGCGTCCACCGAAGCGGGGTCGCTTGGCGGATCGAAGCTGAATCTAAAAGGCACAGGGTGGAAAATGGACGGTACCTCCTGATCGACGGACGGTGACGAAGTCGCGTAGGGGACGGACTGCACCGTTATCTCAGGTACGAGGCTAACGCCCAGCAAGTCCTTCGCGAGCGTGCTGGCGTCATCCGTCCGCTTGGGGTTGGCGTGTTGCGGGGAAACGGTGTGACACCCCAGTGTCACCTAGGGTTTCTCTCAAATGCCAAACCAAGAATCATTATTTTATGTGAGCCAAAGTAAGCATGAGCATCAAAATAACTTAAGTGGCAAAGAATTCACCAAGCATATACCTAAAAGTATCATGATCAAAACAATTGAGACATTTAAAAAAATAAAAATGTGCAACCCTAATTAAAAACTCTAAGTGAGCCCCATGAGCAAATTTCAAGAAAATAAGAAAAAGGGGATGAAAAAGTTAAAATTATGACTTGAGCCAATTATAAAAATTGAAGTATATTTAATAAGCAACAAGAAATGTTGAGAAAACTTAGCCAAAATAACTCAATTAAAGCCCCAAATCAAGCTTCTCATGTGGGGACTTAATGGGAATTCTGAATTTCAGAATTTTGAAATTCAGACCTTGAGCCAAAGATCAGGGATGTTCACCTTGATCCCTAACTCGAATCCTAATGGCCCCATTGACAAAATTGTGTCTAACAACCCCTCTGTCGTGTGCCAGAAGATGGCATTGGGACGCGAGCCCTAGACACGACAAAACCTTGGATTTGCCTCGGGTTTGGGCAGGGAGACAGACCAGATTTCCTGGCTCCATATCTCTGCAACCAGTAGGCAAAATCCTATGACCCCCACACAAGAATGGTAGCTTGTAGGGAGGAGAAGAGGTTTTGTGCACTGACCAAGGCGAGAGCAGGCTTGGATGAGCGACCACACGCGCCAGAACTTGGGCAGAACGCACGGGCACACGTGTTTGACCCTGGTCGGCACGCCAGAGCTCGCCCAACCCGCGCGCGCGCTCACCCCGGCGTCCGGTCAAGTCCGCCGTGCGCCCACGCCCTCGGCCGTGCCCGCCCGCGCCTATAAAGTCTCCCCGGGCGCACCTCTCTTCGCCCCGCACTCACCCTCACCGGCCAGCCACTTTCCCTTAGCTCTGGCGAGCTCAATTCCGCCCGCCATTGCCGCCAGAGCTTCGGCCACCGTGGCCAGCCCACTCCAGCCATCCTCTGGGCAAGCCAGTGCTTCGGCTAGCTCCGCCAGTAGCCCGTGAAGCTTGCCAAGCCCTCGGACCCGGCTGGACTTCACCGGAGGCCCGAGATCAACCTCACCGGACTTCGGTCTTCCGCCGCCACGCGTGGACCGAGCTATCCAGTGAGTCCCCGCCCAATTCCTTGCGCTCATATCTTCTCTGGCATCCCGTGGACCTCCCTGACCCATTTGTTTGAACTATCTCACCGTGACCAGGCCGGTCTCCTCGCCTCCGACGAGCATCCCCGCCTGCGCGCGTGGACCGACCGACTCCGGCCATCTCCGACGGTGTCCCGCACACCGTTGTGATCCTCGAGACCTCCCCTTCGTCCTCGACCACTTCACCGGAGCAACCTCGCCGCCGGTAAGCCCCTCTGCCCTTTTTTTCGCCGCGGTTACTGTTTAAGGTAGAAGAAGGACCTCGGGTTAGTATTTGTAGAACCCGAGGGGTTTTCTGTAATGTCAGTGACTCTTGTGAATAGTAGCTTAAGGGCTGATCCGCGAAGAAAACTTAGAAAACCCGCCAGGGACCCCAGTGCAAAGTGGATTTCCATTTAACCAATTCTGTTATTCTTTTTAAAATGACCAGAGAACTTAGAAAATCCATAACTTGATGAAATCTTAATAAAAGGTTGTCAAACCAATTTTGCTAGCTCCTGAATATTATGATCTATCATTTAAAAATAGTAAACCCTATGCTTTCTGTTCTAAATTTCAGAGTTTAAAATTAAAAACAGAAACCTACTAAACCTTGTTTAATTAAGGAAAATTAGTTTTTCTTCTGTGCTGAACTTAAGAAAATTTGTAGATGTTTAAACCTCATTTAGGCACTGTTTAAAAATAGTAGGAACCCCAGCATTGAAAAATATGATGTAGTTTTTCATTTAAAGCTATTTTGCCCAAAACTTAGAGAAAATCAGAAAGGCCTTAGAAACTAATGAACAATGATTAAGATTATTTTTCCTAGTTTACTTATGTAACAGAGAACCTAGGGAAAATACAGAGACCATTAATTTGGACCAGTTTTAAATTAAAATGATTTGTTTAGCCTTATATAGACTGAAAATCAATTATTAAAGAGGCAAAACTAGAACCAAAATGCTTAATAAAAATCCAGTGGACTTACAACCACCAGAGCCCCACTACAAAAATACAGAGCACCTCAGCCCAACTTTTAAGTAAGGAAAATAAATACAAAGTGATAACAAAGCATTTTCCAACTAAATCATGAACAACCCCAAATAATATGATAATGGGCAACCAAAATTTTGCTAAGTCCATGATGAGATAAACTACCAGAGAAAAATGCAAACCCATGAAAAGGAAGCAAACCCATACCTATTGACCATGATTTAAGAGAAGGGCCACTTAAATCAAATAATGCTTACCACCCCTTCCCTTAAGCAAAAAGAGGCCAAACTTCAGAATGATTGCTCTTGCACAAAATACTAACTATGAAAAATAAGAACTCTGTTGTTTGATGTGTTTCAAATATAGTGATAGTAGAAAGCATCTATTTGGCTAGAAACTTGAGAAAACCATAGAAAAATAATTAAAAGGTAGTAATGACTAGAAATTTGTATCAAGTCATGTTATAACACCTAAAAGCCAGCAAAAATAAGTTTTAGAGAATTACCCACTGTTAAATAGTAGTAGTAGTTCAAAGCACCCCTTCTGCCCTAGAGTTTAATAATTTTGTCCAGAGAAAACTATTCACTTGCTGATCCCCAAATTTTGAGACAAAGAAACACACACTAGTAACAAGCCACTGTAATTTTCGCAGAATTTTTAGAATTTTATAAAAGCAACTTGTAGTTCAAACCTACTCCAAAACATTAAAGAGAATAAAAGAAAAGGAAAGAAGAAATAAACCCCACCTCAATAAGTCTAACTTGAGTACTTATCATCTATCCCTAAGACTTAAAAGGAATTCAGTGGAACCCCAAAAATAAACCTACCACTTACCTTAACTAAGTTTAACCCAATTTACCAAGTATACCACTAAAGGATTTTACATAAGTAAAGTTAACTTGTTTTAACTCAAAAGATCATACACCTTTAAAGTTGTAATTTCTAAAAGCACATATCATATCATGCATATATCTTACGCATTGCATTCATTAGATTGTAATCTTGCCGACGGAGAGTACGTGCTCATCCCCGAGCAAGGACCTGTCCAAGAGGAGGACCAGGAGCAGGCTTCAGAGGCTGCTATTGAGGATCTCCCCGCAGCCCCAGCAATTGAAGGCAAGCCCCGGTTTTATGCATAACCTGTTAATTATGCTATTTTACTACACTTAATGCTTGTAGGATTGCAATGTGCACTTAAGTGTAGGAGTTGCTTGAAACCTCTAGTTGCATGAACTTAGGATTCCTTTTTGAGATGAATACTAGTATGCTAGGTCGAGTAGCTGCTTGCTAATCAGGATCTCGGTAGAAGTCGAGTGATTTTCCTAGCACTCGCGCGAGGTCAGGAATTGATTGTATTCATCTTGATAACGGGATTTATGTTGGTCTATGGACTTGGATCTAGGGAGGATGCCTTGTCCACGAGACGGGAAAAATGAATTAAGGATTAATGTGTGGATACCTGAGTCAAGCTTTTGAACGTACTAAGCACATGCCGGGAAAAATGGTAACCGGTAAACCTAGTACCTGAGTGAAGCCGGGCGCGGACTTTATCCCTCATGCGACCTGAGACTGGGTCTCCCATGCTAGCTATGGTGGGTACAAGTGCGGTCACTGCACGGCGGCAGCCAGGGTCAGTGGAGCATTGTATGCCAAGGCGGTGAGGCCTGGACGCGAACGGGGAATCGATGGGGACGGTTGTCATGTGTGGGGTCGGAGTACCCTGACATGCCGTGTGTTTAGGTTTACCTTGCAAGGTTAAAACTCGATTCGAATCGTCTGCTTCTCGCAGCTAATGAGACTGCTTGATTCCTTGTACTGCATCGAGTAAGAAGTGAAATGTGGTTACCTGAGATAATTTGTTGATTGAACTAATTGATTGTTACCATGTATGCTTAGAAGGAGCAAATCTAGCAAAGTTAATGATGATAGAATTTGAAAAGCTAAAAATTGATTTTAGAAACAGCTAGTGCTTTTGGCAAACCAAACCCCTCAGCCAAACAGCTGCATAGTCTAGAGGTAGAGGAGTAGACTCCTCACATCGGGTAAGTCTAGCTGAGTATTAGTATACTCAGCCTTGCTTGTGGCACCATTTTTGCAGGTACCATTCAGGAAATGGTTGATGGTGTGACTTGGCCTACCACCCTACCACCGGGTTGGACGGTCGAGTGGGATGTTGCTCCGGCAGGAGAGGAGCACGAGGAGTAGTGGGCTAGTCCTTGCCCATTTCCTCATTACTGACGACATCGATTATCCGCTGCACTTTATTTTGTGAACTTTATTGCTACCCAAAAACTCTGATTTATGTAATAACTCAGTACTTAATTTGAGGTTTCCTGTTTTATTGTATTTCTTCTGTGACTCACCTTCGAGTGGGATTGTGGAATTTGATCCTGGTTAAGTGGCTCTATCAGACTAGATATGAGGGACTGACGGGTTATTCCGATTTAAGTGTGTTACGGCCCCTGAGGCGTGACTTAGGCACTTAAGCTGGAATAATTTGGGTGGTTCTGCCACAGCTGGTATCGGAGCAAATTCCACCACAGAGAAGGACAATAAACCATGAACACCAAATTTCAAAATCTAAAACTTGCCTAGAAACTGCTACGGATCGTCAGGACTAGACCGCTAGACCTAGGACGAAAGGCCTTAGGCATAGAGGGAGAAATAGGTGGCTAACTAAGTAGGCCCCGTGGGCCAGTACTTATATTTTAAGGATGCCCTAAAAAGGCACCCTATCTTTCTTTTGAGAGGCAACGTTTCTTCCAGCATGCATGCATTATAAAACACCAAGAAGAATTAAAAATTTGAGCTAACCCCCTTTCTTTAAAATCATTCGGGCTCTCTTTTTCTTTTTCCTTCCACCATAATCTTTATCTTGATTCCCTTCCGCAGATGAATTCACCCACCCCCGCCAGTGGAGGAGACTCTCGTTTCAGTTCTGACTTCCTTTCTCGCGATGGCTTTCCCTCCATCTTGTGGGAAGTGCTTAACTCCGCCGGTTACCCTACGCCCCCTTTGTACACGGTGCAGTTGTATGAGGAGCATCGGGTACCTCGTTGTCGGGTCTGGCTGACTTTGGAGGCTCATCCCCTTCAGCCGGGTTAGCGTTCTCTTGACTCTGAGACGATTGGACTCAGGACGGACGACACCGTTGAGGCAGCAGCCATGAAGACTCTAACGACTTTTTGTGGCTACCATCCCCTGGAGATGGTGATGCACCCCTTGGGACTCTTCCCTGCTGAGAAGAAGGATGATCCCATGTGGTGTAACCGCGTGAGCCATGTGAAGGATGTGTGGGCAATGTATCCTGACTTGGTTGGGAGGGTCACTGTTCAGTGCATGAGTGCGCTGTACCGCCTTGAGGCCCTTCAGAGCGATGCTATGACACTTCTTGCTAACACCACTCAGACTGCCAAGCTCACTCTCGACAGTCGGGAAGATTTTGTGGTCGACCTATCCACAGAGTTGGTGGAGAAGGATCTGCAGGTGGAAAGGCTGAGCCAGCGTATCACCACCCTGGAGCAGCAAGTGGAGATCCGAGACAACACTATTGATGTCTTGGAGAACCAGCTTCACGATGTGCAGAGGGAACTCGAGGAAGCAAATGACCACTTGGACATGCACCACCTGGAGATGGAGGCCAATGAAGCAGGAAGCGAGGGAGAAGAGGCTCCCGAGGAGCTAGGACCAGCCCCTGGTGCCAATGGGACTACCTCCACGATGCCTCCTTCACCCGTATCCAGTGTCGCTTCCACCGCTCAGGGTTAAGGAGTCGCTTTGACATTTTTAGGCGGATAGAAACCTATGCGAGCTTAGTAGTATCACATTTTGGACTAGGCTTATGGGTACTTTCCCCTGATTGATGTAACCCTGTAAACTTTTGAAATCTGTGGGATATTTGTCACCATGTTACCTTCTTTTCGAACCCAATATTATGATTATGGCATTTTCCTTCCATATGAGATGATATCTTGCCGTTCGAAACTGTGAGTTGGATAACAATGGCGACAATCTCTGTTTTCAAATGGCAGCTAGGCAGCGTCGCGGGCAGAACGAGCAAGCTCCCCCGCCACCTCCCCCAGCTCCCACAGTGCAGGAGCTGATGGCCCAGCAGAATGAGATTCTGCGACAGCTCTTGCAGCGCCAGCCCCACCAACAGCAGCATGGTGGAGGCCAGCATCAGCGACCTCCGGCTATGGCAACATACCAGGAGTTTCTGAGCACGCAGCCGCCCTTGTTCACCAAGGCAGAGGATCCGTTGGACGCCGACGTGTGGCTTCGCGTCGTCGAGTCCAAGTTTCCCCTCCTCACAGGAGACTGCCCTGATGAGGCCAAGGCTCGCTTCGCCGCACAGCAGCTTCGTGGCCCCGCTCGGACTTGGTGGGACCACTTCCGTGCTATGCTCCCCGCTGATTGTGAGGTATCTTGGGAGGAATTCAAGACTGCCTTCAGAGGACACCACATTCCAGCTGGCATTCTTGATCGGAAGTTGAATGAATTTCTGGCCCTTAATCAAGGAACCCGCACGGTACTGCAGTATGCACAAGCCTTCAACGACTTATGCCAGTATGCAGGGTATCATGCTGATTCTGATGAGAAGAAGAGGGATCGCTTCCGCAGGGGTCTCAATACCAAGCTGCGGGAACGACTCAACATTGTCCGGGCTGATAGCTTCAATGAGTTGGTCAACATGGCCATCTCCCAGGAGGATTGCATTGTTGCTCACCGGGCAGAGAAGAAGAGAAAGGCACCAATGGCAGCACCATCCGCTCAGGCTCAGAGGTTCCGGATTGTTTCTCACAATCAGAGCAGGGGTTTTTAGCAGCAGGCAGGCAGATGGGTGATCAGGCCACCTCAGCAGCAGCAGCAGCCGGCACCCAACCGCTACCCAGCTCCCGCCCCAAGGAACAATCAGCCTCCGCAGCAGCAGCAGTTCCGCCAGGGCAATGGGAACAAGTGTTTCACTTGTGGCAATGTGGGCCACTATGCCAAGAATTGTCCCAGGAACCAGCAGAGGCAGATGCCAGCACCAAATCAAGACAAGGGAAGAAAGCAGAAGGTGCAAGTCAGGCAAGGGAAGCTCAACTTCACTGCTCTAGAGGAAGTGCCAGAAGGAGCTCCTATCATGACCGGTACCTTTTCAGTTTATAATCAACCTGCTTTAATTCTGTTTGATTCTGGTGCATCTCATAGTTTCATTAGCCAAAAGTTCAGTGCTAAATGCAAACTGCCATTCTCTCACTCAAAAGGGTCATTCATGATAGTCACACCTGGGGGTAAAATTGCAACTAATCAATTAAACCAAAGTGTGCCTATTCAACTGGGAAACCACATTATCAAAACCACTCTTCTTGTGTTGGGATTGGAAAATGTGGACATTATTCTAGGGGCAAATTGGATGACCTTGCACCAAGTTGTGCTTGATGTAGCCAGTCGTACCGTGGAAGTTAATTCTCCGTTCTGCGGGAATTTCACTTTGATTCTGCCTAGTCAGGGTTCTTCTCAGTCATGTGCTTTCTCTATGACGGAGTTACCCCTGAAGAAGATCCCAGTGGTCTGTGAGTATGCAGATGTCTTTCCTGATGAATTGCCAGGAATGCCACCGGACCGGGATATTGAATTCGCCATCGAGTTGCAACCGGGAACGGCCCCAATTTCCAAGAGGCCCTACCGAATGCCACCCGCTGAGTTGGCAGAGTTGAAGAAGCAATTGCAAGAATTGCTGGATAAGGGTTTTATTCGCCCAAGCACTTCGCCTTGGGGATGTCCAGCACTGTTTGTGAAGAAGAAGGATGAAAGCTTGAGGCTGTGTATAGATTACCGCCCTCTTAATGTGGTAACTATCAAGAACAAGTATCCTTTGCCTCGTATTGATGTTCTTTTTGACCAGTTGGTTGGGGCCAAGGTGTTTTCCAAGATAGACCTTCGCTCTGGCTACCATC
Source organism: Zea mays (assembly GCF_902167145.1). Classification (NCBI taxonomy): domain Eukaryota; kingdom Viridiplantae; phylum Streptophyta; class Magnoliopsida; order Poales; family Poaceae; genus Zea; species Zea mays. Next base: position 66,871,929 of record NC_050105.1, read on the forward strand.
AGATCAAGATACGAGCAAGTGATATTCCGAAGACGGCATTCTCAACCAGATATGGGCTATATGAATTTTTGGTGATGTCATTCGGGCTGACAAATGCACCAGCATGTTTCATGTATCTGATGAATTCTGTTTTTATGCCGTAATTGGACAAGTTCGTGGTGGTTTTCATCGATGACATTCTGGTGTACTCAAAGAACGAAGAAGAACATGCCGGGCATTTGCATGTAGTGCTTCAACGTCTGCGAGAGCACCACCTTTATGCCAAGTTATCCAAGTGTGATTTTTGGCTAAAGGAAATCAAATTCTTGGGTCACACTATCTCTCAGGCTGGAATAGCTGTTGATCCTGATAAAGTGCAAGAGGTAATGAACTGGAGGCCACCAACAACTGTTCGCCAGATTCGGAGTTTTCTGGGATTGGCTGGTTATTACCGAAGATTTATTCCGGACTTCTCCCGAATTGCGAAGCCTATTACTGAGTTGCTGAAGAAAGAAGTTAAATTTGTTTGGAGTCAGAAGTGCGAAGATGCCTTCCATGCATTAAGGCAGCATCTGACTACAGCACCAGTATTGGCGCAACCCGACAGCAGCAAGCCTTTTGATGTGTATTGCGATGCCTCTGGCACCGGGCTAGGTTGTGTCTTGATGCAAGGCAACCGAGTCATTGCTTATGCCTCAAGAGCACTCAGGCCTCATGAGCAAAACTATCCCACTCATGACCTCGAGTTAGCAGCAGTGGTTCATGCATTGAAGATGTGGAGACACTATCTAATGGGAACCCACTGCAACATCTTCACTAATCATAAGAGCCTTAAGTACATTTTTACTCAGGCTGATCTCAACATGAGGCAGAGAAGATGGCTAGAGTTGATCAAGGATTATGACCTGGAGGTACATTATCACCCAGGAAAAGCTAATGTGGTAGCAGATGCCTTGAGTCGGAAGTTGCAATGCAACTGTATTCTGATGGATTCTCGCATTAACACCTTGTGTGATGAGTTGAGCAAGATGCAAATTGAAGTGATTCCTTCTGGTTCTTTGTCTCACATTTCTGTTGAGCCAGCTTTGCAAGACCAGATTATCATGGCCCAGCTCAGTGACAAGGGAGTGCAGATTATCAAGAAGAATCTCCATCAGAAGGTTGAGAAGTATGATTGTTTCCGCCAGGATGAGAAAGGTGTGTTATGGTTCAAAAGCAGATTGGTAATTCCTAAAGACCAGGAACTCAAGAGGAAAATTTTGGATGAGGCTCATCTCTCCAAATTCTCTATGCATCCGGGAAGCACCAAGATGTACCATGATTTGAAGCTTTTGTACTGGTGGACCAGAATGAAGAGGGAGATAGCCTAGTATGTATCAGAGTGTGACACCTGTCAGAGGATAAAGGCAAGCCACTTGAAGTCAGCTGGAGCTTTGCAACCGCTTTCCGAACCTTCGTGGAAGTGGGACGACATCAGCATGGATTTCATTGTGGGTCTGCCCAACACCTCTCATCATCATGATTCAATTTGGGTTATTGTGGACCGATTGACGAAAGTGGCGCATTTTCTTCCTGTGCACACCACTGATAAGGCTCAGAAATATGCAGAATTGTATATTGACCGGATCGTGTGTTTGCACGGATTACCTCGGACCATTGTTTCTGACCGAGGAGCCCAATTTGTTGCCAGATTTTGGGAACAATTGCAAGAGTCTTTGGGAACCAAGCTAATCAGGAGTTCAGCTTACCACCCACAGACTGATGGTCAGACAGAAAGGGTAAACCAAATCCTGGAGGATATGCTGAGAGCTTGTGCGATCGATTGTGGCAAGAACTGGGATAAGCACCTCTCCTTGGCAGAATTTGCTTATAACAATAGTTATCAATCCAGCCTAAAGATGGCACCTTTTGAAGCTCTCTATGGAAGAAGGTGCAGGACACCACTCAATTGGTCTCAACCTGGTGAAAGAGAAGTTTTTGGACCTGATTTAGTGACTGAAGCCGAAAGGAAGGTCAAGCTAATCAAGAAGAATCTAGAAGCTGCTCAGGCCAGGCAGAAGAGCTATCATGATAAAAGAAGGAAACCTCTCCAGTTCGAGGTGGGAAGTTTTGTATACCTCAAGGTATCACCCACCAAGGGAGTGCAGAGGTTTGGGATCAAAGGCAAGCTAGCCCCTCGTTACATTGGACCTTATGAGATCATCGAAGCATGTGGACCCATGGCATACAAGCTGAAGTTACCTTCAAAGATGTCTGCCATTCACAGTGTATTCCATGTATCTCAGCTGAAAAAGTGTGTTCGATTGCCGACCGAGATCATAGCAGAGCCAGAATTGGAGATAGAGCCAGATCTATCGTACCAAGAGTACCCCTCCAAGATTCTGGATTGCAAAGAAAGATCAACTCGGGCTAAATCGATTAAGATGTTCAAGGTCCAGTGGAGTAATCACTCAGAGGAGGAAGCTACTTGGGAAACCGAGGAATTCCTGAGATCCAACTTCCCCGATTGCCTACCTAAAGAAGCTGGTACGTAATCACCCCCAACCCCTCCTCCTGCCCTTCGAATCTAATTTTCAAAAATATGATCTTAATTCAGAATGAAGAAACTATAAAGTAAAACTTAAAAGGGTTTCCTTCTGAAGTTGCAAAGAGAATGACATTCGAAGAACAGTTTTACCCTAATAATAACAATAATCACCCATTTCCTATAAGTCTCACCCTTCGCTTCACCCTGGGAGGACTCTGGCCCGAATCTCGGGACGAGATTCCTTTAAGGGGGAAGGCTGTGACACCCCAGTGTCACCTAGGGTTTCTCTCAAATGCCAAACCAAGAATCATTATTTTATGTGAGCCAAAGTAAGCATGAGCATCAAAATAACTTAAGTGGCAAAGAATTCACCAAGCATATACCTAAAAGTATCATGATCAAAACAATTGAGACTTTTAAAAAAATAAAAATGTGCAACCCTAATTAAAAACTCTAAGTGAGCCCCATGAGCAAATTTCAAGAAAATAAGAAAAAGGGGATGAAAAATTTAAAATTATGACTTGAGCCAATTATAAAAATTGAAGTATATTTAATAAGCAACAAGAAATGTTGAGAAAACTTAGCCAAAATAACTCAGTTAAAGCCCCAAATCAAGCTTCTCATGTGGGGACTTAATGGGAATTCTGAATTTCAGAATTCTGAAATTCAGACCTTGAGCCAAAGATCAGGGATGTTCACCTTGATCCCTAACTCGAATCCTAATGGCCCTATTGACAAAATTGTGTCTAACTAACCCCTCTGTCGTGTGCCAGAAGATGGCATTGGGACGCGAGCCCTAGACACGACAAAACCTTGGATTTGCCTCGGGTTTGGGCAGGGAGACAGACCAGATTTCCTGGCTCCATATCTCTGCAACCAGTAGGCAAAATCCTATGACCCCCACACAAGAATGGTAGCTTGTAGGGAGGAGAAGAGGTTTTGTGCACTGACCAAGGCGAGAGCAGGCTCGGATGAGCGACCACACGCGCCAGAACTTGGGCAGAACGCACGGGCACACGTGTTCGACCCTGGTCGGCACGCCAGAGCTCGCCCAACCCCCGCGCGCGCTCACCCCGGCGTCCGGTCAAGTCCGCCGCGCGCCCACGCCCTCGGCCGTGCCCGCCCGTGCCTATAAAGTCTCCCCGGGCGCACCTCTCTTCGCCCGGCACTCACCCTCACCGGCCAGCCACTTTCCCTTAGCTCCGGCGAGCTCAATTCCGCCCGCCATTGCCGCCAGAGCTTCGGCCACCGTGGCCAGCCCACTCCAGCCATCCTCTGGGCAAGCCAGTGCTTCGGCTAGCTCCGCCAGTAGCCCGTGAAGCTTGCCAAGCCCTCGGACCCGGCCGGACTTCACCGGAGGCCCGAGATCGACCTCACCGGACTTCGGTCTTCCGCCGCCGCACGTGGACCGAGCTATCCAGTGAGTCCCCGCCCAATTCCTTGCGCTCATATCTTCTCTGGCATCCCGTGGACCTCCCTGACCCATTTGTTTGAACTATCTCGCCGTGACCAGGCCGGTCTCCTCGCCGCCGACGAGCATCCCCGCCTGCGCGCGTGGACCGACCGACTCCGGCCATCTCCGACGGCGTCCCACACACCGTTGTGATCCCCCGAGACCTCCCCTTCGTCCTCGACCACTTCACCGGAGCAACCTCGCCGCCGGTATGCCCCTCCGCCCTTTTTCCCGCCGCGGTTACTGTTTAAGGTAGAAGAAGGACCTCGGGTTAGGATTTGTAGAACCCGAGGGGTTTTCTGTAATGTCAGTGACTCTTGTGAATAGTAGCTTAAGGGCTGATCCGCGAAGAAAACTTAGAAAACCCGCCAGGGACCCCAGTGCAAAGTGGATTTCCATTTAACCAATTCTGTTATTCTTTTTAAAATGACCAGAGAACTTAGAAAATCCATAACTTGATGAAATCTTAATAAAAGGTTGTCAAACCAATTTTGCTAGCTCCTGAATATTATGATCTATCATTTAAAAATAGTAAACCCTATGCTTTCTGTTCTAAATTTTAGAGTTTAAAATTAAAAACAGAAACCCACTAAACCTTGTTTAATTAAGGAAAATTAGTTTTTCTTCTGTGCTGAACTTAAGAAAATTTGTAGATGTTTAAACCTCATTTAGGCACTGTTTAAAAATAGTAGGAACCCCAGCATTGAAAAATATGATGTAGTTTTTCATTTAAAGCTATTTTGCCCAAAACTTAGAGAAGATCAGAAAGGCCTTATAAATTAATGAACAGTGATTAAGATTATTTTTCCTAGTTTACTTATGTAACAGAGAACCTAGGGAAAATACAGAGACCATTAATTTGGACCAGTTTTAAATTAAAATGATTTGTTTAGCCTTATATAGACTGAAAATCAATTATTAAAGAGGCAAAACTAGAACTAAAATGCTTAATAAAAATCCAGTAGACTTACAACCACCAGAGCCCCACTACAAAAATACAGAGCACCTCAGCCCAACTTTTAAGTAAGGAAAATAAATATAAAGTGATAACAAGGCATTTTCCAACTAAATCATGAACAACCCCAAATAATATGATAATGGGCAACCAAAATTTTGCTAAGTCCATGATGAGATAAACTACCAGAGAAAAATGCAAACCCATGAAAAGGAAGCAAACCCATACCTATTGACCATGATTTAAGAGAAGGGCCACTTAAATCAAATAATGCTTACCACCCCTTCCCTTAAGCAAAAAGAGGCCAAACTTCAGAATGATTGCTCTTGCACAAAATACTAACTATGAAAAATAAGAACTCTGTTGTTTGATGTGTTTCAAATATAGTGATAGTAGAAAGCATCTATTTGGCTAGAAACTTGAGAAAACCATAGAAAAATAATTAAAAGGTAGTAATGACTAGAAATTTGTATCAAGTCATGTTATAACACCTAAAAGGGATGTTGCTCCGGCAGGAGAGGAGCACGAGGAGTAGTGGGCTAGGCCTTGCCCATTTCCTCATTACCGACGACATCGATTATCCGCTGCACTTTATTTTGTGAACTTTATTGCTACTCAAAAACTCCGATTTATGTAATAACTCAGTACTTAATTTGAGGTTTCCTGTTTTATTGTATTTCTTCTGTGACTCACCTTCGAGTGGGATTGTGGAATTTGATCCTGGTTAAGTGGCTCTATCAGACTAGATCTGAGGGACTGACGGGTTATTCCGATTTAAGTGTGTTACGGCCCCTGAGGCGTGACTTAGGCACTTAAGCTGGAATAATTCGGGTGGTTCTGCCACAAACGGCGCCCGTCTTCGTCTCAGACGCGAAGTCAACGCCCGACGTGTCCCCCGCTGGGGCGCCGGCGTCGTCGACTCGCTCGACAGCCGACGAGGTGCCGCCTCCTGCTTGGCCATGGTTGCCCCGTCTCCTTCTCCTACGGCGAGGAAGGCGACGGGACAAACCCAGATGTTGCTCTTCCGCCATGGAGGGAAGACGTCGCCGAGTCCGCCGCCGCCAGGCGGGCTGACGGCCGTCGTTGTCGCATGGCGGAGGAAGGAGTATCATGTCGTAGCTGTCGTCGAGGGACATGAACTCGAGACTCCCGAAACGGAGCAGCGTCCCGGGTTGAAGAGGTTGCTGGAGACTACCCATCTAGAACTTGACGGGAAGTTGTTCGTCAACACGCAACAGTCCCCTACCTGGCGCGCCAACTGTCGGCGTTTCGACCCCGGGGGGTCCCTGGACCGACGAGTAAATTGTCGCTGCGTGCCCCAGCCCAGATGGGTTGGTGCGAGATAGAACACAAAGAGGGGAAAACCGTGGCTTCGTGTTGTCCTGCGCCAGAGTGGATGTGCTTGCAGTAGGGGGTTACAAGCGTTCACGAGGGAGAGAGAGAGAGAGTCCCGCACGACCACCCTCCTCGTACGAGGGCCCTGGACCTTCCTTTTATAGATGTAAGGAGAGGGTCCAGGTGTACAATGGGGGGTGTAGCAATATGCTAACGTGTCCGGCAGAGAGGAGCCAGAGCCCTATGTACATGCCAACGTGGCTGTTGGAGAGGTGCTAGAGCCCTGTGCATGCGATGTCGTGGCCGTCGGAGGAGCGCTTGAGCCCTGTAGAAGCACAGCTGTCTGGGCTGTCGGGACCTTGCTGACGTCTCCTTGCTTCCGTAAGGGGCTGAGAGCCGCCGTCGTCATGGGCGCACGCGGGGAGCCATCATTACTTGTCACCGAGGCGAGCCTGGATGGGACGCCGGTCTTGTTCCCCCGTAGCCTGAGCTAGCTAGGGGTAGGGCAACGATATACCCCCTGCGGCGTGGTCGGTCCGAGCCCAAGGTCGGGTGAGGCGGAGACTCCTCCTGAGGCCAAGGCCGGGGTCGGGTAAGGACGCGATTCCTCCCGAGGTCGAGGTTGAGTCCGAGCCCTGGGGTCGGGCGAGGTGGAGACCGCCTTCTGAGGTCGAGGTTGAGGCCGAGCCTTGGGGTCGGGCGAGGCGGAGACCACCTTCCAAGGCTGAGGCGGGGGCCGAGCCCTGGGGTCGGGCGAGGCGGAGCTTCCTGTGGCGCCTGAGGCTGGACTCGGCTGCTGTCAGCCTCACCCTGGCGGGTGGCACAGCATTCGGAGCAAGGCAGGCGGCGCTATTTTCCTGTCATGTCAGTCAGTGGAGGGGCGAAGTGACTGCGGTCACTTCGGCCCTGTCGGCTAAGGAACGCGCGTCAGGATAAGGTGTCAGGCGATCCTTGCATTGAATGCTTCTGCGATACGGTCGGTTGGCGAGGCGATCTGGCCAAGGTTGCTTCACTGCGAAGCCTGCCCGAGCTGGGCCTCGGGCGAGTCGAGGGTGTGCCCGTTGCTTGAGGAGGCCCTCGGGCGAGGCGTGAATCCGCCTGGGTCTACTGTTCCTGCCCGAGGCTGGGCTCGAGTGAGGCGAGATCACGTCCCTTGAGTGGACAGAGCCTTGACCTAAATTGCGCCCATCAGGCTCTGCAGCTTGTGCTGATGGTGATTACCAACCGAGTTTAAGAGTGTTGGGTGTACCCCTAATTATGGTCCCCGACAAGTAACCCAAAAGGTAATCAAGGACAAGGTAAATAGAATGCTAGTCAATCCTTATGTTGTTCATAATATGCGGGACAGTGAATTATACAGTAAATGGGACATAATGGGTCAGGGGACACTTGCCTTCACCAAACAGATGCTCAGGATCTTCAGCCTTGTAGAACTCGAAGAGTTTGATATCGGGACTAGTGGTTCACCAAATCTTGATCGTTGATTCCTCGAAGCTCAGGAACAGACCACAATCTATTTGCAACGCGCAACGAATACAAACAGGCACAAGCAAACATATACTTGCATAAGAACATTATACCATGCCAAGGAAAACATGATAAAAATATGTAATATGGAATATAGCTCACTTCTATGATCACGTGAGGAAAAATGAATGCAACAGTCGGAGCTACGGTCGAGAAGTTATAACGTTTATGTTACACAAGTAATAGTCAGGACATTTATAAAGTATAAATTAACGCCACTACTTAGTTTCAATTAATTTGATATTCTAATAGTTAACAACTACACAGGTGATTAATTAACGTGAGTGGTCATAAGCGAAAATAAGTTAATAATGCGCACGACAATGCGCGACCCACGCGAACCAGGCGCGCGGCACGAACGCACGAAGGAACGACGACGACGCGCAAATAGCGCGCGAACAATGCGTGATACGCGCGAACGGCGCGCGGCAAGGCATGTGACACACGCGAACGGCGTGCGGCAACGCGTGCGAACAACACGCACGGACGACACGCGATGACGCGCGCGACAACACGTGAAACATCACGCGGCAACACGTGAAAACAACGCGATGATAAGCTAGAATCGCTAACCGATCCCGCATCTGTATTAAGAAAGTGTTAATTACAACATTTGCATCAACATAATCACATTAACGGGTATTTATACGAGAACATGTTAGAGCTATACCTAAATTAGAATGTTATTTTATTAATCATTAGACAAACAAATAATCAATTAAATAGCTAAATCCTATGATGCGACAAAATACTATTATTAACGTGTACTTGACATGATTACAAAGTTACCACAATCAGAACGTGATCAAATGTATTTGTGATTCACATATGTTGAATACGTACTAGTTCACAGTTCAAAACGACGAGATCTCATGTGGCCACAATCGTCTTCATTTCCCACAACTGCACAGCACTGAGGCCTCAGCCGGCCAAGCCTAGTGGCTGCTCCCATCGGCGGTCGAACTCGCGCTAGGGCACCGGTGCCGCACCACCATGGCCGAGCCGTGCTGGGATGCGCGTGCCACACTGGCCAGCTGCGAGACCACGCAGGGCTCGGACAGCCACGCCGCGGGCTGAGCTGACTGTTCCCTGGCCGCCGTGCTGAGGATCACGCCATGTCGGGGCCACGCTCCGCACCAGCCGCGCCAGCCGGCCGGGGATGGCTGGCCGCGCGTCGCCGCGCTGGCAGGTCGGCGAGCTGTCGCGCCGGGTAGAGGCTGAGCAGGCTGACCGCGAGCCGCCGTGTTGGGCAGGCGGGCCACGCCATGGCCGCGAGCCGTGCCACGGGCCGCTGCTGCGAGCGCGCCGCGGGCGGGCTGGCCGCGCCAGTCCGCCACGCACGCTAGAGGCCGCGCAGGCCTGTGACACCCCAGTGTCACCTAGGGCTTTTCTCAGTGCTAACCCAAGAACCATCATTTCATATAAGCCAAATTGAGCATGAAGCACCAAATCAAATTAAGAATAAAAGATCCACTAAGTTTATATCTAAAAGAATCATGTTTAACACAATTGAGGTTTTCAAAAAGGGAAAATGCTGAAACCCTAATATCAACCCTAATTAAGCTATTTAAGTAGAAATGAAGAAAAGGAATGAATGACCATGAAAAACTTGAAATCATGGCTTAGGCCAATTATTAAAAATGAAATACACTAAATAAGCTACAATAAAGATTATGAAAGCTTGGCCAAAATAGTTTATTAAAAACTCCAAATAAGCCATTGAAGCAGAGGTTCAATGGGGAAATCTGAAATTCAGATTTCTGAATTTTCAGCCCTTGAACCAAAACCGAGCGCGTTCACCTTGATCCTTAGCTCTAATCCTAATGCTCCCATTGACAAAAACGTGTCTAACTAACCCCTCTATCACATGTCAGAAGATGGCATCGGGACGCGAGCCTAGACACGACAAAACTAAAGATTTGCCTCGAGCTCGGGCTGGGAGACACACCAGACTTCAGAGCTCCAAATCTTTGAAACCAGTAGGCCAAATCCTATGATCCCCACACAAGATCAGTAGCTTATAGGGAGGAGAAGAGATTTTGTGCACTGACCAAGGCAAGAGCAGGCTCGGATGAATGACCTCACGCGCCAGAACTCGGGCAGAATGAACGCGCACACGTGTCCGACCCTGGTCGGCACGCCGGCATTCGCCCAACCCCCGCGCGCGCTCGCCCCAGCATCCGGTCAAGTCCGCCGCGCGCCCTCGCCCTCGGCTGTGCTCGCCCGCGCCTCACCTCACCCCGTGCTCACCCTCGCTGGCCAGACGCCCCTCCTTAGCTCCGGCGAGCTTTTCCTCCGCCCGCCACCACTGCCCAAGCCTCGGCCACCGCGGCCAGCTCACTCCAATCGCGTCCAAGTTGTGTCGGCCTCTCGGTTAGCTTCACCAGTGACCCGTGAAGCTTTCCAAGCACTCGGACCCGGTAGAACCTCACCGGAGACCCAAGATCATCCTCACTGGACTTCGTTCGCCCGCCTGCCCGCGAAGACCGAGCAATCCGGTGAGTCATTCTCCGATTCCTTGCACACACGCCTTACTTGATCTCTAGTGAAGCTCACTGACCCATTTGATTGACCTATCGTGCCCTGGTTAGGCCGGACTCCTCGCCGCCGACGAGCTCCCCCGCCTGCGCACGTGGACCGGCCGACTCCGACCATCCCCGACGGCGACCCGCACATCGTCGTGACCCTCAGGACCCCCCCTACACCCTCGACCACCTCACCGGAGCAGTCTCGCCGCTGGTAAGCCCCTCCGCCCCTTTCTTCCTCCACGGCCACTGTTCCATTAGGGAAGGACCGCGAGTTCGATTTCCAGAAACCCTAGGGGGTTTTCTGTAGAGCCGTAGACTCATGTGAATAGTGCACAAGGACCTATCTGTAATTCACTTAAGATCTTTCGCTAGGGACCCCAGTGCAAAACCATTTTCCTTTATCCATTTCTTTTTAACCTTTTTAAATTCAGCAGAAAACTTAAAGAATTTTTATCTTGAGTTATATTCAACCAAATTTTTTCTGTTTTAAATTTTAGAGTTTGAAATTGATTAAGGAAAATAACCAAACCTTATTAAACTTGTAGATGTGTAAACCCCCCTTAAGCACTGTTTAAAAATAGTGAGCACCCCAGTATTGAAAGTTTAAGTAAGGTTATCTATTAAAGCCGTTTTGCCAAAAACTTAGGAAAATCAGAAAGGCATTAGAAAACAATGAACAGTGAATGCAATTATTCTTCCTAGTCTACTTAAGTAATAGAGAACCTAGGAAAAATAAAGGAACCCCTAGTCCAGAATAGATTCAAAGTGAAATGTTTTATTAAGCACTAACCAAACTAGAAAAACAATTATTAGAATTATGAAAACAATTTCAAAATTGTTAATAAAAATTTAGTGGACTTGTAACCACTAGAACCCCACTACAAAAATGATAAACACCCCAGCCCATCATTTTAAGTAGGCTAAATAAATAAAACTTGATATTGGGCCATATTTCAAATAAATCATGAGCAAACCAAAAATAGTGCAATAATGGGCAAATAAAATTTTACCAGATAGGTAATGAAGTAGGCCACCAGAGAAAATTGTAAAACCCAATTGAAAGCTGCAAAATACTATCAATTGCCAATACTTCATGAAAAAGACCATTTAGTTCAAGAAATTTCTACCACCCTTCCCTTAAGTAAAAAGTTGCCAAACTTCAAAATGATTGCTCTTGCACAAAGAAGAAGATAGGAAAAATTAGAAATATGTTGTTTGATATTTTTCAAATATAGTGGTAGTAGAAAGCACTCCTTTGGCTAGAAACTTTAGAAAATCATAGCAAAATAACTAATAAGTATTACTGGCTAAACATTGGTACAAAGTCATGTCATAACATCTAGATGCCAGCAAAAAGATGTCTTGGAGAATAACCCTCTGTTAAAAAGGAGTTGTAGTTCAAAACACCCCCTCTACCCTAATATTTGATAATTTTATACAGAGAGAACCCCTCACTTTTTGAACCCCAAATTTTGAGACAGAGAATTATACACCCGTAAGAAGCCACTGTAATTTGTACAGAATTTGTGGAAATTTATTAAGTTAACTTGTAGTTCAAACCCACCTTAAAGGCATAAAAGAAATAGAAGGAAAGAGAGGAAAGATAAACCTCGCTCCAATAAGTTCATCTAGAAATCTTAATAAACTCTCACTAAGACATTAACAAGAGATCAGTGGAACACCAAAATGGACTTACCACTTAGTTTAACTAAGCTTAACCGTAAATTACTAAGTATACCCCAAGAATCTTCAAGTAGCATGACTTAGCCCTACCTTATTAAAATGATCATTCACCAGCCAAGTTTAATTGCTAAATTACATATCATACCATACATATATCTTACTCATTGCATTCATTAGATTGCAATCTCGATGACGGAGAGTACGTGCTCATCCCCGAGCAAGGAGCTGTCCACGAGGAAGACCAGGAGCAAGCTCCCGAGACTGACATCGAGGATCTCCCCGCAGCCCTAGCTATTGAAGGCAAGCCCTGGTTTTATGCATAACCGTATCTATATATGCTACTTTACTACATTTAATGTTTGTAGGATTGTAATGTGCACTTAAGTGTAAGAGTTGCTTGAAACCTCTAGTTGCATGAACTTAGGATTCCTTTTTGAGATGGATACTAGTATGCTAGGTCGAGTAGCTGCTTTGCTAATCAGGATCTTGGTAGAAGTCGAGTGATTTTCCTAGCACACGCGCGAGGTCAGGACATGATTGTATTCATCTTGATAACGGGATATATGTTAGTCTATGGACTTGGATCCAGGGAGGATGCCTTGTCCATGAGACGGGAAAAAGGAATTAAGTGCGGTCACTGCACGACGGCAGCCAGGGTTAGTGGAGCATTGTATGCCAAGGCGGTGAGGCCTGGCCGCGAATGGGGAATCGATGGGGACGGTTGACATGTGTGGGGACGAAGTGCCCTGACATGTCGTGTGTTTAGGTTTACCTTGCAAGGTTAAAAACTCGATTCGAATCGTCTGCTTCTCGCAGCTAATGAGACTGCTTGACCCCTTGTACTACATTGAGTAAGAAGTGAAATGAGGTTACATGAGATAACTTGTTGTTTGTACCAAATGCTTGCTACCATGTATGCTTAGAAGGAGCAAACTCAGTTAAAATAATGATGCTAGAAATTGAAAAGCTAAAATTTGATTTTGGATACAACTAGTGCTTTTGGCAAACCAAACCCCTCAGCCAAACAGCTGCATGGTCTAGAGATAGAGGAGTAGATTCCTCACACCGGGTAAGTCTAGCTGAGTATTAGTATGCTCAGCCTTGCTTGTGGCATAATTTTTGCAGGTACGCTTCAGGATATGGTTGATGGTGTGACTTGGCCTACCACCCTGCCACCGGGTTGGACGGTCGAGTGGGATGCTGCTCCGGCAGGAGAGGAGCAGGAGGAGTAGTGGGATAGGCCTTGTTGGATCTTTTATGGGCTTGGCCCATTTATTGAATAAACTCTATGGTGTGTAATGGTGGAGAATACCAATAGTACCATATTAGAAGTCCAAGGGTCGTTGGCTTGACTTATATGGTGGGAATTATACCACTTAATTTGAGAAGTCAAGAAACGGACAAGGGCGTGACGCGCCCGCGCGCGCGCCGCCGACGGCCGGGCCGAGCGTGGCGTGGCGAGGCGAGGCGGACGGGCGGGCGGGCGGGCAGGCGGCGAGCGGGCGTGGTGTGGTTGTGTTAATTTTTAGCACTCATTAACCGCGGGAGTTTCAACTCCGGGTTAAACCTTTCAGTTGCCCGTCTCTTTGTCAGCCGCATGCGAGACCCTTCTCCTTCAGCTTCCCATCAACCGCATGCGACCCTTCTCCTTCAGCTTCCCTCCGCTAGAGGTTAAGTAGAGGAGAACCCCTGGCACTTGGTACACGAGAGCAGAACCATTTCAGAGTCACAGTCCAGCTGCAAGTGAGGGTATTTCCATCTCGTGACTCTGCACGCACAGAGCAGCGAGAGGGCAGGTGGCTCCGAAGCCCTTGCCATTCGAGACCTTGCACGGGGGATCGACAATTAGGTTTTTGGGGAGCGTCTACGCGACTGCCCAAAACATCTTCTTCTTCCTGGCGACATGACAAGAGAAGATGGACAAGGATCAGGATCCTCGGAGCGCATGGGAGGGTATGATCAATTCAGTTCCTTACTGTTTTACATTCTGCAGATTATATATGTTTCATATATTCATCTCTGTTGTTTCGTATGTAGCCATAGAATTATCCAAACTGTCCTGTTATATTATATCATGACATGTATGATGTCTGTTCATGCTAGTAATATGTTATATCTGTTTGTTCTAATTTTACAGTCACGTTGTTTATGTTGCTATCTGTTTATTTTCAATTGTTCCATCAATTTACATGCTTATTATATTTATATGATTTATATGATTCATAAGATTTATGTTCTCATGATCCATATTGTTATGGATATATTTGAGATCACGATTTCTATGGTTAATTATCTTTTATATGTCATCATCATAATGTTAATTTATGGAATTAAAATGATATAGAAAATGCCTATAATTCTAACAATCCAAAAACCTAATGTTAGGCATTTTTCTGTCAGAGGTTTTGCTGTTGTGCTAAAGCCTGATCCTTTTGATGGTAAAAACTTCTTGATATGGAAAGCTAAGATGGAATTATGGCTTACTGCAATGTCTTGTTTTCATGCCGCTGAGGGCAAGCCTGTCAACTTACCTCCTGAGGATGAGGCTAAGTTTAAGGCTGAAGACAACCTGTTTCGAGGAGCAGTAATTAGCGCACTTGATACAAAATTCCAGAAAAGCTATATCATCCTTCCTACAGGGAAAGAGCTGTGGGATGCACTTGTTGGAAAGTTCGGAGTAACTGACGCTGGTAGCAAGCTGTATCTCATGGAGCAGCTGTATGACTACAAGATGGTTGAGAATCGATATGTAGTGGAACAAGCTCATGAGTTTCAGGCACTAGCTAAGGAACTCGAACTTTTTCCTTGTCCTTTGCTTGACAAGTTTGTGGCTGGCGGTATAATCGCCAAGTTGCCACCTTCTTGGAAGGACTTTGCTACCTCTCTCAAACATAAGAGACAAGAGTTAAATGTGGAAGAGCTCATTGGTACTCTTGATGTTGAGGAAAGGGCTAGAACAAAGGACAATGGAAAAGGTGTGGAGACCTCTACTGCTAATGTGGTGCAGAAGAGAAACTTCCGCAAGTTCAACAAGAAGAAAAACCAGAACAAACAAGAGAACGCAAATAAACCTGTTCAAACAGCACAGTTTAAAAAGAAGAAGAACAACAACAAGGGAAAGGGAGGATGCTTTGTCTGTGGCAGTGATCAACATTGGGCAAGAGAGTGCCCTGATCGCAAGTTCACACAGGACAAGAAATCAGCAAATGTTGTAACCACTGAAACTGGAGATGGAACATCTGGGTATGGTAATTCTTTACCATTTGTTCTTTCAGTTTGTAATTCACCTGAGTGGTGGATGGACAGTGGTGCAAACATTCATGTGTGTGTTGATGCCTCTATGTTCTCCTCCTACCAGGTCGGGAGGTTTGGTGCCTTGTTAATGGGAAATGGGTCGCGTGCTCATGTTCTTGGTGTTGGTACGGTCATTCTGAAGTTTACTTCGGGAAAGATGGTGCCATTGAAGAGCGTGCATCATGTGCCCTCTATCAAGAAGAATCTCGTTAGTGCTTCTATGCTATGTCGAGATGGATACAAAGTTGTTCTTGAGTCAAATAAATGCATTGTGTCGAAACATGGTACTTTTGTTGGTAAAGGATATGACTGCGGAGGCTTGTTCAGCTTATCACTTCATGGTGTGTGTAATAAAATGGTGAATTCTGTTAATTTTTCTGATGAGTCAGATTTATGGCATTCACATTTTTGTCATGCAAGCTTTGGCTGACTTATGCGGTTAGCAAATCTAAATCTAATTCCTAAATTTAACTTGGTCAAAAAGTCTAAGTGCCATGTGTGTGTTGAATCAAAACCACCCCGCAAGCCTCACAAGGCTGCTGAGGCGAGGAATTTGGCACCTCTAGAACTTGTTCATTCTAATCTGTGTGAGATGAATGGAATTTTGACAAAAGGTGGTAAAAGATACTTTCTCACTTTTATAGATGACTCCACCAGATTTTGCTATGTGTATCTCTTAAAAACAAAAGATGAAGCGTTTAGTTATTTTAAGACCTATAAAGCTGAAGTTGAGAACCAACTTGAGAGGAAAATAAAATAGTTAAGGTCCGATCGAGGTGGAGAATATTTCTCTAATGTGTTCGATGAGTTCTGCGTGGAACATGGTATTATTCATGAGAGGACACCGCCATTCTCACCACAATCCAATGGGATTGCTGAAAGGAAAAACTGCACTCTAACAGATTTGGTGAATACCATGTTGAGTACAGCGGGATTATCCAAGGCATGGTGGGGTGAGGCGATTTTGACAGCGTGTCATGTCCTGAACAGAGTTCTAACAAAGAACAAAGAGATCACACCATTTGAGGAATGGGAAAAGAGAAGATTAAATCTCTCATATTTGCGCACTTGGGGTTGCATGGCTAAAGTGAATGTGCCAATCAACAAAAAGAGTAAACTTGGGCCTAAAACTGTTGATTGTATATTCCTTGGGTACTCTTTTCACAACACTGGGTATAGGTTCTTAATTATAAAATCCGATGTGCCTGATATGCATGATGATACTATCATGGAATCAAGAGACGCAACATTTTTTGAGAATGAGTCTCCCATGAAGAATACACCTAGTGATACAAGTCATGAGACTATAATTCCCCATGAGCACGAACTGTCTATTCCTATAGATCAGGCTGAGGATCTTCACGTGCACATCCCTGAGGAGGATGACACTATAGTCACTCGAAAGAGCAAGAGACAGAGGGTTGCAAAATCCTTTGGTAATGACTTTATAGTGTACCTTGTGGAAGACACACCAACTACCATTAGTGAGGTATATTCCTCTCCTGATGTTGACTTATGGAAGGAAGCAGTAAGGAGTGAGATGAAATCTATTATGTCTAATGGAACTTGGGAGGTCATTGACCGTCCTTATGGTTGTCAACCTATAGGCTGCAAATGGATCTTCAAGAAAAAGCTTAGGCCTAATGGTACAATCGAGAGGTACAAGGCAAGGCTTGTGGCCAAAGGATATACCCAAAAAGAGGGTGAAGATTTCTTTGATACCTACTCACCAGTGACTCGATTGACTATAATTCGCACATTAATAGCCGTGACAGCCTCTTATGGTCTTATCATTCATCATATGGATGTTAAGACAGCTTTCCTAAATGGAGAGTTGGATGAGGAGATCTACATGGATCAGCCAGAAGGGTTCATTGCGGATGGTCAAGAGAACAAGGTGTGCAGGTTGATAAAATCATTGTATGGCCTAAAACAAGCACCTAAGCAATGGCATGAAAAGTTTGATAATACTCTTACAGCTGCTGGTTTTGTTGTAAATGAATCTAACACGTGTGTATATTATCGGTATGGTGGGGGTAAGTCTGTTATGCTATGCATTTATGTTGATGACATCCTGATCTTTGGATCAAATCTCAATGTGATTGAGGAAGTTAAAAAATCTTCTATCGAGAAATTTCGAAATGAAAGATTTGGGAGAAGCTGATGTCATTCTAAACATCAAGCTTGTTAGAGAAGGTGATGGTGGGGTAACTCTGTTACAATCTCACTATGTGGAAAAGGTATTGAGTCACTTTGGTTTTAGTGACTGTGATCCTGCTCCAACACCTTATGACCCTAGCATGCTATTGAGAAAGAATCGGAGAATAGCAAGGGATCAATTGACATACTCCCAGATCATTGGCTCGCTCATGTACCTTGCAAGTGCAACAAGGCCGGACATCTCATATGCTGTGAGTAAGCTGAGTCGGTTTGTGTCAAAACCAGGAGATGATCACTGGCGTGCTCTTGAGAGAGTGTTGCGATATTTGAAAGGTACTATGACATACGATATTCATTATACTAGAAACCCAAAAGTGCTGGAAGGCTATTGTGATGCCAACTGGATTTCTGATGCTGATGAGCATTATGCCACAAGCGAATATGTGTTTCTGTTTGGAGGTGGCGCTGTTTCATGGAATTCTTGCAAGCAGACTATCTTAACAAAGTCTATAATGGAAGCAGAACTCGCAGCATTAGACACTACTGGGGCTGAGGCCGAGTGGCTTCATGATTTCCTATTGGATTTACCGGTAGTTGAAAAACCGATACCGACTATTTTCATGAACTGTGACAACCAAACGGTGATTACAAAGGTTAACAGTTCTAGGAACAATATGAAGTCTATAAGGCATGTTAAGATGAGATTGAAATCTGTCAGAAAGCTGAAAAACTCCAGAGTTATAATGGTGGATTATGTCCACACATCGAATAATCTGGCAGATCAATTCACTAAGGGTCTGTCACGCAATGTGATAGAAAATGCATCGAGAGAAATGGGTATGAGACCCATGTGAAATCTACTCTAGTGGTAACCTGCTCTATGTGATCGGAGATCCCATGAAGTAGAGTGGAGAAACAAGCTAGGAGTAGATTGTGAGGAAAGTTCCCTTCTTTAACTCATTTCTGATGCACATCTTTCCTATCTGTAAGGCAGGATGGTATTTACCTTAATGTATTCCAAGAGTCTTATAAAGGTGAGATGTTGTCCTACAGAACATCTGCTGAGGAATACACCTATATGAGTCAGACTGCTGGTCACAGTCTATGGGACTTGGGTAATCCCTAAATACTCATGAAAGGCACTGAAGTGTGACTTATATGCTTCTAAACAGCGGGAATTCCCTTTTGCAGCCTAGTATCAGCAAAGGATTTGAGCGAATCTCACTTCGCACAAAACTGTCAATTCAAGGCTTAGTCCCTTGTTCAGTTGTGAATGGGTGAAACTCTTATTCTAGATGGATGTTCAACTTAACAGTCTCCATCGAAACACTGGTATATCAAAGGATTGTGATTCTGATACTTCATCATTACAAACCCTAGAGTTTGGTGGGGATTGTTAGATCTTTTATGGGCTTGGCCCATTTATTGAATAAACTCTATGGTGTGTCATGGTGGAGAATACCAATAGTACCATATTGGAAGTCCAAGGGTCGTTGGCTTGACTTATATGGGAGGAATTATACCACTTAATTTGAGAAGTCAAGAAACGGACAAGGGCGTGCCACACGCGCGAGCACGTGCCGCCGCCGGCCGGGCCGGGCGTGGCGAGGCGAGCAGGCAGGCAGGCAGGCGGCGAGCGGGCGTGGTGTGGTTGTGTTAATTTTTAGCACTCATTAACCGCGGGAGTTTCAACTCCGGGTTAAACCTTTCAGTTGCCCGTCTCTTCGTTAGCCGCATGCGAGACCCTTCTCCTTCAGCTTCCCATCAGCCGCATGCGACCCTTGTCCTCCAACTTCCTTCCGTGAGAGGTTAAGTAGAGGAGAACCCCTGGCACTTGGTACACGAGAGCAGAACCATTTTAGAGTCACAGTCCAGCCACAAGTGAGGGTATTTCCATCTCGTGACTCTGCGCGCACAGAGCAGCGAGAGGACAGGTGCCTCCGAAGCCCTTGCCGTTCGAGACCTTGCACGGGGATCGACAATTAGGTTTTTGGGGAGCGTCTATGCGACTGCCCAAAACATCTTCTTCTTCCTGGCGACATGACAAGAGAAGCTGGACAAGGATCAGGATCCTCGGAGCGCATGGGAGGGTATGATCAATTCAGTTCCTTACTGTTTTACGTTCTACAGATTATATATGTTTCATATATTCATCTCTGTTGTTTCGTATGTAGCCATAGAATTATCCAAACTGTCCTATTATATTATATCATTGTGGGGGATAGATATCCCCCGGGTCCACTAAAGGAGTAAAAGACCTCACGAAAGGCCCAAGGGCCCAATAAATCGTAAGGTCATTCTTTCGTGGGCCTGGGGAGAGACAACCAACAAAGCTGAGAAGACGTAAGATCGGATTGGTGCAAACCCGGACGGCCCACAACGTCGAACGAGTAAATCGCAACAGACACCCGACTTTCCCGCGCTGAAGCCCCCATGCAACGTTGACATGCGAGGATAAGTTGGCGAGGGTTATGTAGGGATAGACCCAAGAGGTTCACTACCTTTTAGCTACTTGTTGTTATCATATCCACGTGTACTGCCCCACGGTCGAGTATATAAGGCCTAGGGGGCACCCCTTCAGAACGATCGACCTTATCTTATTTAGCCACCCACAACAACTCTCTGTGTCTTCAATCCAGAGAGCCCTCTTGTAACCACGCTCACATACTCACCAGGATGTAGGGTGTTACGCATCTCTAAGCGGCCCGAACCTGCAAATCTTGTCCACTGTCCCTCGTGCGATTGGCACGAACCATTTTGCTACAGTCGTCGACACCGTCCTACTCCTAGAAACACCTTGAGGGGCAACCCCGGGTGTGCGGTCGGACCCAAAACACCGACAATCATGACATGTCTGATGTATGTTCATGCTAGTAATATGTTATATCTGTTTGTTCTAATTTTACAGTCATGTTGTTTATGTTGCTATCTGTTTATTTTCAATTGTTCCGTCAGTTTACATGCTTATTATATTTATATGATTTATATGATTAATAAGATTTATGTTCTCATGATCCATATTGTTATGGATATATTTGAGATCACGATTTCTATGGTTAATTATCTTTTATATGTCATCATCATAATGTTAATTTATGGAATTAAAATGATATGGAAAATGCCTATAATTCTAACAGGCCTTGCCCATTTCCTCGCTACCGACGATATCGATTATCCGCTGCATCTTATTTTATGAACTTTTACCAGCTACTTGAAAAAAACTCCGATTTATGTAATAATTCAGTACTTTAATTTGAGGTTTTCCTGTTTTATTGTATTTCTTCTGTGACTCACCTTCGAGTGAGTATGTGGTATTTGATCCTGGTTAAGTGGCTTTATCAGACTAGATCTGAGGGACTAACGGGTTATTCCGATTTAAGTGTGTTACGGCCCCCGAGGCGTGACTTAGGCACTTAAATGGAATAATTCGGGCGGTTCTGCCACAGCTAGAAACAGAGCAAATACCACCACAGAGAAGCACAATAAACCATGAATACCAATTTTTTAAAAATCTAAAACTTGCTTAGAAACTGATATGAATCGTCAGGACTAGACCGCTAGACCTAGGACGAAAGGCCTTAGGAATAGAGGGAGAAATAGGTGGCTAATTAATAAGGCCCTGTGGGCCAGTATTCAAATTCTTAAAGGATGCCCTAAAAGCACCCTTTTATTCGGAGAGGAGACGTTATTTTTAGCATGCATGCATTATAAAATTAAAAGGGATTAAGAACTAAAGAAGCAAAAACTTGAGCTAAACCGCTTCCTTTTAAACCACTCAGGCTCTTTTATTTTCTTCCTTCCACCATAATCTTTACATTTGATACCCTTCTGCAGATGACTTCACCCACCCCCGCCAGTGGAGGAGACACTCGTTTCAGCTCTGACTTCCTTTCTCATGATGGCTTTCCTTCCATCTTGTGGGAAGTGCTTAACTCCGCCGGTTACCCTACACCCCCTCTATACACGGTGCAGTTGTACGAGGAGCATCGGGTACCACATTGCTGAGTCTGGCTGACTTTGGAGGATCATCCCCTTCAGCCGGGTTGGCGTTCTCTTGACTCCGAGACGATTGGATTCAGGACGGACGACACCACTGAAGCAGCAGCCATGAAGACTCTGACAACTTTCTGTGGCTACCACCCCCTGGAGATGGTGATGCACCCCTTGGGACTCTTCCCTGCTAAGAAGAAGGATGACCCCATGTGGTGTAACCGTGTGAGCCATGTGAAGGATGTGTGGGCAATGTATCCTGACTTGGTTGGGAGGGTCACTGTTTAGTGCATGAGTGCGCTGTACCGCCTTCAGGCCCTGTTGAGCGATGCTATGGCACATCTTGCTAACATTGCTCAAACCACCAAGCTCACCCTCGACAGCCGAGAAGACTTTGTGGTCGACTTGTCCTCCGAGTTGGTGGAGAAGGACCTACAGGTGGAAAGGCTGAGCTAGCGCATTACCACCTTGGAGCAGCAGGTGGAAATCCAAGATAACACTATTGATGTCTTGGAGAACCAGCTCCATGATGTGCAGTGAGAACTTGAAGAAGCTAATGACCACCTGGACATGCACCACTTAGAGATGGAGGCCAAATGAGGCCGGAAGCGAGGGAGAAGAGGCTCTTGAGGAGTTAGGACCAGCCCCTGGTGCCAACGGGACTACCTACATGATGCCCCTTCACTCGCATCCAGTGTCGCTTCCACCGCTCAGGGTTGATCAGTCGTTTTAACGTCTTAGAGGATAGAAACCTACGCGAGCTTAGTTAATGGCAGATTTTGGACTAGGCTTACGGGTACTTTCCCCTAATTGATGTAACCCTTGAGAACTTTTGAGATCTGTGGGATGTTTGTAACCATATTATCTTCATTCGAACTTAATGTTCTGATTATGGCAATTTATTTCCATATGAGATAATAGCATGTTGTTCGAAATTGTGAATTGGGATAATAATGGCAACAATCTCTGTTTTCAGATGGCAGCTAGGTAGCATCGCGGGCATAACGAGCAAGTTCCCCCGCCACCTCCTCCAGCTCCCACAGTGCAGGAGCTGATGGCCCAGCAGAATGAGATTCTGCGACATCTCTTGCAGCGCCAGCCCCACCCTTAGCAGCATGGTGGAGGCCAGCCGCAGCGACCTCCGGCAACAACAACCTACTAGGAATTCTTGAGCACGCAGCCGCCCTTGTTCACCAAGGCAGAGGATCCGTTGGATGCCGACGTGTGGCTCCGCGTCGTCGAGTCCAAGTTTCCCCTCCTCACGGGAGACTGCCCTGATGATACCAAGGCTCGCTTCGCAGCGCAGCAGCTTCGTGGCCCTGCTCAGACTTGGTGGGACCACTTTCGTGCTATGCTACCTACTAATCGTGAAGTGTCTTGGGAGGAATTCAAGATTACTTTCAGAGGGCACCATATTCTAGCAGGAATTCTTGATCGCAACCTGAATGAATTCCTGGCACTCAATCAAGGAACCCACATGGTATTGCAGTACGCTCAGGCCTTCAACGACCTGTTCCAGTACGCAGGTTATCATGCTGATTCTGACGAGAAGAAGAGAGACCGCTTCTGCAGGGGTCTCAACACCAAGCTGCGGGAACGTCTCAACACTGTCCGGGCTGATAGCTTCAATGAGTTGGTCAACCTGGCCATCTCCCAGGAGGATTGTATTGTAGCTCATCGGGTAGAGAAGAAGAGAAAGGCACCAATGGCAACACCATCCGCTCAGGCCCAGAGGTTCAGGATTGTTTCTCACAATCAGAGCAGGGGATTTTAGCAGTAGGCAGGCAGATGGGTGATCAGGCCACCTTAGCAGCAGCAGCCGACACCCACTTGTTTTCCAGCTCCCGCTCCAAGGAACAATCAGCCTCCGCAGCAGCAGCAGTTCCGACAGGGCAATGGGAACAAGTGCTTTACTTGTGGCAATGTGGGCCACTATGCCAAGAATTGCCCAAGAAATCAGCAGAGGCAGATGCCAGCACCAAATCAAGACAAGGGAAGAAAGCAGAAGGTACAAGTCAGGCAAGGGAAGCTCAACTTCACTACTCTGGAGGAGTTACCTGAGGGAGCCCCCGTCATGACTGGTATCTTTTCAGTTTATAATCAACCTGCATTAATTCTGTTTGATTCTGATGCATCTCATAGTTTCATTAGCCAAAAGTTTAGTGCTAAATGTCAACTGCCTTTCTATCACACAAAAGGGTCATTTATGATAGCCACACCTGGAGGTAAAATTGCAACTAACCAATTAAACCAAAGTGTGCCTATTCAACTGAGAAGCCACATTATCAAAACCACCCTTCTTGTTTTGGGTTTGGAAAATGTGGATATTATTCTAGGAGCTAATTGGATGACCCTACACCAAGTAGTGCTTGATGTAGCCAGCCGCATCGTGGAAATCAATTCCCCAATCTGTGGGAGTTTCACCTTGTTTCTGCCCCGTCAAGACTCTACTCAGTCATGTGCTTTTGCTATGATGGAGTTACCTCTGAAGAAGATTCCAGTGGTCTGTGAGTATGCAGATGTTTTTCCTGAAGAATTACCAGGAATGCCACCAGACCGGGATATTGAATTCGCCATCGAGTTGCAACCGGGAACGACACCTATTTCCAAGAGGCCTTACCGGATGCACCCGCTGAGTTGGCAGAATTGATGAAGCAATTGCAATAATTGCTGGACAAAGGCTTTATTCGCCCAATTTCTTCGCCTTGGGGATGTCTAGCTTTGTTTGTAAAGAAGAAAGATGAAAGCTTGAGGCTGTGTATAGATTACCGCCCACTTAATGCGGTGACTGTCAAGAACAAGTATCCTTTGCCTTGTATTGATGTTCTTTTCAATCAGTTGGTCGGAGCCAAAGTGTTTTCCAAGATAGACCTTCGCTCCGGCTACCATCAGATCAAGATACGAGCAAGCGATATTCCGAAGACTGCTTTCTCAACCAGATATGGGCTATATGAATATTTGGTGATGTCTTTTGGGCTGACTAATGCACCAGCATATTTCATGTATCTGATGAATTCTGTTTTCATGCTTGAATTGGACAAATTCGTAGTGGTTTTCATCGATGATATCTTGGTGTACTCGAAGAACAAAGAAGAACATGTCGGACATTTGCATGTAGTGCTTCAACGTCTGCGAGAGCCCCATCTTTATGCCAAATTGTCAAAATGTGATTTTTGGCTAAAGGAGATCAAATTCTTGGGTCACACTATCTCTTAGGGAGGTATAGTTGTTGATCCTGATAAGGTGCAAGAGGTGATGAACTGGAAGCCGCCAACGACTGTCCGTCAGATTCAGAGTTTTCTGGGATTAGTTGGTTATTACCGAAGATTCATTCCGGATTTCTCTCGAATTGCGAAACCCATAACTGAGCTGTTGAAGAAAGAAGCCAAGTTTGTTTGGGGTCAGAAGTGCGAAGATGCCTTTCATGCATTGAGGCAACATCTGACCACAGCGCCAGTGTTAGCGCAACCCGACAACAGCAAGCCATTTGATGTGTATTGTGATGCCTCTGGCACTGGACTAGGTTGTGTCTTGATGCAAGACAACCGAGTCATTGCTTACGCATCAAGAGCACTAAGGCCTTATGAGCAAAATTATCCCACTCATGACCTAGAGTTGGCAGCCATGGTTCATGCATTAAAAATGTGGAGACACTATTTGATGGGAACCCACTGCAACATCTTCACTGGTCATAAGAGCCTTAAGTATATTTTTACTTAGGCTGATCTCAACATGAGGCAGAGAAGATGGCTAGAGCTGATCAAGGATTATGACCTGGAGGTACATTATCACCCAGGAAAGGCCAATGTGGTAGCAGATGCCTTGAGTCGGAAGTTGCAATGCAACTGTGTTATGATGGATTCTCGCAT
Source organism: Zea mays (assembly GCF_902167145.1). Classification (NCBI taxonomy): domain Eukaryota; kingdom Viridiplantae; phylum Streptophyta; class Magnoliopsida; order Poales; family Poaceae; genus Zea; species Zea mays. The sequence continues at coordinate 66,897,229 of NC_050105.1, forward strand.
TGACACCTTGTGTGATGAGTTGACCAAGATGAAGATTGAAGTGATTCCTTCTGGTGCTTTGTCTCACATTTCCGTTGAGCCAGCTTTGCAAGACAAGATCATCATGGCCCAGCTCAGTGACAAGGGAGTGCAAATTATTAAGGAGAACCTCTATCAGAAAACCGAGAAGTATAAATGTTTCCACCAAGATGGAAATGGTATATTGTGGTTTGAAAGCAGATTGGTGGTTCCTAAAAATAAGGATCTCAAGAAGAAAATCTTGGACGAGGCCCATCTCTTTAGATTCTCTATGCATCCAGGGAGCACCAAAATGTACCATGATCTGAAGCCCTTGTATTGGTGGACCAGAATGAAGAGGGAGATAGCCCAATATGTATCGGAATGTGACACCTGTCAGAGGATAAAGGCAAGCCACTTGAAATCAGCTGGAGCTTTGCAACCCCTATCTATACCTTCGTGGAAATGGGATGACATCAGCATGGATTTCATTGTGGGTCTGCCCAACACCTCTTGTCATCATGATTCGATTTGGGTTATTGTGGACCGACTGACGAAAGTGGCACATTTTCTCCCAGTGCACACCACTGATAAGGCTCAAAAGAATGAAGAGTTGTACATTGACTGGATCGTGTGTTTGCACAGATTGCCCCGGACCATTGTTTCTGACCGAGGAGCCCAATTTGTTTCTAGATTTTAGGAACAACTGCAAGAGTCTTTGGGAACCAAGCTAATCAGAAGTTCAGCTTACCACCCACAGACTGATGGTTAGACCGAGAGGGTAAATCAAATTCTTGAAGATATGCTGAGGGCTTGTGCAATCTATTGTGGCAAGAACTGGGATAAGCACCTCTTCTTGGCAGAGTTTGCTTATAACAACAGTTACCAATCCATCCTAAGGATGGCACCCTTTGAAGCTCTCTATGGGAGAAGGTGTAGAACACCCCTCAATTGGTCTCAGCCTGGAGAAAGAGAAGTTTTCGGACCTGACTTAGTGACTGAAGCCGAAAAGAAGGTCAAACTAATCAGGAAGAATCTAGAAGCTGCTCAGGCCAGGTAGAAGAGTTATTATGATAAGAGAAGGAAACCTCTCCAGTTCGAGGTGGGAGATTTCGTATATTTGAACGTATCACCCACCAAGGGAGTGCAGAGATTCGGTATCAAAGGCAAGTTAGCCCCTCGTTACATTGGACCTTATGAGATCATAGAAGCATGTGGACTCGTGGCATACAAATTGAAGTTACCTCCAAAAATGTCTGCCATCCACAATGTGTTCCATGTATCCCAACTGAAGAAGTGTGTTCGATTGCCGACTGAGATCATAGCAGAACCAGAATTGGAGATAGAGCCGGATCTATCGTACCAAGAGTACCCTTCCAAGGTTCTGGATTGCAAAGAAAGATCAACTCGGGCTAAATCGATCAGGATGTATAAGATCCAATGGAGTAATCACTCAGAGGAAGAGGCTACTTGGGAGACTGAGAAATTTCTGCGTTCCAACTTCCCCGATTGCCTACGTAAGGAAATTGGTACGTAATCATGCCCAACCCCTCCTCCTGCCCTTCGAATCTAAATTTTAGAAAAATGATCTTAAAATAGAATGAGTTAAATTCTAAAACTAAAACTAAAAGGACTTCCTTCTGAAGTTGCAAAGAGAATGACATTCGAAGAGCAGTTTGCCCTAATAAATAAAGCACCCACTTCATGTAAGTCTCACCCTTCGCTTCACCCCAGGAGGACTCTGCCTCGAATCTCGGGACGAGATTCCTTTAAGGGGGAAGGCTGTGACACACCAGTGTCACCTAGGGCTTTTCTCAGTGCTAACCTAAGAACCATCATTTCATGTAAGCCAAATTGAGCATGAAGCACCAAATCAAATTAAGAATAAAAGATCCACTAAGTTTATATCTAAAAGAATCATGTTTAACACAATTGAGGTTTTCAAAAAGGGAAAATGTTGAAACCCTAATATCAACCCTAATTAAGCTATTTAAGTAGAAATGAAGAAAAGGGATGAAAGACCATGAAAAACTTGAAATCATGGCTTAGGCCAATTATTAAAAATGAAATACACCAAATAAGCTATAATAAAGATTATGAAAGCTTGGCCAAAATAGTTTATTAAAAACTCCAAACAAGCCATTCAAGCGAAGGTTCAATGGGGAAATATGAAATTCAAATTTCTGAATTTTCAGCCCTTGAACCAAAACCGAGCGCGTTCACCTTGATCCTTAGCTCTAATCCTAATGCTCCCATTGAAAAAAACGTGTCTAACTAACCCTCTATCACATGTCAGAAGATGGCATCGGGACGCGAGCCCTAGACACGACAAAACCGAAGATTTGCCTCGGGCTGGGAGACAGACTAGACTTCAGAGCTCCAAATCTTTGAAACCAGTAGGCCAAATCCTATGACCCCTACACAAGATAGGTAGCTTATAGGGAGGAGAAGAGGTTTTGTGCACTGACCAAGGCAAGAGCAAGCTCAGATGAATGACCACACGCGCTAGAACTCGGGCAGAATGAACGCGCACACGTGTTCGACCCTGGTCGGCACGCCGGCGTTCGCCCAACCCGCGCGCGCGCTCGCCTCTGCGTCCGGTTAAGTTCGCCGTGCGCCCTCGCCCTCGGCCGTGCTCGCCCGCGCCTTTAAAGCCTCCCCTGAGCGCGCCTCACATCACCCCATGCTCACCCTCGCTGGCCAGACGCCCCTCCTTAGCTCCGGCGAGCTTTTCCTCCGCCCGCCACCACTGCCCAAGCCTCGGCCATCGCGGCCAGCTCACTCCAGTTGCGTCCAAGTTGTGTCGGCCTCTCGGTTAGCTTCGCCAGTGACCCGTGAAGCTTTCCAAGCGCTCGGACCGGGCAGAACCTCACCGGAGACCCATGATTATCCTCGCCGGACATCGGTCGCCTGCCTGCGCGCGAAGACCGAGCAATCCAGTGAGTCATTCTCCGATTCCTTGCACACACGCCTTCCTTGATCTTTGTGAAGCTCACTGACCCATTAAATTGACCTATCGTGCCCTGGTTAGGCCGGACTCCTCGCCGCCGACGAGCTCCCTCGCCTGCGCACGTGGACCGGCCGAATCCGACCATCCCCGACGGTGACCCGCACATCGCCGTGACCCTCAGGACCTCCCCTACACTCTCGGCCACCTCACCGGAGCAGTCTCGCTGCCGGTACGCCCCTCCGCCCCTTTCTTCCTCCACGACCACTATTCCATTAGGAAGGATCGCGGGTTCGATTTCCAGAAACCCTAGGGGGTTTTCCACAGAGCCGTAGACTCATGTGAATAGTGCACCAAGGACCTGTCTGTAATTCACTTAAGATCTTTCGCTAGGGACCCCAATGCAAAACCATTTTCCTTTATCCATTTCTTTTTAACCTTTTTAAATTCAGCAGAAAACTTAGAGAATTTATATCTTGAGTTATATTCAACCAAATTTGACCAAACCAATTTTGCTGGATTCAAAATATTATGGACTTTCAATTAAAAATACTGAACCCTATACTTTCTGTTTTAAATTTTAGAGTTTGAAATTGATTAAGGAAAATAACCAAACCTTAATAAACTAAAGAAAATTTGTTATGCTTCTGTGCTGAACTTAAGAAAATTTGTAGATGTGTAAACCCCCCTTAAGCATTGTTTAAAAATAGTGAGCACCCCAATATTGAAAGTTTAAGTAAGGTTATCTATTAAAAACTGTTTTTGCCCAAAACTTAGGAAAATCAGAAAGGCATTAGAAAACAATGAACAGCGAATGCAATTATTCTTCCTAGTCTACTTAAGTAACAGAGAACCTATGAAAAATAAAGGGACCCCTAGTCTAGAACAGATTCAAAGTGAAATGTTTTATTAAGCACTAACCAAACTAGAAAAACAATTATTAGAATTATGAAAACAATTTCAAAATTGTTAATAAAAATCCAGTAAACTTGTAACCACTAGAACCCCACTACAAAAATGATAAACACCCCAGCCCATCATTTTAAGTAGGGTAAACAAATAAAACTTGATATTGGGCCATATTTCAAATAAATCATGAGCAAACCAAAAATAGTGCAATAATGGGCAAATAAAATTTTACCAGATAGGTAATGAAGTAGGCCATCAGAAAAAATCTTAAAACCCAATTGAAAGCTGCAAAAGACTACCCATTACCAATACTTCATGAAAAAGGCCATTTAGTTTAAGAAATTCCTACCACCCTTCCCTTAAGCAAAAAAGTTGCCAAACTTCAGAATGATTGCTCTTGCACAAAGAAGAAGATAGAAAAAATTAGAAATCTGTTGTTTGATATTTTTCAAATATAGTGGTAGTAGAAAGCACCCCTTTGGCTAGAAACTTTAGAAAATCATAGAAAAATAAGTAATACGTATTACTGGCTACAAATTGGTACAAAGTCATGTTATAACATCTAGATGCCAGAAAAAAATATGTCTTAGAGAATAACCCTCTGTTAAAAAGGAGTTGTAGTTCAAAACGCCCCCTCTGCCCTAATATTTGATAATTTTATACAGAGAAAACCCCTCACTTTTTGAACCCCAAATTTTGCGACTGAGAATTATACACCAGTAAGAAGGCACTGTAATTTTTACAGAAGTTTTGGAAATTTATTAAGTTAACTTGTAGTTCAAACCCACCTTAAAGGCATAAAAGAAATAGAAGGAAAGAGAGGAAAGATAAACCTCGCTCAAATAAGTTCAACTAGAAATCTTAATAAATTCTCACTAGGACATTAAAAGGAGATCAATGGAACACCAAAATAGACTTACCACTTAGTTTAACTAAGCTTAACCCTAAATTACTAAGTATACCCCAAGAATCTTCAAGTAGCAAGACTTAGCCCTACCTTATTAAAATGATCATTCACCAGCCAAGTTTAATTGCTAAATTGCATATCATACCATACATATATCTTACTCATTGCATTCATTAGATTGCAATCTCGCTGACGGAGAGTACGTGCTCATCCCCGAGCAAGGAGTTGTCCACGAGGAAGACCAGGAGCAAGCTCCCGAGACTGACATCGAGGATCTCCCCGCAGCCCTAGCTATTGAAGGCAAGCCCCGATTTTATGCATAACTGTATCTATATATGCTACTTTACTACACTTAATGTTTGTAGGATTGTAATGTGCACTTAAGTGTAGGAGTTGCTTGAAACCTCTAGTTGCATGAACTTAGGATTCCTTTTTGAGATGGATACTAGTATGCTAGGTCGAGTAGCTGTTTTGCTAATCAGGATCTCGGTAGAAGTCGAGTGATTTTCCTAGCACTCGCACGAGGTCAGGAATTGATTGTATTCATTTTGATAACAGGATATATGTTAGTCTATGGACTTGGATCCAGGGAGGATGCCTTGTCCATGAGACGGGAAAAAGGAATTAAGGATTAATGTCTGGATACCTGAGTCAAGCTTTTGAACGTACTAAACACATGTCGGGAAATATGGTAACTGGCAAACCTAGTACCTGAGTGAAGCCGGGCGTGGACTTTATCCCTCACGTGACCTGAGACTGGGTCTCCCATGCTAGCTATGGTGGGTACAAGTGCGGTCACTGCACGGCAGCAGCCGAGGTCAGTGGAGCATTGTATGCCAAGGCGGTGAGGCCTGGCCGCGAACGGGGAATCGATGGGGATGGTTGACATGTGTGGGGACGGAGTGCCCTGACATGTCGTGTGTTTAGGTTTACCTTGCAAGGTTAAAACTCGATTCGAATCGTCTGCTTCTCACAGCTAATGAGACTGCTTGACCCCTTGTACTACATTGAGTAAGAAGTGAAATGAGGTTACATGAACGGGGAAGGAGCAAACTCAGTTAAGATAATGATGCTAGAAATTGAAAAGCTAAAATTTAATTTTAGATACAGCTAGTGCTTTTGGCAAACCAAACCCCTCAGCCAAACAGCTGCATGGTCTAGAGGTAGAGGAGTAGATTCCTCACACCGGGTAAGTCTAGCTGAGTATGAGTATACTCAGCCTTGCTTGTGGTATAATTTTTGCAGGTACGCTTCAGGATATGGTTGATGGTGTGACTTGGCCTACCACCCTGCCACCGGGTTGGACGATCGAGTGGAATGCTGCTCCGGCAGGAGAGGAGCAGGAGGAATAGTGGGCTAGGCCTTGCCCATTTCCTCGCTACCGACGATATCGATTATCCGCTGCATCTTATTTTATGAACTTTTACCAGCTACTTGAAAAAAAACTCCGATTTATGTAATAATTCAGTACTTTAATTTGAGGTTTTCCTGTTTTATTGTATTTCTTCTGTGACTCACCTTCGAGTGAGTATGTGGTATTTGATCCTGGTTAAGTGGCTTTATCAGACTAGATCTGAGGGACTAACAGGTTATTCCGATTTAAGTGTTTTATGGCCCCCCGAGGCGTGACTTAGGCACTTAAGCTGGAATAATTTGGGCGGTTCTGCCACAAGGCCAGCCGCGAGCCGCCACGCCGGCCGCGCCGAGCCGCAAGGGGAGCCACCGTGCCGCGAGAGGCCGCGCCGCGTGCTGGGGGCCGCGCCCGCACTCCATTGTGCTGGGGGGGCGCCCGCACCGGCTAGCCGCGGGCCACCACGCGCTGGTGGGTCGCGCCGAGGCCACGCGCTCGTGCCGCCGCGGAGGGTCATGCGCCTGCGCCGCCGAGCCGGGTGGGGACGTCTGGCTGGGCCGCGCCGCCGGCCGCCGCGCCCTAGCCGCCAGGCCGCAGGTGGTTCTTGGTGAGGGAGGAGGCAACGTGAGCGGCGGCTGTGCGCAAGACGTGAGGGAGTGGGCAGTGGCGGCTGGGCGGATGGCGCCCACGCGGCTAGGGTTGGGCGCGCATGCCTGCGAGGGGGAAGCGACGGGTGGGCCGCAGCTGGGCCGTGCGGCCGCGCGCAGGGGTGGGCCGGGGGGCGCACGGGCGCCTGGTGGGCCGCGTAGGAGGGGCGCTGAGCAGGGGTGGGCCGCGCGGGGCAGGCCGCGAGGTGAGGGATGCTGGGTGGGCTGCGCGCTAGGGTGCTGGGCGCTCGCAGGCCGCGCAAGGGGGGAAACGGGGTGGGCCTCGGCCGTGGGATGGGCTGCCAGGCCGAGTTGGGCTGAGAGGAGGAGGGGTTGTTGGGCTGGTTTTGTTTTCCCTATTCTATTTGTTTCACATTTGCCTTACTCATTTTCTTTTCTTTCTGTTTAGACTCAAACTCGAGCATGACACACAAGTTCAATAAATGTACAACAAATAAGTTCATCAATCGAAATATGTGCTCCAACATGTGATGCAACATTCAAGAATCCTCTATTATTTTATTTTACTAAGCTTACACCAACATATAAAATAAAATAATTCTCCACTTTTGGGAAAAAGATAAGGAAAGCAGAGAAATGACAGAGTAACAACCTGAATTTGGTGGATATTAGAAAAGAAATTTTATAATTGGCATGTCCTGGATCTACCACTTTTGACTTCCTTTTTCGTACTCTTCTTTCATCCTCCTTACTAGAACGCTTTTCCTGGTTTAGAAGAATAAGATACTGAAATTGTGTTGTGGCTTACATATGGAAAATGCCTTCGTCTTGAAGCTACCAATGCACACCACGGTGAAATCATTGTCAATTAATTGTTAGATTCCCCATATCACCCATAGCCACCTAAATCTTTTTTGCCTCAAACTCTGCTGCCCTATCACTCCTCGATAAGTGTACTTACTCAGGTCCCAAATTTAGGGTGTTACAAATCTAACCCCCTTAACAGAATCTCGCCCTCGAGATTCAAGAAGTGGCTAGCGAGAAAATGAGATTGGTTCATTGGTTGTTCGCATGTAGTTTCTTCGATTCATCTTTGACTCTACCGGCTCAGCTTGTGGACTGCTTGTTTTGTCTTTCAGATGCTCGAGACCAATTCATATAATTCTTGAGGATCCCTCGGACCTATGGGTTAGGACCCACACACGCTTCCACTGCGCCATCTTGATCTTATTGGTTGATGTTGATCGCATTGTCTTCATTGGGGTTAGCGGCTAACCCCCTTAACAGGAGCGTTGATATGCACTTGGTGAAGATGCTGTCGACTCTGATCTTGACTGATTTGGAGGAGTTGGAGGTAGCCAAATGGACAGGTGCAAGAGGAAAGAATAGCGAGAAAAGGTAAGTATAGACGGATTAGTGAGAGCAGGGGGAGAACCCAACTACTTAACTCTATGGCACTCACCTAGTAAACAAATGTCATTGTGGACCAAGGGCCACAACACATCAACACTCATTCCAAAGAAGCAACTCAGTCATAGCAGAAGGACAAACATCATGAGCACACAACAACAAACATCTCGTTGCTATACGTCAATGTTAGTTAGATGGTGGTCTTTCTTGAAAAGGGAATAACTACTCTCTAAGGTTGTCGAAGGACGAGGAGAAGAACAAGATGTGTAGGATAGGGACACGAGCACAATAAGGGATAGAGTTAAAGCAAGGATCATAATTTACAAGGGAGAAAATGCAATCAAGGGTAGGGTAGGTAAACACCATTCTCAAATCGAGATGGGAAAGATGATAATTTAAAAGGTAGGCATAAGATAACATCATGGAAGGATCTAGAGATTACAAAGGTAAGGGAGGTGAAAGGCAATGACACACCAAAAGATAGAGTTAGGACAAGACTTGCAACGCGATAGAGAAAAAAAGGGAATGAACAAGAGCGGGGACGGGTAAGACAACACTCTTGAAATGAAATGGGAGAGGCGGCTTTAAAATGCAGGTATAAGATAAGCATCAAGGTAAAGATCGAGGGATTACAAGGGTTAAGGTGATAACAAAGAAACACACAACCAATGAATGTATTTTAGACAAAACTTGCAAGGTGTCAAAGAAGGGGGAGCAGTCAATGATGAAATAGATGAGGCATTATCCTCTTACAGGGATGGAAAAGAGGAGGTTTCAAAGGGTATGCTCAAGGTAAGCATGAAGGTAAGGGCATAGATATCACGAGGGTTTAAAGGTGATAACAGACAAGGGTGTAGGAGAGGAGGTAAATGGGCATAAGAACCAAGAATATAAGTACCACCAAGTATGGAGTTAAGACAGGACCTGCAAGTGGAAAAGGAGAGGGTACGTCCAAGGGCCAGATAGGTAAGTTGTCGCTCTCAAATTGATGTGGAAGAGAGGGGATTTTTAAAGAGTAGGAATAAAGATGAGTATCAAGGCAAGACCGATGGATGACAAGGTGAGGGTGATAGCAGATAAAAAACAGCAAGGGATGGAATTAACGCAAAACTTGTAAGGCGACAAGAAGTGAAAAGAAATCAAGGCAGAAATAGGTATCTCGCAACTCTCAAACTTTCTCAAAATAAAGGAGAGGCTTTTAAAGGATAAGTTCAAGATAAGCATTTAGGTAGAAGACATCTATAACGCAAGGGTCAAAGGTGATAACAGACAAGGGTGTAAGAGAAAAGATGAAGGAACAGAAGAGCCAGTGGTACAAATACAATAAAGAATGGAGTTAAGTCCAGGCCTACACACGGTAAAGAAGAGGATATAGTGAGATAAGTAAAACATAGCTCTCAAATTGAGATAGAAAAGAGGGGATTTCAACAAGCAGACCTAAAATAAGTATCAAGGCAAGATTTACAGATTACAAAGGTAAGGATGATATCAAACAAAAGCTCAACAAAGGATGAAGTTAAGGTAAGTCAAGACTTGCAAAGCAACAAAGGGAAAGGAAACGAACAAGAGCGGGATACGGAAAACAACACTCTCGGATTGAAATGGAATAAGTGAGGCTTTAAAAAAATCAGTAAATATCATTGTAAATATGGAGAGATGTCAAGGGTCAAAGGTGATAATAGGCAAGGATATAAAGGAAGAGGTAAATGTGCATAGAAAAAACTAGGAATCTAGGTACAACCAAGAATAGAGTTAAGATAAGTCTTGCAAGTGGTAAAGTATAGGATATAACCACGGGTGAGATAAGTAAGATACCACGCTTGAACTGAAGTGGGAGATTGGAGGTTTTAGGTAACGAACATAGCGTAATCACCAAGGTAAGATTGAGAGATGGGATAGGTGGAGGCAATAACAAACAAAAGCACAGCGAAGGACAAAGTTACAAACTCGCAAGCCAAAGAAGAGGATACGACCAAGGTAAAGATAGGTAAAGTATAGCTCTCAGAATAAGATGGGAGAGAGGTGATTTTAAAGGGCAGGTATGAGACAAACATCAAGTAAGATATAGAGGTGTCTAAGGTGAAGGTAATAATAACAAAATGCATGACAAAGGATAGAGTTAAGGCAAGACTCGCGAAGTGGCAAAGTGGATAAAACAATCAAGGGTAAGTTAGGTAAGGTTCCAATAGAAGGGTTGAAGCAAAGATTCATTATCGAAGGAAGTCACAAGGAATTAATGAGATCGCCAAGGATGTGCAAAATAAAATGACCACTCATGGATCATTAAGAAATAAGGGTGGTCAAGGGCATGTTAACTGAAATGTCTTAAACAGACATTGGGATATAAAGGTAATAATATATAAAAATAAGAGTATGCAAGATTCCAATGGTACGAGCGTACCAAGACCAAGAGAGTACAAATTGCCAAAAAGATAGCGACTTAACAATAGAATAGGAAAGGGTCTCAACAGACAGTAAGATCATGGACATATAAACTGAAATGTTTAAATAGGCAATTCAGTTTTTTTATTAGAGGTAGGTATTGAAACAAGAGTATTAAAGAATCCAGGGATACGAGCATATCAATACTAGGGGGACTAAAGATTGCCAAATGGTAGCAATTTAATGACGAAAGAGGAAATGGTCCCAAAAGACAAGAAGGTTATGGTCAGGGGGCATCTACAAAGATGTCGCAAGCACAACAATGAGATTAGATCTAATAGATTGAGAGAAGTATACACCATACTAGAATAAAATACTTTTGGCAAGGGGGCATATAGGAGCACAACATAGAATTAGTTGAGCTGACTAATATTTTGAAGCAGAATCAAGGATGAGGTGAAGTAATAATAAATAAGTCCTTAAAACGGCCAATGCTACTCTAGGTCAGCGGTCCTACAGTCAGCACGGCTTTGATACCACTTATGTCACACCCGGTTTTGAAGGTAAACCGAATGCGAACCATGTACGTGCCAGGATCAGTAATGCACGTACACAACGATTACATAAATGACTCATCATAGCACAATGCTTCGAATTACAATAAAGAGTAAGTAATAATATTACAGACTAGAGCCATTTACATAATATAAATCAAAGTACACAGAATCGAAACGTAGCCAACGTAAATAAACCCACCACAGGCAGCTGACTGGGGGAGGTCGCTAGCCTAATCCTCGAACTCGTTGAAGTCCTGGAACTCCTGGAGATCTGCCTCGACACCTTCTTCTTTACCTGAGCATAGATTGCACCAAAGGCAACCTGGTGTTTTGTGAAAGCAAGGGTGAGTACAAATCAATGTACTCAGCAAATGTCCCATTTGGCTGAAGTGGACTAGCTTTATGTGGGGTTAAGATCAAGCAGTTGCTTTTAGTTGGTCAGGTAATTATTAATAGTAGAGAGACATGTTTTAACATTAACCCAAGTTGTTAACCCAAAAGTACTCTTTCCAAATGGAAAGAAAACCAGAAACCATAAGCATAATCATAAAAACCATCATTATCCTCGTCATCATCTGTAACCAAACATCTCTGATCAATGTGTCTCTAATCAATGGAGCTCCCTTGGTCGCTCATAACCGCGAGCACGACTGATATATCAGTTTCATAACACTCTGTAGAGGTTGTGCACTTTACCCACAAGTCGTGATTCCCTCTCTAGCCCGGGCTTGCAAGACCCTTATTCACTCCCAAGGTGAATGGCTAGGGATTCACTATGAAGCCTTTACAAAGATTCCCTGAGGTTGTAGCCGCCCGTTAGGTTTCCTAAATGCACCGCACTCCTCCCCAAGAAGCGAACCAACCTTGACAGAGCGAGCCACATACACTGAGCCCCATTAATGGCACGACAGCGAAGCGAACTACACCCAGTTCCTCTAATTATTCAGCTAAGGGCGTCCCATTCCACCCTCATGGTTGCACTGTTTTCCTAGGCGGTCATCCAACGAACCAGTCCTTACGGAGAGGCACTCGAGAAACAGCTCGAGTCCCCTTAAATGCCACAAGTATATCATCATATCCAGAATAAAACCATAGTATCATCATTGTATCTCATCATGTTCATTGATTAAAGTAAAGCGCTAGCATGAAGCTAACCATAGTAACCCAAAAGGTAATCAAGGACAAGGTAAATAGAAAGCTAGTCAATCCTTATGTTGTTCATAGTATGCGGGACAATGAATTATAAAGTAAATGGGACATAAAGGGTCAGGGGACACTTGCCTTCACCAAACAGATGCTCAGGATCTTCAGCCTTGTAGAACTCGAAGAGCTTGATCTCGGGACCAGTGGTTCACCAAATCTTGATCGTCGATTCCTCGAAGCTCAGGAACAGACCGCAATCTATTCGCGATGCGCAATGAATACAAACAGGCACAAGCAAACATATACTTGCATAAGAACATTACACCATGCCAAGGAAAACATGATAAAAATATGTAATACGGATTATAGCTCGCTTCTACGATCACGTGAGGAAAAATGAATGCAACAGTCGGAGCTACGGACGAGAAGTTATAACGTTTACGTTACGCAAGTAATAGTCTGGACATTTATAAAGTATAAATTAACGCCACTACTTAGTTTCAATTAATTTGATATTCTAATAGTTAACAACTACATAGGTGATTAATTAACGTGAGTGGTCATAAGCGAAAATAAGTTAATAACGTGCACGACAATGCGCGACCCACGCGAACCAGGCGCGCGACACGAACGCACGAAGGAACGACGACGACATGCAAATATCGCGCGGACAATGCACAATACGCGCGAACGGCGCGCGGCAAGGCACGCGATACGCGCGAATGGCGCGCGGCAAGGCACGCGACACACGCGAACGGCGCGCGACAACGCGTGCGAACAACACGCGCGCGACAACACGTGAAACAACACGCGGCAACACGCGAAAACAACATGATGATAAGCTAGAATCGCTAACCGATCCCGCATCTCTATTAAGAAAGTGTTAATTACAACATTTGCATCAACATAATCACATTAACGGGTATTTATACGAGAACAGGTTAGAGCTATACCTAAATTAGAATGTTATTTTATTAATCATTGGACAAACAAATAATCAATTAAATAGCTAAATCCTATGATGCGACAAAATACTATTATTAACGTGTACTTGACATGATTACAAAGTTACAACAATCAGAACATGATCAAATGTATTTGCGATGCACACATGTTGAATACATACTAGTTCACAGTTCAAAACGACGAGATCTCATGTGGCCACAATCGTCTCCATTTCCCACAACCGCACAGCACTGAGGCCTCAGCCGACCAAGCCTGGTGGCTGCTCCCACCGGCGGTCGGACTCGCACTGGGGCGCCGGGGCCGCACCGCCATGGTCGAGCCATGCTGGGTTGCGCGTGCCACACTGGCCAGCTGCGAGACCGCGCAGGGCTCGGACAGCCACGCCGCGGGGTGAGCCGACCGTACGTTCCCTAGTCGCTGTGCCGAGGATCGCACCATGTCGGGGCCACGCTCCGCACCAGCAGCGCCAGCCGGCCGGGGATGGCTGGCCGCACGTCACCCCGCTAGCAGGCCGGCGAGCTGTCGCGCCGGGCAGAGGCCGAGCAGGCTGACCGCGAGCCGCCGCGTCGGGCAGGCTGGCCACGCCATGGCCGCGAGCCGTGCCACGGGCCGCTGCTGTGAGCGTGCCGCGGGCGGGCTGGCCGCGTCGCGCAGGCTGCCACGAGCGCGCCGCGGGCGGGCTGGCCGTGCAGGCAGGCCGCGCCGGTCCGCCATGCAGGCCAGCCGCGAGCCGCCACGCCGAGCCGCCAGGGGAGCCACCGCGCCGCGTGCCGGGGGGCGCCCGCACCGGCTGGCCGCGGCCCATCGCGCGCTGGCAGGCCACGCCGAGGCCACGAGCTTGTGCCGCCGCGGAGGGTCGTGCACCCACGCCGCTGAGCCAGGCCGCAGGTGGTTCTTGGTGAGGGAGGAGGCAACTGAGCGGTGGCTGTGCGCAAGACGTGAGGGAGTGGGCAGTGGCGGCGGCTGGACAGATGGCGCCCACGTGGCTAGGGTTGGGCGCGCGCGCCTGCGGGGGGGAAGCGAGGGGTGGGCCGCAGCTGGGCCGTGCAGCCACGCGCGGGGGTGGGCCGGGGGGCGCACGGGCGCCTGGTGGGCCGCGTAGGAGGGGCGCTGAGCCCGGGTGGGCCGCGCGGGGTAGGCCGCGAGGTGGGGGATGCTGGGTGGGCTGCGCGCTAGGGTGCTGGGCGCGCGCGCAGACCGCGCAAGGGGGGAAGCGGGGTGGGCCACCAGGCCGAGTTGGGCTGAGAGGAGGAAGAGGAGGGGCTGTTGGGCTGGTTTTGTTTTCCCTTTTCTATTTGTTTCCCATTTGCCTTACTCATTTTCTTTTCTTTCTGTTTAGACTCAAACTCGAGCATGACACACAAGTTCAATAAATGTACAACAAATAAGTTCATCAATCGAAATATGTGCTCCAACATGTTATGCAACATTCAAGAATCCTCTATTATTTTATTTTACTAAGCTTACACCAACATATAAAATAAAATAATTCTCCACTTTTGGGAAAAAGATAAGGAAAGCAGAGAAATGACAGAGTAACAACCTGAATTTGGTGGATATTAGAAAAGAAATTTTATACCCCCAAATTCAGGGTGTTACAATGTGTACAAGCTCTCTAAGGCGCTCTATGGACTTAAGCAAGCCCCAAGAGCATGGTATGAATGCCTTAGAGATTTCCTTATTTCTAATGCTTTCAAGGTTGGGAAAGCCGATCCCACTCTTTTCACAAAGACTTGCAACGGTGATCTATTTGTTTGCCAAATTTATGTTGATGACATAATATTTGGTTCTACTAACCAAGAGTCTTGTGAGGAGTTTAGCAGGGTGATGATGCAGAAATTTGAGATGTCGATGATGGGTGAGTTGACCTACTTCCTTGGATTCCAAGTGAAGCAACTCAAGGACGGCACCTTCATATCCCAAACGAAGTACACTCAGGATCTTCTCAAGAGGTTTGGGATGAAGGACGCCAAGCCCGCGAAGACATCGATGGGGACTGACGGGCATGTTGACCTCAACAAAGGAGGTAAGTCCGTTGATCAAAAGGCATACCGATCCATGATAGGTTCATTACTTTACCTTTGTGCTAGTAGACCAGACATTATTCTTAGTGTATGCATGTGTGCTAAATATCAATCCGACCCCAAGGAATGTCACCTTGTGGCCGTTAAGCGAATTCTTAGGTATTTAGTTTCTACGCCTTTCTTCGGGATCTAGTATCCAAAGGGAAGAGCACATCAAGGATGTGCCAATCTCTAGGAAGGTCCCTGGTGTCCTGGAGTTCCAAGAAACATACATCTGTTGCCCTATCCACCGCTAAAACCAAGTACGTTGCCGCAGGACAGTGTTGCGCGCAACTACTTTGGATGAGGCAAACCCTCTGGGACTTTGGCTACAATCTGAGCAAAGTCCCACTCCTATGTGACAATGAGAGTGCAATCCGCTTGGCGGATAATCCTGTTGAACACAGCCGCACTAAGCACATAGACATCCGGCATCACTTCCTGAGAGACCACCAGCAAAAGGGAGATATCGATGTGTACCATATTAGCACCGAGAACCATCTAGCCGATATCTTCACTAAGCCTTTAGATGAGAAAAGGTTTTACAAGTTGCATAGTGAGCTAAATGTTTTAGATTCGCGTAACTTGGATTGATCTATAGCATACATTTGTTCTATGCCTTTGATCATGTTACTTTGTGCATTTAAATCAGTTATTTATGGTGCTCAAGTTGTACAAGTCATCCCCGGACCTCACAAGTTCGTATGCAGATGTGCACATGTTTAGGGGGAGATGTGCTACAACTTCATCCGTTTGAGACTAAGTTGTTTGTTTGAATACACTTGATGTAGTCTCGAAGGTACATTGAAAGGGAAAATGAACTTGGACGACGCAAAGACTTCCACTGCACTCCTGTATTAGTGTATTTAATTCCAAACTTCATACTTATGCTCTAATTGCCTTTTTGCTCTTAATTGACATTTTTGGTGAGGCAACGGGGTTAGAGGGACAAAAATGATCCTATTTTGGTGCTTAATGCCAAAGGGGGAGAAATTAAGGCCAAAGCAAAGGGATCAACCAACCACTTGTGAATTTTGAAAAGAATAGAGTAAGAATTTGTGATTTGCCCAAAATCCTTATATTGCAAAATTTGGTCTTTTATGGGGGAGAATTTTGATTATGGGGAAAAGGAGGAGTGTTCTGGCACTTGATCAATTTTACTCTTGGAATATCTCTCTATGTGCCCAAACAAGCGTGTTTGACTTAGAGATAGGAATACAAATTTGATTTGCAAAAACAAACCAAGTGGTAGCAAAGAGTGATCCAAATATGCCAAATCCTAGGTAAAAGGTATTTGGTCTTCAATTTGAATTGATGTTGAACTCCTCATGTTGCTTTTTGATGTGTTGGCATAAATCACCAAAAAGGGGGAGATTGAAAGGGAAATGTGCCCTTGGGCTATTTCTATAATTGTTTTGGTGATTAGATGCCCAACACAAATGTTTTGAACTTGTATGTACTAAGTGAGCAAGAAGTGCAAATCAAGGACAAGGTACGTTACTAGACTTAGTGAATTGTTTTTTAAGTACTAACATGTTTATCCAAATGCAAGAAATAGAGCAGAGAAAAGAGAAACGAATTTGGAAAAGGATTGGCTGTGAGCAGCCAACATCAGCTCGGGCCTGGCACACCGGACTGTCCGGTGGTGCACCGGACAGTGTCCTGTGCGCCAGGCTGGCCGACGGTGAACCGGCTGCTCTCGGGAAATGACAGAGGTGTACGGCTAAAATTCACTGGACTGTCCGGTGAGCCAACTGCGCCAGCGGCCAACGGTCGTCCACGCGATCAACACGCGACACGTGGCCAGCTCCAACGGTCGGCTGGGTGCACCGGACTGTCCGGTGCGCCAATCGGTCCCGAGGAGCAATGGTCGGATGCGCCCGATATGGAAGGAGATCGCGCACCGGACATGAACAGTGGTTGTCCGGTGGTGCACCGGACTGTCCGGTGCACCACTCGACAGAAGGCAAGAATGACCTTCCAAATTGATCTCCAACGGCTCCTAGCTGCCTTGGGGCTATAAAAGGGATCCCTAGGGGCATGGAGCAGGACACCAAGCATTCTCTAAGCATACTAATACATCCAGACTCCGCCCTCACACATTTGATTCGTTGTGTTCGTGATTTGAGCTCCGTTCGAGTTGTGAACTCCCTATGCTGTGCTTTGAGCTCAAGTCTTAGCTTGTGTGTGTGTGTGCTGCAGATTGAATCTTGTGTGTGTTATTTTCCCTCCCTTACTCTTGTGCTTCTTGTGATCAAAACTTTGTAAGGGCGAGAGGCTCCAACTTGTGGAGATTCCTCGCAAACGGGAAAAGATCTCGAAGGAAAGACCGTGGTATTCAAGTTGATCATCAGATCACTTGAAAGGGGTTGAGTGCAACCCTCATCCATTGGGACGCCACAACGTGGAAGTAGGCAAGTGTTACTTGGCCGAACCATGGGATAAAAATTGCGTGTCTCTTGTGTTGCTCCTCTCTGTGATTGCTTGTGTTCGCAAGAGCTCGCTTCATAAACTTGATTAACTCGCACTAACATCTTTATAATCAAGTTTGTGGCTATATAGTGTTTGATTTTACAGGATCACCTATTCACCCCCCTCTAGGTGCTCTCAATATCTACTAAAGAATATCCTACTTCTGGTGCATCTTTATCTTTTCTGCCATTTTATTTTTCTCGTACAAAAAACAATTCACGAAGGATTGAATTCCAATTTCATGTAATAATATTGAACTCATATCATCAAATGGGATGCTCCATCTTAACAAGATTCTGAAGCTACAAAAGTCGTTCCTAAGGGAGCGCAGAGTAAGTTCCAAAGCTACAAAAGTCGTTCCTAAGGGAGCGCAGAGTAAGTTCCAAAGCTACAAAAGTCATTCCTAAGAGAGCGCAGAGTAAGTTATGAAGCTCAAAAGTCGTTCCCAAGGGAATGCAGAGCCCAAATACCACTGAAATAGAAGGTGAAGAAGCTCCAAAGTCGTCCATAAGGGGATGCAGAGCTTAAATGCCACCGAAATAGAAGATGAATAAGCTCCAAAGTCGTTCCTAAGGGGATGCAGAGCTTAAATGCCATCGAAATATAAGGTGAAGAGACTCAAAAGATGTCCCTAAGGGGATGTAGAGTCTAAGAGTGTTTCCATGCGGATATGTGTCTTCGGCATAAATATCATGCTACATCATATCATCGCATCATTCCGCATAGCATTACATCATACATCATGTCGCACCAACAGCAAGCGTGCCGGAGCACGAAGCAAACCTTCGGCAATTACAATCTTACCAGGAAAATTTTGTCGACATCATACAACAGCTTTGCTATAGAAAGGCTTTTTTTCTTTACGAAGCATGAAAAGAAGGGAAGGTGTTTTTTTGCCGAAGGCTCAAAAATGGTATGTACGCAAATTTCATGCATCGCAAAGAAACATATTACATTAATGTACACGGAAATACAATGTTTAACTCGTACGAATATTACATCACACAAATGTTGCCTTTCCTAGCTACACAAAAGTTTAGTCTTCTTTCAAAATTTTCTCTGCAGCTTCATTCAGAAGTTTGTTGACAGCTTCGTCAACAGCTTCTTCAGCAATTCTTATAGTTTCTAGCGCCACCTTCATTGTTGGATCAGCTTCGAGATCATAGGGCTCAGGTGGCGAAGAAAGTTCAGCTACAGTAAAAGTAATAAGTTGTTAATCTGAAGCCAGAAAAATATTAAAGCTATGAAATAGTTAAAATACCTATGCGCCTTGCGCGCTCGGCAGCCTCTTCGGCTCGCTTGGCTTCTTCTCGGGCCTCATGAGTTTCTTTCTCATTCTTCTTTATAGCTTCGTCGACTAGTTCTCGTCCGCCTTTCATCCAAATGTTGGAGTAAAATTTTCCGCCCATCAGAGTCGCCTCAGCCGAAGGATCCTTTGTGTTCTCCACAGTAAAGACAACCTCCGTCTGGGTTGCAGCTTTAACGTGTTCGCAGCCAGATTTTTCCAAAATTGCTGCAACCCCTCTAGCACCGGCAAAGGCGTAGAAATCACCACGATCGCTAAGGATCTCTTCAAAAGCTTTGGCTTCTTCACCGATCCATTCGATGATTCCCTCGGGATCACCTCTAATAAATTTTTGCTCGAATGAGTAAGCACCCACCTTTTGTGCTCTCAAAGCGTTGCTCAGAATTAAGCACTACAAAAAGGGGGAGACAAAGGATCAGCACAAGAATAAGAGACAAAAAATAATCTGCTTAAAACCCATAACTTCTGTACCTTCAGACTATTGTACGCAAGATTGTCTGCAAGGTCATCCTTCGACATAGCAGAAAGTCTAACTTCAAGCTTCGGAAATCCTATGTTTTTTGCCATCTCCCGGCAAACGGATATGTCCTTATTGTCCGAGAGGCAGTATAGAAAGTCATCTTCGTTGGTGCTGTTATACACCAAGGCCCCCTTCGGGTACTTCAGTTCTCGGGCATAGTGTTTGGCTTCTGCAATTTCTTCTTCAGATAACTTTTTACCCGAAGCATGTCGAATGATAAAGTCAAGCTATTCAGTAGGTGCTTCGGGAGTAGGAGATTCAACCTTCTCGGGCGCATCTTTTTCCTCCAGAGCCAAACCCACGTCTGAAGATTCTCTGCTCAGTTCCAGCAGGCTCTGCTTCAGTGAGAATTGAGGGCCCAGCTTCGGTTTCAACACGAGCTGTAGCAGCTTCGACAGTCTCCTTTGCAGGAGCAGGAGTTGATGCCCTTGTCGACTCCATGACAGCGTCCAGCACGCTAGCCATCCTCGTCCTCTTGGGAGTTATTGCAAGAGCTTTCGATACCTTCAGCAATTCTGGCTCCAGTGGCGGGCTCAAGATTTTTGGTAGCCCTGTCGTTTCCTCTAGCTCTGGCTCTTCGGCTGCCTTTTCTTTGGCTTCGGCAGCATGTTTTGGCGCTTCGGCCGGTTCGGTTGCAGGAACCTTTGGCACTTCAGCCAATTCTTCCTTGGAGCCGGCCGCCCTGGCTCAGTAGTGGAAGATGTCCCTTCAGCAAGCTTCGGCACCATGGTCGTTTAAATATATCTAGGTCGATGCGTTAAAACCTTAATCTTCTTACCCTTCGGCGCAGTAGAAATGGCCAAAGTAGCAACTTTTCTTTTCTTTCCCTGCTTTCGCGAGGGATAACTGTAATCCGGGTATACGAAACCAATAACATCAAAAACTCTATTTAACCTTTTCTTGCCTTGCCCTTCGAAGGCCAAGGTCATTGCATCATCTTCAGCCCTTGTATAGTCCCGAAGCAACTCGTCGCTGGTCGCCTCAATACAGTTCAACCATTCATCGTTTGGCTCATCAAACTCACCTCTGTATCTGAAGGTATATTTCAGATAGACCAAACTGCCTTGACTAGACCCAACAACAGATTTCTTTGGCTTCTCCCAGCCACTCACAAGAGGCCATACTTTGTAGGCAATGTGCTCCTGGACCAAGTCCCTCGTGCCAATAAAAGTGCACACAGTGTTAAAACTCCTCTGGCATGTTTCTATCTCATTTCCAAGAGCAGTGGCTGGTCTTCTAATGCCAAAGCGAGACCAAATAGGGCGTTGGATAATCCCTTTTATATCTTCCCTTTCAACTATGTTACTCTTCACATAAAACCATTCTTCCATCCAGGCTCCTGGCCACCTCTTCTGAAACGTCGGATCTGGATAGCTCACGTCAGAGCGAGGCACGAAGCCGTAACAACCAAAATTATTGTGATACTGTTCTTTCCTAGTAGCCTTCGTTTTATAAGACAACTCATGCATATTGCAGAAGCATTTTGCACTTGGCTTCAGTCCTTGGCTTCTCACAGCCCAAATAAAACCCCCATCCTGATGATGGCTTCGGGGGTAATCTGATGTAGAAAAATTTCAAAGGTCTTCAGCACTTCAACCAGAAATTTACTTAATGGGAACCGAAGCCCTGCCTTCATGAAGCTCCTGTAAACAACCACTTCATCTACTTCGGGTGCAGGGGCGGTGCTATCCCCTCCAACTCTCACAATGGAAATATCTCAAAAATATCTCCCTTTCATAGCATCAATTTGACTTTGCTTAATGGATGATTTTCTGAAGATGGTGTGACTCGGCCGCCAAGGCCGATTTTCGGCATCTTCGTCTTCACTTTCCACATCAAAGCTTCTGCTATCGTCAGAATCTTCAGACTAACCAGCTAGCATTTCATTTGTAATCTTCTCTGTGTTTGAATTCTCCATGGCCTCGTAAAAACCAGCTAGAGCAGGATCAACAACCTTCTTCTCTTTAGTCATTTGGTGAGCACTTGTGCAAATGCCGAAGCTCGCGAATCAAGCGAAATCTGATAGAGCAAGAAAATTCAAGCTTGAAAAAATAGCACAAGCGATTGAGATGGTGCATCAAATGCTTTCACTGCGGGTTCCTATTTATATGCCCAGTGCATTGCAACTTGGCGGGCCCTACATGTCATTGACTTTCGCTATTCTAGCGAAGGGAAGATGTTTTTTCGGACCTTCGGCTAAAGGCCTTCGTTCATGTCGCAGTCTAAATTTGTTAAATGCAAAAACAAATTAATACTGCGAGGGGCTACTATTGGGGGCCTTCCTCTTCCGAAGGTCCTAAAAAACTTAACTAACATGTTTTTCAGTATAACATAGACTGTTACAGGAGGCTTCGACTTTGAGATGAAGATGTGCATAGTATGAAGGTGCGGTCTGAAGGAAGGACAAACTAGCTCCGAAGCTGTGGCTGAAGGAGCTTCGGCTTAACACGAGGATGATGGTGAAAGATGAAACCGACCTAAAGGAGAAAAGACTGCTTAGTCCTCGACAGCTTGCCTTATGGTCAATAGTAAATGTCAGGGACATGAATGTAATTCTGTTCAGGCTGCGTCTTGTGCCTATAAATAGATGAACAGTAACACCATACTGTTCACGCTGAATTGTAATCACTCTGGCGTCACTCCCGCTTTTCCACCTTCTGTCAAGCCGAAGGTACAAATGTAATATAAATATTATTAATGTTTATTCATGTTTATAAAATGAGAATATAAATAAGCTAATGATTTGGAATAATTGTTTATATTCTTTTTGTGTTTTATATGTTCCTATCACATCTTTGCTCACTGAAATGATGAAGGTATGTCCTTCATGAACTTCGTCTGAAGATCATTATATCCCAGGGGAGATAATGCTTCGAAGGACGAAGGTCTTTAATCGTTAACAATTGTGTTGCTTTGTTCTTGGTGTATAGCATCCTAGAACAAGGATCAACAGTTATAGAAGTAGAGAAATCCCTTGCTTTAGAAATAAAGGAAAATGAATTATTATCTTCTGGTACCTATCCTTGACCTGGGGGATGTGAGTACAACAAGGGTGAGCTCATATATGTTCATCACTCAACAAGTTGTGGGGAATAATGTGCATGAGCTCACTTACGGTGGGGGCTCATGTGAAGTGTAAGGCTTACCAAAGAAGATGGTTAAAGCTGAACATTGCTTTTAAAGTTGGTCAAAATTTTATTAGCAGTTACTAAGTGTAAGTAGATACCAAACCAAATAAATAAGAGATCAAAATTAATAATAAAACCCACAATGCAATGCAAATGACAAATTACACTCTGCACGACTAATATACCAGTTTTACACTCTGCAGAGGTTGCACATCTTTACCCTCAAGTCGTGTTACCTATTTGCCTCAGGGTCATGAATCCCATACATCTCTATAGAGGAGACGAGGCAGGGTAGCACTACGAGGCCTTTACAAATTTTCACTGGCTTCAGAAAACCCGCTACGGTTTCCGAGATGGGCGATATAGGAATCCCTCATCCGAAAAGCCATCGTAGCATGATCGACTTGAGAACCTCCCTATACCGGCAGCTCCTCTACCGCCCTTGCCCCTTTCGGGTAAGGTAGTCCTCCATTAGCTTTTCTAATTAGTTAGCCAAGGGCGTCCCATACCACCCTTGTGGTAGCACTATTTTCCCGGTTGGTTCTCCATGTTCCAATTAACACAATGATCTTATCATGAACATTAATAAACCAGCAATAATAGTGAACACATGATCATAAATCGGTATAGCATTAATCCCAAAACCAGGAAGAGCAATAGAAAGTCTACCCAATAGTTAATTTTTTTCAAGGTGTGGGGTAAACAAAACTAGGGTAACCTATTAGGTCCCATCAAATAAAACTGAGCATGTCGCAGTGATTAATAGGAACATTATTAGGTAAAGAAAAGTGATCAAGGGTACAACTTGCATGTGACTTGAGATTCGAGATACTTTCACCAAGTTGGTCTTTGTAACACCCAAAATTTCATTTTGGGATTGTTAACCTAAAAGAGTAATAATTACTAATAAGAATTCCCTTTATTTTCAAAACTACTCTTTAAAAATGATCAAACTTAAGTCTGATTTTCTTACAAAAAGGGGGAAGATAAGAAATATGAGGAGAACCTTATATAAGTTAAGGAATAATATATATTCTCTGGAGTGTAAAGGTTAGAGTATCTTTAATAAATACTACACCTTATGAATTAAAGAAAATATTTTTGTGTGTATGTTTAAAAGCATTCGCATAAAGGATTTAAATAAAAATAAAAATAATAATTGATAGATGAATAAAAATATATGAATTCCATGCTGGAGTTTCTTGTTTGTGCATTAAACTTGAACTTAAATTTAAAACATATTTGAATTCAATTTGAATTGAAGAAAGAAAAATAGAAAAAAAGAGAAGTCACAAACCTACACTTTGGGACGAAACCCACGATGCCGAGCCAAAGCAGTCACCCTGCGTGCGCGCCCCCGCTCACCGCCAGTCGGGGCCCACTACTCAGCTCCCGTCGCCTCGTGCTCACTAGGCACTTGACCACTGACTTGTGGGGCCAACCGTGCAGGTCCATCTTCCTCGCGATGCTCGAACAACAATCCTAACAAATGTGTGCACGGAATCTGAGATGCCATTGCGACGGCTTGGTGCCGATCTTCATGGAGGCAAAGCCTATAAAACCACGCTGCGCGCACCTTCCCTCGCTGCCTGGCTCCCTGGATATTGCCGCAACCACACCCGTAGCAGTATCGCGCGCCACCGTGCCTTCCGGGGAGAGCCGAGCGCCGCCGCCGCCACCGCCATCCCATGCTCTTGCCATCATTCAGTGCCTGGGTTTTGGTTAGAGAGCTTCGGTCCACTCCACCGCGTGTGTACTGGGCGGATTTGAGCACTGTGGGGTCGCCGGATCGCGTGAATTGCTCGCCGAAGCCATCTCCTCGCTATGGCGCTGCGTGCGGTCGTGGGCAGCCAGCTCTGCTACTCTACTTCCGGTGAGAAACTCCTCCTCTGGTCTACCATCGTCTTAGCTTCAATTAGCACCTTGTGTACATAGAAATAGTGCACCGTGGTCCGGGTATGCATCACGCCGGCGACCGTGCCGCCACGATGCCCCTACGCCGCCGTGCGTGAGGATTGGTGGGAGAGAGGGAAGGGGGCAGCTACGCTGGCCGTTGGATCAATGGCGTGCAGCTGCGATTAGACTGGGACAACGCTTCGGCTAAGTGAATATACGCCGTCCGATCTAATCGGGCGGATGGAGTGAGATCGGGCACCATAAAAATCTTGACCATGGATCTCGGATCCAAAGGCCAATAGCTTGTACCAGTTCAGTTTAATAAAAGTCTAATCTAGGTCGTCCGCCTTTAATTGTGCGATTCAGAATCAGCGATACCCCTTGGGCCGTGTGTTTTCACATAAGAGCCCTCCTAGAATTTAAAAACTAACCCACAATCCATCTTTATATAAAGATCAGTGCATATAGGTCCTAAAATTTGTGTTTTCATCACCAAGCTCTTGAGTAATATTAATTGTAACCCTAATTCGGTGAGTGATATAAAATAAAATTTGGTAATTGATTTTAGTATAGAAATAAATCTAATAATCCTAGAAAACCCATATCTCATTCATTTTACTCCGATTTGACCCATTCAATTTGCGTTAGCTTCGTGACAAATTGCCTACGTAATAACAACATTATTTATAATATATTACTTACTTTTATATTTAGATATTGTTTAATCTATGTTTAGTGGATTAAGCTTGCTAATCAAAGTTAACTTATCTATAATTATAATCTAACTAAAATATTATAACTAATCAAGTTGTAAATTGTGCTAAAGTTAAATTAATTATTTACTTCTCACATGATTTATAACATAAAAGGTATTATTATCATTTAAACACCTAAAACTTTATCAAACTATATCTTTTGAACCATAACTCTGATTTTAGTGATTCTCGAGTCTACGCTCTCGTAGCATCGCGTAGAATATTCTTGCGATGTTTGTTCTCATGTTTAGTGTACTGTTATTTTTGTGTATTTCTTGTCTATTTATATGTATTGCTATGAGTAGCAGCGAGGTCATGAGAGACCCGGAGACCAACTTGGGAAAGTACCTGGAATCTCAAGTCTAAGGCAAGTTGTTCCCTTGATCACTTTTCTCTACCTAATAATGTTCATGTTAATTATTGCGACATGCTCAGGTTAATTTGATGGGACCTAATAGGTATCCCTAGTATTGTTTATCCCACACCTTGCTAACAAATGAACTATTGGGTAGATTTGCTATTGCTCTACCTGGTTTTAGGAAATTAATGTTATATATGATTATGTTCCATTAATAGTGTTGGTTTAATTATTGCTTCATGATAAGATTATTGTATTAATTGGAACATGGAGAACCACCCAGGAAAACAGTGCTACCACAAGGGTGGAATAGGATGCCCTTGGCCAAGTAATTAGGAAAGCTAGGGAGAGATTACCTTACCCGAAAGGGGCAAGCGGGGAGGCGTCCTGCAGAGTATAGTGTTGGTCACTTGTTCTCAAATGCTATGAATCAAGAACAAGAAAACACAATTGTTAAAGATTAAGGATCTTCGTCTTCCGAAGTATTATCTCCACATGGAGATAATACCCTTCAGACGAAGATCAAGAGAGATTTGCCTTCATTATTTGATACACGAATAAGAGTACGAAGAAACAAAGATGAAGACTAGATCTTATTGATTCATTCATATTTGTATTCCATAAGACATGAATGAATATGCAATGGTATTAATATTACATTGGTACCTTCGGCTCGTTCGAAGGCGTGAATGCGGGAGAGCGATTGCAAATCAGCGTGAACAGTACGATGGTACTGTTCATCTATTTATAGGCATAGGACACAGCCCGAGCAAAAGTACATTTTGTCCTCAACATTTACACATGATCGTAATACAAGTTATTATGGTCAAGTAGACTTTTCCTCTTTCGATCATCATCATTATTCATCATCTTCATTACGAGCCGAAGCTGTCCATCTGGTGATAGCTTTGGCGTTTACTCTTACCTCTTTGGATCTGTCTTCATCTTGTATGCCTTTGTCATAAGGGAGAAGCTTGTATCTTGAAGATGAAGTTTCCTGTAATAGCTTATGCTGAAAACAAATGGTTAATTATGTTTTTGAGGACCTTCGGAAGGAGAAGGCCCCCAACATATAGGGAAGTCCTCGGGTCGAACTGCTGCGATGACTTTTCAGATGAGGGATTCCTATGCTTCCTTCTTCCTGAATCCATAGTGGGTTTTCTCGAACTAGTGGAACTCTGGAAAGGCCTCGTAGTGCTACCCTGCCTCGCCTCCTCGGTAGAGGTGTATGGATTCATGACCCTATGGCAGATGGGTAACATGACTTGTGGGTAAAGATGTGTAACATCTGCAAAGTGTAAAACTGGTATATCATCCGTGCTCACGGTTATGAGCAGCTCGGACACTCACATGATTAACTAATGGAAGTAAACTTAATATGTCAATTGCATTGCATTGTGGGCTTTATTATTAATTGTGATCTCTTATTTATTAGGGTTGGTATATACTTATACTCAGTAATTGCTAATAAAACTTTGGCCAACCTTAAAAGCAATGCTCAACTTTAACCATCCTCTTTGGTAATCCTTACACTTCACATGAGCCCCACTGTATGTGAGCTCATGCACATTATTCCCCACAACTTGTTGAGCAATGAACGTATGTGAGCTCACCCTTGCTGTACTCACATCCCCCCAGGTTAAGAACATGTACTGCTGGATAAGGAGCATGAAGGATGATGCGATGAGTTCGTGAGAGGTCTAGGCCGTCGTCTCCTAGTCAACTATGGTTGTTGGATCGTTGTCTTCGTATGATGTAATTATTTAACTATTTTGTACAAAACTCTATTATATTAAAGATGTGACATTCTTTTTTGTACCATGAGTCATCATATGTGTGAGACTTGATCCTAGCACACATTTGATTCGCGCCCAGGTTTGCCCCTTAAATCCGGGTGTTGGCTCTTTTGAAGGTCCTTAAAAACACGACTAACCATTTGTTTCTAGCGTACTACTAAATATTATAGGAGCTTCGTCATAAGAAAAGGTTCGTGATGAGGGTCTTCTTCTTCGCCGAGGGTCCTCGAGACAAAGACATTGTCTGAAAGTGACAAAGACGAATGCCGAAGCTACAGCCGAAGAGCGATAGCTTCGGTTTAAGGCGGCTACGAAGGTCAAACATGATGTCGAGCCGGAGAGGAAAAGACTAGCTAATACTTGATAATTTATGTTACGATCATGAGTATATGTTAAAGTCATAAATGTATTTTTACTCGGGCTGCGTCCCATGCCTATAAATAGGTGAACAGTACCCCCATATTGTTCACACTGGATTGTAATTGCTCTCGCGTCAACACCTTCGAACAAGCCGAAGGTATCAATGTAATATAAATTCTGGAATAAATATATGAATGAATGAAGATATAATATATGTTATCTCCATGGACTCTTATTCACAAAAATCATGAAGTTGTGTCCTTCACGACCTTCGTCCGAAGATCATTATATCCGAAAGGGGATAATGTTTCGAAGGACAAAGGCCTTTAATCTTTAACAATTGTTGCCTTATTCTTCATTCACAGCAATTGAGAACAAGTGACCAACATTGGCGCCCACCTCCGGTGAACTCAAACGACCACCATCGACAACAGGAGCTCGAGCAACCACCTCCGTCATGCCGCCGAAGAAGGCAATAGCGCCAGGGGCTGCCCTTGCACCGCTGGACATCAACCAAGAAGGACTTCCTATGAGAGAACCCCGAAACTAGAAAAGGAAGGCTATTAGCCCAACACTAGAGGAAGAGGAGCTAGATCAAGAGATCAGAGATCTAGAAGCCATCCACCAGCAAGTGCAGAAAAGAAGGGAGAAAATGCTTCGACTAGCTAAACTCTAGAAGAAGATTGATGAAGCTGCCGAAGAAATGCGCCATATCACACAAGACAACGAGAAAGGACGAAGGCCACAATAGAGAGAGCTTCGTTAGGAAAGCCCAAGCTATGATGATGTATGGTATGACGATTTCAATCATGGTAACTTTGCTTTTGATGATGCTTCTCCCCTAGCGATAGAGTTGTAGGCTACCCCATGGCCACCTTCATACAAACCGCCATAACTCCCCATGTATGACGGGCATTCCGACCTGAAGCAGTTCCTCATGAGCTACGAGGCAACCATATCTTCATTCATATAGTTATTCTAGCGAAAGACGACGACGACGATGACTCGTCCACGAGAAAGAAAATGGTTAATCAAAACTAATCTTTTGATTATTCTCGTATGCCTTACAATTTGAATGCATATTTGTTGTCTATTCCACTTGGAAAACCCCCTAACTTTGATGGAGAATATTATTCCTTCTAGAGTCATAAAATGTGTAGTCATTTATTCTCTCTCCATCCTAGAATTTGGGAAATATTGGAAAATGGGATGCATTTCGATAGTACTGATAATCCCGTATTGATTAATGAGCAAATACATAAAAATGCCCAAGCTACTACTGTTTTGTTTGCATATCTATGTAGGGATGAATACAACAAAGTCAACGGCTTGGACAATGCCAAACAAATATGGGATACCCTCAAAATCTCTCACGAGGGTAATGACGCCACCATGATTACCAAGATGGAACTGGTGGAAGGCAAGCTTGGGAGATTCGCCATGAAAAGGGGAGAGGAGCCAACCCAAACATACAAGCAACTCAAGACCTTGGTGAACAAGATTCGAAGCTATGGAAGTACAAGATGGACGGATCATGACGTCGTCCGACTCATGCTAAGGTCATTTACTATTATTGATCCTCATCATGTAAATCTTATCCGTGAGAATCCCAGGTACACAAAGATGATGCCCAAGGAAATTCTTGGAAAATTCGTGAGCGGGCGCATGATGGTGAAGGAAGCGAGGTATGTGGATGATGTTGCAAAGGGACTGCTTCCTCACTATGAGCCACAACCCATTGCTCTCAAAGCAACAAACAGCAAGGAGGTGCTACCTAACAAGGTGGCACAAGTGGAGGCTGCCAGGCACAACGAGGATGAAATGGCGCTTGTAATCAAGCGCTTCAAGACCGCTTTGAAGGGATGCAAGGAATACCCCAACAAGAACAAAACTAAGGGAAAGTGTTCCTGCTTCAAATGTGGTAAGTCTGGTCATTTTATAGCACAATGTACCGATAATGACAATGACCAGGCACAAGAAAAAGGGAAGAAAGAGACGAAGAAAAACTATAGGAAGGCAAAGGCGAGGCACACATTGGTAAGGAATGGGACTCTGACTATTCTTCATCCAACTCCGACGATGAAGGATTGGCTGCATCGACCTTCAACAAAACCTCCCTCTTCTCCAACGAGCATCACACATGCCTCATGGCTAAGGAGAAGAAGGTACATACTCGAGATACACCTAAGTACACTTCTTCTAGTGATGAGGAATCTTCTGATGATGAGGTAGATTATAGTGATCCATTTAAGGGATTAGATAGATCTAAAGCGGCTTTGCCGGAGGGCCGTCAATGGGGGTCGGGGCGTAGTGCTCGCTCTGCCAAGGGGGGCAGAGGTTCATTCGATTTGGTTTTGTTAGTCACCCACCTTGGGGAGGTGTACTGCGTTTGTATGACTAGCAAAACCTAATGAGCAGCTATGCACCAGGGGAGTCTTTGTAAAGGCTACGTAGTGAGACCCTGCTAGGTCACCTTGGTATTGATCAATGGAGAGTCATGATCTCCGGGTAGAATGGGAATCATGACTCGTGGGTAAAGTGTGCAACCTCTGCAGAGTGTTAGAAACTGGTATATCAGTCGAGCTCATGGTTAAGAGCGGCCTTGGGATCCTCATCGATTAGAAGAACTTTGGATACTTTTATGATGATGCTTAATGACGATGGTTAGAATTATGATCTCTGGTATTTTCTCTTGGAGGGAGTACATTTGAGTAATAACTGGGTTTATTACTAAAATTTGGCTCTACTACTAGTAATAAATGTCTATGTTATAGACTCCATGGATGTCTTGGACATATTGATGTAATAAAGTACATTTACGCTATTTACTTTGAGCAATGTGTGATGATGTCCAATTATGTAATCGTTGTATACATGAGTTTATGATCCTAGCATGTACATGGTTCGCATTTGGTTTGCCTTCCAAAACTTGGTGTGACAACGCCAGTCTTCGATCATTATTAGATTTACAAATCTGCGGTCGTTGGGGTCTTGTGTAATCAGCAGACCTTCGGGGTTGTTTACATCTGGTGTGCCGATTGTGTGGAAGAACACATCTGATGGAAATGGGTCACCTTTCGCTGCTACTTTCACCAACATGTCGGCCCCTTCATTCTTGTCCGCTCTGTGTGCTATAATGTGAATCCCTTGAACTGTTTTCCATGATTCGCACGACTGATAGATATTGCATGAGGATTAGTTCTTTGGTGGAACAATCCTTTTCAATTTGGTCGGTGACTATCTTGGAATCAGTTTTGACTATACACGTTGCTACCCCTAGGGCTCGTAGTTTGCGAAGTCCAAGGATGACGGCTTCGTATTCTGCTATATTGTTTGTGCATTTGTCTTATTCGAGTGCGAAACTGAGACACGCGACGTATCTGTATATTTGAGGCCTGTGGGTGATGTAATGATTGTCGCAGCGCCTGCTCCCACATGACACCACACGTCGTCGCAGTGGATAGTCCAAATAGTTTATGTGCGATACTAGTGTGGTTCCAAAGGCCCTGTCTAGTCTACTATGAAGTCTACCAAGACTTGGGATTTTATTGCTGTCCTTGGCTCAAATGTGACGTTGTATTCGGAGAGTTCGGCTGCCCATTTGGCTATTCTGGCGGATGCTTTGGGATTTCTGAATAGGTCTCCTAGACCTCGGTCAGTGGTGACCCTTACTCTGTACGCCTCGAAGTAGTGCCTTAGTTTGCATGAAGCCAAGATGACCGCGTAGGCTATCTTCTCTAGCTCTATCATATTGCACATGGAACTGGTGAGTACCTCAGAGACAAAATATACCGGATTTGCTTTGATGCCTCTGTGTGATACGAGATGACCGAGTATCTTGCCTTGTTGGACTCCGAATATGCATTTTTTCCGGGTTCAAGCGGAGTCTGGCTTCGCACATGTTGTCGAATGTCTCTGCAAGTTCGGAGAGATGGTCTTCTTTGTTCTTGCTTGCGATGACTATGTCATCAACGTAAGTGAAAATGTTGCCACCCATCTGACTTTCTAGAATGCTTTTGGTGAGTCGTGAAAATGTCGAGCCGACATTTTTGAGGCCTTCGGGCATTCACATGAAGCAGTATGTGCTGAAGGGTGTAATGAAACTTGTTTTCGCTTGTCTTCTTCCTTCATATATATTTGGTGGTAGCCCAAAAATCAATAAAGCAGAGACATCACTTCTCATCATGCCGCGGAATCGACGATTTTGTTGATTCTTGGTAAAGGGAAGTTGTCCTTTGGACAGGCTTTGTTGAGATTGGTGAAGTCTATGCACATTCTCCATTTTCTATTTTTCTTTTGTACCATTACAACATTAGAGAGCTAGGTGGGGTAATCAATTAGTTCGATGAATTTTGCTTCCAGTAAGTGCTTGACTTCTACCTTCATTGCTTCGGTTTTTTCGTCGTACATTTTTCGCAGTTTTTGTTTCTTGGGGCGCATGCTGGGATCAATGCCCAAGCTGTGCTGAATGATGGTGCAACTAATACCGACGAGATCTAGGGTG
Organism: Zea mays; assembly: GCF_902167145.1. Taxonomy (NCBI): domain Eukaryota; kingdom Viridiplantae; phylum Streptophyta; class Magnoliopsida; order Poales; family Poaceae; genus Zea; species Zea mays. The sequence goes on from NC_050105.1 coordinate 66,929,564, forward strand.
GACCACACGAAGACATCCTTATTGCGGTTGAGACAAGAGATAAGTCTTCCCTCTTCTGCTTCCAAGAGGTCTTCGCTGATCAGGACTATTTTCATGGGGGTGACTGAGTCTAGGGGGACTATTTTTACTCCCTCGTTACTCTGCAGCTGTGGGTTGATCTTTTTGCCTCTGTTTGGGCGAGGGCTGCTGGGTATTTGTGCTCGGATGTGAGGTAATGCACGTTGCTTTGCCTAGGACGAAGTCTCTTTCTATATTCCTAGCTAGCTGTTGATCTTTATATATGGTGATTGCACCCTAGGGGCCTGGGATTTTCATGCATAGGTATTGTCCTTGTATGGCTGCCTCAAGTTTGTTGATTAATCCTCGCCCCATGATGGCGTTGTAGGGATATACCATATCGACTATGTCGAAGGTTACCTGCTCACTTCTCGCATTCGGTGTAATGCTGAATGATAGTGCTAGCTCAATTTTGCCAATTGGAAAAATTCCTTTTCCTCCGAAGCCATATAGAGGGTTATCTGCTAGCTTGTGTAGGTTGTGGCTTATGCCCATTTGATCGAAGGCGTGTAAGAAAATGATGTCTGCCTGACTGCCGTTGTCAGTGAGTACCTTGTGCAGATCCCACCCTGCTACTCGGTAGTTTACCACCATTGCATTGGTGGGGTGCACTGTGGAGATCGACATCCCTTGTTGTTGGGGGCCTTCGGCTTCCGAAGCTCCTCAAAAACATAATTTAACAATGTTTCTGGAGTATAATACATGAGCAGGTACCTTCGGACTCGGATTAGAACCATGGTGTGAAGAAGCACAAGGAATACGAAGATTGACGCAAAGCCGAAGCTATGTGCAGGAAAGCTTCGGCACGATGGCAGAAAATGAAACCGACTTAAAAAGGAAAAGGCTATTCAGACCTCGATGGATTACTATAGAATCATTAGCAAATGTAAAGGGCATGGGTGTAATTTTACATGGGCTGCGTCCCGTGCCTATAAATAGATGAACAGTGCTCCCGTACTGTTCACGCTGACTTGGCATTTTCTTTTGCGTCACGCTTGTACTTTTACCTTCTTTCAAGCCGAAGGTACACTTGTAATTTAAAATCATTTCTATTTTTCCATAGTAATAAAATAGAAATGAACTGATTATAATACATGACTGCTTATATTATCTTTTATGTTGTATACGATTCTGTCTTCATTATTATATGCTGTGTTGATGAAGGGATGTCCTTCATAACCTTCGTCCGAAAATCATTATATCCTAAGGGGGATAATGCTTCGAAGGACGAAGGACCTTAACGTTTAACATTCTTTGTGTTGCCTTGTTCTTAACTCATAGCATTTGAGAACGAGTCCCCAACACTTGCGTCGAAGGTGAGTGGTACATTGGACCACTTTGTTTGAACAACTGGCCCGGTGAGGGCTACATGATTGACCCTTCGATAGTGGTCTTTCTTCTGCCATTTTGTGTCGAATTCGGAGCTGGATCCTTCGGTGATCATGTGGAATACCCCTTGAAAGGGTTGGTCAGCGAAGTCCTCTTGCTTCGGTGGGGTGGTGGTGGTAATAGTTGATTTGCATGCTGTGGTGGTGGGGCGGTAGAGCTTGGATTTCTTGGTGTTGAGGTCTAAAGCCCAAAATTGGTAGAAGGAATAATAAATAAATAAATAAATAAATAAAAGTATCTATAATAGTGTTTCTAGAATTTTGGAAACCTTTGGAATTCATTAGGACCCTTTCCTCTTCATAATCAATTGAGAGTACTAAATTAGTCAAGTGACCAATAAATAGATAAAGAAAGGTTGATGTTGGTCCTTGTTTTCAAATGCTATACATCAAGAACAAAGCAACACAATTGTTAATGATTAAAGACCTTCGTCCTTCGATCCATTATCTCCCTTCGGGTATAATGATCTCCAGAAGAAGGTCATGAAGGACGCACCTTCATGATCATAATAAACTAATATGAACGAAAGTATATGAGATACAAAAGAATATAAATAATGATGATATGTCAGTAGATTATTTATATTCTCCATTTCATAAATATGAATAAATATTCATATTACATATATTACATTGATACCTTCGGTTTGCTAGAAGGTGAAGTGCGAGAGTGACATAAGAATGATTACCATTCAGCGTGAACAGTGCGGGGGTACTGTTCATCTATTTATAGGCACGGGACGCAGCCCGGACAAAATTACATCCATGTAGTCGATATCGTCTTTCGCCTTAATCATTATACCAAGCCGAAGCTCTGTCAGCCATAGCTTCGGATTTTGTCCGCATCATCTTCGGCTTATATCTTCATATCTCACTTCCCTTTGTCCTGTCTAGCCGAAGGTGTTTTTGCCTTGAGGACCTTCAGCAGAGGAGAAGACCCCCAACAGTTGATCTCTTGATGATGATTTTGTGGTGATGCATTTTATGGAAAACATAAACTTGACCTCCAATTTTAAATAAGAACATAAAACAGAAAATGAGAAAGGAAATGTTTATGAAACCATTTATTCCTCCCATAAATAAATAATAAGGAAAAGAATAAATATTGTTATCATAAACAGTAAAGTTTAGATTCACATTAGTATTAATTTTGACAATTGGAATCTAAAATTCAAAATAGGGATTTGAATTTGGTTTAAATGCTTCAAATTGGAAATAGAAATAGAGAAGAAAAGAGATAGAAGAAAGAATTCGGATTGGGCTGCCAGACTGGAATTCCACCGTCCTTCCCTTGCCACGACCCAGCACCATTTCGCTCGCGTGGCCCACTTCACCCACACCTGTGCCAGCCCTCCACCGCGCGTGGACTCACTGGCGTAGAGGTCTTGTGGTTCAGTCGCTCGACCGCGCAACATCGGTGGTCCTGCCTTCGCTGACAGATTGGGCAACCCTCCTGCCACCGCATGCGTACTATCGGTCTCGGACGTGTGGGACCGCCTTGTTAGTCTCCTTCGACCGAGATCGTCGTGGACCCCAACGGATTTCATTTGGCTGAAATCGCACGGGATCCCCCGTGGACTCCGTGCTCTGACGCGTATAAGCACGCCATCACCGCCAGGTGGGCCCCGTTGCTCAGTTAGATCTCTGTTACGCTATAAAAATCATCAAATAAAAATAATGCATTTAGTTATTAATGATATTTATGGTAATTAATTTTCTTTTAAGTGTTTGTTATTTATTTGCATTTGGAATGATTTTTGATTGCTCATAATTGATTTTTTGAATATTTAATAGCATTTCTTCTTAATTGGAAATCCAAATAAATAGTAGAATAATTATTAGCCCAAAAATAAATATTTTATTTATAAATAATTTTGGTTTAATTATTATGAATTTTAGGGTTATTTAAAAATATATTTTGAATTTAGAAATGAAATGAAAAAAAAGAAAGAAAAAAAACCTAAAACCCTAGCAGCCTTTTTGGCCCATTAGGCCCATGAAGCCGCCTCTGACCTAACCGCGCGCCCCTGCTCCTTTGCTTAGCCGCCGCCACCACCCTCCTGACATTCCTCTCTCTTCTCCCCTGCTCTCTCCTAGCGGACGCCGCCAGGAACTCGCCAAGGCCGCCCGACGCCCAAGCCCGACGCGCCGCCAGAAGATCGGACCCAGAGCCCCGGTGCCCAGACCCGCGCCAGGACCGCAGAAGCCAGCGCGCGACGCCGCAACGCCGACCCGTGACACCGAGCCGCGCCAGGAGCAGCCCGAAGACCCGATCGCGCTCGACGTCCTTCTTCTCTAACACCCCGCGCCCAATGCCGCCTCGCGCCCAGTCACCCGGCCGTTTCTCCCTTCTCCCCGATTCACTCTCTTCCATTAATGGTGATAACGCCTCCATTGCTCCCACCCCGCCGTTTCTCTTCTCGGTGCCATTATTAGTGCTTAAGGCCGCCCGTTCTTCCCTCCCCGACGCCCTCTCATCTCCCTCTCCTCCTCTATAAAAGGGAAACCGAGCTCTTCTCCCTCTCCATCCCAAGCTCGCTCTCCAAGCCATCCCGAGCTCGCCACCGTGAAGCTCGCCCACGCAGCACCCCAGTGACCGTGCCCACGCCGTTCGTCGTTGTCCGTTCACCCAAGGTTGAAGACAACCCGTTAATTTATTTTCTAAAGAATGTTTTGAATTTTATGATTTATTGTTGTAATATTGAGACGATGTGATTCACGTGTATGATTTTAGAGATTTCAATGTATACGTGTAGTCAAAATCGAACCCCGTGACAATACTTTGAATATGTGTATGATTTTATAATTTTAAAAATGAATACGATCACTATTCACTACCTCGGTGATTTCGCATTAGTGTGTAGAGCGATGATTGATTAGTATCGATATAAGTATGATTTTAGTGATATAAGAAATTGAAATAGGAATTTAAGCCACGTATTTCTGGTCGAATGAAAATATATAGATTTTACTATTCATAAAAAATGTATTCATAAGTATAACACTTAATTACTTAGAATAGTAAAATGCTTATTTATGTCATGATAACCATGAATAGGTTATTAAAAGTCCCATTTAGTAATTTACAATTAATTCTTAATATATTAATGTTAGAAGAATTAAATAAACAATTTTTAGTTATACGTATAAATTCTATTTAGAAAAAAGGAGAAAACCGAAAGGATATAATTTTATAATAATGTTAAAATAACCTAATTAGACGTTCATACTTTTCTAACAAAGAAATTGATAGTTATGTTGGTAAACATATGTTTCTTACTAAAGAATTAGATAATTTGATTCTAACTTTAAAATAAAATTTTCATAGATATCATATTTAACAAGATTCGTTATAGATGTTGAAGTATAGCCGTATTAAATAGAAACTTAAGAATATGTAGACCATATGGTTCTTAATAAAAATAAAAGATAAATATATGTCCAATTAATAGATTATTTATATTTTCTTAATTAAAAGATAACAAGGGTCAGTGCTTTTATAAACTAAAATGACAGTTTATACATAACTTCCTTCTAATGAATTAGATAATTTATTCCTACAATAGAATTAAAGATAATTAATAGATTAATTATCTTTTCTCATAAATTATTAATCAAACCTATAGTCAATTTGTTCTTAACTAGATTTATGGCATGATTAATGATTTCATAAAATTTAGTCCACATTATATGCGAATCAGTTAGCTTTTCCTAAAGGATAAAATAAAGTAATAGGAGTTTAAGTTCCTTTAAACTTAAAATGTTACTTTATATATTAACTTCGAATATAATAATATAGGCTATGTGTTTTCTAATGAAATTAAAATATAGTTATTTGTTCATGATCTTTTGCATGAAAATCCACTTAAGGGCCTATAACCTAGTTTTTCATAAAATTTGTGTTTAATAATAATGATCTTTTCACATAAAACCTATTTAGACTTATATCTTAGTTTGTCATAAGTGAATGTTTAATAATGCATTATAATACGTTCTATAAATGCTTCTAAAATTAATAACATGTTTCGTAGCGCATTAACCTTAGATATATAACATATATCTTTTCTAAAAAGGTTAAAAAGGTTTAATATTGTTATAACGTGTTTTATCATCTTATAAACCCTTAGTCTTACTCATATCACATATGATGTTTTATAAAAGATTAATTTGGTGAACCTAATATTTGTATATTTTAATTAAGATATTTTTATGCTCATGTCTTATTTTATAAAGTATAGATCACACATTTTTGAAAAGAATAACCTCTTATTATAACCATTACTTGCGATGTTTTTGAAAAACGAACGCTCTTTTCGTTAGGCTTTCTTTTAGCTTTACGTATGGTGAATGTTGTATGTTACTAAGTGGTGTTTGCTCTTCTTGTTTGTTTGTGTGATATTCAGTGGTTGATCTAGTAGTTAAGAATCAAGATCTATTCCTATACGTGGAAGAACCTCAAGTTTTCAATAAGCAAGGCAAGTGGACTTCTCCCTCTGCATACTCTGTTTGATCCCAAACAATACATTTAATAAAGTTTATTCTTGGATATATATATATATGCATAATTTGATGGGTTACCTATTTAGATACCCCTAACCTTTCCAACCTTATTCCTTGATCAAACCTGGGTATTATACTTTATCTTCGTAGCTATGCTATTGCTACAACTTAACTTTATGCAGTCACTCCCGCTTATGATATTAATGTTCCAAATGGTAAGTTTACATTATTGTTGTTAACCCGATGGTTAAACAAGATTATTGCATATTAATTGGAACATGGAGTGACCACCCGGGAAAACAGTGCTACGATGAGAACTATCATGGCTCTGATCTTGGCTAAATAACTAGGGAAGTCTTATGTTGGGTGCTGGTCGTGGTCGACCGGAACGGGGGCATCTGACAAGCGCTTATAGTTCCAGCTCAGGCAGACTAGATACATGCATAGTTCCCAAAGCCTTACCCTGTAGTCTGGACTAAAAGTTGGTTACGATAGGTGTACCTTATGCAGTTGATCATTTCTAGCATTTGCGTAATGAGGACTCTAGAGAGAAGCCTCGTAGTGAGACCCTGGCCATTCAACTCGGAACTGAATACAGGTCTAGCTAACCCGGGCTAGAAGAGTATCACGACTCATGGGTAAAGATGTGCCACCTCTGTAGAGTGTAAAACTGATATATCAGTCGTGCTCACGGTTAAGAGCAGCCTGGACTCCTCACATGATAATTGAACTTGAAGATGGAAATAAATCAAGATCCGATGATCTGCCAATGGTTTGCTTAAGTGGTTTCACTTAAGTGTTGTTGATATACTCTTATACCTTTGTTTAATGGGAATACTTGGGATTCACACTTATTAGTAAGACATGTGTTGTTAATAAAATGTTGACCAACTAAAATGCTTACTGCTCAACCTTAGCCTCACCTTGTTAAACTTACATTAGTTTTTCCCCCACTTACTGAGCCCCGACCATAATTGAGCTCACCCTTGCTTAATTTTGATCAGAAGTTGCAGATGAAGTTATGATGCTGAACTCCATGGATGCTAGTCTAGTGATACCCCCGGTCATCTTCCTGTGGATGGATGTCCATGTTTCGCTGTACTTTGATGGATAAAGGTTAAGACATTATGTCTGTTCGAAGTGTAATATGTTAAATAATCGTTATTTACACTTTTATGCATTGTCCTTTTGATATATTACACTTATGACGTCAATATATGTGTGGAAATAGATCCTGGCACACATATGCTATGCACCCGGCTCTGTCCCCCAGAACCGGGTGTGACAGAAGTGGTATCAAAGCAATGTGACCGTAGGTCGCTAGATTAGTTAGAAATGGAAAGCCCAGTTAGTCTTTAAAAGCCTGATATATTTTCCTCCATAAAAACTTACTTTATATCAAAACCCGTCTCTTTTATTTTCAACTCTTCTTGTCTGATTCTTCGTCTATCAAAAGGTTCTAATGAGAAGCATTGCAAGATGATCAAGCTAGGATTGCGGAACTTGAAGCGAAGTTTACCAGAAGAAACCTTTTCGAAGCTATCGACGATGCCCTATTCTCTGTCTTATCCCCACTCCACAAGAAGTTTTGTTATGGATCCCCTGGATCTATTATTTGACTTCTTGGCTAGGTTGATAGGATTGTTCTTTAGTATTAAGATTTTCGACTAGATCGGTAAGGGCGATATTATATTAACTTATAGTGGTTTTCTAATCCCTAATATTGCTATATAACCCTTGATTTTCTTATACTTTTGTTGTCTTGCCATTGTATTGCCACCTTTGCGCAATATCTACCTTGATATATTAAATTCTTTGTCTCCCTACTCCTACTTGAAAATGCCTCTCTATTTTGTCTCCTTGATAATACTTTCTCCCTAACTCACTTCATATCCTTGGTTGTATCATTTATCCTCACTTTAATAGTTCATGGTTATCTTATTTCACTATTGGCCACCGATAAATATGTCTTGTCTAACTCCTCGCTATTTCTTACTTGACTCCTTGACTTTATAATATATTTCTTATTCCAAACCTTGTCTCACATTTTGTTTTGGTTGAATGAGTAGAATTGGATTGTGTTGTGCTGGTATGTTTGAATTCATTGTCCCTTATGTTCATGATTGATTTGCTTCTTTGAAATGATTGTTGGTGTATTGTGCAACTTTTGTCCACAATGACATCAGTTAGCTAGGTAAAACATTAGATAGATGGGTTTTCTCTGCTCTCTATAATCTGTCTTTGCTCAACCCTTTCGTCCCTTCCATTCTTCCATACTCATACAGATGTCAGACCTTGGAATGTCAACTACAAGAGATGTCACTAAATGCAAAGAATGCGGTGTGTTGGCAAGTCAAAACAACACTATAAATAAAACAGCTGATGAACAGACATTCAAGACACAAAAGGATACACAACCAAACCAACAGACAAGTGACCTTGGAACATGTTGTTGTTGTGAGTACTATGTGTCGGCGTTTCGAGACCGGGGGGTCCCTGAGCCGACGAGTGAGTGTGCCGCGTGCCCCAGCCCAGATGGGTCGAGCGCGTGGGCGAGCGCGAAGGGGGGAGAGCGAGGTGGCCGGAGACGGGCGTGAGAGAGGTGGAAATCCCGCGGCCTTCGTGTTCGTCCCGCGCCCAGGTCGGGTGCGCTTGCAGTAGGGGGTTACAAGCGTCCACGCGGGTGAGGGAAGCAAGCGGCCCCAAGAGAGCGCCTGTCCCGTCCTCGTCCCGCGCGGCCAACCTTCTCTAAGAAGGCCCTGGTCCTTCCTTTTATAGGCGTAAGGAGAGGATCTAGGTGTACAATGGGGGTGTAGCAGAGTGCTACGTGTCTAGCGGAGGGAGAGCTAGCGCCCTAAGTACATGCCAATGTGGCAGCCGGAGAGATCTTGGCGCCCTGCTGGTATGATGTCGTGGCTGTCGGAGGAGCAACGGAGCCTGGCGGAGAGACAGCTGTTGGAGCGGTCGAGTCTTTGCTGACGTCCCCCTGCTTCCGTAAGGGAGCTGAGAGCCGCCGTCGTCACAGGGCACGCGGGGCGCCATCATTGCCTATCTGGCGGAGCTAGCCAGATGGGACACCGGTCTTGTTCTCTGCGGCCCGAGTCGGTTCGGGGTAGGGTGATGATGGCGCTCCCTGTTGACGTGGCGGGCCCGCGCCCGAGGCCGGGCGACGTGGGGGCTCCTCCGAAGCTGGGGTCGAGTCTGTCTTCCGTTGCCGAGGCCGAGCCCGAGTCCCTGGGTCGGGCGAGGCGGAGGTTGTTCGGTAGAGGCCAGAGCGGAGTCCGAGCCCTGGGTCGGGCGGAGCGGAGTTCGCCGTCTTCCGGGTCTTAGCCCGAGTCCGAGCCCTGGGTCGGGCGTAGCGGAGTTCGCCGTCTTCCGGGTCTTAGCCCGAGTCCGAGCCCTAGGTCGGGCGGAGCGGAGTTCGCCGTCTTCCGGGTCTTAGCCCGAGTCCGAGCCCTGGGTCGGGCGGAGCGGAGTTCGCCGTCTTCCGGGTCTTAGCCCGAGTCCGAGCCCTGGGTCGGGCGGAGCGGAGTTCGCCGTCTTCCGGGTCTTAGCCCGAGTCCGAGCCCTGGGTCGGGCGGAGCGGAGTTCGCCGTCTTCCGGGTCTTAGCCCGAGTCCGAGCCCTGGGTCGGGCGGAGCGGAGTTTCCTATGGCGCCTTCGGCAAGGCCTGACTGCCTGTCAGTCTCACTCTGTCGAGTGGCACTGCAGTCGGAGTGGCGCAGGCGGCGCTGTCCTTCTGCCAGACCGGTCAGTGGAGCGGCGAAGTGACGGTGGTCACTTCGGCTCTGCCGGGGGGCGCGTGTCAGGATAAAGGTGTCAGGCCACCTTTGCGTTAAATGCTCCTGCGACTCGGTCGGTTGGTGCGGCGATTCAGTCAAGGTTGCTTCTTAGCGAAGGCAAGGCCTCGGGCGAGCCGGAGATGTGTCCGCCGTTAAAGGGGGGCCTCGGGCGAGACGGAAGTCTCTCGGGGTCGGCTGCCCTTGTCCGAGGCTAGGCTCGGGCGAGGCGTGATCAAGTCGCTCGTATGGACTGATCCCTGACTTAATCGCACCCATCAGGCCTCTGCAGCTTTATGCTGATGGGGGTTACCAGCTGAGAATTAGGCGTCTTGAGGGTACCCCTAATTATGGTCCCCGACAGTAGCCTCCGAGCCTCGAAGGGAGTGTTAGCACTCGCTTGGAGGCTTTCGTCGCACTTTTTTGCAAGGGGACCAGCCTTTCTCGGTTGCATTTTGTTCCGGTGGGTGCGCGCGAGCGCACCCGCCGGGTGTAGCCCCCGAGGCCTCGGAGGAGTGGTTTCACTCCTTCGAGGTCTTAATGCCTTGCGTAATGCTTCGGCTGGTCTGGTTGTTCCCTCATGCGAACTGGCCGTAGCCCGGGTGCACGGTCGGGGCCCAAGCTCTCGGGCTGGTTCGGCCGGAGCCGGGTTTGCGAGAGCAGCCCCCGAGCCTCCGCATAGGGCGAGAGGGCGATCAGGGACAGACTCGGCTTTTTACATACGCCCCTACGTCGCCTTTCCGCAAGGAGGAGGGGGGAGAGCGCCATGTTACCCTCGATGGGCACCGAACATGGTGTCTCCGGTGAGCTGCAAGCGGGTAATCCGAGTGGACGTCCGTGCCCCGTTCGTTGGGGTCGGCTAGGGGCCCATAGGCACGCCCAAAAGTACCTGCGGGTGATCTGCCGGACCCGGTCCCCTGGCGACGGGGTCCGAGGGCTCGATGCCTCCCTCTAATGGGATTCCATTACAGGATCGCTCCCGCTGGTCTCGGAAATGTCCTAGGGTACCTCGGGAGCGCAACCCGAGCCTCGGTTATGTATCGAACGTACCCCTGGTCATCCCTCGCTCGGTGTCTGAGGTGACTGTGAACCCTTCGGGGGCCAGCCTTCGAACCCCTGATCAGTAATGGGCGCGGAGCCCGAGTAGCCTGAGGCGGCCGTGGAGCCCTTCGGGGGGCCGGCCTTCGAACCTTTGACCAGTAGTGGGTGTAGGGCCCACGCGATCTGAGGCGGCTGTTGAACCCCTCGGAGGGCCAGCCTTCGAACCTCTGATCAGTAAGGGGGGCTCGGAGCCCGGTTCCTTCACAGGGAAGGATCCTTTTCGGGGTATCCCCCTTTCCCGGTCCCTGTTGCAAGAGATAGAGAAAGAGGAAAAAAAGGAAAAGGACACGAAATCGAACGACGTGGCGTACCTTTTTTGGCGCGGTTATTACGGCGAAGGCGAAGCGTCGCCCGCTTCTCCTGCCAGAAACGCCGCCTGTCCCGCCGCGGAGTCAATGCGACGGGGCGAGTGGTTGACGGGGCGGCCGTTGTGCGTGCGCGAGCCGTTCGAGGAACGGCTATTTCGCTTCGCGCTTTTTGAATTCCGCGTCTGGTCCGGGCGGAGCGCTGGAAACGGTCTCGCCCTGGTCTTTATATACCCGGGAGAGGGCCTGGTGACGGCTCTTCGCTCCGCTTCCTGCCTCTTTCTTTAGGTTTTCGCAACCCGAGAGGCTTTGACCAGAGAAGAGGAAACCGCCCTTCCTGCCCCTTGCGCTGCCATCCCTTCCGTCTTGGTGATGGCTGATCGGGTGACCATCATCTCACCGCGCGATACGTGGCCCTTTTCCACGGTGACGGCGAGCGATCTGGAAGAGTTGGTCGGCGAGGGTTTGCTTCGCCCCCTCACCGATGAGCAGCGACTTGAGTGGATTCCTCCCACGGGTGGAGTCGCTCCATCCCCACCGCCGGGGTACGTCGTGAGCTTCGTCTCCTTCCACGAGCGAGGATTCGGCGTGCCGACGGGCCGCTTTATGCGGGCAATCCTGTTCCACTATGGGGTGGAGTTGCACAACCTCACCCCCAACTCCATCTCGTAGGCCGCTATCTTCGAAGCGGTGTGCGAAGGGTATTTGGGGATCGCCCCCCATTGGGATTTGTGGACCCATCTCTTCCTCGCCGAGCCTTTCGCCTTGCCGACGGGGGAGAGGAGGGTCCGTGCAGCGGTGCGGGCCGGCGGCTGCACTCTCTTGCTGAGGCAGTCGCGGGCGTCGCAGTACATTCCTGCCATCCTCGCGTCCTCGAACAAGGGGTGGCAGCGCCGGTGGTTCTACCTCCGGAATGACGGCGAGTTGCTCCCACCGTTCTCCCAGCGAGTAGTCACCGCCGCCACCGACGCCTGGCGTCACGGGACCCCACACGAGAGACAGAAGAATCTCGAACCCCTTCTCGAGGCCCTGAAGGCGTTGCGGGAGGGGGGACTCACCGCTGCGGGAGTGGTTGCCGCCATCCACCGTCGGAGGGTGCTTCCCTTGGCGGAGCGGCGGCTGCCGCTTTGGGAGATGACCCCGGAGGCCGACTGGGAGGGCTCACGAATGTCCCCTGATCCTCTTCCCTTCGACGCCCTCCAATGGCGGGTGTCGGCTGCGATGGGGAAGCCGGACTCCCACGCCTACTCCCAGCTTCGGATGCGCCCCGACCAAGGGTGCGTAACTCTGGTGAGTGTTCATTCCCTCCTTCTTCATACATCGGGTTGCTCCGGGTTCTTACGATCGGGTTTCTTTCTCTCCTTCTTTAGGAGGTGGGGTGGCACAAGCCCTCCCTGCCACGGGTCCCGGAGGACGCGGTGGACCGAGCAGCGCGGCGGGTCACCGCGGAGGAGAAGAAGAAGAAAAAGGACGCGGAGAAGGCCCGGGCCCGCGAGCGGAGGCGGGCTCGGGACGCCTTGGAGAAGCGCCGTCGCCAGCAGGAGAGGGAAGGACTCCCGAGGGAGCCGTCGCCGGAGACGCCCGACGACGACGATGACGACGATGATGAAGAGGAGGACGACATGGCCGCCCGTCTCGGCCTCAGCCTCGGCTTGGGGTGTGGCCAGGAGCCGTCGAGCCAGCCCCCGAGCGGGCCGACACCGTCAGCCCCCGGAGTTGGGGCGTCAGGGTCCCGGCCTGAGGCACGGGGGCGACCCGAGAGGTCACCTGACCCCTCAGCCGGAGGAGCTGAGGTGGCTCCGGAGGGCCAGGTCAGGGCGTCTGCTCCCCAGGGGCCGCCGCTCGTGCCGGCGGCGCATGGGGGTGACCCTCAAGTCATCGCGACCGCGCCCGGGCAATCTGCTCCCCGGGCGTCCAAAGCAAGGGTGGCGCCGAAGGTGCCGGCGAAGCGGACCTCGGCGGCTGTTTCGGGAGCCGGGATCCAAGAAGGCTCCCCCCAGGCGCGGTGGATCATGGCCCGAAGTGGGTGAGTATCTCGGAATGTCTTCGTCTTGGCTTCCCATTCATATGTCTCGGCTGTGATTTTCCCTTTCTCCTTTTTTTTATCCAGCAAGCGAAGCCATGGCCAGACCGACCTGGCACCCCGGAAGGCCCTTAAGACGGCGCCGGACTGCGCGGCCAGCGCCGCCCCGGGTCTTGTCGTTCAGCCGACCCTTTCGCAGGGCGTTCCACCGCAGGGGGCTCGGGCGTCGCTTGTCTCTGGGGAGCGGGCTCCCGAGGCTGGCTCTTCTGCCGAGGCGGCCATCGTGATAGGGGAGGCGGCTGACGCCGACGTGGCCCCGAGCCCGCCTGTCGTGTCGGCCACGCTGGCGCCCGCCCCTACCGAAGTCGCCGCCGTCCCAGTCGGAGAGCGACCGGTTGCTGCCAGCGTCGGGATGGCTGATGTGTCGGCGCCCGGTGCCTCGGAAGAGGCGGGCGTGGATGCACGATCCGTCCAGCCGGGGGGCAGCCTCATCGCTGTGCGGCGGAGCCCCGAGGCCCGGCGCCAGTTACTCCGATTCCGGACCCGCGGGGCCTCGGATCCCGTCTTCGTTCTCGACGATGAACAGGAGGACCAGTCCTAGGATGAGCTCCGCGAGCGCGCTGAAGCAACGGTGGGGTCGCTCCGGTCGTCGCTGGAGGTTTTCTGCAGGGACGTCCCCAAAATCCTCCAGGTAGTGGTTTCAGGCATACCTTTTTCTTTCTGTGAGCGAGACGTTCGTCGTGATGCCCTGTTTTCTTCCCCCAGGATCTGACGGACCGGAGCGCCGCCAAGTCGTCGTTCATCCGCCGCGAGGCCGATGTCTGGGGCTCGCTGCGATCCCTGAGGACCTCGCTCGCCGGGGCTACTGCGCGCCTCTCTCAGCAGGATGCCAAGGTAGCGGACCTCCAGTTGCTCTACGCTGACCTGAGAGCCGAGGCGGCAGCAGCGCGTGTGGAGGCGCAACGGCAGCGGTCAGAGTTCGTCCAGGTCGTCGAGGAGCGGGACCAATCTCGGGGCCGGGCTGCCGAGGCCGAAAGCCGGGCTGAGACCCTCGCGGCCGACCTAGCCGCAGCTCAGGCCGCGGCCTCGGAGCAGCGTGCCCAAGCCGGAGGTACACCTTGGTCGTCCCTGGTTCTTGTTCTTGTCTGTTTCCTCTGCTTGTGCTTGAGGTTTTTCTTCTGGTTGTTCGCAGAGCTCGAGTCCGCCCTTGACGAGTCCGCCAGGGCGCTCGCCGAGGCGCTTGCCGGAGCTGCCGAGCGGAGGGAAGCTGACCTTGCGGCCATGTCCGAGGCCGTCTTGGACGTTTATCGTATCCTTGGCTCCGGCGACGTCCCATCAGGAAGCTCCCCTCAAAGCCGCCTTCAAGCCTTGGGTGATCACGCGCGTGGCAGAGTCCGCGAGGCGCTACACCACGGCGTCAGGCGGGCCTTCGCCGTGCTCGCTTCCCACTACGTTGTGGACCTGGAACGGGTTAGTGAGGGGTACTGTCTTCCTGACGAAGACGAAGCTGCCCTGGCAGAAGTCCAGCGGCTCGACGCGGTCGCCGCGGGTCCGAGCGCGGTGCTGGCGACCACCTTTGAGGCGGAGATCCTTCCCCCTGTGCCGTCGCCGGAGGCCGAGATGGACCTTACCGACGGCGGGGACAGAACTGAGGGCGCGACTCCTTCCCAAGGCGGCGCCTAACTCTTGTTGGAACAATTTCTGTTGGATGTGTGTCTCACCGCGGCCGCTGAGGCCTGAACACTTTGTCTTTCTTGCATGAAGTCGTACTCTCCTTTCTTTCAATTTGCGTGTCCGGCCTAGCTTGTCAATAATAGGGTGGCTTCCCGAGTTGGGTCATTTTTCGTGGCAGGTGATGAGTGAGGTGTCTCTAACCTGGAGGCATAGGAGTTCCTCGGCTCAGTCGGCCTCGCCACTTACACGCACCCACGTTCGCGCCTCGGGACCTTGCTTCTGACATAGCCAGGAGAACGCAAAAAACCCCCTTTTTGATCGAAAATTTTTGATGTTGAGAAGTACGCCCAATCTCGACGCAGAGGGGTTCCCTCTTTTTAGCCCCCGAGGGAGGGTCGGGCTCTGCCGAGGCGAGGCCGACCCTTCCTAGACGACTGAGGCGCAGAGGCTGCCTGACGGGTCGGGCTCCGGCCCGAATATCCAGCGAGTGCTCGGCGACATCCCTCGGTATGCCGGGCATGTCCGAGGGACTCCACGCAAAGACGTCGGCGTTTGCGCGGAGAAAGTCGACGAGCACTGCTTCCTACTTGGGGTCGAGCCCGGAACCGATCCGGATCTGCCTGGAGGTGTCGCCACTGGGGTCGAGAGGGACGGCCTTAACCGTCTCCGCTGGCTCGAAGTTGCCGGCATGTCGCTTCACGTCTGGCACCTCTTTGGAGAGGTTCTCCAGGTCGGCGATGAGGGCCTCGGATTCGGCGAGGGCCTCGGCGTACTCCACGCACTCCATGTCGCATTCGAACGCGTGTTTGTACGTGGGGCCGACGGTGATGACCCCGTTGGGGCCCGACATCTTGAGCTTCAGGTAGGTGTAGTTGGGGACGGCCATGAACTTCGCGTAGCATGGCCTCCCCAGTACCGCGTGGTAGGTTCCTCAGAACCCGACCACCTCGAACGTCAAGGTCTCCCTTCGGAAGTTGGAGGGCGTTCCGAAGCAGACGGGAAGGTCGAGTCGTCCGAGGGGCTGGACGCGCTTCCCAGGGATGATCCCGTGGAAGGGCGCAGCGCCTGCCCGGACGGAGGACAGATCGACGCGCAGGAGCCTGAGGGTCTCGGCGTAGATGATGTTGAGGCAGCTGCCCCCGTCCATTAGGACCTTGGTGAGCCTGACATCGCCGATGACGGGGTCGACGACGAGCGGGTATTTCCCTGGGCTCGGCACGTGGTCGGGGTGGTCAGCTTGGTCGAAGGTGATGGGCTTGTCGGACCAGTCTAGGTAGACTGGCGCCGCCACCTTCACCGAGCAGACCTCTCGGCGCTCTTGCTTGCGATGCCGAGCCGAGGCATTCGCCACATGCCCACCGTAGATCATAAAGCAGTCGCGGACCTCGGGGTACTCTCCTGCTTGGTGATCTTCCTTCTTGTCATCGTCGCGGGCCCTGCCACCCTCCGCGGGTGGCCCGGCCCTGTGGAAGTGGCGCCAAAGCATGACGCACTCCTCGAGGGTGTGCTTGACGGGCCCCTGATGATAGAGGCACGGCTCCTTGAGCATCTTGTCGAAGAGGTTAGCACCTCCGGGGGGCTTCCGAGGGTTCTTGAACTCGGCGGCGGCGACAAGGTCCGCGTCGGCGGCGGCGCGTTTCGATTGCGACTTCTTCTTGCCTTTCTTCTTGGCGCCGCGCGGAGTAGACGCCTCGGGAGCCTCTTCCGATGGGCGGCCCTGGGGCTGCTTGTCCTTTCGGAAGATAGCCTCGACCGCCTCCTGGCCAGAGGCGAACTTGGTGGCGATGTCCATCAGCTCGCTCGCCCTGGTGGGGGTCTTGCGACCCAACTTACTCACCAGGTCGCGGCAGGTGGTGCCGGCAAGGAACGCGCCGATGACATCCGAGTCGGTGATGTTGGGCAGCTCGGTGCGCTGCTTCGAGAACCGCCGGATGTAGTCCCGGAGAGACTCTCCCGGCTGTTGCCGGCAGCTCCAGAGGTCCCAGGAATTCCCGGGGCGCAAGTACGTGCCCTGGAAATTGCCGGCGAAGGCTTGGACCAAATCATCCCAGTTGGAGATCTGCCCCGGAGGCAGGTGCTCCAACCAGGCGCGAGCAGTGTCGGAGAGGAACAGGGGGAGGTTGCGGATGATGAGGTTGTCGTCGTCCGTTCCACCCAGTTGGCAGGCCAGGCGGTAGTCCGCGAGCCACAGTTCCGGCCTCGTTTCCCCCGAGTATTTTGTGATAGTAGTCGGGGGTCGGAACCGGGTCGGGAACGGCGCCCGTCGGATGGCCCGACTGAAGGCCTGCGGACCGGGTGGTTCGGGCGAGGGACTCCGATCCTCCCCGCTGTCGTAGCGCCCCCCACGCCTAGGGTGGTAGCCTCGGCGCACCCTTTCGTCGAGATGGGCCCGACGGTCGCGACGGTGGTGCTCGTTGCCGAGGTGGCCCGGGGCCGCAGGCGCGGTGTTGCGCGTGCGCCCGGTGTAGACCGAGGCTTCCCACATGAATCGGGAAGTCGCGGCATGAGGTTCCGAGGGGTACCCCTGCCTTCGGGAGGCAGAGCTCTCGGCCCGTCGGGCCGCAGTGCCTTCCAGGAGATTCTTGAGCTCTCCCTGGATTCACCGACCCTCGGTGGTTGATGGCTCCGGCATCGTGCGGAGGAGCATCGCTGCGGCTGCCAGGTTCTGACCGACCCCGCTGGATACGGGCGGCGGCCTGACCCTGACGTCGTTGGCGACGCGGTGTTGGAAACCTTGGGGCAGGTGACGTATTTCTCCGGCCGGGGGTTGGCCCGCCCATACCTGCCCGACGTCCCGGCGGACCGGCTCAAGTGCTCCTACTTCCTCGTCGAGCCTGTCCTGCGCCCCGCGGACTTGCTCGAGCTGTGGGTCGTGACCCCCCGCCGGAACGGGGACCACAGCTAGCTCCCGTGGGATGTCAGCACGAGGCACCGGCCTAGGAAGATCACCGTCCTCCGGCATGCCAAGATGGTTGCCTTCGGAGGGATCCCCCAGCTCGACGTGGAAACATTCGCGGCTTGGGCCGCAGTCCTCGTCGTCAAGGCTGCGGCTACCGTCGGAACAGTCGGAGAGGCAGTAGTCACATGCGGTCATGAAGTCCTGCATGGCACTGGGGTTGCCAAATCCGGAGAAATCCCAACAGATGCTGGGAGCGTCATCTTCCTCGGACCCAGAGGGCCCGTAGGTCGAGACGTCCGTCAATCGGTCCCAAGGCGACCGCACACGAAACCCCAGTGGGGTTGCACTCGCCTCAATGAGAGTGCCCGCCAAAGCGAGGTCGCTAGGCGGGTTGAGGCCGAGTCGAAATGACGTAGGATGGGAATTAGTCCGTACCTTTTGGTCGATGAGGAGCGACGTAGTCACATCGGGGACTGGTTGCACCGTCGTCTCAAGTACAAGGGCGACGTCCTGCAAGCCCTCCGCGAGCGCACTGGCGTCGTCTTCTTGCTCGGGATCAGTGCGTCACGGGGGGACGGCGCTTGCCTTCGTCTCGAACGCAAGGTCGACGCCCGGCGTGCCTTCCGTTGGGGCGCTGGGAACGTCGATTCGCTCGACGGCCGACGAAGCGCGGCCTCCCGCTTGGCCTTGGTTGCCCCGCCTCCTCCTCCGTTGGCGGGGGAGAGGACGGGGCGAGCTCGCATGTTGTTCTTCCACCACGCGGGGAGGATGTCGTCGATTCCGCCGCTGGCGGGCGGGTTGTCGGCCGCCATTGTCGTTGTCGCGTGGCGGTGGAAGGAGTATCATGTCGTAGCTGCCGTCGAAGGACATGAACTCAAGACTCCCGAAACGGAGCACCGTCCCGGGCCGGAGAGGTTGCTGGAGACTGCCCATCTGGAGCTTGACGAGAAGCTGTTCGTCAGCACGCAGCAGGCCCCTACCTGGCGCGCCAACTGTCGGCGTTTCGAGACCGGGGGGTCCCTGAGCCGACGAGTGAGTGTGCCGCGTGCCCCAGCCCAGATGGGTCGAGCGCGTGGGCGAGCGCGAAGGGGGGAGAGCGAGGTGGCCGGAGACGGGCGTGAGAGAGGTGGAAATCCCGCGGCCTTCGTGTTCGTCCCGCGCCCAGGTCGGGTGCGCTTGCAGTAGGGGGTTACAAGCGTCCACGCGGGTGAGGGAAGCGAGCGGCCCCAAGAGAGCGCATGTCCCGTCCTCGTCCCGCGCGGCCAACTGTTGGAACTTGCTCTCTGCTGCAAGTGGGCCAACGGGGGTGAACAATGGCGACAGCAGGGTTACGTGCACGGGGGCAATAGCTCTGTTGATCTAGCCCCTCACGGGCACTGTGCGGGGGTATTTATAGGTGTCTGAGCGCCCAGCGTCTTGTCTCAAGGACGCATGTGCCCTCAGACGCCTAGTTTATCCCCGGAATATTCCCATAAAGCAGGGTTACAAGCTGTAATTACAAGTATGCCTTTACAAGTCAGGCCCGTAATACAGAGGCGGCCACGCGGGGCCCGTTACAATGGGCCAGATCACACGTGGGCCTTGGGGCTGAATGAGGCCGCGCCGTGTGAGGACGTCGCCGCAGGTCTTCGTCAAGGTGTCGAGTCCTGCGAAGGGTGTCCCTGCCCGCTTTGCCTCCGTCGGACCAGCGGCTGCAGCGAAGGCCTGGAGCGAAGGGTGGCGTCTTTGCCTTCGCCCCAACATTTGCCCTCCGAGGGACCAGTTCGACAAAGTCACCTGGTGCCGAAGACGTCGCTAGATGGCGGAGACGCTGCCCTCGCTCGAAGTGGTTCCGCGGGGGTTTTTGATGTGACCGTTGATGGACGGCGTACTGTTGGATTGCGGGTTTCCCGAAGCGTCGCGGCCTGTCGGGTTGTGGGTTTCCCGAGGAGCCGCGCCCTGCCTATAAAAGGGGGGCGGGGGCGGCGCTGTTTGAATTCTGCTTTCCGCGCTCCGTAAAACCCTAGCCGCCCGCCGCCTTGCTGCTCCTTTTCCTCCGCTGCTCCCTTTGCTCGCCGTCGTTCTGGCTCGAGTGAAGCAAACCGCCCGCCGCCGCCGACGGTACGTAGCCATGCCATCCTCTTCTTCTTCCGCCACCGCCACGCCGCCGGCCGCCGCCTCGTCTGAGGAGACGTTGAGTGACGCGATGGTGGAGGAGTTGCGCGCCGGCGACTCTGTTGAATTCGGTGTGTCACGGATGACGTCAGGCCGTATTGAAGATATGCAGCGGTTGGGCTACTTTGGCGACGGAGTCGCTCGGGCCCCGGGGACGGAGGAAGTCCCCGAGCCGGAGGGCGAGTTGGTTGTTTTCGAGGGGTTCTTCGCCGCCGGACTCCGCCTGCCTGCGCACCGGTTTGTCAGCGAAGTCCTGCGCAGATTCAGTGTTCAAATACATCAGCTTACGCCGAACGCCATAGTGGCGCTGGCGAAGTATGTCTGGGCGACGACTTCGTACGGCGGGCAGCCGTCGGTGGAAGTTTTCGCGAAGAATTATTGCTTGCATTGGCAGAAAAGGGTGGTTGAGGGCGGAGTTGCGCAGTTCGGGTCGTGCACTTTCACGCCGAAGACCGGCAAGACCACGATGCCAGTAGTGGAGTTGGTCCCGTGCGCCCGCAACAAGTGGGGCAGTTGGAATGAGTTTTGGTTTTATGTTTCTGAGGCGACTGTCGAAGGCCATCAAGGGCTCCCCGTGTCCTTAATGTGCTCTCACTATTACTCTGCGTATCCGCCTTTCGAAGTGGCAGAAGAGGATACAGACGAAGAGGCCCTACGGTACGCCGCCGGACAGAGCAGCGGGCGTGATTTGGTTGAAGAGTTTGCGGCGTACGGGGTCTGGCCCTTGGCGCACGGCTGGGCGCTGGGCGAAGTATGCCCTCGCCAGATGCCCTTTCACGGAGGAAGGGTGGTGCGAAGTCCTGCCTTCGCACTGAGTTTGCGGAACCGTGACCCGGCCGCCTTCGTGCGCGATGCAGAAGACTTGGCGGTGCGACTCGTGGGGCGCTACGTGCCGAAGACGGAAGGCCAGCGCAGTTTCGATATCCGTGGGTCAAACGATCGCTTGAACAGGGTCTTTGAATTAAATCAACTGCCGTACGACGGCTACCCTGGTCAGGACGAAGCAGACCGCCGCGGGAAGAAACCGGCGGTGGAGGCCGGAGGCGACCCTGCGCTGGCGGCCGCCACCTCTTCGAAAAAGAGAAAATTAGGTACTGCGATGGGAGGGCTTGGGGTGTCTGATAGTTTCGCTAGAGAGTTAATGAGGACGTGTGCGGCCCCGGGGGAGAGGATGTCTTCGCCCGAGCTCCGGGAGTCTTCGGCTCGGATGCTGAGGGTTACCGGGGGTTGCTGGCCTAAAAACATTCCTATCCCCTGGGATGAAGAGGACTGTTTTACATCTCGTATGGCTCGTCGGTGGAAAGTTTTTCCTTATGGGCGAAATATCGGTCATGTTGTGTGGGCAGTGATGGACAAGGATCGCCAAGCGGCGGCGCGGAAACGTCAGGCGACTGTGAGGGTTCATGAAGCCCGGCCGAAAAGGCAGCGGGGAGCATCGAAGGCTGAGGCCTCCGGCGGAGGCAAGCCGCCATTGCCGGCGAAGGCGGGTGCCTCCGCGCCTGGCAAGGCGCCGGAGGCGACGGTGGGCGCCGGAGGCCCCAAGCTGTCGAAGGTGGTGCCGTCCGCCAGCGGAGTGGCGGAGGCTGCGAAGGCGGCCCGATCGCTACCGCCGCCCGGCAAACGCGTTGCCGACTTCGGCACTGAGATTGATGTGGAGGATTATCTTGGGGGTGAGTCTGTATGTATACACTTTTTTTTTTTTTTTTTTTAATCTGTTGATGCGTTGCAGGGTTGGACGAGGGCCCGCTCGCTCTAGTTGTGCCTGGCGCGGCGGTCGCGACGGCTGTGCCAGCGCCGAAGGCGGGGGTAGAGATCCTTGGCGCTGGAGGCGAGGTGACTGCCCTCGCGTTGGTCAGAGACGAGGCGGACGCGGCGACCCGCCGGCTGAAAGAAGCAATGGAGGCGCTGAGTCAGGTCTGCCGAGCTTCTCTTTTTTTTTTTTTTTTTTTTTTTTTTTTTTTTAACACGGGCCTTATGTGTGTTCTGCAGGTGGCTGACTTCACCAGCCGTACTGCGTCGGGGGCCCTTACGGCGACGTTGTCTGCCGAGGTCGAGAGACTTCGGACGCAACACGCGGACGCTGTCCGTGAGAAGTCGGCCTCCGACAGCAAGTGCCGCAAGCTGGCGGAGAAGGTGGCCGCCCTTGAGAAGGAGAAGGCAGACCTCCGGCGCCAGCTGATGGAGGAGAGAAGGGAGGCCAACGAAGCCATCGCCAAGGAGCAGTCTGCGCAGGCGGAGGCCAGGCTGGCGCGGGCGGAGGGCAATGTCGCCAAGGAGCTCGCCGGGGAGCTGCAGCGGCGGCTTGCTGCCTTCGAGAGCCGCGCGGAGGGGGCCGAGGCCGCGGCGCGAGCGGAGGCCGAACGGACGCGCACGCAGCTCATGACTTCATATCGCGAGCTGGGTGTGCGGACGAGCGACTTCGAGGTGCCGGAGCGAGAGGCCGGACTTCGCTGTCTGGAGTGGGTGCAGGAGGAACTGCAGGAGCTCCCCACTGTCTTGGCGGGGTTGATGTCGTTCACCTCCCTGGTCACCTGCGAGGCAGCGATGAACGCGCTCTCTCGCGAAGGCTGCCGGCACTTTGAGGCCCTCGACCAGGTGGATGAAGATTTTGGGCGAGATATCTTTGAGGTCGAAGACCCCGTGGTGAAGGAGTCCGGCGGGGCCCTCTTTGACCGGATGTGGGGTTCATACGGTCGAGAGGTGGTCCGGGCGCGGGCCGAGGCTGCAAGGGCTCAGGTAACGTTGTCGTTTGCTCGGTGCTTGCTGGATGCGGTTTGTGCGTGTGTTTGCTGAATTTTTTTTTTGTACGTTTTGCCTTAGGCGGAGCGCGGCGAGCGGGTGGACGATTTTGGGGCGCTGAACAGCGCGCCGCCTGAGCCGGAGACCACCCCTGCGGAGGCCGCCACTGGAGTCGCCCCGGTGACCGCGGAAGATGCACCAGGCGTCCTTGTACCTGCTGCGGCCGGCGAAGGCCTACTCCCAAGGGTGGCCGAAGGCGCGTCTGATGCCCCCGCAGCCGCTGTGCCGGGCGTTGAAGATCCAGCGGAGACAACGGCGGAGGCGGCGGCGGAGGCTCCCGCAGCGGCAGGGCCTTCGCAGGTGGCGTAGGTGGTGTTTAGGGTTGAGGGATTTTTGGATGATGTACTGAATTTTGGTTGCTGCGCAGGTTCAAGATTTTGGGCCTGCGCACGCAACCGCTACTACTGGTTTTTTGGCGGCTTCGACCGCGGAAGGTGGAAATGAATGTGGTGGGTCTGTTTCTGAGTTTTTTGATTTTACTGACTCTGGGAGCTCGGCTGAATGGACCGAGGAGTCGTCCGAGGAGGACTTGGACTATTTTGCGGCCCTGGACGAGGCTGCGGCGGAGGCTGCGCTACATGCTGTGGACGCGCCAGGCGTGCCCGGTCCTAGCACCGGGCACCGACGACGAAGGGCGGTTGCGAAGCGTAGGATTAGTGCGGAGGAAGGGGCTCGTCTTCGCGTTAGTAGGGTTGGTCGGCAGGGGCTGCTGTCTTTGCCGGCCGTCTCGGGTGTGGGGGAAGGGGAGCTGCGAAGCCTTTTTGCTGGTGAGGAGCTTAGGATAATGTTATTTAATTATAGAGAGATGGGGATTATTCCTAAAGTTGAGCCGATGTAGGGCATAGTGCCCTCGCTTGTGTATGTGCAAGGGTTTGTAAAATGGAGTGGTGTGCCCTCGCGTGCTTGTGCCTGCGAGGGCGCTGTGTACTTTGACTGGTGTGATTGATTGTGCTGTGCCAGTGTGATTATAATTGGTCTTGCTGTCGCTTCTGCTTTTGCCATACTGGGTCGGCTGCGCCCTTGGGCGGTTTTTGCGGTAGGCTCCGGCTGCGCCTTTTAGGCGACTTCTGCGCGAAAAGCCTTCGCGATAGACTTTGATTTTTGCGCACTTGTGGAGCTAAGTCCGGCTGCACCCTTGGGCGACTTCTGCGCGGTTAGTCTTCGCGATAGACTTCGATTCTTGCGCACTTGTTGTGCTAAGTCCGGCTGCACCCTTAGGCGACTTCTGCGCGGATAGTCTTCGCGATAGACTTTGATTTTTGCGCACTTGTTGTGCTAAGTCCGGCTGCACCCTTAAGCGACTTCTGCGCGGATAGCCTTCGCGATAGACTTTGATTTTTGCGCACTTGTTGTGCTAAATCCGGCTGCACCCTTCGGCGACTTCTGCGCGGATAGTCTTCGCGATAGACTTTGATTTTTGCGCACTTGTTGTGCTAAATCCGGCTGCACCCTTAGGCGACTTCTGCGCGGATAGTCTTCGCGATAGACTTTGATTTTTGCGCACTTGTTGTGCTAAATCCGGCTGCACCCTTAGGCGACTTCTGCGCGGATAGTCTTCGCGATAGACTTTGATTTTTGCGCACTTGTTGTGCTAAATCCGGCTGCACCCTTAGGCGACTTCTGCGCGGATAGTCTTCGCGATAGACTTTGATTTTTGCGCACTTGTTGTGCTAAATCCGGCTGCACCCTTAGGCGACTTCTGCGCGGATTGGTCGCACGCGAGGGTGGCTAGCGCTTAGCCTCGCGGTGACTTCGAGTTGGTCGAATGCCGAAGACCGTTGTCGCGGTCTTTTTTCGACACATGCTTTTGCGGGGGATTTTTCTCACATATATTACATGGCTCCGCCTCGTTAAAAACCTCACCCCCCGGGAGGAAAAGAGTGCGGGCCGGTACAAGATTGTTTGCGGTGAATTACAAGGGCGAACTCAGCCCTAGGAATTAAACAAAAAATTTACGAAGGTTGTCAATGTTCCAGGAGTGCTCCAGGTC
The DNA here is from genome assembly GCF_902167145.1 of Zea mays. Taxonomy (NCBI): domain Eukaryota; kingdom Viridiplantae; phylum Streptophyta; class Magnoliopsida; order Poales; family Poaceae; genus Zea; species Zea mays. Next base: position 66,954,232 of record NC_050105.1, read on the forward strand.
CTCGCCATCTGGCGTTGCGAGTCTGTAAGCGCTGGGGGAAGCTCTTGTCTTGACTATGAAGGGGCCCTCCCACTTGGGCTCCAGCTTGCCCTTGGACTCCGTCCGAGCTGTTCGGATGAGTACGAGGTCCCCCGCGCTGAACTCCTTTGGGATGACTGCGCGGTCGCGCCATGCTTTGGTCTGGGCTTGGTATTTGTTCAAGGCCTGCAGGGCGAAGACCCGGTCTCCGTCAATGAGATCTTTGGAGGTTGGCTCATCGACGTCAGGGGTGGCTGACGGAGCTGTGCGCGGAGACCCATGTTTTATTTCTTGCGGAGTCATTGCCTCTGATCCGTATAGAAGGCGGAAAGGAGTGAACCCGGTCGCCCTGCATTCGGTTGTGTTTAGCGCCCAGACTGCCTCCGGTAACAAGTCGGTCCATCTGCCTTTTTTCTCGTCGAGGAGCATCTTCTTGATGGCTGTGAAGATTTTCCCATTGGCACGCTCCACAACTCCGTTGGACTGCGGATGATAGACTGAAGCGAAGGCAAGCTTGGTGCCGATGGAAAAACAGAAATCCTTGAAATCTTGATTGTCAAACTGCTTGCCGTTGTCAACTGTTAGCTCGGACGGTACTCCGAAGCGGCAAACAATGTTCTGCCAAAAGAATTTTTGGGCAGTCTTTGATGTGATTGTGGACACAGCCCTCGCTTCAATCCACTTGGTGAAGTATTCGACGGCTACGAAGGCGAACTTGAGGTTCCCCTGAGCGGTGGGCAAGGGCCCGACAATGTCCAGGCCCCAGCGCTGAAGAGGCCATGTATGGGCGATCAGCTTTGTGTATTGCGAGGGGTTGCCTGACCGAGGAGAGAACTTCTGGCAAGCTTCGCAGGACCTTGTGACTCGATTTGCGGCGCAGATCATTGCAGGCCAGTAAAACCCTTGTCGGATCACCTTAGCAGCCAGGGCCCTTGGCCCCGCGTGCGAGCCGCAAGTTCCACTGTGGACCTCGCGCAAGATTTGGATGCCTTCGGTCTCGGTGACGCATTTAAGCATTGGCTGACTGACCCCCTTCTTGTATAATTGGCCCTCGATTAGTGCGAAGTCCCGGCTCCGATGTTCGAGGCGCTTCGCCTCACTGACGTCGGTTGGGTGATAGTATCCCTGTAGAAACAGGGTTATTGGGGCCCGCCAGTCTTCGGTCATGATTAGGTGGACTATACGGTGGCCCTCGCTATCATTTGTTATTTGGAGCCCTTCGGGGCTCCGGACGGCTGGCGTGCCGATGGTGTGAAAGAATACGTCGGAGGGCAGGGGCTCGCCCCTGGCGGCGGCCTTGGCTAATGCATCAGCCTCCTCATTCTTGGCCCTGTCCACATGCTGTAGGGTGAATCCCTTGAACTGCCTCTCGAGACTTCGGATAGCCGCGAGGTATTGCATGAGCGCGGGGTCTTTTGCTGCATAGTCTTTTTCGACCTGACCGGCGACTATCTTGGAGTCTGTTTTGATGATACATGTGGTGACTCCGAGGGCCCTTAGCTTGCGGAGGCCGAGGATGACTGCTTCATACTCTGCTATGTTGTTTGTACATTTGTCGGATTCCAGAGCGAAGCTGAGGCGTGCTGCGTATCTGTGTTTGACTCCGGCTGGTGAGGTGATGACTGCAGCGACGCCTGCCCCCGCATGACACCATGCACCGTCGCAATGGATAGTCCAGACCTTTTCTGTGGATGGGTCCGGCTGTGTTACTGGCCCAGTCCAGTCGACGACGAAGTCTGCCAGGACTTGCGATTTGATGGCTGTCCTGGGCTCGAAGCTGATATGGTAGCCGGAGAGCTCGGCTGCCCACTTGGCGATTCTCACTGATGCCTCCGGGTTCCTGAATAGTTCGCCGAGTCCCCTGTCCGAGGTGACTCGGACCTTGAATGCTTCAAAATAATGGCGCAGCTTGCGCGAGGACATAACAACTGCGTAAGCAATCTTCTCCAGCTCTGTCATGTTGCATTTGGATGGTGTCAGGACTTCGGAGACATAATAAACAGGGCACTGTCTGACTGTGCCTTCGACTGTCTGCTCCTGCACTAGTGCCGCGCTGACCGCGTGCGGCGAAGCCGCGACATAGAGCAATAAGGGGAGCGAGGAGTCTGGGCTTGTGAGGATGGCCAGCTCCGCCAGGTACTGTTTTAATGAGGCGAAGGCCGCTGCTTGCTCCGGTCCCCAAGCGAAGTCCTTCGCGCCGCGGAGGGTTTTGAGGAAGGGTAGACTTCGCTCGGCGGACCTGGAGATGAATCTATTGAGGGCGGCCATCCTGCCTGTCAGGCGCTGGACGTCCCTGGCGGACTGCGGAGGCGACATGTCGACGATGGCCTGGATCTTGGTTGGGTTGGCCTCGATGCCTCGGCGGGACACCAGGTAGCCCAATATCTTGCCCTGGCGGACACCGAAAACGCACTTTTCCGGGTTTAGGCGGAGTCGTGCATCTCGCATGCTCGCGAATGTTTCCGCCAGGTCGGCGAGGTGGTCCTCCTTATTTTTGCTGGCGACGACGATGTCGTCCACATATGTGAATACGTTTCTGCCGACCTGCCCTTCGAGCACCGTTTTGGTGAGTCTGGAGAAGGTGGACCCGGCATTCTTGAGACCCTCCGGCATTCTGACAAAGCAATAAGTGCCGAAGGGTGTTATAAAGCTGGTGCTGGCCTTGTCTTCCTCCTTCATGTATATCTGGTGATAGCCGGAGAAGCAGTCGAGGAGGGACATGACCTCGCATCCGGCCGCGCTATCGACTATTTTGTCGATCCGTGGCAACGGGAAATTGTCCTTTGGGCAGGACTTGTTGAGACTGGTGAAGTCTATGCACATGCGCCATTTTCCGCTTTTCTTCTGCACCATCACAACATTGGAGAGCCACGTGGGGTAAGCCACCGGCTCGATGAATTTAGCCTCCCGGAGGCGATGCACCTCCGCCTTGGCGGCTTCTGTCTTTTCATCTGACATCTTGCGAAGTTTCTGCTTTTTGGGTCGCACCGAAGGGTCGATCCCCAGGCTGTGTTCGATTATGGCTCGGCTGACTCCGACCAGATCGAGGGCAGACCAGGCGAAGACATCTTTATTCTTGGCCAGGCAGCAGAGAAGTTTCTCTTCTTCAAGTGACGTGAGGTCTTCGCTGATAGTTACAGTCTGTTTGGGCGTGGCCTGATCGAGGGGGACAGTCTTGGTCCCGTCTTGGCACTGCAACTGTGCCTTGTCGTGCTGCTTGTTGGTTGGGCTAGCCGGCGCAGGGACTTCGCGCTGGGTCGTGAGACAGTGTACATTTCTCTGACCGGGCACGAAGTCCCGCTCTATGTTGCGCGCCGTCTGCTGGTTGCCGTAGATTGTGATGGCGCCCAGCGGGCCTGGTATCTTCATACATAGGTACAACCCGTGGATGGCGGCTTCGAATTTGTTGATGGAGCCTCGGCCCATGATGGCGTTGTATGGATATACCATGTCGACAATGTCGAAGGTTATTTGCTCACTTCGGGCATTGGGTGCTACACCGAAGGAGAGGGGCAACTCTATCTTGCCAACTGGAAAGGTGCCCTTGCCGCCGAAACCATACAACGGGTTGTCCGAAGGCTTCAGCAAGCTGTGGCTTATGCCCATGCGGTCGAAGGCGTGGAGGAAGATGATGTCCGCCTGACTGCCGTTGTCGACGAGGACTTTGTGTAAGTCCCAGCCTGCCACGCTGCAGTTGATGACCATTGCGTCGATGTGGGGGGCGCTGCGCAGGTCGACGTCTCGCGCGTCGAAGGTTAGCGGTATGTGGGACCACTTCGTCTGCACGACTGGGCCAGTGACGGCGACATGGTTGATGCTGCGGTAGTGGTCCCGCTTCTGCCGCTTGGTGTCGAAGTCGGTGCTTGACCCCCCTGTTATCATGTGAATGACTCCGCGATAAGGTTGATCGGCGAAGTCTTCTTGCTTTGGGGGATGGGGAATGTTTTGGTGTTGTTGGTGTGGTGGTGGGGGTGGAGGAGGTACGATTTGTACTTCCTGATGATGTTGGTAAGCGTGGTGCGGTGGATGCGGAGCGGGGGCGTGGACGTATGGTGGAGGGGGTGGCTGGTAGTTATGCGCGACAATTCTGGGATTGTCGGCCGGCTGCGCCCTCGCCATTCTATCTCTGGTGGCCTTCGTCTCGGGGCAGTCTTTGGTCTGGTGGGCGCAGTCTTCGCCGTGGAAAAGGCAATAGAACCGGCGCGGCGGCTGCTGCGCCCGCCCTCGACCCCTGCCGCGCGTTCCATTTCCGCGGCCTTGTGGGGGATATTCCTGGCGGCGAGGGGGGTCAGCAGCAGGCTGTTGGTTGACGATGTTGTGGACTTGCTGCTGACTGCGGCTGTCTCGACTGGAGTCTGGCTGCGAAGTCCTTGTCCACGTGCGGCTGGACTGCGGAGTCTGACTGTTGGGTTTCCGTTGCGACTCGACCTTGCGCTGGTGGAGCTCTTCGGATTTGGCATATTTTTCGAAGAGCTGATATAGCTCCTGCAAGCTCTTGGGTGGATCCCTGATACAATGGCTGTAGAGGACGCCGGCCCGAAGGCCATTGATGGCGTAGTGGATAGCGATCTGATCGTCGACAGAGGGCAGCTGTGACTTGAGTGTTAAGAACTTGCGGTAATACTCCCGCAGAGTCTCCTTTTCCAGCTGTTTGCAAAGCGAGAGCTCGGCCAAAGCGTCGGTGTCTGGACGGTACCCTTGGAAGTTGAGGAGGAACTTGTCCCTGAGACTTCGCCACGAATCAATGGACAGCGGGGGCAATCTGGTGAACCAGGTGAGTGCTGGGCCCTCTAGGGCGATGATGAAAGACTTTGCCATTGTGGCCTCGTCCCCTCCGGCTGACGCAACGGCGACTTGGTAACTCATGATGTATTGCGCCGGATCGGTGCTGCCGTTGTACTTGGGGTATGCCCCCGCTCGAAAGTTGGCTGGCCAAGGCGTCACTTGCAGGTGTGGCGCCAGGGGACTTCGCTCGTCGAGGTAGTTGATCCCTTGGAATGGCGCGCCGTGCTGGGGGGCGTAGTCATGCTGGGGGAAACGCGGGTTCTCCGGCTGCGCCCGGTGCTGCAGGGGTTGGCCGTGCTGTCGGCCGAGGTAGCCTTCGCGCATGTCCTCCGGCTGAGCGCGTTGCTGGAGGGGTGGTTCTTGCTGCAAACCGAGGTGGCCTTCGCGCTGCATCAGCGCGATCTCGCGCTCGAGGTCTTGGGCTTTCTGCTCCTCGTCGCGTATCATTTGCCGCACTTTGGCTAATGCGGAAACACGTTGGCGCTTGGCCTCCAGTATCTCTTTCTGCCTCTGGAGATTGCGGTTCCTGAGGCGCAGGGCGCGCAGCTGCAGCTGTTCTTCTGTTGAGACGCCGAGGGCCTCACCATCCTCGGTGAGGTCGGCGCCTTCCAGTGGGGCGAAGCCTGGGGGCGGCTGCGACTGTCCTTCGGTTCCGCAGGTGCGGAAGGTGTCGTCTTCGCCGGTGTGGGGGACATTGTCCTCAATGGGCTCTTGGTGGGTGGATTGGGTGAGGGCGAGGGCCTTGCCCTTTCTTGCGGCCAGCAGTGCTGCCTTCGCAGCCTCGTCAGCCTTGGGGTTAGCTCTCTTGGGTGCCATCGCGGGTGGTTTTGTCGTAGCACGAACGGTGGGCGCCAAATGTTGGAACTTGCTCTCTGCTGCAAGTGGGCCAACGGGGGTGAACAATGGCGACAGCAGGGTTACGTGCACGGGGGCAATAGCTCTGTTGATCTAGCCCCTCACGGGCACTGTGCGGGGGTATTTATAGGTGTCTGAGCGCCCAGCGTCTTGTCTCAAGGACGCATGTGCCCTCAGACGCCTAGTTTATCCCCGGAATATTCCCATAAAGCAGGGTTACAAGCTGTAATTACAAGTATGCCTTTACAAGTCAGGCCCGTAATACAGAGGCGGCCACGCGGGGCCCGTTACAATGGGCCAGATCACACGTGGGCCTTGGGGCTGAATGAGGCCGCGCCGTGTGAGGACGTCGCCGCAGGTCTTCGTCAAGGTGTCGAGTCCTGCGAAGGGTGTCCCTGCCCGCTTTGCCTCCGTCGGACCAGCGGCTGCAGCGAAGGCCTGGAGCGAAGGGTGGCGTCTTTGCCTTCGCCCCAACACCAACCTTCTCTAAGAAGGCCCAGGTCCTTCCTTTTATAGGCGTAAGGAGAGGATCCAGGTGTACAATGGGGGTGTAGCAGAGTGCTACGTGTCTAGCGGAGGGAGAGCTAGCGCCCTAAGTACATGCCAATGTGGCAGCCGGAGAGATCTTGGCGCCCTGCTGGTATGATGTCGTGGCTGTCGGAGGAGCAACGGAGCCTAGCGAAGAGACAGCTGTTAGAGCGGTCGAGTCTTTGCTGACGTCCCCCTGCTTCCGTAAGGGAGCTGAGAGCCGCCGTCGTCACAGGGCACGCGGGGCGCCATCATTGCCTATCTGGCGGAGCTAGCCAGATGGGACACCGGTCTTGTTCTCTGCGGCCCGAGTCGGTTCGGGGTTGGGTGATGATGGCACTCCCTGTTGACGTGGCGGGCCCGCGCCCGAGGCCGGGCGACGTGGGGGCTCCTCCGAAGCTGGGGTCGAGTCTGTCTTCCGTTGCCGAGGCCGAGCCCGAGCCCCTGGGTCGGGCGAGGCGGAGGTTGTTCGGCAGAGGCCAGAGCGGAGTCCGAGCCCTGGGGTCGGGCGGAGCGGAGTTCGCCGTCTTCCGGGTCTTAGCCCGAGTCCGAGCCCTGGGTCGGGCGGAGCGGAGTTCGCCGTCTTCCGGGTCTTAGCCCGAGTCCGAGCCCTGGGTCGGGCGGAGCGGAGTTCGCCGTCTTCCGGGTCTTAGCCCGAGTCCGAGCCCTGGGTCGGGCGGAGCGGAGTTCGCCGTCTTCCGGGTCTTAGCCCGAGTCCGAGCCCTGGGTCGGGCGGAGCGGAGTTCGCCGTCTTCCGGGTCTTAGCCCGAGTCCGAGCCCTGGGTCGGGCGGAGCGGAGTTCGCCGTCTTCCGGGTCTTAGCCCGAGTCCGAGCCCTGGGTCGGGCGGAGCGGAGTTCGCCGTCTTCCGGGTCTTAGCCCGAGTCCGAGCCCTAGGTCGGGCGGAGCGGAGTTTCCTATGGCGCCTTCGGCAAGGCCTGACTGCCTGTCAGTCTCACTCTGTCGAGTGGCACTGTAGTCGGAGTGGCGCAGGCGGCACTATCCTTCTGTCAGACCGGTCAGTGGAGCGGCGAAGTGACGGCGGTCACTTCGGCTCTGCCGGGGGCGCGTGTCAGGATAAAGGTGTCAGGCCACCTTTGCGTTAAATGCTCCTGCGACTCGGTCGGTTGGTGCGGCGATTCAGTCAAGGTTGCTTCTTAGCGAAGGCAAGGCCTCGGGCGAGCCGGAGATGTGTCCGCCGTTAAAGGGGGGCCTCGGGCGAGACGGAAGTCTCTCGGGGTCGGCTGCCCTTGTCCGAGGCTAGGCTCGGGCGAGGCGTGATCAAGTCGCTCGTATGGACTGATCCCTGACTTAATCGCACCCATCAGGCCTCTGCAGCTTTATGCTGATGGGGGTTACCAGCTGAGAATTAGGCGTCTTGAGGGTACCCCTAATTATGGTCCCCGACACTATGGAATTCCTTGTCGCCAAGTCAATGCAAACAAAAGTGAAACTACAAAATAGAAGAACCATATTTTGTTTTATGGTATAAAAAGACAGATGTCTCCTAAAGAGCAACTAATAACAAATTCTCTCATACCTAATGCACTGTCAGTTGATGAATTGCAAAATATTCCAAAAAGGAAACATCACAAGGATGCCCAGCCCCAAGAAGAAACACATGAGTGTTACATTGATGGATGAACTATTACGTGCACACAGTTTCAGCCTCGTCATCGCATCAGGTCCAAGAAACAAAAAGGGAAACATGGAAAAAGTCAAGAAATAACTTCAAGAAAAGCTTGCTATCAATGTGGACGTGAAGGTCATTACTTCTAAAACTGTCCTGAAAAGAGTTCACTACAGATCACCTCCAAGATGAAGCTATCTCAGTCTTCAGACATGGAATATGAACAAAAATGCACAGAAACTTCTACCAACAACGTAAAGACAACTCCACCATGTAACTTATCAAGTTGTGCTTGCTTTGGCTGTGGTGATACCGGCCATCTTCTTAATAGTTGTCCTAAGAAGGATGTGGAGATCAATAAGGTCCAAAAGAAAATACAACACCCTCAAACTCATGCTTCAACAAAGAATAAACAACGGAAAAAGTCCATAGGAAGGATAAGTTATGCAGTGACAGGAACCATTCCATATAATAATGCAGTAATTTTTGGAACACTAGTCATTCACACAACTATCGCCACCGTGTTGTATGATCCTCGTACAACACATTCTTTTATCAGTGCCTAGTTTGCAACAAAGTATGGAATCTTTAAGTGTCCCTTGAAATGAAGGATGACCATCAGTGCACCCGAAAGAAAAATGTTAGTAAGCCATATGTCCAAATGTAAGTGTTAAAATCAATGGGATAGATTTTCTAGCTGATCTTATAGTGATAGAATCAATGGGAAAGGATGTGATTCTTGGAAAGGATTGGTTACAAAGAACTAAGGTAGTAATCCAACATACTGAAAGAACCATATGTTTGGAAACCCCAGGAGAAAGAATAGTAGTTGAAGACAATCGACCTCCAACTCTGATTGGTGCATCTGACAAGGAAGAATAAAATATCATTTAGCTAGAAGAAGGAGTATGTCTCACAAAAAAATGTCAAAGTGTTGCCCTTTCAAGATTTGTAACTGTGTTAAGTGATATATGAATAAATTTGGAGAATCTCTCGCACCTATTATGTTTTGCCTCGTTATAAAGAGAAACGAAACGGTGTCATCTGCTATATGCAAACAATGTGATGCTCTACTCTAGTTACTTTAAAGTCCCGCTCAAGTCTTTCTCTCAAATTGTGCTCAAAAGAAATACTGTTGGATCAGAAAGATGATTTGGATATCATGCTCTGAAATCTATAAGGTTCAAAAGATCTATGTTAAGGATTATAACACTTGTACACTCTTGTAGTATGATGAAGCTATGCGGAATCAGAAATCATCCTTAACTAATCTTATATTGGAAATAAAAATGTTGTGTTCACACTTTATCTTAATGTCACACAAGCCTCTTATACAGTCTGTCTCACTAACTCTTTTACCCTCTAACTAGATGATGAACCCCAATGGAAATGAAGTGAATGATGCCAACGACAATACTCCTACCTTAACAACTATGAACGAGAAAAATGAGTCACAGAGATATTCGATGAATAGAATGAAGAACAACAAAAGGAATAGAAAATGTTTGGATACATGATTAGTCCACCTCAACCACAAGCAAAAGCCACGAAACATATGGATACCCAAACTGTAGGATCAAGTCAGGCTCAGCTATATGAGATACAAACAACCAGTCAACCCTCACCCCCTGTTGGTCAAGCAAAGTTGACTCGCAAAGAACTCAAAGCAAGAGGTGCTTGCTACTATTGAAAAAATGAAGGACATATTATTCGTGAATGCCCCAAGAAGCGTCTAGACCGACTAGAGAAGAAAGCTGCCAAGCATGACCTAAGAAATAATTCAGAAGACCAACCCTTTTATAAGTACGATGATGAAGGTTGCTTGATTAGTATACATTGCGGAGCAAAGAAGTAAGGAAGTTCCTTAAGTTTGGAAGAGTTCAAGGTGAACTAAGAACCTACAAATAACCATGTATCTCCTTTGCTTTCGTGCTAGCCTTCCTTAATCTCAAGGACGAGATTCTTTTTAAGAGGGGTAGATTTGTAACACTATAAAAATCATCAAATAAAAATAATGCATTTAGTTATTAATGATATTTATGGTAATTAATTTTCTTTTAAGTGTTTGTTATTTATTTGCATTTGGAATGATTTTTGATTGCTCATAATTGATTTTTTGAATATTTATTAGCATTTCTTCTTAATTGGAAATCTAAATAAATATTATAATAATTATTAGCCAAAAATAAATATTTTATTTATAAATAATTTTGGTTTAATTATTATGAATTTTAGGGTTATTTAAAAATATATTTTGAATTTAGAAATGAAATGAAAAAAAGAAAGAAAAAAACCTAAAACCCTAGGAGCCTTTTTGGCCCATTAGGCCCATGAAGCCGCCTTTGACCTAACCGCACGCCCCTGCTCCTTTGCTTAGTCGCCGCCACCACCCTCCTCTCATTCCTCTCTCTTCTCCCATGCTCTCTCCCAGCGGACGCCGCCAGGAACTCGCCAAGGCCGCCCGACGCCCAAGCCCGACGCGCCGCCAGAAGATCGCGCCCAGAGCCCCGACGCCTAGACCCGTGCCATGCACACCGAGCCGCCCGACCGACGCGCCAGGACCGCAGAAGCCAGCGCGCGACGCCGCAACGCCAACCCGCGACACCGAGCCGCGCCAGGAGCAGCCCGAAGACCCGACCGCGCGCGACACCCTGCTTCCCTGACACCCCGCGCCCAACGTCGCCTCGCGCCCAGTCACCCGGTCGTTTCTCCCTTCTCCCCATTCACTCTCTTCCATTAATGGTGATAACACCTCCATTGCTCCCTCCCCGCCATTTCTCTTCTCGGGGCCATTATTGGTGCTTAAGGCTGCCCGTTCTTCCCTCCCCGGCGCCCTCTCATCTCCCTCTCCTCCTCTATAAAAGTGCAACCGAGCTCTTTTCCCTCTCCATCCCAAGCTCGCTCTCCAAGCCATCCCGAGCTCGCCACCGTGAAGCTCGCCCACGCAGCACCCTAGTGACCGTGCCCACGCCGTTCGCCGTCATCCGTTCACCCAAGGTTGAAGACAACCCGTTAATTTATTTTCTAAAGAATGTTTTGAATTTTGTGATTTATTGTTGTAATATTGAGACGATGCGATTCACGTGTATGACTTAGAGATTTTGATGTATACGTGTAGTAAAATCGAACCCCGCGACAATACTTTAAATATGTGTATGATTTTATAATTTTAAAAATGAATACGATCACTATTCACTACCTCGGTGATTTCGCATTAGTGTGTAGAGCGATGATTGATTAGTATCGATATAAGTATGATTTTAGTGATATAAGAAATTGAAATAGGAATTTAAGCCACGTATTTCTGGTCGAATGAAAATATATAGATTTTACTATTCATAATAAATGTATTCATAAGTATAACACTTAATTACTTAGAATAGTAAAATGCTTATTTATGTCATGATAACCATGAATAGGTTATTAAAAGTCCCATTTAGTAATTTATAATTAATTCTTAATATATTAATGTTAGAAGAATTAAATAAACAATTTTTAGTTATACGTATAAATTCTATTTAGAAAAAAGGAGAAAACCGAAAGGATATAATTTTATAATAATGTTAAAATAACCTAATTAGACGCTCATACTTTTCTAACAAAGAAATTGATAGTTATGTTGGTAAACATATGTTTCTTACTAAAGAATTAGATAATTTGTTTCTAACTTTAAAATAACATTTTCATAGATATCATATTTAACAAGATTCGTTATAGATGTTGAAGTATATCCGTATTAAATAGAAACTTAAAAGAATATGTAGACCATATGGTTCTTAATAAAAATAAAAGATAAATATATGTCCAATTAATAGATTATTTATATTTTCTTAATTAAAAGATAACAAGGGTCAGTGCTTTTATAAACTAAAATGACAGTTTATACATAACTTCCTTCTAATGAATTAGATAATTTATTCCTACAATAGAATTAAAGATAATTAATAGATTAATTATCTTTTCTCATAAATTATTAATCAAACCTATAGTCAATTTGTTCTTAACTAGATTTATGGCATGATTAATGATTTCATAAAATTTAGTCCATATTATATGCGAATCAGTTAGCTTTTCCTAAAGGATAAAATAAAGTAATAGGAGTTTAAGTTCCTTTAAACTTAAAATGTTACTTTATATATTAACTTCGAATATAATAATATAGGCTATGTGTTTTCTAATGAAATTAAAATATAGTTATTTGTTCATGATCTTTTGCATGAAAATCCACTTAAGGGCCTATAACCTAGTTTTTCATAAAATTTGTGTTTAATAATAATGATCTTTTCACATAAAACCTATTTAGACTTATATCTTAGTTTGTCATAAGTGAATGTTTAACAATGCATTATAATACGTTCCATAAATGCTTCTAAAATTAATAACATGTTTCATAGCGCATTAACCTTAGATATATAACATATATCTTTTCTAAAAAGGTTAAAAAGGTTTAATATTGTTATAACGTGTTTTATCATCTTATAAACCCTTAGTCTTACTCATATCACATATGATGTTTTATAAAAGATTAATTTGGTGAACCTAATATTTGTATATTTTAATTAAGATATTTTTATGCTCATGTCTTATTTTATAAAGTATAGATCACACATTTTTGAAAAGAATAACCTCTTATTATAACCATTACTTGCGATGTTTTTGAAAAACGAACGCTCTTTTCGTTAGGCTTTCTTTTAGCTTTACGTATGGTGAATGTTGTATGTTACTGAGTGGTGTTTGCTCTTCTTGTTTGTTTGTGTGATATTCATTGGTTGATCTAGTAGTTAAGAATCAAGATCTATTCCTATACGTGGAAGAACCTCAAGTTTTCAATAAGCAAGGCAAGTGGACTTCTCCCTCTGCATACTCTGTTTGATCCCAAACAATACATTTAATAAAGTTTATTCTTGGATATATATATATGCATAATTTGATGGGTTACCTATTTAGATACCCCTAACCTTTCCAACCTTATTCCTTGATCAAACCTGGGTATTATACTTTATCTTCGTAGCTATGCTATTGCTACAACTTAACTTTATGCAGTCACTCCCGCTTATGATATTAATGTTCCAAATGGTAAGTTTACATTATTGTTGTTAACCCGATGGTTAAACAAGATTATTGCATATTAATTGGAACATGGAGTGACCACCCGGGAAAACAGTGCTACGATGAGAACTATCATGGCTCTGATCTTGGCTAAATAACTAGGGAAGTCTTATGTTGGGTGCTGGTCGTGGTCGACCGGAACGGGGGCATTTGACAAGCGCTTATAGTTCCAGCTCAGGCAGACTGGATACATGCATAGTTCCCAAAGCCTTACCTTGTAGTCTGGACTAAAAGTTGGTTAAGATAGGTGTACCTTATGCAGTTGATCATTTCTAGCATTTGCGTAATGAGGACTCTAGGGAGAAGCCTCGTAGTGAGACCCTGGCCATTCAACTCGAAACTGAATACAGTTCTAGCTAACCCGGGCTAGAAGGGTATCACGACTCATGGGTAAAGATGTGCCACCTCTGCAGAGTGTAAAACTGATATATCAGCCGTGCTCACGGTTAAGAGCAGCCTGGACTCCTCACATGATAATTGAACTTGAAGATGGAAATAAATCAAGATCCGATGATCTGCCAATGGTTTGCTTAAGTGGTTTCACTTAAGTGTTGTTGATATACTCTTATACCTTTGTTTAATGGGAATACTTGGGATTCACACTTATTAGTAAGACAGGTGTTGTTAATAAAATGTTGACCAACTAAAATGCTTACTGCTCAACCTTAGCCTCACCTTGTTAAACTTACATTAGTTTTCCCCCACTTACTGAGCCCCGACCATAATTGAGCTCACCCTTGCTTAATTTTGATCAGAAGTTGCAGATGAAGTTATGATGTTGAACTCCATGGATGCTAGTCTAGTGATACTCCCGGTCATCTTCCTGTGGATGGATGTCCATGTTTCGCTGTACTTTGATGAATAAAGGTTAAGACATTATGTCTGTTTGAAGTGTAATATGTTAAATAATCGTTATTTACGCTTTTATGCATTTTCCTTTTGATATATTACACTTGTGACATCAACATATGTGTGGAAATAGATCCTGGCACACATATGCTATGCACCCGGCTCTGCCCCCCAGAACCGGGTGTGACAATCTCCCTCCTCCCGGCGCGGCGACGGACTCAGAACCATGGGATTCTATGAATTGTGCAGATTTCGTCGTACCATTACTCCTCAGGGCCACCGTCCCCTAGCATGGGGGTATAAATATCGAGCTCTTGTGCCCCCTGATGCACCCAATTCTAGCACCTAAGAGCCGCTTGGAACTGTAATCGCCATCGCTGTCAGGAGAGTGACATCGGCACCACGCGCCACCCCCTTGCTCGCCATCGACATATCGCACCGTTCAGAGCTCTAGAGTTGCCCTAGAAACATCGTTGCGCCAAGTGGAAGGTGTTGCCCCGCATCAGAGTTACTCTGCGGGCGGGGGAGTCCGGGAATTCCTTGCCGGTGCTCGTGCCCAATCTCTCTCCCGCACCCCGCCATGTCCTGCTTCCGCCATTGTTCTGCGCGCTCGGTAAGCCACCTTACAGTGTTCGCCATTGTGCTCACGCTGTTTAGGTTGTCTCGGTAGGGGAGTTTGGTCGCCAGTGGGCCATTTTGGCCATCTCCAGCAAGCTCGCCGCCACGGAGGCACTGTGTGCCGCTGAGGGCTGACTGTGAGGAGAAAGGGAATGTGGAGCGATCTGCCAACCGTTAATCGTAGTTTGGACGGCTCCGATTAGATCGTGCATACCCTTTCACCACTACGGATCCGGGACATTGGATTGTGATCGGGCGGTTTAGCGCGCTCGCTGGTTCATAAGTGACGAGATCTGATCCTAGCCGTCGGTGCAATCCAATGGCTAATATCGATTGGTACCCTTTCACGATGACTTTATGCTAAACAGACCCTGCACTTAGGTATAATCAACCCACCGTCCTAACCAATATAAAGACCATTACTGATAAGTCCATTTATTTACAACTGAGACCCCGAGCTTCTGGTAAATAGTACCCGCAGCCCACGAATTGAATAGACCGAGTGATTAATATAGAAAAATAGTTTTAAGTAAAAAAATAATGCTAGAAACTTGTTTAATTCATATTTAATTCGTTTTAACTCCAAATTGATCAATTCCCGTTGAAAGGGAAATGTGCCCTTGGGCCATTTCTATAAATGTTTTGGTGATTAGATGCCCAACACATATTGTTTTGATTGATATGTGCTAAGTGTTAAAGAGATGCAAATCAAGAATCAAGGTATGACTCTACCCTTAGTGATTTGTTTCTAGTACTAACATATTCCTCTAAGTGCTATGAACCTTGTCAAATCAAATGAGATTGGATTGGAGAAGTCAGCCAGACTTGCACTAGCCTACGGTGCACCGGACTATCCGGTGTGCACCGGTCACTGTCCGGTGCCCAGGCTAGCTCAACGACGAACTCGCTGCTCTCGGGAATCATCAAGGATGTCACGGCTAAAATTCACCGGACTGTCCAATGGGCACCGGACTGTCCGGTGAGCCAACATCGTCCAAGCCAACGGTCGGCTGCGCGATCGGTGCGCAATTAATGGGCGACGCGTGGCCAGAGCCAATGGTCACTAGGCAGCACCGGACTACCCGGTGTGCACCAGACAGTGTCCAGTGTGCCAAGTGGACCGAGGGTTCAACGGTCGGCTTCGCCAAAGAAGGAAAGAAATCGTGCACTGTTCATGTCCGGTGGTGCACCAGACTGTCCGGTGCGCCAACGGACAAAAGGCAAGAATTGCCTACCAAATGGAGATCTAACGGCTCCTAGCTGCCTTAGGGCTATAAAAGGGACCCCTAGGCGCATGGAATAGGACACCAAGCCTCCATTGAACATCCTACGACGCCTAGACTCCACAAGCACGCATCCGGATCATTGTGTTTGAGATTTGAGCACTTGTTGAGTTGTGAACTCGCTGCGCTGTGTTTGTTTGCTCGTTTCTTGACTTGTGTGCGCGTCGCTGCTGTGACTCTAGCTCTTGCATGTGTTTCTATTCCCTGCCTTACTCTTGTGGTATTCATTGTGATCAATATTGTAAGGGTGAGAGGCTCCAACTTGTGGAGATTCCTCACAAAGGGAACATCTGCTATAAGGAAGAAAATTGTGGTATTCAAGTGGATCATTGGATCGCTTGAAAGGGGTTCGGTGCAACCCTCGTCCATTGGGATGCCACAACGTGCAAGTAGGCAAGTGTTTTAGTTGGCCGAACCACGGGATAAAAATCGTTGTGTCACCTGTTGTTATTCGTGTGTGAAACTCTCTGCTTCTACTCACTTGATAATTGCTCTAAGTTTAAATACTCACCTTGTGAAGAGCAATTAAGTGAAGAAGTCATATATTTCTCTCTATACATAGCACCTTGGTTTTGATTCCACTAACATTTCATAAACCAAGTTTTGTGCCATTTAGTGTTGATTTTTACAGGATCACCTATTCACTCCCCTCTAGGTGCTCTCACTAGTTGCATTAAATTCATTTTAATATTGTTATCATCTAGTAACCTCATTTTGTCATGAAACATAGATTAAAAACTATGCACCTAGTTTCTTTTGTATCCAACACTTAAATCTTCAATAAATCATAACTCTGTAACCGTAACTCCAATTTTAGCGGTTCTCGAACCTTCGATCTCGTAGCAACACATAGAACATTATTATGCAGTTTGTTCTTATGTTTGGTGCGATATTAATTTTGCCTATACCATGTTTGTATGTATTGCTACGACTAGCAGCGCGGTTACGAGTCACCTGAAGAGCAAGTTGGTACCTGGAATCTCGAGTCCCAGGCAAGTTGTGTCACACCCGGATTTAAGGAACAAAGCCAGGTGCATCTCATATATGCGCCAAAGAAGACAACACATATAATAACAAAGTGCATAGAGATAAATGTCATAAATATCATAAATGTACTTATTATATAACGGTCTTAAAAAATAAATGATAAAATAAAGCGAACTAAATATTATTCTCTAGCGCCACAAAGCTGACTGGGAGACGCCACCTATATCAAGTCGAAAGCCTCAGTGCTAGGCAGCTCCTCTTCGACCACCTGTTCTTCTGCTGTGGGGGGGTGTGAGACAGCAAGAGTGAGCTCACACATGTCCATCGCTCAACAAGTTGTGGGGAATAATGTGCATGAACTCACCAAAGGTGGAAGTTCATGTGAAGTGTCAGGCTGATCAATAAAATAAAGGTTTCAGCTGAGCATTGCTTTTATAAGTTGGTCAACATTTTAATAGCAATTACTAAGTGTAAGTAAATACCAAACCTTAGTAATAACAAATAAAGGTAATAATAAAATAATCCCAATGCGATGCAAATGACAAATTGAGTTTTAATTCCATAGATTAATCATGTGAGTGTCTGAGCCGCTCATGACCGTGAGCACGACTAATATACCAGTTTTACACTCTGCAGAGGTTGCGCATCTTTACCCACAAGTTGGGTTACCCATTTGCCATGTGGTTGATCAGACCTAATACACCTCTACCAAGGTAGCGAGGCAGGGTACCACTACGAGGCCTTTACAAAGTTCCACTAGCTTCAGAAAACCCGCTACAGTTTCTAGGAAGCTCCAGTGCAGGAATCCCTCGCCTGACCACCATCGCAGCAAAATCAACCCAAGGACCTCCCTACATTGACCACTCCCCTACTACCCTTGCCCCTTTCGGGTAAGGTAGTCATCCACTAGCTTTCCTAGTTAATCAGCCAAGGGCGTCCCATACCACCCTTGTGGTAGCACTGTTTTCCCGGGTGGTTCTCCACGTTCCCATTAACATAATGATCTTATAATGAACAGTAAATAATAAACTGATAATAAAAAGTGTAACCATGATTGATGTATATCTCTATACCCAAAACCACATAAAGCAATAGCATATACTACCCAAACATATTCAGTGGTGAAACAAGGTATAAAGATAGCCAAAACTAGGGTAACCTATTGGATCCCATCAAAATTAACCTACGCAGATCATTATGATTAATAAGAACATGACTGGGTAAAAGAAGTGATCAAGGGCACAATTTGCCTTCAATGAGCTCCTGCTCAGCAACTTCTATCTGCTGGGCACCAGGATCCTCAGTAGCTTGCTCGTCTACTCGCATCAATACAAACATAAATAGTATAGAAAAAATTAACATCACAACAAACATGTAAACAAAATACATAATAATAATATACACATCAAAATAAAATCCTAGGAACAGGAATCATTAATTTTGGAATTATGGATTTTAAGTTATGAATTTCTGAAGGTTTTATCTGTTTTGTACAAGATTAAATATGATATAATTTTTATTGTGACACTCATGTCAAAACAGTGGTACTAAATGATAAACAATAATATTAACAAATTACAGGAATTGAAATGGATTATTTGTGACCTAATATGAATTTTCTATGAATTATACAAATTCTAGGAATTGTTTTCCTATTAAAAACTCATTTTCTAAATAAATTCTATAGATTTTAGATCTATCTGGACCGCTCACCAATTAACCAGAAGCACGGGGGCTAGCATGTAAGAATTCCTAAGACTCAGTGTACTGTTCTTGTGGACCGCGGATTTGTTTCCCTAAAACAGAGGGTTCTTTCTATAAATTCAATCGACCGAAGGGGTATCGTGGGCTGCCATCCGCCCGATTAGAAATGGACGCCCCATATCGAATTCCCACACATGAACAAGCGGCATGTTATACGAGCCCTCGGATTTCAATCACACAGCCCGCGTTGCATCTACGTCATAATCAATCATGAACCCTCTGATCCCAATCTAATGGCCAGGATCACACCGAGTGAAACGGTACGCAGATTCTAATCTCAGACGTTCACCGTGACATCCACGGCCAGAGCGCCCGCCCACCCCAACAGACACCGTAATACGGCATTGCCGCCCAGACCCGCGGCGGCGACCATGTCTGGCCAACGCTAAACCGGCGAACTACGGCCCAAACTTTGAATAAAGTGGTGCTACACATGAAGGATGACGAGGCGAACTTCACGGGGTGTGCCATACCTGTAATCAAGCTATGCAGACTATGGGGGATAGATATCCCCCGGGTCCACTAAAAGAGTAAAAGACCTCACGAAAGGCCCAAGGGCCTAATAAATCGTAAGGTCATTCTTTCGTGGGCCTGGGGAGGGACAACCAGCAAAGCAGATCGACATGGGGCCGGATTGGAGCAAACCCGGACGGCCCACAACGTCGAGCGAGCGACCACAACAGAGATCCGACTTTCCTGCGCTGGAGCCCCCATGCAACGGAGCCATGCGAGGATAAGTCGGTAGAACTACAGGGAGATAAACTCAAACAATTCACTATCTTTTAGCTACACGTTGTTATCATATCCACGTGTATTGCCCCACGGTCGAGTATATAAGGCCTAGGGGGCACCCCTTCAGAACGATCGACCCTATTACTTAGTCACCCACTTCAACTCTCTGCATTCTCAATTCAGAGAGCTCTCTTGTAACCTCATTCACTCAGCATACTCACCAGGACGTAGGGTGTTACGCATCTCTAAGCGGCCCGAACCTGTAAACCTTGTCCACTGTCCCTCGTGCAACTGGCACGAACCATTTTGCTACAGTCGTCGACACCGTCCTACTCCTAAAAACACCTTGAGGGGCAACCCCGGGTGTGCGGTCGGACCCAAAACACCGACATCTGGCGCGCCAGGTAGGGGGTGTGTCGACGATCCAAGCTAGGTCAATGGCCGTCACCTTCCACAGCAAGATCACCCTCCGTCCCGGATCCGTATTCTGCTTCGGAACAATCTCATCTGTAGCAGATGAAGAGGGAACTCTACACCGCATTGCGGATCCGCCGGAAAAGAAGTCTCCTCCAACAAACTCTGAAAATGTCGGAGAAGCACAACCTCCAGCTCTCCGGAAAAAGATCGTCTCCGGAAAGTCAGGGGCCGAGGGCCCGCTGACCCGGAGAACTCCACTGTCTACTTCCCCGACAAAAGAATGGACACAGATCGCGGGGAAGAAGGAGACCAAGGAGAAGCAAGTTGTTCTTTCCGTTCCTCCGCCCTCAAAGGAGAACGGAAAGAAAGTCGCCACGACAGCAGCACCATTCTACCCCGACGTCCTCTTCATCGGGAGAGTGGAGTCGCCTACCGTCTCCGACGACGAGCCGACCGCACCCGGAGAAGAACCGCCTCAACGAGAATCCCGCCGACGAAGGAACCGGCGCGGGAACGTTCGTCGACATCACGCGGCCGGAGAACGGGATCCGGAGCAACCTGTCTCGCGAGACGAGGTCTCGGAGATAGGAGAAACTCCGGAAGAACGCGTCTTCAGAGAACGAAGGAACTCCCGACGGCGTGATCGTCGCCGGGCTCAAGAACAAGCCGAGCAAGATGCGAGGCAACGCCGGGAGAATCCATTCTTCGGGCGCAACCTGAACCCCGACTTCGCCCGAGCCATGAACACGCCGAGCGAAGTCGGAGGAGTACTAGCTCGGATAGCTGATGGACTCCCTCGGACTCCCGACGCCGAGGGCTACCGACGATTGTTCACCCAGGCAGCCAACCATCTTCTACCGCTTGCTCACCCGCCGAACGATCTACGACACGCCATCAACAGTCGTCGAGACGCGCGAAGCTCCATCAATGCTTCGCGTGAACGACGGCATGAGAACGAGATCCGCCGCCAGGAGGAGTACGACAGGGATCATGGCATCCCAGCTCGGAGTCAGGCCACCAGAACTGAGTCGGCAACGGCCTCAACTAGCGGTACTACCCGGGGACGGTCGAGGAACAACAACTACTACTCCCCTCCCTGGGACAGACATCATCCCCGACGACAGGAGGACACATGCGGAGTGTCTGCTCTTACTCCACGCCTTAGGGCCATCCATTGGCCTCCCAACTTTAAGGTATCCAATGTCGACAAATATGAACCTAAGCAGGATCCAGGGGGTTGGCTAGCCGTCTACACCACCGCTGCTAGAGTTGTCGGGGCGTCCGAAGACGTGATGACCGCGTACTTACCCATTGTCCTTGGGCAAGACGCGCTGCAATGGCTGCGACATCTACCCCGACACTGCATCGACGACTGGGGCGACTTCAGTTGACGCTTCGCTGCCAATTTCCAGTCCCTCTCCGACAAACCGGCGCAACCATGGGACCTCAAATCCATCAAGCGCCGGGGGGACGAAACTCTCCGGTCGTACCTCAAAAGATTCCAGACCATGAGAAATCGTATCCCCGAGGTCACGGAGGCGGCCGTGATCGAGGACTTCTACAGAGGATCCAACGACTCGGCTTTCGTCCGAGCCATATTACAGAAGGCGCCGACTACCTCCGAGGAGCTGTTCCGGGAAGCCGACCTCTACATCACCGCCGACGAGCGGGCCCAGGACCTCATCGGAGGAGCGAAGCCCGCATCGGCGGCGCCACGACGCGACGCGAACCAGCAACCCGACAAACGCTGGGAGAAGAGGCCCCGCGAAGAAGTACACGCCGCCGGACCGCCAGCCTCCCGCGCCCGAGGAGGACCTCGCGGAGGCGAGCGCACGCTGGACGACATCCTCGACGCCCAGTGCCCGTACCACAAGGACATGCGCCACACTCTTCGGAACTGCCGGGACTTCAAGCACTCCGTCGGGCACGGCAGACCCTTCCAACCTCTACCTCCTCCTCCGCCGAGGGGAGGACCAGATGAACCACGACAACCCCATCAGCAGGAGGAGGGAGGAGGAGGAGCTTTCCCGCGCGTTGACAGGGAGGTCAACGTCATCTTCGGCGGACACGGGTCGCAGGAGAACAAAAGACAACAAAAGCTCAACGACCGCCAGATACTGGTAGCGACCACTGGTCCTCCCGCCCCATACCGGTGGTCGGAACACCCGATCACTTTCACTCGAGAGGATCAATGGCTCAACTTCGACCATCCAGGCAAATACCCGCTCCTCGTCGATCCGGTGATTCGAGAGAGCCGGGTGAAGAAGGTGCTAGTGGACGGGGGGAGCAGCATCAACGTCACCTTCCCCCGGACACTCCAAGGCTTGGGAGTTCACCTCAAAGAGCTCCATGAGTCGGACACTCCCTTCTTCGGCATCGTGCCGACTGAAGGGGAATACCCGCTGGGCCACATCTACATGCCTGTCACCTTCGGAACTCCGGAGAACTACAGAACCGAGTTCCTAAGGTTCGAAGTGGCGAACTTCGACTGCGGGTACAACACCATCATCGGGAGGCCGGGATTGGCCAAATTCATGGCCATTCCACATTACACGTACATGATACTGAAGATGCTAGGACCGCAAGGAATCATAACTGTGCGCGCTGACTTCCAAGGCGCCGCAGAGTGTTTCCGAGTGGCCATCCAAGCAGCCCTCACCACCAAGCCGTCGACGGTTTCTTCAACACAGGCGAACTCTAAGCCTGAGGAGGACCTTGCACTACCGGCAAACGAAGCTCAGGCCGCGACCTCTATGCGGCCGACTGAAGAAACTAAGAGGATCAACCTGGGGTTCGCTGATGAACGCAAGACTGCCATCATCAGCTCCAGCCTGGACGACAAATAGGAAAGCGCGCTCGTCCAGTTTCTGCAAGATAACCGAGATGTATTCGCATGGCAACCTACGGATATGCCGGGAGTCCCAAGAGAACTGGTCAAGCACAAACTGAAGGTCTATCCCCAGGCGAGGCCGATCCGGCAAAAACTACGACGTTTCACGCCCGACAAGAGAGAGGCCATTCGCGCCGAGTTAGCTCGCTTGGTCGCGGCTGGATTTATTAGAGAGGTGTTACACCCCGAGTGGTTAGCCAACCCTGTTCTTGTACTCAAAAAGAATAAAGTGGATTGGCGCATGTGCATCGACTATACTGATCTCAACAAACACTATCCGAAGGATCCCTTCGGGCTCCCAAGGATAGATCAGGTGGTGGACTCCACCGCTGGATGTTCTGTGCTGTCTTTCTTGGATTGCTATTCCGGATACCATCAGATTAGTTTGGCGAAGGAAGACGAGGAAAAAACAGCGTTCATCACTCCGTTTGGTGCTTTCTGTTATACCTCCATGTCGTTCGGCCTCAAAAACGCTGGAGCGACTTATCAGAGAGCCATTCAAACGTGCTTAGCCGATCACTGGGGCAAGCGTGTGGAGGCCTACGTAGATGATGTGGTAATCAAAACAGAGAATTCGGAAAACTTCATCGAAGACTTACAGCTGGTTTTCAACAGTCTGAGACGGTATAGATGGAAGCTTAATCCCGAAAAATGTGTTTTCGGGGTACCATCAGGAAAGTTACTCGGGTTTATTGTCAGCCACAGGGGAATTGAGGCTAACCCGGATAAAATTGAAGCTATCATGAAGATGGAAGCACCTCGATCACAAAAGAAGGTTCAACGACTTACTGGATGTATGGCAGCTCTGAGCAGATTTATATCCAGGCTGGGGGAAAAAGGTTTACCATTTTACAAGCTACTCAAGAAGGTAGACAAGTTTCAGTGGACTTCAGAGGCACAGGAAGCTCTAGATGCACTGAAGAAATTCCTGACAACACCACCAGTACTGAAGCCACCACGACGAGCTACGTCAACTCAACCAGCTGAAGATCTGCTACTGTATATATCTTGCACGACTCACGTGGTAAGCACCGCGTTGGTAGTCGAGCGAGCAGAAGAAGGACATGCCTACCCAGTGCAACATCCTGTTTACTTCATTAGTGAAGTTCTAGGCCCCTCAAAGAAAAGTATCCTCAAGTTCAGAAGCTATTATACGCAGTACTTCTAACTGCCCGCAAGCTGCGTCACTACTTTGATGACCACAAAGTCATAGTAGTCACTGGTTTTCCGATAGGGGATATTATTCACAACAAGGAAGCCATTGGCCGAATAGCCAAGTGGGCTTGTGAGCTGGGATCTCATGACATCGAATTCCGACCTCGTACTGCCATCAAAACTCAAGCATTGGTTGATTTCGTATCAGAGTGGACCGAACAGCAAGTGCCAGATAACCCAGAAACTGCAGAAGTGTGGCGGATGTATTTTGATGGCTCGCTGAAATTGCAGGGAGCAGGAGCAGGAATTCTCTTCACCGCACCTGGAGGCGAGCACCTCAAATATGCCCTCCAGTTGCTGTTTCCAGCCTCCAACAATGCAGCCAAGTATGAAGCTCTGATCCATGGATTGAACATCGCCATATCATTGGGCATCAAGAGATTGATGGTGTACGGAGACTCTCTGGTAGTCATTAGCCAGATAAACAAAGAGTGGGATTGTTCAAGCGATTCAATGGGAAAATACTGCACTGCCGTCCGAAAGCTGGAAGATAAATTTGAGGGCCTGGAATTTCATCATGTAGAAAGAGATCGGAACACATCAGCCGATGTATTGTTCAAGCTAGGATCCAGTCGAACTCAGGTCCCACCGGGAGTCTTTGTGCAAGAAGTATTACAGCCGAGCATCTCAATGGATCAAACAGAAGAGTGTAATATTATAGATCAACCCGAGTCAGACTCTGATGACTGGAGAAGGCCAATCATCAGGTATATAAAGAATGAAGAGGAACCAGATGACAAGAATTCAGCCGAGCGCATTGCCAGACAGTCGGCTCACTACACACTCATTGGGGAGACATTGTACAGAAGGGGTGCATCAGGCGTCCTCATGAAGTGCATTCTCCCATCTACTGGGAAGCGACTTCTGGAGGAGGTCCATGCTGGGCAATGTGGAATACATGCAGCATCCAGAACACTAGTCGGGAAGGTCTTCAGGTTAGGATTCTATTGGCCAACAGCGAAGAATGATGCAGCCGAGTTAGTTCAGAGGTGCGAAGCTTGCTAATACTTGTCAAAACAACAACATCTGCCAGCACAGCAACTGCAGACCATACCAGTAACTTGGCCTTTCGCATGCTGGGGACTGGATATGATTGGACCTTTCAAGAAAGCTCAACGAGGATACACTCATGTATTGGTAGCAATCGACAAATTCACTAAATGGATAGAGTTCAAGCCCATCGCTTCTTTAACCTCAGCTAAGGCCATGGAATTCATACAAGACATAATATTCAGATTCGGGATACCAAACAGCATCATAACTGACCTAGGATCCAACTTCACAAGTTCAGAGTTCTTCGACTTCTGCGAGCAAAAAAGCATTCAGATCAAGTATGCTTCTGTAGCACATCCAAGAGCCAACGGGCAGGTTGAGCGAGCCAACGGGATGATACTGGAGGCACTCAGGAAAAAAGTCTTCGATAAGAATGAAAAATTCGCAGGAAAGTGGATAAGGGAATTGCCTTATGTCGTTTGGAGCCTAAGAACCCAACCTAGCCGAGCCCTGCATGGAAACACTCCTTTCTTCATGGTCTATGGGTCGGAGGCAGTGCTACCCGCCGATCTCAAGTTCGGGGCGCCAAGGTTGATCTTCGAAAACATAGCAGAAGTCGAGGCCACCAGGCTAGGGGACATTGATATACTTGAAGAAGAACGGCTGAATGCGGTAATCCAATCAGCACGGTACCAGCAGACTCTAAGGCGCTATCACGACAAGGCTGTGCGACAGCGATCCTTCTCAGTAGGAGATCTCGTCCTCCGCCGAATTCTAACGGGGGAGGGACGGCACAAGTTATCGCCCTTATGGGAAGGACCCTTCATAGTAGCAGAAGTCACTCGGCCCGGATCATATCGTCTCACTCAGATGGATGGCACAGAAGTCAGGAACTCCTGGAACATAGAACACCTCAGGAAGTTTTATCCCTAGCTGTATTTCAAAAGCTATCGGGACGACGATGTACTCTGTAAAGTGGAAATATGTCATCAATAAAAAAGGGGTTTCAAAGATACTCAGTTTGTTCACGATTGACTTGCATTCTTACTTAACTCGGGGTGATCACTATGCCCTGCTAACGGAGCAATCGGCTTAAGTCGGCAACGACTTAAGACGGTGCGACATGCTCGCACTTACTTAACTCGGGGTGACCACTATGCCCTGCTAACGGAGCAATCGGCTTAAGTCGGCAACGACTTAAGGCGGTGCGACATGCTCGCGCTTACTTAACTCGGGGTGACCACTATGCCCTGCTAATGGAGCAATCGGCTTAAGTCGGCAACGACTTAAGACGGTGCGACATGCTCACGCTTACTTAACTCGGGGTGACCACTATGCCCTGCTAACGGAGCAATCGGCTTAAGTCGGCAACGACTTAAGACGGTGCAACATGCTCGCCCTTACTTAACTCGGGGTGACCACTATGCCCTGCTAACGGAGCAATCGGCTTAAGTCAGCAATGACTTAAGACGGTGCGACATGCTCACGCTTACTTAACTCGGGGTGACCACTATGCCCTGCTAACGGAGCAATCGGCTTAAGTCGGCAACGACTTAAGGCGGTGCAACATGCTCACGCCTACGCAATTCAGGGTGACCACTACGCCCTATTAACAAAAGCAATCGACTTAAGTCAGCAGCGACTTAAGGCGATCTGACGTGATTACAATTACTCATATAAGGATGACTTCTATATCCCGCAAACAAATTTCAAAGCCATCGCGCATCATTTTACTACTGCAAATTTACGAACTGATGAATTCTGAAACAATATGATAATAACAATGTCGTTTAAGTACTGAAATGGCGTCCTCTAACAAATGTCTGACCATGCTAACCGCGTGCTCAAAGCACGCAAAATGTTTCTCTACTTGGTGATATTTTTCTCAGGAGCAATCGATGAGGAAGGACGACTCGAGGAATCAGGGGCAGCATTCACATCAGCCCTTATATCTTCAGGAACAACCACGCCGGGTCTCCTCATCAAGATTCGCCCCGCCCGAATAGCCTTGTCCATGGCTCTGTCGCGCTGGGCTCTGAGAGTAACAGAAGTTTCTTCGGCGACCTTGGCAGCCAGCCGAGCGGTCTCTAACTCTTGGGCGATGGATTTCTTGGAAGCTCGGAGTTCTTTGATAGTAGCGTCCTTCGCTGATATCAACTGCTTGAACCGGGTCACTTCATCCGTGGATTCCTGCAGCTTACACGTTGGTTGTCTAACTCTTCCATGGTGAAGCGATGACTCCTCTCCAGGATAGTCAACGAGTTGCTGGAATCACGATACAACCTGTCAAGACTGTCGCGAGAAGCAGCAAGGATACGTTTTTCTTCCTGCAAACAAAAGTCAACTCCCTCAAAAACCAAGCAAGTAATAGGAGCACAACAAGGCAAAGCACAGCTTCATAAATCACCTTTTCAGAATTGAGCTGAGCGTGAAGAGAAGAACTCAGTGCATTGGCGTCATCTAAGGCAGCAGAGACCTGAGCTAGTTCAGTCTGAGTTTGAGAGTACTTTTCCTCAAAGTCAGTGCACCGCTGAACCAATTCAGCCTGATCTCGGGAATGTTTTTCCTCAAGAGTGGAAATCTGTCGAGTCATACCTAGCAGGAGACAATCAAACAAGAAGGGGTCAGAATGTAAAGCAGTCTAAAGTGAAGACAAAGAGAAGCAAAAAAGCACTAACCAGCGTTGGTCGCCTCCAATTCAGAGACACGATGTTGAAGTGACACTGGATTCCAACATGCAAGAGACGAAGCTACTTCCGGGACAGAAGCACCCTGTAACCGCAACTGGCTGGCCATTCCGTCCACCAAAGCCTGATGAGGAGAATAGATGAGTGTAATGACAGCAGTTCGTGCAATGTAAAAACCAAGCTAAAATACATCGCGGTACCTGGAGGTTGGAAAAGAACGAAGGGATCCCCAAATCAGGAGAGATCAATTGATAACCAGGCGTAAGCCCACCACCTGAAGCAGCTTGCAACGAACCAGCAGGAATCAGCTCGGTGCCATCAACAGAGCCCAACACTCGGTCAGCGGGGGCGCTACCCTCTAAAGCGACTCCCTGGTCCAAGGCCTGGGCTACCACCATGCAGCCGGAGTGTGGAGACGATCCTGCATGAATGTCCATGGAAGTATAAGAGGGAGACCCCGCTCGGACATCCTCGGGGGCTGGGTCATAGTTTGCACTGCCCACTTGAGCCGGATCATCCCCGGCAGCACCCTC
Organism: Zea mays; assembly: GCF_902167145.1. Classification (NCBI taxonomy): domain Eukaryota; kingdom Viridiplantae; phylum Streptophyta; class Magnoliopsida; order Poales; family Poaceae; genus Zea; species Zea mays. The sequence continues at coordinate 66,982,123 of NC_050105.1, forward strand.
GGGGGCTGGGCAGTGGCTTGCACTTCCCACCCGAGCCAAGTCATCCCCGACAACATCCTCGGGGGCTGGGCATGTGTCAACACCATCCTTGGGGTCCAAGTTCTCTGCGGTAGCCACCTCTAAGGTTGACGGGCCCTCAGCTACTTCCATAGGACCAGGACGATCCAAGTCAGTCTCCCGACCCTCGAGATCGCGCTCTAAGGTCGACGAGGCACGAGATGACCTCAACCCAGCATCAAGCACATCAGCGCAAACCTCCATCACACCATCATCCACTGGCTCCGATAACAAATCCTCTGGAACCATATCCTCAAGAGTCTGATCAAAGTTGGCCAGGGACAGTTCTTGCAGACCAATGAGAGCAGACAAAGCAGGAGAAGGAACTCCACTACTTTCACCGCTAGCGATGAACTGTCGACTGTTTTTCCGAGTCAAAGGAACTTCATCTTCTTCCTCCTCGTCGTCCACATTAGCAACACAGGCAGCACCCCCATTGGGATCAGTAAATTCAGTCACAGGCACCTCTTCAGCAGCAGGAACCGAGGTACCAACGTCCCGATCCAAACTGGATACTCGCCGGAGGCGTCTCTTTTTCTTTTTCTGCTCATCAGCAGAAGGATCAGGTTGATTGGCTCGACAAGGGCGCCTCGGGCGAGTACTGGCAGGCTTCTGAGTATCCAAAGTTGTATCAGCCTCTGGGAGGGGCGCCACTACCAATGCCCCAGCAGGAGCAGCGTCAGAAGAGTCCTCAGCCAGCAAATCAAGCATAGCGCTTATCTCTGCATCACTAGGGTTCAGGGGCATCTCAAAATGGACCTACCGTTCATCATCAGGAATCTCCCCGAGCGAGGCAACCAAGGCACTAACTTCTTCAGCAGAGGGTCGCACTCTAAGGCCCAAACTGCCATCAGTGATAGGTGGATTCGACACAAAAAGGGTGAAGGCTTTGGGAGGAGGCAGGTTCCAGGCCGAGTATGCCACTGGGGCGCCAACATTTGACACTTTGCCTCTAAGGATCATCTCAAGTCGGCTCACCAAGTCTGCAGAGGGAATTCTTCTATTGGTAACCCGAGTTGAGTCGGCTAGGCCTCGATACAGATAAGCCGGGTATGCCCTGTCTTTCAATGGCTGAATATTCTTGAAGACAAAATCAGTAACCACAGCTTCAGCAGTCAGACCCCTCTCTTTCAGCAATCCAACTTCAGCCAGCAGCGCACCTGCCTCAGCTACCTCCTGATCTGTGGGAGACTCGGTCCAGCTTGGGGTGCGAACATCCGGCTGTCTTCCCGACCGGGGGGAGAGAATTTCCATAATTCTCAACTATGAACCACTCCAGGCGCCATCCCTTGATACTGTCTTTGAGAGGGATATCGAGATACTCAGTCTTCCTCCCGCAGCACATCTCTAAGCTAGCACCCCCAACCAACTGATGTTGTCCCCCGGCCATCCCAGGGCGACAATGATATAAGTACTTCCACAACCCGAAATCTGGCAGCACGCCGAGAAAGGCTTCGCATAAATAAACGAAAATGGAGATTTGCGGGATAGAATTGGGATTCAGATGGGTCAAGTTAAGATGGTAGAAATCAAGGAGGCCGCGGAAAAAGGGAGAAATGGGAAGGCCAAGGCCGCGGAGAAGGAAAGGAGCATAAACAACGGACTCATGGGTATCCTCAGTTGGGACAGTAACCCCATGGCAAATCCGCCAAGAACAGAGTTCCCGCGGAGGGAGAACCCCGATGGACACGAGGTGGAGAAGTTCGGGCTCAGAGATGACGGACATGTGGTTACCTGCGAAAGGCAACTAGCTGTTGGGGTCGAGTGGAGGAATCACCACGGCAGACGAACTCGAGGCCTTCCTCTTGGGCGCCATCTCGATTCTACCGGCGAGCAGAGTGGGAGGCGAATTGCAGAGAGGATTCGGAAACAAGAACTAGGGCACGGAAAGCAGAGGCGGCTAAAAGCGCAGTACTTATGGGATCTTCCCGAGCCAGATACCGTTTCAAAAAGGGCCCAGTCAGCACTCGGCGGTTATTTCCAAAACACCGGCGTGCCACGTGATCACCCGACAGCTATTTCCAGAACACCGGTGTGCCACATCATCACTCGGCTATTATCCTCAAAGTGGCCCACGTAGCCTGCTATCACTCGGCGTTACCTCTAAAACGCTGACGTCGCCTTCCAGTCACTCGGCGTTACCTCTAAAACGCTGACATCGTCTTCAAGTCGCTCGGCGTTACCTCTAAAACGCTGACGTCGCCTTCCAGTCACTCGGCGTTACCTCTAAAACGCTGACATCGTCTTCAAGTCGCTTGGCGTTACCTCTAAAACGCTGATGTCGCCCTCCAGTCGCTCGGCGTTACCTCTAAAACGCTGACGTCGCCCTCTAGTCACTCGGCGTTACCTCTAAAACGCTGATATCGTGTTCAGTCGCTCGGCGCCGCCTCTAAAACGCCGACGTCGCCATCAGGTCACTCGGCAGTTATCTCTAAAACTCCGACATCGTGTTCAGTCGCTCGGCAGTTACCTCTAAGGCGCCGACGTCGTCTTCAAGTCACTCGGCAGTTATCTCTAAAACTCTGACATCATCTACAAGTCGCTCGGCGGCTACTTCTAAAAGCATTAGCATGATGCCCGAGTTATTCACTTACTATTTCAAAGGAATCAACTTCGCGAAAAAGGCGGGAAGAGGAATGATTCAAGAACTCTAAGTTATGATATCAACGATCAATCATCACAGAGATACCAACATCATTTCTTCATTAAAGGGAAGATAACATACTTACAAATCAACTCATTATGAGTTGATACTTCCCTATTACTACTACTACATTACATTACATTACTACTACTACACTACACTATGCTACTCTACACTACTAAATACTACTACATTATTCTAACTATACTATACTAACATCTAATGACCAGTGGCATCTAGCCACTGGCCCTGTTGCTGCCGCCGCCGCTGCCGCCCCTGTTGCTGCCCCTGCTGCTGCCGCCACCGCCGCTGCCGCCCCTGCTGCCGCCACCATCACCGTCCCTGCTGCCGCCCCTGCCGCAGCCGTCACCGTCACCGCCGCCACCGCCTTCGTCGTCGTCGTCCTCGTCCTCGCCGCCGCCGTCCGAGTCCTCCTCATCCGAGGAGTACTCCGACTCATCCGAGCCCTCGAGCCCGGAGCGCTCGACAGCCCGGATGTACGTCCAGACCTCCACCGCGAGCCCCTAGGAGTCGTCTGAGTCGTCAGACGACTCACGTAGGGGGATGGGAGTCGGAGACCCCTCAGACTCAGAGGAGAACTCCTCCTCTGAGTACTCCGAGTCACCAAAATCCTGCGGTGGAGGAGTTGGCTCACGCTTGCGTTTGTTGTTCTTGCCCATGGTGGAAGCAAAAGGGAGAGAAGAAAGGCAAGCAACAGAGAACAGCAAGAGATGTGAAAAAGCCAGAGAGACAACTGCGTTATTTATAGAAGGAGAAGGCAACCGCTCACCTCCAACCGCGGTCACTGAACAGTCGCAAAGCATTGAATAAGCACTTCAACCCATCTGAAGACACGTCAGGCGGCTGACGCCGTTTCACGCAACACAACACCCATTGGGACTCCAGTCAACAGCGCGGAGGATATGATTACACCCGCCGTCACATCACATTACTACTCAGAAGCAGCCAGCTAAAACACTCAGCGTACCAAGCCGTCCCTTGCCCACACCCATTGGGGGGGACGCCCAGGAATTATCAGTATATTTTTCAAAATGGTCACATCTGTGCAGGGCACGCAGTGAATACCTCAAGACAAAAATGAGATATCAGTAAGGATCAGAGGAAAGCCAAATATAGCCAGTGAAGTACAAAATATGGCCGACAGAAGCGACGTGAAGACTAGACAGAGAACGTCCATCAAATGTCCAATCAGTCGCAGAAGCAAATAAATTACACTACCTAGCAAGATATGGATGGATTGCGAACTCGGCTGCAAAAGACAAAATACATGCTGACCTCTGAAGCATAATATTGATGACATAATGCTGACCTCCAAAGCATAATGCGGATAGCATCATGCCAATTTTTACAAACAGAAAGGATAATCTTCAGCAAAAAGGCACAAAAGGAAGACCTTCGAATGGATTATCCTCAAAAATCCACTTGAAGGTCGGGGGCTACACCCATTGGGTGCACCTCCGGTGCACCCCATGGATTATCATTCCAAGCCAAGATAGTGCCGACTTCTAAGGCATGGGACAAGATTAAAGACAAGGCTGGCCCTCAACCAAAACGCAGGAGTAAAAATGGAAATAATTTCTGGTGAAGACCTTCGAGTAGATTATTTTCTAAAATCTACTCGAAGCTCGGGGGCTACACCCATTGGGTGCACCTCCGGTGCACCCAATGAAGTTCAGGGTCCTACAAATTGAAATGCCGACCTCTAAGGCACAAGCACGAAACAAAGCTTCGGTTTACGAGTGATCAAAGCAGGAGGAGACAGTAGGAAGTCGTTTTCTTCAAATCACCTGCAAGCTGAACCTGGGATCTTTGGGCTGATTAACTCTAAATTAACCCAAAGATCGGGGGCTTGTGGGGGATAGATATCCCCCGGGTCCACTAAAAGAGTAAAAGACCTCACGAAAGGCCCAAGGGCCTGATAAATCGTAAGGTCATTCTTTCGTGGGCCTAGGGAGGGACAACCAGCAAAGCAGATCGACATGGGGCCGGATTGGAGCAAACCCGGACGGCCCACAACGTAGAGCGAGCGACCACAACAGAGATCCGACTTTCCTGCGCTGGAGCCCCCATGCAACGGAGCCATGCGAGGATAAGTCGGCAGAACTACAGGGAGATAAACTCAAACAGTTCACTATCTTTTAGCTACACGTTGTTATAATATCCACGTGTATTGCCCCACGGTCGAGTATATAAGGCCTAGGGGGCACCCCTTCAGAACGATCGACCCTATTACTTAGTCACCCACTTCAACTCTCTGCATTCTCAATTCAGAGAGCTCTCTTGTAACCTCATTCACTCAGCATACTCACCAGGACGTAGGGTGTTACGCATCTCTAAGCGGCCCGAACCTGTAAACCTTGTCCACTGTCCCTCGTGCAACTGGCACGAACCATTTTGCTACAGTCGTCGACACCGTCCTACTCCTAAAAACACCTTGAGGGGCAACCCCGGGTGTGCGGTCGGACCCAAAACACCGACACAGACCTCCCCCCACGACGAATGGCGGCCCCGCCGTGAGTATGCGGCTCCGACGAGGAATCTATGGTGCCACAGTCGATCTCCCAATTCCACCGGGCCACCAAAACAACCGCCCAGCTCAGGCGAACCCCCCAGACCTATCGTGAGCCCTAGAGCGGTGGCGTAGGTGCGAGTCCACAGCAGCGGCGGTGGCTGATGTTGTGGCGCGGTCGGGCTGCAGCAGAGGATGGCTAGGGTCTACGGGAAAGTGGAGAATAGCGGATGGGCTGACAGGTGGGCCCGTAGGGCAGTCGGTCGAGCACGCGCGGTTGACAAGGAGGTCCCGCCTGTAGGCGCCGCAATGATGATTGGGCTGCGCGAGGAAAGATTTTGTGGGCCGAATTGGGTTTAGCTGGCCCAAACGAGGTTTTGGTCTTTTTTCTTTTTATTTTCTATTTCATTTTCTCCCTTTTCAAATTCAATTTGAATTCAAATTTAATTCAAACTTTTGTGGCCCCTCATTACAATTTATATTTGTGAAATTAGATGTACTAATTCTGGAGATATTTATTTACATATATTATTTATTTATTCATATCCTTTATCTTTTTCTTTTCTCCACATTTCTAGAATTCCCTTTAAATCTTAAATTTCCATTTAGGTATTAATATATTTCTCTTTATTTTCTTTTTTTATTGCCATAAAATGCACACAAAATAAAGTCCAACATGATGCATAATTTAGTGACATATCTTTTATTATTTATTGGTTTTTCAATATAGTGTTCACATGTGATGGTAAATTGATGCAATACACATATAAATAAAGGAAAAAAATATTTTTTCTCTCCTTTTATATTATCTCTTACAAATTGGGTATTACAAGTTGTGCCCTTGATCACTCCTCTTTATCTAATAATGTTCGCTGTTAATCACTGTGACATGCATCAGGTTAATTTGATAGGACCTAATAGGTTTCCCTAGCATTGTTTATTCCCCACCTTGCAAACAGATGAATTATTGGGTAGTTTTGTTATTGCTCTACTTGGTTTTGGGAAACTAATGTTTCACTATGATCGTGTTCCAATTATGTTGTTGTTTAATTATTGTTCATGATAAGATCATATTGTTAATTGGAACATGGAGAACCACCTGGGAAAACAGTGCTACCACAAGGGTGGTATGGGACGCCCTTGGCTGACTAATTAGGAAAGCTAGTGGAGGACTACCTTACCTGAAAGAGGCAAGGGCGGTAGGGGAGTGGTCAGTGTAGGGAGGTCCTTGTGTTGATTTTGCTGCGATGGCGGTCACGCGAGGGATCCCTGCATTGGAGCTTCCTAGAAACTGTAGCGGGTTTTCTGAAGCTAGTGGAACTTTGTAAAGGCCTCATAGTGTTATCCTGCCTCGCTTCCTTGGTAGAGGTGTATGGGATTCATGAACCCTTGGCAGTGGGTAACACGACTTGTGGGTAAAGATGCGCAACCTCTGCAGAGTGTAAAACTGGTATATCAGCCGTGCTCACGGTCATGAGCGGCTCGAACACTCACATGAGTAACTTATGGAATTAAACTTAATTTGTCATATGCATTGCATCGCGGGTGTTGTTACCAATTTTGATCTATTATTAATTTAGGTTGGTATCTACTTACACTTAGTACCTGCTAATAAAATTTTGACCAACTTTAAAAGCAATGCTCAGCTTTAGCCATCCTCTTTGGTAAGCCTTACACTTCACATGAGCTCCCACCTTTGGTGAGTTCATGCACATTATTCCCCACAACTTGTTGAGCGATGAACGCATGTGAGCTCATCCTTGCTGTCTCATACCCCCAACAGGTCAAGAACAGGTACTGCAGGATAGGCGCATGGAGGATGCTGCAATGTGATCGTGAGAGGTCTAAGATGTCGTCTCCCAGTCAACTTTGGGTTGCTGGATCATTGTCTCCATATGATGTAATTATTTATTTATTTTGTACAGAACTCCTATTATATAGTAAAGATGTGACATTCGTTTCTGTACCATGATTCATCATATGTGTGAGACTTGGTCCCAGCACACCTGGTGATTTTGTTCACGCCTATGTCTTGGTGCCCCGAAACTCGGGTGTGACATGAGGTCTTTGTTGTTGTGGGTATATATTATGGGTTTGCTGGTGGTGGAATTGGTTCTGGTTGTACTTATGAGAATGGTAGGTGTGGGCGACTCTTTGGTTGTCAGTCGGTTGGTTTCTAGCCATTCGGCCCCTTGTTGCCTTAGTTTTGGGACAATCCTTGGTTGGGTGCGCCGAGTCTTTGCCTTGGAAAAGAAAATAGAATCTTCACTGATGCGGCCCTCGGCATCTACCCCTGCCTCTAGTTGCATTACTGTAGTGGCCTTGCTGTGGAGGGTAATGGTGATGACGAGCAGTGTCCCCAGTTTGCTGCTGATTTGCGATGTTGTGCACCTAGGACTGAGTGTGGTCTTGTCGTCCTGAGTCTGGTTGCAAAGGCCTGACCCATGTCCTGCTGGACTATGGAGTGTCCTTGGGCTTTCACTGAGACTTGATTTTTCTTTGATGGAGTTCTTCTGACCGGGTGTACTTTTCGAAGAGCTGATATAACTCATGCAAGTTTTTGGGTGGGTCTCTTATGCAGTGGCTGTATAAAACACTTGCAGAAAGGCCGCTGATTGCATAGTGAATAGCTATATGGTCATCATCCGAAGGTAGCTGTGACTTCAACAAGAGGAATTTCGTGTAGTATTTTCAAAGTGTTTCTTTCTCCTGCTGCCCGCAGAGTGATAATTCTGCCAGAGCGACTGTGTCTAGCTTGTACCCTTGAAAATTTAACAAGAACTTGTCGCGAAGTGCTTTCCAAGAGTCAATTGACAATGGAGACAGTCTCGTGTACCATGTGAGGGTTGGGCCTTCGAGAGCTATGATGAAAGATTTGTCCATGGTGGAGTCGTCTCCTCTAGATGATGCGACCGCAACTTGGTAGCTCATAATATAATGTGTTGGGTCAGTACTGCAATTGTACTTGGGGTAGGTACCTGCCCTAAAGTTGTTGGGCCAAATTGAAGCTTGGAGATGTGGAGCAAGAGGGCTTCGTTCATCAAGGTAATTTAGTCCCTGAAAAGTGGCTGGAGCCGGGACTGGCATGTGGAGATGGTAGTCAGGGTCCTGCCGCTGGTGGTGGGGGTCTTCGCCTTGCATTTCTGTGATATGTTGTTCCAGCTCTTTGGCTTTCTGCTCCTCATCTAGGATCATCTGCCTAACCTTGGCCTGCATGGTGATGCGCTGGCACTTGGCTGCGAGTATTTCCTTTTGCTAAATTTGGTGATTGTTTTTTATTCGAAGTGCGCACAACTTGAGTTGGTCCTCTGCTGAGATGCCTAGGACCAAGTTGTCCTCGATGATATCATCAGCCTCTAGGGGGTGAAGCCTAGTGGGGGGTTCCGAGGTAGTCCCTCAGAGTTGCATGTGCGAACGGTGCCCTTTGGTGTGGGTGGGTTCTCTTGGCGGTGTCGCTTGCTATTGACTGCCCCATCCTCGAGGGCCTCATGTGGTACGTCTCCAACAAGGGCTGCTTTTCCCTTCTTCTCAGCGAGAAGGGCCGCCTTCGCTGCGTTGTCGATGGAGGTGGTAGCCTTTGAAGTTGCTTTCTTGGGAGCCATCGCGGGAATGGTTTGTCGGAGCACGAACGGTAGGCGCCAAATGTTGGAACTCACTGACACATGGCCAAGTGGGTCCAAGCAATTGGAAACAGGAACACTTTTATGCTTAGCAACACGACAGATTAGAGAAACAATGTTTTTCAGCCTGTCCTGTCAAGATACAGTACGGGGGTATTTATAGGTAACCATGGGGTGATCTCATCCTTATAAGTACAATCATGCCCCTGGTTACCTACATTATCCCCAAAATATTCCCCCTCAAGGGCCATTATGGGTCATTACAGTGTGGTTAAGTACATCTCGGACTGACATACTATCAATCCTACCCTAGACTCACTGAAGCGTGGGGCCGAACAATCCAGCATGGTGTCGCATAGGCCCACATGGCGCCGCATTGGCCCCCTTCGTTGACATGCACGACTAATGGCTGCACCCTTTGCCTTAGGGCATCGGGTCTTCGGGTCCCGTCATGGCCTTCACATGTTCTGATTGATTGTCACACCCGGTTTTGGAAGGTAAACTGAATGCGAACCATGTACGTGCTAGGATCAGAAACTCACGTACACAACGATTACATAGTTGGACATCATCACACAATACTCAAAATAAATAGCAGAAATAGTACTTTATTATATCACGATGTCCAAGACATCCAAAGAGTCATTAACATAACATAGCCATAAACGTGATCAAAGTGCATAATACAAAACGTAGCAGATAAGGCCTTCACATGCAACTGATTGGGGGTTTTCCACTAACACAACTAGAACTCATCGTAGTCCTGGAACTCCTCAAAGTCCTCCATGTTGCCTGCATTTCCTCCTGAGCACTGATTGCAATGGGGACAACCTAGCGTGGGGTGGTTTTAAAGCAAGGGTGAGTACACATCAATGTACTCAGCAAATGACCCGTTTGGCTAAAGTGGACTAGTTGTATGTGGAGTTAAGGTTAAAGCGAGTGTTTTTAGTTGGTCAAGTATTTATTACTAGTAGTAAGCCAAGTTTTAGCAATAAACCCAGTTATTACCCAAAAGTACTCCCTCCAAGAGGAAATATCAGAGATCATACTTATAATCACCACCAGTTACCATCATCATAAAGTATCCATTTATCTTAATGGATTACCAAAATTATACTAGGGATGGGTTCATATTATATTTGAAAGGGAAATAGGGTTAACCTTTTCCCAGTAATTAATTTTGGTGGTTGAATGCCCAACACAAATATTGAACTAACTAGTTTGCTCTAGAGTATATGTTCTACAGGTGCATAAAGGTTCAACACAAACCAATAAAAGATTGAAAATAGGGTTCAAATACAATGGAGCAAAAAATCGAGTGTGCCCTGGTCTGGCGCAACGGACTGTCAGGTGTGCCACCGGACAGTGTCCGGTGCACCAGGACCATACAGTCTCAAACTCGCCACTCTCGGGTTTCTCAGGGCGCGCTCCGCTATAATTCACTGGACTGTCCGGTGCACCAGCGGAGCAACGGCTACTTCGCGCAATGGTCGCCTGCAAAAGCTAAAGATTCAGATGAATAGTGTGCAACAGTGTGCGGCAGAGCAGAGCCACCCGTCAGAGGCGCACTGGACACTGCACAGTGCATGTCTGGTATGGCACCGGACTGTCCGGTGCCACTAGAGGACAAAGCCTCCAACGGTCAGAAGCTCCAGAACCCTAACGGTTGGGTGACATGGCTGGCGCACCGGATTGTCCGGTGCGCCCATCGACAGTAGCCACCCCCAACGACTATTTGGTGGTTGAGGGCTATAAATACCCCCAACCACCACCACTCCAAGCATCCAAGTTTTCAGCACTTCACATTCAATACAAGAGCTAGTGCATTTACTCCTAGACACATTTTCAATAGAATCAAAGCCTCTCCAAGTCCCAAATACACTCCACTCACCTAGTGACTTGAGAGAGAGTTTGTTCGTGTTCTTTGAGCTCTTGTTTCTTGGATCGCTTTCTTCCTTCCTCATTCTTGTTCCCAAGTGAATTGTAATCAAAGTAAGAGACACCAAGTGTGTGGTGGTCCTTGTGAGGTCTAAGTGATCCGTTTGATTAAGGAGAAAGCTCACTCGGTCTAGTTGACCGTTTGAGAGAGGGAAAGGGTTGAAAGAGACCCGGTCTTTGTGACCACATCAACGAGGACTAGGTTCTTTAGAACCGAACCTCGGTAAAACAAATCATCGTGTTCATCTGCTTTATTTCTTGGTTGATTTGTTTTCCCCTCTCTTTCGGACTCGGATTTAATTCTAACGCTAACCCCAGCTTGTAGTGTGTGCTTAACTTTATAATTTTCAGATTCCGCCTATTAACCCCCCCTCTAGGCGACTTTCAATTGGTATCAAAGCCCGGTGCTTCATTTAGAGTCTAACCACTCGAAGTGATGTCGGGAGGATTCGCCAAGAGGGAGATGGAAACCGGCGAGAAGGCCACAGGCCACGGGAAGGCTACATCAAGGGAGTCCGGCGCCAAAGGCAAGGAGGAATCACCTCCTTGCGTCAAGTCGCATCGGAGTGGCGACAAGAAGAAGAAGATGAAGAAAGTGGTCTACTACGAGACCGATTCTTCATCGCCCTCCACATCCAGCTCCGACGCCGCGTCCGTCACTTCTAAGCGCCATGAGCGCAAGAAGTATAGTAAGATGCCACTTCGTTATCCCTGTATTTCCAAGTGCGCTCCTTTACTTTCTGTTCCATTAGGCAAACCACCATATTTTGATGGTGAGGATTATTGTATGTGGAGTGATAAGATGAGGCATCACCTAACCTCCCTCCATGCAAGCATTTGGGACATTGTTGAATTTGGAGCGCAGGTACCTACGGTAGGGGACGAGGGCTTCGACTCGGACGAGGTCGCCAAATATGACACTTTAACTCCCAAGCCACTACTATACTCCTCACCTCTCTATGTCGAGAGGAGTATAATAAGGTGCAAGGGTTAAAGAGTGCCAAAGAAATTTGGGACGTCCTAAAGACCGCGCGCGAAGGAGATGAGGTGACCAAGATCACCAAACGGTAGACGATCGAGGGGGAGCTCGGTCGATTCGTCCTCAACCAAGGAGAGGAGCCACAAGCGATGTACAACCGGCTCAAGACCTTGGTCAACCAAGTGCGCAACCTCGGGAGCACAAAATGGGATGACCATGCAATGGTCAAGGTTATTCTTAGATCCCTCATATTTCGTAATCCTACTCAAGTTCAATTAATATGTGGTGATCCTAGATATAAGCTAATGTCTCCCGAGGAGGTAATTGGGAAGTTTGTGAGCTTTAAACTAATGATCAAAGGCTCCAAACAAATCATCGACTTGGAGCAAGGCGGCACCTCCACACCCGAGGTGCAACCCCTTGCATTCAAAGCAACGGAAGAGAAGAAAGAAGAGTTGGGGAATAGGACTCCGATGAGAGCTCCACCGACTCCTCCTCCGACGAGGATGCCGCCAACATCGCCGTCAACAAGGGCCTCCTCTTCCCCAACGTCGGCCACAAATGCTTCATGGCAAAGGACGGCAAAAAGAAGAAGGTACAATCTAGAACCACCCCAAGTATACTACATCTAGTGATGAGGGTAGTTCTAGTGAAGATGAAGATGATTTGCTTACCCTTTTTGCCAACCTTAACATGCAACAAAAGGAAAAATTAAATAAATTGATAGGTGCCATTCATGAGAAGGATGAACTCTTGGACAGCTAAGAGGAATTCCTTATTAAAGAAAACAAAAAAGCATGTTAAAGTAAAAAATGCTTATGCTCAGGAAGTAGAAAAATGTGAAAACTTGACTAAGGAGCTTAGCATTTGGCATGATTCAATTACCAATCTTAGAAATGAAAATGCTAGTTTAAATGCTAAGATTGATAAATTGAATGAATCAATTTCTAGCCTTAGGAACGAAAATGCTAGTTTAATTTCCAAGGCTAAAGATTTAAATGTTTGCAATGATTCTATTTCCTATCTTAGAAATGATAATGCCATATTACATGCTAAGATAGATGAATTACATGCTTGCAAACTCTCTACATCTATTGTTGATCATGTTACTATTTGTACTAGATGTAGAGATGCTAATATTGATGCTATAAATGATCACCTTGCTTTAATTAAACAACAAAATGATCATATAGCTCAATTAACTGCTAAAATCAATGAGCATGAAGTTGAAAATGAAAAGTTTAAATTTGCTAGAAGCATGCTCTATAATGGGAGACGCCCTTGCATTAAGGATGGCATTGGTTTCCAATAGGGAAGCAATGTCAAGCTTAAAGCCCCTAAAAATTGTCTAACTTTGTTAAGGGCAAAGTCCCATGGTTCAGGATAATGAGGGCTATATTTTATATCCTGCTAATTATCCTGAGCACAAAATTAGGAGAATTCATGCTAAGAAATCTCATTCTATTTCTCACCATGCTTTTATGTATAAGTTTGAGGCTTATAGCTCTAGGCATTCTACACATGTTAAAATGCCTAAAAAGAAAACTCCTACTGCATCAAATGAGCCTAACATCTCATTCAAGACTTTTGATGCATCATATGTTTTAACTAACAAATCAGGCAAAGTAGTTGCCAAATATATTGGGGCAAACACAAGGGCTCCAAGACTTGTGTTTGGGTACCCAAGGTGCTTGTTTCTAACATCAAAGGACCCAAGATTGTTTAGGTACCTAAGAACAAGGCCTAAATTGTTTTGCAGGTTTATGCATCTGGGGGCTCAAGTTGGATAATTGATAGCGGATGCACAAACCACATGACAGGGGAGAAGATAATGTTCTCCTCCTACGAGAAAAACGAAGATCCCCAAAGAGCTATCACATTCGGGGATGGAAATCAAGGTTTGGTCAAAGGACTTGGTAAAATTGCAATATGACCTAACCATTCTATTTCCAAAGTTTTTCTTGTAGATTCTTTAGATTATAACTTTCTTTCTGTATCTCAATTATGCAAAATGGGCTACAACTGTCTATTTACAGATATAGGTGTTACTGTCTTTAGAAGAAGTGATGATTTAGTAGCATTTAAGGGAGTGTTAGAGGGTCAGCTATATTTAGTTGATTTTAATGGGAACACAACTGAACTCAACACTTGTTTAATTGCTAAGACTAATATGGGTTGGCTTTGGCATCACCGACTAGCCCATGTTGGGATGAAGAATCTTCACAAGCTTCTAAAGGGAGAGCACATTTTAGGACTAACAAATGTTCATTTTGAGAAAGACAGGGTTTGTAGCGCATGTCAAGCAGGAAAGCAAGTTGGCACCCATCATCCACACAAGAACATAATAACAATGGACATGCCACTGAAACTACTCCACAAGGATCTATTCGACCCGATAGCTTACATAAGCATCGGCGGGAGTAAGTACTGTCTAGTTATTGTGGATGATTATTCTCGCTTCACTTGGGTATTCTTTTTGCAGGAAAAATCTCAGACCCAAGATACTTTAAAGGGATTCTTAAGATGGGCTCAAAATGAGTTCGGACTAAGGATAAAAAAGATAAGAAGCGATAATGGGATGGAGTTCAAGAACTCTCAAATGGAAGGCTTTCTTGAGGATGAGGGCATCAAGCATGAGTTCTCTTCTCCCTACACACCTCAACAAAATGGTGTAGTAGAGAGGAAGAATAGAACTCTACTGAACATGGCAAGAACCATGCTTGATGAGTACAAGACACCGGACCGGTTTTGGGCTGAGGCAATTAACACCGCCTGCTACTCCATCAACCGGCTCTACCTTCACCGAATCCTCAAGAAGACATCATACGAACTCCTAACCGGTAAAAAGCCCAATGTTTCATATTTTAGAGTCTTTGGTAGCAAATGTTTTATTCTTGTTAAAAGAGGTAGAAAATCTAAATTTGCTCCTAAGGCTATAGAAGGCTTTTTACTAGGATATGACTCAAACACAAGGGCATATAGAGTCTTCAACAAATCCACTAGATTAGTTGAGGTTTCTTGTGACATTGTGTTTGATGAGACTAATGGCTCCCACGTGGAGCAAGTTGATCTTGATGAGCTAGATGATGAAGAGGCTCCATACGTCACGCTAAAGAACATGTCTGTTGGTCACTTGTTCTCAAAAGCTATGAATCAAGAACAAGGCAACACAAATATTAATGGTTAAAGACCTTCGTCCTTCGAAGCATTATCTCCCTTAGGATATAATGATCTTCGGACGAAGGTCATGAAGGACATACCTTCTTCATTGCAATATACAGAGAGATAAACATGATCGTATGGAACATAGAGAAAATATG
Organism: Zea mays; assembly: GCF_902167145.1. Taxonomy (NCBI): domain Eukaryota; kingdom Viridiplantae; phylum Streptophyta; class Magnoliopsida; order Poales; family Poaceae; genus Zea; species Zea mays. Next base: position 66,997,211 of record NC_050105.1, read on the forward strand.
AATAATCATTTTAGATCATTAGATTATTCATATTATTATTAAATATCTATAAACAAACATCAATGATATTAAATTACATATGTACCTTCGGCTTGATAGAAGGTAAAAATCCAAGAGTGACGTGCAAGTGATTACAAGTCAGCGTGAACAGTACAGTGTTACTGTTCATCTATTTATAGGCATATGACGCAGCCTGACCAAAATTACATTCATGTCCCTGACATTTACTATAAGTCAAAAGGTAAGTTGTCGTGGACTAAATAGTCTTTTCCCCTTTAGGTCGGTTTCATTCTCCACCATTGTGCCAAGCCGAAGCTTCTTCATCCACAGCTTCGAAACTGGTTCATCCTTCTTCCGGATCGCGTCTTTCATACCATGTACACATTCATCTCAAAGTCGAAGCTTCCTGTGGCAGTATATTATACTGGAAAACATGTTAGTCGTGTTGTTGAGGAACTTTGAAAGATGAAGCCCCCAACAGTAGCCCCTCGTAGTATTAATTTGTTTTTGTATCTAACAAATTCAGACTGCGACGTGAACGAAGGCCTTTAGCCGAAGGTCCAAAAAAACACCTTCCCTTAGTTAGAATAGCGAAAGCCAATGACAAATGGGGCCTGCCAAGTTGCAATGCACTAGGTATATAAACAGATATCCACAGCGGCAGCATTTGTTGCGCCATTTCAGTTGATTGTGCTGTTTTCTCAAATTTTAATTCTCTTGCCATCAGCTATCGCTTGACTTGCAAGCTTCGTTATATACACAAGTGCGTGTTGAATGTCTGAAGAGAAGAAGATGTCTGATGAGAAGAAGGTTATGGACCCTGCTCTTGCTGGATTTTACGAAGCTATGGAAAAAACGAACACAGAGAAGATCACAAACGAAATAATGGCAGATTTGTCTGAAAATTCTGACGATAGTGATGACTATGATGTGAAAAGTGGGGATGAAGATTTCGAAGATCGGCCCTAGTGGCCAAGCCATACCATCTTCGGAAAGTCGTCCATTAAACAGAGTCAAACTGACGCCATGAAGGGAAGATACTTTCGTGACATGTCTATTGTAAGGGTTGGAGGGGACAGCACCGCCCCTACACCTGAAGAAAATGAGGTTGTTGTCTACAGAAGCTTTATGAAGGCGGGTCTTCGGTTCCCATTGAGCAGATTTTTGTTTGAAGTTTTGAAGACATTTGAAATCTTCCTTCATCAAATCACTCCCGAAGCTATAATTAGAATGGGTATTTTTGTTTGGGCCATGAGGAGCCAAGGGCTGGAGCTGAGCGCGAAGTGCTTCTGCAACATGCATACTGTACGAGACGAAGGCCACTAGTAAAGAGCAATATCACAACAACATCAGTTGTTATGGCTTCATTCCTCGTTCTGATGTGAGTTATCCCGTTCCAACCTTTCGAAAAAGGTGGCCCGGAGCCTGGATGGAGGAATGGTTTTATGTCAAGAATAATCTGATTGAAAGGGAAGACATAAAGGGGATTATTCAACGCCCCATCTGGTCTCGCTTCGGCCTTCGAAGGCCGACCACTGCGCTTGAAAATGATACCGAAGCATGCCAGAAGGCTTTCAATAATGTTTGCGCCTTCATTGGTATGAGAGATCTGGTTCAAGAGCACATAGCCTACAGGGTGTGGCCACTTGTCGATAAGTGGGAGATGTCGAAGGAGACTGCTGCCGGGTCCAGTCAGGTTGGCCTGGTTTACTTGAAATACACCTTCAGGTACAGAGACCGGTTTGACGAACCAAACGATGAATGGCTGAAATGTATTGAGGCTACTAGCGACGAGTTACTTGGGGCATACACTAGAGCCAAAGATGATGCTCTTACCTCAGCCTTCGGAGGTCGAGGCAAGAAAAGGCTGAACAGGGTTTTTGACGTTATTGGCTTCGTGTATCCAAACTACACTTACCCCTCGCGAAAGCAGGGGAAGAAAAGGAAAACTAGCGCCTCGGCCACTTCTGCTGCGCCGAACAACAAGAAAATTAAGGTCCTGACCCACCGGCCAAGATACATTGAGACGTGTAAAGTCCTAAAATTTGTATAAAAAAATAAACACATGAATTTACATAAAAGTGTTTTGGGATTATGGAACCTTTGGAGATCATTTGATTTTTTTATGTGTGCATATTCAAGTAAGGGAAATAACAAACAAATTTAGAAATATATATATATACACATATGTCTAATCTTGATATCTAAATAAGAGTATTTTCTCGTAAAAGTAATTATATACTATAAGGTATTTCCTCATAAAATATAATAAGTAATAAATAATGAAGCTTTGGAATGAACCTCTAATGGACTAAACATTCGAAATATTTTCGTAAAATGAATATTTGTGTTGCATATTGAAAACATTGCCTAAATAAATAAGGTAATAAATAAATGAATAAACTTAATACATGAACCTTGCATTCATGTTGAAATATATTTTTGGTGTGCAAATTAGAACTTTGTTTGAATTTAAAATCTAATTGGAATTTGAAAAGCAAACAAAAAGAAAATAATAAAAAAGGACAGAAACCTCACCTTGGGCTGATTTCACGTGTCTCGGCCCACCTACAACCGTGCCCCACTGATTGTGGCAGAACCTCCCAAGTTATTGGGCCCACATGCACCTATCCTTGTCTCAAAGACCTCAGACGGCTGTGCATGTGCACCAGATAACTTAACATGATCCGTCTGAGTGTCCCAAGGACCCCGAATAAACCACTTACAACCAGAACCGCGAGATTAAGTAAACACAAATCACACACCAACAATTTTGCAGCGGAAAACTTATTACCAAATTTTATGAGTTACATCAAGTTTTATAATGTACATGATCGGAGTGCTTACAAAAAGTGATTCAAATGAACAACTTTGAACTATTATAAATTATTTATAGTTTTGAAATATATGCTAGCTCAAGTGACCATCCTCAATATGAAGATAAAGACGGGGTATACTTATATAAGAAGGCCGAGCCCACCAGCACTTAACACCATCAACATCAGCACAAAACTATAACTTGAAAAACAACAGGGAATAAAACCCTGAGTATGGAATTACTCAGCAAGACTTACCCGACTAAAGAAAAGACTCTCAAGGATATGCTAGATTTGGGAATCAAGGAGAGGCTTTAGTAAGAATCAATTTAGATATTTTTGCAGAAATAACTTACTAAAGTGAGTCCTTACTTTCAACATTTTAATGCTAGATTAAGTATTAATAGACCTTGTTTGCATCTAGTCTAATTTCACCATCACATTAATCAATCCAACATGATTTTTGCTCATTAAGATTCCATCCATGACTTAGATTGCAGGGCAGTGACCAAGTCTTCATGTCCGCGAAGTTACAGCGATCTGAATCGATTATACTCAGCTGAGGATCTCTAATCACACGACATATGTAACACTTAAACCTTGCATATGTAAACTCGCCACCGGGGTTCTTAAGACCAGATCAGGTTCACGCCAACCCAGAGCACAGATACACGACCGTCCAGCCTCTTGCCACGGAGGGTACACGCTACTCTCGCCATCTCTCCACTCTCATTGCGTGTTATCTTATTCTGGTATTAGTCTGCCCGAGGCAAAGCTTACCCATGATGAGGCATGTGACCAGTTAAAGGGTCCTCGATCAGCAAGCCTACATTCAGTATAATCCTTAATCAACCTGGGTAGAACATCACCTGTTCCTAGCCCAAGTCCCGATTTAAGAACTTCCATCCTTAGCATTGTTTGTGTTCCTTAGGATGAAAAGAGCATCACAGGGAACTTTGCAGTAAGATCCTACCATTGCTCCCAATGAAAATATTCTTGCTGGCAGAAGTCATCCTTCCTCAGGATAACCCCTGAGCTAGGCATTAACGCAAAGGACAACCTCTATCCACAAGATTTACCTCTAAGCAAGGCTAAGCAATTTTGTAAATCATATTTTGATACTTCATCAGAAGTATCTATAAAGGTATGTATATCAAGGTAGGCAATGCATCAAAGGGTTTCCAAGCAACTCCTATAAACCTAATGCACATTTCACTAGACTTAAAGTGTGCAAAAATTATTTAAAAACACAAGGAAGCGGTTGCATGCACCGGGGCTTGCCTGGAATAAACACTACGTTAGTGTTTGTTAGATGACGTCCACTTGACGACCATCCTTTGTCTTGGCATTCGTTCAGTTTATCCATCTTCAGGTTCGTCCATCAGCATCACCTCGCGAGTGGCTCACGCTTTACATCAGCTTGTGGTCGACTCAACCTTGGTCCTTCGCATCACGTAATCAATAAACATACCTAAATGATATGCATAATGCACATGAATAATTATAAATAGGAATAGCACAAGCCTAATTATTGCTACACGATAGCGAATTAAACACCTAGCGACGAGGCACCTAATAACATTTAAAAGCAATCACTAGATGCCGAGATATTACTAAATACAATCAGCACACTTTTCTAGCTTAAACAAATCTAACTCAAACATCAAGAACAATATTGCAAGATAATATTACGATTTTACACAGTAAAGAATTAAACACTTAATGAGAAGGCATCACGACATTTCATAAGCAAACGCTAGCTATCGCCATATAACCAAGCGCAATAATCACGCTTCTCAAGATTAACCGAATCTAACGCAAACATCACAAAACAGCAAACCATACACACTAAGTGCAACACTCACATTCCTGCTTTCTAATCGGATCTAATTCCGAAATCAAGCAAGAATAAATTATTTAACCCACGCTAATTAAATAGGACATCACACCACTCGATCTAGCGGGTTGAACCTTATCAAGCAATATATAATCATGTGAGAGCATTTTTTTTTGTCAACTAAAGATTTAAAACATTGATGTATACTCTTTCACCACGGAATTCTCAAATTCTATCCTAAATGAATATGTCCATGCCATTCACTGTTAATTACTCGAGGTAGTTTGCACATTTCTTATGACATTGAACTAAACACCAAACCTAGAATAAACTAATTAATTAAGCAGGGCATCGACTTCTCTAAACAAACAAGATTTACCAAAAATCACTACTTACAGCACTAAACGACATAACGATTTAAATGCTAAATTTATTCTTCATGTTACTAATTTATTTGTCCTAGCAACACATGATATATTCATCTATTAAAATACTCCTCATAAAACTTAAATCTTTACACTATGCTTCACACGACGCGACTATTTCACCAACACGAACACAATCATATCGCATATATATCTACTAATATTCGTCGCATAATTCTGTACCACTTCACTATCACCTCACTGCATGAAACGATGTATTTGAACAACACTAATATAGTCACAAGATCATCATGACTAACACAACTAGCCTAGCAATTCATCAAACCAGCTAACAAAAATAATAAATCAGCTCACCAGAGCTAAATCCGACTTGAAACCATGAATTTGACGACGCTGTTCGGCTTGCGCATATCACCGAACACCTGCTGGGGCATCGTACTGCACTGTGGTTCTCTAACGACAGGCTGGCGGGCTCCGAGACATTCGGCACGGCGATGAGGAGACGACGACGAGCACCGTGAAGGGATCGACGACGCACAGAGACGAGGAGTCGGGGACTTGACCGTGGTCGCCGGGGTTAGACTGGTGGAGCGAGACAAGGAGCCAGACGTCGATGGTCGGCGATGTCGACGGCCGGACAGGGAGGGAGCTCGAGGAGGCACGGACTGTGGCCATGGCGAGGCGAGTATGGGATGAGCTCGACGAACTGCGACACGAGGAGCGAGGACGTGCGTCCAGCAAGAGGGTGACGCGCGCTGGGATGGGTGCCGAGCAGAGCTTGGGCGCCAAGGAAGGTGAGGCCGTCGGCCTGAGGTGGGGAAGGAGAGGATCGGCTGGCGTTGAAGATGGGCAAAGGGAAGGCGAGTCTGGCGAGTGCACGGCATGGGGAGGTGTGGTCGAGCGCCGATCAAGAGCAGAGGCTCTCCATGGAGAACGACGTGCAGGTGGAGATTGACGTCGAGCTCAGAACTGCTGGAGGGAGATGAGGAGAAGAATTTGCAGCAGCCGAGACAAGAGCTCACGGCAAGGAAATCTATTCCGGGGAGCCGATCGCGAGAGCCAAGGAGAGGTGAGCTTCACCTGGGCACGCACGGTCAGTTGCCGTGACCGAGCAGGGGGTGGAGGAGCGACAGCCACGGGCGAGCGCAGGCAAGCGTGAAAAAAAATCTGCATGCGTGAAAAAATCTATGGCAGCCGAACAGATTCCTTAGCTTGTGCCGGGATAAATAGAAGACCATGAGCGGTGAACGCTAAAGATCCTAGAGGATAATATATCGGCTAGAAAAACAAATCTGAAATTTGGAAGCCGTGGGATTCTAGAGGATAATACATCGACCAGAAAAACAAATCTGAAATTTGGAAGTCGTGGGAAATATCTCTAGCAAAAGATCCGTACCAGGATAAGAACATTAGGGAAACAAACACATGAGAGAGGTAAGGTGAATAATTGAACGACGACAAGAGAAGAATTTTGTTTCCTTTCTTTTAATCAGAGAATACACCACTAACGGAGTTTAAGAGTTAAACAGAGCTAAAATGATCGAATTAAATGATATTTTGATTTTAGGACATAGAGTTGAGGGCCTCACGGATGTATAAAAAAAAGTCGAGCTAAAAACAAGATTGACAATAATATTTAGATAGGACTTGTTACGGTGAATATTCTCAGAGTCAGACAACCTTTTACCAGTTATTTATATCCGAAGATTAAGAACCGGCCAGAAACATACAGACCAAACCCAATCAGATCGACATGGATATTTCATACTATGTCAAATCTAGTTTAAAACAGATAAACCTCATCTGTTCTGAATATTGGGATTTCAATTTAAAACGAGGAGTACACGTGCCAATTTTAAAGCGCTATCGATTAATAGATTATTTTCTCGAATTTTTAAATAGTAAAGCGAATCGGCTAAATTTTGTTTAGATAGCTTTTGTGACTATGCTGGGCAACACGTAAGCGGACTGACTATCGGATACATTATTTGAGACATCACTGGTTTAGTCGAACTCGGATAAAATTTATCCGATGTCAAAACAGAGTTGATTTTATTATTTTACATAGTGTGCCGAAGAATAAATTGGATTATAACTTCGCGCACGATTTTTCTCGGACAACGTGCGATTCAAATTATTTTGCCCCGAACATTTTAGTCGTCGAGTTCAAATTACTTTGTCCGGGATAAAATCATCAAAGTGGGTTGAGCTTCCAAATTCGTATCCGCGCGAGCGATGTATTTTAAATAATCATCGGACGCACCGATTTTCGGAACAACTATGTTCCGAACATCATGAAAATTTAGGAAGAGCTCGGATAAATAAAAACGATGTCGAACTCGCGACAGACGAAACAGATGCGATTTAATTGGGCACAGGCTCGGAAGCTTTCAGAACAATAACGTTCTGAAATTCACGAAAATTTTAGGAGTCTAAATAGACAGAAACAGATGCGATATTAAAATCGCGATAAGTGAAGATGATTAAAATTTAGCATATGTTTTATCCACTGATATTACGTGCTTAAATCCATACTCATTGTCGAGCGGAATATAAACACTAGGGGTGCTACACTGATGCTCGTGGGCGGGAGTATAAATGATAAGCCCCCGCGACCCGCTTCTCCATGCCCCATCCTAGTAGATAGTGTCGTTACCGAGGGCCACCATTGCCGCAAGGGAGAAAAGGATGAGTGATGCCGCCGCAATTGGTTCATGTGTTGGGCAGTGTGGGGTCCTCGGAAGCGGGCTAGTATGCCTCGCCATGTCGTGCGCAACGCATGCGTGGCTTCGATTGGGTGGACTCATGCTCGGAGTACTGAGGAATGGCTCATCAGAGTTATCAAGCCGCCATGGATCCGCTGCCCCTTGTGGGCAGGAGTATTCGACACACCAATCACCGGTAAGGGTGCCCTGCGTAGTTCCTAGATTCTAGCGCTTGCCTCTTCGCTAGTCGTCGGCTGGGGGAAAGCCTCGGGACGCTGGGATGGGTATGCACCGACAATGCCCCGCCGTGTGGAAGGGCCTGCGCCGCCGTCCTCTACTAGGTGTGGAAGACGATGCGTGGGCGCCGTCCGATCTGCGCGGGCGGTCCAGATTAGACCGGACTGATACCTCTTTGTCCCTTTAGTCGTGGGCCGTCCGATCCAAATAGTGCGGGTGAGATTAAATTCAGTAGTGGGTGGGCGTCTAGCCGTTAGATCTGGATCGTGGGGACCGGAGCGCATACCGGTTGGGTGATGTGGCTTTCTAATCCGAGCCCTCAAACGGCGATCCAACGGCTGAATTCTACCCGTACCCCTTTATCTTGGACGATTTGCTAAAGAGACCCTGCCTTTTACAAAAAATCAACCCGCCATCCTGCGCGGTGTTCTCTTTGTCTAGGGAGAACTTCTGGATTTGCCCCCGGGGTTCTCTATAATTAGTACTTGGTACAGAGAACAATGAAAATGGATAATTAATTTCAGAAATAGATTTTTAATGCAAAAATAATTCTAGAAACTTGTGAAATTCATAGTTAATTCATTCTAACTCCAAATTGAGTCATTCCAGTTGGAATAATTTTGTATTAATATTGTTTATCACCTAGTACCTTTGTTTAGCCATGAAACTTGAATTAAATATGTTCATTTGAATTAATCTATTCTAGGTGCTAAATAACTTCAGAAATTCGTAACCCAATATCCGTAACTCTATTTTGATCCATTCTAGTTGCATTAGTCTCACAATAATATTTATTATCATCTGGTAACTTTGTTTTGTCATGAAATATAGGTTAAACTATTGCACTTAGTCTATTCTATATTTAACCATGTGGATCTTCAGAAAACCATAACTTCATAACCGTAACTCCGATTGTAGTGATTCTCGAGCCCACGATCTCGTTACGACACGTAGGATATTCTTATTCAGTTTGTAATTATGTTTGATGTGATGTTAATTTTGTCTATACAATGTTGATTTGTATTGCTACGACTAGAAGTGAGGTCACGAGAATCTGAAGATCATTCTGGTACCTGGAATCTCAAGTCCCAGGCAAGTTGTGCCCTTGATCACTTCTTTTTACCCAGTCATGTTCTGATTAATCATAATGATCTGCATAGGTTAATTTTGATGGGACCCAATAAGTTACCCTAGTTTGACTATCTTTATACCTTGTTCACCACTGAATATTTAGGTAGTACCTGTTATTGCTTTATGTGAATTTGGGTATAGAGATACACATTATTCATGATTATACTTTTGTTATCAGTTGTTATTTACTGTTCATGATAAGATCATTATGTTAATTGGAACATGGAGCGACCACCCGGGAAAACAGTGCTACCACAAGGGTAGTATAGGATGCCCTTGGCTAATTAACTAGGAAAGCTAGTGGATGACTACCTTACCCGAAAGGGGAAAGGGCAGTAGGGGAGTGGTCAGTGTAGGGTGGTCCTTGGGTTGATTTTGCTGCGATGTCGGTCAGGCGAGGGATCCCTGCATTGGAGCTTCCTATAAACTGTAGCGGGTTTTCTGAAGCTAGTGGAACTTTGTAAAGGCCTCGTAGTGTTACCCTGCCTCGCTTCCTTGGTAGAGGTGTATGGGGCCCGTACAACCCCGTGGTAGATGGGTAACATGACTTGTGGGTAAAGATGTGCAACCTTTACAAAGTGTAAAACTGGTATATCAGCTGTGCTCACAATCATGAGCAGCTCGGACCTTCACATGATTAATTTATGGAACTAAATTTAATTTGTCATATGCATTGCATCGCGGGTGCTGGTATTACTTTTGTTCTACTACTTAATTGGGTTGGTATTTACTTATACTTAGTAATTGCTAATAAAATTTTGACCAACTTTAAAAGCAATGCTCAGCTTCAACCATCCTCTTTGGTAAGCCTTACACTTCACGTGAGCTCCCACCTTTGGCGAGTTCATGCACACTATTCCCCACAACTTGTTGAGCTATGAACGTATGTGAGCTCACTCTTGCTGTCTCACACCCCCACAGGTCAAGAACATGTACCACAGGATGAGGCGCATGGAGGATGTTGTGACGATTTCATGAGTGGTCTAGGTCGTTGTCTCCCAGTCAACTTTGGGTTACTGGATCATGTCTTCATATGATGTAATTATTTATTTAGTTTTTACAGAACTCCTATTATATAGTAAAGATGTGATATTCGATCCTGTGCCATGATTCATCATATGTGTGAGACTTGGTCCCAGCACACCTGGCGATTATGTTTGCGCCCGGGTCTTGGTGCCCCAAAACACGGGTGTGACAAGACGGCCATATTGCCGAAGTTTGGTGAAGGAACATCTTCCACTGCTGGGATAGAACAAACTACTCCTGTCGGACTGAGTGCCAAAAAATCTACTGAAGTGCCGAAGGTGCCTGTAGCCGAGCCAGCCGAAGCCAAAGAAGAGGCGGCCAAAAAGCCAGAGCTAGAAAAGGTAATAGTGCCGCCAGAAATCTTGAGCCCACAGGCAGAAGCAGAATTGCCGAAGGTTACAAAGGCTCCCGCCACAACTCCCAAGAGGAGGAGAATGGCCAGCGTGCTAGACGCTGTTATGGAAACAACAAGGGCATTAACTCCTGCTCCTACAAAAAAGGTTGCCGAGGCTGCTACAGCTTGTGCTGAAACCGAAGCTAGGCCCTCAGTGCCCGCAAAAGCAGAGCCTGCCGCGACTAAGCAGAGAGCTGAACAAGAATTTCCGGATACTAGTACGACTGTGAAGAAGGATGTAGCCGAAAAAGCTAAATCTCCTGCTCCCGAAGCACCGTTCGAGAATCTCGACTTTATTGTTCGACATGCTTCGGGAAAAAGACTATCCGAAGAAGAAATTGCAGAAGTTAAACACTATGCCCGGGAATTGAAATACCCGAAGGGGGCTTTAGTGTTCAACGGCACGAACAAGGATGATTTCCTATACTGTCTCCCAGACAACAAAGAAATATCCATTTGCCAGGAGATGGCTAAAAATATGGGATTTCCGAAGCTTGAAGCTGGTCTCTCCGCTATGTCAAAAGATGACCTTGGAGACAGCCTTGCATACAATAGTCTGAAGGTATGAAAGTGATGAACTTAAAAATAGATTATCTTGTCTTGTATTCTCGTGTTAATTTTATCTTCTTGCAGGGCTTAATTCTCCGCAACGCTTTTAGGGCACAAAAGAACGCTGAAGATGAAAGCTGCGTGATAGCCCTCGGCAACCTTCGGTCAGAAGTTATCAAGCTGAGAAATGAAGCCTTGGAGAAGGACAAAATTCTACTTTCATTGGTGGATAGAGTGAAAGAAGATGAATCAAAGTTGAACACTCAATCTGAAACTTATAAAGCCGAAATTGAAGACCTTCAGAAAAAACTTGCTGAAGCTAATGAGAACTTTGCACTTGCAAAAGCTAGCCAAGAAATTAGTGAATGGTCGAAAACTAGACTAGAGAAAAGTGTTGAGGAGCTTCGTGAATCCAAGGAAAGGTGCTTCGATAAATCCTTGGATTGAGTAAGAAAATTGAAAAACAGCTTTGCTAAAGTAGGTGCTTATTCTTCTGAAGAGAATTTTATTCGAGGCGACCTTGAGGGCGTTATTGATTGGATAAGCGGGGAAGCCGAAGCTTTTGAAGAGATCCTGACCGATTGCGGGGACATCTGTGCTTTCACTGGCGCTCGAGGGATTGCGGCAATACTGGAGAAGGGTGGTTGCGACCACGTTAAAGCTGTGGCCCAGACTGAAGCCGCCTTCTCCACAGATGATACGAGAGACCCTTCGTCCGAAGCTACTTTGGTGGGTGGAAAATTTTATTCCGATGTCTGGGTGAACGGTGGCTGGGAATTGGCCAATGAAATCATAAAGAAGAATGAAAAAGAAACCCATGAAGCCCGAGAAGAAGCTAGGCAAGCCGAAGAAGCTGCTGAACACGAAAGGCGTATAGGTATTGTTTTTGAATTTTAGCTTCGGCTTTTATTTTCTGGTTTTGAACTAACAGTTTGCCTATTACAGCTGAACTGTCACCGCTGCCCGAGCGATACAACCACCTAGCCGATCCGGTCATGAAAGAAGCACTGGATATAATGAGCATTGCTAACTCCATCGTCGACGAAGTCATCGACAAGCTGCTGAACGAAGTCGCAGAGAAAATACTTAAGGAAGACTAGATTTTTATTGTAATGATACTATGTAATACTTGGTGTATGGAACAATTAGTCAGACATGTAAATTATTGTAATATATTTCTTTAGAATGCATGAAATTTACGCACATACCGTTTTTGAGCCTTCGGCGAAAAAACACCTTCCCTTCTTTTCATGCTTCGTAAAGAAAGAAGCCTCTTTTTATGTCAAATCCGTTGTGATGAAATTGTATTTTCCAAAGGTTTGCTTCGTGCCTCAGCACATTTTCATTCAACAAAGTATTGCCGAAGATCTGCTTCGTATCCACTCTTTCTACCGTTGATGCGATATGATGTATGATGTAATGTTATGCGGAATGATGTGATGCTATGATGCAATATGATGGTGATGCCGAACACACACACGCTCGTGCCTATACTGGAACACACAAGACTCTACATCCCCTTAGGGACGTCTTTGGAGTCTTTAAGCTCTGCATCCCCTTAGGAACGACTTTGGAGCTTCTTCACCTTCTATTTCGGTGGTATTTAAGCTCTGCATCCCCTTAGGAACGACTTTGGAGCTTCTTCACCTTATATTTCGGTGGTATTTAAGCTCTGCATCCACTTAGGAACGACTTTGGAGCTTCTTCACCTTCTATTTCGGTGGTATTTTGGCTCTGCATTCCCTTAGGAACGACTTTTGAGCTTCGAAAACTTACTCTGCGCTCCCTTAGAAATGACTTTTGAAGCTTCGGAACTTACTCTGCGCTCCCTTAGGAACGACTTTTGTAGCTTCGGAACTTACTCTACGCTCCCTTAGGAACGACTTTTGTATCTTCGGAACTTACTCCGCGATCCTTTAGGAATGACTTTTGTAGCTTTAGAAGTCTGTTTAAGACATATTTTACTCGTTGATATAGGCACAATTATTACATAAAATCGAAATTTAGTCCTTCATGATTTGTTTCTCATACAAAAATTAAAATGGCATAAAAGATAAAGATACATCAAGAATAGGATATTCTTTAATAGATATGCTTGGATTCTGGCACAATGTTGTTGACTGTACGAGCTTTGGATTCCTCCCGAAAATCACGCTGTTGTTGTGCGTGTTGGTGCCCTTCTGGCTGCTGGCTTCGTGTCTGAGTGGGTGGTAATGGTGGTGGTAATGGGAGCTGGGCCTAGGAAGCTTGAGAGTGACTTGCCGAAGCGACAGAGGCCGAAGGTTGTTGATTGCCTACGTACTCTAGTACATAGGGAGAGTAGCATGAAGTTGTGTGTAAGACCTGCTTTGGCTGATTCTGCCACGCCTCAGCTTCGGCAATCTCCTTTTGCTTCTGGATTGTGACTTGGCATGTTCTTGTGGTGTGGCCCTTATCTTCACCACAGAACAGACATATAGCCTTCTAGGCTGATCTCCGTATCTTCCTCCAAAGCCCCTGCCGCCTCTGCCCCTTGGGTCTAGTGGTCTCAAAGAGCTTTGTTGTTGCCCTGAAGATTGGGAGTTGTGTTGTGGCCTTTGAGGCTGGCTTCCTCTGTCATCACTTAGGTTGGAATTGTGGATCGATCTGACATGCCTGGGGTGGATTCTTCCTCCGAAGCCCTGGTCATCTTAGAAAACATGTATGCTTCTTCCCTTCTCTGGCGGAAATCATTATCAGCCCGGATGTATTCATCCATCTTCTGAAGAAGCTTCTCTAGGGTTTGCGGGGGTTTCCTGGCGAAATACTGAGCCGTAGGTCCTGGCCAAAGCCCTTTGATCATGGCTTCAATGACAATTTCATTGGGCACTGTAGGCGCTTGTGCTCTCAGACGCAGGAACCTTCGGACGTATGCCTAGAGGTATTCCTCGTGGTCTTGCGTGCACTCGAACAAAGCCTGAGCAGTGACTGGCTTCGTCTGAAACCCTTGGAAGCTGGTAATTAGCATATCCTTAAGCTTCTGCCATGATGTGATTGTCCCTGGCCGGAGAGAAGAGTACCAAGTTTGTGCGACACTTTTGACTACCATGACGAAGGATTTCGCCATGACTGCAGTGTTGCCCCCATATGAAGATATGGTTGCCTTGTAGCTCATTAGAAACTGCTTCGGGTCTGAGTGCCCATCATACATAGGAAGCTAAGGTGGCTTATATGACAGGGGCCATGGGGTAGCCTGCAATTCTACTGCTAGAGGAGAAGCATCATCAAAAGCAAAATTGCCATGATGGAAATCATCATACCATTCATCATCATTATACGAGTTGTCTTGACGAAGCTCTCTGTGTTGAGGCCTTCGATCTTGGTCATCTTGGGTGAGATGACGCATTTCCTCAGCAGCCTCATCAATCTTCCACTAAAGATCGGCGAGATGAAGCATCTTTTCTTTCTTCTTCTGGACCTGTTGATGAATGGCTTCAAGGTCCCTGATTTCATGGTCCAACTCCTCCTCCTGAGGTGTTGGACTAGTAGCCTTCCTTTTCTGACTCCTGGCTTCACGTAATATATCTTGGTCAACGTCCAGTGGCTGCAACACAGCCCCCGGCCCTGATGACTTCTTCGGCGGCATGATGAAGGTCAGAGCTTGCCGAAGGTGGTCAAGTGAGTTCACCGGAGGTGGGCGCCAATGTTGGTCACTTGTTCTCAAAAGCTATGAATCAAGAACAAGGCAACACAAATATTAATGGTTAAAGACCTTCGTCCTTCGAAGCATTATCTCCCTTAGGATATAATGATCTTTGGACGAAGGTCATGAAGGACATACCTTCTTCATTGCAATATACAGAGATATAAACATGATCGTATGGAACATAGAGAAAATATGAATAGATCATTAGATTATTCATATTATTATTAAATATCTATAAACAAACATCAATGATATTAAATTACATATGTACCTTCGGCTTGATAGAAGGTAAAAATCCAAGAGTGACGTGCAAGTGATTACAAGTCAGCGTGAACAGTACAGTGTTACTATTCATCTATTTATAGGCATAGGACGCAGTCTGAGCAAAATTACATTCATGTCCTTGACATTTACTATTAGTCAAAAGGTAAGCTGTCGAGGACTAAACAGTCTTTTCCCTTTTAGGTCGGTTTTATTATCCACCATTGTGCCAAGCTGAAGCTTCTTCATCCACAGCTTCGGAACTGGTTCATCCTTCTTCCGGATCGTGCCTTTCATACCATGTACACCTTCATCTCAAAGCCGAAGCTTCCTGTGATAGTATATTATACTGGAAAACATGTTAGTTGTGTTGTTGAGGACCTTCGAAAGATGAAGGCCCCCAACAATGTCCATTGGGGATGTGTGTCCTAAGGAATCCGAAGGGCCTCCACAAGCACAAGATCAACCGTCATCTTCCAACCAAGCATCTCCACCAACTCAAGATGAGGAACAGGCTCAAGATGATGAAGATCAGGAGGATGAGCCACCTCAAGAGGAGAACAATGATCAAGGGGGAGATGAAGACAAGGAAGATGATCAAGAAGTACAGGGTCAAAGACCGCCACACCCAAAGTCCACCAAGCAATTCAAAGAGATCACCCAGTGAACTCCATTCTCGGTGACATTCATAATGGGGTAACTACTAGATCTCGAGTTGCTCATTTTGTGAACATTACTCCTTTGTATCCTCTATTGAGCCATACAGGGTGGAGGATGCACTAAAAGATTCAGACTGGGTGCTGGCTATGCAAGAGGAGCTCAACAACTTCACGAGGAATGAGGTGTGGCACTTAGTTCCACGTCCTAACCAAAATGTTGTAGGTACCAAGTGGGTATTCCACAACAAACAAGATGAGCATGGTGTGGTGACAAGGAACAAAGCCCTACTTGTGGCCAAAGGTTATTCACAAGTCGAAGGTTTGGATTTTGATGAAACTTATGCACCCATAGCTAGGCTTGAGTCAATTCTAATATTACTTGCCTATGCTACTTACCATGGCTTTAAGCTTTATCAAATGGACATGAAAAGTGCCTTCCTCAATGGACCAATCAAGGAAGAGGTCTATGTTGAGCAACCTCCTGGCTTTGAAGATAGTGAGTACCCTAACCATGTGTATAAACTCTCAAAGGCTCTTTATTGGCTTAAGCAAGCCACAAGAGCATGGTATGAATGCCTGCGAGATTTTCTTATCACTAATGGCTTCAAAGTCGGAAAAGCCAATCCTACACTCTTTATTAGAACTATTGCAAAAGATTTGTTTGTATGCCAAATTTATGTTGATGATATCATATTTGGGTCTACTAACAAATCTACTTGTGAAGAGTTTAGTAGGATCATGATACAAAAATTCGAGATGTCGATGATGGGGGAGTTGAAGTATTTTCTAGGATTTCAAGTCAAGCAACTCCAGGACGGCACCTTCATCAGCTAAACAAAGTACATTCAAGACATACTTAACAAGTTTGGAATGAAGGATGCCAAACCCATCAAGACACCCATGGGAACCAATGGGCATCTCGACCTCGACATGGGAGGTAAGTCCGTAGATCAAAAGGTATATCAGTCGATGATAGGATCTTTACTCTATTTATGTGCATCTCGACCGAATATTATGCTTTCCGTATGCATGTGTGCAAGGTTCCAAGCCGATCCTAAGGAAATTCACCTTAAGGCCGTGAAAAGAATCATGAGATATTTAGTTTACACTCCTAAGTTTGGACTTTGGTATCCCAAGGGATCCACTTTTGATTTAATAGGATATTCCGATGCTGATTGGGCAGGGTGTAAAATTGATAGAAAGAGCACATCAGGGACTTGTCAGTTTCTGGGGAGATCCCTAGTGTCTTGGGCTTCAAAGAAACAAAACTCAGTAGCTCTTTCCACCGCTGAAGCCGAGTATATTGCCACAGGACATTGTTGTGCGCAATTACTCTGGATGAGGCAAACCCTCAGGGACTATGGTTACAAATTGAGCAAAGTCCCTCTCCTATGTGACAATGAGAGTGCAATCCGCGTGGTGGATAATCCCGTTGAACACAGCTGCACTAAGCACATAGACATTCGGTATCACTTTCTGAGGGATCACCAACAAAGGGGGGATATCAAAAATGCTTATGTTAGCACCAAAGAACAATTAGCCGATATCTTTACCAAGCCTTTAGATGAGAAAACTTTTAGCAAACTCAGGAAAGAGCTAAATATTCTTGATTCTCAGAATTTTGATTTAAACATGCACACATAGCTCATTTATATACCTTTGATCATATCTCTTTCGTTTGGTACAAATGCATATTTCTTATTACTTATGTACCAAGGCTACGACTAACGTGTTTCCAAGTATATTTCTATACTTAGTCGTAGATTGCAAGGGAAATGGAGGCTTCCACTCTAACGGTATCATTATCCTTCGTCGTTACTCCACATCTCTCAGTTGGTATAATCTTCACACATATTTCATTTACCAATGGGGAGAAAGTACTAGGGATCTCAAAGTCTCTATTTTTGGCGATTAATGCCAAAGGGGGAGAAAGTATTAAGCCCAAAGCAAAAGGACCGCACCACCACCATTTTAAAATTTTCAAAATAAAAGATTTAGTTGGTATTCACAAAGGTTTTGTTTTTCCAATTGGTATCTATTAAAACCCTTGAAAACTAAGAGGAGAATTTCATTCAGGGGGAGTTTTGTTTAGTCAAAGGAAAAGCATTTGAAACTGGGGGAAAATTTCAAATCTTGAAAATGCTTCTTGCAACCTTATTCATATACCTTTGACTATTTGCAAAAGACTTTGAAAAAGATTTTCCAAAAAGAGATTTACAAAAACAAAACAAGTGGTGCAAATGTGGTCCAAAATGTTAAACAAAAGAAAGCAATCCATGCATATCTAGTAAAATTATAAATTGGTTTAATTCCAAGTAACCTATGCACTTACATTATGCAAAGGAGTTCAATTCTGCACTTATATATTTGCTTTGGTTTGTGTTGGCATCAATCACCAAAAAGGGGAGAGATTGAAAGGGAAATAGGGTTAACCTTTTCCGAGTAATTAATTTTGGTGGTTGAATGCCCAACACAAATGTTGGAGTAACTAGTTTCCTCTAGAGTATATGTTCTACAGGTGCATAAAGGTTCAACACAAACCAATAAAAGATTCAAAATAGGGTTCAAATACAAAGGAGCAAGAAACTGAGTGTGTCCTGGTCTGGCGCACCGGACTGTCCGGTGCACCAGGACCGTACAGTCTCAAACTCGCCACTCTCAAGTTTCTCAGGGCGCGCTCCACTATAATTCACCGGACTGTCCGATGTGCCACCGGACTGTCTGGTGCACCAGCGGAGCAACGGCTACTTTGCGCAACGGTCGCCTGGAAAAGCTGAAGATTCAGATGAACAGTGCGCGGCAGAGCAGAGCCGCCCGTCAGAGGCGCACCGGACACTACACAATGCCTGTCCGGTACGACACCAGACTGTCCGGTGCCACTAGAGGACAAAGCCTCCAACGGTCAGAAGCTCTAGAACCCTAACAGTTGGGTGACGTGGCTGGCACACCGGAAAGTGTCCGGTGGCGCACCGAACTGTCCGGTGCGCCCATCGACAGCAGCCACCCCCAACGGCTATTTGGTGGTTGAGGGCTATAAATACCCCCCAACCACCACCACTCCAAGCATCCAAGTTTCCAGCACTTCACATTCAATACAAGAGCTAATGCATTCACTCCTAGACACATTTTCAATAGAATCAAAGCCTCTGCAAGTCCCAAATACACTCCACTCACCTAGTGACTTGAGAGAGAGTTTGTTCGTGTTCTTTGAGCTCTTGTTCCTTGGATCGCTTTCTTCCTTCCTCATTCTTGTTCCCAAGTAAATTGTAATCAAAGCAAGCGACACCAAGTGTGGAGCCATTGGCAATTTTGCCATTATTATTTGTGGGCTTCGCCAGTATGCCATCGGACCCACAAATCATAGACACAGACGGTCCCACCAGTCATAGACACGGGATGGCATAATAACAGGCAGCCAAAATTGAGAGTGGCAAAATAGCAAATTTCTCACCAAGTGTGTGGTGGTCCTTCTGGGGTCTAAGTGACCCGTTTGATTAAGGTGAAAGCTCACTCGGTCTAGGTGACCGTTTGAGAGAGGGAAAGGGTTGAAAGAGACCCGGTCTTTGAGACCACCTCAACAGGGACTAGGTTCTTTAGAACCAAACCTCGGTAAAACAAATCACCGTGTTAATCCGCTTTATTTCTTGGTTGATTTGTTTTCCCCTCTCTTTCAGACTCGGATTTAATTCTAACGCTAACCCCGACTTGTAGTGTGTGCTTAAGTTTATAATTTTCAGATTCCACCTATTCACCCCCTCTAGGCGACTTTCAATATTAAAGTCACAAAGTTAACCATCTAATTACTATTAGGGTTTCCCTTTTATTTTCCTATTAATAAACAAGCCACCACTTAAACTAAACTATAGTCTACAAATTCTCATGGGCCTGCGAGCGAAACTGAGGGACGACGGGTTGAATCTCGAACGCACGATTGCGAACGAATGACCACGATTAGATCTGAGCGCGAGCGCGAGTGCGGGCGCGCGGGCGAGCACTGACAAGCGGGCCAGGGGTGTCAATGACCGGGGATTGGCAACGGGCTGACCAGCCGGGCCCTGTGCTAGGGGACGCAAACACTAACAGGCGGGGCCTAGGGGCAGAGCGCGCATACACGGTTGATATCCGCAGATCCGAACCGTTGGATCTGGGATGGAAAACTGTGATGGGGTGCGTGGGGTTTGCAGCTCAGTGACCGGCGTTGCTCTCTCCACGGCGGCGAAGTCATCGGAGACGAGGCAGACGCGGTCGCGGGTGAATCTAGGGTCGCCGGAGACGAGGCAGACACGGTCGCTTAGAAGGTCCTGCGAACTCATTAGTGGGACTCTGGCCGCGAGAACGAGATGGGAGACAGGAGAATGGCAAAGGAAGGTGCTCCGGGTAGGTCGGGCGACTCCGGCAAGGAATTCTGGCCACGAGGAAGGGGGTTTCGGGCGCGCTAGGGCTTGTACTGGCTTCGGCATGGTAAGGGGATCTCTACTGACGAACGCAGGGGCACGGAGCGAGGCTAAATCGACCGGTCTTCGCGCGAGCGCGACGAACTGGTGCGGCCAAACTCCGATGAGGCCGAAAATAGATAAAGCAGGCGAAATTAAGATAAACTGGACATGGCAGCAAGTTCCTCACCTTGGGGCGGAGCTCGGTTGGCTTGGCGCGACTTCTGGCGGGCTGGACAGCCGACAGCGCGACCGCGGATCTCTGGCGAGCATGTGCGAAATGAGGCAGGGAGAGAGAGCGGGTGTGGGCAGGGTTTAAAAGGGAGCTGGGGCGCGTGGGAAGGTGACATGGGTAGTCTCCACGACGAACGTGCGGATGTGGGTTAGCACCGGTTGCAGGGAAGACGGAACCGACAGGGCTGGCCCACCGTGCAGCGAGTGAGAGAGAGAGAGCGGGACGAGCGGTTCGCGGTGTAAACGAGGCGGGCCCGCAGCGTAGAGAGAGTGGGCATTCGCACGTGAGGGAAACAACAGAAACAGATTGGCCCCACCGGGTAGAGGGAGAGAGAGAGCGTGCGCGGACGCGGGCCGTCGGTGGGCGTGCGCGCGTGGCCTGGCTGAGCTGGACTAGGCTTAACGGGCCGAATTTCGTTTTTCTTTTTCTCCCAAATTTCAAAAGGCTTTTTTTATATTTTCTCTATGGATTTCAAATCATATTCAAACCAAATTCAAATTCAAACAATTTCAAACCTGTGCATCAAACAAAAGAATAATTTAGGCTCAGCATGATGCAACATTTCATGACTCACATAAGTTTTGATAAAATAAATAGTTAATCCCTCACCTAATTGACATAACTGTAATCAAAAGGAAGAGAGAGGAAGTCTAGAGATAGAAAGAGACAAGAGGTAACACCTGAATTTGGTAGGCATTTAGAGAAGAAATTTTATACCCCCAAATTTAGGGTGTTACATTGATCCCTCCGCCCCAAAGCCTTCGCTTGATTGAGGTAGACTCCGCTCTCCAGCTGTCGCGACATATTCTGTTCACATTAAAAATGAACCGAGCGAGGGGGTGGGGGGCTTCGCTCCAACATACCACAAAAGTAAAATCTTATGTTTTACCTTAGCCTCCATCCGATCCACAACCAATGTTTTAAGTCTCCAAGAGTTTCTATTAAGCTCTTCTCTTTGTGGTCCAACTGTCGGGTACCGTAATTAGGGGTACCCCCAACACTCCTAAAACATGGCTGGTAACCACCATCAGCACAAACCGCAAAGACTGATGGGCGCGGTTCAGGTCAAGGCCTCGTCTACCAAGGGACGCGATCCCGCCTCGCCCGAGCCTGGCCTCGGGCAGGAACAGTAGTCCCGGACGAATTCACGCCTCGCCCGAGGGCCTCCTCAAGTGACGGGCGCACCCTCGACTCGCCTAAAGTCCA
This sequence comes from Zea mays, assembly GCF_902167145.1. NCBI lineage: Eukaryota > Viridiplantae > Streptophyta > Magnoliopsida > Poales > Poaceae > Zea > Zea mays. The sequence continues at coordinate 67,018,750 of NC_050105.1, forward strand.
ACTCGGGCAGGCTTCGTTGTGAAGCAACCTTGGCCAAATCGCCTCACCAACCGATCGTATCGCAGGCACATTCAATGCGAGGATCGCCTGACACCTTATCCTGACACACGTGCCTCAGTCGGCAAGGTCGAAGTGACCGCAGTCACTTCGCCCTTCCACTGACCGACCTAACAGGAAAACAGCGCCGCTCGCCCCACTCCGACTGCTGTGCCACCCACCAGGGTGAGGCTGACAACAGCCAAGTTCAGCCTCGGCCTCGGGAGGAGGTCTCCGCCTCGCCCGGCCCCAGGGCTCGGCCTCAACCTCGGCCTCGGAAGGTGGTCTCCGCCTCGCCCAACCCCAGGGCTCGGCCTCAACCTCAGCCTCGAGAGGAATCGCGTCCTCGCCCGACCCCGGCCTCGGCCTCAGGAGGAGTCTCCGCCTCGCCCGACCTTGGGCTCGGACCGATCGCGCCACGGGGGATACATCATTACCCTACCCCTAGCTAGCTTATGCTACGGGGGAACAAGACCGGCGTCCCATCTGGCTTGCCCCGGTAACAAGTAATGATGGCTCCCCGTGTGCGACCATGACGACGGTGGTTCTCAGCCCCCTACGGAAGCAAGGAGACGTCAGCAAGATCCTAGCAGCATCGACAGTTGTGCTTCTACAGGGCTCAGGCACTCCTCCGACGGCCACGTTACCACGTACACAGGGCTCTAGCACCTCTCCGACAGCCACGTTGGCATGTACATAGGGCTCAGGCACCTCTCTGCCAGACACGTTAGTGCCTAGCTACACCCCCATTGTACACCTGGACCCTCTCTTTGCATCTATAAAAGGAGGTCTAGGTCCTTCATGTAAGAGGGTCGCGCGGGGGAACGAGCTGACGAACAGGCTCACTCTCTCTCCCTCGCGAACGCTTGTAACCCCTACTACGAGCACACCCCCTGGTGCGAGATAACACGAGCTGTGCTTTCCCCTTGTGTTCCATCTTGCGCCAACCCATCTGGGCTGGGACACGCAGCGACAAATTTACTCGTCGGTCCAGGGAACCCCTGGGGTCGAAACGCCGACAGTTGGCACACCAGGTAGGGGCCTGCTGCGTGTTAACGAACAACTTCCCGTTGAGTTCCAGATGGGTAGTCTTTAGCAACCTCTTCAGCCCGGGACGGTGCTCCGCTTCGGGAGTCTCGAGTTCATGTCCCTCGACGGCAGCTACAACATGGTACTCCTCCCCCCACAGCGTGACGGCAACCACGATGGTCATCAGCTCGCCCGGCGGCGGCGAACTCGACGATGTCTCCCCCCCATGGCGGAAGAGCAGCATCCGGGTTTGTCCTGCCACCCTCCTCGTCGCAGGAGGAGGAGGCGGGGCAACCGTGGCCAGGCAGGAGGCAGCACCACGTCAGCTGTCGAGCGAGTCGGCAACGCCGGCACCCCAGCGGGGGACATGTCGTGCGTTGTCCTCGCACCTGAGACAACGACGGATGTCGTTTCCCCGCAACGTGCCAACCCCAAGTGAACAGATGACGCCAGCACACTCGTGAAGGGCTTGCTGGGCGTTAGCCTCGTACCTAAGATAACGGTGCAGTCCGTCCCCGACGTGACTTCGTCACTGTCCATCGATCAAGAGGTACCGTCCGTTTTCCACCCTGTGCCTTTTAGATTCAGCTTCAATCCACCAAGCGACCCCGCTTCGGTGAGCGCCTTCGTAAAGGCATACCCTAACCTTCCGGGGTACTACATGTGGTCATCTTGGGACCGACTGACGACCGTCTCAACCTACAGGCCCTCGAGTTCCGAGGAAGAGGATGAGCCCGACTCTGGTTGGGATTTCTCCGGGCTCGGTAATCCCAGTGCCATGCGAGACTTCATGACCGCATGTGACTACTGCCTCTCCGATTGCTCCGATGATGGCCACAGCCTTGACGACGAGGGTTGTGGCCCAAGTCGCGAATGTTTCCACGTCGATCTAGGGGGTCACGACGAAGGCAACCACCTCAGTATGCCAGAGGATGACGATCCCTCTGGGCCTGCGCCTCACGTTGACATCCTGCGGGAGCTAGCTGTGGTCCCAGTCCCTGCGGGGGGTCAGGACACATAGCTCGAGCAAATCCGAGAGATGCAGGCCAAGCTCGACGAGGAAGTAGGGCAACTTGTGCAGCTCCGACAAAAAATTGAGCAGGAGTGGGCAGGCCGAGCACTCGCCGGAGAAGCGCATCATCAGTCCCAGGACGTCCAGCGCCGTATCGTTGACAATGCCAGGGCAAGGCTGCCCCCGGCCTCTAGCGGGGTCAGCCAGAATCTGGCTGCAGCGGCGATACTACTCCGAGCAATGCCGGAGCCATCCACCACCGAGGGGCGGCGTATCCAGGGAGAACTCAAGAATCTCCTGGAGGATGCCGCGGTCCGACGAGCCGAAAGCTCTGCCTCCCGAAGGCAAGGGTACCCCCCGGAGCATCGCGCAACAACTTCCCGACTCATGCGGGAGGCCTCCGCCTACACCGGGCGCACGCGGGATGCAACGCCTGCAGCCCCGGGTCGCCTCGGCAACGAGCACCGCCGCCGCGACCGTCGAGCCCACCTCGACGAGAAGGTGCGCCGAGGCTACCACCCCAGGCGTGGGGGACGCTACGACAGCGAGGAGGATCGGAGCCCCTCGCCCGAACCACCAGGTCCCCAAGCCTTCAGCCGGGCCATACGACGGGCGCCGTTCCCGACCCGGTTCCGAGCCCCGACTACCAACACCAAGTACTCGGGGGAAACAAGGCCGGAGTTGTGGATTGCGGACTACCGGCTGGCCTGCCAGCTAGAAAGAACGGACGACGACAACCTGATCATTCGCAACCTCCCCCTGTTCCTCTCCGACGCTACCGTGGCCTGGTTGGAGCATCTGCCTCCTGCGCAGATCTCCAACTGGGACGACCTGGTCAAGGCTTTCGCTGGAAAATTCCAGGGCACGTACGTGCGCCCTAGGAACTCTTGGGACCTTCGAAGCTACCGCCAGCAGCCAGGGGAATCCCTGCGAGAGTACATCCGGCGGTTTTCGAAGCAGCGCACCGAGCTGCCCAACATCACCAACTCGGATGTCATCGGGGCGTTCCTCGCCGACACCACTTGCCGCGACTTGGTGAGCAAACTGGGCCGCAAGACTCCCACCAAGGCAAGCGAGTTGATGGACATCGCCACCATGTTCGCCTCTGGTCAGGAGGCGGTCGAAGCCATCTTCCGGAAGGACAAGCAGCCTCAGGGACGGCAGCAGAAAGACGTCCCCGAGGCGTCCGCCCAGCAGGGCACAAAGAAGAAGGCCAAGAAGAAGGCGCAAGCAAAGCGCGACACCGCTGACGTGGATCTCGTCGCTACTGTCGAGCATAGGAACCCACGGAAGCCTCCCGGAGGGGCCAACCTGTTCGACAAAATGCTCAAGGAGTCGTGCCCCTACCACCAGGGTCCCGTCAAGCACACCCTTGAGGAATGCGTCATGCTTCGGCGCTACTTCCATAAGGCTGGGCCATTGGCGGGAGATGGCAAAGGCCAAGACAACAACAAGAAAGAGGGCGACAAGGAAGAGGAGTTCCCCGAGGTCCACAGCTGCTTCATGATCTACGGTTCCTTACAAACGCGCCCATCTTGGTGCCCCCCGCTGCGAGAGAAGCCCTCTTGATCTACGTAGCCGCAACCACTCAGGTGGCCAGCGCCGCGATCGTAGTCGAGAGACGAGAAGAAGGGCATGCACTGCTCGTCTAGAGGCCGGTCTACTTCATCAGTGAAGTGCTATCCAAGACCAAGATCCGCTACCCGCAAATTCAGAAGCTACTATACGCAGTAATTCTGGCGCGGCGAAAGTTGCGACACTACTTTGAGTCTCATCCGGTGACTGGTGTCATCCTTCCCCCTGGGGGAGATCATCCAGTGCTGAGAGGCCTCGGGTAGGATAGCAAAGTGGGCAGTGGAGCTCATGGGCGAGACAATCTCGTTCGCTCCTCGGAAGGCCATAAAGTCCCAAGTCTTGGCGAACTTCGTGGCTGAATGGGTCGACACCCAATTGCCAACAACTCCGATCCAACCGGAACTTTGGACCATGTACTTCGATGGGTCGCTGATGAAAACGGGAGCAGGTGCTGGACTGCTTTTCATCTCACCCCTCGGGAAACATCTCCGCTACGTGCTGCGCCTCCATTTCTTGGCGTCAAACAACATGGCCGAGTACGAGGCTCTGGTTAATGGGTTGCGCATCGCCATCGAGCTAGGGGTTCGATGCCTCGACGCTCGTGGCGACTCGCAGCTTGTCACTGACCAAGTCATGAAGAACTCCCACTGCCGCGACCCGAAGATGGAGGCCTACTGCGACGAAGTTCGACGCCTGGAAGACAAGTTCTACGGGCTGGAGCCCAACCATATCGCTCGACGGTACAATGAGACGGCGGATGAGCTAGCTAAAATAGCCTCGGGGCGAACAACGGTTCCCCCGGACGTCTTCTCCAGAGACATACATCAACCCTCCGTCAAGATCGACGACACGCCCGAGCCCTAGGAGGCCTCGGCCCAGCCCAAGGTATCCTCGGCCGCCGAGGGTGAGGCCTTGCGCATCGAGGGGGAGCGGAATGGGGTTGCGCCAAACCGAAACTGGCAGACCCCGTACCTGGAATATCTCCACCGAGGAGAGCTACCCCTCTACAAGGCCGAAGCTCAGCGACTGGCGCGGCGCGCCAAGTCGTTTGTCTTACTGGGTGATGAAAAGGAGCTCTACCACCACAGCCCCTCAGGCATTCTCCAACGATGCATATCCGTCACCGAAGGACAGGAGCTATTGCAAGAAATAAACTCGGGGGCTTGCGGTCACCACGCAGCACCTCGAGCCCTCGTGGGAAACGCCTTCCGACAAGGTTTCTACTGGCCGATGCCACTAGGATTGTACGCTCCTGCCAAGGGTGTCAATTCTACGCAAGACAGACGCACCTGACCGCTCAGGCCCTGCAGACAATACCCATCACTTGGCCGTTTGCTGTGTGGGGTCTGGACCTCGTCGGTCCCTTGCAGAAGGCACCCAGAGGCTTCTCGCACCTACTGGTCGCCATCAACAAATTCTCCAAGTGGATCGAGGTTTGACCCCTAAGCAGCATCAGGTCCGAGCAGGAGGTGGCGTTCTTCACAAACATCATCCATCGCTTTGGGGTCCCAAACTCCATCATCACCGACAATGGCACGCAGTTCACTGGGAAGAAGTTCCTGGACTTCTGCGAGGACCACCACATCCGTGTGGACTGGGCCGCCGTAGCTCACCCCATGACGAATGGGCAGGTGGAGCGTGCCAACGGTATGATTTTGCAGGGACTTAAACCGAGGATCTACAACAACCTCAACAAATTTGGCAAGCAGTGGATGAAGGAGCTACCCTCGGTGGTCTGGAGTCTGAGGACGACGCCAAGCCGAGCCATGGGTTTCTCGCCGTTATTTCTAGTCTATGGGGCCGAGGCTATCTTACCCACAGACTTAGAATACGGTTCGCGAGGACAAAGGCGTACGACGACCGAAGCAACCAGACCAGCCGAGAAGACTCACTGGACCAGCTCGAAGAAGCTTGGAACGTGGCCCTACTACACTCGGTGTGGTATCAGCAGTCTCTACGACGCTACCACGCCCGAGGGGTCCGACCCCGAGGCTTCCAGGTGGGAGACTTGGTACTTCGGCTACGGCAGGACACCCGAGGACACCACAAGCTTACTCCTCCCTGGGAAGGGCCGTTCATCATCGCCAAGATTTTGAAGCCCGGGACATACCAGCTGGCCAACGATCAAGGCGAGGTCTACAACAACGCTTGGAACATCCAACAGCTACGTCGCTTCTACCCTTAAGATGTTTCAAGTCATTCATATACCTCATTCTCTTTATATACATAAATAAAGTCTAACTGTCAAGGAAGGGTCAGCCTTGCCTCGGCAAAGCCCGACCCCCCCTCGGGGGCTAGAAGGGGGGAGCCCCCTCTGCGTCAAAATTTTCCTCGGAAAAAATCTTTTGCCAGAACGTCTTTCGCGCTTTTCGACTGCTTCGATAGTGGGATCCTGAAAACGATGAGAGTACACGTAAGCGGCAAGGCCGACCGAGCCGAGGGACTCCTACGCCTCCGGGATACGGATACCTCACTCATCACCTTCCGCGATAAGTAACTCACGCTCGGATAAGCGATTCTGCTACCGAACAAGTCCTAATGCTCGAAAACTTTTCTGCCAGAACGATTTTCATGCCTTCTCGACTATATCGATAACAGAATCCTGCAAACGAGTGAGAGTGCACGTAAGCGGCAAGGCCGACCGAGCCGAGGGACTCCTACGCCTCCGGGATACGGATACCTCACTCATCACCTTCCGTGAAAAGTAACTCTCGCTCGGATAAGCGATTCTGCTACCGACGAACAAGTCCTGATACTCGAAACAAGAGGAAAGGCAACACAGCTTTATAACACGACAATAAGATGTTTAGGCCTCGGCGACTGCGAAAAACATACGCATACTACAGACAAACTGTTCCCGCAGGTTCAGACATCGGCAGAGGGAGCAGCGGCACCCTCGGCGTCGTTTCCACCTTCGGCGGAATCTGGCCCGGCCTCAGACGGTGACACGGGCGAAAGGATCTCCACCTCGAAGGAGGACGCCAGCACCGCGCTCGGGCCCTCACGGTCAGGTTCTCCGCAAGGGTTCCGGCCCGAGCGGACGCCTCGGCTGGCCGCTCCGTAGCCTCAGCCAGCTGTCCCTCGAGGACCTCAGCCCGGCTCACGGCCTCGGCAGCATGACTCCGAGGTTGGTCCCGCTCACGGATGACCTGGCCAAGCTCCAGCCGCCACTGCTGCACCTCCTCGGCCTGGGAAGCCACATGCTCCCGGGCCGACGAAGCCTCTTTTCGAGCCGACTCCGCCTCTGTCCACGCCAACACCGCTGCCTCCGGCTCTGGCTCATCGCAGAGCGGCCGAAGGTTCTAAAACTGAGCAAGAGAGGCCTTGAATGTCAAGGCCGACCGAGCCGAGGAACTCCTACGCCTCCAGGATACGGATACCTCACTCATCACCTTTCGCGCAGGGCAACTCACACTCGGTTAAGCGGTTCAGCTAGCCGACAGGCGAGTCCTAGTACTCGAAATGAGGAAGAAACACGGTATTACACTCAAATACCCAAATGTTCAGGCCTCGACAGCCACAATGAACAAACACCCATACTCAGGGTGCCATTACAAACGGAACTCTGGTTCCACTCCCGCGGGTATGAACAACCTCTACACTCGAGGGCCTACGGGACAACAAACTCCGGGTGGCTTGTCGGCGACCGCTCCATCAGCAGCGCGGCAACGACCTCCATCTCAGGTGGCTAGACAGCAGCAGCGATGGCCCCAGGGCAAACGCTACCGCTGGAAGGCCCTCGTTCACGTCCCCTCACGGGGGACGAGAACCAGCCATTAAAGCCAAAGAACCGGAGGCCTGGAGCGCAGGTGGCACTAACGGTCTCGTCAGCAGGGGCAACCGCTTCAGCAGAAGCAACCTCCTCTGGCGACCACCACCTCAGCACCGACGACAGCGGCCACCTGCCCACCAGCACCGCACTAGCGAGCGGCGGCCGCCCCAAAGCGCACCGGCAGGTCCTCACTCCTGTTCTCGCCACGAGAACGAGAACGAGGTCGTCCTAGAACACGAGTACCGCCCTCACGGCGTACGACGTGTTGTGGAGCCGACGGCGTAGGGAGGACCTGGACGTAGCTGGCCCGCGCGCGGCACGACTGTCGCCCGGTTGGAGGACGGACAGTTGCACCCTGTTCAGGAAGCAGCAGTTTGCCTTCCCCCGCATGGCTGGAGGACGCCTCCTCCGCAGAGCTGGAGTATGCCCTTTTCCCCTGAATGCCGGAGGAAGAAGCGGTGTCGCTAGCCCACGCGGAGGCAGGGCCCAACTTGGTGCGCCCCCTCCCCAGCCCGGATGATGAACATCCTTGAAGCTGAGGGCGGGGCAGAGGCCGCAGCCCGGCTTGCTTCTCCCCACCACCGAACTGGTAGTCATCATCCTAGATGACCATTGGTGGGGGAATGCAGCCGTGCAGCATGATGAAAATCCTTGAAGTCGAGCGATGGCTGAAGGGCGCCAACCCCCGCGAGGTCGTGCTCCTCCAATAGCAGCAAGACGAAGGCAGCGCGGGTGCTCCCCATTCGAGGGCTCGGAAGGTGGAAGGGCGCGATGCATAAGGGGAGTGCGAAGGCATGGCTACCGCCGGGGGGACCGATCCCTTTTCGAAGGTGGCTCTCCCCACTCGCATCCTCAAGCGTCACGGGCGAAGTCTTCACCGACGTGCTCCAGGGTCCTCCCCCTATGACACGGGGGCTGGGTCCCACACGTCTTGCAAGCTGACCCGAAACGGAAGAAGCCAAACCGCCGCACGCGGAGCGTGTAACCACCCCGCGATTACAAGCACTCCTCCATCCTCACCGAAACTAGCGGTCGAAAGGGCGGACCGCCATGCAGGTGGCGTGCAACCGCACCGCGGGGGCGCACCCCTTCGGCTTCGTCGCATCCAGCATGGAGGCCCAGGCCCACACGTCATGTAACCGGTGCGCCGGTTACTACGTGCAAGAAACCGCACTGCCACTTGCGCCAATGCCATGCCTCCTCGACTGCGGAACCAGTGCCGCGACTCGAGGCAGCCCTGCGCATGACCCAACAGTGCCAATCGAGCACAACGATCACGGGTCAATCAGCCGCAGGAGGAGGTACGATGGTTGATGTGGCCAAAAGTGGACCGGCAGTAATGGCGGCAGCAGACAAGCGGAAGCAGCGGTCAAATCGCCTGCAGGCTCGCGTCCTCTCCTGAAGCGGCAGGGGAGCCCTCTCCCACGGCGTGAAGACGGCGTGCCCGTGTTTCGTTCCTCGAACGACTCGCGCACGCGCAACGGCCGCCCCATGAATCGCCCGTCCCGTCGCATTAACTCCTCGGCAGGGCGAGCGACACCTTTTGGCAGGCGAAGCGGGCGTCATTTCACCTCCGCCATGATGACCGCGTCAAAAAAAGGTGCGCCTCACCGTTTAAATTCATATTCTTTTCCTCTTCCCCTTTCTCTCTCATGCTACAGGGACCGGGAAAGGGGATATTTCGAAAGGGATCCTTCTCCGCGAAGGAAGCGGGCCTCGAGCCCTCCTACTGATCAGGGGTTCGAAGGCTAGCCCCTCGGAAGGGTTCGACAGCCGCCCCAGAGCACTCGGGCTTCAAGCTCATTACTGATCAGGGGTTCGAAGGATGGCCCCTCGCAAGGGTTCGACAGCCGCCCCAGAGCACTCGGGCTTCAAGCTCATTACTGATCAGGGGTTCGAAGGCTGGCCCCTCGGAAGGGTTCGACAGCCGCCTCAGAGCACTCGGGCTCCGCGCCCACTATTGATCAAGGGTTCGAAGGCTGGCCCCTCGGAAGGATTCGACAGCCTCCCCAGAGCACGCAGAGTGAGGGATGACTCTGGGTACATCCGTTACATGGCCGAGGCTTGGGCTACGCTCCCGAGGTACCCTAGGACATTTCCGAGACCAGCAGGAGCGATTTTGTAACGGAATCCCACTAGAGGGAGGCATCGAGCCCTCGGACCCTATCAAACGGGTCTGGGTCTGGCAAATCACCTACAGGTACTTTTGGAGCGCGCCTCTAGGCCACTAGCCGACCCTTATCGAACGGGGCACGGGCGTCCACTCGAATCACCCGTTAGCAACTCACTGGAGACACCATGTTCGGCGCCCTCCAAGGGCAACATGGCGCTTCCCCCCCCCTTCTTCCTTGCGGAAAGGCGACGAAGGGGCGTATAATAAAAGTCGAGACAGTCCTTGATCGTCCTCTCGCTCCGTGCAGAGGTTTGGGGGCTGCTCTCGCAACCCGGCTACGGCCAAACCGTTAACAGCGTCAACAAACCAGCCTAAAAACTCGGAACCTGACCATGCACCCGGGCTACAATCAGGTCGCATGAGGGAACAACCAGGCCGGCCAGGGCATCACGAAAGGCATTAAGACCTCAGAGGAGTCAAACCACTCCTCCGAGGCCTCGGGCGCTACACCCGGCGGGTGCGCTCGCGCGCACCCATCGGAACAAAGTATAACCGAGAAAGGCCGGTCCCCACGCAAAAAAGTGCGGCAAAGCCTCCAAGCGAGTACCAACACTCCCTTTGAGGCTCGGGGGCTACTGTCGGGTACCGTAATTAGGGGTACCCCCAACACTCCTAAAACACGGTTGGTAACCACCATCAGCACAAACCGCAAAGACTGATGGACGCGGTTCAGGTCAAGGCCTCGTCTACCAAGGGACGCAATCCCGCCTCGCCCGAGCCCGGCCTCGGGCGGGAACAGTAGTCCTGGACGAATTCACGCCTTGCCCGAGGGCCTCCTCAAGCGACGGGCGCACCCTCGACTCGCCCGAAGCCCAGCTCGGGCAGGCTTCATTGTGAAGCAACCTTGGCCAAATCGCATCACCAACCGACCGTATCGTAGGCGCATTCAATGCGAGGATCGCCTGACACCTTATCCTGACACACGTGCCTCAGTCGGCAAGGTCGAAGTGACCGTATTCACTTCGCCCTTCCACTGACCGACCTGACAGGAAAACAGCGCCGCTCGCCCCACTCCGACTGCTGTGCCACCCACCAGGGTGAGGCTGACAACAGCCAAGTTCAGCCTCGGGCGCAACAGGAAGCTCCGCCTCGCCCGACCTTAGGCCTCGGCTCGGGAGGAGGTCTCCGCCTCGCTTGGCCCCAGGGCTCGGCCTCAACCTCGGCCTCGGAAGGTGGTCTCCGCCTCGCCCGACCCCACGGCTCGGCCTTAACCTCGGCCTCTGGAGGAATCGCGTCCTCGCCCGACCCCAGCCTCGGCCTCAGGAGGAGTCTCCGCCTCGCCCGACCTTGGGCTCGGACCAACCGTGCCACGGGGGATACATCATTACCCCTACCCCTAGCTAGCTCAGGCTACGGGGGAACAAGACTGGCGTCCCATCTGGCTCGCCCCGGTAACAAGTAATGATGGCTCCCCGCGTGCGACCATGATGATGATGGTTCTCAGCCCCCTCCGGAAGCAAGGAGACGTCAGCAAGATCCCAGCAGCATCGACTGCTGTGCTTCTATAGGGCTCAGGCACTCCTCCGACGGCCACGTTACCGCGTACACAGAGCTCTAGCACCTCTCCGACAGCCACGTTGGCATGTACACAGGGCTCAGGCACCTCTCTGCCAGACACGTTAGCGCCTAGCTACATCCCCCATTGTACACCTGGACCCTCTCCTTGCATCTATAAAAGGGAGGTCCAGGGCCTTCATGCGAGAGGGTCGCGCGGGGAACGAGATGACGAACAGGCTCACTCTCTCTCCCTCGCGAACGCTTGTAACCCCTACTACGAGCACACACCCTGGTGCGAGATAACACGAGCCGCGCTTTCTCCTTGTGTTCCATCTTGCGCTAACCCATCTGGGCTGGGACACGCAGCGACAAATTTACTCGTCGGTCCAGGGACCCCCCGGGGTCGAAATGCCGACACTTCATTCTTATTTCTCCAAGAATCTATTAGTACACATGTGGTTGTTATTAATTACCAAAACATCACTTAGGGGCCTAGATGCTTCACACACAGTCACCCCCTCATGAGGTGCCTTTTTTTGCCACCCACTTCCTCATTGATCTCCTCTAAGGCGTCCTCTGGGTATGGCCCGTAAGGCAACTCGTTAAGTTCGAAAACCTGGTTTAGTTGAATGTTGGATTTCCGAATATCCCAACTCTTAGGCATCTTGGTATTTGTAGAGTACCTGAAGATTATTTTCATAGTCTCAGCCTTCACTTCACACCCAAATACACAAGCATCATGCCCACACAATTCAACAATGAAGGCTAGGCCTCGAACTACTGACTTTTCTTTAAATGGCATCGACTACAACTCAACGGTACCCACATCCCAACCATGGCTCAGCGGTCATACACCACATGCCACGAACTCTTTGACTAGATTACGGACGCTGCTCAGCCTACGTCCCACTTTAGGGCAACTGCACCAGCATCTCCCTTCTTGACCTTGAAGCGGGGAAAGGTCACAAAATGATGCAAACACATCTCACTCGGAGGCACCTTCGCAACCCCTCCTAAGTCTCACCCATCTTTACATAAAACCAAAAACAATCTAGTTATCCCACTAATTCTTAGCACACGGGACGAGCTCCACCACCTCACATCCAAAGTCTTCCCCTCTTCAGTGTGAATGTTGAAAGTCGCCTAGAGGGAGGGTGAATAGGCGAAACCTGAAATTCAAGTCCGAAGAGAGGGGAAAACAAATCACACAAGAATCAAGGCGAGTGAACACGATGATTTGTTTTACCGAGGTTCGATTCCAAAGAACCTAGTCTCCGTTGAGGAGGTCACAAAGACCGGGTCTATTTCAACCCTTTCCCTCTCTCAAACGGTCACTTAGACCGAGTGAGCCTTTTCCTTAATCTCACGGGTCACTTAGACCTCGTAAGGACCACCACACACTTAGGTGTCTCTTGCTTCGATTACAAGTCACTTGAGAAATAGAAACGAAAAGAAAAAGTCCAATCCAAGCGACAAGAGCAACAAAAGAACACAAAGACACCCTCTCTCAAGTCCCTAATGGAATTGAGTTGATTTGGAGGCTTGGAGAGGATTTGATCTATTCAATGTGTCTAGGAGTGAAATCTTTTGCTCTTGCAATGAATGGGATGTTTGGAATGGTTGGATAGTTATGAATGAGGTGGTTGGGGGTATTTATAGCCCCCAACCACTTCCATAGCCGTTGGTGAAGGCTGCTGGCGATGGGCGCACCGGAAAGTCTGGTGCGCCACCGGACAGCCACTGTGCACTATCCGGTGTGTGCCACGTCAGCACAACTATTAGGGTTCGGTGCTGGTCAACCGTTGGAAGCTTTGTCGTCTTGCTGCACCTGACAGTCTGGTGCCACATCGGACAATCCGGTGCTCTTTGACTTCTGCGCTCTGACTTCTGACAAGCACTGTTCATCACTGCAGTCGACCATTGGCGCGCAGGGAGCTTTTGCTCCGCTGGCTCACCGAACAGTCCAGTGGCTCACCGGACAGTCCGATGAATTATAGTGGAGCACGCCCTGAAATTTCCGAGAGTGGCTGGATCACAGTTGTATGGCCCTGGTGCACCGGACACTGTCCAGTGGCACACCGGACAGTCCGGTGCGCCTTTTTTCAGCACACTCAAGTTCTTTGCTCCAAATAACTCGTGGCCCCTAACTGTTTTCTTTCTTGGTTTTTGTTGAACCTTATGCACCTGTAGTACATGAATTCTAGACAAACTTATTAGTCCATGTGTTTGTGTTGGTCATCAACCACCAAAATTAATAATAGGAAATGGTTAACCCTATTTCCCTTTCAATCTCCCCCTTTTTGGTGATTGATGCCAACACAAACCAAAGCAAATATAAAGTGCAGAAATGTAACAAGTTTGCATTTATGATAGGTTGCATAAGATACTTGGAGTTAAACCAATCGAAAGTATCACTAAGAATAAGAGTGAATGGCTTGCCTTTCTTTTATTTAACATTTTGGACCACATTTGCACCACTTGTTTGTTTTTGCAAATCTTTTGGAAAAGTCTTTTCATAAACTTTTGCAAATAGTCAAAGGTATAGAAATATGATTGTAAGAAGCATTTTTAGAATTTGAAATTCCTCCCCCTGTTTGAAATGCTTTTCCTTTAATTACCTAAAAGCTCCCCCTGAAAGAAATTCTCCCCTTAGCTTTCAAGAGGGTTTTGAAGTAGATATCAATTGAAATTTTTCTCTCACATATGAGTTGAAGATTAGATACCAATTGAAAATATTTCCTACTAAATGTGAAGTTTTGAAGATGCCAATTTGAAATTTTACTTTCACATATCAATTGAAAAATACAGCAATTAAAAATACATTTCGATTTTTTTTGAAATGGTGGTGCGGTCCTTTTGCTTTGGGCTTTATATTTTCTCCCCCTTTGGCATTAAGCACCAAAAACGGAGAACTTGAGAGCCCTTGTACATTTTTCGCCCCCTTTGGGGTTTAATACTTTCTCCCCATTGGTACAAGTAAATAAGAGTGAAGGATTATACCAATTGAGAGTGTGGACGAACAACGACAAAGAGTGAATGATACCGTCAGAGTTGTGGAGTGGAAGCCTTGTCTTTGCCGAAGACTCCATTTCCCTTTCAATCTACGACTTAGTATAGAAATACACTTGAAAACTCATTAGTTGTAGTCTTGGCACAAGAAGAATAAGAAATATGCATTTGCACGAAATGAAAGAGATATGATCAAAGGTATATAAATTAGCTATATGTGCAATGTTTCAATCAAAGTTTCGAGAATCAAGTATATTTAGCTCATTCCTAAGTTTGCTAAAGGTTTTCTCATCTAGGGGCTTGGTAAAATATCGGTTAATTGGTTGTGGGTGTTAACATAAGCAATTTCGATATCCCCCTTTTGTTGGTGATCTCTCAGAAAGTGATACCAGATGTCTATGTGCTTAGTGCGGCTGTGTTCAATGGGATTATCCGCCATACGGATTGCACTCTCATTATCACATAGGAGAGGGACTTTGCTCAATTTGTAGCCATAGTCCCTAAGGGTTTGACTCATCCAAAGTAATTGCGCACAACAATGGCCTGCAGCAATGTACTCGGCTTTGGCGGTGGAAAGAGCTACTGAATTTTATTTCTTTGAAGCCCATGACACCAGGGGTCTTTCGAGAAACTGACAAGTCCCTGATGTGCTCTTTCTATCTATTTTACATCTGGCATAATCGGCATTGGAATACCCAATTAGATCAAAGGTAGATCCCTTAGGGTACCAAAGCCCAAATTTAGGAGTGTAAACTAAATATCGCATGATTCTTTTCATGGCCCTAAGGTGAACTTCCTTAAGATTTGCCTGGAACCTTGCACACATGCATACGAAAAGCATAATATCCGGTCGAGATGCACATAAGTAGAGCAACAATCATATCATCGACCGGTATACCTTTTTATTTACGGATTTACCTCCTGTGTCGAGGTCGAGATGTCCATTAGTTCCCATGGGTGTTTTGATGGGTTTGCCATTCTTCATCCCAAACTTCTTAAGTATGTCTTGAATGTACTTTGTTTGGCTGATGAAGGTGCCATCTTGGAGTTGCTTGATTTGAAATCCTAGGAAATATTTCAACTCCTCCATCACAGACATCTCGAATTTCTGTATCATGATCCTACTAAACTCTTCACAAGTTGACTTGTTAGTAGATCCAAATATAATATCATCAACATAAATTTGGCATATAAACAAATCTTTTGCAACAGTTTTAGTGAAGAGGGTAGAATCGGTTTTTCTGACTTTGAAGCCATTAGTGATAAGGAAGTCTCTTAGGCATTCATACCATGCTCTTGGGGCTTGCTTGAGCCCATAAAGCGCCTTTAAGAGCTTATACACATGGTTAGAGTACTCACTATCTTCAAAGCCGAGAGGTTGCTCAACATAGACCTCTTCCTTGATAGGACCATTGAGGAAGGCACTCTTCACGTCCATTTGATAAAGCTTGAAGCCATGGTAAGTAGCATAGGCAAGTAATATGCGAATTGACTCAAGCCTAGCTACGGGTGCATAGGTTTCATCGAAATCCAAACCTTAGACTTGTGAATATCCTTTTGCCACAAGTCGGGCTTTGTTCCTTGTCACCACACCATGCTCATATTGCTTGTTGCGGAATACCCACTTGGTACCTACAACATTTTGATTTGGACGTGGAACTAAATGCCATACCTCATGCCTCGTGAAGTTGTTGAGCTCCTCTTGCATAGCCACCACCCAATCCGGATCTCTTAGTGCATCCTCTATCCTGTATGGTTTAATAGAAGACACAAAAGGGTAATGTTCACAGAAATGAGCAACTCAAGATCTAGTGGTTACCCCCTTATGAATGTCACCAAGGATGGAGTTGACTGGGTGATCTCTTTGAATTGCTTGGTGGACTCTTGGGTGTGGAAGTCTTTGATCCCTTATTTCTTGATCATCTTCCTTGTCTTGATCATCTTCATCTCCCCCTTGATTCATGTCCTTTTCTTGAGGTGGCTCATCTTCTTGATCTTCTTCTTCATTTTCTTGAGCCTGATCCTCGTCTTGAGTTGGTGGAGATGCTTGCATGGAAGATAATGGTTGATCTTGTGCTTGTGGAGGCTCTTTGGATTCCTTAGGACACACATCCCAATGGACATGTTCCTTAGCGCAACGCACAGAGCCTCTTCATCATCTAGTTCATCAAGATCAACTTTCTCCACTTGGGAGCCATTAGTCTCATCAAACACAGTGTCACAAGAAACTTCAACTAATCTAGTGGATTTGTTAAAGACTCTATATGCCCTTGTTTTTTAGTCATATCCTAGTAAAAAGCCTTCTACTACTTTAGGAGCAAATTTAGAACTTCTACCTTTCTTAATAAGAATAAAGCATGTACACCCAAAGACTCTAAAATATGAAACATTGGGCTCTTTACCAGTGAGGAGTTCATACGATGTCTTCTTGAGGATTCAGTGGAGATATAACCGGCTGATGGAGTAGCAGGCGGTGTTAATCGCCTCCGCCCAAAACCGGTCCGGTGTCTTGTATTCATCAAGTATAGTTCTCGCCAAGTCCAATAGAGTTCTATTTTTCCTCTCCACTACACCATTTTGTTGAGGTGTGTAAGGACAAGAAAACTCATGCTTAATGCCTTCCTCCTCAAGAAATCCTTCGATTTGTGAATTCTTGAACTCCGTCCCATTATCGCTTCTTATCTTTTTTATCCTTAATCCAAACTCATTTTGAGCCTGTCTTAAGAATCTCTTTAGAGTTTCTTGGGTTTGAGATTTTTCCTGCAAAAAGAATACCCAAGTGAAGCGAGAATAATCATCCACAATAACTAGACAGTTCTTACTCCCGCCGATGCTTATGTAAGCTATCGGCCCGAATAGATCCATATGGAGTAGCTCGAGCGGCCTGTCAGTCGTCATTATGTTCTTGTGTGGATGATGGACTCCAACTTGCTTCCCTGCTTGGCATGCGCTACAAATCCTGTCTTTCTTAAAATGAACATTGGTTAGTCCTAAAATGTGCTCTCCCTTTAAAAGTTTGTGAAGATTCTTCATTCCAACATGGGCTAGTCGGCGATGCCAGAGCCAACCCATGTTAGTCTTGGCAATTAAGCAAGTGTCTAGTTCAGCTTGATTATCATTAAAATCAACTAAATATAGCTGACCATCTAGCACTCCCTTAAATGCTATTGAATCATCACTTCTTCTAAAGACAGTAACACCTACATCAGTAAATAGACAGTTGTAGCCCATTTTGGATAATTGAGAAACAGAAAGCAAATTGTAATCTAAAGAATCTACGAGAAAAACATTGGAAATACAATGGTCAGGAGATATAGCAATTTTACCCAAGCCTTTGACCAAACCTTGATTTCCATCCCCGAATTTGATAGCTCTTTGGGGATCATCGTTTTTCTCATATGAGGAGAACATCCTTTTCTCCCCTGTCATGTGGTTTGTGCACCCGCTATCGATTATCCAACTTGATCCATGCATAAACCTACAAAACAAATTTAGGCCTTGTTCTTAGGTACCCAAACGGTCTTGGGTCCTTTCACATTAGAAACAAGCACCTTGGGTACCCAAACACAAGTCTTTGGACTCTTGTGTTTGCCCCCAACATATTTGGTAAATATTTTGCCTGATTTGTTTGTTAGCACATAAGAAGCATCAAAAGTTTTAAATGAAATGTTGTGCTCATTTGATGCAGTAGGAATTTTTTTCCTAGGCATTTTAATATGAGTGGTATGTCTACAGCTAGAAGCCTCATTTTGATACATAAATGCATGGTGAGAAACATAATGAGGTTTCCTAGCACGAATCTTCGTAATCTTATGTTCGGGATAGTTTGCAGGATATAAAATGTAACCCTCACTATCCTGAACCATGGGAGCTTTGCCCTTCACAAATTTAGACAATTTCTTAGGGGCATTGAGCTTGACATTGCTCCCCTATTGGAAACCAATGAGATCCTTAATGACAGGGCATCTCCCATTATAGAGCATGCTTCTACCAAATTTAAACTTTTCATTTTCTAGTTCATGCTCAACAATTTTAGCAGTTAATTTAGCTATGTGCTCATTTTGTTGTTTAATCATAGTAATTTGATCATCAATAGCTTCAACATTAACATATCTACATCTAGTGCAAATGGAAACATGCTCAATAGTAGATGTAGATGGTGTGCAAATATTTAATTCTTCTATCTTAGAATTTAATCTAGCATTCTCATCTCTAAGACAGATAATAGAATCATTCTCAATTCTAAGACAAGAAATTGAATCATGGCATGTGCTAAGCTCCTTAGACAGGTTTTCATTTTTCTCTACTTCTAGAGCATAAGCATTTTTCAATTTAACAAATTTTTTGTTCTCTTTAACGAGGAAGTCCTCTTGGCTTTCCAAGAGATCATCCTTCTCATTAATGGTCTCAATTAGTTCATTTAATTTTTTCTTTTGTTCCATGTTAAGGTTGACAAAAAGAGCAAGTAAATCATCTTCATTGTCACTAGAGCTACCCTCATCACTAGATGTTGTATATTTGGGGGTGGCTCTACAGTGTACCTTCTTCTTCTTGCCATCCTTAGCCATAAGACACTTGTGGTCGACGTTGGGGAAGAGGAGTCCCTTGTTGACGGTGATGTTAGCGGCATCCTCGTCGGAGGAGGAGTTGGTGGAGCTCTCGTCGGAGTCCCATTCCTGGCATATGTGCGCATCGCCGCCCTTTTTCTTGTAGTATCTTTTCTTCTCCTTCTTCCCCTTCTTGTCTTCATCCCTATCACTTTCACTAGAAATTGGACATTTAGCTATGAAATGACCGGACTTACCACAATGGTAACACACCCTCTTGGAGCGGGACTTGTAGTCTTTCCCCCTCCTTTTTTGAGGATTTGGCGGAAGCTCTTGATGATGAGCTACATTTTCTCGTTGTCAAGCTTGGAGGCGTCGATGGGAATCCTACTTGATGTAGACTCCTTTTCTTCTTCTGTTGCTTTGAATGCAACAGGTTGCACCTCGGGTGTAAAGGTGGCGCCTTGCTCCAAGTTGACAATGTGTTTGGAGTCTTTGATCATTAGTTCAAAGCTCACAAACTTGCCAATCACTTCCTTGGGAGACATTAGTTTGTATCTAGGATCCCCACATATTAATTGTACTTGAGTAGGATTATGAAAAATAAGGGAGCTTAGAATAACCTTGACCATTTCATAGTCATCCCATTTGGTGCTCCCGAGGTTGTGCACTTGGTTGACCATCGTCTTGAGCCGGTTGTACATTGCTTGCGGCTCTTCCCCTTTGTTGAGGACGAATCGACCGAGTTCTCCCTTGATCGTCTCGCGCTTGGTGATCTTGGTCACCTCGTCTCCTTCGTGCGCGGTTTTGAGGACATCCCAAATTTCTTTGGCGCTCTTTAACCCTTGCACCTAGTTATAGTCCTCTCGACACAAGGAGGCGAGGAGTATAGATGTGGCTTGGGAGTTAAAGTGCCTAATTTGGGCGGCCTCGTCCGAGTCATAGTCCTTATCCCCCACCTTTGGTGCCTACGCTCCAAACTCAACAATATCCCAAATAATTTCATGGAGTGAGGTTAGATGGTGCCTCATTTTATTACTCCACATAAAATAATATTCACCATCAAAATATGGTGGTTTGCCTAGGGGTACGGAAAGCAATGGAGCGCGCTTTGAAATACGATGATAGTGTAGAGGCATCTTACTATACTTCTTGCGCTCATGGCGCTTAGAAGTAGTGGACGATTCAGAGCTTGATGTGGAGGGTGACGAAGAGTCGGTCTCGTAGTAGACCACCTTCTTCATCTTCTTCTTCTTGTCACCTCTCCGATGTTTTAAATGGAGGAAGAGGATTCCTCCTTGTGTTTGTTGCCAGACTCCCTTGAAATAGTCCCCCCCAAGCTTGCGGCCTTTTCGCCGGTCATGATCTCCCTCTTGGCGTGATTTCCAGACATCACTTCGAGTTGGTTAGACTCTTAATGAAACACTGGCTCTGATACCAATTGAAAGTCGCCTAGAGGGGGGTGAATAGGCGAAACCTGAAATTTATAAACTTAAGTACACACTAAAGCCGGGGGTTAGCGTTAGAATTAAATTCAAGTCCGAAGAGAGGGGAAAACAAATCACACAAGAATCAAGGCGAGTGAACACGATGATTTGTTTTACCGAGGTTCGGTTCCGAAGAACCTAGTCCTTGTTGAGGAGGTCACAAAGACCATGTCTATTTCAACCATTTCCCTCTCCCAAACGGTCACTTAGACCGAGGGAGCCTTTTCCTTAATCTCACGGGTCACTTAGACCCCGCAAGGACCACCACACACTTTGGTGTCTCTTGCTTCGATTACATGTCACTTGCGAAATAGAAAGGAAAAGAAAAAGGCCAATCCAAGCGACAAGAGCAACAAAAGAACACAAAAACACCCTCTCTCAAGTCCCTAATGGAATTGAGTTGATTTGGAGGCTTGGAGAGGATTTGACCTATTGAATATGTCTAGGAGTGAAATCTTTTGCTCTTGCAATGAATGGGATGTTTGGAATGCTTGGATAGTTATGAATGAGGTGGTTGGGGGTATTTATAGCCCCCAACCACTTCCATAGCCGTTGGTGAAGGCTGCTGGCGATGGGTGCACCGGACAGTCCGGTGCACCACCAGACAGCCACTGTGCACTGTCTGGTGTGCGCCACGTCAGCGCAACCGTTAGGGTTCAGTGTGGTCGACTGTTGGAAGTTTTGTCATCTTGCTGCACCGGATAGCCCGGTGCCACACCGGACAGTCCGGCGCTCTCTGGCTTCCACGCTCTGACTTCTGACAAGCATTGTTCATCGCTGCAGTTGACCGTTGGCGCGCAGGGAGTCGTTGCTCCGTTGGCTCACCGGACAGTCTGATGGCTCACCGGACAGTCCGGTGAATTATAGTGGAGCGCGCCCTGGAATTCCCGAGAGTGGCTGGTTCGCAGTTGTACGGCCCTGGTGCATCGGACACTATCCGGTGCACCTTTTTTCAGCACACTCAAGTTCTTTGCTCCAAATGACTCGTGACTCCTAACTGATTTCTTTCTTGGTTTGTGTTGAACCTTATGCACCTGTAGTACATGAATTCTAGACAAACTTATTCGTCCATGTGTTTGTGTTGGTCGTCAACCACCAAAATTAATAATAGGAAATGGTTAACCCTATTTCCCTTTCAAATGTATAAGTGCCAAATTACACAACCTTTTTTCCAACTGTCTTTTTCTGCCAGTGAAGGCAGTAATGCTTCGCAAACACTTCCATATATGGTTGACCTCCACAAGTCATCACCACCCACACGTACTTTGCTAGAGCCACCATAGTGTTGGGGGCAAGTTGATGCAGCTAGACCCTAAAGCGATCCAAGACTTCAACAACAAATCTATGGATCAGAATGCGAAGGCCGACAGTAAAAAAGCCTAAAAACAACCATCTCCCCCTTTGGCGATGGCACTACATTGGACCTCAGGGCACCCCCATACTTGATCTGAAGTAGCTCAACTGTTGTAATTCCTGCACGTTCCCTCGAGGACATCCAAGATCGCCCAAACTCAATAGTGTCTCACTCTGTCACGATAGTTGTGACAACAGGAGTTGATGCGCTAATTGTCTCCTCTGATGACGGCGAGCCCACCGACACAACCCGCTAGACGACAACAAGGCAAATGGCATCATAACGTACCAGTGTTGATGGTGAACTGTCTGCTTCATGTGTGCCAGTGCAGTGGTGCAACCAACCACCGACGAGCGAGCTCCGACCAAAGAAAGAGAGCGGTGGCATTGACGATGAAGAGCACGAGAGCGAAAAGCGGGCGCTAGAAAGCAACAACATACAAAACCCTACAGTATCGAGCGCCCCTTTTTATAAAGGTAAGTGCATCAAAACTAGAAAATGCACACACTAAAATGTCTCCAGTCGCATTCAACAACTACTTTTTCAAGACACTTAGGTGCAGCTCAACTTGTGATCAAGGGCAACATTCGACCATCCTCTCAAAGGACTTCAGGACCAGCTCACCAAGTCGAGCCACTCCCTTGGGCTACTGTTGGAGCGAAGGCCAACCCCGACCTTGATCCCTCCTAATTACAATGAAGCTACTTGAATTGCGCAGAGGCCTTGACTAAGGAGCAACACAAACCACGAAGTCATCAGGGGGCTGGGGTGAGCTGAATAACCCCCAGAACATCGAGCAAAGGCCTTGCTACCTCAAGCGACCGAAGCGTGGCGCGAGGACTCCACGACGAGCCCTCGCGGGAAAACCCTTTGTTGCACGCCTCCATGCGGGGCCCACAAGGCGGAGGGGGCACACGACTTTTCCAAGGCTGTCTACCTGTAACGCCCTGAATTTGGGGGTAGGATTTTTTCTTCTCTTTTTACTCACCAAATTCAGGCATTACTCTCTTTTCTCTTCCGCTTCGCTCCTTCTTCTCAATTTCAAAGCGGTATAGCGACTGGTGTCCGTATTGCGTGTGAACAAAAACCTAAGTTGACATGAGTGTTGCATCATGCCGAGGCATATTTCTTTGTCTGATGTCATGTTTAATTGCGTGTTTTGCTTAGTCTCGTTTCGGATTTCGTTTCACGATTGGATTTCAGTCTGTGGTTGTGTGTGTCGTTGGTTTTTATCCCGCGTTGCGGCCCAACCCGGTCCGGCTCGGCCCGGCCTAGGCTCGTGCGCCCCTGGCGCCCTGACCCTCCCCATGCGCGTGCCCCTCCCCTTGTCTCTCTTTCCCTCATTCAATTCTCCGGGCACAACTCCATCTCTCTCTCCCATCTCTCTCTTCCCCGTTGTGCCCTAGGTTTTGGAGACAGTGATCACCGGATTTGGACCCGAGGTGAGCTCCCCTCTCCCTCCCTCTCCCTCTCTCTCCCTTCCCCCTCCCATTTCTTCTTCCCCGCGCACCCCCGTGACCCCGCTCCCTCGGCGGCTCGCCTGCGCCCCGCGGCCCCGCACCCGCTCCCCCGACGGCTCGCCCGGCCCACCCCCCACTGTGGCCCCGCTCGCCCGGCCCCGTGCCCTCGCGCCCCGTGCCCCTAGCGCCCCGCGTCCCGACGGCTCGTCCGCGCCCACGCGCCTTCGCGCCCCACGGCCTCGGCGCCCCGCACCCCGGCGGTCGTGCCCTCTCCCTCGGTGTGGCTCGCGTGCCCCCAACGCGCGCCGTGCATTCCCGCGCGCGTGACCGTGGTTGCGCGATGTTTAACTTTTGGTTTATTCAATTTAAAACTTGGTTTAGTCGATGTATTGCGTCGCGCGCTTCGTCGCGCGACGATCCATTTTTAAATTCACCTTTATTCATGTGTTACGTCGTGCGCTTCGTCGTGCGACGATCCACTTTAATTTTAGATTTTTTAATGTGTGGCATCGCGCGTCCAGTCGCATTACGCTTCGCTTTAAATTCAGTTTGGATGACGTATCCCGTCGTGCGCTTCGTCGCGCGACGCTTGACGTTATTTTCATAATTAGTTCAAGTGTCTCGTGGCACGCTCTGTCGCGCGACGAGTCGATTTATTCTTAATTCACTCTAAGTGTTGTGTCGCGCGTTTAAACACGCGACAATCCTTTTAAAATTTACTTTGATCTGTTTATAATGATTAAACATGCAACATGATTTTACCCTATGCATAACGTGATGGCCAAATTAAAACTATTCTGTTTAGACGAGTACTTTGATTTATAATCGCGTAACGTGATCACTTATCGACTGAAGCCCCGACCGTTACTTTCTCGTTCTCGCTTAGTCATAGGTGTGAGCCCTGCGCCGAGCGTCTGTTTATTTATGATATTTTATTGTATGGTGTACTGCTCTTTTGTATTAAATTTGTAGAATGTATGTTTAGACTCGTATAGATAACGGTCAGTTGGTGGAACCCGAAGGAGTTGCAGGTGAAGACCCTGAGCAGCATCTGGTTGGTGAAGGCAAGTGTCCCTTAACCTATCTATGTCCTACTCATTCTTATAATTCACTCCCCGCATTTACACAGTTATACCTAATGATTGACTAGCTTTTGTTTATCTTGTCCTTGTTTACCTATTTTGGTTGGGTTATTTTGGTTTAGCTATATGCTAGTGCTTCACATTAATCAATGAACATGATGACATTATCTATGATACGATGTTTTCCCTTTTGATTATGATGATGGTACTGTGACATTTAAGGGGACTCGAGCTGTTTCTCGAGTGCCTCTCCGTAAGGACTGGTTCGTTGGATGACCGCCCGGAAAAATAGTGCAACCATGAGGGTGGAATGGGACACCCTTAGCTGAATAATTAGAGGAACTGAGGTGTAGTTCGCTTCGTCGTCGTGCCGTCAATGGGGCTCGGTGTATGCGGCTCGCTCTGCCAAGGTTGGTTTGCCACTTGGGGAGGAGTGCGGTACATTTAGGAAACCTAACGGGTGACTACAACCTCAATAAATCTTTGTAAAGGCTACAGAGTGAAACCCTGCCTATTCACCTTGGTAGTGATTAAGGGTTTGATTGACTCGAGGCAAGAGGGAATCACAGCTTGTGGGTAAAGTGCGCAACCTCTGCAGAGTGTATGAAACTGATATATTAGTCGTGCTCGTAGTTATGAGCAGCCAAGGGAGCTTTATTGATTAGAGATACTTTGATCAGAGGTGTTTGGTTTACAGGTGGTGATGAGGATGATGGTTTTGGTTATGACTATGGTAATGGTAAGTGGTATTCTTTCCGCTTGGAAAGGGTACTTTGGGTTAATAACTTGGGATTAATGCTAAAACCTGGCTTTCTACTAGTAATAATAACCTGATCAACTAAAAGCAACTGCTTGACTTAACCCCACATAAAGCTAATCCACTATAGCTAAACAGGACATATTGTTGAGTATGTTGATGTGTACTCACCCTTGCTTTACACACCAACCCCCCCCCCCCCCCCCCCCGCCCAGGTTGTCCACGTTGCAACCACTACTCAGGAGAAGATGAAGTCGAGGAGGAAAACTTCCAGGAGTTCCAAGAGTACGATGAGTTCTATGCGTGGGTTAGCGGCAAACCCCCAGTCGGCTGCCTGTGTAGGCCGTGTGTATCTACGTTTCTTTTCCGCACTTTGATAATTGTTAAAGACTATGTGGATGTCTCGGACATCATGATGTAATTGACTATTATACCTTCTTTTATGTTATTATTTGAGCATTGTGTGATGATGTCCAGTTATGTAACTGCTGTGTACGTGAATTGCTGATCCTGGCATGTACATGGTTCGCATTCGGTTTGCCTTCTAAAACCGAGTGTGACATAGGTGGTATCAAAGCCGTGCTGACTGTAGGACCGCTAACCTAGAGTAGAATGGTCGCTCTAAGGACTATAGACCCCTATTATCACCTTGACTTTGGTATCCCTTGAAAAGTTGGTCATATCGACCAAATCTATGTTCTACTATATATATTATACCTTGCTGAAAATTTTGTTTTATTTTAACTCCTTTTTTTTGGTTTACGTGCTGGTCATATTAGCTCTGTTCTCACTCTTATGCTTACGGTGTCTTTTGTAGATGGCTCGTCTTAGACACACTGCACGGAAGTCAGTCATTCCTTTCTTGCCTTCTCGTCTCGCGGAGCGTCCGCTTCATCGTTCGGTGACTGGTCAGTCTAGCCATTTGGAGAGGCTGCACCACCGCCTGCACAAGGAGCAGGAGCGTCAGCGATAGGAGTTGGAGCAGCAGGGCTCTTCCTCCTCGCTTCAACAGGAGGTAGAGTCTGTGAGGAGCTGCTCTCCTGTGCCCCGCTGGAGGCGCCCCCTGCACCACCACTAGGCGACCCGGCCACTCGAGTAGCTGTTGGAGGAGACCCCGACAACGGAAGCGACGACAGCAGCTCGAGCCACAGCACTGACCTTTCTGAGGAGCAGGAGCCGGAGGGATGGGTTGCTCGACCCATCACTCGTGACACCCCTCGCGGGTGTCACTTCCATGATGCGCTCGACACCTTGCTACGCCAGGCACTTGACCGGCGTACCTGGTCTATCGAGTATTGTTGTGTTGTCTTCCAGCACAGTCGCGGGGTTTACCCGGACCACTGGGAGGCGACTTGCTTGGTGCGCCGTCCAGAGAACAGTCTCCAAGGTGCGGAGGTCTACTGAGAACATTACTCTATTTCTGAGCGGGACTCAGCTGAGGCGGCCATGCAAGATGCCACACGGCGTGCGCTTTCGCACTATTACTCAGTGTTTGGTGGGGTGGCCGATGGTCTTAACCTGAGGTATTACCGTCGTCGTCCATCGGGCAGCAGAGGAGGCGTGGTTGTCTCACCTGTCGGTGAGGACAATCCTAGGTTGAGCAGCATAGTCAACATAGCCGGCGTGCTGAACACGGAGTTGGACCATGCTTTAGATGAGCTGAGTAGGGCTCGTGCTGAGATCGCCCAGTTGCGGGCTGAGCGCGCGGAGCATCGTCACCTAGTGGATGGTTCTCCCGCCCCCGTCGGGACTCAGCACCCGTACCGCTCACCTCAGCGTGGACACCATGCTTATGGTAACCCCGACTGCAGGACCAAGATAAATTTAGAACCATAGATCGTCAGCGTCGGATCTTGTAATTAATGCTTAAAAATAGAAGTTATAGTCTTAGTCTTAGTCTTAGTTAGTCTCAGTTAGACAGGGCAGTTTGCTTATCCTATGTTTTTATGTTTGTCATGATGAACTATGATGGATTTGGATCTTTGTAATGACTGTCGCCGGAGTGTGGGCATCCTCTGCACTTTGGTTTACCTATTAATGTTAATAAAGTTAGTTATCTAGTTGGGAAGCCCTTTCACTCTACTTTCCTTTTTATCTGAGAAGCTATGTTTGCCTGTGTTGGGAGTCAGTGAAGATGCTTATCTGTTCAGTATTGTGGAAGAAATTCTATACTCTTTTCTTATGCTGCAAGATTTGCAAGATCGGTTCTAATGTGTGATTGCATTCTGCAGATGTTAGACAACAGGCGCAGAGTAGGAAGGCGTGCTCAGCAGGAGCAGGCAGCACCGCAGGATGAGGCACCCCAGCAGCAGCTGCCACCACCGCACCCGATGACGATAGAGCAGATGTTCTTGACGCAGACTCAGGCAGTTCAAGCCATTGGTCAGACTCTGGCTGCTATGCAGCAGCAGCAGCATCAGCCCCCACCTCATCCTCAGATGCCTCAGATGCCCAGAGACAAGCGTGCTGAATTCATGAGAGGTCATCCCCCAGTGTTCGCTCACTCTTCTGACCCCATGGATGCTGAAGATTGGCTGCGTACCGTGGAGCGGGAGTTGTACACCGCTCAGTGCGACGATAGGGAGAAAGTTCTGTATGGTCCTCGTCTATAGAGAGGAGCAGCTCAGTCTTGGTGGGAGTCCTACCTCGCCACCCACGCCAACCCCGACACTATCACCTGGGAGGAATTCAGAGACAATTTCCGCCAGTACCATGTTCCCGCAGGTCTGATGACAATGAAGAAGGAGGAGTTCCTGGCGCTCATGCAAGAGCCTATGTCTGTCAGTGAGTACCGAGACAGGTTTCTGCAGCTGTCCCGCTATGCTCCTGAAGATTTTAACACAGATGCCAAGAGGCAGTACCATTTCTTGAGAGGCTTAGTTGATCCCCTGCACTATCAGCTGATGAAAAATACCTTCCCCACATTCCAGCATCTGATCGACAGTTTCAGAGGCAGTACCCTCAGCACCAGTAGAATCGCCAGAACAATCAGTCAGGAGGAGGTCAGTTCTAGAGGCAGAATCAGCAGGCACCTCGCCTCCCCACCCCAGCAACCAACCAGAGCAGACAAGTAGCCCCAGCTCAAGGCGGAAGCAGAGCATGTTTCCATTGTGGAGAGCAAGTCCATTGGGTGATGCAATGTCCGAAGAAGGCAGCCCAGCAGCAGTCAGGCCCTAGTGCCCCAATGAAGCAGAATGTGCCCCAGCCTGGAGCAGGCAACCGCTCCCAGACACGCTACAACCATGGGAGACTGAACCATTTGGAAGCTGAAACAGTTCAGAAAACACCCGACATGATAGTAGGTATGTTTCCATTCGACTCTCATATTGCAGAAGTGTTACTTGATACTAGAGCAACGCATTCATTCATTACTGCATCATGGGTAGAAGCGCATAATATTCCAATAACTACCATGTCAACCCCCATTGAAATTGATTCAGCCGGTGGTAAAGTTCGAACCGATAGTATTTGCTTGAATGTAAGTGTGGAAATAAGGGGGATAGCATTTCCCGCTAATCACATAGTAATGGGTACTCAGGGAATAGATGTCATCCTAGGGATGAATTGGCTAGATAAGTAGCAAGCAATTATCAGTTGTGATAAGAGGATAATTAAGTTGGTGTCCCCACTAGGAGAAGAAGTGGTAGCTGAGTTAGTCTCACCTGAACCAAGGAAAGGAGGTTGTCATCATATGGCTATTGATAGCAAGGAGCCAGATCCACTCGAGACTATCAAGGTTGTGTCCGAATTCCTAGATGTGTTCCCGGAAGACTTACCAGGTATGCCACCTGAGCGGAAAGTTGAGTTTGCCATAGAGCTTCTTCCTGGCACCGCCCCCATTTCTAAAAGAGCCTACAGGGTATCTGGACCAGAGTTGGTTGAACTCAAGAAGCAGGTCGATGAGCTGTCAGAGAAAGGTTATATAAGCCAAGCACCTCACCTTGGGCCGCCCCTGTCCTGTTCATGGAGAAGAAAGATGGCACTAGGAGGATGTGTATCGATTATCGAGCTTTGAATGAGGTCACAATCAAGAACAAGTACCCCTTGCCCAGAATAGAAGATCTGTTCGACCAGTTGAGAGGAGCCAGCGTGTTCTCAAAGATAGATCTGAGGTCAGGTTATAACCAGCTCAGGATTCAACCTTCAAACATCCCGAAGACGGCATTCATTACCGTGTATGGGTTGTATGGGTTCACTGTTATGTCTTTTGGTCTAACGAATGCACCAGCCTTCTTCATGAATCTGATGAACAGTGTATTCATGGATTATCTTGACAAGTTTGTGGTGGTATTTATTGATGATATTCTTATATATTCTCAAAGTGAGGAAGAACATGTGGATCATTTGAAGATGGTATTGCAGAGATTGCGAGAGCACCAGCTGTATGCAATGTTGAGTAAGTGTGAGTTCTAGATCAATAAAGTCAAGTTCCTGGGTCATATAATAAACAAAGATGGATTAGCTGTGGATCCAAAGAAAGTGGCAGACATTCTAAACTGGAAAGCGCCAACAGATGCTCGAGGAATCAAGAGCTTCATTGGAGCGATTCGTGGAAGGGTTTTCGAAAATTGTGAAACCGATGACAGCTTTGCTAGCCAACAAAGTGGAGTTCAAGTGGACCCAGAAGTGCCAAGAAGCCTTTGAAGCGCTGAAAGAGAAGCTAACCACAGTGCCTGTCTTAGTCTTGCCTAATGTGCACAAGCCCTTCTCAGTGTATTGCGATGCTTGTTACACTGGCTTGGGATGCATGTTGATGCAAGAGGGAAGAGTTGTAGCTTACTCGTCCCGATAGCTGAAGGTTCATGAGAAGAATTACCCAATCCATGACCTAGAGTTGGCAGCAGTGGTTCATGCACTGAAGACATGGAGGCACTATCTGTACGGACAGAAGTGTGATGTCTACACATGCCACAAGAGTCTGAAGTACATATTCACTCAGTCAGAGCTGAATATGAGACAACGAAGATGGTTAGAGCTGATCAAAGACTATGAATTGGAGATTCATTACCATCCAGGCAAAGCGAACATAGTGGCAGATGCTTTGAGCAGGAAAAGTCAAGTCAATATGATGGTCGCTCATCCGATGCCTTATGAGTTGGCCAAAGAGTTTGACAGGTTGAGCCTCGGATTTCTGAACAGCATGCGAGGAGTGACAGTTGAGTTAGAACCCACCCTAGAGCGGGAGATCAAAAAGCACAAAAGAATGATGAGAAGATCAGTGAAATCCGACAACTGATTCTAGAAGGAAGAGACAAAGATTTTCGGGAAGATGCAGAAGGTGTGGTATGGTTCAAGGACCGTTTGTGTGTTCCCAATGTCCAGTCCATTCGGGAGTTGATCCTCAAGGAAGCTCATGAGTCAGCTTATTCTATACACCCTGGAAGTGAGAAGATGTATCAGGATCTAAAGAAGAAATTATGGTGGTACGGAATGAAAAGGGAAATCGCAGAGCACGTGGCCATATGTGATAGTTGTCAAAGGATCAAGGCAGAGCATCAGAGGCCAGCTGGATTGTTGCAACCATTGCGAATTCCTCAGTGGAAATGGGATGAAATCGGGATGGACTTCATAGTCGGATTGCCTCGCACTCGAGCCAGCTACGACTCCATTTGGGTAGTGGTGGACCGCTTAACCAAGTCAGCCCACTTCATACCTGTCGAGACTAGCTACAACAGTGCAGTATTGGCGGAGTTGTACATGTCCCGGATCATTTGTCTTCATGGTGTACCAAAGAAGATACTGTCAGACAGAGGAACATAGTTCACTTCTCATTTCTAGCAGCAGTTGCATGAAGCCTTGGGTACACATCTGAATTTCAGTTCAGCTTATCATCCGCAGACAGATGGTCAGACCGAAAGAACTAATCAAATCCTTGAAGATATGTTGAGAGACTGTACGTTGCAAGATCAGTCCGGATGGGACAAGAGATTACCTTACGCAGAATTCTCCTATAACAACAGTTACCAGGCCAGCTTGAAGATGTCACCATTTCAGGCGCTTTATGGAAGGAGTTGTAGAACTCCGTTGCAATGGGATCAGCCTGGAGAAAAGCAAGTGTTTGGACCAGATATTTTGATCGAAGCTGAAGAGAACATCAATATGGTTCGGGAGAACTTGAAGATAGCACAATCAAGGCAGCGAAGTTATGCAGACACAAGAAGGAGAGAGCTGAGTTTTGAAGTAGGAGATTTTGTCTATCTGAAGGTATCGCCTATCAGAGGAGTCAGAAGATTTGGAGTCAACTGCAAGCTAGCACCCCGCTATGTTGGTCCGTATCAGATCCTCGCAAAGCATGGAGAAGTGGCCCATCAGCTCAGTCTGCTAGAAGGTTTGTCAGCGGTGCACGATGTCTTTCATGTGTCTCAGTTGAAGAAGTGTCTACGTGTGCCAGAAGAGCAGTTGCCAGTGGAAGGTCTGGAAGTCCAAGAAGACTTGACCTACATAGAGAAGCCAGTGCAGATTCTTGAGACTGCAAACAGAGTCACCCGGAGGAAAACTATCAGAATGTGCAAAGTCAGATGGGGTCACCACTCTCAGGAAGAAGCAACCTGAGAGCGTGAAGATGATCTGATGGCCAAGTATCCTGAACTCTTTGCTGACCAACCTTGAATCTCGAGGGCGAGATTCTTTTAAGGGGGATAGGTTTGTAACGCCCTGAATTTGGGGGTAGAATTTTTTCTTCTCTTTTTACTCACCAAATTCAGGCGTTACTCCCTTTTCTCTTCCGCTTCGCTCCATCTTCCCAATTTCAAAGCGGTATAGCGAATGGCGTCTGTATTGCGTGTGAACAAAAACCTAAGTTGACATGAGTGTTGCATCATGCCGAGGCATATTTCTTTGTCTGATGTCGTGTTTAATCACGTGTTTAGCTTAGTCTCGTTTTGGATTTCGTTTCGCGATTGGATTCCAGTCTGTGGTTGTGCGTGTCGTGGGTTTTTGTCCCGCGTTGCAGCCCAACCCGGTCCGGCCCGGCCTAGCTCGACCCAGCCTTGGCCCGTGCGCCCCTGGCGCCCTACCCTTCCCCATGCGTGCGCCCCTCGCCCCTTGTCTCTCTTTCCCTCATTCAATTCTCCCACGCACAACTCCCTCTCTCTCTCTCCCATCTCTCTCTTCCCCGTTGTGCCCTAGGTTTTGGAGATGGTGATCACCGGATTTCGACCCCGAAGTGAGCTCCCTCCCCTCTCCCTCTCCCTCTCTCTCTCTCCTTCCCCCTCCCCTTTCTTCTTCCCTGTGTGCCCCCTGCAGCCCCGACGTGTGACACCCCAGGTGTCTATTTTAGGTTATATCGGGAGATTTATCCTAATCTCGGATGCTCAGTAAAAATTTCTATTTCTCGCTCGCGTATGTCTCTGACTATCCAGACTATTCATTCTCATTTCATCGGATTCGGAGTTATTCAGTCTCACAAAAGGCCAAATTTGGAACCTGTTAAAACTTTTTATTCTTGGCACGAATGCAAACTCGATAATCAATCTCGAACTATAAATCTCGTCTAAAGCTCATTTAATCAGACGCTCGACTCTTGCTAGTCGAGCTGTGTCCGAATCCAATTTCTCGATGTTCGATCTAGGTCTAACTATTTTGTCCAAATCCGTTGTCTCGATAGTCGGTCTATATCCTAATACTTAATCTGAATCCGCATTCTCCCACATGATCTCTTTGTGTGAACCTTAAATTAACTCTTATGCAAATCGACTTGTTTTCTCTATATCATCATTCATCTCTATCTATCAAGTGTAGTTCGAACCAAATATACACATGAAAAGATAAATCCTATACATGCTTGAAACTGCTCGTCCGAACAAATGCGAATTTTGAAATTCAACAAAACCTGATTGCCTTAAAAATATAATTTGAAGCTTCATAATGATGCTACCTTGACCAAAGTGAAACTTTAATTTATGTTCAAGATATGAGGTTTGATCTTTAATAAAAGTTGTAGAACCTGTGTTATGCAACAAATTTTATATTTAAACCAATCCTTGATTCAATCTCTAAGTATCTCAAACAGTGCCATCAAGACAGAATAAAAATCTGATTTCAGGAATCGAATTCTTCTAAGTCTGGAATCAGTGTCGTTCGGGTCGACGTCTCGCGTTTCTAAATTTTTGTTGAACAACTCAAGTTTCCCCAAATATAAAAGTTGTTAATAACTAATAGAGGGACAACATATTAAAAGATGGCATTCATCTGATTTCGTTTGACATGCTTTGACACTCAGTTTTCACAAGTTTCCACTGATTTCTGAGTCACTGACAAACCAAATTTCGTGGGTCTATAACTTTCTAACCAGTGCCCAAATCACCTCAATCTCTATACAAGATTTGTAGAGTATATATCAAAGAACATATCTTCTGTAGTGATCCGGGTCCGATTCCAAAGAGAAAACGCCAAAAATGGTTGTCCAATGCGTGTTCGACGGTTTGCTGCAGGGAGGGAGCGTGAACAGCAAGCAGCCAGGCGTGTGGCAGTGGCCACCGCCATGGTCAGCCAATCCCTGGCCATTGCCGCCCTCTCTGCCCATGGTCGCCTGGTCCTTTTATGCCAGTAGCGCTGCATCCTTCCCTGCAGTGGCTTCCATTTCTTCCTCCCCATCCAGCCCCCATTCTTCCACCTTGAGCAGTGAGGAGCAGCTTCCATGGATGGTGCCGCCCCATCTCGTCTCCTCTCTGCAGCAGCTGGCTATCGAGTGCTTCCTTGCTGCTGTCCCATGGGCGCTATCCCCTCCTCTCTGGTTTTGCTTGAGCAGGGAGCAGCCCCTTCATCCTTCCATGGTGCCCTCCCTTCCTCCCTGGCCAAGCACCTCCGGTAGCCTCCCTGCTGTTCACGTGCAAGAGGTAAGGTTAAAGAAGACCTCCCCTGAGTCTATGACGAGTGGGCCCAAGGCCATAGGTATAGATGCACAAAGTTGCAGATTGTTGCTCTTCCTTCAAATATTCATATCTCGAGTTTTAGAGCTCCAAAAATCACGAAACTTGTTTTGTTGTCTTCCTTATGAAATTCTCTGTCTATTAGATCTATAGTTTGGCATGTTTTAGTGAAGTTTTTCTGTAGAAATTCGTATTTAAAACTGGTTTAGAAAATAAATGAACTTGCAAAAATGATGTGTTGGGGACCTTCGGCGTCCGAAGGTCCTCAAAAACAGGATTTAACAGTATTTCTGTAGTACAATGTGTGAACAGGTACCCTCGGACTAAAGTCGGCATTGCAGTAGACCAGAATAATACGAAGCTTGATACAGAGCCGAAGGTGTTGAGCAGGAAAGCTTCGGCGTAACAGCAAAGAGTGGAACCGACTTAAAGATGAAAAGGCTATTCAGACCTCGATAGACTACTATAGAGTTATTATCAAATGTAAAGGGCATGAATGTAATTTTGTAAGGGTTGTGTCCCGTGTCTATAAATAGGTGAACAGTATCCCCGTACTGTTCACGCTGACTTGGCATTCGCTTTTTGCGTCACACTTGTATTGTCATTTCCTTCCGATTGAAGGTACACTTGTGATTCAATAATATTTTTATTTATGCTCAATAATAAATGATTGTTCATGTTTTCTTTTATATTATATTTTATCACCTTCGTCATTGTCTGATGAGTTTATGAAGGTATGTCCTTCATAACCTTCGTCCGCAAGTCATTACATCCCCAAGGGAAATAATGCTTCGGAGGACGAAGGACATTAACGATTAACATTTTCTATGTTGCCTTGTTCTTAACTCTTGAAGTGCTTGAGAACAAGTCCCCAACATGATGAAACTTGTTTTGTTAGTTAGATGTTATCATACTCCACCTAAGAAAAATATAAAACTTACAGGTTGTTCACTGTTTTCTTGGTGTGTTAATTAAAACATGTTAAATAGGAAAAAGATGATTATTTTGATTGTTATTTTTGGATCTGTAGCTCCTGTTGGGGACTTGTTCTCAAATGCTATGAATTAAGAACAAGGCAACATAAAATGTTAAATGTCAAAGCCCTTCGTCCGCTGAAGCATTATTTCCCTGAGGATCTAATGGGCTTCGGACGAAGGTCATGGATGATAAATTACGAAGGTCCTACCTTCGTAATCAAAAGTAAAACAATGCGAAATAAAATATAAAGTATAAAACGTTAAAGATTATTAAGAATGAATAACATCATTTACTCATTTTACAATATAAATTGAGATATTAGAACATGATGCTTGGTTACATTTATACCTTTGCCTTGACAAAGAACAATAATTCCAGAGTAATGTGTTAGCAGTTACAGGATTGCGTGAACAGTAGAGGAGTACTGTTCACTATTTATAGGCACAGGACACAGCCTGTAAGAAATTACAATCATACCCCTTACAAAAGATTACAATTATGACTTAGACCCTTATGGACTAAAAAGTCATTCCATCTTTAAGTCGGTTCGACTCTTCACCTTCGGATATGCTATAATATCGAAGCTTCATGAGCGGTAGCTTCTGTATTACGTATAACCAGGTTTTTCCGAAGGTGTTTCTTCCTGTGGGACCTTCGGCGACGAAGCATAGTCCCAATAGTAGCCCCTTCGTGGTGCTGGATCGTTTTTCGTAACAAGCTTGATCCGTGAAAAAAGTCTCTTAGGCTTCGGGAAGCCGAAGGTCCGAAAAACACCTTCCCTGAGCTCGTTGCCGGGAAACGATACAACTTCCAAGCGTGAAGCGGTCCCACCATGCAGGTTCACCTTCTCGGGTTTTGTGGCCCACTGTTCAGTGGGTGCGAGCGACTATTTGTCCGGTGTAAAAGACTTTGACGATTCACCTTCTTACCTGCAGCACTATATAAACAGACGGGTAGGTGTGAAGTTACCACAACATTCATTGCTATTGCACTGTTTTGCTGCCAAAAGTTTAACCATAGCCGAAGCTGGACTTTTGCATTCAAACGACGCTCCACTTTGGATTCTGCTTCGTCACAAGAAGAGCTTCGGAAAAAAGGTTATTAATTTCCAAGGAATTTTCAAGAAATTTAAAATCAAATGGCCAGAGTGCGCTCCACTGCTAGGGTTGAGCGTGATGGGGATGAGACCGAAGCCACTGAAACCGTGTCGATTTCCGAAGCAATGAGGCGTTCTGGGCTGGTTTCATCAGAGGACACACCTATTGCCGAAGCAACACAAGCTAATGTTGAAGAAGCTGGTTCCGAAGATGAGTACAGCTGTGGGGTGCCAAGTAAACCTAGTCATCTGGATTTTGGAAAGTCCACCATCTCTGAAGCTGATCTCCCTAGAATGGTGAAGCTGGGCTATTTCAGTGAGGCCAAGAAGGAATTAATTCGTTTTGGTGGAGAAGAAACTATCCCAAAGCCAGGAAAAGATGAGGTAGTAGTCTTCAAAAGTTTTCTTAAAGCTGGCTTAAGATTCCCCTTAAACAGGATGATTGCTATTGTACTGAAGAAGTTTGGGGTTTACCTTCATCAGCTGACCCCTAATGCTATCGTTAGATTAAGCGTTTATATTTGGACCCTTCGTAGCAAGGGAGTGGAACCGTTCGGTGAGGGTTTCTGCCGAGTTC
Source organism: Zea mays (assembly GCF_902167145.1). Classification (NCBI taxonomy): domain Eukaryota; kingdom Viridiplantae; phylum Streptophyta; class Magnoliopsida; order Poales; family Poaceae; genus Zea; species Zea mays. The sequence continues at coordinate 67,055,061 of NC_050105.1, forward strand.
ATGAATTACACTACCAGACTAAAGCCAGAGGAGATGGTCTGCACGAAAATTTTGGCTGCTACAACTTTGCTTATCGCAAGACTACGAAGTTTCTAGTGATAAGCTACCGAAGCAAATGGCCAACCGAATGGAAATCTGAATGGTTTTATGTTAAAGTTGATGAAGATGAAGATAAATTGGTCCAGAGTCCGCTAGAACTAACCTTCGGAGAGATGAGGCCCCGATGCAACATGATAATGGGGAGCCCGAGCCAGATTGCTTTGGCTGAATTTCGAGTGATTTCAGATCATATTGGCACTAGAGACTTGGTGCAGGAATTTTTGGCTTTTAAAGTGTTCCCAACACTGAGGGAGTGGGAGATGCCGAAGCTGGAGGGAGAAAAGAAAAAGGGAGAACTTGTTCGATTGCCTTATCACTGCAAGTTTAAGGAACACTTTAAAAACCCCTGCCAGGAGTGGTTGGACACAATCGAGGTTATGTGCAACGATATCCTCGGTAATTATTCTAAGAAAGAAGATCAGTTAATAACTGCAGCCTTCGGCACTCGTCCGAAACAAAGATTGAATCGGGTGCTAGATGCCTTGAATTTTGATTACCCTGATTATGAGCAACTGGGCAGAGATGCCGAAGGCCCAAAGAGAAAGAGGATTGTCAGCGCCCTTGACAAAGTTTTTTCAGAAGGACAAAGAAGCTTCGGCAACAGAAAGTCCCACAAATCTGAAAAAACGAAGAATTATCCAACTGGTCGATGTCATTCATCAGACACCGCCACCGACATCGGCGTCAAAAATTGTCATTGCCGAAACCACAGCCACCGGAGCCGAAACCACCGGAGCCGAAGCCACCGGAGCCGAAACCACCGAAGCCGAAGCCACCGGAGCCGAAGCTACCGGAGCAACTACTGAAGCCGAAGCCACCGGAGCCAAAACCGGGACCACCGAAGATCCTAATCTAGAAACCACACTTGGTGATATTGACAATATACTTCTGAGAATGGCTGAAGAAGAAGCTGTTGCGGTTGCGGTGAATACGACAATTGAAAAAGGAAAAGAGCAAATTGAAGACACTTTGGAAGAAGAAAATTTTAATTTTCAAGATATACTTGGACAAGAGTTAACAGACACTGAAAAAGAAGAGCTAAATAAATATGCTATATCCTGTGGATACAAACCAGGGTCTCTGCTATTTGGTGGAGTCAATGAAGGGAAGCTAAGATGCCTTCGGAATCGAACTGAGGCCAAGGTTGTTAGGACTTTCTCAAAAAGCGTTGGCCTGCCGAAGATAGAAGCGGACCTCTGCAGGTACCAGCGACAGCATATTGCCGGTAGCTTGCTCTATGCTAATTTCAAGGTACAATCTCAACTTTATATATATATATATATATATATATATATATATATATTTTTAAAAAAAAATTAAAATGTTTTCTGACGAAGGTTGTTTTGGCAGAGTATACTACTAAGTAAAGTGTTGAGGATGCAACAAGATCTTGAGGATGAGAAAAACGAAGCTGCCATCAAAGATCTAGAAAACAAAGTCGAAAGTTACGAGGCTGCTTTGAAGAAAAAGGACATCTAAAAAAATATAAAACTTATAGGTTGTTCAATGTTTTCTTGGTGTGTTAATTAAAACATGTTAAATAGGAAAAAGTTGATTGTTTTGATTGTTATTTTTGGATCTGTAGCTCCATTGCTCCAAATGGATTGAAATGTTTACAGTAGACCCTCTGTGTGATGCTTAGTGACTGGTAAAAGTTTCATGAATTTTGGTGCATGTATGATTAAGTTAGTGATTTAACTTGTTTGATGCATATTAAGTAGTTTTAAATGGTTTATAAATAATATATGAATGTAAAAATGGAAAATGGTGTTCCACTGTCCTTTCATGATATTATAGTAGCCTAAGAAAACTCAATATGGTCATGCATCCATAGAAAATAATTAGTTTTAGATTTAACCTTCTCTCACATGCTTTATTGCATTAACAATTTGTTATTTTTGTATTAAATAAAATATCAAACCTGAGCATGTGAAATTTATAAATTAGTCATGATTTTTCATTACCTATGCCTCATAAAAATACCAGACCCAAATCAGATAGTTTCATATGGTGCTAAAATAACACCCATTTTATAATTACAATAGTTAGTGAAGAAAAAATAGGAGTAAACAAAATCATGCATGTTTCATGAAATGCTTGAGTTACACCTGAAAACTAATTAGAGATTTAATGGTTATGTCATGGTGTTCTAAAGATAAATATTAATAGTGTTTCATCATGATTTTGTGTGATGTCGGACATGTTTGCCGAAATGTTTTATTTTGGTGAATGCGTTTGTTAATTGTGTGGTAATTCTAGCGCACAAAATGACTTGGATAAAAATTAGTAAGTCGACTTGTTGGTCCTAATTTGATTGTTTTAACTCTAATAAATGGTAAATTGTTGGAGTAATTCCAGTCTCTAGAACATGACAATTCTTGAAGTAAATAGGAGCTGAAATTTATAGTTGTTGTTTTGGGCTACACGCACTGTTTTCGTCGTGCTGTATGTTTGATGGACTAAATTATGTTTTCTATAGAAAAGCCATATAGAAAAGTTATAGATAACTTTATTAACTTGCTTGTGTAAAATTTGACAGCCATAAGCCTGATCGTTTAGAAGTTATGCTTTTCACAAGTTTAGTAACTGAATCTGTCCAATTCCTGTATAAATTTCAGAGATCGCATTGTTTGCTTAAGTTCAGTTTAGAATAAGTCCTTGTCAATTATAAGAAAGTTGTAGATAATTTCCTTATCATACTTGTGTTAAATTTTCATGACAACGAACCTGATAGTTGGAGAGTTATGAATTTTATAAGATGATTGTTGTATTTTGTCCACTGTCAGAACAGATTTCGAAAACTGTATTGTTTGATTTAGTTAAACATAGAATCACTTCTTGGTGATTATAAAAGTTATGTAGTACTTTTGCTAAGCTTTTCAAAAATTCTTGGATCACTCTTTTTAGTGGTCTGAAGATTAAGTTATAGGTGTTTAAACCGTGAAGACTGAATCTGTCCAGTTCTAGACAGCAAAGCCTTCTAGTGTCTTTTACTCATCATACATGTTAAATCAACCGGAGATGTTCATAAATGATTTGTAGACAATTTCATTATCTTTCCTGAAAGTCTAGGATCACTTTGTTTGGATGCCTGAATATCTAGTTATGAAGTTTGGAAGTCGCAAGTCTGAATCTGTTCAAATCTAAATAAAGCTATCGTTTATCACTATTTAACCTTGTTAAGTGTCTAATCACCTTGAGATGACAATACCAAAGTTGTAGAGAACTTCTTAGACCTTCCAAAAAGTATTTTTTTCACTATTTTTAGATGAATATCTTGTGAGTTACGACTGAAACAAGTAAATGTTGTGCTGTTGTCCTAATCTTGTTGATTGTGGTTGATTGCTCTACTCTCTTGTCTTGCTTGAGTATGATTGATAGTGTTATCTCATGATCCCTATATTAATAGATTATATAATTGGAGATATACAAGTAACTAGTGCAGTAGTAAATTAAATGGTTGACGTCTAGTAAGAAATTATCTTCGATCAACGTCAATTTAGCAAGTGTCACTATATGGACGAAAAACAAAATTAATGAGATGTTACCATTTCTAATAATTGTGCTGCTAATCTGAGTATTAATAAATAACCAACCTCAATAGATTAGTATAATAAGCAGTGTGATTAGGCTATCACTTTCTTATGTGCCCTTGGATGTATGCTTGCATTAGAGTATAGCGAACAATTGTAAAACTCGATTAAGTGACTATTCCTTTTTAACTATGTTTGTCTATATATAAGTCCTAGCAAATTTAGGTGTACTTAATTAGTTTAATAATAAGTAGCCAATGGACGATTAAAGTTAACATGGTAAATGTATGTACTTGTGATGTCGTAGTTATGTTGCGTAAATAAATAAAATGTTATCATCTTTTTAATGGTGTTAATGTTGAACGCCGATGACGTGTAGATAACTGATGCTAACGTATGGTTGTTACGTTGTCTTAAAATGTAGTGTTTAGTTCTCTACCGTGTATTGTATATCTTGTGATATTTTTTATTATATTCATACATATGCATCTTGCATCTCATTTAGGACCGAGAGATGACGGTCGTGCAAGTGATGTGGTGCCAACCACAAGATGCAGATGGTGGACGACCTAAAGAATGATGGACCTAACTAGTGGAAGCTCGCTAAGCGAGTGTTCTAGCAAACACTATCTAAGTGTTAAATTCCAGGCAAGCCCCGGTTTTATGCATAACTGTTATATATGCGATTTTACTACACTAAATGTTTGTAGGCTTGTACCGTGCGCTTAAGTGTAGGAGTTGGTTAAAACCCTAGTTGCATGACTTAGGATTCCTTTTGAGATGGATACTAGTATGCTAGGTCGAGTAGCTGCTATTCTAAATCAGGATCTCGGTAGAAGTCGAGTGATTTTTCTAGCACTCGCGTGAGGTCAGGAATTGGTTGTATCCATTTTGATAACAGAATGATGATGGTCTGTGGACACAGATCCATGGGGATGCATTGTCTATGAGACGAAATTGGAATAAGGATTAACGTGCGGATACCTGTGTCAAGCGTTTGAACGTACTAAACACATGTCGGGAAATATGGTAACCGGTAAGCCTAGTACCTGAGTGAAGCCGGGCGCGGACTTTACCCCTCACTTGTCCTGAGACTGGTTCTCCCATTCTAGATATGGTGGGTACAAGTGCGGCCACTGTACGGTGGTGGCCGGGGTCAGTGGAGCATTGTATGCCAAGGCGGTGAGGCCTGGCCGCGAATGGGGAATCGATGGTGTCGGCGTTTTGAGACCGGGGGGTCCCTGGGCCGACGAGTGAAATGTCGTCGCGTGCCCTAGCCCAGATGGGTCGGCGCGAGGCCGAGCGCGAAGGGGGGAAAAGGCGGTCGGAGACGGGCATGAGAGAGGTGGAAATCCCGCGGCCTTCGTGTTCGTCCCGCGCCCAGGTCGGGTGCGCTTGCAGTAGGGGGTTACAAGCGTCCACGCGGGAGCGAGCGGCCTCACGCGAGCGCCTGTCCCGTCCTCGTCCCCGCGCGGCCAACCCTCTCTAAGAGGGCCCTGGTCCTTCCTTTTATAGGCGTAAGGAGAGGATCCAAGTGTACAATGGGGGTGTAGCAGAGTGCTAACGTGTCTAGCGGAGGAGAGCTAGCGCCCTAAGTACATGCCATCGTGGCAGCCGGAGAGGTTTTGGCACCCGGTTCGTGTGGTGTCGTGGCCGTCGGAGGAGCGTTGGAGCCTGGCGGAAGGACAGCTGTCGGGGCTGTCGAGTCCTTGCTGACGTCCTCTTGCTTCCGTAAGGGGGCTGAGTGCCGCCATCGTCATAGAGCGTGCGGGGTGCCATTATTACTTTGTCTGGCGGAGTGAGCTAGATGGGACGCCGGTCTTGTTTCCCGTAGCCTGAGTCAGCTTGGGGTAGGGTAATGATGGCGCCTCCTGTTGACGTGGCCGGTCCACGCCCTAGGTTGGGCGATGTGGAGGCTCCTCCGAGGTCGAGGTCGAGTCTGTCTTCCGTGGCCGAGGTCGAGTCCGAGCCCCTGGGTCGGGCGAGGCGGAGACCGTCGGCTGAGGCCAGGGCTGAGTCCGAGCCCTGGGGTCGGGCGAAGCGGAGTTCGTCGTCTTCAGGGGCTAAGCCCGAGTCCGAGCCCTGGGTCGGGCGGAGCAGAGTTCGCCGTCTTCAGGGGCTGAGCCCGAGTCCGAGCCCTTGGTCGGGCGGAGCGGAGTTCGCCGCCTTCCGGGGCTTAGCCCGAGTCTGAGCCCTGGGTCGGGCGGAGCGGAGTTCGCCGTCTTCTGGGGCTGAGCCCAAGTCCGAGCCCTGGGTCGGGCGGAGCAGAGTTCGCCGTCTTCCGGGGCTGAGCCCAAGTCCGAGCCCTGGGTCAGGCGAAGCGGAGCTTCCTATGGTGCCTGAGGCCGGGCCTGACTGCCTGTCAGCCTCACTCTGTCAAGTGGCACTGCAGTCGGTGCGGCGCAGGCGGCGCTGTCCTTCTGTCAGGCCGGTCAGTGGAGCGGCGAAGTGACTGCGGTCACTTCAGCTCTGCTGACTGAAGGGCGCGCGTCAGGATAAAGGTGTCAGGCCACCTTTGCATTAAATGCTCCTGCGATTTGGTCGGATGGCGCGGCGATTTGGTCAGGGTTGCTTCTTGGCGAAGACAGGGCCTCGGGCGAGCCGGAAGTATGTTCGTCGCTGGAGGGGGGCCTCGGGCGAGACGGAGATCCTCCGGGGTCAGCTACCCTTGCCCGAGGCTAGGCTCGGGCGAGGCGTGATCGAGTCCCTCGAATGGACCGATCCCTGACTTAATCGCACCCATCAGGCCTTTGCAGCTTTGTGCTGATGGGGGTTACCAGTTGAGAATTAGGAGTCTTGAGGGTACCCCTAATTATGGTCCCCGACAGTAGCCCCCGAGCCTCAAAGGGAGTGTTAACACTCGCTTGGAGGCTTTTGTCGCACTTTTTTGCAAGGGGACCAGCCTTTCTCGGTTGCGTTTTGTTCCGGTGGGTGCGCGCGAGCGCACCCGCCGGGTGTAGCCCCCGAGGCCTCGGAGGAGTGGTTTGACTCCTCCGAGGTCTTAATGCCTCGTGCAATGCTTCGGCTGGCCTGGTTATTCCCTCATGCGAGCTGGTCGTAGCCCGGGTGCACGGTCGGGTCCCAAGTTCTCGGGCTGGTACGTTGATGCTGTCAACGGTTTGGCCGGAGCCGGGTTTGCGAGAGCAGCCCCCGAGCCTCCGCACAGGGCGAGAGGACGGTCAGGGACAGACTCGACTTTTTTACATACGCCCCTGCGTCGCCTTTTCGCAAGGAGGAGGGGGGGAAAGCGCCATGTTGCCCTCGGAGGGCGCCGAACATGGTGTCTCCGGTGAGATGCTGGCGGGTAATCCGAGCGAACGTCCGTGCCCCATTTGCTAGGGGTCGGCTAGAGGCCCAGAGGCGCGCCCAAAAGTACCTATGGGTGATCTGCCGGACCCGGTCCCCTGTCGACGGGGTCCGAGGGCTTGATGCCTCCCTCTGATGGGATTCCGTTACAAGATCGTTCCCGCTGGTCTCGGAAATGTCCTAGGGTACCTCGGGAGCGCAGCCCAAGCCTTGGTTATGTATCGAACGTACCCATGGTCATCCCTCGCTCTGTGTCTGAGGCGGCTGTGAACCCTTCGAGGGCCAGCCTTCGAACCCTTGATCAGTAGTGGGCGCGGAGCCTGAGTGGCCTGAGGTGGCCGTCGAACCCTTCCGAGGGGCCGGCCTTCGAACCTCTGACCAGTAGTGGGTGTGGAGCCCACGCGCTCTGAGGCGGCTGTTGAACCCCTCCGAGGGGCCAGCCTTCGAACCTCTTATCAGTAGGGAGGCTCGGAGCCTGGTTCCTTCACGAAGAAGGATCCTTTTCGGGGTATCCCCTTTCCCGGTCCCTGTTGTAAGAGAGAGAAAGACGAAAAGGAAAAGGATACGAAATCGAACGACGCGGCGTACCTTTTTTGACGCGGTCATTATGGCGAAGGCGAAGCGTCGCTTGCTTCTCCTGCCAGAGGCGCCGCCTGTCCCGCCGTGGAGTTAATGCGACGGGGCGTGCGGTTCGCGGGGCGGCCGTTGCGCGTGCGCGAGCCGTTCGAGGAACGGAACACGGGCGCGTCGTCTTCACGCCGTGAGAGAGGGTTCTCTCGCTGCCCCCGGATGGGACGTAAGCTTGGCTGACGACGTGACCGCTGCTCCTGCCCGCCTGCCACCGCCATTACTGTCGGCCCATTTTTGGCCGTATTGACCGTCGCGCTAGGCTGGCGCTGCTGGGTCGTGCGTTGGGTCGCCTCGAGTCGTGGTACTGGTTCCGCAGTCGAGGAGGCGCGGTAGTGGTGCGAGTGGCGGTGCAGTTGCTTGCACGTAGCGACCGGCGCGCCGGTTGCATGACGCGTGGGCTTGTTGCAAGTCGGAGAAGTGTGCCCACTTGGCGCGGTTGCATGCCGCCTATATGGCTGCCCGCCCTTTCACCCGCTGGTCTGGGCGAAAGTGGAGGGACGCTTGTAACTACTGGACAGTTGCATGCACCGCGCGCGGCGGTTTGGCTTCTTCTGCCTTGGGCCAGCTTGCATGACGCGTGGGACCCAGCCCCCGCGCCGTAGGGGGAGGACCTTGGAGCGTGTTGGAGAAGACTCCGCCCATGACGGTTGTGGACGCAAGTAGGGAGAGTCGCCTTTAAAAGGAGGGTGACCCCCTTGAAAGGCGACCATGTCTTCGCGCTCCCTTATGCATCGTGTCTTTCCACCTTTCGAGCCCCCGGATGGGGGATGCCCGCAGTCCTTCCGCCTTGTCGTTGGAGGAACGCAACTCCGTAGGAGTTGGTACCTTTCAGCCATCGTTCGGCTTCAAGGATTTTCATCATGCAGCTCGGCTGCACCCCTCCGCCGGTGGTCACCCGAGACGGTGACCACCAGGCCCTAGGTGGGGAGAAGCAAGCCAGGCTGCGATCTTGGTCCCACCCTCAGCTTCAAGGATGTTCATCATCCTCGCTGGGGTGGAGGCCGGGCTGAGCCGGAGCTCTACCTCCCGCGCGGTTTCGTGGGTCGGCCTCTCCTTCGGCGTTCGAGGGAGAGGGCGCTCACTGGCCCTGCGAGAGGGGCGGACTTCGACAACGCGGGGCTGGTCGACGGTGGGCGTCGTCAGCCTCAGCGCGTTGGGCTCGCCGGCTTGGCTCCCGGTGCCCCCTCCTGCCGCGAAGGCGGTTGTCGCGCCGTGCGCTCGGGAGGACCGCCCAAGATGTCGCGCGCTGCCAGGGCGGCGTTCGTGTTCTGGGGCGGTCCTGCCTTTGCACCGGTACGGCGCCTCCACGCGGAGGTCGGTGCCCCACTCGTCCGGGAGGATCTGAGTGGGGATCTGCCGGTGGGCTAATGGCCCCTGTCGTCGGTGCCGAGGTGGAGGCGGCTCGAGAAGTCCCTGTTGCCGACGGGATCACCGCCACCATCCACGCTTTGGGCCTCCGGCTCTTTGTATTTGTCCTCGCCCCTCGAGCGTCGGCGTGGGCGAGGGCAAGGTTGTAGCAGCGTCCGCCCTGAGGCCATCGCTGTTGCAGTTCGGCCACCCGGTGCGGGGGCCGTTGTCGTTGCCGCCGGAGCGGGCGACGGCGAGCCGCCCGTCGGTCTTCTGTTGCTCCGGCGCCCCCCGATCGAGTGGGGTTGTTCATACCTGCGGAGGTGGAACCGGAGTTCCGTTTGTAATGGCACCTTGGATGTCAGTCTTTTGTTCATTGTGGCTGTCGGGGCCTGAACATGTATGTATTTTTGGCGCGGAGCTGTGTTTTTTCCTCATTTTCGAGCACTAAGACTCGCCTGTTTGTTGCCTGAACCGCTTCACCAAGCGTGAGTCGCCCCGTGCAAAGGTGACGAGTGAGGTATCCATATCCCGGAGGCGTAGGAGTCCCTCGGCTCGGTCGGCCTTGCTGTCCAAGGTTTCTCTTGCTTAGTTAAAGGAACCCCTCGGCCACTCTTCGGTGAGCCGAAGCCAGGGGTAGCGGTGTCAGCACAGACAGAGGCAGAGTTGGCTCGAAAAGAAGACTTGGTCGGCCGGAGCCAGGCCGGGTCGTCCGTTACCGGGACCGACGCCGGAGTTGACCTGCCGAGGCCTCGGGCCGGGTTGATGCCTTCGGGGGACAGCTGGCCGAGGCCTCGGGGTGACCAGCTGAGCCGCCTGCTCGAGCCGGATTCATGGAGGAGACCCAGGCGACGACGGCCCGGGCGTGATGTTGAAGTCGTCCTTCAGAGTGGAGATCCTCGGACCACGTCGCCGTCAGAGGCTAGGTCGGACCTCGCCGAAGGTGTAGTCGACGCCGAGGGTGCTGCTGCTCCCTTCAGCCGTCAAGATCCGAGCCTGCAGGACCGGATTATCTTGTAGCGTGTGTTTTCTGCGGCCGCTGAGGCCCAAGCACACCCTCGCCGTGTTGTAAAGCTGCGCTTCTTTTCCTCTTGTTTCGAGTATATGGACTTTTTTGTCGGTAACAGAATTGTCTGTGCGAGCGAGAGTTGCTTTTCACGGAAGGTCATGAGTGAGGTATCCGTATCCCGGGGGCGTAGGAATCCCTCAGCTCGGTCGGCCTTGCCGCTTACGCGCGCTCTTGCCCGTCCATGGGGTTCTGTCACCGACGCAGTCGAGAAGGCCCGAAGAATCGCTTCGGCAGAGGAGCTTTCGAACGTGAAGACTTGTTCGGTCCGCAGAATCACTTATCCGAACGTGAGTTACTTATCGCAGAAGGTGATGAGTGAGGTATCCGTATCCCAGAGGCGTAGGAGTCCCTCGGCTCGGTCAGCCTTGGCTGCTTACGTGTACTCCATCGTTTTTAGGATCCACTTTCGAAGAAGTCGAAAAGCACGAAAGTCTTTCTAGCAGAAAGGATCTTTTTTCGAGGAAAAAATTTGACGCAGAGGGGGTTCCCCCCTTTTAGCCCCCGAGGGAGGGTCGGGCTTTGCCGAGGCAAGGCTGACCCTTCCTTGATGACTAAACTTTGCGTGGGAGCGAGGTATATGAACAACTTGAAAACATCTTAAGGGTAGAAGCAACGTAGCTGTTGGATGTTCCAAGCGTTGCTGTAGACCTCGCCTTGGCCGTTGGCCAGCTTGTATGTTCCGGGCTTCAGAACTTTGGCGATGACGAACGACCCTTCCCAGGGAGGCGTGAGCTTGTGCCGCCCTCGGGCGTCCTGTCGCAGCCGAAGCACCAGGTCGCCCACCTGGAGGTCTCGGGACCGGACCCCTCGGGCGTGGTAGCGTCGCAGGGACTGCTGGTACCGCGCCGAGTGTAGTAAGGCCTTGTCCCGAGCCTCTTCCAGATGGTCCAGCGAGTCTTCTCGACTAGCTTGGTTGCTTTGGTCGGCATAGGCCCTCGTCCTCGGGGAACCGTATTCTAAGTCTGTGGGCAAGATGGCCTCGGCCCCATAGACTAGAAAGAACGGCGTGAAGCCCGTGGCTCCGCTCGGTGTTGTCCTCAGACTCCAGACCACCGAGGGGAGTTCCTTCATCCATCGCTTGCTGAACTTGTTGAGGTCGTTGTAGATCCGAGGCTTGAGTCCTTGTAGAATCATGCCGTTGGCAGGCTCTACTTGCCCATTCGTCATGGGGTGAGCCACGGCGGCCCAGTCCACCCGGATGTGGTGATCCTCGCAGAAGTCCAGGAACTTTCTGCCGGTGAACTGGGTGCCGTTGTCGGTGATGATGGAGTTCGGGACCCTGAAACGATGGATGATGTTGGTGAAGAACGCCACCGCCTGCTCGGACCTGATGCTGTTTAGGGGTCGGACCTCGATCCACTTGGAGAATTTGTCGATGGCGACCAACAGGTGCGTGTAGCCCCCGGGGGCCTTCTGCAAGGGGCCGACGAGGTCCAGACCCCACATGGCAAAAGGCCAAGTGATGGGTATCGTCTGCAGAGCCTGAGCAGGCAGGTGGGTCTGCCTTGCGTAGAACTGACACCCTTCGCAGGTGCGGACAATTCTGGTGGCGTCGGCCACCGCCGTCGGCCAGTAGAAACCTTGTCGGAAGGCGTTTCCAACAAGGGCTCGAGGTGCTGCGTGATGGCCGCAAGCCCCCGAGTGTATCTCTTGCAGGAGCTTCTGACCTTCGGCGATGGGGATGCATCGCTGGAGGATGCCTGAGGGGCTGCGGTGGTAGAGCTCCTTCCCGTCTCCCATCAAGACGAACGACTTAACGCGCCGCGCCAACCGCCGAGCTTCGGCTCGGTCGAGGGGTAGCTCTCCTCGATGGAGATATTGCAGGTACGGGGTCTGCCAGTTTTGATTAGGCGTGACCTCGCTTCGCTCCTCCTCGACGCGCAGTGCCTCACCCTCGGGGGCCGAGTGTGCCTCGGGCTGAACCAAGGGTGCCTCAGGCCGAGCTGAGGGTGCCTCGGACTGAGCCGAGGGTACCTCGGGCTGGGCCGAGGGTACCTCGGGCTCGGGTGTGTCGTCGATCTTGACGGAGGGCTGATGCAGGTCTCGGGAGAAGACATCCGGGGGAACCGTTGTTCGCCCCGAGGCTATTTTAGCCAGCTCGTCCGCAGTCTCGTTGTAGCGTCGGGCGATGTGGTTGAGCTCGAGCCCGTAGAACTTGTCTTCCAGGCGCCGAACCTCATCGCAGTAGACCTCCATCTTCGGGTCGCGGCAGTGGGAGTTCTTCATGACTTGGTCGATGACGAGCTGCGAGTCACCGCGAGCGTCGAGGCGTCGGACCCCTAGCTCGATGGCGATCCGCAACCCGTTGACCAGAGCCTCGTACTCAGCCACATTGTTGGACGCCGGGAAATGGAGGCGTAGCACGTAGCGTAGGTGCTTCCCGAGGGGCGAGATGAAGAGCAGGCCTGCGCCGGCTCCTGTCTTCATCAGCGACCCGTCGAAGAACATGGTCCAGAGCTCTGGTTGGATCGGAGCTGTTGGGAGCTGGGTGTCGACCCATTCAGCCACGAAGTCCGCCAAGACCTGGGACTTGATGGCCTTCCGAGGGGCGAACGAGATTGTTTCGCCCATGATTTCCACCGCCCACTTTGCGATTCTACCCGAGGCCTCTCGGCACTGGATGATCTCCCCCAGGGGGAAGGATGACACCACAGTTACCGGATGAGACTCAAAGTAGTGTCGCAACTTCCGCCGCGTCAGGATCACCGCGTATAGCAGCTTCTGAACTTGTGGGTAGTGGATCTTGGTCTCGGACAGTACCTCGCTGACGAAGTAGACTGGCCTCTGGACGGGCAATGTATGCCCCTCTTCTCGTCTCTCAACCACAATCGCGGCGCTAACCACCTGGGTGGTCGCGGCGACGTAGATCAAGAGGGCTTCCTCGGCAGCGGGGGGCACCAAGATGGGCGCATTCGTGAGGAGCGCCTTTAGGTTTCCGAGGGCTTCCTCGGCCTCAGGGGTCCAAGTGAAGCACTCGGCCTTCCTAAAGAGGCGGTACATAGGCAGGCCTCTTTCGCCGAGGCGTGAGATGAAGCGGCTCAGAGCCGCAAGACATCCCATGACTCTCTATACGCCTTTTAAGTCCTTGATGGGCCCCATGCTGGTGATGGCTGCGATCTTCTCCGGGTTGGCTTCGATGCCCCGCTCGGAGACGATGAACCCCAAGAGCATGCCTCGGGACACCCCGAAGACACACTTTTCGGGATTGAGCTTCACGCCTTTCGCCTTGAGACATCGGAATGTCACTTCAAGGTCGGAAAGGAGGTCGGAGGCCTTCCTCGTCTTGACTACGATGTCATCGACGTAGGCCTCGACCGTCCGGCCAATGTGTTGGCCGAACAAATGGTTCATGCACCGCTGGTACGTCGCGCCCGCATTCCTCAAGCCGAACGGCATGGTGACATAGCAGTACATGTCGAAGGGCGTGATGAAAGAAGTCGCGAGCTGGTCGGACTCCTTCACCCTGATTTGGTGATACCCTGAGTAGGCATCGAGGAAAGACAGGGTTTCGCACCCAGCAGTGGAATCCACGATCTGATCGATGCGAGGCAGAGGGTAGGGAACCTTCGGACATGCTTTGTTTAGACCAGTGTAGTCTACACACATCCGCCATTTCCCTCCTTTCTTTCTCACAAGCACAGGGATGGCAAGCCATTCGGGATGGAATACCTCTTTGATGAACCCTGCCGCCATTAGCTTGTGGATCTCCTCGCCTATGGCTCTGCGCTTTTCTTCGTCGAATCGGCGCAGAGGTTGCTTGACGGGTCGGGCTCCGGCTTGGATGTCCAGCGAGTGCTCGGCGACATCCCTCGGTATGTCGGGCATGTCCGAGGGACTCGACGCGAAGACGTCAGCATTCGCGCGGAGAAAGTCGACGAGCACTGCTTCCTATTTGGGATCGAGCTCGGAGCCGATCTGGATCTGCTTGGAGGCGTCGCTGCTGGGGTCGAGGGGGACGGACTTAACCGTCTCCGCTGGCTCGAAGTTGTCGGCGTGACACTTCACGTCTGGCACCTCCTTAGAGAGGCTCTCCAGGTCGGCGATGAGGGCCTCGAATTCGGCGAGGGTCTCGGCGTATTCCACGCACTCGACGTCGCATTCGAACGCGTGTCGGTACGTGGGGCCGACGGTGATGACCCCGTTGGGGCCCGGCATCTTGAGCTTGAGGTAGGTGTAGTTGGGGACGGCCATGAACTTCGCGTAGCATGGCCTCCCTAGTACCGCGTGGTAGGTTCCTCAGAACCCGACCACCTCGAACGTGAGGGTCTCCCTTCGGAAGTTGGAGGGCGTTCCGAAGCAGACGGGAAGGTCGAGTTGTCCGAGGGGCTGGACGCGCTTCCCGGGGATGATCCCATGGAAAGGCGCAGCGCCTGCCTGGACCGAGGACAGATCAACACGCAGGAGCCCGAGGGTCTCGGCGTAGATGATGTTGAGGCTGCTGCCTCCGTCCATGAGGACCTTGGTGAGCCTGACGTCGCCGATGACGGGGTCGACGACGAGCGGGTATTTCCCCGGGCTCGGCACGTGGTCGGGGTGGTCGGCTTGGTCGAAGGTGATGGGCTTGTCGGACCAGTCTAGGTGGACTGGCGCCGCCACCTTCACCGAACAGACCTCCCGACGCTCTTGCTTGCGGTGCCGAGCCGAGGCGTTCGCCGCTTGCCCACCGTAGATCATGAAGCAGTCGTGGACCTCGGAGAACTCTCCTGCCTGGTGATCTTCCTTCTTGTCGTCGTCGCGAGCCCTGCCACCCTCCGCGGGTGGCCCGGCCCTGTGGAAGTGACGCCGAAGCATGGCGCACTCCTCAAGGGTGTGCTTGACGGGCCCCTGATGGTAGGGGCACGGCTCCTTGAGCATCTTGTCGAAGAGGTTGGCACCTCCGGGGGGTTTCCGAGGGTTCTTGTACTCGGCGGCGGCGACAAGGCCCGCGTCGGCGGCGGCGCGTTTCGCTTGCGACTTCTTCTTGCCCTTCTTCTTGGCGCCGCGCTGAGTTGACGCCTCGGGGGCATCTTCCGGTGGGCGGCCCTGGGGCTGCTTGTCCTTCCGGAAGATAGCCTCAACCGCCTCGTGGCCAGAGGCGAACTTGGTGGCGATGTCCATCAGCTCGCTCGCCCTGGTGGGGGTCTTGCGACCCAGCTTGCTCACCAGGTCGCGGCAGGTGGTGCCGGCGAGGAACGCGCCGATGACATCCGAATCGGTGATGTTGGGCAGCTCGGTGCGCTGCTTCGAGAATCGCCGGATGTAGTCCCGGAGAGACACTCCCGGCTGCTGCCGGCAGCTTTGGAGGTCCCAGGAGTTTCTAGGGCGTACGTACGTGCCCTGGAAATTTCCGGCAAAGGCTTGGACCAGGTCGTCCCAGTTGGAGATCTGCCCCGGAGGCAGGTGCTCCAACCAGGCGCGAGCGGTGTCGGAGAGGAACAGGGGGAGGTTGCGGATGATGAGGTTGTCATCGTCCGTTCCACCCAGTTGGCAGGCTAGCCGGTAGTTCGCGAGCTACAGTTCCGGTCTTGTCTCCCCCGAGTACTTCGTGATAGTAGTCAGGGGTCGGAACCGGGTCGGGAACGGCGCCCGTCGTATGGCGTGGCTGAAAGCCTGCGGACCAGGTGGTTCGGGCGAGGGACTCCGATCCTCCCCGCTGTCGTAGCGTCCCCCACGCCTGGGGTGGTAGCCTCGGCGCACCCTCTCGTCGAGGTGGACCCGATGGTCGCGGTGAAGGTGCTCGTTGCCGAGGCGACCCGGGGCCGCAGGCGCTGTGTTGCGCGTGCGCCCGGTGTGGACCGAGGCCTCCCGCATGAATCGGGAAGTCGCGGCGCGATGTTCCGAGGGGTACCCCTGCCTTCGGGAGGCGGAGCTCTCGGCCCGTCGGACCGCGGCGCCCTCCAGGAGATTCTTGAGCTCTCCCTGGATTCGCCGCCCCTCGGTGGTTGATGGCTCCGGCATCGCGCGGAGAAGCATTGCCGCTGCAGCCAGGTTCTGGCCGACTCCACTGGAAGCGGGTGGCGGCCTCATCCTGACATCGTCGGCGATGCGGTGCTGGAAGCCCTAGGGTAGATGACGCATTTCTCCGGCCGGAGGTTGGCCCACCCATTCCTGCCCGACGTCCTGGCGGATCGGCTCAAGTGCTCCTGCTCCCTCGTCGAGCCTGGCCGACACCCCGCGGATTTGCTCGAGCTGTGGGTCATGACCCCCCGCCTGAACGGGGACCACTGCTAGCTCCCGTAGGATGTCAACGCGAGGCACGGGCCTAGGGAGATCACCGTTCTCCGGCATACCAAGATGGTTGCCTTCGGAGGGACCCCCTAGATCGATGTGGAAACATTCGCGACTCGGGCCGCAGTCCTCGTCGCCGAGGCTGCGGCTATCGTCGGAACAGTCGGAGAGGCAGTAGTCGCATGCGGTCATGAAGTCCCGCATGGCACTGGGGTTACCAAGTCCGGAGAAATCCCAACAGAAGTCGGGCACGTCGTCTTCCTCGGACCCAGAGGGCCCGTAGGTCGAGACGTCCGTCAGCCGGTCCCAGGGTGACCGCATACGAAACCCCAGAGGGTTTGGACTCGCCTCTACGAGAGTGTCCGCCAAAGCGAAGCCGCTTGGCGGGTCGAGGCTGAATCCGAAAGGCGTGAGATGGGAATCGGTGGGTACCTCTTGGTCGACGGGCGGTGATGAAGTCACGTCAGGGACTGACTGCACTGTCGTCTCAGGTACGAGGGTGACGCCCAGCAAGCCTTTCGCGAGCGTGCTGGCGTCGTCCGTTTGCTTGGAATTGGCGTGTTGCGGGGAGACGGCGCTCGTCTTCGTCTCAAACGCAAGGTCGACGCCCGACGCGCCCCCCGTTGGGGCGTCGGCGCTGCCGACTTGCTCGACAGCCGACGAGGGGGCGCCTCCTGCTTGGCCTTGGTTGCCCCGCCTCCTCCTCCGTCGGCAGGGGAGAGGGCGGGGTGAGCTCGAATGTTGTTCTTCCACCATGCAGGGAGGACGTCGTCGATTCCGCCGCCGGCGGGCAGGCTGTCGGCCACCATTCTCGCTGTCGCACGGCGGGGGAAGGAGTATCATGTCGTAGCTGCCGTCGAGGGACATGAACTCAAGACTCCCGAAACGGAGCACCGTCCCGGGCTGGAGAGGTTGCTGGAGACTGCCCATCTGGAGCTTGACGGGAAGATGTTCGTCAACACGCAGCAGGCCCCTACCTGGCGCGCCAACTGTCGGCGTTTCGAGACCGGGGGGTCCCTGGGCCGACGAGTGAAATGTCGCCGCGTGCCCCAGCCCAGATGGGTCGGCGCGAGGCTGAGCGCGAATGGGGGAAAAGGAGGCCGGAGACGGGCATGAGAGAGGTGGAAATCCCGCGGCCTTCGTGTTCGTCCCGCGCCCAGGTCGGGTGCGCTTGCAGTAGGGGGTTACAAGCGTCCACGCGGGAGCGAGCGGCCTCACGCGAGCGCCTGTCCCGTCCTCGTCCCCGCGCGGCCAACCCTCTCTAAGAGGGCCCTGGTCCTTCCTTTTATAGGCGTAAGGAGAGGATCCAGGTGTACAATGGGGGTGTAGCAGAGTGCTAACGTGTCTAGCGGAGGAGAGCTAGCGCCCTAAGTACATGCCATCGTGGCAGCCGGAGAGGTTTTGGCACCCGGTTCGTGTGGTGTCGTGGCCGTCGGAGGAGCGCTTGAGCCTGGCGGAAGGACAGCTGTCGGGGCTGTCGAGTCCTTGCTGACGTCCTCTTGCTTCCGTAAGGGGGCTGAGTGCCGCCATCGTCATAGAGCGTGCGGGGCGCCATCATTACTTTGTCTGGCAGAGTGAGCCAGATGGGACGCCGGTCTTGTTTCCCGTAGCCTGAGTCAGCTTGGGGTAGGGTAATGATGGCGCCTCCTATTGACGTGGCCGGTCCACGCCCTAGGTTGGGCGATGTGGAGGCTCCTCCAAGGTCGAGGTCGAGTCTGTCTTCCGTGGCCGAGGTCGAGTCCGAGCCCCTAGGTCGGGAGAGGCGGAGACCGTCGGCTGAGGCCAGGGCTAAGTCTGTGCCCTGGGGTCAGGCGAAGCGGAGTTCGTCGTCTTCAGGGGCTGAGCCCGAGTCCGAGCCCTGGGTCGGGCGGAGCGGAGTTCGCCGTCTTCAGGGGCTGAGCCCGAGTCCGAGCCCTGGGTCGGGCGGAGCGGAGTTCGCCGTCTTCCGGGGCTTAGCTCGAGTCCGAGCCCTGGGTCGGGCGGAGCGGAGTTCGCCGTCTTCCGGGGCTGAGCCCAAGTCCGAGCCCTGGGTCGGGCGAAGCGGAGCTTCCTATGGTGCCTGAGGTCGGGCCTGACTGCCTGTCAGCCTCACTCTGTCAAGTGGCACTGCAGTCGGTGCGGCGCAGGCGGCGCTGTCCTTCTGTCAGGCCGGTCAGTGGAGCGGCGAAGTGACTGCGGTCACTTCGGCTCTGCTGACTGAAGGGCGCGCGTTAGGATAAAGGTGTCAGGCCATCTTTGCATTAAATGCTCCTGCGATTTGGTCGGATGGCGCGGCGATTTGGTCAGGGTTGCTTCTTGGCGAAGACAGGGCCTCGGGCGAGCCGGAAGTATGTTCGTCGCTGGAGGGGGGCCTCGGGCGAGACGGAGATCCTCCGGGGTCGGCTGCCCTTGCCCAAGGCTAGGCTCGGGCGAGGCGTGATCGAGTCCCTCGAATGGACCGATCCCTGACTTAATCGCACCCATCAGGCCTTTGCAGCTTTGTGCTGATGGGGGTTACCAGCTGAGAATTAGGAGTCTTGAGGGTACCCCTAATTATGGTCCCCGACAGATGGGGACAGTTGATGTGTGTGGGGACGGAGTGCCCTGACATGTCGTGTGTTTAGGTTTACCTTGCAAGGTTAAAACTCGATTCGAATCATCTGCTTCTCGCAGCTAATGAGACCGCTTGATCCATTGTACTGCATTGAGTAATAAGTGGAAATGAGGTTACTAGAAAAGATGTTGATTGATATAATGTTCGATACCATGTATGAATAGCTAGGTACTCATCTAGTCTAAAATTATTATTCTAGAACTTGAAAATCTAAAACTTGATTTTAGACTCAGCTAGTGCTTTTGGCAAACCAAACCCCCTCAACCAAACATCTTCATGGTCTAGAGGTAGAGGAGTAGACTCCTCACACTGGGTAAGTCTAGCTGAGTATTAGTATACTTAGCCTTGCTTGTGGCATAATTTTTGGAGGTACTCCTTGGGTGATTTGGTTGTTGGTGTGACTTGGCCTTCATCCCTGCCACTGGGATAGATGGTCGAGTGGGTTACTGCTTCCACAAGAGAGGACCAGGAGGAGTAGTGTGGCCAGGCTTCGCCACGTTACTCGGTTTTCTCTGTTATTTATTTCCGCTGCATTAAAAATTATGGTTACTGTTTCTGAAACTCTGATAATGTAATCACTAATGATACTTTCTTATTTTATGGTATTATGCTTTATTGTATTTCTCTGTGCCTCACCTTCGAGTGAGCTAGCGGTATTCGATCCTGGATAAGTGGTTTTATCGGACTAGATCCGAGGGACTAACGGGTTATTCTTGTTTAAGTGTGTTGGTGCCTTTAAGGGTGCGACTTGGGCACTTAAGCTGGAATAATCTGGGTGGTTCTGTCACACGGCGCGCGCCCCCTGTGTGCCCCGTCGCGCGCCCCTGCGGCCCCGCGCCCGCTCCCCTGGCGGCTCCCCCCCCCCCCCCCCCGCGGGTCGCCCACGCCCTGTCGGCCCCGCGCCCTAGCGCCCCGCTCCCCCCGGCGCCCCGCGTCCCGGCGGCTCGCCCATGCCCCAGCGGTCCCGCGCACCCCCGCGCCTCGACGGTCGTGCCCTCTCCCTCGGCGTGGCTCGCGTGCCCCCGGCGCGTGCCGCGCATTCCCTCGTGCGTGACCGTGGTTGCACGATGTTTAACTTTTGGTTTATTCAATTTTAAATTTGGTTTAGTCGATGTATTGCTTCGCGCGCTTCGCCGCGCGACGATCCATTTTTAAATTCACCTTTATTCATGTGCTGCGTCGTGCGCTTCGTCGCGCGAAGATCCACTTTAATTTCAGATTATTTAATGTGTGGCATCGCGCGTCCAGTCGCGCTACGCTTCGCTTTAAATTCAGTTTGGATGACGTATGCCGTCGTGTGCTTCGTGGCGCGACGCTTGATGTTATTTTCATAATTAGTTCAAGTGTCTCGTGGCACGCTCCGTCGCGCGACGAGTCGATTTATTCTTAATTCAATCTAAGTGTTGTGTCGCGCGATTCACCGTGCGATAATCCTTTTAAAATTTACTTTGATCTGTTTATAATGATTAAACATGGAACATGATTTTACCCTATACATAACGTGATGGCCAAATTAATACTATTTTGTTTAGACGAGTACTTTGATTTATAATCGCGTAACGTGATCACTTCTCGACTGAAGCCCCGACCGTTACTTTCTCGTTCTCGCTTAGTCATAGGTGTGAGCCCTGCGCCGAGCGTCTGTTTATTTATGATATTTTATTGTATGGTGTATTGTTCTTTTGTATTAAATTTGTGGAATGTATGTTTGGACTCGTATAGATAACAGTCAGTTGGTGGAACCCGAATGAGTTGCAGGTGAAGACCCTGAGCAGTAGCTGGTTGGTGAAGGCAAGTGTCCCTTAACCTATCTATGTCCTACTCATTCTTATAATTCACTCCCCGCATTTACACAGTTATACCTAAGGACTGACTAGTTTTTGTTTATCTTGTCCTTGTTTACCTATTTTGATTGGGTTATTTCGGTTTAGCTATATGCTAGTGCTTCACATTAATCAATGAACATGATGAGATTATCTATGATACGTTGTTTTCCTGTTTGATTATGATGATGGTACTGTGACATTTAAGGGGACTCGAGCTGTTTCTCGAGTGCCTCTCCGTAAGGACTGGTTCGTTGGATGACCACCCGGGAAAACCGTGCAACCATGAGGGTGGAATGGGACGCCCTTAGCTGAATAATTAGAGGAACTGAGGTGTAGTTCGCTTCCCCGTCGTGCCGTCAATGGGGCTCGGTGTATGCGGCTCGCTCTGCCAAGGTTGGTTAGCCCCTTGGGGAGGAGTGCGGTACATTTAAGAAACCTAACGGGCGACTATAGCCTCAAGAAATCTTTGTAAAGGATTGAAAGTCGCCTAGAGGGTGGGTGAATAGGCAAATTTGAAATTTATAAACTTTAAGCACAACTACAAGCCGGGGTTAGCGTTAGAAGTAAAGTCAAGTCCGAAAGAGAGGGTGAAAACAAATCTACCAAAGAAATAGAGCGGATGACACGGTGGTTTGTTTTACCGAGGTTCGGTTCTTGCAAACCTACTCCCCGTTGAGGTGGTCACGAAGATCGGGTCTCTTTCAACCCTTTCCCTCTCTCAAACGGTCACCTAGACCGAGTGAGCTTTTCTCCTTAATCAACGGGTCACTTAGACCCTTCACAAGGACCACCACAACTTGGTGTCTCTTGCGTTGATTACAAGTTGCTTGAGAACAAGAATGGAGGAAGAAGAAAAGCGATCCAAGCGACAAGAACTCAAATGAACACAAAAATCTCTCTCTCACTAGTCACTAATTGTTTGGAGTGAGTTTGGACTTGGGAGAGGATTTGATCTCTTGTTTGTGTCTTGGAGTGAAGTCTAGAGCTCTTGTATTGAATGCAAATGGCTGAAAACTTGGATGCCTTAAATGGTGGTGGTTGGGGGTATTTATAGCCCCAACAACCAAACCAACCGTTGGGGTTGGGCTGCTGTTGATGGGCGCACCGGACAGTCCAGTGCGCCACCGGACACTGTCCGGTGCGCCAACCACGTCACCCAACCGTTAGGGTTCTAACGGTTTCGACCGTTGGAGCTATGACAACTTGGTGCACCGGACAGTCCGGTGTCGCACCGGACAGTCCGGTGTCGCACCGGACAGGCACTGTTCACTGTCTGGTGCGCCTCTGGCGCCTGCTCTGTCTTCTGCCGCGACTATAGCTCTGTTAGGGCACTGTGCAGTCGACCGTTGCGCGAATAGTCGTTGCTCCGCTTAGTGCACCGGACAGTCCGGTGCCACACCAGATAGTCCGATGAATTATAGCGCAGTGGCTTTTCCAGAAACCCGAAGGTGGCAAGTTGAAGTTGATCTCCCCTGGTGCACCGGACACTGTACAGTGGCACACCAGACAGTCCAGTGCGCCAGACCAGGGTTCTCTTCGGTTTCTTTTGCTCCTTTCTTTTGAACCCTAACTCGGATCTTTTTATTGGTTTGTGTTGAACCTTTGGCACCTGTAGATCATATAATCTAGAGCAAACTAGTTAGTCCAACTATTTGTGTTGGGCAATTCAACCACCAAAATCATTTAGGAAAAGGTTTGACCCTATTTCCCTTTCAATCTCCCCCTTTTTGGTGATTGATGCCAACACAAACCAAAGCAAATATATAAGTGCAGAATTGAACTAGTTTGCATAAGGTAAGTGCAAAGGTTGTTTGGAATTAAACCAATTTATACTTTCATAAGATATGCATGGATTGCTTTCTTTCTTTTAACATTTTGGACCACATTTGCACCACTTGTTTTGTTTTTGCAAATCTTTTTGGAAATTCTTTTCAAAGTCTTTTTGCAAATAGTCAAAGGTATATGAATAAGATTTCGAGAAGCATTTTCAAGATTTGAAATTTTCTCCCCCTATTACAAATGCTTTTCCTTTGACTAAACAAAACTCCCCCTTAATGAAATTCTCCTCTGAGTGTTCAAGAGGGTTTTTACTAATTTGAAGGAAGATCAAATATTTTAGATACCAAATTTTGAAAAACTTCTCCTTAAAATATAGATACCAATTGAGATAGAATTTCTTAGAGAAATGAAAGATACCAATTGAAAACATTAAAAACTTTGTTTCGAAAATTTTTGAAATTGGCATGGTGGTGCGGTCCTTTTGCTTTGGGCAAATACTCTCTCCTCCTTTGGCATGAATCGCCAAAAACGGAGTCTTTAAAGCATAACTTCAAGCCGGGTTAGCGTTAGAAATAGAAACGAGTCCGAGAGAGAGGGCGCAAAACAAATCATGAGCGAATAAAGAGCGAGACACGATGATTTGTTTTACCGAGGTTCGGTTCTTGCAAACCTACTCCCCGTTGAGGTGGTCACAAAGACTGGGTCTCTTTCAACCCTTTCCCTCTCTCAAACGGTCCCTCGGACCGAGTGAGCTTCTCTTCTCAATCAAACGGGACAACAAGTCCCCGCAAGGACCACCACACAATTGGTGTCTCTTGCCTTGATTACAATTGAGATGATCACAAGAATGAAGAAAGAAAAGAAGCGATCCAAGCTCAAATGAACACGACAAATCACTCTCTCTAATCACTAAAGCTTTGTGTGGAGTTGGGAGAGGATTTGATCTCTTTGGTGTGTCTTGTATTGAATGCTAGCTCTTGTAAGGTGTAGAAGAGTGGAAAACTTGGATGCAATTGAATGTGGGGTGGTTGGGGTATTTATAGCCCCAACCACCAAAAATGGTCGTTGGAAGGCTGCAGTCGTATGGCGCACCGGACAGTCCGGTGCGCCTGCCACGTCACGTAGCTGTTGGATTCTGACCGTTGGAGCTGAAGTCTTCTAGACCACCGGACAGTCCGGTGGTGCACCGGACAGGTCCTGTAGACTGTCCGGTGCGCCTTCTCGCGCGTGCCTGACTTCTGCGCGCTCTGGCGCGCAATAAATGCCGCTGCAGGTGACCGTTGGCGCGGAAGGAGTCGTTGCTCCGCTGGCACACCGGACAGTCCGGTGTGCACCGGACACTGTCCGGTGACTCACCAGACAGTCCGGTGAATTATAGCGAAGCAGTTTCCCGAAGCTGCCGAGTTCAGAGTCGCTTCTCCCTGGGGCACCGGACAGTCCGATGAATTATAGTGGAGCGCCTCTGAGAATTCCCGAAGGTGGAGAGTTGAGCTTGGAGTCCCCTGGTGCACCGGTGCGCCAGACCAGGGCACACTTCGGCTGACTTTGCTCCCTCGTATTTGAATCCTTTTCTTGGTCTTTATATTGGCTTATTGTGAACCTTTTGCACCTGTAGAACTTATAGACTAGAGCAAACTAGTTAGTCCAATTATTTGTGTTGGGCAATTCAACCACCAAAATCAATTAGGAAATAGGTGTAAGCCTAATTCCCTTTCAATCTCCCCCTTTTTGGTGATTGATGCCAACACAAAACAAAGCAAATATAGAAGTGCATAATTGAACTAGTTTGCATAATTGTAAGTGCAAAGGTTACTTAGAATTGAGCCAATATTAATTCACATAAGATATGCATGGATTGTTTCTTTTATTTTTATCATTTTGGACCATGCTTGCACCATATGTTTTGTTTTTGCAATTCTTTTGTAAATTCTTTTCAAAGTCCTTTTGCAAATAGTCAAAGGTAAATGAATAAGATTTTGAGAAGCATTTTCAAGATTTGAAATTTTCTCCCCCTATTTCAAATGCTTTTCCTTTGACTAAACAAAACTCCCCCTTAATGAAATCTTCCTCTTAGTGTTCAAGAGGGTTTTAAGATATCAATTTTGAAAATACTACTTTCTCCTTCTTTTGAACATAATAAGATACCAATTTGAAAATCATGAGTTTAAAATTAGGTGGTGGTGCGGTCCTTTTGCTTTGGGCTAATACTTTCTCCCCCTTTAGCATGAATCGCCAAAAACGGATACTTAGAGTGAAATATAAGCCCTTTTAACTACTTTCTCCCCTTTGGTAAATAACATATGAGTGAAGATTATACCAAAAACGGAGAGTTGCTCGGAGCGACGACGAAGGATGAGTTGATGGAGTAGAGTGGAAGCCTTTGTCTTCGCCGAAGACTCCAATTCCCTTTCAATACACCTATGACTTGGTTTGAAATTCACTTGAAAACACATTAGTCATAGTATATAAAAGAGACATGATCAAAGGTATATCTAAGAGCTATGTATGCAAGATATCAAAAGAAATTCCTAGAATCAAGAATATTTAGCTCATGCCTAAGTTTGTTAAAGATTGGTTCATCTAGTGGCTTGGTAAAGATATCGGCTAATTGATCTTTAGTGTTAATATATGCAATCTCGATATCTCCCTTTTGTTGGTGATCCCTTAGAAAATGATGCCGAATGGCTATGTGTTTAGTGCGGCTATGTTCAACGGGATTATCTGCCATGCGGATTGCACTCTCATTATCACATAGAAGAGGAACTTTGGTTAGTTTGTAACCATAGTCCCTAAGGGTTTGCCTCATCCAAAGTAATTGCGTTCAACAATGACCTGCGGCAATATACTCGGCTTCGGCGGTAGAAAGAGCTACGGAGTTTTGCTTCTTTGAAGCCCAAGACACCAGGGATGTTCCCAAGAACTGGCAAGTCCCCGATGTGCTCTTTCTATTGATTTTACACCCTGCCCAATCGGCATCCGAATAACCAATTAAATCAAATGTGGATCCCCGAGGGTACCAAAGCCCAAACTTAGGAGTATGAACTAAATATCTCAAGATTCGTTTTACGGCCGTAAGATGAGCTTCCTTAGGGTCGGCTTGGAATCTTGCACACATGCATACGGAAAGCATAATATCCGGTCGAGATGCACATAAATAGAGTAAAGAACCTATCATCGACTGGTATACCTTTTGATCTACGGATTTACCTCCCGTGTCGAGGTCGAGATGCCCATTGGTTCCCATGGGTGTCTTGATGGGCTTGGCATCCTTCATCCCAAACTTGTTTAGAATGTCTTGAGTATACTTCGTTTGGCTAATGAAGGTGCCCTCTTGGAGTTGCTTCAGTTGAAATCCCAAGAAGTACTTCAACTCCCCCATCATAGACATCTCGAATTTTTGTGTCATGATCCTACTAAATTCCTCACAAGTAGATTCGTTAGTAGACCCAAATATAATATCATCAACATAAATTTGGCATACAAACAAATCATTGTCAAGAGTTTTAGTAAATAAAGTAGGATCGGCCTTTCCGACTTTGAAGCCATTAGTGATAACGAAATCTCTTAGACATTCATACCATGCTCTTGGGGCTTGCTTGAGCCCATAAAGCGCCTTAGAGAGTTTATATACATAGTTAGGGTACTCACTATCTTCAAAGCCGGGAGGTTGCTCAACATAGACCTCCTCCTTGATTGGTCCATTGAGGAAGGCACTTTTCACGTCCATTTGGTAAAGCTTAAAGCCATGGTAAGTAGCATAGGCAAGTAATATGCGAATTGATTCAAGCCTAGCTACGGGTGCATAGGTTTCACCGAAATCCAAACCTTCGACTTGTGAGTATCCCTTGGCCACAAGTCGGGCTTTGTTCCTTGTCACCACACCATGCTCATCTTGCTTGTTGCGGAAGACCCATTTGGTTCCTACAACATTTTGGTTAGGACGTGGAACTAAATGCCATACCTCGTTCCTAGTGAAATTGTTGAGCTCCTCTTGCATCGCCACCACCCAATCCGAATCTTGAAGTGCTTCCTCTATCCTGTGTGGCTCAATAGAGGAAACAAAAGAGTAATGCTCACAAAAATGTGCAACACGAGATCTAGTGGTTACCCCCTTATGAATGTCACCAAGGATGGTGTCGACAGGGTGATCTCGTTGGATTGCTTGGTGGACTCTTGGGTGTGGCAGTCTTGGTTCTTCATCCTCCTGGTCTTGATCATTTGCATCTCCCCCTTGATCTTTGCCGTCATCTTGAGGTGGCTCATCCTTTTGATCTTCTCCTTCATCAGCTTGAGCCTCATCCTCATTTTGAGTTGGTGGAGATGCTTGTGTGGAGGAGGATGGTTGATCTTGTGCATTTGGAGGCTCTTCGGATTCCTTAGGACACACATCCCCAATGGACATGTTCCTTAGCGCGATGCACGGAGCCTCTTCATCACCTATCTCATCAAGATCAACTTGCTCTACTTGAGAGCCGCTAGTCTCATCAAACACAACGTCACAAAAAACTTCAACTAGTCCTGAGGACTTGTTAAAGACTCTATATGCCCTTGTGTTTGAATCATATCCTAGTAAAAAGCCTTCTACAGTCTTAGGAGCAAATTTAGATTTTCTACCTCTTTTAACAAGAATAAAGCATTTGCTACCAAAGACTCTAAAATATGAAATATTGGGCTTTTTACCGGTTAGGAGTTCGTATGATGTCTTCTTGAGGATTCGGTGTAGATACAACCGGTTGATGGCGTAGCAGGTGGTGTTGACCGCCTCGGCCCAAAACCGATCCGAAGTCTTGTACTCATCAAGCATGGTTCTTGCCATGTCCAATAGAGTTTGATTCTTCCTCTCGACTACGCCATTTTGTTGTGGCGTGTAGGGAGAAGAGAACTCATGCTTGATGCCCTCCTCCTCAAGGAAGCCTTCAATTTGAGAGTTCTTGAACTCCATCCCGTTGTCGCTTCTAATTTTCTTGATCCTTAAGCCAAACTCATTTTGAGCCCGTCTCAAGAATCCCTTTAAGGTTTCTTGGGTATGAGATTTTTCCTGCAAAAAGAACACCCAAGTGAAGCGAGAATAATCATCCACAATAACTAGACAGTACTTACTCCCGCCGATGCTTATGTAAGCTATCGGGCCGAATAGGTCCATGTGTAGGAGCTCGAATGGCCTATCAGTCGTCATAATGTTCTTGTGTGGATGATGAGTCCCAACTTGCTTCCCTGCCTGACATGCGCTACAAAACCTGTCTTTCTCAAAATGAACATTTGTTAGTCCCAAAATGTGTTCTCCCTTTAGAAGCTTATGAAGATTCTTCATTCCAACATGTGCTAGTCGGCGATGCCAGAGCCAGCCCATGTTACTCTTAGCAATTAAGCAAGTGTCGAGTTCAGCTCTATCAAAATCTACTAAGTATAGCTGACCCTCTAACACTCCCTTAAATGCTATTGAATCATCACTTCTTCTAAAGACAGTAACACCTACATCTGTGAAAAGACAGTTGTAGCCCATTTTGCATAATTGAGAAACGGAAAGCAAATTGTAATCTAAAGAATCTACAAGAAAAACATTGGAAATTGAACGGTCAGGAGATATAGCTATTTTACCCAATCCTTTGACCAAACCTTGATTTCCATCCCCGAATGTGATAGCTCGTTGGGGATCTTGATTTTTCTCATAGGAGGAGAACATCTTCTTCTCCCCGGTCATGTGGTTTGTGCACCCGCTATCGATAATCCAACTTGAGCCCCCGGATGCATAAACCTACAAAACAATTTTAGTTCTTGACTTTAGGTACCCAAATGGTTTTGGGTCCTTTGACATTAGATACAAGAACTTTGGGTACCCAAACACAAGTCTTTGACCCTTTGTGCTTGCCCCCAACATATTTGGCAACTACCTTGCCAGATTTGTTAGTTAAAACATAAGATGCATCAAAAGTTTTAAATGACATGTTATGATCATTTGATGCACTAGGAGTTTTCTTCTTATGTAATTTAGCATGGGTTGATTGCCTAGAGCTAGATGTCTCACCCTTATACATGAAAGCATGATTTGGGCCAGAGTGAGACTTCCTAGAGTGAATCCTCCTAATTTTGCTCTCGGGATAACCGGCAGGGTATAAAAATGTAACCCTCATTATCCTGAGGCATGGGAGCCTTGCCCTTGACAAAATTAGACAATCTTTTAGGAGGGGCATTAAGTTTGACATTGTCCCCCCTTTTGGAAGCCAATGCCATCCTTTATGCCAGGGCATCTCCCACTATAGAGCATGTTTCTAGCAAATTTAAAATTTTCATTTTCTAAGTCATGCTCACTAATCTTAGCATTAAGTTGAGCTATGTGATCATTTTGTTTCTTAATTAAAGCTAGGTGATCATGAATAGCATCAACATTAATGTCTCTGCATCTAGTACAAATGGAGGTATGTTCGACGGTAGATGTAGAGGGTTTGCAAGATTTTAATTCTACAACCTTAGCATGCAATATATCATTTTTACTTCTAAGGTCGGAAATGGAAGCATTGCAAACATCTAATTCTTTAGCCTTAGCAAGCAATTTTTCATTTTCAATCCTAAGGCTAGCAAGAGAAATGTTCAATTCTTCAATCTTAGCAAGCAAATCATCATTATCATTTCTAAGATTGGGAATTGAAACATCACAAGCATTTGAATCAACCTTAGCAATCAAATTTGCATTCTCATTTCTAAGGTTGGCAATAACATCATGGCAAGTGCTTAACTCACTAGATAATTTTTCACATTTTTCTACTTCTAGAGCGTAAGCATTTTTAACCTTAACATGTTTTTTGTTTTCTTTAATAAGGAAGTCCTCTTGGGTGTCCAAGAGATCATCCTTCTCATGAATAGCACTAATCAATTCATTTAATTTTTCCTTTTGTTGCATGTTTAGGTTGGCAAAAAGGATGCGCAAGTTATCCTCCTCATTACTAGCATTATCCTCATCACTAGAGGTCTCATATTTAGTGGAGGATCTTGATTTTACCTTCTTCCTTTTGCCGTCCTTTGCCATGAGGCACTTGTGGCCGACGTTGGGGAAGAGAAGACCCTTGGTGACGGCGATGTTTGCGGCGTCCTCGTCGGAGGAGGAGTCGGTGGAACTCTCGTCGGAGTCCCATTCCCGGCAAACATGGGCATCGCCGCCCTTCTTTTTGTAGTACCTCTTCTTCTCCTTTCTTCTCCCCTTCTTGTCGTCGCCCCTGTCACTATCACTAGATAATGGACATTTTGCAATAAAATGACCGGGCTTACCACATTTGTAGCACACTTTCTTGGAGTGGGATTTGTAGTCCTTCCCCCTCCTTTGCTTGAGGATTTGGCGGAAGCTCCTGATGATGAGCGCCATTTCCTCGTTGTCGAGCTTGGAGGCGTCGATGGGTGTTCTACTCGATGTAGACTCCTCCTTCTTCTCCTCCGTTGCCTTGAATGCAACCAGTTGTGCTTCGGATGTGGAGGGGCCATCTAGCTCGTTGATTTTCTTTGAGCCTTTGATCATCAATTCAAAGCTCACAAAATTGCCTATTACTTCCTCGGCAGACATTAGTGTATATCTAGGATTTCCTCGAATTAATTGAACTTGCGTAGGATTAAGAAAAACGAGGGATCTTAGAATAACCTTGACCATTTCATGGTCATCCCATTTCTTGCTCCCGAGGTTGTGCACTTGATTCACCAAGGTTTTGAGCCGGTTGTACATGTCTTGTGGCTCCTCCCCTTGGCGAAGTCGGAAGCGACCGAGCTCCCCCTCGATCGTTTCCCGCTTGGTGATTTTGGTCACCTCGTCTCCTTCGTGCGCGGTCTTGAGCACGTCCCAAATATCTTTGGCGCTCTTCTATCCTTGCACCTTGTTATACTCCTCTCGACTTAGAGAGGTGAGGAGTATAGTAGTGGCTTGGGAGTTGAAGTGCACGATTTGGGCCACTTCGTCCTCATCATAATCTTCATCCCCTACGAATGGTACCTGTACACCAAACTCAACAACATCCCATATACTTTTGTGGAGTGAGGTTAGGTGATATCGCATCATATCACTCCACCTAGCATAATCTTCACCATCAAACGTTGGTGGTTTGCCTAATGGGACGGAAAGTAAAGGCGTATGTTTAGGAATGCGAGGATAGCGTAGGGGGATCTTACTAAACTTCTTGCGCTCATGGCGCTTCGAAGTTACGGACGGCGCGTCGGAGCCGGAGGTCGATGGTGATGAAGTGTCGGTCTCGTAGTAGACCACCTTCCTCATCTTCTTTTTCTTATCGCCACTCCGATGCGATTTGTGTGAAGGGGATTCCTTTCCCTTCCCCTTCCCTTTGTTGTGGGACTCTCCCGATGAAGCTTTCCCGTGGCTTGTAATGGGCTTCTCGCTGGTCCCCATCTCTTTCTTGGCGTGATCTCCCGACATCACTTCGAGTGGTTAGGCTCTAATGAAGCATCGGGCTCTGATACCAATTGAAAGTCGCCTAGAGTGGGGGTGAATAGGGCGAATCTGAAATTTACAAACTTAAGCACAACTTCAAGCTGGGTTAGCGTTAGAAATATAAACGAGTTCGAGACAGAGGGCGCAAAACAAATCGTGAGCGAATAAAGAGCGAGACACGATGATTTGTTTTACCGAGGTTCGGTTCTTGCAAACCTACTCCCCGTTGAGGTGGTCACAAAGACCGGGTCTCTTTCAACCCTTTCCCTCTCTCAAACGGTCCCTCGGACCGAGTGAGCTTCTCTTCTCAATCAAACGGGACAACAAGTCCCCGCAAGGACCACCACACAATTGGTGTCTCTTGCCTTGATTACAATTGAGATGATCACAAGAATGAAGAAAGAAAAGAAGCGATCCAAGCGCAAGAGCTCAAATGAACACGACAAATCACTCTCTCAAATCACTAAAGCTTTGTGTGGAGTTGGGAGAGGATTTGATCTCTTTGGTGTGTCTTGTATTGAATGCTAGCTCTTGTAAGGTGTAGAAGAGTGGAAAACTTGGATGCAATTGAATGTGGGGTGGTTGGGGTATTTATAGCCCCAACCACCAAAAATGGCTGTTGGAAGGCTGCAGTTGTATGGCGCACCGGACAGTCCGGTGCGCCACCGGACACTGTCTGGTGTGCCTGCCACGTCACGTAGCCGTTGGATTCTGACCGTTGGAGCTGAAGTCTTCTGGACCACCGGACAGTCCGGTGGTGCACCGGACAGGTCCTGTAGACTGTCTGGTGCGCCTTCTCGCGCGTGCCTAACTTCTACGCGCTCTGGCGCGCAATAAATGCCGCTGCAGGTGACCGTTGGCGCGGAAGGAGCCGTTGCTCCGCTAGCACACCGGACAGTCCGGTGTGCACCGGACAGTCCGGTGAATTATAGCGGAGCAGTTTCCTGAAGCTGCTGAGTTCAGAGTCGCTTCTCCCTGGGGCACCGGACAGTCCGGTGAATTATAGTGGAGCGCCTCTGAGAATTCCCGAAGGTGGAGAGTTGAGCTTGGAGTCCCCTGGTGCACCGGACACTGTCCGGTGGTGCACCGGACAGTCCGGTGCGCCAGACCAGGGCACACTTCGGCTGACTTTGCTCCCTCGTATTTGAATCCTTTTCTTGGTCTTTATATTGGCTTATTGTGAACCTTTTGCACCTGTAGAACTTATAGACTAGAGCAAACTAGTTAGTCCAATTATTTGTGTTGGGCAATTCAACCACCAAAATCAATTAGGAAATAGGTGTAAGCCTAATTCCCTTTTACAAATCAACCAAAGAAATAGAGCGGATGACACGATGATTTGTTTTACCGAGGTTCGGTTCTTGCAAACCTACTCCCTGTTGAGGTGGTCACAAAGATAGGGTCTCTTTCACCCTTTCCCTCTCTCAAACGGTCACCTAGACCGAGTGAGCTTTTCTCCTTAATCAACGGGTCACTTAGACCCCTCACAAGGACCACCACAACTTGGTGTCTTTTGCATTGATTACAAGTTACTTGAGAACAAGAATGGAGGAAGAAGAAAAGCGATCCAAGCGACAAGAACTCAAATGAACACAAAAATCTCTCTCTCACTAGTCACTAATTGTTTGGAGTGAGTTTGGACTTGGGAGAGGATTTGTTCTCTTGTTTGTGTCTTGGAGTGAAGTCTAGAGCTCTTGTATTGAATGCAAATGGCTGAAAACTTGGATTCCTTGAATGGTGGTGGTTGGGGGTATTTATAGCCCCAACAACCAAACCAACCGTTGGGGTTGGGCTGCTGTCGATGGGCGCACCGGACAGTCCAGTGCGCCATCCACGTCACCCAACCGTTAGGGTTCTGACGGTTTCGACCGTTGGAGCTCTGACAACTTGGTGCACCGGACAGGCACTATTCACTGTCCGGTGCGCCTCTGACGCCTGCTCTGACTTCTGCCGCGAACTGTAGCTCTGTCAGGGCACTGTGCAGTCGACCGTTGCGCGAATAGCCGTTGTTGGGGACCTTCGGCATCCGAAGGTCCTCAAAAACAGGATTTAACAGTATTTCTGGAGTACAATGTGTGAGCAGGTATCCTCGGACAAGTCGGCGTTGCTGTAAACCGGATTAATACGAAGGTTGATACAGAGCCGAAGGTGTGAGCAGGAAAGCTTCGGCGTGACAGCAAAGAGTGGAACCGACTTAAAGATGAAAAGGCTATTCAGACCTCGGTAGACTACTATAGAATTATTATCAAATGTAAAGGGCATGAATGTAATTTTGTAAGGGCTGTGTCCCGTGCCTATAAATAGGTGAACAGCATCCCTGTACTGTTCACGCTGACTTGGCATTCGCTTTTTGCGTCACACTTGTATTGTTATTTCCTTCCGATTGAAGGTACACTTGTGATTCAATAATATTTTTATTTATGCTCAATAATAAATGATTGTTCATGTTTTCTTTTATATTATTTATATTTTATCACCTTCGTCATTGTCTGATGAGTTTATGAAGGTATGTCCTTCATAACCTTCGTCCGCAAGTCATTACATCCTAAGGGAAATAATGCTTCGGAGGACGAAGGACATTAACGATTAACATTTTCTATGTTGCCTTGTTCTTAACTCTTGAAGTGCTTGAGAACAAGTCCCCAACATTGGCGCCCACCTCCGGTGAACTCACTTCCATTTCTTGAGCTTTTCAACATCTTCGGCAAGCATCACCTTCGTCATGCCGCCGAAGAAGGCTTCAGCACCAGGGGCTGGCACGCTACAGCCGCTGGACCCCAATCAAGACGTCCTTTCTCTTAGAGAGGCACGAAGCCAGAAGAGGAAGGCTACCAGTCCAACACCTCCGGAGGATGATCTAGATCAGGTGATTCAAAATCTGGAAATCCTTCAGCAGCAGGTTCAACGCAAGAAGGAAAAGATGGCCAGGGTAGCTGAACTGCAGAGGCAGATAGACGAAGCCTCTGAAGAAGTTCGTCATCTTGCTCAGGACGAGCAACACCGAAGGCCTCAGCATCAAGACCTTCATCAGGAGGGTTTTCCCAACGAAGATGATTGGTATGACAATTTCCATCATGGGAATTTTGTTTTTGATGATGCTTCTCCTCTGTCCGCTGAGCTGCAGGCTACACCTTGGCCCCCGTCCTACAAGCCGCCTCAGCTCCCTGTATTCGACGGCCATTCAGACCCGAAGCAGTTCTTGATGAGTTACGAAGCAACAGTGTCTTCGTATGGTGGCAATGCTGCAGTCATGGCAAAATCTTTTGTTATGGCTGTCAAGAGTGTTGCTCAGACCTGGTATTCCTCCCTTCGACCAGGAACAATCACTTCATGGCAGAAGCTGAAGGATATGTTGTTAACCAGCTTTCAAGGGTTTCAGACGAAGCCGGTCACTGCTCAAGCCTTGTTCCAGTGCACTCAGGATCATGAAGAATACCTTCAGGCGTATGTCAGAAGGTTCTTGCGTTTGAGGGCGCAGGCACCAACGGTGCCCAATGAAATTGTCATCGAGGCCATGATCAAGGGGCTTCGTCCTGGACCTGCAGCTCAATATTTTGCTAGGAAGCCTCCTCAGACTCTGGAGAAGCTGCTCCAAAAGATGGACGAGTACATTCATGCCGACAATGATTTTCGCCAAAGAAGGGAGGAGGCTTTCAGATTTTCTGAGATGACCAGGGGCTTCGGAGGAAGATTCTATCCGAGGCATGTCAGGTCCATCCATAACTCTACTCAAAGTGATGATAAGGGGAGTCAGCAGCACAGGCCGCAGCCCTCCTCACAGGCTTCGGGGCAACAACAAAGCTTCTTCCGGCCACCAGCTCCAAGAGGAAGAGGCGCCAGGGGCTTTGGCGGAAGATTTGGAGATCAACCAAGGAGAATATTTTGCTTGTTTTGCGGTGAAAACAAGGGCCATACCACCAGGATGTGCCATGTTACCATCCAAAAGCAAAAGGAGATAGCCGAAGCTGCAGCACAACAAGCTCAGCCGAAGCAGGTCATGCATACTGCTTCGTACCATGTGCCTTACATCCCAGAATACGTAGGTAACCACCCTGCAGTTTCTGTTGCTTCGGCAAGTCAACCTCAAGCTTCCTGGCAACAACCTCCACCTCCACCACCGCTGCAACAAGGCCAACAGCCAGAAGGGAGCCAATATGCTCCACACCAAAGGGATTTCAGAGAGCAGTCCGAAGCTCGTACAGTCAACAGCACCGTGCCGGAGTCAAAGCACATTTATTGACAAGTATCCTACCTTGATAGCAGTCTTTTCCATTTAGTTCTATTTTCTGTATAATAAAGAACATTTCGATTTTCATGTAATGGTTTTGTGGTTGGTCATAAGGGAAATCTATTTTCTCCGAAGGCTTAAGTTGCTGAAGCTTGAAAGTTTGCGGAGGACCTTCGAATTATTAAAAATCCTTCGAAGTAACAAAAAGTCGTTCTAAGGAACGCAGAGTAAGTTGCTGAAGTTACAAAAAGCCGTTCCAAAGGGAGCGCAGTGTAAGTTTTTTGCTCCAAAGACGTTCCTAAGGGAATGCAGAGCTTATACCGCCTAAGTAAAAGGCGAAGAAGCTCCAAAGACGTTCCTAAGGGAATGCAGAGCTTATACCGCCTAAGTAAAAGGCGAAGAAGCTCCAAAGACGTTCCTAAGGGAATGCAGAGCTTATACCGCCTAAGTAAAAGGCGAAGAAGCTCCAAAGACGTTCCTAAGGGAATGCAGAGCTTACAGCGAAGAATCAGCGCTGATACAAAAATATTGTGTGGGGATATGTGTGTATCTTTCGGAACAAATGTCATCTACGTAACATAACATCATCACATCATTTTGCATAGCATAAGCATCATACATCATGATTGCATATGGCACAAGAAGGGGACACAATATTGATCTTCGGAAGTATGCTTTGAAAGAGTGAAAATCGTGTTAAGTCACAAGGAGACACAATCTTCATCTTCGGAGTATAGCTTCGGAGAATGTTTTCACGAAGCTTGGATATTCTTCATCTGAGCACTATGGACATTGTTGTGATACATAAAAATTTTTCTTCACGAAGCATGAAAAGAAGGGAAGGTGTTTTTTCGCCGAAGGCTCAAAAGCGGTACGTATGAAAAGTTTCATGCATCGTAAAGAATTGAATAATGAACAGAGAATTGTATATTACATTCAAATGTACCAAATATTACATAAATCACACTTCAACTGTTTTTCCTAATAACACCTAGTCTTCTCTTAATACTACTTCGGCAGCCTCATTTAGAAGCTGTTCAACAACTTTATCCACGATAGTTTCGGCCATTTGTTTAATTTCGTCATCCCCTTTTGTGTGAAGGTCAACAAACGATCCAGCAGGTTCTGAGGGAAGAGAATATTTTTGCATTACTATTACAAACCACGAACAAAGTTTGAAATAAAAATTACAACACGATACAAACTATTAATTAATACCTAATTGATCTTCGGGCTCTGCGCTCTTTTCAGCAGCCTTAGCCACTTCTCTAGCATCGTGAATGCCCTTTTCACTTCTTTGAATAATTTCTCCTGCCATTTCTCGGCCACCATTATCCCAGACGTCGGTGAAAAATTTTCCACCAACTTGGCTAGCTTCGGTCGAGGGGTCTTTAATATCTTCAGCGGATAAAGTGGCTTCGGATTGCGCAAGCAGCTTAATATGATCACAACCTTTCTTCTCTAGAACAGTAGCAATTCCTCTGGCGCCCGAAAATGCGCAGATATCACCGCGGCTGCTCAGGATTTCCTCGAAAGCTTCTGCTTCATGACTAATCCATTCCAATGGACCTTCGGGATTGCCTCTGGAGAAACTTTCTTCACTAGAAAATGCGCCAACGCTGGCGAAGCTGGATTTTATCTTTTTGACGCATTCTATAGATTTAACATAGCATTTCCTCTGGGATGCACGAAGCTCCTGAGTACTTAACTCTAAATGATTAACCAACTGATCACTAAGCTCTCGTTTTGTTTCTTCAAGCGCACGTTCCTCTTTAGCTCTAGCTAGCTGTTTCTGAAGATCTTTAATCTCACGTTTTTGGGCTTCGGCCTGGATCTTTGAGGCAGCTTCGTCCTTTTTTACCTTGTCTACCAATGTAAGCAAAATTTTATCCTTTTCCAGAGCTTCGTTTCTCAGTTTAATAACTTCTGACCGAAGGTTGTTGAACGCAATTTCATAGCTCTCGTCTTCGGCACTCTTTTGTGCTCTTAATGCGTTGCTTAGGATTAAGCCCTATATATAAAGACTTGGTATAAGAATAAAAGAATGAATTACGTATTGTAAAATTTTTTCAAAACGTCTAATTCCCATACCTTTAGGCTGTTATACGCAAGACTGTCCGCGAGATCCTCCTTCGTCATAGCACATAATCCAGCTTCGAGCTTCGGGAACCCCATACTTCTAGCCATCTCTCGGCAAACAGATAATTCTTTGTTATCAGGGAGGCAGTATAGGAAGTCATCCTCATTTGTCCCATTGAACACCACTGCTCCCTTTGGATATTTTAACTCTTTGGCATAGTGATTGGCTTCATAAGTCTCTTCTTCAGATAATTTTTTCCCCGAAGCATGTCGTATGATATAATCGCATGTGCTGGCAGGAGCTTCGGGGACGGCAGTGTCAATCTTCTCAACCAAAGCTGGTTCTGATGTTTTTTCGGGTTCCAAAGATTGTTCCTTGGTGGGCTCTGAAGGCCCAGCTTCAGCTTTAGCTTCAGCTTCAGCTTGTTGCTTCGAAGTTTCAGTAGACGCTTCAGCAAGTTTGACAGTCTTCTTTGGAGTTGTGCTTGAAGACATAATTGTCTCCAAGACATCTAGTACGTTCACCATTCTTTTTCTTTTTGGGGTCACCAATGGGCCCTTTTGGATTTTTCCTGTTTCAGCATTCGCTGAAGGGCTTAAGATTTCCAATATTTTTTGTCCTTCAATTCTCGATTTTTCCGCCTTCTCTGCTAAAGGCGCTTCAGATTTCTCTTCTATCTTCGGCACTGGAGCTGGTTCTGTAGCTTCAGAGGCCAAGGAAACTTCACCAATGAATTCTGGCACTGTGGCCGGCTCAATAAAGCGCGCTCGGTGGGTGAGCACCTTCATCTTTTTCCTTTGCGGCGCTGGCTCATTAGTGGCACTTGTGGTAGTTTCTGTTGCAGAAGAAGTATTCTTTCTTTTGCGACCCAACACCGGATAGTGGTAGTCAGGGTAGACAAACCCGACTGCGTCAAATACCCGGTTGAGTCTTTTCTTCTTTCGGCCTCCGAAGGCTGCTGATAATGCAGTGTTCTCGGCCTTCGAATATGCCCCAAGCAGTTCGTCACTTAATGTTTCAATGCTTTTCAGCCAGTCGTCATCAGGTTCAACAAATTTATCCCCGTATTTGAATGTGTATTTTAGTCTGACTAGTCCGCCTTCGTCGGACTCCTTGATGGTCTCCTTCGGCATTTCCCACTTTCCTGCAAGTGGCCACACCCTGAAGGCGATGTGTTCTTGAATCAAGTCCCTTGTCCCAATAAAAGAGCAGACTACGCCGAAGGCTCTTTGGCATTCCTCGGCTGCTTCATCCATTTTAACCTTCGGCCTTCGAAGTCCGAAGCGTTGCCAGATGGGGCGCATAATGATACTCTTGACATCTTCTTGCGTTGATAGGTCATTCTTTACATAGAACCATTCAGTCATCCAGGCTCCGGGCCATCTCTTCCGAAAGGTCGGCACAGGGCAGCTTGACCCGGAGCGGGCAACGAAGCTGTAGCACCCAAAGTTGTTGTGATATTGTTCTTTC
This sequence comes from Zea mays, assembly GCF_902167145.1. Classification (NCBI taxonomy): domain Eukaryota; kingdom Viridiplantae; phylum Streptophyta; class Magnoliopsida; order Poales; family Poaceae; genus Zea; species Zea mays. The sequence goes on from NC_050105.1 coordinate 67,093,653, forward strand.
CCCCAGGGCTTCGTCTCATATAACAACTCATGAATGTTGCAAAAGCTTTTGGCATTTGGTTCTAAACCTTGGCTTCTCGCAGCCCAGACAAACATCCCCATTCTTATGACAGCTTCGGGAGTAATTTGATGAAGGTAGATTTGAAATGTTTTCAGAACTTCAACAACAAAGTTGCTCAGGGGGAATCGAAGCCCAGCCTTAAGAAAGTTTCGGAAGATTACGACTTCATCTTCTTCGGGGGTGGGAGAAGTTTTTTCTCCAGCATCAGCTCTCACAATAGATATATCTCGAAAATATCGGCCCCTCATATTATCAATATGACTCTGCTTAATGGAGGTTTTCCCGAAAACCGCGTGACTTGGCCGCCATGGCCGATCTTCGGACTCTTCCCCACCACTTTCTACATCGTAACTGTCGCTGTCACCAGTATCTTCAGACAAGCCTTCCAGTATCTCCTTGGTAATTTTTTCCGTGTTGGTCTCCGCCATCGCTATAAGGAACCCCAGGTTCTTCTCTTCAGAGAGACTCGGCTTCATCTCAGGACCGGCCTTTTTGTCTTCAGACATCTTCGGAAATGATAAAAACTGTTTTCAATGCCGAAGCTTCAAAACTAAAAGCTCAGTAAATTTTTGCGCGCAAGAGATAAAATTGAGTAAGCAAGGGCAGATGGCAAGTGTGCGTACCA